>NW_027266264.1:48847239-50104739 GCF_022045235.1 Haliotis cracherodii | reverse complement strand
ATGATCATCGGGGTACGATAATACACAATCAACCAGGTCATGCATTGTGTCCATCCGATGCTTTTGTCAGAGCCCCTGTGGATATTCCAGGTGAAGAATAGATCCCCAGTACCTGATGTAAGAGTCGGTCAGGCTCAGTGTCATGACTGATTAAATACCACACAATCCTGATGATTAAATACCACACAATCCTGATGGCGTGGTGGGTTGCCAACATTCATAATGTCGCTCGCCTAAAGCTGATTACACTCACTCGTTTTAGTAGAGTGGGTTTCACAAATAATTGAACATAATCTTGATCAAAACGTGATCGAGTATTATTACGTTCGGGGGCACAAGTGGCACAGTCGTTTAAGGCCCCATGGGCACGCCAGAAACCAATGCTTGTGGTTTCGAATCCCGGTTCGCCCCGATTATGTTTTTAGGTTTGTCAGCACCATACCCGTCCCCTTGACCTGCATCACTTCGGGTTTTCCTTCCACTTTAAGCTGACACGCCGTGATATAACTTGAATACATTACTGTTAAAAGCGGCGTTAAACCCAACTCACTCACTCACTCACTGGCATAAGTGTACACGGGCTTACACTTCAGTCTTATTAATCATACTATTAGTCATATTTGATTATGAACCTGTGAACCAAAGTGGCTTTCCTCATACATTGACTTAACACGCCATATATATAAATGGAATACTGTTCAAAGCGACTTTAACCTGCAACCCACTCACTCATGATCACCATTATGTTTCACTCGAGAGTATGCTTATGTACATAACACATGTACATGGCAAGACCAAACAATTTTTATATTAAATAGTGCAGGCTATTCCACGAAAGGGACTTAAAGGAATTTGGGTATTGTACACACATATGTGGAAACTGATTTCTGCAGAAAACCGATCGCAATCTAGGACCAAAGAGGCAGCGGTTTGTAACCAGTTGCACATTACAAATCTGGGCTATCGGCACAGCGACGCCGTAATATGTTCACAGCTTAACACCGATCAATTAAATGTATCTTTGCTATTCAACGCTTTATCGAACATAGTGTGTTTGTTTGTTGTTTAACGCAGAACTCAGCAGTATGTCAGCTATATGACGTCTGTATGACGGGTCTGGACCAGACAATGCATTGACTGCCTTCATGAGCATCGATCTACGCAATTGGGATACGACGACATACACCAACGAAATAAGCCTGACCACTGGATCCCGCTACGACAAGTATGGGATGCTGAAGACCGGATCTTCATGGGACCAGAATACTGTGACTCGGTTTATGATGGAAAATGAGTACAAAAAACCTGAACAAACACTTAACATCTAACGGGGTAAATGACAGATATAAGCAGCAGCTTTATCTTGCTTAAAAAGCAAAAAGTAGCAAAAGTTATATACATGTACATTGACAAAAAACAAATGAAATATAGTGACATGACTGCAACCAACAAAACTGGATCAGCATGGTTCATTACATCACATCGTCACTTGTTTCGTTTGGTCTCACACTTTCTTGCTCTATCTATTCTCTCTTGTCACACCGGGGGCAAGGGTGGCCCAGTCGTCTAAGGCGCCGCGATTCGCTGAGCAGAGTTGCGTCCCTTGGGCACGCCAGAAACCTATTATCGTGGGTTCGAATCCCGGTTCGCCCCGATTAAGTTTCTAGGTTTGTCAGCACCATACCCGTGCTCGTGGGTTTCACCGAAGTGGTAAACGTTTGAGACCTGCATCACTTCGGGCTTTCCTCCCACATTAAGCTGACACGCCGCGATATAACTGGAATACTGTTAAAAGCGGCGTTAAACCCAACTCACTCACTCACTCACTCTTGTCACACCACATGTATGTCTGGTCCCATCCGTGTTTCAGTCTCTGTCAATCTCTTTCTTTCCTTCTATTTTTCTCACATAATCTCTCTTTGTCTCCCCTTCTGATTATCTTATTACCAAGTACTACCCTTTGTAAGTGAATGATCTTTTTGGCTACTGACTGTAATATTTCCACCTAGATATATTCTCGGTCAGGCAAACCACCAATGTTTAACAGCAAGAACCATTTCAGAGACAAAGCTGGTCCATATAACATTTTAATAATCATGAGATCTTACTTACAATCATGAGTGAGTGAGTATGGTATTACGCTGCTTTTAGCAATATTCCAGCAATATCACGGCGGGGGACACCAGAAATGGGCTTCACACATTGTACCCATGTCGGGAATCGAACCCGGGTCTTCGAACGCTTTAACCACTAGGCTACCCGACCGCCCCTCTTACAATCATGACTGTGGTACATGTATGCATCGTCATGACTCCAGGTAAAACTGACAGTCTTACCTAACATTAGCATGAACTCTTTCTGCAATAAATATTCCAACGCTTACTGAAGAGTATCTTCATATGGAAGGTAACATGTGCCATGGTGTCAATGATAAAGAATGCTGACAGTAACAGTGAAGATCAGTATCCTCAAATACATGTATATATGTTTCTTGTTTTATGTTGCACTAAATACATGTGGGGCGGTTGGGTAGGCTAGTGGTTAAAGTGTTTGCTCGTCAAGCCGAAGACCCGGGTTCGATTCCCGACATGGGTACATTGTGTTAAGCCCTCTTCTGATGTTCCCCGCCCTGATATTGCTGGAATACTGCTAAAAACGGCGTCAGACCATACCCACTCACTCACTCTAAATACATGTAGTAGCCAACACGGTGTCAAAGCTGATCTCCAGCATCAAGGTGATACATGGAACTGTTATAGTTGTAATTGAGTTATTGGGACTCCGAGAGATAATCAGTTAGTTTCATTTGCCTTGACAACAATAACCTTTTTCATCACATTATGATTTAATGTAGTAAATAATAGTATTTTTTGTCCGCGTGAGCCAACCCTGTAATAACAATATGTCATTTTCCACTGTACATGTGCCACTTCGTCTTGGTCCTAAATGCAATGTCAATGGTGCATCCCATGATGAACCTTTCGATCCATAAAGTAGTCTCTTAAACGCTCCTACTTGGTAAAGATGTTATTTTAAAAAAAATACATTTTGTCTCCTAAAACCGCTGCTTTTTTATGCTGAACTGCAGTGAATATTTCACTAGCAATTCTTTCTGTAAAACTAAGTATCCTGATGCACTCCCCGGGTTGACAATCTCAATCAAGATCGAGGAGAAGGTGTTTGTTCTTTACATACAAAACGAGGACATGTATGACATATTTGGCGTGATGAGCAAAACGCATGAACCTCTTGGGTCTACCCAATAACCTCCCTTGGAAAATATGATTGAACATGTACGAACCCGCAGGTATTTAGTTATTTCTCAAAATGAATAAATACCAGAGGTATAATTGAAAAAGGTGTTTTTCATGTGTCGGTTTACTTTGTTTGTTTGTTGTTTAACGCAGCACTCAGCAATATTCCAGCTATTTGACTGCGGTCTGTAAATAATCAAGTCTGGACCAGACAATCCAGTGATTGACATCATGGGCATCGATCCACACAATTGGGATACAATGACATGCATCAACCAAGTCAGCTAGCCTGAACCCCCGATCCCGTTAGTCGCCCCTTACGATAAGCATGGGTTGATGTACGGCATGGCAAACAGTGGATTTTCACGGGTCGTAGGTTTGCTACTTCTAATAGTCAGTACAAGACGTCAACGCTGGAGAATAATCAATCTCGATTATCCCCTGGGGGTAAATGCAAAATGATGAAAATAGTATTAATAATAACGACTCCTGGTGTTTATCATAGGATCTCCGCTGGCGGAAACACGTTACAACAAATTAGACACGATTTCGCAAGAAGAGATAGAACAAATAAATTAGTTTCTGAAATAATAATATTGCAAGACAATCCGTTGTCCTTGATGTATAATCAAAGGGACACGAAGTCTGTTTATTTTCAGACTGAAGAAATCTAGACTTGCTGGACACCAGAAATGGGCTTCACACATTGTACCCATGTCGGGAATCGAACCCAGGTCTTCGGCGTGACGAGCAAACGCTTTAGCCACTAGGCTACCCGACCGCCCCCAGGTGACAAAGGAATTCACAATCTATATGGCTGAAGAACTATCGTGTATGTTTATCTTAACACTATGATATTAATTGATACAGTTAACAGATAGCATTTATGTTCAACGTGTTATTTGTTCATCTTTACAATTTAGAATAATAAAAGCATTGAGGCTTGAAATGAACGACGAATTTTCGACGCTTTTTAGGCGTAGACCAATGAATCAATGTAAATGATTTTTCCGTCGTTATTTCGTCAAATGACCATGTATCTTTGAAGTATGCAACTGTTTTATGATCATAATAATAACTTAAAATGGTTTCGTTTATTAATCATTTTGCCAGTCCTCCAAGTTACTCGTTATGGGTGACTGATTATAGTCATCATGTTGATACCTATGTTTGATAATAAATAGTTTTGAATTTACTTACATATACATCCATGAATATTATATATAAACATATACAAGTCAGGTCTATAGATGAAGTTACACAAACAGGGAGAAAACATTCTAACGAGGCTCAATAATACACTCTGACATGCAGAAAAATGGAGATGAAGACATTGATCAACATTTGCGCATTTAGCGAGTGATGGCATTTTGGAATTTACTTTTATTGCATTATGTTAAACCTTGAATGTAAAACAGTGCATGTTAATGAATTCGTATCAGATCGTTAAGCCCACTGTGAAAAGTGTGTTTCTCGTTTTAGGGTTTAAATAAAGGTCTTCTGGGCACATGTGTTTAAAGACTAACAGATATCCCAACCAGGGAGTACTTTACCTAATCAATACCGGATACTACATCGTGTATCCCGGGTTACATAGGTTGGGATATCTGTTGGCCCTCCATAACAAGAGTCCATCTATGGGTCTACAACAATTCTTTCGCGTGATGTTAAGACAACTGCAACTATATCCTAATGATGACACGACAATGGCCAGGCGGTATCTTGGAGGCGACAGTCAGCCAACCAGCCTTGCCGTTTTTGGTCCGAAGGTCAACTCTCGACTAACCCAAAGCATCCTACATTTAACGATAACGATTTAGTGAATAGACAGTCTGCAGTTTTGCGCACCTCATCCAGTGGCCAACCGGCCATTCTCTAACTTTAATGAGTGAGTACGTGCGTGCGTCAGTCAGACAGCAGCAAGTATGCAAGCGAACCTCCTTATACGTCGTTTTCAGAAATATTCCAGTAACATCACGGAGCAGGAAGTGAGAAAAGGACTTCACACATTGTATCCATGTACGAAATCGAACCCGGTACTTTGGCATGACGAGAGAACGCTTTAACCACCAGGCTACACCTACTTTCATAACTGCAAATGTCTCAAAATTAGACATGGAAGGCAAATATTTGTCAGATGACATTAAGCTGATGACACAGGTGATTTCTCGAATTACACATTAACGAGAATGCATGTTAGTCAATTATACAAGGAGAATGCCGGTTTACAGACAGCTACGAGATGTTACAAATACAATTGTCGGTAAGCCGTCAGTGGACTTTGTGTGAATATTTCCGTCAGAATGACAGTGTTCGTCGTCGTTCATTTCTCTTATTATTCCAGACAGACATCACTGATTGAAGCGGCTTTAAAATGATATATAAAGCAACAAACGGCTGTGAGATCTCTTCCTTACACCCTGGTCTGCAATATCCCAACTGTACCAAAGAGAGCGAGATAGATGTCTACTGTAACTTACGCCATATGGTAGTGTGGCTATGCAGGTGTGTGGCAGTATGTGTTTGTGTGACTGCAAGGAGGTGTGTTCATGTGTTAGTGTGACTACATAGTTGTGTGGAAGTATATGTGACTACCTTGAGGCCTGTCTGTGTGTGATAGTGTGACTATATAGTTGTGTAGCAGTATATGTGACTGCCTAGAGGTCTCTCTCTCTGTGTGTGTGTGTGTGTGTGTGTGTGTGTGTGTGTGTGTGTGTGTGTGTGTGTGTGTGTGTGTGTGTGTGTGTGTGTGTGTGTGTGTGTGTGTGTGTGTGTGTGTGTGTGACCATATAGTTGTGTGGCAGTACATATGACTGCCTGGAGGTCTGTCTGTCTGTGTGCGTCTGAGTGTTGTATGTCGTCTTGTGACTGAGTGTGAATGTGCCTGTATCTTCTATGTCGTGTAGTGACTGTATGTGAATGTGTATGTGTTTACTATGTCGTGTAGTGACTGTGTGTGAATGCGTTTGTGTGTTGTATGCTGTTTAGTGACTGTATGTGAATGTGTATGTGTTTACTATGTCGTGTAGTGACTGTGTGTGAATGCGTTTGTGTGTTGTATGCTGTTTAGTGACTGTGTGTGAATGTGTCTGTGTGTTGTATGTCGTGTTGTGACAGTGTGTGAATGCGTCTGTATGTTGTATGTAGTGTAGTGACTGTGAGTGAGTGTGCAATGGCTCCGTGTGAATGTGTATGTGTTTACTATGTCGTGTAGTGACTGTGAGTGAGAGTGTCGTGTAGTGACTGTGTGTGCATGTGTCTGTGTGTTGTATGTCGTGTTGTGACTGTGTGTAAATGCGTCTGTGTGTTGTATGCAGTGTAGTGGATGTGTGTGAATGTGTCTGTGTTTAGTATGTCGTGTAGTAACTGTGTATGAATGTATCTGTGTGTTTTATGTCGTGTAGTGACTGTGTGTGAATGTATCTGTGTGTTGTATGCAGTGTAGTGGATGTATGTGGATGTGTCTGTGTGTTTTATGCAGTGTAGTGGATGTATGTGGATGTGTCTGTGTGTTTTATGTCGTGTAGTGACTGTGTGTGGATGTGTCTGTGTGTTGTATGTCGTGTAGTGACTGTGTGTGAATGTATCTGTTTTTTGTATGCAGTGTAGTGGATGTATGTGGATGTGTCTGTGTGTTTTATGTCGTGTAGTGACTGTGTGTGGATGTGTCTGTGTGTTGTATGTCGTGTAGTGACTGTGTGTGAATGTATCTGTTTTTTGTATGCAGTGTAGTGGATGTATGTGGATGTGTCTGTGTGTTTTATGTCGTGTAGTGACTGTGTGTGGATGTGTCTGTGTGTTGTATGTCGTGTAGTGACTGTGTGTGAATGTATCTGTTTTTTGTATGCAGTGTAGTGACTGTGTGTGGATGTGTCTGTGTGTTGTATGTCGTGTAGTGACTGTGTGTGAATGTATCTGTTTTTTGTATGCAGTGTAGTGGATGTATGTGAATGTGTCTGTGTGTTTTATGTCGTGTAGTGACTGTGTGTGGATGTGTCTGTGTGTTGTATGCAATGTAGTGACTGTGTGTGAATGTGTCTGTGTGTTGAATGCAGTGTAGTGACTGTGTGTGGATGTGTATGTGTGTTGTATGCAATGTAGTGACTTTGTGTGAATGTGTCTGTGTGTTGAATGCAGTGTAGTGACTGTGTGAATGTGCCTGTATGTTGTATGTCGTGTTGTGACTGTGTGTGAATGTGATTGCGATCTATGTCGTGTAGTGACTGTGTGTGAATGTGTCTGTGTGTTGAATGCAGTGTAGTGACTGTGTGAATGTGCCTGTATGTTGTATGTCGTGTTGTGACTGTGTGTGAATGTGATTGCGATCTATGTCGTGTAGTGACTGTGTGTGAATGTGTCTGTGTGTTGAATGCAGTGTAGTGACTGTGTGTGAATGTGTCTGTGTGTTGTATGCAGTGTAGTGACTGTGTGTGAATGTGTCTGTGTGTTGTATGCAGTGTAGTGACTGTGTGTGAATGTGTCTGTGTGTTGTATGCAGTGTAGTGACTGTGTGTGAATGTGTCTGTGTGTTGAATGCAGTGTAGTGACTGTGTGTGGATGTGTCTGTGTGTTGTATGTCGTGTACTGACTGTGTGAATGTGCCTGTATGTTGTATATCGTGTTGTGACTGTGTGTGAATGTGATTGTGGTCTATCTCCTGTAGTGACTGTGTGAATGTGTCTGTGTGTTGTATGTAGTGTAGTGACTGTGCGACTGTGCTGGTGTGTTAGTGTTAAAACATGATGGTAATTTAATATGGAGGCAGGCCTGAGAACATTCTTCCCTGGATCCACAAACTGTATATGGCAGGGATGAAGAATCGGAATGTATACAAGAACTGATATTTTCATTTAACAGATTTATCGCCAAGAAGTAACATAACGATTATAGTGCCGACGCAGGACATGTAAACAGACATGCGACATATGATAAAAGAGGTCCAATAGACAAATACACAAAAATAGTCATGGAGATATGGATCAAGAACTTGGTGAAGGAAGCACTAAATATATATCTTAATGAAATATTGTACTTCCAGGCCCTTATCGTTATGTGTCAAAGACCATTAACGCGTGTCTGATTCGTATAAACGAATCGTATCATTGGAAGATAGATTCAGACATACCTACTTAAGTGCCTGATTATATGCTTTGCGAGACTGGTAGTGCAGGGCATTTTGAAATGTTCTCCACTGATACAATAACCGCCAAATAAAATCCGGGTGATAATGTCCTGTTCTGTACAAGGGGCATAGTGTTATTCGGCGTCTAATGTAATGCATGTGGTAGGAATCCAGTCAAACAGCAAAATTTCTGTAGCCAGAATATGTGATGGAGCCCCTGAAGATATGTAATGAATGGTGAACGAAATGATATAATTCATATGACCGATACGTTGGGATATGAATTATCCTGTAACAAGTAAGGCATATGATGAATACTTTCGAATAACATCTCGTCACTAGTAAGTCAAATGACTTATACTTTGTCACTGGTATACGTTATATTGTCACTGGTATTGAATGAGCGAATTAAACTTTATTTAAGCACAAAAGCGACTTGTCACAAGTCAGTCATATGACCGATTCTTTGGGATATTATCTTGTCACTAGTAAGTCATATGGAAGATACGTTGGGATATTATCTTGTCACTAGTGTGTCATATGATCGAGACGCTTGGATAGTATCTTGTCACCATTATACCAGGATAAGTCATTTGGGGAATTGTCATTAGATGTTTGCCCCATGGTGGATAGGTTATGTCCTGACATCAGTGAGGTATATGGTGGATAAGTTGTGCTTCTTGTCGACGTGCCTGATCCGTCCCCTCTACTGCTGCTCTCAGCGGTTAGTGGGCATGGGCATGTATGCCATTGACCTCGGACAACTATTTGTGGATAACGTATGCTATCATGATGTAAAAAGAGCTATATGGGGGATAAGTGATACCTTTGTTTATTAGTTAATCAAACTTACAGTTTGATACAACCAGTGTATCTGCACAACCCTATATAAAGAGACACGCGAATTCCACTATTCTGTAAAGGTTGCATCTAAGGACATCGCGACCACACGTTGCCAGCAGGGTAAAGGGGATCGCGGGACAGCGAACCTGTTGGTAGCGGCCATTGACACACAAGTTGAAGAACGGCAGGATGTAGTCATAGAGGAATGTCTGGAAGCCGCGACCTTCACATGGTGCAGCTGAAATACAGAAATATATGTAACAGAAATGACCATTATGACCAACATGATCGAATGACCTGGCTCGCTGACTTGATGCATGTCGTTAATCCCAGTTGCGTGGATCGATGCTCATGATGTCAATCACTGGATTGTCTGGTCCAGACCCGATTACTAACAGACCGCCGTCATATAGCTGTAATATTGCTAAGGGCGGCGTTAAACCAAAAACCACAACTATTTGTCAAGATCAAAGGTTGTTTCCCACATTCAGCAAAGTGTGCAATGTTGTTATTTTTGTTGCATACGAGTATATAAACAGACATCGCAGAAACAGTACATGTAAACCTGATTCTAATCACAAGATAGACAAAAGAGGCAAATGCATCAGCCAATGAATTATATAGTTGTCACCGCTGCGCCAGGACCTCTTGGCCACGCCTCCAAATAGGTTTGTTTTGCAAGCCGATTACCGGGCGTGTGATTACAGCACTCTCATTTGGACATTTAAATACTTTTCCGAATATTTTGAATTTCTCTCTCTCGGAAACTGATTAAATGTATCTAGGAAAATTGATATTCCCAATTTTTTGTTTATATTTTACTTGCCCTTTAAAACACCAGTGTACCAGCATGTCACTAGACAGGCATTACCAATCATGTGTACATTTCAAGAGCTTAGCCACAAAATATGAGTATATATTTACTGTATATGGTAGTCGTAATCGCATCTGTCTTTTTTATTGTGATTTTTTTATGAAGAACTGACAGTAACGGTTGACAAAAATGATCATCTTCCATTTAATATCTCTGCTCATACACGATAATAGAAAAGATCAGTCATGTTAATATCATTGTGGGATAACATAACAGCAGATGTATGGCTATTTGCAAGGTGAATTTCCCAAATTCCTTCCTTCTCCAAATGTAATGATTATTGAAGTAGTCATTTAATTGATCTAGTGATTAATTTGCCGTAGTCATCTAATCGATCTAGTGATTAATTTGCCGCAACATTCTCCACGTTAAATGCCGTGAAAAGTTCAATAATTCTTCCAAAAACTCGAGTGTGTTGTGATCACCGAATCCGTAGACAGACATTAACCTCGTATATTAATTAAACCCCGCCAGAAAGATGGTAAAGAACACGACGTCACAGTGTATGTCGCTGTTCTGTTCACAATTGTGTCACACATCGTCAGAATCCAGGCTTATAATGACAGGATCATAGTTCAATAAGGACTCCAAACCAATCAGAAGGTGTATCTCCCAACTGCCCCAACCGCCAAATGCGTTCAAACTGACGTAATGAGAGCTGACTACATTTGCTAGTTATTTATTATACACACCTGCAAACCTGGAACAGGTAGCCAGTTGAAACTGAGTTCTTATGCAAGTGACCTCCCTTCTTTCCACCAGAGCAGCGCTGCACAGGCCTGCTGGAGTGCAAGTCCGCGTCCTTCTCTGTGTCTGTGTACCATCTGGGTCGCAATAAGAACTGCACAGGCCTTCATTCGCCCAAGCACCCCATGTCCCAGCCACTGAAGTCAGGCAGTAACTCAGATAAGGTATCATTTGGGATTATAAATGAAGAATGAAGAACCATGCTACCTTTAGAATTCAATAGCGCTGAATTTTTTTTTAACCGAACTTGTGAGGTGAACATTGCAATGATTATGTTCAGTTCATGATCCTATCAGAAGTATGTTAGCGTGATTTATTACAGATGGTTGACCAATCAGAAGGTAAGGAAGATAATACTGTGTACACTTTGTATGAGCTTAGTCTTCCTCATATTAAAGAAGTTGAAATCCATATATTCTCTTCCTTATGTGTATCACTTCTAAATGCCTTTCAAAGACACAATCAGTAAGTGTTTTGTCATTGCGAAATTAATTATCGTACCAAGAGTCAAAGGTGAAGAAAAACTAGTTAGGAATTAAGACAGGTTGCACAAATTGTCGTACCACGTAGTTGTTTCATTGTAATTATGCTTGTTGTTTCAGCATACTGGTTTGCAATAAACCAGAATGCTGAAACAATATCAGTGAGCTTCGTAAGATATTATACATATATCAAATAAAATCAAAACATTTTATTCCATTTAAGGCCTCTGGCCCACATACACAGACAACACCTATAAAGGTAGAGTTTTACATGCCAGTTTTAATATAACAGCATAATCTTTTGAAGAAATAAAGCAGGTACATGTATAGGATAACTATACAGAGAGATCTGGTATAAAGATTGTTAGTGTTGAAGATATACGTTTTCCAAAATTGCAGCAATATGATAGATTACGCGGTAGATATATCACAGGCTCGGCTTAACATCATTGTACCTATGAAGTAAGTAAGTACCTATATACACGCCGAGATTCTTTTCTTTATGACAATGAGACACTAACCTCCTGTACAGGGAACACCAGCACTGCAGGTTCTTGTAGTCACCTCCACCTGAGCAAACCTACAACCAACAGGCGGAGTTGGCACCGGATTGCCGAAACTTGGGTTGCATTGTCGAGTCCGATTTTGGGTCGTTGTTCCCATACCGCAAGTAGCGCCACAGAGGGACACCGGCGTGGTGATCCATGCACTCCAAGATGCTAGATTTGGATGGAAGAGACGAGAATGGTGTGTTTCTCCTTACCAAAACGGCCGGGAAATGTGACTATACGTTTTGTTGAAGACATAACTGTAAGGCCAGTTGATGAATATCGCTAAAATGATGGCAGAATGGTGTTGGTAGTTTCTTCGTCAATATTGTCATTAATAGTACCAACAGCATAAATACCTACGAATTTTAATGCGACCTATTTTAAGCGAATATTTGGGTTATTAATTAACAATGAGTACTTAGGCAATCGTTGTTTAGATTTAAGTAAAGAATTAACCGATAAAGACCATCGCTGCTGAAAGTGACGAGTGTTTCACCGCCTTGCTATTTCACCTACCAGTGTGAGTAAGTGTGCTGATTTGAACGCTGCCTGTAGAAATACTTGGGCAATATCACAGCGGGGAACACTAAAAGAGGGCGTCACACATTGTACCTATGAAAGGAAACGGACCCGGGCCTTTGCGTGAGGCGCGAACGCTTTAACCACAAGGCTATCTCACCGCCCCCGTGTGATTGTTTTGATAATCTCTCTCTCTCTCTGTGTCACTCTCTCTCTCTCTCTCTCTCTCTCTCTCTCTCATATATATAATGTAAATCCTTCTCTTTGTAACAGCACATGTCCCAACATTTGGAGATTTAGCTGATGATAAAGGTGTTTTTCTCGAGTTATACATTAACGAGGATGCATGTTAGTCAATACTACAAGGCGGATGCCAGATGAATGACGAATTATACCGTACGTCTCAATGATAACTTACTCTATACATATGTTGTATCCCTGGTGCATTGGGACGATACATCTTTTAACGGTCTATATTTACATATTCAAATTAAAACTTCTTGGGTATTCAGCTATTAGAAAATGCCTTTACGAAAACATCTCAATCAGCCGTTTGGACCGATTTAACCTCCCCTGAAGTTTGTCGTAACACATTTTAAGAACACCAGTTCTGTAAACATATTTCTGAATCATACGAACATTAAAAATTCACCTTTTACATGAAGTATGCACAGCTACTGGGCTAATAAAACGGACTCGTAACTAACCTCTTCTTTTCAAAATGACATGCCCAGCTGCAGGTGCATATTAGTATTTCATCAATCCCCAAGTGGCATCCCCTTCTTATCAGTCGGTGGTCCACACGGATATTGAATAATTCTGAAGTAATGTCTCTCGAATGCGTGGTGAGAATACAATGAAAGAAACTTGGAGTGATTCTCTGAATAGCGATAGCAGTAATTGCATTCAGACCATTTGGGGATGACAAGTCACATAGCATTTATGTCAACATATTTTCAAATTGTGGTCTGCGAATCAATACGGCAAGCAAAAACTTACAAAAAAGGCCAGAAGCGACATAATTGTGAGATATGTGTGAGAGCTGATCATGTATATGTTGTAAGGTGTATGTAGCCTGATAACGCATTACGTCACTAGTATGTTTTTTATAGATCTTCTACGACTGCAAATTGAGTTTCATTTGACACATTGACAAAAGCAGAAGTACCAAGTCGCGTTATTGCTTGTGACATCGCCATTATAAATGTACTTGTGTAAGTGTATGTAGATTGGTGGATATGCCATGTGGGGATTGATTATTATTGATCTTATCCCCTTTGTGGGAGAAAAATGTTAGATTAACTTCCACACACTGAATGGTAACACGTGGAATAGTTTATAAACAGGAAATCGGAAATCATTTTTTAGGAAATCCAAAGAAGCACTTTCACCTTGAAGCAAAGGACACACGTGAGCTAAGCTCTGGGAGAGTACGACGTAAGGTTAGTAATTTCCATCCAAGTTGTCAATGAGATCGATTCTCAACTTACGGCAGAATAGCTGGTCAACTCTGAAACAAATGGAACATATGCTAAAGTTGACATTAATGAACGGGGAAAGTCCAGATGGCAATATCAGCGAATGAATTTTCTTAGTTACCTCCTTTTAACTTTATATTGTCATTAATTTTTTGTACGTCGAAAGTAGAAAGTATGTAAACAACTAAGAAATCTGATAATATAATGCCGCGAAAACACAAAGGATTGGCGTGGCCATGGTACAAGGAATATCGCTAAAAACAAAACTCGACCGCCGTCATACAGCTTGAAAATTCTGAGTGCGGCTTCAAACAGCAAACAAGCAAACTAAACAAACTTTGATTAATCACATGTTTTTGAAGATAATACCTTGTAAATTTGCCAGCTCTCGTGTCCGCTCGGGATATTACGCTATCGTAATGGAACATTGGGAGCAGTGGAGAACTGATCGATATTACACAGTTCTCACCGAGTCGCCAAATGTCGCCGAGTAACGTCGTGCCAAATGACGACCGATGTTGGAAAAAACGTATTGTATGCTCAATCGGAAACAGGTATAGAGTAACAGTTTTTCGTTTTCATCCAAAATAAATACTTTTTGTAGAAACACGTTAGGCAACTGCAACCAAATCTTCTGACATGCGGTAGCCAGGTGAACGAAAAGTTCCAATGTGGCTACCATCCATGTAGCCCAGCTGCCCAGAGACTGAGGTGAGTTGGGAGCATGGGACAGTCAGTTCATAACACTCTGAGCGCATTAACACCTCGGGAAGTACTGACACAAGCTAGTGTCTGTCGTAAAATTAGCATTAAGGTTAAAAAAAATTCCGTTTGTTTTCTTGTTTTCAAATCAAAGTCCATTCTTAATTTCTGAAAAGCACAGAATAACTAACCTACCCCTTTTAACAATCGTGGATCTGCCTCTGCGTCCCCCCCTTGGCAATATTACTGAGCCAAACTCCGTCACAGTGCCTCACTCACGTTCCAGGCATATGTCGAGCATCAACATAAATGTTTCCAACTGTGTCTACCGAACATTCTGAAATCACTACTTCTTTTGAATGAATGTTGGATATCAGAAAAAAATATACCATCCATCTAATATCCTTATTATACAGTCGACGTTTTATGATTTCCAGAGGACATTATTGAATTATACTGTTGTATCAACAATGCCACAATTCTAGATGTAATAATGGTAACATAAAGTACGTTGGCAGTCTTTCTAATCAACTTGCTGCCAACTTCAATGTATTGAGTCAATATATTATAAAACCATTCATGTAATTAAAAGGTTTGTTGCCCCTCCTTTGGGACTACACAAAGTAAGAACAAAGCTTTCCTCGGTGTCGTTAAAAAAGCAAATGACTCCAGTAACGTTTTTGATGGATGGGTCTACAAACAGCAAGAGCTCACAGTATCGATTAGAGAGTATAGTTCCTCACACTGCTTTGTTTCAAAGCCAAACCAGGAACAGACTCCACTAAATCAGCCAAAGACCGCATTTCTTGAATTTGACATTTAACATTGATGCCTTAAATTTAACATTTCGGGCAAAGTTCAGTTTCCCAAATGTCCCACAATATTTCAAATTTCAAGAATCACCTAAGTTTCGTTTGTTTCCTGTACGAACACTGTTTCATCAAAGTTGTACAGTTATAGGAACGTGTTGCAGAAGGCAGACTGACAGTTCATGATGTAATCAACGACTTGAGGCTGCCAAGATTCATAATAGTGCCACCAACCTATTGGTCATATGAGTACAGGTGATTTACAATCTTCGTCATATATTCAAATATGGACCAAAATATCGCGAGCAGCCTTCTACCAATTGGGATCACAACATTGATGTTGTCGAAGCATATGTCGCAAAACGGGCCAAAAGAGAAGAGGAACCTGTGGAATGTCTTTTAGAGTGGGTTGAGTCAGTGCTAGCTGTTTTCGACTGAAAGAGAGGACACAAAATTGGAATATAGCCAGCTGTCATCCAAAGTCCTGCCCTACGTAAAATGTTTGTTGTTGTTCCCACTGACAAGGCCTCAAGTTTGTTATGAGTATGTAAAGTGATTTTGTCGCTTTGATTTACAGTTTCTGATCTGGTATCCGAAGAAAACAGAAAAACCTAGATAACATGAACCAACGGTGACTATCGAAACTATCTAGACAAACGGTTGCAACACATGTCTTAATCTATTGTGCCGGTACGGAGCTTGCCTGTACCTAAGAACGGGATGTACACTGTTTTTAAATAATAATGGACAGCCGTTGTTGACATTTACACGTGCACAGCAGGAACCACAGACCTGAAGACCGCTCTGTGTGCTTGCGTCAAACAAAACGGGATCAGTACAAGAACCATTTTTATTTCCTTCGTCGGGAGTACGTTGACACAGACGCCCTGGTTAGACATTGTGATAAACCAATCTCGAGGGGAACCAGGAACTGCCCGAGACAACTGTACAGTTTTCATTTGAAAGGGAAGCTAGTTTCAATGTTGACTAACAATTACTATCTAAAATCAATTTTTTTCTCTCCAGATTTTCCTTTGTTTAATTGTGTTTTAATATATAAAATTAATTGCCGAAATAACGTCGACTTGTTTGGTGAGGAGGGTCTCCCTTGTTGCTACATTAGTAGAATTAAGAACCGTACTATATAAAATAGCTTACTCTTCAGATTTTCTTTGTTTAATTGTCTTGTATAAGATAGCTACGCGATAAATCGCAAAGCATAATGAAAAACGAAACGTGGTTTATTTCAAGGTAAAACATTGTTACACCATGACGACATTTCTGGAGATTTGAACATGCGATTGCAACTTGATGACGTTGTACGTTGGACGACGTTATTTCTGAGAGGGAAGTGTCTAGTGAGTTGTTCACCGTAGATGTAGCTGGGCAACGTAGATAAACGCAATAGCCGAACAATCGTATTCAAATGTGGAGTATATGACAATCGGAGAAAAGGTGCAGATAATCGACGTGAGGATTGTGAGAATATGCGGGAAATACCAGACCTACCCCCCCCTGTTCATGCAATGGACTGGTCCGACATTTGAGGTGGGAATCTAGTCAGGGAGTCATCATTATTGACATTAAGGTAACTATTTTTAAAGCTTGTAATTTGATCAACATAAAGAGGGTGTATATAATGTTGATATCTCATATAAGAAACAAACGACTTGTGGTCGTTGTTTATCGAACAAAAAAACACCGCACAAATAACGACCACGAGTCGTTTATTTCTCAATTTCTTAACATAAAATTACTTGCCGAATTAATGTCGATTTGTTTGTGTAATAGGTCCCCCCTTGTTTTTACACGAATACAGTTAAGAACCGTACGATCTAAAATAGCTCACAGCAGAACAAATTAAAATAATATACTTACACGGACACCTGTGCTGTAGATACACCTATAAAAACAAACATAAACACCACGTAAAGAACAGAAGCCATTTCTCGGTGTTTGTCGGTGTCAGTGGTCCCAGCGAATGACAGAGAAGGTTGAAACAACGACGAAAACCTGTATCTACTGAATGTTATCGTTTCACGTTTGATTAAATAATCTTTTCCAAGCCTTTGGCCTTTCCATAGAATCTACACAGCCTCTGGGTCAAGAATTGTGGTATATTCGTATATTACAGTGCAAATTCCATGTCAATACGCTCGAGTTTAAGTTATGAGAAGCTTTTCTCTAGTTTTATCGGTCATCTAATCAAACGATGTCGTTATCTGTTATCTGTTTCGGCAGCCAAGGATTAAATACTGAATGAACTATCATTTTCGCGTGATCGTATTCACGCCACTTAATGTATGACATTCATTTGGATTTATATCTCTTTCATAAAGTGTATTCTTCAACTGTCCTTATTAGATGATTTGGAATTTGTGAAAACTTGTAATACGTTTCATTATATGGAAATATTGAACACAAAATATTATTAGTTATGTAATTCAATCAAAACGATTTATTTATTTCATACTTTTAACGAATATTTGTTTTATGAATGTTCTTGTAATGAAACGCATTTCTCGACATACTTCTAAACAATCGACTTGTTGATTTTACTTATTTACGCGCGTGCTTAAGTAGTTGGTGTTATATAAGGGGGTATTCTCGGGGGTATATATACGAGAAGAGACACATTTTGTATGCATGTACAAAGCTCTGTCAATTTGCATGAGGTGTGTAATATCGTACTTGGGGTTGATCCACAAGTTTATACATGTATATATCTGAGCACATGGGAGATCGAACTATAAATAACTCGAATAAGAAATATGTCAACCCGGAAGCACCGCGTTCTTCGTCAGCGTAACTGAACCGTAACTGAACTCAGTGAACCATGAAGTTCATCGCCTTTGAGGTGAGGTGAGGTGAAATGAGGTTTAATGTCGCGTTCAAGATTTATTGTACTTATATAGCGACGTGCATGCACGTGAGTGTGTGGCTGATTTGTATTAGTCCTGACTAATACCGATTTTTTTGTGCTAGCTCATTGAGATATCATGCCTCAGTTTAACCTAAATACCCTACTCAGGCACAGTATACTGACGCCGAGTAGACTAGACCTTGTCTTAGCCCCTCAATCCCAAGCGCCAGTCAGGGTAACAACAAGTACAATATTTCAACGTCTTTTCCACTCTCCGGGCAGGCGCACTACCACTAGACCACGGAGGCGGTACATCACCTTTTAATCCCCACCGATCCTTATATACAGATAGGAAAGGAATCTGGTTATATTTGATCTTATTGTGAGAGATGGATTGTTGTTGTACAGCGCAATCAGAATATTAAACATTTGACGGAGGCTCTGAGTCATCCGGGCTGCGCTACCATACAAACCCATGGTTGAAAGCAAGAAGACATTATCGTCAGGTGACCAAGTGCTCTATTCGCCGATTTTGAAGCAATTCTTATCAAAATGAGTGTGTAGCCACTGGCGGCTCCTTTCCTTGAATCAATTGATCGGTCCTGTTAATGGCTCAAAATAAGAATGATATCATAATAAAGTATACTTGTATTAATCATACAACAATACAGGTAATTACACAATTTCAAATTGTTTAGGCATTATCTGCTGTGTGTTACAGGGTGTTTAGGCCTTTCCATCAAATCATCTAACGTTATAACAATTTCGAGACCTTACCATCATCTGCCACACAACAGTTGTTACCCAGGTATTTTATTTGAAAGTCTTAATCAATTGACAGTTGTTTTTAAATGTATATGCTAGCGAACACGTAGCAAAAACATTTAAATATGTGACTGTTGTACATAAATTTAGTAATACAAACATATCTAAAGAACTTGTGTGGATTAGATTTTCCGACATTAGAAAAAAACCCGCACTAACCTCATTTTTTTTTTTTATCAGGACCAGAGGCCGCCTTCCGAACACCAATTACACCCTAAAGCCACAAGCTGCCGCACCAAGTAACCCACTGATTTATATGTGCCAAGAAATAATGATCTGTTTGGAGGCCATGGCGATTATACGAACGACACTTCAAAAGGTGTTTTGATTCAACTGATACTGCCCTGCACGTGGTGCCTGGAACGGTGTGATATGTACACACGTTCGTGGTACTAACACCTTCCTGTCTTTGGACTTTCTTAATGTATGGATGCTATTTCTAAGATAGCATCGCGGCGAAGCAATTGCGGTACATTTCGAATAAATGAACTACATTCCTGTACTGTGTGTTCAGGAATTTGTACAATGAAACACCGCTAGTCCAACAATCTTGCCTTCCGGACGATAACTTATAAGAATCTTCAGAATCCATATATACTCCTTAATACGAGTGATGGCTGATACATTCTGAAACGACGGATGAATAGTATACCTTGAACAGTTTGCACGTATTAAGTACAATACATCCAATGCTTAAAGGCTGCATTTGAACCCAATACACAACCAGGCACCATATATCTGCAGTCATCAAAGTTGCAAGGTATTCTCTATTGAAAAAAGTGGACAACGTATGGACAAGTATCTGATTTTGAAAGGGCTGACTGCAACAGTCAACCAGCTTTAGGGAAATATGCTCCTTCCATTGCCACTGTTAAGAGGTTGGCAGGAAAGTTCAAGAGGGGAAAACCCTCAGGAAGACCCTCACGCTGCCAGCATTAAAGAAACATGTTGATAAAATACACTCTGATATGATTATGGATGGTCGACGACTTACCACACGTGACATAACTTGTCTCATTAAGGTGGGCTTGTGGGCTTGTCTCATTAAGGTTGGAACACCCTGAGGAATGAACTTGGCATGACAAACTCTTCAGCAGGCTAGGTCCCAAAGCTTCCGACCCCTGATCAGAAATACTCTCTCGTGAGACTTTTCGTCGGTGTGAGGCAGACCCAACGGAATTATTTGAGCGATTTGTAACCGTGGATGAGTCAGTCAGAGATTGAACAACAGTCAAAGCAGTGGAAACGTCTAACGTCGTCTCGTCCGAAGAAAGAAAAATCTGTTCCATCAACTTGTAAGGTGTTCATCGAGGGGATACTGTGTGATGGACGTGGCTTTACAAACATTTATTTCAATTGTGTTAACAAATAGTTCGATTTCTAAAGCTTGCTGATTACAACCATACTTTTAAAATTGGCTGAGATATTTTGGAAAATGTTGATTCCTATAAATACCTTATCGTCACCCTTTGGCCCAAGGACGTAACTTTAGTCTGTGAGTTGGTTGCCAACTGCGCCTTTTCGATAGGATGGTCTTATCAATTCTTTTATATGGATGTAAAGTTTGGGGGTTCGGAACTGTATCTCATACAGAACGTGTCCAGCTTCGTTTTCTGAAACATTTAACATCACGTCGGATTAGAACCCCAAATTATATGGTTTATGGCGAACTTGGACGAGCTTTTGTAATATATTTAGTTAAGATTAGAATGGTATCTTTTTGGACAAACACTTATCCGGCAAATCATCAAAATTATCTTTACAAGCTATATATAATGATAACCTATTTGAAAGACGCAAACATAAATGGATAACAAATCTTGTAAAACAAATCTTCGACGATCTTTAGTTTCATTTGGCAATCACAATGTTTTCAAATCATCTTAAAAATATGCTTTTTCGATATCATATGATAAAAGATTCCCACATATCGCCTGGGAACGTCTCTGTTTGTTTTTGAAGGCGTGGAGATCCCAGAGTTAATTCCCCGCAACAATTCCAGGTATAAACGGTCCTTAAAACAAACTGTTTCAATTGGCGGAGCTTATCCTAGATGATCGGTGTCATGCCTACCGACTACAAACAGAAGCTTCGACAGCCTGAGCCAAGGTTGAACTTGACCAGTTTACTCCTCCCCCCTAACCATCCCCATGGCTAAAATGTCATCAACGGCATCAAAAGCATCACATCCAGGACAACATCATTATCAGCACCATCTGAATCCTCATCTGCATCAACAGCCTCTTCAACAGCAGCTGAACCTCCATCTCATACAATGGCCACACCATATGTCTGACGTAGGCCATACACGGACAAGAGGAAGCAACGTCAAAACTCTTCAGTTATATTGACGAACAGCAATGTTTTCTATTTCCGTTTTATCTAGATGGAACTGCAAAAGTCTGGCACCAGGACCTGGCGGAAGAAACACAAACCAGCATGGGCCTTCTGGGGGAAGCCTGTAAATCTAGATTTGACAGGCCAAAAGCATTCGACGTAAACCCCCTTCAGGTGGACAGGCATACTTCCTTACCAGACTGCAGGGACCAACACATCACCAGAAACTGTCAGGGACAATGATTGTGGTAGTGGAAGTCAATGGCCTCCGCTCGAGCATCCGCCAGTGCGAATTCAACAAAGAACCAGCCTCACTAGAACATGAACGACACCATGCAGAGCTGGCTTACCCTCATCACTAAAACAGAAGCCCCAGCAGGAGCAAAACCAACAGGGAAACCAGCTACCAAGCACCAGCTACACCAAAAGCGACAGCTGCAGTTCCAGCCTCCAGGTCATGAACAGTTTCAACCCAGACGAAATCGGTTTCATGGTCCCCAGTATCAGATGTCATCACCACCACCTCAACAATGCAGTCAACCGCAAAGTCCACTAACTGAGAAGAATCCGGGCCCTGAACACTTTAACAGGACCAACCGGCAACAGAGACACCCACAGTACACAGTACCCATGTTCCTGCAAAGGAAATGCATAGGATGTGGTATGTACTGTTTACACAGATGATAGTGCCCATATTTCCATTCTAGTATATGCATAAAGGCACATCATTCTCAGAAGGAATATCTAGACAATAGGGACTCCGGCCTTATTCTCAGAGCTTTGGGATCAAGCATGAAAAACTCTTGGTCTCGCTTGTGGCTCCCTTAGCAAAGAACACTAAGGGTGAAGCAAGTGAAGACAACAACCCTAATAGACTCTATGTCCTGTGTCAGCATGGGGTACCTTCAAAAAGTAGGCTACACGTTATGTCCCTACAAGAATCTGACCTTCATGCAATCGTTGGTGTAGGTGGTGAAATGCACAAGGTGTTAGGTGCTATGTCTTTGGATATCTGTATAGGTAACCTCTTCTCCCCCAGTCATTTTATATTTTTCAATCTCTCCAGCATTCTTTGATGTTAGGTATAGACATCCTTACTGAGTATAAAGCTATAACTCTCCCCAGCTGACAAGTGCTTCATTATCAAAGAAGGTCTGATCACCACTATTCCCCTGGTAGAATCAAGTGCAGGCTATGTTAGGGCCAAAATACCCGTCACAATTCCACCTTCTTGCCAGGTAGACATCCCTGTCCAAATCTCTCGCTATAAGCAAGATTCCATTCTCCTCTAAGAACCGGTTCCTGAATTTTCTAGAGTTAAACTACAGGTTGGCAAATGTTTGGTGACAAAGACTAAGAAAAGGGTTTATACGCGCCTCCTCAATGCTACGAAATCCCTTATTAGTATCAACTCCAAAAGAGTGCTAGCTGTAGCGTGTGAGGTCGACCCATTAAGCGTCTCATTGTTATCAGATTCACTTGAACCAGAGCCCAGACTATCCAAAGTCAAATCGCCCCGACGTCATTCACGGGTCAATGCATCAGTTACACGTGGTCAGACTAGGTCAGGATCCACACAACACACATCCACAATTCCATCCCCGCCCCCTTCTCATCGCAAACACGCTCTTCCCTCAGACCTTTCCTTTAACCTTTCTGACTCAGACCTGTCTTCTTCTCAAAAACAAGAACTGCTTTCTTTCCTTCATTCTTAACGTTCTGCCTTTGCTCACAATTGGGGTCTGGCACCAGGACCTGGCGGAAGAAACAAAAACCAGCATGGGCCTTCTGGAGGAAGCCTGTAAATCTAGATTTGACAGGCCAAAAGCATTCGACATAAACCTCCTCCAGATGGCTCAGTCAAAGAAAGAAAACAGGCTTCCTTGCCAGACTGCAGGGGCCAAAACATCACCAGAAACTGCCAGTGCCAATGATTGTGGCAGTGAAAGTCAATGGCCTCCGCTCGAGCATCCACCAGTGCGAATTCAACAAAGAACCAGCCTCACTAGAACATGAACGACACCATGCAGAGCTGGCTGAGAGGTCTCAGTTGGGTCAGAGATCGCCAGAGGTCAACATGGCCATGAAAGTGGACCAACTGTCAGAGCTCGTGGCAACCCTCATCACTAAAACAGAAACCCCAGCAGTACCCCCCACAGGGAAACAAGCTACCAATCACCAGCCACAACAAGAGCGACAGCTGCAGTTCCAGCCTCCAGGTCATGAACAGTTTCAACCCAGACGAAATCGGTTTCATGGTCCCCAGTATCAGATGTCATCACCACCACCTCAACAATACAGTCAACCACAAAGTCCACTAACTGAGAAGAATCCGGGCCCTGAACACTTTAACAGGACCAACCGGCAACAGAGACACCCACAGTACACAGTACCCATGTTCCTGCAAAGGAAATGCATAGGATGTGGTATGTACTGTTTAGACAGATTATAGTGCCCATAATTCCACACACAATGTACATTCTAGTATATGCATGAAGGCATATCATTCTCAGAAGGAACATGTAGACAATAGGGACTCATATCTTGGTTACATTTTAGGGCAATAGGGTTCAGATGGTCAGGAACATGTCATTTGTTGTGGGGGTAGACCACTTCACTCATCAGAAATGAATTGAGGGGTTACCGAACTTGAATGTTTGGCAGTAGTAGAAGGGATAAAGACATTTAGAGTTTACATTGCTGGGAACAAATTCAAAATTTACACTGATCACAAGGCTCTTACATCAAAAACATCAAAGAAGAAACAGGTCGCCTTAGGCAATGGTCAATTTTGCTGCACGATTATGATTATGAAATAGTACACAGACCAGGGAAGTCACAAATGCAGATACTTTATCTCGAACTAAATACCTTGAGTCAAGACCTTGCCTATTACAGATGACATACCATCACCTCCATTTCCATCTAAAAGAACTTATGCTCAAATAGCTTCATGCACTGTCAACAGTAAATACAAATCACCTTTACTTGTATCATCATCTCCCTTTGTACCCCCTTCCACCCCTGATGTGGCTAACAATAGGTCCCCGACCTCACCACCTTTTTCCACATCAAATACTTCTACTGTCCCACCCTTAACCATCCTACCCGATTCTGACCAGGATCCAGACGCTCATGTTCCACTAGCCGTTGATCTATATTATGCAAAAAAGAAACCATCACCATCTGGCATATCTGCAATTGTTGCAGCAGTCGACACAGATGATGATCAAGTTTCAAACGCTACAGAGCAATTCCCCTGACCTCTGCCCAATTATTGACTACATCTCAATAGGTGTAATCCCTATAACTTACAACCATGCTCAAGTCAAAGGTCTTGTAGGACGCTCACAGGAATATGTAGTCAGGGATGGTATTCTCAATCATGTTTATCAAGCAAAACATAAAGGAGCCAAAACCCATCGCCCTCCTCTAATAACACAGCTTGTTGTCCCACTAATCAAGTGCAAGGATGTTCTATTTGCCTGTCATGACTCAAAAGGGGGTTGTTATCATCTTGGATTCCGCTTTTCAAAGTCTCCTGTCTAAATACCACTGGCATGTCATGTATCAAGATATAGAAAAATTACATTAGGTCATGTGATGTATGTCAGAAAATCAAGCCCAAGTTCCATAGCAAACACGCTCCTATGGTCCCAATGCTCCTATGGACAACATGAAGATTTCTCAAGAAATCAACAAAGAGTGCAATGACCTCAAAGCTAAAGATCCCGAATTCTTAGTAGGTGATCTGTTCCTGATCCAAATTGCCATGTTCTCACTGGCAGATCCCCGAAACTGTCAGTTAAATGGGTAAGTCCCTACACCATAAATGAGCTTGGTCCCAAACCAACATGTTCAAACGAACAAAACGCACAAGGCACTTATCCTTGCCAATCGCCTCAAGGTCCACAATGCTCGCACCCCCAACGACCGCCTTCAAGATCACACTCCCAGCCATGGTCATCATTCTCCTCTTCCACTCTCTCCACTTCTGCTCAGGTGGACACACATCAGTCTCCTCTTCCAAGCACTACAGCTGAGGAGGACACACATCAGTCTCCTCTTCCCAGCACTTCAGCTGCGGCGGACACACATCAGTCTCCTCTTCCCAGCACTTCAGCTGAGGCGGGCACACATCAGTCTCCTCTTCCCATCACTTCTGCCGAGGAGGACACACATCAGTCTCCCCTTCCAAGCAGTTCTGCCGAGGCGGACACACATCAGTCTCCTCTTCCCAGCACTTCTGCCGAGGCGGACACACATCAGTCTCCTCTTCCCAGCACTTCTGCCGAGGCGGACACACATCAGTCTCCTCTTCCAAGCAGTTCTGCCGAGGCGAACACACATCATTCTCCTCTTTCCAGCACTTCTGCTGACGCTGACACATCCTCAGACAAACAGGTGGTTCTTAAAGAGCCACACATCAGTAATTCAGGCACCATCCATTCCCCAAGAACAGGACGACAAATCTTAAGATAATCAAACGTATCCTGTTGACAAAATTTTCAGATGTAAAATGGCAAACGGTACCAAACAGTACCAAATCAAGTTTTTAGGCTACTCGGAAACGACATGGGTGCCCGCTTCCAATCATGATCCATCCCTGATCAAGCACTTCCATAGTTCTATTACAATGTCTGGTAAGAAGCGCAAACACGCACATAAGTACTCCAATAATTTATTTGCATAGGTGTCATCAAGCTTGCCCCTATCCTTTGTGACGTGAATTGCATTGCCATGGATATGAGTGACCATCCCTTTGCAGTTACCCCTGTTTTGGGTCTTATAGTGCTAGGTTCTTTAGGTGCTGTTGGCCACAACATTCTTCTCAACCATTTCAACTCTTCTAAAGGCTCCCTTTTCATTTCTCAAAGGTTCATCCTGGAACTTGATTATCCTGTGGCTCATGGCTCTGTTTTCCCGCCCTTCCCTCGGCACCAGACCTGTTCAGAGACTCAACTATGGAACAGTGTTTCAGCCAACCACACAAGTCCATTTTGCAACTGAATACTGGGTCCATACCTACGAGGAAAACAAACATTCAAAGAGCATCTAATTATTCCATTTCATAGGTAATAGTTAAGACATAATAATGAGCAATTAACTAGTAAAGCATTGAGATTTTAAAATTAATAGTTTCCAAAATGATAATGAGTTATAGAAGAGTGGACTCATTAAGATATCATATTATAAGCGCAATAGTCCCTTGCAACATTTTTATCAGTGAAGATCAATCATTTTAATACTTTTATATCATTCATAAATTCAATTTAAATATGGACATAAACGATGATCTTACAATACTCTGCTCCTTCAATGAATTCACCATTACTGTATATCAAAATACTTCCACTTAATAATTCATTCCGAATATATTTAAACTCAATTCCTCATGTATTGAATTTAATAGTACAAGTATTAGATAAGTGAAATGCATTACTGGTGCCCTGTTGTCAATATTACAAAGATAACATGGTTATTGTAACCAGGGTAACTGCGGTACAGATACATGTACCTGGGGCTTCAGCCCGGTACCTGCATAAGTAAACAATGGCTTACGGCTGAGCGTGCGTCAAACCGTAACCTTTACTAAAACGAGGTAACTGCAAATACTTACTTCAAGATAATGATGATTAAACATTTTAACACTAATCAAAAACTTCTAACGTTTAACAATTTTAAGTAAATAATTTATAACATGAGAAAGTGTTGAGAAATGCTGGTAATTCTTATATATGAGACTGCCACTGAAATGCCTGTATATTTTTAGACTATTCTACAACATAAAAAATATCATATTTAAAAGACCTTGTCAAGTCTTTGGGCATTTAGCTTTTGTAACAGGTTTAGTTTGTTTGTTTTGTATTCTAGACATATACGGTCACAGACTGGTTATCTTTAAATAAATACATTTGGCTGCCGATGCTAAGCTACTCATTATATTGATACATAGAATGTTTAAAGTGAAAATACAAACAATGTGACGAATGCCGGCGCCATGACAAAAATATATATGCAGATAATGGAGCACATAAACCACAACGTCACTTGATACAGTAAACGTTATACACGTTGAACATAATGTTTAATAAGCACCCACGACTTCTATAACTAATATGTTAGATTGAAAGTATTACTTAAACGACTGGAATACTAACACTAATATTTTATCCGGGACTCTATTATTTTCTATTATTCAGTATAGTATTTGATGTCTAGTTTAACAACACGAAATTAACATATAGCATACAAATCATATATTTCGAACCGTATTTTTTATCAACTGTTACCTAAGTTCATTGTACCAGCAGAGTAAGCAAGTTAGAAGTATTTAAAGCAAGTTTAACACAAATGACAAAGTAATAAGTAAAAGAGACATACCTTTAAAAAGAGACAGAGTGGTTATCAGGCGAAATGCAGGAAAAACAAAGTTACTCCTTCGTTTATACCCGAGACCTCCTGTCCACGGTTTAAAGCGTGTCAATACCCGTCTGTCCAGTTTTGAATCGTTGGTCAAATTATGCAAGTTTTAATGTGTTGGTTTGCTTTGTTAATTGTTATTGGCTGGTCGGCTGTGTCTGAAACTGGTCAGCCAGGTCTAGAATTTCAATAGCGCTAGCCGACGAGTATCTGCCAACTGGTTTGACTGGTTTCGACAGCTTGCATCTCCAAGCGTTACGTATAATGATACACGCGCTGTAAACTATGTAGCGTTTACCGGCTTGGGAATGTGAAACCTAAAGTAGTTGAATATATGTGAGGATGATAAAAAACTTGAAGAAAAATATAGTGATTTTAACACTGTTATACTGTAATACAAATCTGTTGCGTCATTAATAAGCCGCTTGTATATGAAGTGAACTTTGCCATCCCAGATTGTGTCTATCTGATTTTTTATTGTCATATTTGTGTACAATTAGCCGTTATAAATAAACCTGTGAACCTATGACCACGTTTTCCTTAATACCGCGATATCAAAGTCTGGAGAATCGTGCGACAAAGTTGTTGTGTTGTCATTTAGAAGTGACATGAGTTCACAGTTGAACAGTAGATAATAGAACACGTTTTGGCAAGAGACAAGCCCTTGTATTTTAGACCCATTTTAGATGATCCACGTGCAGAAGATGCATATGATTCGATCCATTAGTTCTCAAAATGTCTATCCTCTCTGTATTGTTACTTTTTGGTTATGCATTTGATCTTTGAGCTGCGATGATTCCGACAATGACATTGTAAATTTGCTACCAAATGGCACCATGTGCACCTGACAAAAGTCTGCTTTGAGGAGTATTTATCTCACGAGATTACCTACCAATATCTCGTTCAACACCAAAAACAGACGATTTCTATTTCGTGAAATAGTGTTGCATCTAATTCACTCACAACGAGAAAGGACACACGAACAAATCACACATCAGCTTCCCCCAAAGCAGGAATCCCCGAAGCATCAGTAAAATATTGTCACGTCCCGCAATATGTGGACAGTCATCACTATGTAATATGATAATGGTGGTCATGTCAACGTGTGAACAACTGATAGTCATCTTACCCCTTTCCACGATGCACTGTCGGCGCCCCGACGATTTAATGTTCAAGGGTTTTAGATTTAACAGTACTTAAAGATCGATCAGCCCGGGTGACACCGAGAGAGGACTTGGACCAGTGAGGGGAAATGGCCCATTCCTCTCTGCGAAACGAGCTTATACCTATTGAGTTTGCGAGTTTGGTTAACGCCGCTTTGAACAATATTTCTGCACAGATAATTGCGGCGGCGAAGATGGCTGGGCCATCCGTGTCCACACGAGCGCATCTGCTCTTATCAGAATTTATCATGTGAAGTAAAGCTGTTAAGCGTAATACCACAGCATTAGCACAAGAGTGGGCGATGATTGCCCCTTCATATTCAGCGCTCCACGTGCTTCAATGAACACACATCAGTGTATAGTAACATTAACATGTAGCTGGCGAGTTGAACTGTTGCTGATCCACAGTGGGTAAGGGGAACCTGTCGTTTCATTCACTGTGAAGAGTTGCGTACAAGAATCCTACGATCATTCGAATTCCTTATTATGATTCCTCGTGATGATGATAATAATGATGACCATCATCATTATCATCAGTAGTAGGAACATCACCACCATCATCATCATCAGTAGTATTAGTATTAGTAGTAGTGGTATTAGTATACGCTTTACTATTAGTACTAGCATTACTGATGTTAATCAATCGTACAAAAAGAATAATAATGATTCAATTAGGAGATAAACATACTGTTTTTTCAATGTGGGCTTGAATCACAGTCGTATATAGAAAAGTGCAAATTTCCTAGCTCTCTGTTGTCTCCAAACTTAAATACACGCGCAGTGTGAGGTTTCAAATGTTAGATTTATCGCGATTAAATCTTCAGGTAACCTAATTCCACATTGAAAACACGGCATGCGTATCCCCTAATTCATGGTAGAAGCACCTTTTTATACGTTCGGATTATCGAGTATACATCCTGCGCAGAATCTATTGTGCAACGGAAAATGACTCATATAAGTGAAGTATTTCCTCATATTCTATAATAATCATGCCCTTAAAGATGGATACATATGTAACACGATCGATTTATGTATATTGTAATGACAAGCCTGGTATTATAATACGTCATATGGAATATTAGTTGTCAATAATATGTGGGAGTACGGATGGGTTTCTCCAAAGTGTAAATGTCGGAGGCCTGCACATAACTGTAATGTTGCTCAAAGCGGCGTTAAACCCAACTCACTCACTCAGATATGTTTGTAAGGCAAAGGTACATCCAACAGGGAAACGATTGACTTCATATCATGTGATACCAATACTGATTTAACTGCCGCTTGACTAAATTAGTGGGTTAATGTTGTTGATCGAGTGTTTGTAAACTGAGCTACCTCCAAGAGATTGCTGGACGGCGACGGCGTATCCTGTAATCTGCTACGAGTCAGTGGGAGTTCTTTGATCAGAATTGTGTTACTATAACAGATCACCCACACAGTAAGCGCCTTTATCTGTAAACGTGAAGCAACAGGTTCAGAGATGATTATCAGACAAACATCTCGTTCCGAGTTGCAATCGATGACACTGCTCCGTACATGCCATCCCGATCGCCATGGAGTTGATAGAAGACGTTATATATAGCGCAAACACAATACACCAGGGGACTGCTGAAACCTCATGGTTGTATTACCCCTGTCAACATATCAGAAAAAAAGGTTATGCTTTCAAATTGATTTTCAAGGCCCTGTCTGGCTGGAAAGTATTGTGTGTCAATTTCCAATGCGGCCATCCGTGGTTATATTATCTTTAAAAGATAGAAAGTCTGATAGCTCAACATCGCCCTATCATTCCAGCCATTTAAAAGCCTTACAATGTATACCTCGGTCTATTACCAGTGTAATATGTGCGGTGTGTGACATCGAGACACTCTGTAATTAAGATCATACTTTAAGTGTTACAATTTGAGGTACCCAACCACAAAGTGATGTTTGAACAAATATTATCAAACTTTCTAGGACTGCCGATTCCTTTACCCTTTTTGAAAGATGTATGCTCAATTTCGCTTTGAAAGTCGGGGCTTTCTACTCTTGATTAGAAATATGAAAGGATCAAACTTTCAAACTAGCTCTAGTGTTGTAGCTTTCCAACCTGATTTGGAAAGTGTAAATTTCACCCACTCAAAAGTAGTTACAGCTCGTTGTTTGTCATAAAATTGAAATTTGGAGGGCCAGATATCGTTACACTCATTTTTACGACATTTGGTCACGTTTGTAAACGAGTTAAATTAGTATAATATTCGTGGGAGGGAGTGGGATATATTATTTACTTTGTTAATATTACATTTACTTACGTTAAATTAGAGACAGTACAAATTCAACATTTACGACATTCGTTCCCGTTTGTAAACGAGTCAGTATAACATTCGTGAATGGAAGGGGAATAAAATCTATTTGTGTAATATTAAATTTACTTAAATTGGTTTGGTGGCAGTACATATTCAATACTGAGACAATCAACTAATGTATCTCTATGTAATTACAATGTTTTATACTGCAAATTTGTGCCATATGAACTCCAAATTCTTCAACCACTCAAACCTCCTACACCAAATCAATTGCCCACACAAACACACAGGTACGCCGTTCACGTGATAATTTTATCTTTTTATAAATTCACAATTAAATTAATATATCGTGATGTGATATACGAATAACAGTACTACCAGTAGCAGGACCATTGCCACCCAAACGATTGCCACCGGGCAATTGCCACCGTGGACAATAACCACCCTTAAAAATGGTTTCGTTAACATGTTTATTATTACCTTGATTCAGTTAATTATACTATAAGGTAATGCTATTTTTCAGGGCATTATCATTTGCAGAATCTCGAGGTCTTCTATTAACTGCCCGACGAAGGAGAGCAGTTGAAAGACCGACAGCTTCTGCAAATGATAATGCCCTGAAAAATAGCGTTACCGTTATTATAGCTAAAATGGATGGAATTAAAGAGGAACAACAGTATCGGTTTTGAAACATTTACTGCAATCAACAGGAATGTCACTGACCTACGTACTTTTACAAATATGGAAACGTCATAGAACAAACCAGATGACGGCACTATTCAAAGTGACGTCACCTATCCCTATCCTATGACGTCACCTAACAACGGGCGTGATAATGGTCCGTTTTAAAGCAATATGAGGGCATTATCAAGTTACAGTGGCCCCCTCATTTCTGATAACATGCGGGCGGTTTGATGATAATTCTATCCATTTGAGCTAGTATATAGAGAATCTCACCCTCGTGTCTTTTGATATCAAATATATCAAAACGAGTTGATAAAAGTGGGAAAACTCCGAGGCTTGCCGAGGATTTTTTCCACTTTTATCAATGAGTGTTGAAATATTTGATATCAAAAGACACGAGGGTGAGATTTTATTTATCATCCAACATCATTCTTCCAACTGTTACAGTTTGTAGACAGTAATAAGCAGTGTCTTAAGTGTAAAAAATACTGCTTACAGCTTCAGTAGCAGGGCCATTAGTGATGTCATTTGATTGTGACGTCATGGTAACAATGACGTCACAATGGTCTGCAAAGCATTGTGATGCAATTTCATTGCAGCGATATCTTAACAACGGGATACATTGTGGATAAAAATCACTGTCAAAAGTAAACAAATTCAAGTAAAATTTGAACTGTCCCAAGAACAACAGATAAGACACACAAGTTCTGAAACAGTTCAAACTCTGTAGTCCATGCTGTGTCGGGTATTAAAGTCTGACGCAATGGTAGGAAGTCGCTGTTGGCAGTCCTTATATGGTTGGCGACATTTCGCCACACAGTTCCGATATACGTATATTCTGTAAACCCTCTCCAAAAGTAACATTATCATAACATATATGTCATCATGTAGGTATCAAACAATAGTGGTTCCTGACCAATTATGTTATTTTAAGTAACAAGCAACGCTGTTCCCAATAATCCCCTCCCCTCTCACAATACAAAGGGTTTACAATGGTAAGACATCATCATTGAATACAAAAATAATGTGGTAGGAATAGTCCTTCCACCTATAGTAAATTCACTGGGTGACAGTTGTCCCAGGCGGTATCTGTCTGGGTGGCAGTTGTCCTGGTGGCAGATGTCCTAGACCCATATTACCACCCACTGTCTCTCCGCCTACCTGCCTATCTATCCCTCTCTCACATTTCGCGTACAGACTTTCCATTTTAGCAATCATTATTTGTATTCAAAGCTCCTTTCCCCGAAGCTAAGGATATCAGATGGTACCAAGTACTGCACAAAGCAAGGATGGATTTCTACATGTATCGCTACTTTGTCAGAGGAAACGCGTCTGTGTATGGTAGCAGAGTCGTTACATCTCAGAAACTGATTAGATTTAGCTTTTCTGTGTTATACTTGGTAACATCGAGGATTCATGTTCAGTGTATGCCGGAGGTTTGAGACAGTAGTTTATAACCAGAAATAATTTTCTACTCGCGAGTAATTACCCCGGTGTTCGTTTCGAAATATTTTTTTAACAAGAGGGTTGTTACTGCTTTGTAACACATTCAGTTCGAAACATCCGCGTAATAGAATAATAAATAGTAATATTAAGCGTTCGCCGGGTCTGGATTGTCAGTTCGACATAAACGGTGATTCGACACAACAGAGTTCGCGACATCGGGGTTCGACTGTATTGTTTCGATAGTTTCAGGCAAAACGAGTTCTGAGACCATTCTTTGATTTATTAAATTGGCAGACATAATAATGTTCTGTCATGAAATAACATTAGTGGGCGGGTGTGGGAGGCTATACATTCATCACGACTCTTTGGTCGATAGGGTTGGTTAGAGATATGGCGACATACTAGCGCTATGGATTCCACGGTTATACGGTTATATACTTTGAGGAGATATAAAACATTCCTTCGACAAGAACGATATTCCATCCACTTTTTACTTTAGCCAAAAAATATCTGTATTACATTTCGTGTTTACTTCATGTTAGTGGGGTTTGTAGAAATCGTGATCAGTTGGCGACCATATGAACAAAGCCTGCCAGACTTCAAAGACTTGAACGCAAACGATTCCACAGCTTTTATGGGGTTGGTCATTTATCCCTTTGTATTTATTGTAGATGTCAAACAGATAAATGTTAACCGATTCCGCGAAGCCCATTTTTGGTATCTGCCTTTGTGATATAACCGCAATGTTTCCAAAAGCGCGTAAATTAAAACTTGTTTGTTGTTTAACGCCGTACTCGGCAATATTTCAGTGATAAGTCGTCGGTGCGAAAATACTTGATAGGTAAACCAATGGTTCATATTATGAGTAACTTCCAACGAGATCGGGGTACGACAACACACGTCATCCGGCATGACAGCATGACGATTCATTTAGCTGCCGTTACGACAAGCTTAGGTTATTGGTCGCCTAATCTTACCCGTTCGCCCGGTTCGTCATCAGTGTCGTCATGCGAAGATACCTACGCATCATATCGGCTACGTATATGAAAGTTTCTTCCCAACCAGTAGGTGGCCGATATGAATCTTGCCGTGGATACGATATATCATATCTTGTGGACGTGACACGTTCTACCCCCGGACTTTTGTCACAACGCGATGTTGTTCCTCAAAATGACGTCATTTCGAATAACATCATAATATGATGCAATCACATTCTGATAAAAAGAATTAGAATCCTGCAGTCTTTCATCCTTAATTATCCATTTTATAATATGTCCAATGTTTAATGCTTAAAAGCTCTGGTTCCATTTGCTGCAATTGTTTCGTTTATAGATCGGGTCAAACTAAAAATCCCTGGTCGCCTCACATCAAAAGATGTTAAAAGATTGTTGCCCAGCCTTGCTCACAGTATTAAGGGGATGAAACAAGGACTGGTCGGCTCGTAGTAATTATACAGCGTCTGAGTGGGGTATCCTTATGCATGTTAAACATGGTATCTCATGGGATAGCCCCGTAAAACCGGCATTAATCTGCACTAGTACAAGCAGCCACACACACACGGGCGTTCTTACACACGTGCACTCACATCGCATGAACAGTGCAATATTCTTGAACGGACGTTAAACCCCATTTCACCTCACTTCAAATTACACGATGCTGACATAAGTACCCATAAGCGATACAAATTCAGTGTGTGATGAGAGGTGAGGTGAAATGGGGTTTAACGTCGCGTCCAAGATTTTTGCACTTGTATAGCGACGTGTATGCACGTGTGTGTGTGTGGCTGCTTGTACTAGTCCGGACTGATGCCGATTTATAGTACTACACCACTGAGATACCATGCCGCTGTTTAACATGAATACCCCACTCAGACACAGTATACTGACTCCGAACCGACCAGTCCTTGTTTTAGCGCCCTAATGCCGAGCGCCAGACGGGTAACAACAAGTACCATCGTTTCCCGGCCGGGAATCGAATCCCGATCCTCCCGCTCTCCGGGCGAACGCTCTACCACAAGATCACGGAGGCGGTCCGTGTGATAAGAGAGAATGGGACTTCATGAAACGAAATGTATATGAAGCGAATAGGTGTTTATCACAACAGAGTGGAGGCATATACCTTGGATTATCAAAGATGCTGTCTGTGATTAGCTAATCTACGTTCGACTATGATTCGTTCGCTAAAGAAGATAAATACTATGTATTTAGAGGCATTTCTTTATCAACCCAATCGGTAAGCAATTTTTAGACACCCTGCTAGGGGTTCTAGATTGTCTGAAGCAAGCGTGGCAATATATGTCAGACAGAAACCCAGACTATCGAAGAACGGCTAACAGAGAGTATTGTGAAATCCGTAAAATCAACACAGCTGCTACTTGCCATTTTGCACTAGTCTGTCTTGTACTGCCGTGTCTACAGCGTTATTCCCTTAAATTGTTTGATAGGCATTACTTAGAAGTTAACGGAAGACAAGATAGACACAATTTCTATGGATAACAACTTCTTTATTACTGTGAAAAGCGACGTTTCGGTATATGTATACTATTGTTGTTACTGTTAATCCCCCACCTACTATATATATTCTGCACTATGTCTCCCATTCAGTCTTGCTTGACAACGGTATAAGGATCTATACCGAAACGTCGCTTTTCACAGTATTAAAGAAGTTGTTATCCATAAAAGCGTTATTTCCTGTCTGTAGAACTTCATAACAGTGATGTGTAGTTTTTAACCAATCGTGATCTCATAACGCTCTTCCGCTATTAGGACGGCCTAGGTGGTCTAGTGGTAGAGTGTCCGCCCGGAGAGTGAAAGGTTCGGTACAAGTTGTTGTTAAGGGGCTTAAACAAGGACATTCAAAATCAGCTCGGAGTCAGTACAGCGACACACACACACACACACACACACACACACACACACACACACACACACACACACACACACACACACACACACACACACACACACACACACACACACACACACACACACACACACACACACACCAAAGTACCAGATGAAAGTAAGTTTAGATGAACAGGTACATGTTACTGAATACAAAACGACCCATGCCTGACTAATATTCCTCTGCATAAGGTCCGCCATACCCCCCAGAGAGGGTTCCAAAATTTGGGCTAGGCTAAACTTTGGAGGTACCACATAAAACCAACGTAAAATGAACAATTGCACACTACGTATTGCACAATACCCATTGCCAGACAAATCATCTTCTGCATAGGGCCCGCCAGACACCTACAAAAAGTTGACCCTTCAGGTATACACGGGTTAAATTGGGCTGGAATATATATCGATTGTACCACATTAAGGTAAGTTAAAAGGAACAGGTTCAGAGTACAGAATGGGCCACACCAGACAAATCTTCCTCTGCATAAGGCTTAAACATTGGAGGTATCACATGGAACCAACATCAAATGAACTATTACACTCTACAAAATACCCATTGCCAGACAAATCATCTTCTACATAAGGCCCGCCAGACACACCCTCACCCCACCCCACACAGTTGACCCTCTGTAATCTCAGTGTGCATAATGAAACATAGGAGGCAGAGGAGCATTGGACATCAGCTCTGAGAGTCAACAAATGGTCAAATTTATGATTGTTCTTAAAGATGGAAGGATTTTTTGAAATTAAAACCACGTATTTATAAAATTAGGTCTCTGAATACTAGTATTAATATCATAGATTAGGCATATCGTTGAAATGTAATGAAAATGGCATGAATCTGATTCTTGTGGATATATACTGAACCAAGTAAAAACTTCACAATCCTAACATTTTAACATTTTGACCAGTTATCATTGTGGGCCCTTATTGTGTATGTAAACAGTAATGGCCACGTATTGTCTTCAGATAACACCCGTTTTTGTGCAAGTGAACCGATCAAAATCATGTGCACAGCACTATAGTGGCAAAAGTGTTTTTTCACGTGCAACTGGTCACGTGGCCATAATACCGCACGTGTTTTCAGCCATACTTGTTAGCAGTCATTAACAAAAAAATAAAACACGCCTTTCAAATGTGCAACGTGAACGTACCATCGGCGTGTTGAAGACGGGAACGTCCGTAGCTGAAATCGCAAGGACGATGGGTTGTAGTTGACGGACAGTTTATGATTTACAGACGCGTCTACAGCAAACGGGTACCACCGCTGATCGCTGATAGTCAAATTTTACCAGAGTGTCCACTGAGTGCCATAAGGGTCACATTTGGGGGTGTCTGGCGGGCCTTATGCAGCAGACGATTTGTCTGGCAATGGGTATTTTATACTTAGTAGAGTGTAATAGTTCATTTTATGTTGAATTCATGTGGTAACTACAATGTGTAACACAGCCCAAATTTTGGGACCCTCTCTGGGGGTGTCTGACAGTCCTTAATCAGAGGAAGATTTGTCTGATGTGGCCCATTCTGTACTCTGTGAGATGAACCAGTTCATTTACGCTTACTTTCATGTGGTACCTCCAATGTTTGATCCAGCCCTTGAATGGTCCCTTCTTTTGGGGGGCCAGGGGCAACATGCAGCAGGGGGTCCCCGGCAGACATCCATATATATTGGTACCTTGTACGTTTGACCAAACTGCTCTGGGCTGCTGCTCTATAACTTGGAGCAAACTTTCAAAAGTCATTCATTGTGCAAAAACAAATCTGACTGTGCTTACCAATGCGGATATACACTTTTTATGAGCAATCACTGACAGGATTCTTCGGCTGTTTGGTTTGCTTCAACTATGTTCCTCGGTGCTTCCTACATGCTATTTCTTAATCATTGTCAAGTGTCAGTGTGAAGTATGTTATTGCCTAAAATAGTTTCACAAGAAAATAGTTAAGAGACTTTCATATTTCACGAAAGCAGTTAGATCAACTTGTGCAGTAGTTACCGTTGCGAAGGATGCCAACTGTGGGACAAGACATGCTCATCTTATCGCGAACACCTAGCATAATCACTATTTGAGCATGATAGTGATTCAAAAACATATTCTTAATTGTCGTTATCGTACAGTGGACTCAGCTTTTAGCAAATATTTCATATGATAAATTGAAAGGTTTTTGTCCTTTTTATTTGTTAACAATACTTTACACTATAAGTAAATTGGCATAAAACTACTGAACGGAGATTGGTCCAGAGTATTTAGTGCTCCACTGACTTTGACATTTTCTTATGCTATAATACATGGATACCAGATTAAGGTGTACACAACATTGATAGTGTTTCATTTTAAAACACTTATTACAATTTTAGTATCTTTATGTAGATATAATTGTAAGAAAAAAGTTCAAATGATCAGTTGTTTTTCAAGAAGGTTGTGTAGCAAGTGATTGTTCATTTCATATAATCGAAACATAAAACATTACTTCAGGACCTTTCTTGAAAGCTGTCCAGGAAACGGACATGAAGGGCCTCACCGAAGCAATTGTTGCATGCATTACTTAATTTACATATCATTTCATGTTAATAATGTACGAGTTTAATGTGGTATGCCACTAGTGAACATGATGATGTCTTCTGGACTTATAAGACTTGTAACAAACGTATTTTATCACAAATAAGTGCAATGGATTTCCAAAGTAGCAATATCTCAAACTATAAGTGTAACCTTACCATGCTGGTAAATTAAGGCATGCCTGTAACAATAGTATTTTCTGACAACCTGAACATTTCGCTGCTTTATATGGATATGACGATGTGAAGGGAAGCTTAAACAGCTTTTCAACATTTGATGAGGATCACTGGACAAGTCCTGGCAGGCATGGAACACACATTTGCCAATGTTTATCACTCTCATGCTCTCCTAACACTTGAGCGCATTCAAATGAACCTGAAAAAGAAATATAGTTAAGTATTCTATTGCATGTATATAATGGACTCATCGTTGAACATAAATTCAAGCTATATTTCGACGTGACATGCTTGATATCATTACATTCAAAGGGACTGTCATAAATTATTCTGTTAGAGTGGTCTTTATGATCTTACGACGTAGCTTGTGAAATTGGGGTATTTTTTGCATCTAACTATAATGGCTTGGATTAATTAAATTATTTGAAATAGACCGACTACCATGAGAATTCCTGTCTTATTGGGCCCTTGAAGTGTGTTCATGTTGACAACACCACACTTTCATGTTTGAACCACGAGAGGATGAAGTTTGAAATTGGAGGACTATAAAATTAATGATATCGGTTCACTTGAAATCCAAGATGGCTACCTAAATGGCCGATTCTAGCTATGGGACCAATGGACTTATTGTAGCACAGAGTTGAATGAGTATAATAAGTACAAAATACCCATCACTATATCGTTCATGCTATATCGTTGTGTGTATTTAACAGTGTATGTGGTGTGCCTTCAACTGGAAATTATGAACAAAATCATTATACCGTTGCATTGATGCTCGAAAAAATCCCAGATCTAAATATCCGTTTGATAAATATCATACATACCTTCTCGTTTCTGTACAATTCAAATTTAGGAAACATCATGAATGTTTTTGTGATGTTATAGTGATATTCTTTCAGTATTGCTGATAGCATCGCAAACCATACTCACTCATTCAAGATACAGGGGCACGGGTGGCCTAGTCGTCTAAGGCGCCGCGATTCGCTGTGCAGAGTTGCGTCCCTTGGGTACAGCAGAAACCTATGATTGTGGGTTCGATTGCCGGTTCGCCCCGATTATGTTTCTGGGTTTGGTAGCATCATACCCATGCTCGTGGGTTTCACCGAAGGGGTAAACGTCTGAGACCTGCTTCACTTCGGGCTTTCCTCCCACATTGAGCTGAGATGCCACGAATAATGGGAATACTGTTAAAAGCGGCGCTAAACACTCACCTACTCATTCAAGATACATCGCGCATGAATTGAATATACTCATACTCATACCGATCTAACGTGTTCGTTACATCCGTTACTGAACTAAGATTTGAGTCATGTTTGCCTGTAACTATTGTTTGATATTATTTGTGTAAGTCAGTAGTAGTTATACTAAAGATAATTTGTACAGAGTGATGATGAGAAAGTCATTATCTCTTCTTGATCAACAGATGATAATTACCCAGTCAACCATTCCTGGTTTCGGCCGCTTAACAAAGTAGATTAACGCTGTTGTACACTCCTTCATCCGGTCTATAACAGTCGCCGAACGCATGATAACAGTGTGACGACAAACGATTTGTTTTCTGTATCCCCGAGCAACAACATCTGTCCCATTGCACTGAGGGTCATGGGGTCATTATAGATCAGGTATATGGCATAATTGGCCTGGCCCGCAAACAAAATAACTTGGAAACAGTGAGCTGAAACACCTGTCGGCAATTATAGAAAACACATCGTAACAAAATTATTGCAGGTGAGCGAGTGCAGAGTGGGCGGATCGAACGCCGTTGTTCACATCATTTCAGTCATATCACGGTGCGTTATCCAATGTGAGAGAAAAGTCAAACTTGATGCCGAGTCTTGACGTTTAAAGTGGCTATAATGCAGACAAAACAAAACTCAATAATAAGCCGAATATTGGAATCGAACTCTCGATCCATGGTTCTGCACGCCTAAAGGACGCCACTCTGTGGTGCAGACGAACCAAGAATTATTAACGAGTCGTATTTTGGATTCAAACCCACGATCATTTGTTCTGCAAACCTAAGGTACGCCGCTTCAGACGTTTAACACGGTTATGGATCTCCCTTAAACTGTAACACCACAACCACCGTTATGGTGCAGTTAACAAGTCCAATATTGTATTCGAACCCACGATCAATGGTTCTGCACACATAAGGGACGCAACTCTCACAGCGAATCGCATGACCTTGGACGACAAGGCCAACCTGCCCCTCATATCGCACAATCAAATCGTGACAGTATTATTTACAATGTAGATAAAACCGTATTGTTTTGCTCCTCTCCTATTTAAATAACGAGCAATGGGATACAAAGTGGTCTTAACTCATAACAATTACTGCTTTTTGACATTCACGTCATGTAAAGGATGAAATTTACTCCCATACCATAAACAACGTAGTTCACTTAATATATAATGAAGTTCAATACGTCATTACACGGGCCTGATTTACGATGCACATGCACGATGTCATATAAACCCATTTTGTGAAAGGGAGAAATTGCTTGACGTATCCTCTGAAACTGATGATCAATATTGTGTTGGAAGTTGTTCAAATGAACACGAAGCGGAAAACCTGGTTTTGACACAAAAGTGAGTATAAATTACAACAGCGACACCTTAACGACTCACGAGGGCTCTCGTTATCACGTTAATCCTGTTACTGGAGAGTTACTGCATCAATTAAACAATCTGTTTCCGTTAAGCGAGGGTAGTTAGTATGAACAATGACGTAAATAACACAATCTGTGCAGCTTTTCAAATTACCTGGCACAGGCTGGTGTGAAGGGTAGCCAGAATCACCAAAGGCATAAACAACAGTTTAATGCCGTATTTATTTCACCGTCCAATCTCGAGTAGACACAACAACGATTATAACCCCACTGGCTTAACGGTCCCCATCATATAATGCCCCAGTAAACGAATTTACTGATCAATATATGCGATACAAGTGTTTTGTCCGGGCGGGAATAATAAACTCGCTTTCAAGTTCCTAACAGTTCCACAACGCCTGCGATCGACCGTATGTGTAGCAACGGTAGACGACAGCTTAAAGGGTCAGGTGGAGTGAAGTTTTCTTGGATAAGCGTCGTACTCTCCCACAATCGTCAGTTTCCTGAGGTGAGTTATATGTTGTCTGTTGAAGTACATTGTATATGCACATGTAGTTGAAGACAATCAGATACTGCAGTTTCCGAATCAGCTAGACGGCCAAATGAGTGTTGGGGTAGGATTCTTCGTTGTATCGAGGAGTTATTGCTTTGCATACTCATCTGTTTAATACATTTTTTACAATGAAAAACATAAGTGTTATATTTTAACTGAACGGAGAGCACAGATGACTTACATCAGATTATGAACTACACCTGCGTATACATTTGATTGCATTAACTAGGAAAGCACGGAACACACAAGACGGAGGACACTGACTTTGAAATATATGTGACTTCGGTTAACTGTGCGTTTATGATATACATGTGAAGGTTGTTTGAGTGATATTAACTTTGACCATTAGTACGATTAGATTGAAAGGCTTAAAGTATGATATAGTTATCTATAAGACTTACCAGACTTGCCAGATGGACACGTGCTTTGTATAGTACTAACCGGGAAACTGACAAGCATAAAAAATATTTCCAAAGAAATATTGAGTACTTTTTGTGCATACCTCTGCTTCATCCGATGTCAACATCATCCTTTATTCCAAAGGAAAGGAAGTTGCATTTTGGTTTCTACTTCCGTTTTTGTGAGTTTTTGTGAGTTGTTCCCATATTATACATCTACATAAAAAAATAGTTCACAAAAGAGGATAATTAATGTGCAGACACATTTGGTGTTGTGATATGATCAGACAAATAAATATACCATTATATACCAGATATACCATTATCAATGTATTTGGAGAAAGCATCTTTGCTATCTCTAAGATCTGCATATTCATCAAAATGCCAAAGAGCATGGCAAACTACAATCATGAAGGCTGTTCTCAAAGTGAACTAGTGGCTTTGAATCTGATTTGCGGACGTACATGTACAAAACCGGTAGAAATGATTACATGGTGTGTATTGAATGTTTACAATTCGTCATATTATGCATACATGTCACATGTGACAGCGGTACCCTCAGTGGGTACACATGTTGTGAATACTCAAGGGTTTCCCAGTGAGTGTCAACATTTTTCATTAAGGACAAAACACGATGTTGAAGAACCTGCTTTTTTGATTGATCAATTTCGTCAGCGAATCACATTTGAAACGACAGTAAATCGTTCTCGAAGACATTGGTAATTGCTTAAAAGTGCACTCGGTTGGAAATTGAACAATTTAACTAATGAAACTACACGGACGGAAATCTGCTTGTAGAGTCTCAAGAAATGATCAATCATGTGGGATCACAATGTGAGAACAGAGCTGACGAGGTATGGATGCGCTCCTTCTACTTAGACTTTTAGCTTTTAGCTGACTTGAGCTGATCCAGTGCTCACTTATTCTTCTGCTGTCTCATCCCCTTTGACATTCATACAATCCTGTAATGAGTCCCTGCGCTTCCAACATGCCCCCTCTCAGTTGCAGAGTTTGGAACTTCAGAAGTAGATCATTATTATTGTATTTATATTATTTTTGATTTTATTTATCATTTTATTTTGTTACCACCTCCTCCTCCTCCTCCTCCTCATCATCATCATCAAAAAACGCCTTTGATGGTTTTGTCGTTGTTCTGTTTAGGTAAACATACACTAATGTCCAAGACAACCGTGTCCTAAGTGAAGAGGGGGGGGGGGGGGGGGGGGGGGGGGGGGGGGACACAAATTTAGTGCTTGTTGGCAATTTATTTTATGAAAGACATGTAAAAACGTTATCAAAGTGACACAGAGCAAATCGTGAAAAATGATTGAATTCGTGCTGTACACTGTTGGAAACAAACGTTTCGCGCCCGGTCGCGGTCGTAGAGACCCTTGTCGTAGAGAACCAGTAAGAAACGAATGTTTCCAAAAGTTGGCGAAAGAACGGTTTAATAAATTCATTACGGTTAAACGCAATGTAACACACGTTTTACCTCGTCGCGTTGAGAATATCATCCGTATCATGCATTTTGAAATTGTTTTCTTGAATTTTGACTTAACAGATATCCTTCGAAAGTTAGACTTCACAATTGGAATACAATTATTTCTGTCGATGTTCGCCCCCGTCTTTGTTTGTTTGTTGTTCAGCAATATCCCAGCTATATGACGGCAGTCTGTAAATAATCGAGTCTGGACCAGAAGAATCCAGTGGTTGACACCATGAGCATCGATCTACATAATTGGGATACATTGACATGCATCAACAAAGTCATCGAGTCTGACCACCTGATCCCATTAGTCGGCTCTTACGGCAAGCATAGGTTTATGAAGATCAGTTCTAACCCAGATCTTCACGGGACTCCCGACAGTAACAATTTGTTTTGGCCAAAAATTATTATGTGATCAACTCCTTCCTAACCAAGATCAACGTTTCACAAATCTCATTTTATTGCTCCTGAACATATTTCAGGCCAGGATACAAAAGTTAAAAATAAAACATATTAAGGATTTCCAGAGGTCGAGTTGTTGCAAGACGGTTTTATTTGAAAGTACATAAATATGTTTACATAAATAATGATATTCTACCCCCAAATCTCTGAATGTGAAAAGTGGATAAATCTTTTGAAGAAGGAGTATGTTATGCCACCGACGTATTTCAATTAGAAGATGATGACAAGAAATAAGTATTAATAACAGAACCTCATTCCAGAGATAAGGGTTTCTCTTGGACAATGACGTTTAACTATTAAGAAGTCACTGTTTTGACCACTTTATCTATTTGGAGGCAGTTGCCACGTAACAATGGATCCCAATATATATTGGAGACAAATCGTATGTTGTATAATTTATACATAAAACAACTGCTTTTATCTATCAGATATAATATTTTATTTTTTTTTATATATATCCATCCGTTGGCGATAACACTGTTTAGAGAACATATTGACTTTCACTTTGTGTGTGTTTATTTGCCTATGAACCTCCAAAGAATGAGGGCCAAACTGTATGAACGTCGGAGCCTGCGACCTTAAGCTTTTCCCCTCAGCGCAGAAGTTCTATCCAGAATACCAAACGTGCTCTCAACTTTTTGACACAGTACTTAAAATTACATAACATTTTACACGCGCATTTCAACTTCCGGGCAAAAAAACGTATACACCTATGTTTGGTGGTGAAATGAAAGAAACAGGAACTTTAGGGCTATTCGATGGTGAAGTATTTAATACGGGGATCATAGTTTAGTTTTGGACCTCAAGTTTGCAACGTTTCCAGCCCTGTAGCGTTTTCATGACGTTTGTAATTCTTAGGTTAAATCCATTTTTCAAGTGTATCCTTTCTTTTGCCCGGCAGTTTATTTTGAACACTTGTCGTACGTCCCTTTCTCCAACACGACTCTCTTCATATGATGTCTTAGTGCAATATGACCGCTGAACATGAATTACTGAAACGAATATGCAAGTTTTTTTAATCAAATGTCGAACATTTTAAGTATCTTTATTATGGTATGTTGTATCAATACTTAGCAGTGTTTGAATCATCTCATCAAACGCTAATTTTTGCAACGTTGCTAAAACTGTGCTCCTTATTTTATTATGCAACATGTATAAATATATGATTTTACACGTATTGACTCTTGCACGCATACTACCGTTACATGTGTCTACGCTTTACATAACCCTCTGGATGCCGAGCTATTTTTCTGACGCACATTTTCATGAGAACTGAAGAGTGAACGTTGTGCGAGAATTGCACTAGCGCGGCATTGAGTCTGGATTTAGCTATAAAATTCAGCAGGGTGGGGAATATTAAACTTTCTATCTGATGGTTTGAATTGTCGATGTTTTATTATCCGTAAAAACAGCAAATTTCTCCAATTTCACATCGTACAACGGTAAAAGTACTATGCTACGAGTTATATTAAACAGCTTTTGGGAAACTGTGAGCCGTAAAATTACACCCCAATATATATGTATGAAAAGGTCTTGTATGCTTATGTATAACGTATACATTCAATACAAAAATAGCTTGCCATAAAAGAAGAAAACCGATTTTCCTCTTTAAGGTGTACATACTCACAAACGGGGAAAGAACTCTGCAACGCTCAGACGTAGTCCATTGTAACTCAGGTCGCTTGGTGAGAATTTGCTGTGGATAACGACAATAAATTTTCACAAGGAACAAAGCCATTCCAACATTAATCGATATTGAAACCGTATACATTTTGGGATGACCATAAATTTTAAGAAATGATTTAATCATGTTAAGTAAAAAGGAAGTAATAGCACAATGGATGGCTCTATCTAACATGTAAATTTTCCCTTACACCCCCGCATTCACCTACTTATGTGAGGATAATTTTTCTAATGTTGCACCATTATTCATGGAGTTCTGGAATTATCATCAAATGTTCCTACTTACTGAAACATGGACACCTTTTTGTTTGACGTCGTAGCTCGTTTTATGTCTTTGTCGACGTTGGAGAAAGGCGACATTGTTATATTAATCAATATTTCTCTCTCCTAATAGTGGTTCATACATTTGTAAAACAGAACTTAACGGTTTTTAGATAACAACAATGAATGTTATTACCATTTAAGTAATGTATTGAAAAGATGAAAAAGAAAATTGAAGAAGACGCGTCAGTTATCAAATTTACATAAATCAAATACTCAAAAGAAATAATGATATTTTTAATACTATACATTAATGTCAATATTCGTATGGAGCTATTTCTCTTCATCTCGTCTCAGAATTATGCCATTTTATTACAGTTTGTACAGAATTATGAAAACAGTTTAATATCCTGTTTTCACATTAAAAAAGGTAATTCATAAATCTTTTGCTAATCTTTTACCCGCATTTAGTTAATCGCTAGACATGCAGCTACATTACCATCTCATCCTACCGGGTACCCATTCACTGCTGGGTGAACAGGGGCACATTTCGAACAAAGTCACTTGCCTAAGGAGACACCACATGTGGTACATGTGCTTCAGCGTGGGGCAGGATCGAAGCCTTAGAATCTCTCAAGAGTCAAGCTTAACGTGGTCACCCATCCAACTACTCTCCGAGACCGACGTTGCTCAATTTCACCTGATTTGTGATCTGTGCGCTGTGCACAGGACCACGTGCCGCCACAATTACACACCAAAGTAATTGCGTACAAATTGCAGTTACATTTTACATTTCACCTTTGAACATGTATATAAAGGTAAGAACTAGGGCATACGGCACTAATCATGTCAATTAGTAATATAACTACTCTCACAAAAACAGGGGATAATCAATGGTTCATAAACTGTGTGGTATAGATGTACGTATGATATGATATTGAACATTATTTAATATCTATATCATGATTGCAACTGAAATTAGCAGTATAGAATGACTGTGTGTACGTCTGTTCACCCGACCTTCAACTAATAAGACATACTACCGGCCACCGACTTTTACAAAATGGATTCAGGGATCGTATACATAAATGTGTTTTAAGTAATAAGAAACAATCTGAAAATCTGCGTATTGTTTTTTTAAAATGGTTTCCATTGTAACTAAGAGAATACGTCAGAAATGAAGATACATACCGTCGTCGTTGAGCGTGATTTTGTGTCTGTCACGGCGTCAAGCAGAACGGAAGCTTTGATAATATTTGTTGAATTTACCAAATCATTGCAAGGTATCTGTTTCTAATTCCCCGGTTCTTGCGACGATACCCTTTCCGTTAATGTTCTTAAATCACATAAAACTGCAAAAATTTGGAATGCTCAAAACTGGGAGCAGATGCTACACAGCGTCAAATTTGAAATTTGGCTTCAGGGCACAGTGTTCGTTTTCAAACCTGATATATTTATCGGAATTAATTAAATATATGACAAATTAAAAGACAATTCGTCATTTGATACAAAAGTGTATGAGGAATTCCGGGATGTATGAATCTCATTTGAAATATCCATCTATGTGATGTAAAAGGCGTCTCATAACCGGCATAGCTAAAGGTGGTTTTAGTAAACGCCATCTAATATGACAGAAAGTTCACCGGGTGCTTGTGTTTGCGAAATTCCGAAAACTTACAGTACGATTCTGGGGTCATCGGGGACGCTTCAGAATGATCATTCGTGACAAAATCAATCGTACACATCCGTGATCACGAATGTTCTCTTGTTTGGTTATTAACTCTCCGACTTAATGCCGATTACTTGGATTTCAAAAGATTTGTGAATAGTGATTTAGTAAAATATCAAAAGTAGCGACATTTACGATAAACCTATTTTTCAGAGGGTGTTTTTAGTATTTTTGCATTGGCTAAAATGACTGCGGATTAGTTAGGGCCGAATTTAAAATTGCGAAGTATATATGTATGCATGTAGTTGATTTTAACTTCAAAGTGAGGGTTGAAGGAGAGGGAAGTGTTTCCACCTCTGCCTCCCAGGAGGTTAATATTCGGCGTACGAACATGAACTATAGGCTTACTTGACTATGTACTCGTATTTGTTCACACTGGTATCTAGTGATCTGGTTGGCAGCTCGTCTTGTCAAAGACAATACAAGCAGGCGCATATCATGACGTCATAATGTTCGATGTGACTGCACATGTTTGTCACGTCATAACTGATCCTGTTCTGGCTTTGAGTTACCCCACTGAGTCGGAGGGGCGCTATCGAGTTTATTGTCACACATAAGATATGACACAATAGCATGTCTTTTTTAACTTGGTATTGATAAATTGGTTACATTTTGACCTGTTGTTTGTCTTCCTAGTACACCCACTGACCTTCGGTTTCGAGGTGTTCAAGCCATTCCAACTCGTAAAATACAATACATCCCACTAGTGACATAGTAATTCAGAACCCACCAATGGGACGTTCTTCGCTGACACTTGTTTAATTTAGTGTAGGTGTACTTCATCACTGTCAGTTTCTCATTTTCGCGGGGAATCAGCTTGGCAGTCGGAAACCCTTATCAGTCATAGATATCCTCTCATAGACAGATGTACACGGTTCTGGGAAGCTAATTGCTTCGGTAATGCATTTAATATGGAAGCTACTTTTCACAACAGAGAATTCTTAAATTCTGTGTGTGTTCATAATGATTTTATGAAAGTCATGTCATCATGGATGTATTTGTTTCGCGCGTGGGAAGTTCACACATTCCCCTACTAGTACAGTATCACACACGCGCGCGCACACACACACACACACACACACGCACGCACGCACGCACGCACGCACGCACGCTCTGACAGGATATTTGTGTCTATTTCCGTAACAGACTGACGACTGGATCACATCGGTTTATATACTGATGCCGTAATGCAATTATCATCTTGACCTTAGTACTCTGCTTAACTTGGACATTATTCACCATCCGTATAGACAGTCACGCACCGGCTGCTATCAGAAAATCTAAATTCATTTACAGAACTTGTTAGTGTTATACACTGCCGAGCAAAAGAAAGTATACACCCATGTTTGATGGTAGCTAAAAATAAAACAAACAAGAAAAGGTTATTCGGTGGGTGGGTGTGTTTGATACAGGTATCATAATTGTGTTGTGGCAGTGTTTCGGTGACTGTTTCCAGCCATTTAACGTTTTGATAACGTTTGTAAAACTGTTTGGTCAAATCCACTTTTCAAGTGTACAATTTCTTTTGCCCCAGAGCTCATTTAGAATCCAACCAGATACCATCCAAACTCCATCCATACAAAAGATTTTGTCTGAAATGTGGCAATAGTTTGAATATGGCTTTGCTGTACGCTGTCGTGTGATGGTCGCTTATTCACACCAACGTTTAATCAATCGGACTAGAAGGTCATAATCACTGCAAAAGCGGTCAAAAGGAGGCAAGTGTTGCTATCTGTGTGGATAGTCGATGCTCCGACATGAATATTCCTGTCTGAAGACAAGATATACATATTATTTATTCTCAATATGGCTGTGACTATCTGGAATATTGCTGTAATATTCACTTCTCTAGGCTGTTTAATTATTTCATGATTGGAGATGTAGTAATAAGAAACGTTTGGTCATTATGGCACTATTTTGTGAATGTATATCACATATTGACATAACAGATCATTGCAAAATTATGATACTAACATATACTTGTATTTCTTACCTCATGTATGCATACTAACACAACTAAAACATTGACAAGCTGTTCATGATGTAACATTTACATATATCATAACAAATTAATACTGGTATTTAGATAATGATAACTCTCACCTTTTGGGAACTGCTAGTCTCTCGACAAATGAGTTTGGTTCATTTGCATGAAGAGTAGACGCAAAGAACGTTATTTATTACAATGAATGCTTTATACAAATCCTCTCGAATGTCCCTTTTAAAATTAAAAATAGCACATGCTCGTATTTGGACACACTGAAATAAATTATAAGAAACTTAACTCACCAATGGGTCATTCTTCGCTGACAATTGTTTAAATTAGTGCAAGTTTACTTCATCAGTGTCAGCTGATCATACTCGCGAGGAAACAAAATCAGCTTGACAGCCGGAAATCCTAGTTCACTATTTCAGTAACGGATATCCTCTAAAAGATAAATGCCCAAGGTTCTCATTTATTTCGATTATTTTGTCTTTTGTTTTGAACGAAATTGGAGCCGGATATAGGGAATCTAGGTTCTTGTGGGCCTTGGCAAGCTGCATAGGGCAGGTCGCGTATTTCACTGTGACATTCACCTTTGTGACGTTAAAGTCACTATGATTCCAGTGGAATCCGAGTTATAATTTGTTCTCCATAATCCATGTTTGTCGTACTGAATGCATTGGAGTGAGATGCTCGATAGCTTCGTCATCGTACCCCCACTGATGATATAAGGACGTTGCTCAAACTGGGTTGTCTGTCCGACAACAAACAAATAATACTTACCCGTCTATGAATGCAGCGTTGAGGGAAAACTATAGATATTGGATAACGGTTTTGTATGACATTTGTGTGTGAGATTTTGTTGATGTTATATCATGTACTCCTTTGTTAAATGACAAACCGTTTGGTACTCAACGTCAGAATTTCTAAAATTTAATATCCTTCGATAATGTATTTTAACGTTCATTATATCAACTAAACTATGAATCCATGCACTTATTTGGTATGACATTTTTGGTCAGTGATCCGTTAACCAGATAAGAAAAACTGAAATAAAATTGACATCGACAGTTTTCTGCATATATTTTTGGTATTCGGATACAAACGCCACGGCTCCTTTATATACCATGGTATACGTCTACAGATGTCGATGTACTGCACCCAAACCATAATTGTAGCTTGTCATCTTCACAACGATTGACGTCTATTGGATTCAGGCAGCAGAGGGTTCTCAATGTCTTTTGTCTAGTGCAATATCCTTCAGATTGGCTGTGTCTGACAATTTGCCATCTTCCCGGAAAATTCCTGTCAGGCAGTTTCACATCCACGGTAACGAAAGCAGTCAATGTGACTGTACTTCAACTTGAGATAATTTCTGCATTGAAATAAATGCTTGCCGTCTCACCTGCTCGGACACGAACATCCTTTCGTGACAACCGTCGAGGTATTTGTGTCCGAAGACTAAACGGAATTAACGCTTATGTTAATTTCAAACGACTTTATCAGTGGTTCACTGTGTAGATACCCAGTGTTTGACAATGGAGAGGATTGGGTCATGTCTGTGCGTTCAACACAATCATGTCGTTCTGGGACCCAAAATGAATGTGTGTATGTGTGTGTGTGTGTGTTAGTGTGTGTGTGTTAGTGTGTGTTAGTGTGTGTGTGTTAGTGTGTGTTAGTGTGTGTGTGTGATTTGGTGTGGTAGGGTTGCACTTAACTCTTTGTTCTATATTATATATATATATTAACAAAAACTCTGTCGACTCTGAGATCATGATGAATAAGGTTGAAAAATATTCGGTAACTTTAGATCTGAGCTTTGAGATGAAGATCCCGTCCCAAGTTCCTGTATGGACACTCAGGGAAATGGCTATGAATAGTCTTTGTCTTCGCAGAAAATAGCATACATTGGTTGAAGTATGACACTGATGGAGGTAGCACCAGTGCAGAGGCCTAAAAGCAACTGATGTGCTGACAGACTAAGGATCGGATTGGGCAACAATGGGCCCCACGACAAGCGGATCTTGGTAACTATGGGATGCAACCCGCGCGTCGAATTGTGGCGTCTTTAATCTTAACAAATTAATTTTACATGGCAACAGGAATCATTGTGTCTTCTGATAGAATCAGGCATACATGTGGTCGATATCAGGAACATCCATCAAAGCAATCCATGCATGGCTGACTGGATATTTAACCGGGAGAGTACGTCTGATGTATCAATATTCTACATTTACTAATGTACACGTCTTCTGATTGTCACTCGTTTTGGGTTCGATTCCCGCTTAGACCTGATTGGGATCTCAGTTGTATCGACTCCACACCAGACTGAGTGCTCAAGGGTTTTACTTAGAAATTAAACGTTTACGATATATATAAAAGCGACAAAACCCTTTCCATAATCATAAGAATTCATTGTACGCTTTCGGCTATATCATAAGCATGTGTTATGAATCACTGTCAAATAGTGATGATACAATTGCAAGGTGTTCGCGAAAATGTGATATGAGTCACGTTTGGATTACCTCCCACCTGACGTTGACACGTCAAGATAAATCTGAAGCGACGTAAAGACGAACTCACTCACGTTCCTTTTCTGATTGGCTCAGTGTTATACCAAGTGCAGAGCAGTCTATCGATTTAATGTCTCTGGTTACAAGTTTGAAACATGTTCAATGCCATATTCTAACAAAGAAAATACATGTACGAGACCCGTGAAGATTTTTACAGACCGCGGTCATCTAGCTGGAGCATTGCTGAATGCGGCGTTAAACAAGACACGAACAAAACAAAACAAGCATGATGGAAAAGTTTCGAAAAGTGACGTGAAATAAAAATTGCACATGTAGAAGTTTCTTTTTCTTGAAAAATGTCATGCATCATAGATATCAGGAAAATGTCTTTTTCTCCAACGTAATGTATCCCACACTCAGCAGTAACCCATGCTGACATGCCTGAGTCGCACCTTGCACCAAAACGTATAACAAATGACACTCAGGGAAGTATATTGATTCAGGAAGGTGATATTAGGTTGTACACCGTCTATGTTACAGCGTCATACGACGGTGTCATCTCGGAATAGACCGCTACTTCAGAACTGCATATTTGATAACACCAAAAACCAGGGCCCACTTGCACAAAGGACCAGTGAAGATCCGGGGTTGAATAGGTCTTCAGTAACCCATGCTTGCCATAATAGGCGACTATGCTTGTCGTAAGGGGCGACTAACGGGATCGGGTGATCAGGTTCGCTGACTTGGTTAATGCATGTCATCGATCACAATTGCGTGGATCGGTGCTCATGATGTCAATCACTGGAGTGTCCGGTCCAAATGCGATTATTTACAGACCGCCGTCATATAGTTGGAATATTGCTGAGTGCGGAGTTAAACAACAAAGAAACAAACTTGCACAAAGCGATCTTGGTGCTAAGATGATCGTAACTCCCATACTTTAACATAGGCTTGATATAATCTTATCGCTAAGATGTCTTTGTGCAAGTTTGTTTCTTTGTTGTTTAACGCCGCACTCAGCAATATTCCAACTATATGACGGCGGCTGTAATTGTGTAAACGATGGCAAGTGGGTCCAGACTAATAGCCTGTAATGTTTGTTTTGTGAGTACAAATAGGGAGCTGTCGTCGTCGACGATTATAACGTGGGATAGGTTCGTCGTTGCTACACAACAGCTACTCCTCAGGTTGTTGCGTGCATGACGCAGAGACACCTCTCACACATATGTCTGGCATCGTGACAACAGGTTAAATGAGCTGAAATGCACTGTCACCACTTTGGCTGCTACTTATGATACACCAAAGTGGAAATGAGTGGTGGCTCAGTCTTCATACACAGTCCGCTCGAGGACCAAGTTTGTTGACACGACATATTCCTTTAAACAATTAATTGCCTGTACCAGGTTTTGATTTGTATCTATGTTCTCTTATTTTCATTTGTCTTCTTATAACACTGTGCGCAAATAACATGAACTTGTGCCGAGAAAGATTATTGATTTTCTGGTACAAATACGGTGCTGATATAAAAATCTTTGTAATTAATTCATAAAAAATGAAGCTGAGGTAAACTGAAGAAACTGGATAAATAAATACAATACTCTTTGAACATTCTTTCATTGACATGAACAAAAAATCAAAGTAAATACCAAAGCTACAACTGCAGTTTCATGTGTATATTTGTTTTCATGGCGACCTAGGTACAAAATGTTTACATTAATGTCTGTAAGGCGTCGTCATAAACCGCAAATGTATGATGTGTTGAGCTTAGTTCAAGTTCGGATGCACTCATAAAAATTAATTGCAATCCCAAAATGGCGCAGGGGGCATATTTCTACAACGTTGGTGCAATCCAAGAGCAACCGAAAGGTTGTGGTATGGCGAATCTGATATTTAAAGAGACGACCAGTGGAAAATGGCACAGTTTGTAAATCAAAATAAGGTGCCTAGGGCGAAAGGACCGCACGTGCCCTCCAACAGGAATGAGAGTTGGTTTGGGCGAGGTTACGCAGCGCCTGTTTTTGCTTTCAGAGCATCCGTGATGGTTTGTAAGACTGCTAATCTTGGTTACTTGGTCACTGCATTGGTAGGGAATGAATGACAAAGGTGAATACTGAACAACCACAAGCTAAGCCAATAATGCCTAAAGCCATGTGCTCAAACTGTTACATAACAACGTTTGTTAAATTCTATTGAAGACGTTTTTTGTTTTTAAAATATTCTGATCTTATCTTTGGTCAGGTCCGTTTTAGCACTTTACAGACGTAAGCCAGTTGTCCGTGTGATACGATCACTACTTCAGCACGCTGGTGCGTGTTTCGCAACACAATTCTATAATTACAATGAAAGTCACTTATAGTACTTTCGCATTTGTTATGAAATTAATAATTTCGTTTATTTTTCGCCATCGTCTTTGATTACTCCATACACCGTGCCCTGACGATTTTGTTATCGGGTTCATAGGAAACGAGAATTTAACGCGAGCTGTGTTTGATCTTTTCTTTCTCTGACTTGTCCTTCTACCATAAACCGTACCACATTATACTGTAGTTCACGAGTGGTTGCTATCAATAAAGAAATCGAAAACTAAGTGGAATCTGTCAACAATACAATAGCTCGTAATGATAAATATTTCACCTTGTCCATACGGAACATCCCAGATCTCGGCTATCAAGTGCGTTTTGTGAGATCCGCCTTTATGAATTCCCAACCTCTGTGACTTCTAACGTGATACTATGCTAACGAGACGCCTGGTAGAGGCTACGCGATTGACCTAAGAAATTCGGAACAATAAATAAGATAATCCTTGACTGATGTCGTAGCAGCTACGTTCTAATTTCCCTGACGAAATTCCGTTGCTGTAAACTGGTGTACTTCAGCCAGTCGGAGGATGTACGAGGAGGAATGTTGTTTGCAAGTGTTAAGAGTTGATTGTCTGGTACGACACAAGATATATACACCACGTAACACCAACTGACATTAGTGGGGTTTTAGCTGCACAGAAGCGCGCTCGGTTTATTCTTTCTGTCGAGATGTGCTATTTTACGACATGGACAGGAACAAATGGAAGGCCATAAAACAGTAATTACCGTTTGGAGTGTGTGTTTTTTGTCTGCTCATGATTTCAATTCTACAGCCAATTGTCAGATGTTAAACACCCCAATTTATATTCATTTGTATTAAATACGTCTCTTCAAGACAGAAAAGTGTGTGTATAGGACAAGTGTACAGGAAAATAATGCATTATGATGTATAAACTTGTATGTGTTCCTAAAAAAGCATATTCTTTCACCTTTACCTGAAACTGATGACATGGAAAAGATTGTACAGAACCATTCTCATAACTCCATTATGCAGACAGTAATAAATCCTTTACGTAGCCTTGAAATCCAAATATAATAACTCAATCTGACTTAAATGAGAGAAATTTGAAATGATAGAGGAACGTTTTAAGAAAACGAACATAAAACCTATGTCAGTCATGTCAGTCTGTGTTGTGTTATTGAGCTTCCAATAGTACATGTACACGTAAGTCACAACTTTGAACTGTGACAATGCCGAATCTATTGACTGGGAAGGAATCATGTACCAACACTATTTGCTAAAGGTATACATGTCTGTACATGGTAAACAGTAAATGTCAATTCATTCAGGTGTTCACTTTAGTATGTCATGAACAGTGTTCAAATAAAGGTGAAGCGACGAATTAAACCCCCCCCCCCCAACATCATTCACGAGTAACCGTCACATTTTACAATGACACAAGGTAAAAGGGATGAGCATGTCCCTCCTAGTGTGCGCGTGGTTCATGGGTTTTTAACGAGGTAAACAATTGGGTAAGGCTGTACATTATAACATTCCGAACTCCATATTAAATTGATAAATTGGCAAGGGCAGATTTTTACATTGTTCAAGTGCTAATAATATCAGTCTTGCTTGTCACGGAATAAATATTACACGGGATATATTTCGTTAGTAACACCGACAACTCAATTAGAAATGATTGACAAATATAACACACGTAAAGTAGGCTCTTTGGAATCATATTCACAATACCTATATTAAACGTGGACTATTCTGAAAAGTTATCATGGTCACAATACTTAAATTAAACGTTGTCTATTCTGAAGACATATTCCCAGTACTGATTAAAAGGTCTCCCTTTCAGTTTACGTCAAGTTATTCCAAGGCGCATACGAAATATGATTTTTCCATAGAGCGAGATCACTTCGGATACGACCCATCCCTGTGAACACTACAGTGCCTTGATTCACCACACCTTTTTAATCACGTGCACCTATGCATTGTCAGCCAATTGATCAATGCTGACTAATACTTACTCGTCACAGGATGGAAATCGTCACGTTGATAGTGTCGGCAATGTTTGACGTCCTGTACTGTACTGTAGTTATTCACGGACATTTCAGAACAGTTTGGACATGCATAAGTTCATGTCCTCTCTCGTTTAGAAGAGCTATTAATTACGCGATGTAGCTGGTTGTTGTACGGCTCGCGATGTAAATATATAGTCACTGTAATAAATGAAAGTGTGTAATATATAATACATCTTTCCAGGTTCATAATAGGGACACAAATATAAGAATTATTTTCCACCGACGTTCATACAGTTTGGCCCTTACTCTATGAAGGTTCATAACCCTAAGATCTCAGAAAAAGGAAATGTCATTATTTCAAATATCACAGGCTACCAGTTACCTTTGTTGATTATTGTGAAACAATAACATAAATTTGAACGTTTTCACCATTGAAACTAAACGGCTTTAAGATCCTGATACCATAAAAACATTTGTTTGCCTTGGCCTATAAATTTTTTCTTGTTTTACATGATGCCAAATTGTATTAATTTTTTAAACTGAGGGCGTCGGATTTCCTAAATATAACAACACAGTATAATGACATGTCAGTAATCTGAAGAACGCAGCAGCGCTAATTGATTTTCCCTGTTTGAGTCAATCACAACTGCAATCTTATATTCATGTATGCATTCATTCTGGCGGTGTTTGAATAATCATGCTTATTGCACGGAAGATGAAAATGAGAGGAACCGTATAATTATGTCTGATATGTATTTATGTATGTATGTTATATTTACTTGCTGTAAGCAGATTGTGAATAAGAATAAATCAGCGTTTGCTACAATCTTGTATTTTGCGTAACGAAATGGATTAGATCAAATGTACAAGTTGAGCAGTATAAATATTTACTGGGCATCTCGATTATAAGAATTTATTAATTTATGTAAACTCGTTCTTTACGGGTTGTGAAGGAAATATTTATGAAACATTTGGATAAATAAATATCCGTTAACCGTCCGCATGTAGATAATACACATTCCTCTTAATAACTGTAAAAATGAAAAGCGTTTCCATGACTCATCCAACAGAGAAAGCTGAATCTACCGGGTCATCGGTTTCACATGCCTTGATCCATGCATAATTATAAATTCAAGATTGTGAACATCCCTGTACAACGATTTGTGACAAGAGATATGTTTTTCAAGCGGTAAATATTTCCCCTGTGATGCAACAGTCCAAAATCTGTTATTACTAACTCCATGTATAGAGAGGTGTATTATAACAAGGTTATGTTACATTTTTACAAACGTCTTGTGCTGTGAAGAAAATAATATTAAATCATGATCACAGTAATATAACATTTGTTGACCTCAAGAAAGGCTTCATTACCTTTAATTGGAAAGCCTCTGATATTATATATGCCTATTTGTTTCTAGGACATGTATGATGGTAGATTCAGTACCTTACTTCGATCGTTTTCGCTATCTGGATATTTCGGCGGTTGCACTGCTTTGTCGAACCTCATTTCCTTCAGACGTTTTCATCACCTCTACTGAGCAATATCCACGATCGTCATCACTTCAGGGCATGCCGACGTGAAACATATATCAGCTACTACACAATCATGATTTACAATGTACCGTCGGTATTTTCGACCAGGGGTGGTTCCACAAAGCGATCTTAGCGCTACAATGATCGTACGTCCATATCAAAGTATGGGAATTGTGATCAGCTTAGCTCTGAAATCACTTTGTGGAATGGCGTATTGGGATTCAGAACGACACGTTATCACCAGCGGCCAAGCACACACTTGCCAAATGTGTCAACATTTCTGTTTGAACGACAGTTCATGCAAGCCGAACATTGGGTGATTACATCGTAAACTATATGGAGAACATGTTCCATGTGTGTGAATGTTTTTCAGCTGGTCACGAACTGGACAAATAGAGTTTTCTTGTGGTGATACTATTTAATTTTTACAAACAATGCTTAGAAGGAAGGACATATACATCGGACACCATCCATCACAGTCACGGCAGATTTTTTTCCAATTTCCACATTTACATTTTCATGATACTTTCCCCTGACAATATTTCATAATCAGAATTTAAGACGAATAGTTATCGAGATATTATTACGACCAAAGATCACAGGGGGAACTACTCTTCAGAATGAAAGATTCGCGCGGAAGATACATTGAATTGTAACTGTTCTCCTAATAAAAGACGCCAGTAATATGTTTTGATGATATGGCCAGGCAATGGGTGATCCCCGTCCAGATCGTCACGCACAGACGGGGTCCATTTCCCGCACGAGACATTGTAAGACACCCATGCCAATTTTTGTGTCCATATTAACTCCTTAAAATTAGCGAATGCCGTTGCTTGAAATAGTTCACAAAAGACTGATCTTCGGCATTTTAATTTGTTAATACCGATGAAATGTACTGACGGACACGTAAAGCCTTACCGTTCAAGGTTATTGGTTTGGGTTTAATGCCAGATAGCTGTGAGATGTTACTTTTCCGAAAGCAACTTGTTATTTCCATAGAAACCTGATCAAAAACTAAAGTTACTGAAGTACACACTGGCCACTTCAAAGAAAACTCATTTGCTTCTTTGAGTTCGTCAGCTGCTGTACGAGGAGGATGTCACTCTATGTTAAGTGTATTCTCAGTTTGTGTGGCTTCTTTGTGGATTCTTGTGCTGTATTGTGGATTCTTGTGTTGTGAACCGTAGTAATTGTTGCTTATTGGACAATTCTAAATATATTTTTGCTGTTCTATGATTAAGGGTGCATAGTTTTATCTACAGTTGCATAATGTTATTTAACTTATAAATTATTTGGTTCATAGCTTATTTTGTTATAGTTCTGTTTGTCATACGAGGGAAAACCAGTGTGAAACTCTGGGTCAACTAGCCCGACTGGGTGGTACGACGACTGGCTCATTATGTGTTTCTAGCTGCACCTTGTCATTGGGATGATTACATTGTGTTTTGGCCCTAAGTGTACTCGGTGTTCGTGTACATATACTCTTTCCTAAAATAACCGCACATGTGGCTTTCAAACGTTAACGGAGCAGTCTTTACATGCTCCTCTTACGTCGCTATCTCAAGTTCGGCTGTCATAAAACTAAGTACCATGTGACCACCAAAGTTCAGGATGACTACAAACACATCCTGTCCATAGAACAAAAATGCTTGCGGATTATACCTTGTTGAATGGCAGCCCATACTTGACGAAGAGCTTGGCGTAACTACTGCAGATTATGTGGCCCTGAATGACGTTGACGTAAACGTCTGTCTAGCTTATCCCATAGATGCTCAGTTGGTTTGCGATCCGTTGACCTTGGCCATTGCAGAACGTGTATGTTGTGAGGTCTCAGGATTCTGTACAGACTCGTGCTGCCATGCAGGAAAAAAGGTCGCCATGTACCTACAGAGTCGGAGCAACATATGGACGTAAGATCTCGTGTCGATAACACACACCAGTTATGTTGCCCTGGATAAACAAGATCTGTTCTTCAAAGACACGCTGATGATGTACATGTAATCGACACCTTTGCAGCTACTGAAAGCGATAAAGTTGAGATAAAATAACACCATTTTTCCTCGGACTCCGTCAGCTCGTAAACGATTACGGACAGTCTGTGCAGATATGGACGTAAACCAGGAATTTGTGTTGCTTGGAGTGTCATCGCATGTATCCATCCTGGACTACGGCGGGGATCGTTAGTGGTGTAATATTGTCGATATCGTGCGAGCCAAAAGTCAGGAAATAGCACTCTGGGCAACATTGATATGCCTTGCCACTGACGCTTACGATTCACCATCTTTACATCTATCAACAGCGTTATTTCTCACAGTGATTCTTATTAGTGATACTTGGCATGGCGAGCTTCAAAATTCATTTCGTTATGTGAATGATTCGTGAAAACGGCATGTGTCAGAAAGAAACTTGTCACAAATTACATGACTTGAATAAGAAAACCACTGTTCAGGTTCCCAAGAAAACGAATCTTGCAAATATCAAACGTCATCTGTTGTAACTATATCAAACACAATGAAGCAGTTTTGTGACAAGTTATCAGTAAAAATGCAAGTGCAAACTTTATTTGCATGTATCAGTGCATATTCTTGTATTCAAAGCGACGAACGTGTGAACAAACAGCTGAGAAATAAACACATCTTCTGTCTTCGACGCCTGCCATTGTTATGTCCCTGACTCCAAGTCCTACACAGTCCTACACCACATTTGATCCGACATTCAACTGACACGACGTGATATGAAGACATTCAACATGCTGTTATCCACAAATAATAAACAGCCGGGGACAAGGAAGTATCCACCAATGCAAGAAACAAGAAATGATTATTTCATGGTGATGCATTTAATACGGGTATCATAGTTGGGTTTTGGAGTATGCCGTGCTTGGCGACTGTTTTCTGGCATAGGAACGTTTTGATAACGTTTGTAATTCTTCTATCAAATCCAATTTTCACGTGTATACTTTCTTTTGCCCGGCAGTTGAACTCACTAATGCGTCTGTGATGGAGCTATAGTGTTGTCGACCGACCCAAAACATGACATTGTAATCTTCGTACCTGTGTTACGCTGATACATAATCAATTCAGTGCAGCCTACTGTCAATTATCAGGTTCACTCTTTACACCGATGGTACCCAAAATAGGTACCTTACATCACAGTGATCAATAGAAAATGATTATCCCTTTCCATGGTTACCATGTCAACGACGCCCTCGCTTATGGTAGTTTGCATTGTTAGCATCAATTCTTGTTGGACTTTTCTTCATGACTTGTCAAATGAGATGCGTGCATTATGAGTGTGAACGCATATAACTAACGGTTGAATAAGGGAGCGACCATTCGATATATAGTGATTGGGGTTGGGGTTAGTCAACGATAAATTGTGTTACGATTCACCCCAAAAGTGTTTATTTGTTGGTTGTTTAACCCCACACTCAGCAATATTCCAAATATGTGAGGTGAACTGTATATGATAGAGTCTAGGCCAGACAGTCCAGTGATTGACATCATGAGTATCGTTTTACGCAATTGGACACGATGATATGCATCAAACAAGTCAGCGAGCCTGACCATACAATCCCATACGACAAGCATGGTTTGCTCTAGATCATTTCTTAACCGGATCTTCACGTGTCCCAAAAAGGTGTAAGGCTCCTACTCCTGCTACCATTTGTGTTATGAAAGAGTGACCGCACAAATACGTTTTCTTATCTAACCAAAAAATAAACGCTCCCCCTGATTATTAAATATCAGTATTATTAAGTATATTTAAAACGATAGGTCATCTCAGCTCCAACATGTTTGTGACGGTTGCCACAAGAGGAGGGGGCTAGAGACGCTCACCTTTTCGAGAACTCCTGGTATCATCACTATTTGACTGTGATCATTCATTAACACATCCTCATGATATAGTTGTTGGAATCGTACAATTAACTCTGACTTTTAGCAGAGATTTGATATTAGTATGGAAAGGGTTTTATCGCTTTTATTAAAACCGGTAGGTATTCATGGCATAGACAGTCCTAGGTAGTTATGGTATGCCGGCGTAGCTTGATGATCACACAGTGAGAATGGTTGCACACCGCCTTCAGCAATATTCCCAAAATGTCACAGGCAGGGGACGCCAGGACCGTGCTTCACACTTTGTACTTATGTCGAGAATCCAAACTGGGATTTTCGGCGTGACCGTTATAAATAATCTGCCTGCAAATGAAAGAAGGTTCCACATGTGTTAGCATAAAACTTCAATAGAAACCGAAAATCTAGAATAGTCAAAACGGTTCACTCAATTATTAACAAAGCTTTCAGCGTTTCAATTCCAAGGAAATCTTAAACATGAGACCGTTATGCCTTGACTATGCTTTAGTGATAGATCACTGCTGGCACAGTTAGAAACTCATTATTGTAATAATGAAGCAGATGTGTGGTATATGTGTGGCCGTGTCTGCCCCGAGCACATAACAGTGTCTGATATACGAGTATTGTCGGCAGATCGGTAGAGAATACCGCTTTGACTAAGGTTTAGACTTTAATAGGAATTCTATTATGCCGATGCTGGCGGTGCGGTCACCCGCCACTAATACTATATTTCACGAACCGGAACTCGGATATGAAGCGAACATAAATGTTAGCACAAGGTTATCAGAACCTTTTTGTGTTCAGATTAATCAATGAAAATAAGCTAACTCGTATGTACAGGGCTCATGGAGAGTGTTTGTCAGAGAACCATTATACACTTAGGAATATACGCATACAACAGCGAAAGAAGTCTTACTGTGGGGACGGTGTGAGTCATCTAACTGTCATTCCCACGACAGCTATTCTTTTATGATCTTTGTTGAGATTCATTTGATAAGGTGGTTTGGTTGATTACTGACATCCTGAACTGATGCCAAGGTGAATTAGCAGACAATGTGGTCACATATCTCACCATGTCATTGCACTGATGGAAATCGCTTTCTAGATACATCGATCTTCTCCATGTTGCAGCAAATTACCAAGCCCCATTGGGCGTCGTTGATATGACGTGTATTGATGATATATTCTTTAAATAGAAATTTACATCCGTGCAAAAGTGTTTTTTCAGATTCGTCTCAAAATTGCAAAAAAATGCAAATGTCAATTTCCGTGTCATGGGGAAATGTGGTATTTCATAATTTTGTTGCCAAACATGATTGGGTAATTACAATCAAAGGTTTTTATATACCACAAAGGCGGCAGGCCTCCACTGATATTGGCGCTTGACGTTTTGAGTGCAGTTATCGAAACACAGGTGACGTGGAATGGGGTTTAACGCCGCCTTCAAGATTATTGCATTTGTACGTACGTACGCGTGTGTGTGCGTGTGTGTGCGTGTGTGTGCGTGGCTCCACTCTGAGCTATCATGCCGCTGTTTAACATGCATACCCTACTTCGACACATTACATGTACACCGAGCAGACGAATCCTTGTGTTATCCCTTTAATGTCGAGCGACATGCAGGGTAACAACAAGTACCATCTTTTACCGTCTTTTGGTACGATGTACATGGAGATCAGAGATCGAACCACCATTACTCCGCTCCCCGAGCAGGCGCGCTATCCACTAGACCACAGAAGCGGTCGAATACACGCCATTCTCGTGATATTGATATGCCAATAAAGGTCAAAATATTATGAACGAGGCGGGATTCAAAAGGTGTATCAGTCATAATATTTTGGGAATACGCTCGAGATTGTCCCGTTATTTCCAACGTAACCGTTTCATGTTTATATCTCAAGAGTAAAATTAACATATATCCGGATTTACTAATCATATACATAGACGTGAACAGACTGATCGTTCGAAAAGCTGGATTTTCCGTAGATTTCATTGTACATAGCTAGTTTAGTAGGTCATGTGATCAAATAATGATTCCACAATCACGGATACGTTCTATCATTGCAACATTAATAGTTTTTTTTAAAACGGTAATTATTTGGAAATATACCTGATGTGTCGTCAAAACTGTGGAGTAGATGCCTCTTTTCTAAATGAGGACCCGGGCGCTTTAGCGACACTGTGGAAAATGTATGTTTTACCTAATTGTATGTGTTTTGTAATAAATTTAATCGTATTTGAAAAGCTGTTGTGTCCATGCCAGGGCATTGTATCGGCGTGAGAAAAAACATCTCTAGATCCCATATCGAAGTTCTAATCGATTATCGACAGCCATTGTTATGTTTATCAATCTATTCCCACACAAGACTTTGCCTGAAAAGGTTTGTTTTAACCAATCAGAATCAAGAATCGTCATGGTAGACTATAATTCTTCAGTGAAAGCCTTTATATTGGCAGGTGCCCTGATGCAATTGATTTTGTTTGTTGTTTCACAAGCCTTACCACTGGATCTATCGGATGTGGGTTTAATGTCGCGTCCATAACATTACTGCACTTATGTTGCGACGTGCATATGCACGTGTGTGTGGCTGCTTGTACTAGTCCGGACTAGTGCCGATTTTAAAGTGCTAGCCCACTGAGATACCATGCCGCACTTTAACATGATGTGAATATCCCACTTTAACGCAGTATACTGACCCCCAGCCGACCAGTGCTTGTCTTTGCCCCTTTTGGCAGGGTAACAAGAAATACCATATTTTAACGTCTTTTGGTATGACGCGACAAAGGAATCGCACGCCAAACATCCCGCTCTCCGAGCGGGCGCTGCACCAATAGCACACTAAGGTGGTCCTAGATCCATTCCATCGCTTACAAGTATATGGTGATGTTGCCCAGTTCGTACCCGGCATCCCCATCTGGTGAATATTGCTCAGAGGAAGGATTAAAGTATCGTTAAAAAAGTAAGTACAATTACAGAAGTAGATCAGTGATGTATCCTTCTGGAACTTCGAGTGTTAAGACTTTACATCTCCTTTTACCTTGACATTTACTGAGCGTCCATGACATTCAACTGTGGATCTCGATAAAGGAGATCTGGAACTGTCTAAATTCCTGATTAATGACTCGTTTTAGGGGCTTCAATATCTATGTTCGCGTCCGGTTGGTACGTTAAATGAAAAGATAAGGGAACATAAGCCTAATCATGGATGTGTAGGTCAGTTGGGCCGATTTTGTGATCGAAGGATTAAGTATGTTTACGAACTATCCAACTTATTAGCTCTCGGTTCTTACTGGTATGAACCACCTCTCTTCATACGTATCGCACAAAAGGCCTGTCTGGTATTCTGTCAGGCGTTTGCTGGTTCACGGTCATTCCCTAAAAGTAGCTCTTATTGAACCCTTATTCTCCGCGTTTCGCGTTGGATACGATTATAAGTTTCAGAGCTGACAAAAAGCATAGTTTCATTAGGTTTTTGGTGGTTAGTGTTTCTGAATTGTGTGATTCTCAACCCAAATCGCTTTATCCATTGAGGGCAGATTTCGTACAACCAAAAACCAGACTCTTTCTCCTTGAATGCCTTTTTATCGCCTGCTTCATTATAATCAATCATGACATTTCAAAGAAGGTACAGGAATACTGTAATACTATGCAATTGAGGCAGCTACATTGAAGTCAACGGAACATTGTAACATGGTTACACTTTCCTTGTTAAAACCACAAAGGGTTTACTGTCCTTCTGTTGCTGTGTTCGTAGCAAAGGTGACTTTGCATGAGAGCATTGTGCGGTGATCATGCACATGTGCAGCTTCACATGGAAAAGAAACGTTTAGCGTGTTCGCATCGAGTACTGCAGGGCGTGTTTCTGTATACATGTATTTCAACACAGTTCACTCAGAAGTGAAACCATAAATGTCCGTTCTAAATTATTCTGTCACAGTTTCTTAAACCGATATATATTTTTGGCCTAAAAAGGATAATGTTGTCGTCCAGCGTACAAAAGAATAATCAGACAACATGGGTGCAAGGATACCAGCTAAAAGTTTAAGAGTTTTTTTAATTTAGTTTTTTTGCATTAAACATGCATAAAAACTTTGGATGGGTAATACGTTTGAACCGTTTACGAACACGTCTCTTAATGTACCCATGCTTTCAGTTTTTCATGTTATATTACTTTGTGCGTCATTTCGTGAGATGAAAGGAACATAATTCACCACAGCCTCGTCCCTGGGGCTATCTCTAGCCCTCATTTTTGTATAATAATTTATATAACCACACTACATTCGTCAGCTTTATATAATTTCCAATCATCTCCAATAATGTGACATAGAAAAGACATTTTCAATTTTTAAAGATCAAATAATATATAATCGATATTGATTGCCTTTCAACAATAATTGCCTTTTATAAAAATCGTGACAAAGGATATTCTAGGATATTCCAATTATATTTCTTGGTGACATTAGCTAGTAAAACTTCACGGCAACATATTTTTCTTACACATATTCTTTATAATAGTATCAATGCCACGGATACATTCCAGATCTACATTATATGCAACCTGACAGAACCTGGCAATAGATCACGTTAAGTTTGATGAAACAATAGGTTTGAGGCCTTAACCTCTGGAGAAAATAGCAGTACCTCGAGAAAACGAAAACGCATATATCACAAAAACTTTCTAAGATAACATCAGGTACCTTTATTTAGGACACATTAATAACCGTATACAATTCAAAATGATATTCATACTGTCTTTCCCTGTCCCAAGCAGCATTTGTTAGTTCCAGTTCCAGTGCTCGGTGCTCATAATATCAGTCACTAGTATGTCCGGTCCGTCCTGGATTACGTGGTTGCCGCCGTCATTCAGGTTTTGGTCATATAGAATTAAGCCGCTTCCGTGGTCTAACGGTAGAGCTTCCGCCCGGAGAGCGGATGGTCCGGGTTTCGATCCCCAGCCGCGTCATACCAAAGACGTTAAAAGATGGAACTTGTTGTTACCCTGTCTGGCGCTCGCCATTTAGGGGCTAAAACAAGGACTGGTCGGCTTGGAGTCAGTATACTGTGTCTGAGTGTGGCATTCATGTTAAACTGCGGCATGGTATCTCAGTGGTGTAGTACTATAAATCGGCATTAGTCCGGACTACTACAAGCAGCCACACACACACACGTGCATACACATCGATTGCAATAATCTTGGACGCGACGTTAAACCCCATTTCACCTCACCTCACCTCATATAGAATTGTGATGAGTGCGGTGCTAAACAACAGACAACCCATTAAATCTGACGCGTATAGGAACCAGGTTGGTTAAACTATTCTGACTGATTCATACAATCCTAGTATATACGTCATTGACATTATTTAGTTTTGTTTTTTGAAATGAGCTACAGTCAGTATGTCAGCTCTGTCGGTGACTACCAGGTTCGATCTAGGTACTTATATTTGAATACATGGTCAACTCATCAGCGTTGACATTATTAAAGGTTTTATGGCATCATTCCATGGCTGAAGAGCGTTTTATGAGGAGGTCTATCTTGAATAAGCCGAATCGTGTGTCTACCGAGAGCGGCAATATTGTCTAGACATATCTATCTCACCAAGATATATATTAACTGAAAGTGACAGATATGACTTTCTAATTCGCAACATAGTTTCACCAGTTCGTTTCGAATTTACCTTGATGAAAATAACTAGTGATTTCATTATGTTCTAGCATGTCTGTCTACAGATATCAGGGTCACTAGTAAACACAATATGGAGAGTTGCGTCCCATATTCTCTCCAGGATCGGCCGGCTGGTCGTGAGTTTCGAATCTAAGATTCACTCTGATTATGCTATTATTTGACGGCTTCAGATCCGCACTACTCGCCAAACAGATGAACTTCTACCTTCATCTTCTTTCGAAAGAATTCGCCATGATATTATTAAAATTGTGTTCTAAGCGGCATTTTACTTATTACATACTTACAATCGTCGTCAAGGCGCCGCGATTCGCTGTGCATAGTTGCGTCCCTTGGGCACGGGAGAAACCTATGATCGTGGGTTCGAATTACGGTTCGCCCCGATTAAAGGTTCAAAGTTTGTCAACACCATACCCGTGCTCGTGGGCTTCACCGAAGTGGTATACGTCTGAGACCTGCATCACTTCGGGCTTTCCTCCCACATTAAGCTGACACGCCGTGATATAACTGGAATACTGTAAAACCCAACTCACTCACTCACTGACATACTTACATGTAACTTATGTGTCCATAAATGGTGATTCTCTATGATGCACGATACACACAAATGATTAAAATAGCCATACATACATAACGTAAGAAACAAGGACTCGATCATTCACATTATGCAGAATTGTTGAGGTACAAGTATGTTTACTTATTTTACTACGTCAGTATATGTAACTATTTAACAAGGATTGTGCGTAGGTGTGCCATGACATTTATTTACTGGATGCAACTGAAGCTAAATGGTATTGTAGTCTTGGAACGTTTTTTGTTAACATTTATTGTCTATCTGACATCCTTTTTTGCATGGCTGGAAGGTTAACATGGTTGGTGCAGCTATCATTGTCGGGAGAAGTTAAGTAGAGTTTTACGTCGCGTTCAAGATTGTATCACTTACATAGGGACGTGCATGTGCGCGCGCGTGTGTGTGTCTGTGTGCGTGTGCGTGTGTGTGTGTGTGTGGGTGTGTGTGTGTGTGTGTGTGTGTGTTTGTGCTTGTACTAATCCATATTAATGTCGGTTTTATAGTGCTAACCCACTGACATACCATATCGCAATTTAAAATGAATACCCTACTCTGACAGAGTGTACTGACTCCGAACTGACCTTAATCCTGAACGTCAGGCAGAGCACCATATTTTAACGTCTTTTTGTATGACGATCGAACACCAACCTTCCGCTCCCGTGGCAGACGCTTTATCCATTATACCAAGGAGGCAGCTTTATCATCATAAATAAAACGTGTGAAGTTGTGTTCATCGTGAAACGATGCTTTGTGGAAATACATCACTGAGGTGACTTGAAAAATGAACAGATTTAAGTGAGGATAATCGACGTTATATTTATGTTCGATAGTTTTGTAGAGTTTCCGAGGAGTTGATTAAGGCTTTAACGTCTCTGTGCGCAACATACATATGTCGAATGTCGACGCGACCACTTTTGTGAAATCTACTGGCAAGGGCACGCCAAACGTTGTAACCTCATCGACGACCAGTTGAAGGAAATGACTCGGGTACGTACAACCTGTAATGGCTCTATGCACTGCGGCCAAGATGACTTGGCCACTGCCGTTCCATAAAAGACATGTACTTAATGCCTACAGAGTAAAGAGAGCGTTTTATTTAATACCCTAGTGGCCAGGATTTCAGTTACACCAAGTCGTGTCAGTGTGAACTGGGAGGAAAGCCCAAAGTGATGCATGTCTTTGGAACTGACCTAGAAACATCAGGCGGCGAATCTGTGGTTCAAACACTCGATCATAGTTTTCTGGAACGCCTATGGAATGCACCCCTGCACTGACGACTGGGTCGGCCGTGCACCCTATGGAAAGTTATAACTGAGATCCTATATAGAATTGTGACAGGAAAGAAATATTTTTTCATTTTTCAACGAAAAGGTGTTGGTCTTATCTCTAAAGGGCAAAGTCGTCATTTCTTTGATTTATGTATCAAAGACCCGGTAAGACTTCCTCGACGAGCCTTTTATTTTTCGTTATTAATGGGTCTGAATAAATTTAATATATCAAAATAATGGTCTTTGCCAATTCACACATCTCCAGTTTAGCTCAGTTTAATACCAAAGCAAATAAGATAAATGACAGAGACTTTATGATTGTTCTTACAGTATGGCAAAATAATTGTGGGTATCAGCAATAGTTGTAATGAAATATGTTTTCTTGATAACACGTGTCAAAAATATCCCCAATCTTGTTCGAAAGCAATCTCATATAATGTGATGTAGTCAGAAGCTTCCTTTATATCATACCAGTTTTTTTGTAGATTATATGTAACATTCAGATGGATTTCAATCGAGATATACGTATGAGCGTTCTTTCTAAGAGTTCTTTTGTGTATTCTGTTTGTTTGGTGTTTAACATGGAGGGCTGCAAATAATCAAGTCTGGACCAGACAATCCAGTGGTTGACAGCATCCAATCACGCATTTGGGATACAATGACATGCATCAACCAAGACAGCAAATCTGACCCCACGATCCCGTTAGTATCATCTTAAGACAAGCATGGGCCGCTTAAAACCAATTCTCACCTTGATTGTGGAATACCTTTAATCAATGTGTTTAAACACAGGTGTCGTGTGTCAAGATGGTGTTTCTTTGTCATGTATAGGTCAAGTGTTAATTTAGGTCCTCAAATCTTTGGACATCTGTCGATTGCTTCCTTTAATCATTGTTAAACGACGTCGTTACACATTAATCGGTTTAGGTTTGTAATATATTGACGTATAATCAACCGAACTATCCATTAATGGGTGTTTGGTTCATGGTATTTCCGAATTATATGTGATATTTTGAAATAGCGTAAGGCATATCCTGTAAGTGCAAGCTTCGTTAAGGTAATTCAGCATTGAAAGTTAACAGTCATGATTACTTGAATGACGTTGCTTAATTTGGTTTACATCTAGTCTTATCACTATATGACTACTGTGACAAACATATAGTTGCAACTCTGCTAGTACTGGGACACAGGTTGTCGTCTCGGGCGCAGTAACCCGTTGTGCAAAATCATATCACTTAGTCATGCTGTGTCCTGTGTACGATCCTTTAACGACCACCATGTTGTTTGTTCTCGTTGTGAATGTATTCGAATCTGGCATTTCCCCAAACATTAAGGTGACATGTGTTCATACTAAAAACTTAATCAAAGCGGCGTTAAGTCCCACCCATCTCCCCAGCCGGTCATATTATCAATGATCCAAATGTTTGTAAACACTATCCCTCATCACAGACACATAGCATGGTGAACACTGACCACTATGTTGTCGCGATACTTGCTCTAACGTGTAAATCAATTGGACAGATCAGTTAGTGTGATTGACCGATAGTGATTTAATCATTGAGTGGCGCTTTCATCCCAATTGGGGAAATCACTGTGAATCTGTTGTAGTGCGATAGGTCTTGTTATTCAAGCTCCACTCACTTGGGCTGAAAATTAACGGAGTCGTGGAAACTACAAGCATAACGATCCATGTGCAAGGGAATCAGAATTGTTGACCTGTCTTCACACTACCTGATACTTTGTGTGACATTAACTGAAAGAACACACTGTGTCACTCCTTCGCTTCACACTCGTGATTTCACCAAACTTGTATAATGTTTATATGGTCCCCGGACTTCCGGTTGGTGTGATAGCCTTGTGGTAAAAGCGTTCGCTCGTCACGCCGAAGACTTCCACGTTCGATTACCACATGATTAAAATGTGTCAACCCCATTTCTTGTGTCCCCGTCCTGGACTATGACTAAAGGCGACATAAAACCAACTCACACACTCACTTAAGCGTACGTGACATGCTGAATCGCCGTTACATAGCTGTTGTAGTTGAAAACGTGGTTTACCCAAACTCATTCATCGATAGTTGTTCCCTTATGCCTTCATATTTTCATTGAATCTGCGGACGATTCACAGCAAGACCTGACTGGTGGAAGACGATGCCTCGTATCACAAGTTGAATTATGTCAGGATGGAGAAGGGTTAAAAATAATCACTACATGTCGAGATATCCTTCCTATTAAGTAATCAAGAAATTAATTTATTCTGAGATTAACAAGAAGGAATACTTCCTAATTTCGTATTAAAGAATAATGTGGTCTATAAAAGGACTTTTATTATGCCGATGTTGCCACTAAAACTATCTTTCACGAACCGGTACTCGGATATTAAGCGAACGTGAATCTTAGCACAAGGTTATCAGAACGTTGTTGTGTTTAGATGAATCAATGAAAATAAACATCATACAGACGGTGCTCATAGAGAGTGTTTGTCAGAGAACCAATATACACTTAGGAGTATACGCATACAACAGCGAAAGAGGTCTTACTGTGGGGACGGTGTGAGTGATCTAACTGTCATTCCCACGACAGCTATTCTTTTATGATCTTTGTTGAGATTCATTTGATAAGGTGGTTTGGTTGATTACTGACATCCTGAACTGATGCCAAGGTGAATTAGCAGACAATATTGTCACATATCTCACCATGTCATTCCTTTAAAATTCCTGTCATGGGGAAAAGTGGTATTTCATGCTTCCGTTATTAATTTTGTTGCAAAACATGATGGGTAATTGTACGTGTGTGTTTGTGTGTGTATGTGTGTGTGTGTGCGTGCGTGCGTGCGTGCGTGCGTGCGTGCGTGCGTGCGTGCGTGCGCACTGATCTGGAACAAAACCTGTTTTATAGTGCTACACTCGGAGATACCATGCCGTAGTTTAACATTCATACCACTCTCAGACACATCAATTCGAGCCGAACAGTTCTTGTTTTACCCCGAGATGCCGAGCGACACGACACATTTAACGATATTAGGACGCGGTCAGGGATCGAACTTCAAACCTTCCGCTCTCCAGGCAAACGCTCTATCCGGTAGACCACGGAGGCGGTCATTGAAACAAAATCATGTCCTAACATACTCATTATGCTGACAGGGCAGTGGGTTAGTCGAGTGGTTAAAAGGTTGCCCCGCCTCGCCTTACTGACTCAGGTTCGAATCCAAAATAGGTTATATATGACACCTACACAAGTTCTTGGTGACTCTCACCGTAACATTGCTGCAATTACACGGCGGTTAAACTCATCATTCACTCGGTCGTAAGTCTTGATCTAATGGATAGAAATAATTATGAGAGGCGAGGTTATTACAATTGTATCTCTATAGCGACGTTCGTGTGTGTGTGCGTGCGTGCGTGTGTGCGTGCGTGCTTGCATGCGTGCTTGAGTGCGTGCGTGCGTGCGTGTGTGTGCGTGTGCGTATGCGTGCGTGCGGGCGTGAAATGGCTTATTTTAAATAATTAGAACCAATCATTCTTCTATGACATGGTAGAATATAATTCTTCAGCGACAGCACTGAACTGGCAGGTGAGCTGATGTAAACAAATAGATAGATTTTTAAATATTTTTATTTAGTTTCACGAGCATTACCATCCATTAATTCTCTTAGAAGCATAGGTTGATGTTGACCAGTTTTGATCAGGTATCCCCATATGAAGAATATGGCTCACAGAAAAGATTTTAAAAAGTTGAAAAAGTAAGTACAATTATATTGAAAGTAGATTATTGATGTATCCTTTTTTGAGTGTTACGACATCGCCTTCTATCTTGATATATGCTGAGTGTCCGTGACATATAACCGCCTAATTTCCTGATTAACCACTTATTTTAGAGAATTCTATTCGCGTCCGGTTGATACGATAAATGAAAAGACAAGGGAAGTTAAGCCTCATCATGGAAGGGTAGGTCAGTTGGGTCGATTTTGTGATCGAAGGATTAAGTATGTTTACGAGCCACCCAAGTTAATAGCTCTTGGTCCTTACTGGCATGAACCACCCCTCTTCATACGTATCGCACTAAAGGCCTGTCTGATATTCTGTCAGGCGTTTGCTGATTTACGGTCATTTATTCCCTAAAAGTAGCTCTTATTGAACCCATATTCCCCGTGGTTCGCGAAGGACACGGTTATGACCTTCGGTGCTGACAAAAAGCACGGTTTCATGAGGCCTTTCAACGTTGGTGTTTCTGAATTGTGTGATTCTCAACCCAAATCGCTTTATCAGTCGAGGGCAGATTTCTTACAACCAGAATCTGGTCTTGTGAACACCAACTGGACGTCGCTCCCTTACTGCTTAATAACCGATCATTAATTTCACAAAAGGTACAGGAATAATTTGTACAACTGATGGAGCTGCACTGAAGCCAACGGAATGCTGTAATATTTCTGTAACACTTTCCTTGTTAAAGTTAATCACTTACGAATCACTATAGTCCTTATGTTGCTGTGCCAATCGCATGAGCCTTCGGCGGTGATCATCACATTTGCAGCTTCACATGGAAAAGAAAAAAAAAGAAAGTTTAACGTGATCGCTTTGAGTACTGCGGGTCGGTCCCGTTTTAAGTGACTGAGGCGTATTTTTTCCACTGTCTATTTAACTAGAGAGTTTCTGTATACATGATTTCAGCACAGTTCACTCAGAAGTGAAGCCATAAATGACTGTCCTAAATTACCCTGTCACCGTGTCGTAAACTGATATATAATTTTGGCCTTTAAAGGAAAGTTCTTGTCGTCCACTGTACAAAAGAATAATGAAGAAACAAAGTAATAATGAGATGGGCTGAACGGTTAATAGTTTTTCTTAACACATTATTTTTAACCAAACATACATAAAACTTTGTATGAGTAATATATTTGAACTATTTACGAACACGTATTTTAATATAGCCATGCTTTCAGTTTTTTATGTTATTATTACGGCGGTCGTAAAACTAGTCTGGTCACGGTCTTGTGTCCGGCGGTCGTCGTTGTTGCTGTGTCATCTCATTCCATGTTAGAGAATTAGTGACCTTACTATTTCATTCTCTCGTGATTTAATGGCACACTCTTACCATCTTTTGACTTGATGTATGTCATCTCATATATATGTGTTGCCTTATTCATGTGTTGAAAATGTTCTTGTGACTATGATTTCGAACTTCAGGGGAATTATCTATATACTCACAGATATTTGAGCCTCCTCAATAATTATACATAGTTTTTTTTGTAAATCTTTAATGTTGCCGTTGGACAGCTGTTCGAAGCAACATTTGCTTGTCCCAATGGACCAGACTTGATGTTCATAATGTCAGTCACCGATGTACCTGGTTCAGTACTCCGTCCTTAAGATGTTTGGCATCCAGAAGTGTGATGAGTGCGGTGTCAAACACAATCTATTACAAATCTGATGCTAACGGGTATCATGTATATTAAACTATACTGACTCACACAAAGAGTCCTGGTATATACTTATTAGAATGGGGTAATAAATTGTCTTTGAAATGAACTACAGTCAGTATATCAGCTCTTTGGTGGCTACTAGGTTTCGATCTAGGTACTTATATTGGAATACAAGGTCAACCTCAGCGTTGACATCATTAAAGGTTTTGTAGCATCTGTCCACGACTGAAAAGGGTTTTTATGCGTGGGTCGATCTTGACTAAGCCCAATCGCATGTCTACTGAGGGCGACAATATTGTCCAGACATATTAATCTATCCAAGATATATATTAACTGAAAGAGAAGTGAGGTGAAATGGGGTTTAATGTCGCGTCCAAGATTATTGCATTTATATAGCGACGTGCATTTACATGTGTGTGTGTGTATGTGTGTGTGTGTGTGTGTGTGTGTGTGTGTGTGTGTGTGTGTGTGTGTGTGTGTGTGTGTGGCTTCTTGTACAAATCCGGACTGATGCCGATTTATAGTGCTAGCACACTGAGATACCATGCCGCAGCTTAACACGAATACCCATCTCGGACACAGTACACTGACTTCGAGCCGACACGGCCTTGTTTTAGCGCCTTAATACCGAGCGCAAGGCAGGGTAACAACAAGTACCATATTTTAACGTCTTTTGGGATGACGCGGCAGGGGATCGAACCCTCGATCTTCCGCTCTCTGGGCAGATGCTCTACCACTAGATCCACATGACCGCGTTTCATCATGAAACGACGTTTAGTGGTAATGCACTTCTAAGTTGACTTGAAACATGGACAGAGCTAAGTCAGGAATATTGACGTTATATTTATGTACCGTTTCCTAGGAGTTGATTGAGGTTTTTACGCCGCTTTGAAAAGTGTTCTACTTTAGATAACTGCGCGTCAGGTGCTAATAAATACACAAGTCGAAAGTCGACGTTACCACTCTTGTGGAATCCACTGGCAAGGGGATGCCATACGTTGTAATCTAACCGATGACCAGTTGAAGTCGACGACTCATGCACAGTGAGTTCCGCAATGTGATTCAAACCCTCGATCGGGAACGCCAAAGCCTAACGAACGCATATCTGCTTTGTGAGTCGCGTTCCCATCGACGACTGGGTCACCCGTGCACCCAATAGAAAGTTATAACTTGGGATCCCATACAGAATTATGACAGGAACGAACGACAGGACTGGGTATTGATTTTATCTCTAAAGGGCAAAGAAGTCGACATTTCTTTGATTTATTATATCAAAGTCCCGTTAGTTTCCGGTTACCAATTTATTCTTATAACAAACACACAGTAAAAGGCACGAATAACATATGGCTGTTTTTCAGGCTTACATTGATCATCCCCTCCTCGACGAACCCTTTAATTGTCTGAATGATGTGTTGGTTCCTGGCCGGGTAACTAATGGAACTGAATTACTTTAATAGCATCAAAAGCATGGTCTTTGCCAGTTACAAATCTCCAGATTCGGTGAGTTAAATACCGGAGCAAAGAATAGAAATCATTAGGATTATGTTTACAGTATAACAAAACCATTTTGTCGATATCAGCAAAAGTTGTAATGAAATGTTTTCGTGATAACACGTGTTTGAAATATCCTACCAATCTTGTTCGAAAGTAATTCTAACAATGCAATCACATGAAAAATGATGACACTCTCAGAATCTTCCTTTATAGTCTACCAGGTTCTTTTATGGTTATAATTAACATTTTGAAGACGTAGGCGTTTCGTAGAGGTGTTTTCATGCATGCTCTTTGGTGCCACCAAACTTGTAAGCGTCCATTAGTGTATTATGTTGTTTAACGTCGCTCTCGGTAATTTCCACATAAAGGTGTTCTGCAAACAAATGCTCCTTGCAGTGTTTTATTGTACGATAAATAACGACCACGAGTCGTTTATTTCTTATCTGAGATATCACCATAACGTACAACCTGATGCTAATAGAATGTACAGCCTTTACAACTATTTACCCGTAATGGAATAATTATGACTCCTCAATAGAATCCTATCTCGGCCATGTCGGACAATTCCAATTTAAGCATTATATGTGGGATTTCACCCGTATAGTCTTACAATCCTGACGTTGATTACCTGTACCTCTTCTCCAAACACCGATTGTCGTATCCAACCCGCCCTGGATGCGATCGTTCGCCACAGTGTTTATCTGCCTTGCCAAGCTACATCTAAGGGGAACAACTTACAAGACACTTACCTCCAATATACGACGTCATTAAGGTTGCGAGCGCATGTTAGAATCTCAAGAAATGAGATAGAACGATGTTTTTTCGTGAAATAAACTACGTTTCGTTTTCATTGTTCCTTGCAATTAATCGCGTAGCTGTCGTATATTCTCCGATATTACAGTGCAGGTATTACAGGGTCAAGACGTTATATACTAAGTCTGCTATTCAAGAGGGGATTTGATTATGAATACGTCGCGCAGCGTTTCAATTCAATCGTGTCAAGAAGTTATCAATCACATGTTATCATAACAGCAGTGCCTCATATGTGTGTCAAGTTAAATATAAAACAGATTCACAAGAGATCTTTTGAGTAAAAGAAGTTAGACTGAAGGTAACAATCGACCGTTCATTACAAACGCTGCTTAAGGCTTCCTTTGTCATGTATTCATTTCACGTGTTACTTCAGGTCCTCAAACCTTTGGCTATAGCTCGATGGTTACCTTTAACCTATGTTAAACGACGTCGTTATCCTGATTTCGGTTAAACATTAATCGGTTTAGGTTGTAACATCTTGACATATAATCAACCGAACATGCATCAATGGGTGTGTGGTTCATATTCATTCCGAATTTACTGTGATATTTTATAGCGTAAAGCATATCCTGTTCGAACACACCTCGTTTAAGTAATTTAGCATTGACAGCCCGTCACTGCTGTCTTTCACTCTTGATGTTGAGAGTCGTGAATAATTGATGACGTTGCGTAAGTTGTATCACATCGATATCTTGTCACTATATAACTGAACTGACACAAACTGAGTGCAAAAAAGTATACCAGGTGTGTGTTATAGGTAATTAAAAATTTAAAGACGTGTTGTTAAATTTGATAATGTCTATTTAACCATCACTCATTTCTGCTACAGTTTGTAAACGTAATCTGTGACTTGGTATTTTTTTGAAAAAATATATTTGTTCAATGAAGACTGGAGTAAGAAATGAATTTGCAACAACATGTCCCCTACCTTAAAAAAGCACGTTATTTTATTTCATCAGTAGTGTGTATTATGAACATTTTCTTTTTAATAGTTTTTATATTAAAGTATGGTGTATAAATGAGTAGCGCAAGTAGAGTCTATTTTGGGTCATAATATCGCTTCACAAACATTTAATTAAATCAACCGAGAGGTATAGATCTTTTCCTATTTAGTTTAGTTGAAACTCTCGTCCTCACTCTGTAATTTGTTTTATGACGTTTTAGTAATATACCAAACGTTTGCTATGGATCAAGTTTTGATCCAATCCATAAAACACAATGATTGGATAACTCATATAGGACCTCAATTTCATGATGAACGGACAGAGACATGCAGCCAGATGTGCACGATGTGCTTGAAAACCCGTGTTGGGATGCATCGTGAGAGAATCGTTGCGCATCTTTATCACATGCAGGTGCTACTGAGGATTGCAGCAACAACTGAATACACTTATGCGCACTCAGCGTCAAACATGTTTGACGAACGACGAATTATGCGTGCTTGAACTGAGTAAACATAACGTCACATTGCAAACATCTTTGGCGTCAACCAAAGTGTGATCTGCAGGACATGGGAGTCGATGCCAGACGTTTGGATCAGCTACGCAGCGGCATGCATATGGTCGACAGCGTTCCTCTACACAAAGGGAAGACAAGATTCTTCCTGTGACTACCACCACACTCAAAAATGACCCGCGGAACGCCAGTGGCATTAGCGCTTTTATTCAGACAGTGTGTAATCGTCTATGTGATGCTGGTCTCCAGTCACGGAGGGCATTCATTCGCATCCCAGAGACCCGTCACAGGCAGGCACGTTTCGGTTTCGGCTGAAGGTCAAATGGACGGATTAGGACTGAGCTCCAGTACCTTTCACTGATGAATCGAGATGCTGTCTAGACTTCACATATGTGTGTCCGAGCGTGGCTTTCAGGATTCCAACGTAGCCGAAACATGACCGCCTTGGAGGGGGTTCAATCATTACTTGGGTTTGGATCGGTGGATCTGGAAGAACCGATCGCCAAGTCCTACAGCGGGGCACGCTGACAGGTGTGCACTGCAGGGATGGCTTGGTTTGGTTTGTTTGTTGCTTAACGTCGCACTCAGCAACATTCCAGCTACATTGACGGCGGTCTATAAATAATCGAGTCTTGACCATACAACCCGGTGATTGATATCATGAGCATTGACCCACTCAATTGGGATCGATGACATGTATCAACCACGTCAGCGAGCCTGATCACCCGATCCCGTTAGTCGCCTCTCACGACAAGCATAGTCGCCTTTTACGGCAAACATGGATTGGTGGCGACCTATAATTCTACCCCAAAATCTTCACGGGTCGCTACAGGGATTACTTTGAGGGCGTGAGGCCCTATACTGGTGCATTCGGACTTCACCCTCATGGACGATAACGCACGAGCTCATCGTGCCAGGGTCGTTGATGCCGATGTCTACAGGAACCCGGCAATGCTCTTTCTGAAGAGTGGGCCTTTTGCAACCATCCAAACACTTATTAGGGGCATGGGGTGACAGTGCCAGGCTGTGATCGCATCACGTGGATCACATACACGCTGCTAAGAGTGGGTTTTTTGGAAAACAAAATTTTTTCTCGATTATTTGACGTTTCAGGTTTTGTTAAATACTCTCATTTTGACGGGTGATCTTACTGTTTATTGGTCACAGGTTGTTTGTTGGCATTGAGAGGCACGTGACAACGGGCTTTTGTTGATCAAACACATCTTCACGCAATATTGTCTATATATATATATATATATATATATATATATATATATATATATATATATATATATATATATATATATATATATATATATTTATATATATTATGGAGATATTAAGACGATAATATATATATATATATATATATATATATATATATTATCGTCTTACCCTTTATGAAAATTAATATCCATTAGTCAGTCCTATGCATGATCCTTCAGTCATCAAGCGTTGTTCGTGCTCGTTGTGAATGTATTCGACTGTCATTTCCTGAAAATTAAGATGACACGTCTTCATTTAACTGAAACAATGATCAAAGCGGCGTTAAGTCCCAACAATCTCCCCAGCTGGTCATGTTATCAGTGATCCATATATTTGTAAACAAAATCCCTCATCACAGACACATAGCATAATGAACACTGACCACTATGTTGTCGCGATACTTGCTCTAACGTGTAAGTCAATTGGACAGATCAGTTAGTGTGATTGACTGAAATGTGATATAATACGCGAGTGGCGCTTTCATCCTCATTGGGGAAATCACCGTGATTCTGCTGTAGTGTGATAGGTCGCTTTGTTTAAAGCTTCAAACACTTGGGTTGAAAACCGACCGAGCCGTGGAAACTTAAAAGGGAAGCATAACGATCCATGTGCAAGGGAGTCAGAATTGTTGACCTGTCTTCACACTACCTGATACTTCCTGTGACATCAACTGAAAGAGCACACTGTGTCCATTCTTCTCATTACACTCGTGATTTCACCAAACTTTTATATGTGTTTACGATCCTCGGATTTTCGGGTGGAGTGACAGCCTTGTGGTCAAAGCGTTCCCTCGTTACGATTTCCCACATGGTTACAATGTGTTAGGCCCATTTCTTGTGTTCCCCGTAGTGGTATACCTGGTATATTATTTTGGGCGGCGTAAAACCCTATCACTCCCTCAAGTGGGGCTGACACGCTGACACGGTGGCAACTCACGCACTGTTACTTGTTATTATCAACGCTTTATCTTCTTCATATTCTGATTAAAATCATTAGACGATTCCCTTCCGTTAGATGTCAATGTGGAAAAGGTTGGATAATAATCACGTCATGTCGAGATATCTTTCTTTGGGGATCACAACGTAAAATGATTTTATGTATCCAGAAAAACAGATCAGATCTTGCATGTGAAAGCATTTCGTCTGAGATTTACAAGAAGGAATTTGCATCTGACTTCTTACTTAAGAATAATTTAGTCTTTTATGTGTAAGTTGTCGATGAATAATAATGAACGCGTAGGTTGTCTGTTCCACATGGGACACTGTTGATCCAAACACTTTATTTCAAAGAACATTGCTAAGGTTTTTAGAGCAGTCTTGAAATGAACAATACTTTAGTGTTCATCACCAGACAACTGTCTAGCTGGCATTGTGAAACACAGCTGAAGCACATTTGTTATGCCGCAAAGGAAATCCCTTTCTCTACACTTTCATTTCGAGTATTAGTCCTTCCCCCTTTATAACCTTCAATGTGTTTTAACCCTACAACATGTACTATCAGGCGTATAACTGTGTGTAGTGACAACTAAACACATATCATTTTTTTCGGAGACGGGTGACCCAGTCGTCTAAGGCGCCACATTTCCCGATGGCGCAAAGTCCTGAGATGGTGCATACGAATCATACATTTACCTCATGGACATCATACTTGAGGGTAACGCCACAGACTTTAGTTTTATCCTCCCACAATAACCTGACAAACCAAAGCCGTGTAAAAACCAAATTCTCACCAGCAAGAGGCGACTAAATACATCAGATGTTCAGACAAGGTGATTCTTGTTCATTGCATGTCACCGTATCACTCTGTTGCTTTGTAATTATAAGCCTCTGGATTGTCTGGTACAGACCACAGACTGTCGCCATATACCTGGGATATTGCTGAAACAAATAGTTTGTCCACGAGGTCACGTACTCCATCGCCCTGTTTTAAATATTCAAAATGTGAGACATTCTTACTATGACTGTGGCCGTTTTGAGTGTACGTTATAAAGGGATCGTCATAACAAACAACTTTTATAACCATGTACATCAATAGTATTACATACTTTTTGGGGGTGTATAATTATATCATCGTAATATAGGGCTATCACCTGATGTGAAAGATATACAAGTTATGTAAAATACATTTATCAACAAATATTGATGTTATATTTCACACTGAATTCATGCTACGTTGTATTTGTAATGATTTTATATGTCAATTGTGTATTGAAATACAGATCAATACCTTTGCGTTTATGGAGGCATTAACGTAGAAACCGATCTGCACACTTTGTAATTATTCCTTCCAGTGGTAGTGTTCGCACGTGTTTTCACGTTTATAACTCTTAAGCGCGAAAGGATATTGAAGTTACTTCTTCTAAATAAACACGTCCACAATAATACCTTCATAGACTGCTTGATTAACTATGTACACAAAAACTGTGCACAACAATGCGAAATCAGTGGCATCGTTGAGCCCAATAATACAAAATACATGTAAGAAAACTATTACATGTTTTAATGAAAACATAAAAAAAAGAAACTGATTACATTCCACGGACGTGACATTCATGTGCATATTCCTATTAGGATAGTTAAAATAAGTATCCCAGTCACAAGGAGTGACGAACATGAGAGCCGGGTGTGTATAATGTGTGTCTTGAGTATGTTTGTGTTAATGTGCTATCCTGCCGTAGCTCGCTGTTCATTTTTCAGCTGCTTGTTTGCCTGATCAAGAGCTGATTATTTGCAAGTCGCCGTGAAATACAATGTAGAAAACAATTATTAAGCTTGAAGTGTTACAAATGTTATTTGTTCCCGAAAATCCTGGAATAAAACACAGTTTTTACAAATTTATCCATATCCACAATAAGTAATGTGTTAGATGCTTCATCCTCTTAGAGACATTACACGGTATTCTTGAAGCACTGACTGAACTAATAGTCAGCCTCAACAAAATACCAAATCAAAGGACTTCTCGGATACAAAGCCAAGACCGACGGATCCTATACGACTAATAGGTTCCCCTCACCACTGCAAATCGCTGAGCATTAGACTATCGGCCTACTCGTACCCGCAGGGGTATTTCCTATTAGCGCGCGGGCATATTATTATGTAATCTTAACTAGATGTATGCATCTCGTTGGAATCAATATACCCATTGAAGTAGAATGCTCTTTATCTAATTACCATCTAGCTTATTTCTATTCCCAATGATTGTCCAACAAATATACATCACATTTCAAAGGTCCAGGAAGTATGAGAAACTTTGATGAAATGTTCAGTATGACGCCCACACATTAAACGAGGATAATCTGTCTGAAACAACCATTGTGTTACAATTGACATTTCTTTTAATATCAAAGACAAAAAGCAAAGATCTCACGGTGCGTTCAGACATGAGGGAAGAGCAGGATATGTCTCTGACTGCAACACATTACAGAATGAACTTACGTAGCATTTCTGAGTACGCCAGTCTATTATTGACAGAGAGAGGCCTTTGATGGTTGTGTAAATGCGTTCCGAAACAGAACTGAAGCACACACCACTAAAAGATCCCCGCACTGATGAACTTTGAAAGAGTTTGGACAAATAGTACGGGAATAGAAACGAGTAAGAGTGTAAAAATGCTAAAGTATCAAAGAGAATGAAGCAGGATAAAGGACTTATCTAAAGAGGAAGTACACATTGTAAAGCAGCTCGTGACGTATCTGAGATACAAACGTATCGGTAAATAGAATCTGCATTCTTAACCCGTTTACGTCAGACTACCGTGACTCTTTTAAAATAGCTGACACACAAGCTGAAAGTAAGTGTCACAGACCAATGCAAATATCCATCAAAGGGGAATAGGATGACAAGTGTTCGAAATGGGACGTTCACAATGTTCTGTATAGTTCTGCGTTCCATCAATATCCTGTACGGAATTTGTGATGGATTATTCTGTTGTAGACTACACTAGTAACCCCAACATTGATCCCCTCCTTTCAATCTCGTACATGTTTGTTCCTCGTCACAACCTATACGTCACTGACAGAAACAAGCATCTAACCTGAAATCAGCTTGTTCGTGTAACAGATTACTTCTTTTTGAGTCGATCTATCAGCCTATCTTGTTTAATACAAACCTCCAGGAGGGATTGCAAGAACTTATAGTTAATTTAATCTCATCTGATGTTCCAGCGAACAAAACAGCAAGGCAAACATTTATTGGATTCGACAACGCAGAACTTGCTAATGTCACTTCTGATTCGGAAACACACTCAAGTGAATAAGCTTCTTGGGGCAGAATCACATCAGCGCCACTTTGTGTAGAATCTGTTCTCGTCCTTGCTACGCTTTTTCTACGACGTCACATGATTGTAATCGTTCTGACGATTCTGGTAGTAGTGCATTACTGATTGAGTGTGTGATTGAGTTTAACGCCGCATTTAGCAATATTCCAGTAATATCACGGCGGGGACACCAGATATTGCCTTCACACATTGTACCCATGAGGGGAAACGGACCCGGGTCTTCGCGGTGCCGAGCTAGGGCTTTAATCACGAGACTACCCTACCGCCCCTTTCTGACTGAATAGGAGTAAGGCGACATGACATGCATAACATGGAGACGACACATCATGTAAGCAGGTGATATGTTTATGTACTGGTGTCATCCACTGCTCACATCACATCCAAGGACGTTTTCATGCTACGGAGTCATACAAATTTCTGTCGAACTGTAAGCTGCTTAGCTACTTAGATCCCAAACCAAGTAATGTCCAACGCCTTGGGCACTATTGACCTGAAGATTGTATCTCACTCCGGTATGCACCGACATGGACTGATGTGTCTCTTCTTGTTGCGCATTAACATAGGTGTTACGTTATATATGTACGTTCATATTCCCGAGTACTCAGACCTTCGCATGGTTTTAAAACAACTCTGAAAACGTTACTGCGTTAAACAGTTTTCATTTGCAAAGTGCATTTTACGATTGTCCGTGCTAAGGTATCATTTCCAAAGATTAAGATGAATATCAAGCTATTCACAATACATGATATTGAACTTAGACGTTGAATATTACGTTATCAGCATGGATAAATGTTATTAGAACTCATCTAATCAGTGTCAGTCCCGGAGTCGTCGGGGCCTTTATGACACCAATCTAAAAGGACACGTCGTGATTTCATTATCTGATTGACTCTGGTGGCTCCTAAACGGAAAGTCGATGTACTCTTTAATTAAAAACTAGAGGTGCCTAATTGACACTTGATACAACTGTGCGACAGCGATAATGATAAAAAAGGCCTTTTCCTATGCTATAGAAAAATGCGCACTCGGCAGTCAATGTATCATGCCTATTCTTCATTATATAACCTGAAAAAGCTAGTGAAGACGGTATCTTCAAGGATAAGGATAAGGGTGACGTGGCTGCTCGGACGGAGCCCCGCAATTTATTTTTATTCGATGAAATCCCAGTACCCATACTCCCAGGATATTAAATGGTCGGTCACATATACCTATATGCATGTTCCTGGTCTGTTGTTCGTATATGCATGTTTGTGGTCTGTTACCTCTATATGCATGTTCCTGGTTTGTTATCCCTAAAAGCATGTTCGTGGTCTGTTATCCGTATACGCATGTTCATGATCTATCCCCCCCCCCCCACGCATGTTCCTGGTCTGTTATCCCTATATGCATGTCCCTGGTGTGTTATCCCTATTTGCATGTTCATGATCTATGGTTATGGTCGGTTATCCCCACACCCATGTTCCTGGTCGGTTATACCCACACGCATGTTCCTGGTCGGTTATCCCCACACCCATGTTCCTGGTCGGTTATCCCCACACCCATGTTCCTGGTTTGTTATACCCACACCCATGTTCCTGGTTGGTTATACCCACACGCATGTTCCTGGTCGGTTATCCCCACACCCATGTTCCTGGTTTGTTATACCCACACCCATGTTCCTGGTTGGTTATACCCACACGCATGTTCCTGGTCGGTTATCCCCACACCCATGTTTCTGGTCGGTTATCCCCACACCCATGTTCCTGGTCGGTTATCCCCACCCCCACACCCATGTTCCTGGTTTGTTATACCCACACCCATGTTCCTGGTTGGTTATACCCACACGCATGTTCCTGGTCGGTTATCCCCACACCCATGTTTCTGGTCGGTTATCCCCACACCCATGTTCCTGGTCGGTTATCCCCACACCCATGTTCCTGGTTTGTTATACCCACACGCATGTTCCTGGTCGGTTATACCCACACGCATGTTCCTGGTCGGTTATCCCCACACCCATGTTTCTGGTCGGTTATCCCCACACCCATGTTCCTGGTCGGTTATCCCCACAAACATGTTCCTGGTCGGTTATCCCCACACGCATGTTCCTGGTCGGTTATGCCCACACGCATGCTCCTGGTTTGTTATACCCACACGCATGTTCCTGGTCGGTTATCCCCACAAACATGTTCCTGGTCGGTTATCCCCACAAACATGTTCCTGGTCGGTTATCCCCACACCCATGTTTCTGGTCGGTTATCCCCACACGCATGTTCCTGGTCGGTTATGCCCACACGCATGCTCCTGGTTTGTTATACCCACACGCATGTTCCTGGTCGGTTATCCCCACAAACATGTTCCTGGTCGGTTATCCCCACACGCATGTTCCTGGTCGGTTATGCCCACACGCATGCTCCTGGTTTGTTATACCCACACGCATGTTCCTGGTCGGTTATCCCCACAAACATGTTCCTGGTCGGTTATCCCCACACGCATGTTCCTGGTCGGTTATGGCCACACGCATGCTCCTGGTTTGTTATACCCACACGCATGTTCCTGGTCGGTTATCCCCAGACGCATGTTCCTGGTCGGTTTTCCCCACACGCATGTTCCTGGTCGGTTATCTCCACACCCGTGTTCCTGGTCGGTTATCTCCACACCCATGTTCCTGGTCGGTAATACCCACAAACATGTTCCTGGTCGGTAATACCCACACGCATGCTCCTGGTCGGTTAGCCCCACACGCATGTTTCTGGTTTGTTATTCCCTTACGCATGTTCGTGGTTTGTTATGTCCATAAGCATCGTTGCGCCACGTAATGCTCAGGGGGTATATTGAAAATTTGCTAATACATGAGCATAAAATATGAACAATAGAAAATAGTTAATTCATCACCATTTGGGGGCGGTCGGGTATCCCAGAGATTAAAGCATTCACAAGTCATGCCGAAGACCTGGGTTCCGATTCCCGTCATATGTACAATATGTGAAGACCATTTCTGGTGTCTCCCGTCGTGATATTGCTGGAATTGCTAAAAGCGGCGTTAAACCAAACTCACACATCACCATTTCCGTCCAAAAACACATGTCCTACAATTTTATCTTGTTCTGTGAAATTACGCCTACCCATTCACACCAGAAACGATCTGCGTTTCTTCCAACATGTACATTGATAGAATTCAAAGACAAAAATCGACATTTTTCCAGTTCTTTCTCGGTAATGCAGTTGTCCCGCTAATCTCTACCTGTTCAGTGAAAGAGATCCCGCTTTCTGTTCTATTTTCGACTGATCCATCTCGTAAGACCATTGTAATGTAAATCTATTTGCAATTATCACTTCAATTGAGTAAGGTACGGCTAGTCGGTGGTAAATGTAGACATTGTGCCACCAAGACGAAAGACAAAGGCTGATGTGGCGTCTCTATTTTAATCACACTGTGCGTTCTTTAATCAAAATTAATCAGTTTTCATTATACCTACATGATTGACATCGGCACAAAAAAATGATACCGAGCCGTATATTTATTATAACACGACAAACAGCCTTGACATTTCTATGTATAGGGAACTCAAATTGATTTATTTGAGGGATTATTTGTATGCGAGGGCAATATTCTGCCAAATGATGCAGTCATTTATACAGCACTAAAGTTAATTTAGGATTATTTTTGCAGTTGCTCAACGAGAGTTGCATTGGGATTTTGAATGCGTACATGTTCAGGCGTGTCTATTTTCATTGTAATCTTCCTGGACAGTCTATGTGATGTAGTGAAAAGAATGCTTCCCCGGAATCGACATTGCTAAGCGGTTAGATCCCCGGTAGCGCAATACCAAGATGGGAATAGATTGCATTAAGGGGACAAACATTGACGTTGCCTATCGTTCAGCATTAATGGTGGTTCGGAGTCAGCATATATACCATCTCTGGGTGGGGTATCCTTGTTAAACTGCGAAATGATATCTCAGTAGGCTAGCACTATAAAATCGGCATTAATCCGGACTATTTACAAGCAGCCACACGCGCATACACACACCTGCGTCGCTATGATAAATGCAATGATTTGAACGCGAAGTTAAACCCCATTAATTAAAATACAGTGATGTCATACTATTGTTCTTCCAATTGTGGAAAACCTGAAAAAAAAATTCCGGGAGAATTTCCACGACTTCCTAAATTAAATAAACAGTGTTACAACACACCCTTTTGATATGCATCTTATGGTGATTTTTGAGTGGTTAAAAGTCGCGATTATTATACATCTTATCTCGAACCTGCAACCTCAAACATAATTTATTGTTTTGTAAACCACTGTTCAGCAAACTCCAATGGACCCTCAAATTATTTGGGACCATGCCCATACGATCTGAAACGTCCGCATATCGTCACCCCTGGTACCTCGTGATTGAATGTGGCCACAAGTATTATGTTACATGTACATCCTTTTCATTGGAACCATATGCGTGATGAAAATCCTTTTATAACTGGTTAATCCGTCATCATTAATACGGCTGAGAAATAAAAGCAAATCCAAAACCCTGTGAAGGGAATCATGTCAACTGATAAGACAGGTTCATCTTTGTCTGGCCGGACAGCATCGGTAGATGCATGCCAAATATTGTAATCACGTGACAGATTAAGTTGATCTGTAATGTATCAATTTAAATAGAAGCATTTGTGTCTAAATGCCAGTTGGCAACTATGTGGAAAAATTGCAAAAGAAAACTAATATAATCCGAAATTACGCAGATTGAAGCTTTTCGATCAATCATCTTGTCTCATGCAAGCACTGGCCCATGTTTTCTATACATATATAAGTGGTAAAGATGGACATTAAGTTACCCAAAACATGTACTGGTTTGTGTTCATTTCAAGCCATGCAAACCGACAGCAAGCACGTATGGTAAAAAGATAGTGTGTGGACCGAAAATTTAAGGACAAACAGACCATAAATTGATTGCTCAACTGAAATTCAATATATCATATCACGATGCAACATCAAACAACGTCAAAACAACCATCATTCAGTCATATGTTTCAGTTAGTCTCAGATTATAATTTAGCTATATGAAATGATAACTGATTCTGTGGTTAAGTTGCATTTAGAAACTGCAGTACGATGGAAGGCTGATTTGATGGGGATTTCGGTGCAATTGTGCAAACGTACTTCTCAATTGTTTCATTGCGAACTTTGGTTGCTAGTACCTTTGTCAAAAGAGTGTTCTGGAGAGGACTTTTTTTCTAAAGCTATGATTATATATACACAGATGTTAACCAACCAACCAACCAAACAAACAAACAAACAAACAAGCAGGGCAACAAAGGACGGGGCGTACAACATGGTTAGACTTTTGTCGGTTGTTATGATGCGTTATTGATATAACAATAGTTTTACTTTGAGGTTCTTGTTAACGAGGTGAAGGTAGGCTGATTGGAGGAAGTTATATAATTGATCCTGATGGTGAAACAGTTTACTTAATCCCATTCTTCATCCCTATAGCTAGTGGTGAGTTGGAAAATAAGTGATGTATCATGGTATAATGTCGCCTTTAGGAATATTTCCAACAGGATGCTAAAGACCCAGGCTAGTATCCTCCATGTACACATTAATTGTTTCAAGTATGACTCATGTTTGAAAATAATGCTTGCGTTCAGCTTCTGTTTAACTTGGCACTGATTAAAAAAAATATGACACCATAATACATACATTTGTGTTGGCTAGACCCACGTTTTTACAGGCCTGTGTGATTCAGTAAATGCCTTAATATTGCTGACGACGTCATAACGAACATTTTCTCTCTCATCTTTATATTTAAACACGCTCAGTGGTGTTATGGATAAAGGTTACAATAACTTTGCCTTTTTATATTAGGTGATTAATATGATCTTACATGATCTTACAGCTTCTCTGACACTCAAGATATTAGCTTTGGATTCTGATAAAAAATAATGTTGTTTATGTGTATTGCAAATAACATTTATACAAGTACTAAAACGTTTCATTTGTGTGTTGTTGAAAACAAATAAACGAATCATTCACTTTAGAATTCAAGATATCCTATCAATTGTATGACTTTGTTCGATTCCAGTATTCGCTCTGATTGCGATTTTGGTTTTACCATGCTTGCAGTTGTAAACGCCTGAAAGCTAACACGACGTGACATTGAAAGACTGCTCTCTAAATGTGCGTTTAACCTAACTTACTCATTGATCATCACTTTATTGTTTTCAAAACATGTAATCAATTTGCCGACTAGCATACAATACTCTGACGAACTAGGGGCACACTCAAGTGTAACAATTCTCTGCCTTGTCTGGAACTTAAGGGAGTGTACCTCCATCATACGACATGTTTCCAGACTTCATATCTGTAGGTAGGCGTACTGACCGACAGAGTTTCCTTTTCAATAAATACTGTACACGTTTCCCCATTGCTAGTTGTGAAAGGCGACTAAATTGCAATTGGGCAACCCGTTTGCCGTGGGTTGCACCTCTGCGTCGGTAGAGGACGGTTGTTTAGCACTGGAACCAAGAACAGGTGTTCCATTTCCCCAACACATTACTTGACCCTTACTTCGCCTAGACGGGTGGTAGAAAGGGCCCGATTCTTACAATCGGTTGATCACGTCATGCCCTTTAATGGACAACTTGCATTCCAAAACAATGATTAAAGCAATGTTTTTACATGGAATATTCTTCTTTTAAAAACTATGTTGTAAGAAATTATGCCTAGAGTGGTATTCCATAAGGCGGTGGCTCGTGGGCCAATCTGGCATTATTGACCTCCGGATTATATTTGTCTTTGGGTAACTGTCTAGGGCAGAACTTTAACCCTGTTTGACAATTTTAGTTACCTGTGTCTTTATTGCTAGAGTATAGCACTCCATAGAGTTTGTAGTCGGATTCCACTACAACATCGTCCTTCTTGACATTTTATGGCGGGTAGGAAGCAAGGATGTCGAATATCTTTTCTTTCATAATGGCTACCATTATGGCTATCACAGTTACGTGGTTCACGTTAAAAATCGAAAAAAGACGTATTGATACAGATACTGCAATATCTTCATATGAGGAATTTGTACATTTGGCCACGCTTTCTAGTTGTCGAAGGAGTTGATGAAAAGCCACTCAAAATCAACCTCTTCGTAGTGTCAAAATCATCGATCAAAAATGTGGAAATGTTAAAAATTGTTACCCATCTCCGGTCCGATTCTTTGCTTGTGGAATGTGTACGGAGACAACAATCTCTAAATCTGTTCAAAGAACATCGCAAATACTGATATTGTTGTCTCAGCACACAAACATTGAATTCATGTAGTGACATTGCACGTGACAGTGGACCGTGTCAAGTGCCTTTCAGACATATCAGTTGAGGAAATTGCAGCAGAGCTGAAGCCCCAATATATAACATCTGAGTTCGGTTTACGGGGAAATAGGGTGAAACTATTATTTAAACAAACACCTACCTTTTTACTTTTGCACTAGCAAAGATCCCCTTAATCGATCAAAGCCGGATATTTCAAATCCACTCCTTTGTGTTAAATGTCAACAGTTCGGACATGGATCAAACTCGTGTCAACCCCCCCCCCCCCCCCCACACCCATGAACGCACTGAATCCACGGATGACATGAGATGTGCAAACTGCAGCGGTGAACACATGTCCTCTTCAAAATCATGCCCTTGTTTTGTTACAAGGACTTAAGTCCCGAAAATTAAATACACTTATCACATATCTTTCACGGAAATAAAGAAACTGATTGCAAGCGTATCCACAATTCTCTCTCTCCTCATGAACCTACTCTTCTACAGTCTCCTCTTCACCTCTCTAAGTTGATAATGGATGTCAAACAGCTATTAGCTGGGTGCCAAGCGATCAGGCAATATTATATAAAATCCATGCCGACGAAACCAGTACTTCAATGATACTTCAATCTTCAGCTATTCAAGATTTCAAACCATCAGCATTTTGTTCACAAGAAACTATTCTTAAAGCCACTCTAAATACACCTCGTCGGGTTGTTGCAGTGCGTGTAAAATGAAATAAAGTTTTTACATTATGTTCCTTACATATACCATCATCCTGTTCTCGTCATCAGTCATCTGTGTATTTATGGGGGATCTGAATGACCACAACCCACTTTGGGGTAGTAATCACACCAATACAAAGGGAAATTACCACACAATCCTTTCTTAAATAACGATTTTTTGCATTTTTACTAACACATGTCTACATCCTACAACTGGAACTTACTCTTGTCTAATTCTAATTTACGAGGTGAATTTGAACGGTCAGTCCACGATGACCTCTGTGGAAGAGACCATTTTCCTGTGACACCATCTGATGTTCCTGCGTCATGAAGATGGAATTTTACCAAAAAAACTAACTTGGCTTTATAGGCAATTTGTTGTAGTAACAAGCTAAATCCTGATGTTTTATGGATGTTCCCGACCGTTTAAAACCTTTCACCAATGAACTTCATAAAATGGCTGATAAATGTGTTCCGAAGTCCTCTTCAAATCCCCACATATGTAAATCATGGTTAACAATGATTGCAAACAATCTAGTTAGGCAAGCAAAAAGGCAAAACAGTTTTTCCGTCGCCGCCAAAGTACTTTGTAAATGCAAAAGCCCGGCTTATCTGTAAACAAAACAAACGCCAGTCATGGCAAAATTAGGTCACGTACATGATTCAGAAAATTAAAGGTAAGGGTACTAAATCTAGTATACACCATCTTAAAAATGGGAATCAAGTGTTAATTGATCAATCGGAGCTTGCAAATAAACTTGGTGAAACTTTGGCTACACACTCCTTTTTATCAAATTACGTACCTCATTTTAAAAAATACAAACAGCAGCAAGAGAAGAAAAATATAAATTTCAATTCAGATAATTCTAAAGATTATATAAATGAATTTTTTTAATATTTTCTATTCATGAGCTCCATACTATCAAACTTGGGCAAACTCAGGGTTCTGCTACTGGGCCTGATAATATACATTATCAACTCTTAAAAACGTTTACAGCAACGGCACTGTCGTTGGAACAAGGACATTATCATCAAGACTACCAGATAACTGTTCCATTTTTACGGCCGAATGAGGGTCCACATTAACAGCACTAGAATATGCAATCAAACCAAAAAGAATATATTTTATTCTATCTTGTCTCCAGGCAATTAATAATCAGTCTTCTAAACATCAACTTTTAATCGGAATTATTGAATTATATAACAATCTTGCTACTGGCCACTTGAACATCGTTTCTTGTTGGTTACCCAGCCATATTCGAATCATTGAGAAGACAATGGGTGATGCTGCTGCAAAAGCAGCACTCACCAAATCTGTGACATTACTTCTGATCCCAAACAGTGATTACATGAGATCTACGCCAAAAGAAATGAGACACCCAATTAGGCATGAATAAGTTAGGGATTAAATATTTAGGGATAAATATTTCAAATCATCTCTAAAGGTTCTTTGATAAATGTTAACATTCATTTAATTATATGTTGTTTCTTTTAAAGAAATAGAATTGGATCATAAATTTGGATTAATATGTCCTGTATAAAATAGATTGCCGTTCAAAATTGGTAGAAGAAATTATTTACTGACTTTGTTTGTAGCTGTATCCTTGAAGGGGGTAATTTTTAAAGTCATCCATATACCCATGCTCATGATTAGTCGGAATTGTACAATCGATGTTGCTTTTGGCAGAGATTTCTAATGAATATGGTAAGGGTTTTGTTGCTGTTATTAAAATTAGTGTAAAATTAATGTTTCCCTGATAGGATATGTGAGTTCAATATGCTTCACTGTAACTTTAGGCCTGCCACATTTCTAATCGTAGACTATTTGTGAATTGAAATTGATGGCAAAAAATCGCAAGCAGCTGAATGGATAGTGTAAATCATGCTGGGGATCCGCGGAGGTAGCAGAGAGCCCGTAAATCTCTTTGGTCCATAGTATTATAGCCTGTTCTTGCATTGTATTGTTGATTAATAGTTCATTCATGTTCTCAAGCTACTTTGAACCACAAAATCTGTGATGATCTAGTTATTGCACTACCCATTTTGATGACACGTTTTTTCAGTCGAAATGTGCTTATTATATATGTCTTACCTATCGTTACAAAATGGCGATGTGACTTTAAATTTTAACTCAACTCACCCACTAACTCACTGCATAAGTTTATTTTTTCAACATGGTCTCAATGTAGGTGAATAGAACCATTTATGTTAAGTGACGAATAGTGAGCTTCACATACCCTGGGTTCAAGGAGACCTTTGCACAAAGGCTGCTGTGTTTCAGGGAGAAACCCAAGAGAATTGTACTTGCTACCTGTAAGATTGCCTACATACATCGAAGTATGTATGTTTAATCAGCGTAAAACCCAAATCATTTCGAAATGATATACATCGTTGTGGTTCAGCCGACAGCTTCAATGGCAATTGCCACTGGTAGAGTATCTACTGGCGGTTAATATAACGCATTCCTCTTCTTCTTACGTCAAACCTCCGTTAAGCATTGCAGATGGCTGACAAACCAGGGGAAGGAGAGAAGAAATAAATTGTCATAGACTCGTACAAAAATATCCAGGAAAGGGAAAGTTTTTATCAGAGTTTGCAATGGAGGTCATATATTTAATTCATATCCTTTAATTTGCGAAAGAGTAAGTGGCAGAAAAAGGACATCATCAAGACTACTCTTACTATATTCACGAAGCACGTGTAATAATAACCTGTGCTAGTGTTATGGCTGGTTATTTTGTTCATGCTCGACTGTCACAGTCCTGTAAACCATATAAACATCATATTTGTATGTTCCTCGTCACGACCAATACTTGATTGACCGAAACAAACACTACTCCTGAAATCAGCTAACTGTTACAGAGTATTCCATAGTGAGTGGATCGTGAAGCCTGGTCATGTTTAATACCAACTGTTGAGACGGATGGTAAGAAGTTATAGTTAATTGAATCTCATCTGATTTTCCAGCGTACAAAACACCAAGCCAAACACATAATGGAGTCGACCACACATAAATCGTTAACGTCACTTCTGGTACGGAAACACACTCAAGAGGCCGTTCGTGATGGCAGAATAAACTCCTTGAGGCTTGTTTACACCGTCCATGATGCACATTAGCGCCACTTTGTGTGGAATTTGTTCTCATCCTTGCTACGAGATTACATCATTTTGATAGTTCTGACGGTACTCGTGGTAGTGTGTACATACACGTATTTTAATGTCAACCAAATTAATCTAGTTATTGACTGGTTGAAAACGAGGAAAGCTATACGGAGGACATACGGTGTATGCTTATGTATTTCATTACTGTGCATACTAAGTGTATGCAATACAGTACATTTCCTCACATTACACTAAACGAATGGACAGATACATTGTAATAGAGAGCTGCTTCTGTTCGTGCTGACAAGTCATTAGTCCGAACATTTTAGCAGGAGCTCGAGGCTATATAGGGGCTATGCATCAAAGTCCTTTTACGTAATAGAAGGACCTCGAGAATATATTGAGGCCATGCGTCCTATAAATTACCTCGAATGGTTATATCACCTGAAGTATGAAGTCACATGGAACGTTTGGTGCTACAGTGTCATGACAATTACGTTCGAGCTCGACCCAAGTAAGCTGCTAGCCATCTTACAGATACTGGACCTCATGCCATTTGATGCATGATGCCATAGAACACTATTGATTCTATACACTAGTACCTCTAATGAGCAAGTGTCGTATCCTGCTTTGGATGCGCTGACATGTACTAATATATATTCAGAACAGTATGTTGAGATGCACCTATTTGTAGCTTGGTTATAATATTCTTGATGGGGAGCCTACATTTGTAACTCAACCAATAAGACAATTGTTATATATAGTAAATATATTATCGACTCTGCTGGATCAAGAAGGCAAACTTGTTGAACGACAACCACGTTGTCGCGTTATTGTCGACGAACTATGCAGTCGTGATTGATAATTATGTTGTCATATTAGGAGTGTCTGGTTGAGATTTGGGTTATATAACACGCTCCCCACACCAATCCTCCTCAAACAATCACAGAGGGACCTCCCTATGTATTTCATCAAAGAAATGTCTAAACCTCTCACCTTGATGTCTTCAAACTCTAACACAACAGTCGCCTAGTCAATGCAGACACGATTTATCTGTAAAGACTACCCTTCGCCAGTGCCTGTTCTGCCAATTTCGTATTTAGAGTACCCATATCTGGACGGTGCGGCGACGACGTTGACTAAAACGAAGGCGCATCTATAGTCGAGATCGCAACATACGTCGAACTGTTTTACCACAGTTTTGAGTCCTGAACGATATTCGAGACATTGTGGTTGCAGCAAGGTGTCTGGCAGCTTGTGTCATGCTCCATTTGGCTTTAGTAAAACTTATTACCCTCATCCCCAGTTTTTTGAGGCATGTTGTGTTTGTGGCAAGATTAAAATCAAACTACAAAACCAACAGCTTTTATTTGAGACCAGATGACAAGGTGTCTAATACATCAATTCTGGTAATACTGATTGTTTTCGCGTTTTATGCATTTCCAGAGAGGTTCGTGCAAGATGCGTTTTTATGAATGTTGTCAAAGTGAAATAAAATAGAATCGTATCTTAAAGAAATATAATTCATTGTATAATCATTTACATCTTCCGATTTGTTTTTTGAAATTGAAGGTATATAGTCGGGCCGGTGAGGTAGCTTTGGGGAGGGTTAGGAGGGTGTAAGATTCCTCTGAATCAGACAGACAGATTATTTATTCAAGTACCTTATGTACAATAAAATCAAACATTTGAATTAAAATACAAAAGCCATCCCTTGTTGAATATTGTGAGACTGTAGTAAAGGGCAATATGCAACCTATATAGTAATAATATTATGACAATAGCGATAAAATATGCTTCTCCTTAGCAAGGGTGCTACTAAACCTTCCGTGTATTAAAGATGTCTGCGCCATATTTATTTCTTAAATAAACGACATGCGTTGTTCAATAACCTCTCTGAATAAGAACACACTTGTGGATCAGTCCATATTTTCATGGCATCATTCACAGATTATTTCGGCAAGCACATAATAATACTTTTTTTTTAACATATTTGATTATTTAAACAGGGCTTCCGCGCGTGATAGTTCAAGTGTTTTTGCATTTTCCAGAATAGCGCTGTTCTGCCCACGTAAATACAATCTTTTTCATCTGGTGCCACTCATACTAGTATCTCACCTTCAATGACCAATGACCAATTTTCACTGGGGAGTATTCAATGAGGGGACCGAGCAAAATCAATAATCGATTTTGTTAAGTTCTTTCTCGGTAATGCAATTCTTATGCTTATCTCCAGATGGTGAATAACAATCCCTGATATCTTTTTTATCGACGACCGGACGCTCTGGTAATACCATTGTAATGTAAATATGTTTTGAATTAGCAATTCATTTGAGTAATGTACGGTTAGATTGTCGTACGTGCATACCTCGTGCCATGAAACCGAACACTTTTGGCTGACTTGGCGTCTTGTAAATGTTGTAACACCTCATGTTCTTTAATCAAAAGTAATCGTTCTCCCGATACACACGAAATGCACAAATGGAGCCACTCCGTTCTGCATTGATTTTGTTGCGATGTAATCTTGCCATTTTCCTTGTATATGGAATTTAAACTGATATCCATTGAAGGTACTTATGCTGTTGGGCAATATTCATCAAAGGAGATGAATCAAATGCACATGAAGTTTGGATGTGTGTGCGGATGTGTGTGAGGGTTTGGGTGGTGGGGATATCAATGTGGATTTTGAGTAAAAATTGATGAAATTAACTTAAAATATGCTTTTAAAGTCAACCACGGATAAAGCGGTGGAATCTGCTGATTGTTGTTTACCTGCAAAATCGTTTTTTTTTATTTTGACAAAATCATTATGATCAAGGAAGGGCAAATAATACAAAACAGCTCTCTATAATCATGTACACGAATTCTACATGCTTATTTATTACTAGTATTACTGTAACTCCGCGTTGATCAGTGTTCCCATCTGAAAGACATCTGACGGCGGCCTGCACATAACCGAGTCTTATGCAGGCAAATTGGTGCTTGCGAGAATGATCATAGCTCCTTGTCATTGTTTTATGAACCAGCAAAGACACATACCGTGTTACTGGTAATCAATATGAACAGTTGTTCCTTACGTTTTCAGCCTGGTCAAACTATGTAACATTGGTGCATGCGTAAGACTGTAATCACATTCAGATATATATATTATGGAACTATAAATGAAAACTCTGTTTCAAGTTTGCATGTAAAGAACGTATATGTTATCAATGTTAATTTGTGCTGAGTCGTTACTGCACAAACACATAGCATCTGTACCGACACGTTTCACGCTGTCCTCTTTTCGATGCACATACTGGCTATCTATGCTACTATGATCATAGATATCCAGATAATAGGGAAAAACATCCAACAACACCACAATTGCTATATTCACTTATATATAGCTGTTTTCTGATATCATATTTATATATAACAATTTATTGTACACGTTTACACTTTTCAAATGAATAATACGGTATCATGAAACTATTAATCAAGTTGTGTCTAAAATAATACTGGAGGGGAACGAATGTGGGATTGTCTAGAGACACAATACAGCTGTTTCTGTCAGGGCTGCATGGCGTTACCACGAACATGATAAGCAAGGGATTATATTCAGGTCATATACCACTGTCCAGATGTCAACGATGATCAGTTCCACATGGAATTAGTTCCATCTGGAACAAATATTGCCAGAGTAAATGTGTCGTTGAAAAAACTTCCTTGTAAAACTGTTCCATGGAAATAAAGTACGAAGAAACTATTTCACTACGGGAACAGATACCCTTTTATACACCTTATCTTGGAAGGCTCTATCTTTGAGGTGAGATATATTTATTTGTAGTGTGTTTGAGTAGGTTACGTTAGTGCGACTACGTTAAATATTATACATGTTCATGTTTCCACTCTTTAACTGTTACATTAAAATAACATTAAAATATTAATCACACCTCCCATATGTCGTTACAAAATGTTTAAGTGAAAATTAACGTTAAGGCTACTAATGACGCCCGTAGCAGTGAGTATCCGTATTCCTGGTGTCATTTACAATTTTTGTGCCAAAGTATAATCTTAAAAAATTAAGAGCAAGGTACTGATGGATGGCATCAATGTGGTGCAGCAAGTATATATTTGAAAGATATGATCCCGTAACATTCCGGGTCAGCATAGGTTTTAGCAACCCATACTTATTGTAAGGGGCGGGATTGGGTGGTCAGGCTCGCTGACTAGATTGATGCATGTCATCGTAGCCCAACTGCGTAGACCAATGCTCATGATTGTCATGGATTTTCCTGTTCAGACCCGATTATTTACAGACCGCCGTCATAAAGCTGGAATATTGCTGAGTGCGACGTTAAACAACAAACACAATTTTCAAAGGCATAACCAGGTTTACGATTCTGCGAGGTATACTTTCTATGAAATAAGGCGAACATCTATCGATTCGCATTACGGTAAACCAGCCAAGTTGAATGATGGTAAGAGATGGATGCCACCGACAGGATACGGTTACCTTTTCGCGAACAACTAGTGTTCACACAAATGTGTATGAATGTTAGAATTCTCATGATGACGATACGAAAAAAATGTGTTTTTTTCGTCTTTTTTTGTAACCCAATTCTCACTGTACCATGTATTTCCTTAAGGGTCCTGTTTTCGTGGTTTTCTATCAACGACGGTCGCTTTGGTAATACCATTAGACGCTCGTAATGTAAGTCTAATATCAATCAACTCTGGTAGATACGTGGTAGCTATATACATTCCTCGTGCCATAAAAACGAACGCCATAGGCTTGATTGGATTCTCCATTTACAACTTACAACACCGTGCGGGTCTTAATAAAACGTTATCGGTTTCCTTGATAACCACGGAACGCGCCATGGACTAATGTGACATTTTCCATGTATATCAAATTGAAATCGGTCGATGTTAAAAGTTCATGTTTTTGTATGGCAATAGGCAGGAGGCAAAAAGTTAGATCTAACGCTGAAATACATACACTCAGTGAAACCAGCTTGTGACGTATCTGTGTTACAACTGTATTGGTAAATATGTGCATTTTGTCACCCGTTTACGCTATGTTACTAAAAAAGTATTGACAATGGCTGACGCACAATCTAAGAATGAGCTGAAAATGGTGACGAAAATACCTTTTTAGGCATGTGGCATGATCTCGTCCTCGGTATTTTGAAAGGGATCAAAAGAATGGTGTGATGAACAGATCTTGAAAAAGGTTGATGCATTTGACTAATGACGTTTTGATAACGTGGTGGAATAGGGACATTGACATGACTGCTGTCTTTCATAATCGTCATATTTATGTGCCATCAATATCTTGTATGAGACTTGTGATGGTTTTTTTTCTGTTCAAGACGATATTAATGTCCCCAACATTGATTCATGTATCACTGATATTCTCCGTAGGTGTCCTGTCTATCCGTTCAAAGATCATGAAAACCATAGCTGCATGTTCCACGTCACAACCAATACTTGATTAACAGAACAAACACCTGAAATCGGCTATTTTCCATTACAGATTAATTCTTGTAGAGTCGATCTAGCAGCCTCACCTTGGTGAATATAAACTCGTGGGTTGGACTGCAAGAAGTAATAGTTAATCGAATCTCATCTGATTTTCCAGGGTACAAAACACCAAAAGAAACTTATATTGCAGACGATCATGTCACTTCTGGTACGGAAACACCTGAAGGCAACACACACTCATTGAAGCTCATGATCCACTTTTCTGCGATATATGATATCAAACTAATTTAATAGCTAAATGCGTACAAGAGTGCAATTCTCTCAAAAGCAACTGTGTACGCGTTGTACATGGAGCTGAAGAAATGTTCTGTCAACTTTACTTCATATTTTGGACATCGATACTTTTCTACTAAATTATACAGTCTCAAAGAAACGAAACCATGTATGTCAGGACATGATCCCACAATACTAAAGAATGAAGGAATACATGAACTACTTAATAGCTGTTTCTGCTTGGACTGACATGGGGCAGGTCGAAAATATTGATGCTGCCTATAATGCAGCGCCACATTTGTTCTGATCTTGTTACACCCGTCTACGACGTCACATCTTTCTCACTGCTCTGACACTGCTCCAGGAAGTGTATTACTGTCACCGAAATGTATTTTCTGACAATCTGAATATGAGGAAAGCTATAGAAATGATATGAAATATTTGTCCATTTATTTCACTGACCTGTATTCAGCCAAACGTGCTTTTTCTGAAGTCCCAAGATTAGAATAAAGCGCCCTACGAGGCTCTTCTTTCGAACGTTAGTGAAACAAGTACGCCATTGGTCAACCCATGCCACCGAAATATAAGAACGCAACAACTAGAGGACTAAGAACCAATACGAGACAAACTGAGTGCGGCGTAAAACATCATACTAACCAACCAATACGAAACACCAGGATGGCATATTGCGGCTGCGTGCATATAGCAAATTCATTAAATCTAACTTCGGATGGCTCTATCGGATGATAGGAGCAAAACACACCGAATGACGTATGGATGCTACAGATGTCCGCCTTAAGTGGAATGTGTTGTTCCTTTCCTGAAACATAACGACAAAACATTTCGATATTCTTCTGTTGACAGATCTAGTCTCATACAATACATGGGTAAACAATGCCCCCACAACATCAGAGTGTAACAAATGATGGAACAAGTGGAGATACGAGAAAACTGTGGGGAATAACATGTCGTTAACTTGGGCATGACACAGCATGTGATTATAAGCAGGTGGATTTGTTGAGGCTTTAGTTCCATCAACTCACAGTATTAAATCACATTGAGGAACGTTTGCATGCTACAGATTACGCTAAGAACACTGCTGCTTAGCTCCTCATGGAAACTGGATCCAAGACCAATTAAAGTCCAACGCCATGGGCACTATTAATTCTACAGATCTATCAGCATTTTTTTTATCTCACGCTGTCATGTTACCACATATACGACTATAATACGCTCACGATGTTATGTGAAATACACATATTTGTAGCTTGTTTACATCGGTGATATTTCTGAGTCTACGTCAAACAATGTTGGTTACCTTGCATGTTTCTCAATGTTTTGAGTACGAAACTTGCATGTGAAAGTAGATAGAAACGTGAATCGCATCTTGTCCTCAACAATAAGGAATTGATACAGAAAGTTCACCTTTCATATGCATAGCGTCACTTATGATTGTCAGTGCAAAGGTATGATGAAACTTGCATGTGAAAGTAGATAGAAACGTGAATCGCATCTTGTCCTCAACAATAAGGAATTGATGCAGAAAGTTCACCTTTCATATGCATAGTGTCACTTATGATTGTCAGTGCAAAGGTATGATCTTCTTTCAAAGACTAAGACAAAGCTCAAGCGATTCTGAAAAAACACACAAAGTAAACACAATGAATCCTGCATCGAACATCACATTATCAACGTTAAGTTATGTAATTATGTGAACTAATGCAATTCTTTCTTCTGCATATGACTAAAAGCTCCAAGCCACACATGAAGTCTTTAAATATGCTGGCTAACATTACATAATCGTAATGTAATTTTCTACTCGAGTTCGGAGGACCCTAAGAAGAGACGTAATCGTGATTTGTATCTTCAATGAGCGATTGATTGCAATTTGATACGAGTGTGCAATACCGATAATGAACCTTTAAGAAATATTTGCCACAAGAGAAAACGCATAATGCATTCAATATAGAGGCGGTTATGTACTCTGATATCGACAAATAAGCAGATGAAGAAATCGTGAGATTTATTGAGAGCGTGAGCTATGTCTGAGGTGATGTGAGGTGCAATGGGGAGTTAACGTCATGTTCAAGATTTTTGCACTCATAAATTATCTAGCGACGTGCATGCACGTGTGTGTGTTAGTGTGTGTGTGTGTGCCTGCTTGTACTATTCCTGACTAATGACGATTGTATATGCCAGCCCACTAAGATACCATGCCTCAGTTTAACATGAATACACCACGCAGACACATATACTGACTCCAAGCTTATAATTACCAGTCCTTGTTTTTATCCCCTTAAATGCCGATCGCCACCCTCTACCACTAGACCACGGAGGCGGCCTCAACCCGTTTGTTTTACTTAGGCATTAGTATATGCATCCTTGGAACTTGCCGTTCGCAGAGTTGGGTCCCGTGGGCACGCCATACCAGAAAGGTATGATTGTGTTTTCGATTCCCGGTTCGCCCTGATTATGTTTATATGTTTGTCAGCACCATACCCGTGCTCATGGGTTTCATCAAAGTCGTAAACGTCTAGGACCTGCATCACTTTGGGCTTTCCTCCCACACCAAGCTGACACTCTACAAAATAACTGGAATACTGTTCAATGCGGCGTTAAACCCAAATCACTCACTGAAATTCGCAGTGTTCATCTAAACGTCATATGTATGCATGTATGCACACTTGAAACCCGGCGCGTTCGTCGATATGTTTTATGTAATTACGCATCCCTGAAACCCATCTCGTTCGTGTATGAGTCATATACCCCCCGGTTCGTGTATAATACGATGTTCATGTTTGCATCTTTGAAACACCTACTTAAAGTATTACAGTATTAAAGTATTCGGTACTCTTTCATTAAAAAAAGTTTACTTATCTTGTGTTTTGATTCAGAGTAAAATGAAATATCTTATGATACACCGAAGACGAAGCGAATGTTGAAGTAATAAACATAGTGTGACATGCAGCTGACGCAACAGTAGATGTCTGGACATCCTTCGAACTGTGTATGACGCTTTTCCAACTGAAAAGTCAAAACTTAATAATGTTTTTGCAGTTCGTGTAAAACCATGTCTCCTTAACAAAAGTGGAGGAGGATTTATCTCGTTATGTGCTATTACGCCAACACATTCACGCCAGATACATTTGTACTTTGAGGACAAACGCGTAAAGCTGTGAACACTCATCTGACAAAAACAGACAATTATTGATGTTTTTCAGTTCTTCAGTTAAGCTAGAATCCTTTCTCTGATACCTTGAACTGGTGAGATTGGCTCGTGTACGTATTTTTCATTCCTGATATTTATGATGCGGAAACACAGGTGCCATATTATGCCATTCTTAAAATACAGGTAAGACGTTATTTCATTCATAATATATTTTTTTTTATAACTTTGGAATAAAACCGATAAACGTTTCAATAATTATAAGAAATTAGTTTGAAGCAGAGTCCATTGTACGATTTAGGTTTATATCATACACGTGTTTATGAGTCACTATAAATATGCCAGGTGTTCTCGAGACGGCGTTATGTTTTTAAGCAATGTTTGTGTGCAGAAACATCCGCACATTGAACAACATGTTCATCTGTTTCAACGTGTTCGTAACGTTAGATAATACAAGTTTATGTCCATATGGGTTTATAAAAAGCAGTTCTTGCTTGGTGATCTCATTTGCAGAAACATCCACACATTGAACAACATGTTCATCTGTTTCAACGTATTCGTAACGTTAGATAATACAGGTTTATGTCCATATGGGTTTATAAAAAGCAGTTCTTGCTTGGTGATCTCATTTGCAGAAACATCCACACATTGAACAACATGTTCATCTGTTTCAACGTATTCGTAACGTTAGATAATACAGGTTTATGTCCATATGGGTTTATAAAAAGCAGTTCTTGCTTGGTGATCTCATTTGCAGAAACATCCACACATTGAACAACATGTTCATCTGTTTCAACGTATTCGTAACGTTAGATAATACAGGTTTATGTCCATATGGGTTTATAAAAAGCAGTTCTTGCTTGGTGATCTCATTTGCACATATATCAGATAGTAAGCACTTGCATGTAGTTTGTGAGATTGGTGTTTCCCAACTGTAATGCTATCGCTTCCATGATCGGTTGTATATTTCTTATTCATGGGTGATTTTAATCGATGACAGATTGTCCCTCCTTATATCATATGAAAGTATTAAATAAAAATCCATATACCATGATACTTATATTATATGAAATTATGAAGTAAAGATACTAATACCATGTCCGGAATGGAAATGCTATCATGGTACTAGTCATATAGTAACTACAGTAATATATTCTGCACATTGTAGATCTATGAATAATAACATCGTTTCGAATTAATTGTGTCTGTGTCTCTATCTCAGATTCGATGGCTCTACGTGGAAGAACTGTCTATATAATGTTATTTCAGTTTAAAGCGGGCTCGACCAGTCATCCTTCACATGAGAGTACTTGTAATCCGCACCAAAATAATCAAGATAGACACAATTTTATGGATAACAACTTCTTTAATACTGTGAAAAGTGACGTTTCGGTATATATCCTTATACCGTTGTCAAGCAAGACTGAATGAGTTACTTACTTACTTACTTACTTTGGAGATTTAACGTGCGCTTTCCGACTGATGCGTATTTCGCACACGGGACTGAATGAGGGACATAGTGCAGAATATATATAGTAGGTGGAGGATTAACAGTAGAGGATTAACAGTAACAACAATAGCATACATGAGTGGGATAACATTGGTAGGTGTGACAACAAAGGGATGATGCTGTCACAACACGATGGACACGATGGACAGAAAACACATAGCTGGATATAATACCAATATAATCTGTAAAATGTTCATTGAAGTGCCTAATCTATATACATGTATAATTCTGGGTACTGTTATTTAAGTGTCAAAGGGGCAGCGAACACATGGTAACAAGATAATATGTGGACAGAAATAGTGAAAACAAATCACGCTCTGATTTCTCAACTACCGTTCAATAAATCAGATAACGCAGCAACGTTAAACAACGCCCGAACTACCTGTCAGTACTTATATGTCAGTCGGGTTATGCTATATGTATTTTATGATGATTGATTCAGTTAACGTTCTCTAATCCAAGGGGTCATTCGACTGAATGGTTGAGTTAGTAGGGTGTAACATAGCTTCAAGCGATATTCTAGCTAATATCAGGATTGGTAAAACGAAGAATGCGCTTCACATAGGTGAGGTGAGGTGAAATGGGGTTTATCGTCGCGTCCAAGATTATTGCACTTATATAGCGACATGCATTCACGTGTGTGTGTGGCTGCTTGTACTAGTCCGGACTGATGCCGATTTAGGGGCGGTCGGATAGCCTAGTGGTTAAAGCGTTCGCTCGTCACGCCGAAGACCCGGGTTCGATTCCCGACATGGGTACAATGTGAAGCCCATTTCTGGTGTCCCACGCCGTGATATTGCTGGAATATTGCTAAAAGCGGCGTAAAACCATACTCACTCACACTGATGCCGATTTATAGTGCTAGCACACTGAGTTACCATGCCGCAGGTTAGCATGAATACCCAACTCAGACACAGAAATACTGACTCTGAACCGACCAGTCCATGTTTTAGTCCTTTAATGCCGAGCACCAGACAGGGTAACATGGACCATCTTGTAACGTCTTTTTGGTATAACGCGGCCTGGGATCGAACCCGGAACTTCCGCTCTCCTGGCAGATGCTCTACAACTAGACCACTAGACTTTGCTTCACTGAAGACTATATGGAGAACGGTATCGGGTCTTTGGTGTGACTAGCGAATCAACCGTACCTCATGATTACCGTCCTGTAACAATAATATAATTTGTTTCGTTTTCTTGTCACACATGAAAACGAATACCCGAGTGAGGATACAGTTTTTTTTAACTACACTTAAAGGTACATAGAGATTATTAGCGTGGGCAAGCCTTAGATGAGCATCGAAGTTGGGAGCTTGAAAGTAGTTCCTGCTAGGTGATCGTATTGTCATATTTATGAGATCGTGATACCAACTTTACCGGATTGGTTTATCGCATCGATAACACTGTCCATTGTATGACAAATTGTAAGACCGTAAACTGTATTCGACAAAACCCCACTATACTCTGTACGCTCACTTGCGAGACTCACAGATCATTGTCCTCACAGATCTCATATCTGAGAAATAAAAGTTGCAGTATCTCATGAGTAATCTGCTAAGTAAACACATTCAGTGCGTTGATGGTGAAAGGTCCCATGTTTAATGGACTTGTTGACGCTTCAACTGAGGACATATTTGAAAAGGTGTTGTTCTGTCAGTTCTGACACTAAACACTCCATTCATAGCTTGAATGGTCATTCCTCACCGACTGATTTAGTCACTGAGAAGTGGAATCCAGTCATTCACTCCCTTTATCCGAAGAATCTATCTATCTATCTATCTATCTATCTATCTATCTATCTATCTGTCTGTCTGTCTGTCTGTCTGTCTGTCTGTCTGTCTGTCTGTCTGTCTGTCTGTCTGTCTGTCTGTCTGTCTGTCTATCTATCTATCTATCTATCTATTGCACGTTCTGAGCTGTTTTTGTATATGTCACTGGCTTCTTGTTGCATAAGGCGAGACCGCCTCCCTCTTGTGGTAGAGGGTCCGCCCCCTGCCGCACGCACGCACGCACGCACGCGCGCGCGTTGCTATATACGTGCACTACTCTCGGATGCGACGTCTTTTTATACATGGGCAACCTCACGCAAACTCAGGTTAACATTGCAGCAAGACACGTCTGATTTTATCAAGTTTAGAAAACAGGAGGCCTGTGATATGAACATTCATCAAATTTGAAAAATCAGTCATATTGTAATGACATCAAGTCGGAAACTTAAAACTTTAGCTATGAAAACAAACCAGGATGTATTCAATCAAGGTTGAGATAAGTTCATGATAATAGTATTCTATTTTATGTTCTCAAACACATTAGAAATACACTTGAACGTGGTGTGTTTCAGGACACTTTTCTCCCCTTTAAGTAAGGGATCATGAAATATGATATCAATACCAAGTTTAAGAACAAATATACATGTTGACGTAGAAATTTTGTGTCTGTAAAACTTAACACCAAAACACATCCTATAGTTTGCACTTGCCTCAGGTAGTTGCGCTCCACACGTGCGGAGGGGGTCATTCCAGATGGTGACACTTTCCAGGAAGGTCGATTAATATATGTGGACAAATATTTCTGTCAATCTTATTGATTCTGCTTATCATACAGTTGTGTGTTACTTGATTTCATTCATTGTTTGTGTGTGAATTTGCGATGCGGCTTCTGCAATGCGCGGAGCATCTTCGGGCTATTGTACATGGCATGCTGGAAACTGGCAGAAGCCAGCGTGGAGTGGCCAATACGTTCAATGTTTCACAGTCCGTGATTAGCAGACTATGGAACAAGCACCAACAAACCCCAAATGTTGACGATCGACCCCGTTCAGGGCTTCCCAGGTCAACGACACGAGAACAGGATTGATTGATACGAAAACAGGCTCTATGAAATCAAGCCCAAACGGCGAATCATATTGCTTCAAACTTTCATCAGGCTACTGGAGTACGAGTTACCGGTCAGACGATTAGAAATCGTCTACACGCAGCTCATCTCTATGCTTAACGGCTACTTGTTGTGCCGCCGTTTACAATTCGCAACATTGCCAACAGACGTCAATGGTGTACAAAAGTCGAAACTAGGGAAATTTTCGCTTCTCACGTGTCATGTTTTCAGATAAATCCGGATTCAATTTGCACTGCCTTGACAAGCGTGGTCGTTTCTGGCGACTTCGAGATGAATGTCAAGCCAATGTCAACCTGAGACCTCCTGACAGATTCGTCGGTGGATCGGTTATGGTGTGGGGTGGCATCATTATGACTCGGGACAACATATCGGGACAACATACAGACACCCTTCGTTGTTCCGTTTACAAGGCGTGTGGGTCGATGTTATGCCTTTCAGGACGACAACGCCCGTGCTCACCGTGTACGAAGTGTCAATGCACACCTCCAGCAGCACAGCATCTATAGAACGCCATGGCCAACAATAGGCCAGACCTTTCCAACATAGAACACGTCTAGGATAGTATAGGGAGACGTGTGCGTCAACGTCATTGGCCGCTGACCACGTTGGCTGAACCTGGCCAGACATAAGGGCGGGACAGGCTCCCTCAAATCGCCATTGGGAGACTCATGCGCAGTATCCTTTGTCGAGTGAACGAATGTTTGACAAATTGTGACAGTATTACGCACTACTGATCCAAAAAACTTCAACTTTGAAATTTCCCATCTTACCCATTTCGTCCTTTAAGATCGTGGGTGGTCATAACATCTACTGTCTTACGTCACTGCCGGGTATAATGTGTTCCCAATCCGTTCACTATTATCAAAATATTATAACTAAAAACGAACATCTCTTATTATTTAGGAAATTTTAAGGTATATCCAGATATCCCCTACCTTTTTTAAAGAGTATATTTTTAGGGTTTTCTTAAGCTTAATGAAGGTAAGCTGTCCACCGCGGTATTTCAATATGGATGATGGAAGAGTATAAACTGATGCCGTAGGCTGCAGTTGTATTATTGACAGACTGCGACATTTGAACGTTAAACGTCTTTGTGTTCCGAACATGATGTGTCTGTACACCAAATGTCGACTTACCATTGTGCGAGGGTGTAACAATGCTAAGGTATCCAAGCAAAGTCAGCAGACAAAGTCACAGCGGGAATATTTCAGCAATGACTTGACAAGGACAAATTACGTCCTTTTTTAAATACATTTAGACTATATAAACACCTGTCGACAGTGGACAGCAAAGCAACTAACGTATCACAGATTCAAAACATTACATTATAAAAACGGGCTACAGATCACCAGCAACCAAAAATGGGACTTCATACTAGGGACCATAGGGAAAGTTTATCCGGATATATATATATATGCCTTTTGTGTACACTGTTCATCACTGACATTGACACAAACTCTGAAAAATGAGCTTAGCATGTAGACAAAAAATGTTTGTTTTTTGTTGAGCCATCATCTCACCCCCGGTATTTTTAAAGGTCATGTTGTGGTTTTAGGGTCAATAAGAATTATGTGATGAACAGAGCATGAAAAAGGTTGATAACGTTTTGATAACGTGGGGAACTCTGACGTTGCCACTGTCTTTCATGATCGTAATGTTTTTGCCATCAATAAACATACGAGATTTATGATGGGTTATTGTTTTCTAGACGACGTTAATGTCTACAACATTCATTCATGTATCACTGATAATCTCCGTGGGTGTCCTGTCCATCTTTTCAACGTTCATGAAAACCTTCCGAACCTCATATTGTGTGTTTCTAGTCACAACCAATACCTGATCGAAAGGAGCAAACAACACACCTGAAATCGGCTTACTCATGTTACCGATTAATCCATAGTGATCTTGAAGTCAGACGTTGCTTAATAAAAAACAATGGGACGGATTGCTAGAAGTTAAAGTTAATTGAATCTCATCTGATGTTCCAGCGAACAAAACACAAAGCCAAACATGTATTGGTGTCGACCACACATAAATCGTTAACGTCACTTCTGGTACGGAAAGACACTCAAGAGGTCGTTCGTGATGGCAGAATAAACTCCTTGAGGTTTGTTTACACCGTCCATGATGCACATTAGCGCCACTTAACGCGGAATCGTTCCTCTTCCTTGCTACGCTTTTCTACGACGTCATATCAATCTAATCGTTCTGACGCTTCTCGTTGTGATGAATACAGATTGTCTAGGGAATGTGTTGCCGATAATGAGTAAACTGATTTGTGGGACACGCTGTGTCTTCGTTGGAATGTTAAATAGCTGCAACACATAGCCTTAGAATAAAAGAACATGCTTTCAAAAATGAAACCACTGACCAGTGAATAATGAAGAAATAAGGAACATGTGACGCGATGTACAAATGTGAACCGGAGAAACATGAAAAGGAGAATTTATATAGCTAAACACTGCTGATGATGCCCAACATGAGTACAATGTGTGAAGCCTATTCCTGGTGTTCCCCGCCGTGATACTGCTGGAATAGTGCTAAAAGCGGCGTAACACCATACTCACTCACTCACTCACTTCAGCCGAAAGTGTATTTTTTATCAGCAATGAATAACCTTTCGGATACCCCGAGACTCTTCTTTGGATTTGCTTATAAAACTACACAATCGGTCAAGCCATATACCGAAACTGAGAGCAAATGAATAACTAAAACATATACGAGACAGCTGGTTCTGTTGGGGCTGATCAGATATCGCTAGCCTGAACACGATAAGCGGGATAATATATTGAGGCACTTTTATAAAGTCTTTATCCTTACCTCTGATGGGTCATCTGATAGTATTAAATCACATTGAGGAACGTTTGTCTGCAAATTACGCCCGAGCACTCCACAAGTTAGCTTCTGTACATGTGTACCTTATGGACACTGGGTCTCAGGCCAATTAATGTCCGATCATATGGGCAATATTGATTCTACAGATCTACAGGCAAGTTCGTATCTTATTCTGACCTGCCCCGATATGTACATATATATATTCAAGACAACATGGAATAATACACCTATTTGTAGTTTGTTTATTTATTTCATATCAGTGAGTCTGTTGTGCTATGCACTTTACCCCTGTTTAGACTAAACAGGCATAAGAATTAATAAAGAAATGATGAATCAATCATCGCAAATCATATCAATTCCCTGAAGTGGTAATTTTCTTTCACATATTGTTTCTCAGAAATTTGTGCAGCAAGTTCTCAGTTACCATATCTGTCACCCATTCGAGTGTGAGGTATTCATGTATGCATCCTGGAAACCACCCACCCATTCCAGTATAGGGTATTCACGTATGCATCCTGGAAACCACCCACCCATTTCAGTGTAGGGTATTCATGTATGCATCCTGGAAACCACCCATCCATCCGAGTGTGAGGTATTCATGTATGCATTCGGGAAACCACCCATCAATCCGAGTGTAAGGTATTCATGTATGCATTCGGGAAACCACCCATCCATCCGAGTGTAAGGTATTCACGTATGCATCCTGGAAACCACCCATCCATCCGAATGTGAGGTATTCATGTATGCATTCGGGAAACCACCCATCCATCCGAGTGTGAGGTATTCATGTATGCATCCTGGAAACCGCCAAACCATTCAAATGTGAGGTATTCATGTATGCATCCTGGAAACCGCCAAACCATTCGAGTGTGAGGTATTCATGTATGTATGAACGTTCGCGTATAGGCGATTTGAATTCATGTATGCACCTTGGAAACACCCAGGTATTGTAATTCGAAATAACAATTATTCAGATATTTTAACATTTTGTATTTATTCTCTGTAAAAGAACACCACTATAGGTCAGCGACTATTGTAAAGTAATACAGAATAGTAAGGTAATTGGCACAGCGTTAGATATAAGATATACATCGAGCTCATTGTCAACTGAAAAGTGCAAAATTAATCACCATCTCAGTTCTTTTGAAATAACGTCTGATACGAACATCAGCCGAAAGTAGGGCAGGTATTATCCCTAGTCATGTATACGCCGAACCATTCACACCATTGACTCTGTTTGATGCGTGTGATATTACTACATTCGCGAAACAGTGGCCAGTGAATGGTAGCGAAATTAATAAGGGAAGACCATACACTAGTAACCGTGACATTCCCATGTATAAGGAATTTCGAATTTGAATCTAAAGTGTCTATGTCTTATATCCTCGACAGGGAGGAGTTGTCTACATACCGATATAGGAATCTATTTTCAAAAGAGTAATAATTCTTGTAATCCATACAACCAGTATCAGTAAAATGTATATTTAAGTGCCACACCCATATATTGTCCTGATATTTACTAGGAGCGAAAATCCCGTTAATGTCATAACGTTGACACATTCAATGGCACGAAAAACATATGCCAACGGGGTAAGTAGTGTTTGAAAAGGAACCAATGAAAAAACAAAGATAATTTGCTTTCTCGACTATCATGACACCTAAAATCGTATAAAGGCTCGAGCGACATTAAACAACTTACTTATATGTACGGGTCGTTGATTCGGTTACTGTCACTGCTTATCGACTTTTAAAACTCAACACAATCCTATTCTCCATCTTCATCAGTAAGTGTGAGTGAGTTAATATGCGAGTAAATATCTTTTTTATTAACAACGCTTTGAACAATACTTCTGTATAAACTTCAAATATTTCAACTATTCAGATAGTAGTCATGATGAACGTTTGTGTTTGGTATTCGTAGATAGACACGAAAACAAATTGAAACAGATAGTGGGTTAATTAATAATGTACATTCTACAAGCTACCGAAGATTTTAAGGATTTGATGGTTCAATTCTGAGATAATTATTAATGCTTGAATATTAAAGGGTGAACATTTTGGAATTTTGTAGATAACTGAGCTTCAATGAAAGGGAAAGACGAGATTGCCGAAAAAAACAAACTTTTGTTCTCAGTTATACTTGCATAATGTCAATGTAGGGTGCACGTACATGTACGTGAAGGCATTATCGGATGTATGTATGCGTTCGGTAACTCACGTGTTAGTAGTGTACATACATATGTACATTTAACTCATGTGTAAGTAGTGTACGTACATGTATATATGTACATTTGTCATGAAAATGAATCAGAACACTAAATTATAATACCTGCAGTAGTTTGATAACGTAAGAAAACGCATAACCCAAAATGGAAAGCAGAGTGTTTACCATGCCACAGTATGATACAAGGTAGTTCATCCTTAAGCAAAATGCCAATATCATGACTTCCATTTCGTATTATGCTAGATCTACTAAGGTTATGTTATTCACATGTACTTTGATATTGATAATAACTAAGTATTTATAATATGAACATTGGAACACGAAATCATGATTTGAAACTATATGTGGACTTTCAGTTCATTACGATTCATCTTCGCAAGGATAAAAGCCAGTGAAACCTTAACCAAATTACATAATTCTTTATATATATGTATATACTGAACAGCATTGAAAACGCACCACCATGAAAATGGATGTATTTTTATCCGGGCTTAAGTCATATAAAAATATATAAGTGAATGAGTAATATACGACGTTCTGGATGAAGCATGAAGAAGAACAGCTCGTCAAAACACATTCCTAAATGTTTTGTGTGCGAAATCGCCAAAACGCAACAAATTGCGTGCATATCATGGAAAACGTGTTTTGTTTCACGGGAAGCATGCAGAATAGGGCTATAAAAGACAGACTTTTAAAAGCCACATCACTTGTTGCTGCAGACGAAATGGTACTGACACAAGAAATGCCAAGATTAACAGCAGAGGAACGTGAACGTGCCTTGGGCATGCTTCAAGTTGGTACGTCAAGTAGAGTCGTTGCACAACGGTTTCAATACCATCATTCAACAGTCCTCAGGCTACTGAGCAGATACTAGCAGACAAGAACTACCAGAGATCGACCACGTCCGGGTCAACGTCGCGTAACTTAGAGATTGCGGCAGTGACATGGTGTGCTGTTCTCTGATGAGTCCCGTTTTCATTTACGGAATGCTGACGGTCGACTGCGAGTGTGGCGTCGACGTGGAGAACGTTACCACAATGACTGCGTTGTACAGACAGATCGATGGGGTGGGGGTGGAGTGGAGGGAGTGTCATGGGGGGGGGGGGGGGGGGGGGGGGTGACATCAGTCATAACCATCGAACAGAGCTCCATGTTTGTCGTGGAAGAGTTAATGCCCTTTACTACAGGAATAACATATTGGCAAATCACGTCATCCCATTCTTTCATCAGCACCAGGACATGCACACCTTCCAGCAAGATAATGCAAGAGCGCACACAGCACGTGTTTCAACACAGTACCTAGCGAACAATAATGTGCCTCTGCTTCCATGGCCAGCCCTGTCACCCGATCTATCGCCAATTGAACATCTATGGGATTACCTGGGTCAACGCCTCTCACGTCGTCCGCAAGTACAGAACCTGAGAGAACTTGAAGATACGCTACGTCAAGAGAGGAATGGCCCAGAACACTATTCGCAGACTTATTCGATCAATGAGAAGACTTTGCATGGCCTGTGTTGCTGTCAATGGCGGACATCCAGATATTGACTTTTCATTTTAACCCTATGTGTCTTCCTTACACTGATGACGTAATTGTAATTACTGTGTGGTATTCCAGTTTCCTTTGGCGTCTTTCTTCTTTCTTAATAATCCGTCTATGTCTGTTCTATTCAAAATCGGTCATTGCTCAACTTGTTTTTGTAATATTTCAAGATTTATTGCTGGTGCGCTTTCAATGCTGTTCACTATATATTTATATATATATATATATATATATATATATATATACACACACACACACACACATACACACACACACACGCGCGCACGCACGCACACACACACACACACACACACACACACACACACACACACACACACACGCACACCATGCAAACAATCAAACACATTTTCCTATTTCACTTCCGAAATGAGCCTCCTCACGTGACATTCGCGAACATGCAGCTCTCAGTTCCATAGCCAATGGTAAAGTACGTTGTGGTAACCTTTAAAACGCCAACATACACCCAAGCCGCTACATATATCATGCCAGTAGATAATACATGCAAATAACCTTTCATAAAATACAACTGCAGTATCACATGACGAATCTCGTGACTTCTAGAATAATCAAGCTGCTTATATAATTAGTAATCACATCCAATGTTGTGTTGAAGGAAGGACGCACGTAAGATGGCCATGTTTGGTGCGAAATGTGAGCAAATATGTGGAAAGGTCTTGTGTTGTTAGACACTTACATGTAAAGTCTTATTCATTACCTTAAGTGATCAATTCCCATCGACAATTGACAAAGAGCCCTTTCGATACTTAAGCCACTGACAAATGGAATAATTTCACTCAATCTATCGTATCCCAAGAGGGGCCAGGCGAGCAAAGCTTATCACTGAAGCTTCCTATCTTGTAATCAGTAGATCTGATACCTCAGTACCCTTTCGGGTCATTCTTTGAACCAAGTCCGAGATGTGGGAACATGAACTTGTGCTTATACATAATTCCCAGCGACTACAGATATTGAAAGAAGTTACTGAGTATGATTGCGTACACCGGAAGTTGTCGAGCCACTCTGACTGGTCCGTGGGTCTTAGGAGAGCTGGTGAAAGTCAAGTCTTCCGGATTGCAATTTATTTCAGAAAGGATGTTGTAGATATTTGTTCGTGGATTAGACTAAAGCTGCGACTGTTCGAACGCCTGGCTGCTGAGTTATCACAATATATGGTCAATTATATTAAGGCAAACATATCTGTCATGGGACTTCGAGGCAGTCTGATGTTTTAAAGTGATATATTTATGTATCACTGTATCACATATATATAATGTATTTATATAGTATGTTTATTCAGTAATATGTCGGTCACTAATAGTGTATACACAGTTTGCATAACAGCAATATCAATATTTTAAAATTCAATCAATTTCCAAACAAAACGGCAAATTTTGTTATTGTTGTGTTATATGTACTTAAACACTTGTCTAACGTCTCAAAATGTTAACGATGTTTTTGTATCAAAGTGATTAAAATATGGTACTTATTCAAGTGAAAACAAGTGCACTTATTCTAATATTCTACGCGTCAGGCGTAATTATAAAAGCAATCTCTTCATTATCGAAATAACAGTATCATTTCGGATATTATAATAATAGAACATAAGCCGATTATAATAAACGGAAATAAACATATTACTTGTTTGTCTTCATGCACTGCACGCTATTATTCAAACGTCATTATCTAATAAGGCCACTGCGTATTTTGGTCTGTTAAAACTTCGTCTCTTGAGGATCTGCAATGTAACCCACATAAAGATAAACGCGGCCTTGTGTGATGGACATGTATGTACATACTAACTAGCATGATCTGACATAGCTATGGCGACGATAAGGTGGATGTCCTCTCGATTTGCCGACAGTTTGGCTACTTTTAAGATTCATAATGAAGACACATGCTGCATACCTCTGGTATAATTTGTCTAAATTGCAAACTCTTTTCATGGAAAAGTGTATCCTGCCCTTCTAATATGTTTGGAGACATGATATCCAGGCTGCTCCTCATTCAGGCGTCTAGGTCTACTTTTTATTCACTTCCCCCTGTATTTTCCATGGTATGTCTATGGTTTGATTTCATCGATATTACACGTTCCAAAGAGCTTTATATGAGTAATTTGCTAATGTGTACATGAAATTAAGTACATGAAACTATTATTTTCCTTCATATGTTTTTAAAAATGGAGTGAAATATACTATCTTCAAGCTATCCACATCATCCTAAATTATAATTGATTAATGTTCTCCAATACGGATAGATATAAGCGAAACCCCTTGGACTAGCGAATACATGTCGAGTTATCAAAGAGCAACACGACCATAAAGTTACATCGAGAAACGGTATGTCGAGTTATAGAAATTCAAGTTTAATACGTTTCACTGTGTGCATTGAAACTGTGGATAGTAATTCATCTCAAATATGGATCATTCGAGGGAGTAAAACATATTAAAATGTTTCCGTGTATGGTGACATACAGTGACAAACTTTGCCTGACAGCCTCTGTCAAATACACATGTACTTATCCTGACTAAGTACGCTTTAAAATACATGTCGAACATATGAAACTGTAACCTACTTTTTAAACAAAATAAAAAAGACTTTCCCAGAAGTAAAAAACAACTTTCCATGAGATAAAGGAGATAAAGACTGAGGTTCGTCAGTCTACTCAAAATATAAGATCATTCATAAGTTCCGCTCGCCCAGAAGAGTGGGCGTTTCAAGTGGCATTAAGAAAAACGTGTCGTATTGCCCAGGTTTACGTTATAGTTATTTGATGCTCATTAGTTAGACTTGTTCATTCTCAGGAATATGTGTTTGATTTCAAATTAGATTCAGCGTGTATCAAACCAGTGATATGATAACCCATTTTAAAAATTTCCATTTACCTGTTCATCTCTGTTCTTTTATGGATTACTAGCTATCTGGCTATAGGTCAGTCTGTCAGTTGTTGATTTCGAATCTCAATATTTCTAACTGCCGCTGACGACAGAGAATCCGCTCCAACAAACTCTTGTAGTGAGCAAGCTTCTCCAGGAGAGAACCTTGACTTTGATATTAATCGATAAGTATTTACACCCACGAGAAGAATCCTAGCCTCTCATCCACCTTATTGATCACGGATTTCGTGTGGGGGATTTGTTAGATCATGTTTTTTATGTCTGACATGAACTGAAATGAAGGACTGGAGTCTAAACTTCTTCCATTTGCGCTACACGGTCGTGTACAATTGGTGTTGGAGTTTGCAACGTTGAAGTAGCTGACAACAAATTAAAAAGATTTCAAAATGCTTGTTACTTTAATCTAGTGTTAGTATTTAATCTAAAAGGGTCATTACAAATTAAGTGATGGGGTAATGCATGTCACATCTCCCTTTGATCTGGTATTTTGCTGATACTGTTACAACACGAGCAAGTGTTTACTCAATTGTCAGCCCCAGAACAATGGAATGATTTATAGTCTTACAAGATAACTCGTGACAATTATAGAGGAAGACAGAGCACAGGTCACAGTGGTCGTAGTAGCGGTGGGTGAGTGGTTGTATTGGTTTTGACGCCGCCTTGAACATTGTTCCAGTTGTATCAGCTTAAGGGGTGGAAAGCTTGAGGTGATGCAGTTCTTCGTCGCTTAACACTTTTGGGAAACCAACGAACGCGAGCTCGGTGTTGACAAACAAAGGATCATAACCAGGACGTGTTCATGGTCAAAGGATCCTGGAACCCGTAAGGGACGCAACTCAGCACATTATAGTGAAGCGTCTGAGCTATGACCACTCTCTTTAGTAGTAGCTGTAGTGATGGTACATGTGATACTTGCTATATTCCCACTAGTAGTAGTAGGAGGAGGAGGAGGAGGAGGAGGAGGAGGACTAGGAGTAGTAATACAATGTAGTAGAGGGGCGAATTGTTCTGTAGTATCAGTAGCGTGGGTATAATGTTACCCATACAGGGAATTCAACCCGGTCTTCGTCGTGAAAAGCCAACGCCTTAACCACTAAGCAATCTAACAGTCCCTACCGTGAAGGTCTAATGACACTTCTACCGAAAGTGGCTCCACTACGCAATGCGATTTCTTTGAACGCCACACAACGAAGAAGGCAAAGCTGACCTATAAGCATACATTTATTTGGTGGTGACCTTTCATCAACATTAAATGTCCCTCCAAACATCTTGGCATATAGATTATGAAGGATTGTTAAGGCGTTATGATGAATTCGCCAGGATACCCTGCCGGAAAGTGTTACCAGCATGTTTGACTATCTCACAGGAAGAATATTCAGGTTTTATGACAGACACATCAAATTCTAAAGTATTTTAACAATACTGACGGATTAACGTAATGCAAACTAGGTAGCCCTTCGATTCTTTTCATTCAAACGAAACATTTGAGGAATGTCACATCGGCAACATGTTTGCCCTAGAGACACGAGGCATGACTCCCACAGACCACATTGTCATTAGCACACACGCATACAATGAGGAAACTATATTGATGCATGCATGTTTTATTTACAAATTCCGTCTGTGGATATATCCAGAACACTAAGAGTAATACTAATCCCCTTAACCTTTCATATCCTACAATGAACTGATTTAACATTCTGACGTCACTGTGTTACATACGGCTTTGGATGGCTCCAGTTATGTCGCCGCTTGCAGTCTAGGGTGATATCTGTACAATAGACAGTGCTTGAGTAACATATAAGTGTTATAAATATAACATAAAAGTCGTTTTCTTGCGCAAGTCCTGAAGACGTTGACCGAACCTGTCACGGTCAGGACATACCAATTGTGTCGCTCTGAACCTTAAATTCAGATAAAAGACATCATTTGGCGCTATGGTTATAGAAATATATCTATTTCTGGAAGCATTGTAACCCTTAAAAGATGTCTATATTTACACTGATAGGATACTTGAAAGCTTTCAGGAATAGTTGCTTAACCGTGGTGTCAAAACTAAAGGTCATAGAGAGTTTCCCAATGAATTCAATGTTTGTTGTCAGATGTAGCGTTGGATTAAGCGCCTTTTTAACAGTATTTCATCTGAAGGAAATTATCAACTAAGCAACACGTGTCGAGAACGTTTACGTCCACGGGGAAATCCACGGACAGGCATAAGAAAAGGGGACCGCTGAGAGATATAAATAACAGCACTGAAAAACAAACGTGGTCTTGGAAGTTCTTGATATCAATTACATTACTTGTAGCTTTATACTTTCTCTTTATACTGCTACCAACGTGTTCGTCAAATAGTCACAGGTAATTCTCTAATTTTGACTCTGATGACCTTCGTCAGCTATTCCAATATCGCTCAAAAGATCGTGAACAACCTGCTATCAATTGGAATCACAACTTTCAAATACTTATGGACGCTGTCGAAGGGCATGCCAATTTTTGGCCATTAGAGAAGATGAATCTGTTGAATGTATCTTTATTGAGTTGGTTTAGACAATGCGTGATGTTGTTATTGGTAAAAGCACAAGCCGAAAAGGGGGTACAGAATTGGAACAAACCAATTGTGTCCCACACAGGTGTTAGTTCTACAGTTCTGAAGTCTGTTTGCCCTACATGAACAGGTTGTAGTTGTTCCTATTGACGGTCCCAAATAACATAACAATTATATGTTAAGCATCACAACGTCAATTGTGTGATAAAGGGACTCGTTATAAGTGACAATTCATCTAAAGCCACATATAATTATAAGGCCAGCAGATTTTTAAGAGCGTTAAACGAGTAAGGATAAGAATTTATGGTTGAACAACTTCTTTATTACAATTAAGAGCGTCGTTTCGGTGTAGGTTCTAACACCGTTATCAAGCAAGTGGTATACAGAGTGTGGTTGACAAGTATATATACAAGTACTAGGCAATGTTTATACAGTAGATTAGATATTGTTATACTGGAGTAGGGAAGCCTGTTACGTATACACAAGTGAATGAGTGAGTGAGTATTGTTTTACGCCGCTTTTAGCAATATTCCAGCAATATCAAGTCGGGGGACACCAGAAATGGGCTTCACACATTGTACCCATGTCGGGAATCGAACCCGGGTATTCGGCGTGACGAGCGAACGCTTTAACCACTCGGCTACCCGACCGCCCCACGTATACACAAGGGTAGTGATGACAATCATAGGTGAAGTCAGTGACAGAAACAAAGGATGAAGCCAGTAATATAAACAACGGAATTATGGCTGATTGGGGTCTTTGGTGAGTTGATGGTACACCGGGGGTATGCAATAGCCTTGGTCACGGTTGATTGACGGCTGGAGTCTTTTGATGTAGATGACTTCTTGTAGCTTCCTGATTTTGAAGTCTTTGAGGTTGGTGGTGAGGGCTGTGACTCTCTCTTACTGAATGCTCAGTCTCCAAAGATGACTCTAAATCAGCTCTATCAGACCTCATCCGTGACAACCCAAGCCACCATAAACTCATCAAAGACCCCATTCAGCCATAATCCTGTTGTTTATATTACTGGCTTCATCCTAAATCATAAATTTGAACACGGCTGTGACTCTTTGACTTCACACTTCCAATGATAGTGTGACATCAATTCATTTATTTATGACAGATACACGAGTATGGTTATTATTATTTAATTGGTCGTGTTTATCGTGCAGATAAGAGTGAAGCGTTTTGCAATTGGGAACTAATTGATCAATCAATAGGAAGCGCAGTTGATATGAATCGTACACTGTAATTGCAGGAGATTTTAATGTAGATATACTTCGAGAGAATAATCCCAAAATCGAATATTTGCAAAAGGTGCATGGACTTTCACAAATTATTAGAGAACCTACGAGGATCACCCAAAATTTCAGTACGTTGATAGGTTTACATTTTGTGACAGACATTGATAGTGTACGGGATTCGGGAGTACTTGATCCAGTTTGTAGTGACCACTGTCAATTTCTTGTGACCATAAAAGAAACAATCCCTAAATGTCTTTCCTTTAAACGTAAAGTGTAAAGCAGACCTAGATGGTTTAAATAACGACTTGCTGAATATTGATAATGATTTTTTTATTATTCTCATCAAAGGATGTTAACACAATTACTGACAAACTTACATCTCGAATTATAAAAGTTTGTGATAAACATATTCCTAATAAAATTGTTATCATACGATCAAAGGGTCCATAGTGGATTCATAATAAAATACATTCCTCAATAAGAAAACGAAATCGCCAACATAAGAAAGCTAAAAGACGTAATGCTCGCTGATTGGGCAAATTTTAGGCTGTTAAGAAATAAAGTAATCGACTATGTCCGTAAAGCAAAGAAAGAATATGCATCTAAAATTGATACTGTAATAAATAGTTCTCAAGGTACTTGGTGGCGTGTTGTAAAGGAATTTCTTAAACTTCAAACTGCAAAACACAATTTTCCCCCAATTACGTTTGGGGATAGGTTGTATGATAATTCCATGGATATAGGTAATATTCTCAATAGCTCCTTTGTGGACCAGTCTCGCATATGTAATCCTGATATGCACCTTCCACGCGCAGAATTAGATAAAGTTGATAATCTATTAGTAAATATAATTTTGCTGGAAGATGAAGTTAGGGATATACTACTGTCCGTGGACACCTAAAAGGCAACTGGCCCTGATTGTATTGGAAATAAAGTACTTAACAACACAGTTTACAGTTGGTTTAAACATATTTTTATTTCAAAAGAAATATGGATCGGTAAACAAGCAAAAGTTTATGTAAATACCTCTCCAGGTAATAACTTTACAACAGCTGGTTATATATCAGATTATATGTAAAAAAGTGCTAAACATAAACATACTAAATACACAAATGAAATATATATGAATCCAATACAAGTGGTGTCTTTGAAATAAGATATAGCAGTTTTCCATTACTACATGCATAAAATTAAGCTACTCGAATCTTTTGCTTTTGACAATGAAATCGTGAACTGATTTAAGAATAGTCATGTTTGTAGAACTGCTAACTGAACTATTGCCATGTAATACCGTTTTTAAATCATAAGCATGTGTGTAGAAGTACACAGTGTTTCTGATATTATGGTATTTTTGACAGGTATAGAAAAAGTGAATTGCGTCTTCATAGTGATACCCACAAGTGCAGTCTGATATGTCTGATACATGTCGTCTAAACTTACCAGCGTTTAGGTCACTGCAGCCGAGCCTAAGGCGACAGTGGACAATTAATTGGCATGATCTATGACCGTATTTTAGGTCAAAATTATTAATAATTGTATCAGAACGATTAATTAAGGATTTGAATTCTTTTAATGAGCAAGAATTAGTAACTTCATTGGGTAGAGCGTTCCACAGATTAATCGTATCCGGAAGAAATGATTTAGCATAGGTCTGGGTTCTACATTTGATTTTTTGTATGTTAGCAGTTTACAGTTTAGCTCCAATTCCTACTAAACTATTCAATTTCTCTCTTCAACGAGCAATATTCCCATCATTATGGAAAGAAGCTCTTATCATTCCTACTCATAAAAAGAATACCGTGAATGAATGTATTAATTACAGACCGGTTGCGCTCACAAGTTGTTCAGCAAAGATATTTGAAAAATGTTTATTTAAACATGTGTACAATTATTTAAGGTATGATAATGTGCTCACTGACATACAATCTCGATTCACGTAGGGAGACTCCACCTCAAATCAGTTGACATATTCATATGACTTTATTGCAAGGGCTTTAGATGGAGGTAAGGAAGTTAGAGCTGTATGTTGTGACGTAAGTAAAGCTTTTGATAAAGTTTGGCACACAGGAATAATTGATAAGATAATGGGATCTGTGGAAATATATTGAGATAGTTTGATAGTTACTTAGAAAATCGATATCAAAAGGTAGTGAAAAAAGGTAGCTCAGATCCAAAAGCTGTCTAGACAGGTGTGCCACAGGGCGCGGCCTTGGGACCATTATTGTTTATCATCTGTATCAATGACATTGTTGAAGAAATAAATAGTAATATAAGACTTGTTGCTGATGACACATCCTTGTATGTGCTCATAGAAGAATCCTGATATAGCTGCTCGTGATCTTAAAAAATGACTTGACCAGAATTTCAGAATGGGCTGCAAGATGGCAAGTTAAATCTTGTCCCGAAAAAAAATGAAGCTATTTAATTTACCCGTATAGTAAACCCTAGTCGCAAACCTAACTTACATATGAATGGTACAGAGATGTACAAGGTCATAAGCACCTTGGTATTACTTACCAAAGTAGTTATACATGGAAAATGCACATTGATGATATTGCAAGGAAATGTTGCCTTTTGGTTAACTGTTTAAGAAGTTATAAATATCGTCCCTCCGAAACTACCTTGGAAACTATGTTCAAATCATTTATTTTACCATTTTTTTATTATTGTTGTCATATTTGTGACAACTGTACTAATAAACAAACTAACTTATTGGAAAAATTAAACTGAGATGCTCTTAGAACCATATTTGGCTCTGTCCGGGATACGAGTCACCAGAAGATTCACAATGTTTGTTTGTTGTATACGCCGCACTCTGCAGTATTCCAGCTATATGACGGCGGTCTATAAGATAATCGAGTCTGTACCAGACAATCCACTGATTGACATCATGAGCATCGATCCACGCTATTCTTCACGAGTCAGATTCACAATGAAACAAAGCGTAAGTCATTAAAAGAAGATACAAGTCAAAACTGGTAATGTTTTACAAAATGAATAACCATTTCTCCCCGGAATATCTTTGTGCTTATGCAGATTCATTTATACCAGCTACAAAACAACTTTGGAATGTGTTACCGGAAAACCGTTACAGAATTTAAGAATTTTCTTCACGTAAGGGGAGAAAATGGTAGACACTGGGATTTAAATAATGGAAACAGGTTATGGCAAATTCTACCATGAATTTGGAATTTACTCGATTCTGATTGGTCAATCAGAGGCTATCAAATCACAATAAACCCCCTCTGATTGAAACAGCTGGTTTGACGGCCGCATCACCGCGGAAGCTAAAATTGATAGAATAGTACTATTTTCAGTCATTGTCGGTAGGCACATTTAAATAATTATATCTACAATTACAGGTTACAAAATGCACAGATGCGGTTACTACAATATTCAAAGGATGTGTGGCAATACATTTCGTGCAGAAAAATACGACAGAAATCAACAAAGGGAATGTATTTACGTTTTGGAGACAACAGAGAGCTTGGAATTTTGGCGCTTTTCTATATACGACTCTGACGTCATATCTTTTGCGTCACAATGAGCGATGTGACGTCATAATGGTGACTTGCGATGTAGAGCGAAAGCCTTGCGAAGCTTGCTTTGTTTTCTTTAGGGATGCCCACCTCATGTTAGCTTACCAAGTTGCCGTGATTATATACTTTCAATGCCTGTCATATGTTCGAGTGAAGTATTACGGTGTAAACAAACTGCTTGAGTATACACAGCACCATATTTTGTTCGGTGATTCCGTAATTCAGATCGATAACCCACTCAAAACACTGAACTCAACCCATGCCGCTTCACTCAGTATATTTGCTAACACCAAAGAGTTCGCGTTTTATTTAGTCATGGTAGAATGGAGATAAACATACTGTGTTTTCAATGTAGAGCTATGTTACCTGGAGATTTAACCGCGCTAAATTTAACACGCGTTCGGTTCCAAATTCAATTTAGCGGGGTTAAATCTACAGGTAACCTAGCTCTACATTGAAAACACAGTATGTTTATCTCCTAATTATTCACAGTCGCCTCAGACTTGGCTGCAGCGATCTTAACGCAGATCAGTATGATAGATATATCTTGGATACAAAAACTTGTTCCTGAGGATATCATACCGAAGATGCTTTACACTTGTTTTTTGTGTGTACAAATTACTATGTTCTTCGAAATGAAAATGTAATTTCACAGACATGGTAATATTTTACAAACAGTGCTATGCGGAAAATTGTATTTGAGAAAGCAAGAGCACATCAAAATATTAGATTCTTTTCAAAACTCCATATTACAAACTGGCAGATTTCCAATAAAATGAATTGTTTAATATAATCTGCAAATAGATGTATTACAGATACACATCTAGTTTGGTATGTACAATTCATTTGTTACATTTAACCTTCATCGATGTAACATCCTTGTAGCATGTCTTGATTGTAATGGAGCGGTATCAAAATAAGCGTGTTTACCAATCCATTTTCACATTTTTGCGAAAATAAATATGTTTAAAGCAATCATTATTTCGTATATATAATATCAAGATAATTGAGAGTCAGATGAGTCAGATAGGTCGGTCAAGAAATATTAAGCAATCAACAGTTATCTGAGGACAAGATGAATGTGCAGCGGCCAGTATCATAGTTCTTTGCAATCCGTCATTACACAGCGATGGTCTAGCACTCAGCTAGAATGTATGCCTCCTGGGAGGTACACAACTAGGCAATATGCCACCGCACTCTCAACAAAGTAGGTGAAGAACTTGTCTGTGGCAACATGAAAGGCGAAACGGTTCAAATCTAATTCACGAATTCCTGACCTCAATGATGGGGAAAGGGCCTGAGGTTATGTCACACATTGCTGCTGAGGCAACAAGTCTGAGGTTTCTCGCCAGGAAACAGGGGGTATTCAAATAGGAACATGTCCATTATTGTCTGAGTATAAGTATAATAGGATCGTATTGTCAACAACCAATGCAACGTCATTCACATTGGCTTGCGGTATGTTTGAACCGCGAGAAGTTTTTACCATGTGGAATTAGTATTGAACTAAATAATAATTATGGAGCTGACATATAGGTAAATCTAGCACTACCTTCAGCGGACGATAAGTACTTTCAAAATATCTCTTATTTTATTTATTTATCTTTCATTGTTCAGGAGTGATTTTTACGGAATCTCAATATTTTCCTCCGATATGTCACCAGCATTGTGACGATTCAGCACAACTTAGATCAACTAGCATTCGTGCATTTGTATTCTTTCCATTGACGCGATATGTTTTTGGTTTAAAGCCGTTTTGAGTAGCAGTTAAGTTATACCACGGAGTGTTAGCGAAACAGATTTGTGTAATGATCAACTGCCCATAGTTCGAATCCCAAATTCACCATGCTATGATTCTTGGCTTGGGAGCACCCATAGTCGTGCTCAACAACGTGGTAAACTTCTACAACCAGCTGTCCTTCATTATATCAAACTTAACCACACTAACTAAAATATCCTTTAGGTGTCATTGAAAAGATAAACTCAATAGAGGATCCTGACAGGACAAAGGGAAGCAACTCCACACAGCGAATTGATTGCGTTGCCCTTGTATAGTGCAACGGGTCATCTTGTTCACTAATGATAATAACTTGATTGTTTTTATTTTAATCGAGACCGGTTGTTCTCTGGCGTTGACGTTTTATATTTATTTTGTGCTATGATTAATAGGTATGAACTTTATAAATGGCTTTTGAGACGTAAAACATCCAGGATGCGATGTAGACGTCCTGGGTAATGTCAAGAATGTCGTTTATTTTATTATTTTGGAATGAATAAGGACGTGACTTATTATTCTATTTGACAGGAACGACGTAACCGTATTATTAGCAAACAGAACAACACAAAAAGAGATAATTTGCTTATTTCCTTCCTAATTCGATTCTTAGTGCATGGATAATGTTCTATTATAATGCAGTATTATACACCTTTTTATTTAAAATGTGTTTCTTCCACTGCCGAGATAATCTACGCAGTGCTAGCAATAATGATTTCAACAAGAAGTATTTTTTCCGTTGACAGCTAGATGACGCCATTCGAGAAATTATCGCTCCTCTTGCTGTCATTATTCATTTTCAATGATGAGGACGTGCTTATTTTTTTACCTTTCTTATTTCCATCTGTTATAACATAAATACCAGCGAAACACAGCAATTATTCATTGTAAGTACTTTAGGAAATCTCGTTCATTGTGCTATCGCTTTTTCGCTTTTGAACATTCCTTTTTGCATTTGACGTGCATATGTATGTTCCTTGGTCAAAAAGGAACATGCAAGTTTTGTTATCTCAAAACAGTATGCCAGAAGTACTGTCCTTTTCATTTGTTCTATATTATCGTCAAATGAAACTATGAAGGAATTGTTGGTGTACATTTGTCATATCCTTTACAATGTGCGTGTCATGAAACTCCTCAGTTCATTGTGAAAGTCCCAAAAGTGAACAACTGATCCATGATTCTCGTCTTTTTAATTTCAAGATCATAATTCGATATGATTTAATCAACTGTCACTACTGCAAGAGAGTCTTAAAGCATCACAACATGTTTTGTTCACGAACGTCATAAAGAAGCATTGTTGATCTGGAACTTTGTTGCCAAGCAGAGTATACCAGACATCAGTACATGTGGTGTTGGTGTCAGTTTTAATGTCTCGACCCAAACATTTCGTCTGAGGTTGACTCAGCATTGTTGACTACTGCGACTGACAGAAACATCGGTCTAGTTCAAATAACTATAGGGGCGGTCGGGTAGCCTAGTGGTTAAAGCGTTCGCTCGTCACGCCGAAGATCCGGGTTCGATTCCCGACATGGGTACACTGTGTGAAGCCCATTTCTGGTGTCCCCCGTCGTGATATTGCTGGAATATTGCTAAAAGCGGCGTAAAACCATACTCACACACACACACACTCAAATAACTATAAATTATCATTATCAGCCGAAACATATTCCATCGGGCTAATAAGGCAAAATTGTGAATGGATCAATCATGACACCAGGTGGTCGCGAAGAGAATAAGCATATCCTGCTCTCCCGCCACTCACACGATTTGCATAAAAAAGGTACATGTCAGTGTCTGTTATTGCCTAACACTGCACAACAGTACTCCTGCCATACGACGTCACTTATAGTGTGACGAATATAGAATTAATCACGACTGTTATCAACCGTTGTGTATACATAGAGGGTACGACTCTGAGTTGAACAGTATTTCACTTAATTTACGGCGTACCAGCTTAAAATGGAAAGACGGCAGAAATTACTTTACACTTTTACATTTTCTTCAATGGGCAAAATCTGAAAGGTTTAGACTGTAATTCGGGTTTAACGGCGCTTTAGTTACAACGTGCCAGTTTAATGTTTGGAGAAAACTCAAAGTACCGACGGTAATAGACTTTACATTTTCCTTCAATGAGAATACACTTTACAGCCAGGAGTGGTGAGTTACGTTTAACACAGCTACAAACGGTATGTCAGTTATGAACTTAAATCGAAACTGAATCACGCAGATCGTAAAGTTTTTAGTGCTTTTTTGGCGTGCGATTGCCCACACTTGATCGGGTCGTGCGCACTCTTTGTGACCACAACTTCCTAGTTAAATGGGCCTTTACGACACTTATGTTTGTTTGTTTAGCGACCCAATATTCCAGCTCTATGACGGCAATCCTGTAAATTATTGTGTCTGGACCAGACAATCAAGTGCTGACAGCTTGAGCATCGATGTACGCAATTGGGATATGATGACATACATTAATCAAGACACCCGATCCCGCATATGCATGGGATGGGATGGGATGCTGAAGATCAACTGTAATTGGATGACCTTATGGAGTACTGGGGACCTTGTGTGGGGACTAAACATTTTGGAATACTGACTAGCCCGAAAAGTGAATTTGTGAGCAATTTAACAGAATAAAGTAATGGAAAATGTAATTATTTATCAAACAATTAAAACCAAATCAATTAGATTTGATGATTCCTTTGAAAAATATGATTTACGATATAATTGAATAATGCTATTTGCAGTGCCATGATCCTTTGTCAGTTGCTATGTCAAGAATTGTCAAATTCAACATATTTCATATGTACATTTGTACCAAGAGTCTTACATTGAGTGAAAGAGTGAGTATGTTTTTACGCCGCTTTTAGTAATATTCCAGCGATGTTACCGCGTGGGACACCAGAAATGGGCTTTGCATAGTGTACCTTTGAAGGGGAACCGAACCCTGGTCTTCGGCCTAACACGCGAACGCTTTAACCATTGGGCTACACCACCACCCCTTTTTACATTGAATTTTGCACCAATACGTCGCCAAAGAACCAAAAGTACAAGTCATTTTATGCCAGGTTATCCAATTACCGACGTAAGAAATCGTGCTACAATCAATGAGGTTTTGAGAACTAAGCGTAGTAAATGGGATAGTAGTATCTTGGAAGTGCATACGTATTTTGTATTACTTTTAGCTAGACATAATATGGTCTTCATCGCGCTGAAGTGCTTTCTTACATCCAACTGAACGTCTCTTAAGGTTACATATATACCTGTTTGCAGGTTTTATATAGCATACACATTCCTAGCCACCATGTGTAACTAAAGTACTCACGGAAATGAAAAAAAAATGTATTTTCGATCTCAGATTTTAAATAAATGCAGTTAATGTACAAAATATAAAAATATTCAAACAACTCAATTAGTACTAATTGGGCCTTGGCACAAATACAGCGTATCAAAGGTTTTAAAGTCTTTTTACACGTAAAAGTGTGTAAAAGTATGAACAAAACAGACTATTGTGAAACTGAGCATAACCAGGTGTTAGTAGATCAAGTGAATGTCCATGACCTATGACACCTTGACGACAGGTGAAAACAAGTGCTTGTAACCCACGTGCATGTGATTTGTCAGTGGTTAGTGATTTGTGGCATTGTGGGATAGTGAATCATCGTCAAAATATCAGAACGTCAAAGTAACATATTCCCTTCTCAAACAACAACTTATATGGCATTATTATTATGTACAGAAACATAGCTGTTATTTTTATTGTTGTTTTGATAACTTTTTTCCAGGCTAATTTGCATAATGCCTATAGCCTGTTTCTGTCATGTCAATTTGGACTTAGTTTTATTTTTGAATGTTGAAAGTTACCTGCAAATTACCCCCTGTAAAGTACATTTTGTATTGAGCACTGAGATAAAACTAGTAAATCCGGACTAATACTTTTCCAGTTGTTTTGTTATTTCGTATTTACATCTACGTAATGCTTTGTGTCGATTATTAAATCCAGCAAAACAGTTTCTTTTTCATTTCCATGAGTACTTTAGGTGCTCTGTACTTGTGTTTTTGTAAACGCGGTCGTTATGATTGGACGCCAGATGTTTTAGTAACTATTGTTTGTTTGTTGTATGAACGCCTCACCATTCCAGCTATAAGACGGCGACTGGAATCACATAATACTGCTTATAAGGCCCTCCACTGTCCCGGTTTAAGGCTTGGTTAAAAGTGTGTTGGTGTAAAACCATTGTTTGTCCCTTCCTGTCAGAATGTTACATGCTCGGAAGGTAACTTAAGTGGAGTCAGTTTTTGTTTTATACTGCTTCGTCAATCAACTGCACGCGTGTTTGGAATCTGTCGACGTCCCAGGTCACAGAACATGGCGAAGAGTGTCTACATAGCTGCATGTATGGATCTGTAGAACAGAGTGAGTAAGTGAGTCCAGTTATATCGCGGCATGGCAGCTTAATGTGGGAGGAAAGCCCGAAGTGATGCAGGTCTCGGGTATGGTACTGACAGACCTAGAAACATAATCGGGGAGAACCGGGATTCGAACCCACAATCATAGGTTTCTGGCGTGCCTAAGGGACACAACGAATTGCGGCGCCTTGGGCGACTGGGTCCCCCGAGCCCCCGATCTGTTGAAGTAATCAGTATCAGGTGGTGGCCATACTTTTTCTCATGCGGTAGACAGGCATCGATTCCCGACATTTGAATAATCTGTTATATCTGTTCTCGGAATGATATTTCTGGAATGCAGATAAAAGTTATCAAGTAACATTCCCTCACTCACCCGCCGTGATATAACTGGAATAAAACTGATTGCGGCGTAAAACAACAAAACACTCACTCACCTCCAACTCACGAATAGGCACGGAATGGAATATTTTCATCTTATCTTGATGTAGATGTTAAATATGGAATCATATTTCTCATTGTGAAACAGATTCATAGCATGAAACAAACTACCGTTACCAGACCTCAGTCGTTGGGATATTGCAAGTTAAATCAGACTTCATAAAACTACCACAAGAAATATAATAGGTTCACAATTGATCAGAAAATTACAAAGAGTTCAGCTAGCTGCCCAGACCATAATCTTAAAACCATGTGAAATTGCAGAGACGGGGATCTCCCTATCTTTCATCTTAATACCACGCCAAAGGCTAGCTGTATCCGACTTTAGAAGCTTTGATGACTCGCTTGTAGAACTGACGGAGACACGAGAAAACATAGAAGATTACTCACTTGCGTCAGATACGAAGCCTGGCACCAAAACTGCATTCAGTTTAACAGTCTGACGTATGCCCTGTAATCTTAATTTTGCAAGATGGTAAATTTGTCTTCCTATCAAAAACAAAATTTCTGATTATGAGGCCTGGCAATAGGACAATCATTTCTCGTCAGACTGGACGTGGGATCCATATGCATTTTTTATCTTTAAAACATATATACTCAAACTGTTATTAGTCGAAACTGAAGGCATGTGTAAATACAGCCAGCCAAGTCGCTGTAAACTTGTATGATATTAACATGTCAGGACCGGGTGGTTTTCAACATTTCAGGGGACATACTGATTTGGTTATTGTGTGCTTGGAAAAGAAACTCTAACAGTTATTGTTCTTGTGTCTGCGTCTTCGTTAACATCATTCAATATCATTCACTTGGCTTTCTTCCAACAAACACACGTTTAAATTAACTAACCGGTCTCCAGTGGTAATTTGTCATTCATTTCTGATCACTCTTGGATTTGAATTGTTTCCGTTATACCTAACAGTCTGCCGGTTTTAGCCTGAAGTGTAACGCTCTTGTGAGCAACTCGTGAAGATTCGGGTTAGAAAAGGCCTTCAGAAACCTATGCTTGCTATAAAAGGTGACTATGCTTGTCGTGAGATGCGACTAACGGGATCGGGTGGTCAGGCTCGCTGATTGGGTTGTTGCAAGTCATCGTATCCCCAAATGCATTGATTGTCTGGTCAAGACTCGATTATTAACAGACCGCCGTCATATAACTGGAATATTGCTGAGTGCTGCGTTAAACAACATACAGAACAAACAAACAAACTCAAGTGGGCGATTTTGTACATGTTTCTTCAGTATCTGTGCTCTAACATGATTACTACTGATAACTGAAGGGTGGTTTCTGACATTAGCTTCTCGTAGTAGTGAGTGAGTTCGGTTTAACGCCGCTTTTAACACAGTATTCCAATTATATCACGGCGTGTCAGCTGACCGAAGTAAGACAGGCCGTAGGCGTTTACTACTTGGGTATGGTGCTGACAAATCTAGAAACATGGTCGGGGCGAACTAGTTTTCGAACCCACGATCATAAGTGTCAGGCGTGCCAAAAGGGACGCAAATCTGCACAGCGAATTGCCGCGCCATGGATGACTGGGCCAAATGTGCACTTCGGATGTAATTTTGAGAATACCTCACATGCTATGAGGAATTACAGACATATTTTGTTCCATGTGAATGAGAGATGTTATTGAGTTGTGACTAGTATCAACAAACTCATTTCAACATATCTTCCGTTGTTTCAGTGACGTAATGGTACGATTTTGTGATCATTCCGACAATAATGATACCTGACTGAATTATTTATATAGTTTCCGGCGAACCCTTGCTAAACGTCACCTAGTATAAAACACATTGCTGTTAATTAGTTTGTTAGTTTTACGTTGTTAAGAACAGTACTGCGGTCAATCACGGCGTTTCAGCTTGATATGGGAGGACAGATACGGGTGATACAGGTCATAACCCTCGTTATTGGTCAGTAAATAGAAATATATACACCCTTTATGCAAGTAGAGACATGTAGGGGGTATATATGTTTAATGTACAGACCAGTAACGAGGTCCTGTGTCTTAACCACTTCGATCTAACCCACGAGCACGCATGTTGAGCCCACAAACCTAGAAACATTATCAGACGAACCGGGAATCGAATCCACGGTCACAGATGTCTGACACGTCTAAGGGACGCAACTCTGCAAGTTAATTGTTCCGCTTTAGACGACAGGGGCACTTGTGTTCCCAAAATACATTTGAAGAGGATCATAAATATAAGACCTGACAGCGGTTTTGTAAAGCGTTATTGCAGTAGCACACGACATGGAGTTCGTTTAGTTGAAATTGATCAACTGTTCATGCAAACGTTTGGTTTCATGGCGGTTTTACGATCTATCCCGACGAAGAGAAGAGTCTTCTGTAGAGTAGAGTTTACAGAGCCATAACCACACGCATGGTCCGTAGCCTGCATAATCACCCGTTTAGCATCGTTTAATACATATATTTTAATATTCATTGTATTTTTTACCCTAAGGGATAAGAATAGGTTCCCAGCACTGGTCGCTATAGACGACTAAATTGGGACGTATGGTCGACCAAAACGAATAATTTGCAATGCTCTGACTTGGTTGATTGCATGTCATCGTACACCGACGATGTAATTTGGATCGATGATATATTTATTGACTTGCTTGCTTGGACCCATTTATATTCCGACAACCGATAGTGGCCACTCAATCATTTATTTCTTCATCCGTGAAGATCCGAGCGTGAAGAGGTCTTCGGCAACCCATGCTTGCTGTAAGAGGCGACTATGCATATGGTAAGAGGCGACTAACGGGATCGGGTGATCGGGCTCGCTGACTTGGTTGTTTCTGTCATCGCATCTCATTATATCAATCACTGATATTAATTACTCGATTAATTACAGACCGCCGTCATATAGCTGGAATATTGCTGAGTGTGGCGTTAAACAACGAACAAACAAAATGTTATTATCACTTGGTGAAGGGCTCTTCATCCATGGTTTGAGTGAGTGAGTGAGCGAGTTGTCTTTTAACAAAATTCCAGTTATATCGCGGCGAGTCAGCTTAATGTGGGAGGAAAGCCCGAAGTGATGCAGGTCTCAGACGTTTACCACTTCCGTGAAACCCACGAGCACGGGTATGGTGCTGACAAACCTAGAAACACAATCGGGGCGAACCAGGATTCGAACCCACAGTCATACGTTTCTGGCATGCCCAAGGAACGCAACTCTGCACAGCGAATCGCGGCGCCTTAGACGACTGGGCCACCCGTGACCCCTCCATGGTTTGAAGTAAAAATAGAAAATATTAATAAACATTGTAAATGTAAATATGAAATGTAGATTATGCAATGAATTTAATGACACTGTCCAACCCATTATCGGTGGATGCCCTGCTTTGGCACAAACACAGTATCTTAAGCGACATGATGGCGAGGTCCGAGCCTTTTAATACCGCCTCACCAGCCTGACTGTGCCAGAATCACCCAAACCCTTTTTCCTGCATTTTTTTAATTTTAATCTGTAAATAAAAAATTGAACCTGATTTGATTTGAAGAAAAACGACTTGCAATAACAATATTATTTTTTTGGCAGGCAATTTCCTTTTTTTTAAAAAAATGAAATTTAGGGAATAATATATTTTGTTCAATAAAATCCGAAATATGTAACTAAATCAATGCAAAACACGTCGTCCAAACACAACAATGATCTCTACGGAAAGCGATACACGAACATGGCACGGTTGTTTTAGAAAATTTGAAAAAGTAAAAAACACGGGCTAACCGAAACTACACGCGCAATAAGGGTAAATGATACGGACAGCATGTGAGATACTCACTCTGATAAACAAAACACCACAGATACGCCAGGGATGCCCACATTGCTACATGTTGCTTTAACTAACCTGATGCAACGCCACAGACAGACGGACAGACATCAGACAGGCTACGTTTAGGCAGACCCATGGTAACTGCGCTCAATGAAGACCTGAACTTGCGTACTGGAAAGCATTTGTTTTCCTACCCCACCTCAATTCGGGCAACTATAATGCCGATATCGGATGCTGTATGACTGTCACTTTAAATGTTGATTTCGTTGAGAGTTTGATCTTTTCAATACATTTGAGTTCATGCATCTATCTATTGTGGTTTAATTATGGTGAATGGCTAATTTCTTTTGGCCTTCAGATAATAATATCTTCCTGCATTATTACATTGTCCTGTTTTAGGAATTGTGACTTTGCTACAGGAGAAATACCATCCCCATTTTAATGAAAATATTGAATTCAGATTTAACACATAACAATAAATTTGGCTCTCGTTTTAGTGACCCACTTATTATGAATATTACAATAAGCAATTATAACATGTTCCAACAACATAACAAGAAAATGTATGATCGGTCGATGGTTGCCATAATGCCATTGTTTAACACTCTCCACAAGACAAGCCATCGATTAATTGTATGAGAAATGTACCAACAGATATAAAGATATCTGCGATGATGAACAGCGCTACAGTTTCCCCTGCTTATAATCACACAATTTAATTCCTCCACAATGCGAGTTAACGATTGTAACAGTTAAAAACACAATAACAGGAAAACACTTCTAAGTTTGAATTTCACCAACTGTCAGTAACAAGTTTTCAGTGAATCTAGATGTTCGTAGGTTTCAATGACCGGAATACCTTAACGAACCCACGATCAAGGCAGCAATTACTTCAAGAAATAAGTGTGTGACTTATCTATGTTCAATTATGTCTTTTATCTACTTATGCCGCAGAAGAATATCAAAAGATTTTTGTCAGTGTTTCAAGCGGAAGCGCTTCAGGTGCACATCGTATAGGGGCCAATTAACAGTCGTAAGGTCGGATGTACAGCGAACACGACATGTCGTTTGGACAGGAAGTGTGTTTTTCTTTGAATGCAGTTTCTCTCGCGAAACCGTGTTAGAGGCAGACAGTGATATGACAGATGACTTAGAGTAGATCCAATTGCATGCCTCTTCGTCAGCCTTCATAATTGAGCATCTTAGAACGATGTAGACACTTGACATTCTTTCAACACCGGTCTGACGAACTCCTTCCAGATGTGTTTAATAAGAGTCAGTGGGGTACATCTGAAACAACAAACACATTGACTGAAAACAGCAGTTTGAATATTGAAGGACCATGGTTTGAAAAATACAACATATTTACACATTTTTTAAATAGATGCTTTGAAGATCAATCGATTAAAATTGTATTTATGCATCTTTCGTTTCACCACTAAAATGAATAAATGAATGAATTGAGTAACTCTCAAAAAAAAGCTTTTAGGAAAAAACATTTCTCACCGCATTTTTTTGACACAGATTTGCTCGTAGTTACATACACAAAATGACTCACACTGACTTGTTTAAACGCTGCTGCCTCAGAAATATATCACTAAATAATATATAACTGTAATTCAAAGCATTCATTTGAGTGAATGCTATTATTGTAATGCACACACTATGCCACATGGACACATAGGCGCATACTCATCTGTTCATACAAAAGCATATTCAAGTTTACTATTATCACTCTAAGTTATAATCATAATATAATGATACATACGGTGACTCCGCAAGAATAATCACCCTCCAATTTATGATACGCAACAACCACAACCATAACACGTGGCCTTGTTGCCAAACAAATTCTTCTCCTTGTTATCGTCTTTGTTTGTTTCTCAAGTGACGTCATATTTATGACGTCATATATATTACCGTAACGTCATTTCAAAAACACTCACTTCGCCATCTTTAACCGCTTCAGTACACCAGTATACACCTTCATAAAAACGTGTACAATGCCACCAAAAAGAAAAGCGTCGCTTGCGCACAAGTTGGTAAGACAGCAACCCGCAGCCAAGAAGACCACAACGGCAGCAGCAGCGACAACGACAGCTTCATCGAGCACCAACTCGGAGCTAGGTCAATACGGGTGCCATCTGGGTCATCGGCCACAGTTATCTGGCCAGAACGAGGCGCCACCTGACAGCCCTGCTGTCTGATGTTGGTCCTTTGCGTTGGAAAGTCCAGGGGGGGGGGGGGGGGGGGGGGGGCGCTGCAAGATCTCCTCGACGCCGGAAGCCCTCCCAAGTACCTTATTCCTTATTCACCTCGGCTCCAACGACTTGGGTAAAGTAAAAGGCCACACGCTCTACGGGGACATCTTTGAAGATCTGCTCTATGCAAGACTAGTACTGCCTGACACCACCCTAATCTGGTCCTGGATGCTGCCTCGGCACAACGTAAAAAAGTTGGAACTGTCAAGAAAAAAACTCAACAGGCGCGTTGCGAAGCGCGTCGCGGAACTACAGGGACTAGTTGTGCGACATGACCACGTGGACCCAAGCGGGGCAATGCACGGCACCACTTCGTGCTTAACATTTGTTCAGTTTTCAGGTATTCTTAAACTTCGGTAGGAGCAGGGGAGAGGTACACACTACATCACAATCATTTAATAACATTAACGTCTTTGCCACATAGTTTATTTAATTTCATTCATTAGATTTTATTTCCTTGTTTCTTTCTCAGTTTGATTTGGGTAAGGTGTGGGTGGCGTAGGACCGTTGGTGCTCGGTGGCAAGGTTTGGATGGGCGCTGGACCGATAAGGTTTCGCTCGTATGCTCGGTTGCCTGCTTGTACAGTGGGAGCCCATTCCAGCCCTCATGTTTCCGTTGGTGGACACAAATGCATATAGCTCGTCTGATGTACAGTAGAGAGCACATGGTTTTCGCTACTGCTGCTCGGAGTTATCTCCCTTTGCTCGGTCTAGCGCCCGTCTCCGCCTTCCACACCTGGCCTTTTATTTCCAAACATTCTCTTCTGTTAATAATCTGTTCCATAGTCCATAACAGGTCAGCCGATAATATATAACTGTAATTCAAAGCATTCATTTGAGTGAATGCAATTATTGTAATGCACACTCTATTCTTCGAGTCATTTATTTGAAAGTGTATGCCTAATGACATTGGATCATCAACGGAAATACTATTAATCCTTCTAATGGCTGCCAAGATCAAGCGAACTGTCTCTGATAAACACTCAGAAAGCATATAATACAATAATAACCAAGCTCTGCGATTCATCTCTCTCTTCTGGTCGTTAGTGCCACAGGTCGAATTCTGTCACCGTCCGTTTTGTGATTTATGTGAACACAGATTCTGCAATATGTATTGGTGGACATTGTTTAACTCTCTAAACTAATGCACATGGTAACATCTTCAAACAGCAATGGGTCTTTGAGAAGGGGATGGTATAGCCTCGATCTCAATGAATCAAACATTTGTTTTGCTTCATTTATTTGTTCCCCGATTATCACATTAAGTTTCATAATTGTGGCTACATTATTTCATTTACTTGCCCGTATCTCTTGGGTCATTGTCAATGTTTCAGTAGAATACACCATACAGATTTACATGTATACTTCAACTCATAATCATTTGTTAGTTACACTGATGACATCCACTATTAAATCCTGCTTAGAAGGCCGGGCCCAACCAATTGTATTCTTTGTACGTTATCTTCGAATATTGTAGAAGTATACTCGCAATCATTTTTAAGTTACTCTATTGATGATGACATCCGCAGTTGGTATACACATTTTGAATGTGTTTCGTCATCCGCCGCCGAGTTTATTCGTCCGTCATTGCGTAGGTCCTATTGTTGTCTGCAACTTTTCTACAGAAGCAAAACAAAGATTTGGTTGAAATTGGTGTCAAGGCATCCAAGTGGTGTTTGCAGATCCATCTCAATAATGATGATCTTAACCATATTTTTAAGCTCTTGCTTTGTACTTAGTTTGTTTATGAACGCCTTTGAAATAAGATTAGTGTGGGGTTAAAACTATTGAAAGCATGCCAGTTTCAAAGCATGCGATTTTCTATTTTAAATTAAAATACTCCCCCAAAAAAAGAAACGCAAAAGGGACAAAAATGGTTACTGAAATAGTATTATAGATGATGTTGGTGTTTTCAGGGAAGATTTGGGAGATGTAGTGTTATGGGTACAAAATGCCATGAAGAATGAGATGGAGATTTGTTTCAGATGTTTTCAGGGAGAAAAACATGCAAAATTGACCAAAACGCAGCCATGTGCTAACCATGTTACCAAAACACACCCATTCACTGCACGCGTAACATGCTTCCATAGGTATTAAAAGCGCAGGGTTTTCACTCGAGTGGCAATTGTTGTTGAGGCGCACTTTAATGCAGAACAATGCCAAGTCTCAGCGAAGCAGAGAGAAACAACGCAATAGGCAGATTGGAAGCTGGTAATTCACGATCTGCAGTAGCTAGGGTGTTTAACGTGTCTCCAAGCACCATAACAAGACTGTGGGACCGATATCAAAATCAAGGAACAACACGCGACCGTCCCAGATCAGGTAGACCACGAGTGACCACCAGGGGGGCAGGACCGATACATCCGGTAACGTCATCTCAGGGACAGCGTTTTGAACCATGCTGTATTCAACTGGTCGACAGATTCGGTGGTGGTAGCGTAATGATGTGGGCGGTTCTGCCTTGGCACTCAAGATCGCCGGATTTGAATCCAATAGAACAATTGTGGGACGAGTTGGACAGACGTGTGCGTCAACATCAGCCACAGCCACAGACTCTGCAACAGTTGGCACAAGCACTTCAGGCATGGGCTACGATTCCCCAACGTATGATTCAGACCCTTGTGGCTTCCATCGGAAGGAGATGCCAAGCTGTTCTGGTTGCCAATGGTGGCTATACAAGATATTGACACCTTTCATGACCTTGACCTTCAACATATGACATTCGCATCCTTGAGTTTTGACCTTAACCACTGTATGATCCATCTTGTAAACTTTCATCCTTGTCGCATTTTTCTTTATCAAATTAAATGTCTCTACATAATGTCACCGATTCGGGCTTTGCGTTTCTTTCTTGGGGGAATATATTTCTATCAAATATCTAACTCACTTAGCGCTTGACATTTCCGTTATAATGTGTGTGACGGGGCAGCTTAGTCTTGTAAGTCACAATTCACTGGACAAAGTTGCCTTCCTAAAGCGTATCAGAAACCAAAAATCGTGGGTGTGAATCCAATATTCGCTCTGATGATGTTTCTAGGTTTGCCAACACCGGGTTCTTGGGTTTTCTCAATGTGGTAAATCACGATAAGGCTAAAATATAGCCGACGTGACTTTAAATCTTAACTCACTCAAAGTGGTAAACGCCTAAGATCTGCATCATTTCGGATTTCACTCTCACTCACTCACTCACTCACTCACAATTTAAACTGTTGTTCTGAAATTGTGCAGGCTGTTTTAAGAACCTTATGACGGACATGTTCATATGTAAACTTAACAAACCCACGGGATACCTGCAACTGGAATATTGTTGCTGACTCTTGCAAACATAAGTGATTCCATGTGTTTATACTGCGGTAGGTGAGCAACGAAGTCTTTGTGGTCCCTGTTTGGTGAAGTCTCTGAAATCAGTACATTAAAACATCCATGAACAGTATACGTCTATCAGCTACATGTACCTGTTACCATGTTTATGGTAGCAATCGCCATGAAATGCCTCAGCAATGTTGTCGTTAAATGTATTGTAACAATAAGTCTACACATCCTTTCATTGATACTTTCGAATGAACACCAGACGGAAACAATACTCTTAGAGACCAACAAGATGATTCATTTCTTCATTAACTTTAAAATATCTCATGATCAACAAATTATATGCCTTCGGCAGTCTAGAAATGTTGATACGTGAAAAATGTCAGCAAATATTCCAGGTGACCTACCTGGTGAAATCAGTCGAAATGTGGAAGTTATTAACTATGTACTGCCAGTAACATGCACCTATGTTAAATATACATAGGACTGGTCGTGTCCCATGTTGATATTGGAAATTTGGTGTTTTCTGGTCAGAATGGAACCCAATCTAAGTGTATATCAATTTACGTCAAAAAGTAAAGGCGAGGTGATTTTTCCTGTTGAATGACCTTTTGAATAAACTGCCCGACAGATTACATACTTATATTCTACTCTATTGTGTATTTCACGGGTGAATCAGTATTACCTTTAACATACATTTTGACCAATCTATAAACTCATTGTATCAAACATTGACGGGTAAATAATATAACCCATTATTGATCGAATTAACTTCGACTGTGACATAGACATAAAGTCAACAAGGAAAGCAGCGATTCCATATTGTTGCTGCACATTGGCACAGTGTTTAAAATACCCGCCTGTCCGACCGTCTGTTTTGCCCTCGGGCGGTCACTTTTGGAGACTTGCACGCCCCATGGTCGGGCTATTATTGTATTCCCTAAATTACCTTAGCATTCCAGTTTAAATTCAATGTAAGAGGTAAATGAACAGTCAACATTAAACACACTGACGATCACTTCCGCGTATGCTGATAGCGAGTTTCCGTCCTCATACCTTTCTGATGTTTACCCTTTTGTTACCTTTTTCTGTTAGTCTAGAAATTCTTGACTGGCAACTTTCTATCTGGTCTGGTAACTTCGCAAAGTTGCAAGTCCGGTTATCTGACTGAAATATGGGGGAATTTATACACCGATTGACATGCTCTCATTAATTGTATTTTTCTATAACGTGTCTTTTTCTATATTATATGTTTTATGTGATAAGTTACATGTATACATTGTTTCGATGATTATTTCACTTTAATTGAAATAAATTTGGTTCTTACAAATACATTTATTAGACACTTAAATATATAAATCTGCCTATTTGAGAGTCACCTTGGGTGAATCAACCATGTTATCGAACTAACCACTTTGTGATCCAATGCACAAAGAGCAGCAAGAAAGTTGACAAAAGATGTGTCCCACGCTTCTCCACGGTAACCCCAGCATACCAACCTACCCCACCATCACTTCCACTCCTCCCCACCCCTCACAGACACGCAACACTGACACATACACAACATTTACTTTAATATATGAAATGTCATAATGCTTCCGCTACTCTAGTCAGGTATATCTCGTCCTATGAAATTCTATGAAAAAAGTATGCGGCATTTCAAGAGATTCAATTCATTTTCTATATTTGACTTGTCACTCGACTCTGTTAATGAAGATTTGGTTCTGGATTGTGTCCGCCCGAACTAACTGGATGTCTGAACTTCTGAGTCATATACCATCAACTTCAAGAAAAATGGAAAAAGAGCACATGTTTCTCAAAACCTATATATACTATCCTAGCATCTGTTCATCATATTCTAGTTTGGTTTAAACATATGCCAATCACAAAAAAGTGAATTGCATTGGGTACATGTTCTCCTTATATAGGACACCTTCTCACAGATACTTACACCATTAATTTACAATTTGTACAATAAAATGAACAGTTGAAAATAATAGAACACGAAACGTAATTGAACAGTAAGAACAATTGTGTTTTCACAAATCGCTTTGTATTAGTCTGTGAATAATTGAGTTTGTTTAACATTAGCTTGTTCTTGGAAATCCCAATGTCCGTTTTATATCATATTGAAAGTATCTCTATATTCGTTTAATAAGTCCTATTCAATGAAAAAATGATAAGCATTTTCACATTTAGTGCTAGACAAATATTCTGCTGTCTATAATTCCTAGTCAACATAAATCATAATATAACTTTCAATGTCTTCGCTTAGTGTGTTTCATATTGTGTTTCCTGTGTCCCACAAAATATATTACGTTAGATTGTTAGTGCTGAAATGCTAGTACTTTGAACTTTCAATGATTATGGAGGTATATAATATACTTCTGTAGTTACGTCTTACAATACGTCTTTCTTCACAATTCGTCAATTGATATCGACATATGAACTGTTAATGTACATTCATTTGTAGATAGTTTTGTGGCAGTGAATAGTGTACCAAGTTGCAGAGTGACCTCCGTTGGTTGTCAAAAGTTCACACTCCGAGCCAACGCTTGACACCTTCGCAACCCTCTCGGTACACGGTGTTCCGCTGTAAGGAGCAGGCCTGTTCACTGTTGCCGTCAATTCTGGAAACTCCATTTTTTCAGTCGCTTCGAGGTTGATGCCTTGAAAAGGCTTGCTGTACCTATATAGGTGCGAGACGAGAGTGATTTGAGACCTTCTTTCTACGACCTGAATTGCGATGTATTTTCAAACCAAGAGCGGACGGGATGAGGGGCACGTTCCACATTCACGACAATCAAATGTGACAAATACAGGACAATCGTTACTTCACTGACTTTTTGTAATAGGGCCTATTATTTATTGCTGCTACCAATTATTTTGACCCATTGTATTGCTGTTTGTGAGTATAGACCTTATCATGTGCATTTCAATACAATTTGTACATTTGTCATTGTCATGTATACGTGTTATTTACTGATTTCTCGATCTACTAGTAGTTCTGTATACATTTTCTGGGTTTACAGCCGCGTTTCAATTTGAGAATCAACGCGCAACAAGACACAATTATTTGTCTCATGATCCTCGTGTGAAGGATGTCAAGACTCATGATGAAAACAAGGTATTCCACAGTTTTCGTAAACGAGCAAAGGATGTAGGCATGATCACAATGTCAATGTTGATTTTGTTACCGGTACGGTACAGAAATGAGTGTCCACCAAGCGAAAAGCCTTATCAAATCGTCCCAGACTCAGTTTTTTCAAGGACAGGCTATCTGAACCACCACTGCATCGGGTTTATGTGCAGTGTCTTGAGATGTATAGCAACCCTGAACAGTACTTCACTTGAATGACGTCAGCTGGCCTGAAAAGTGAAACAGGAGGCTTTCTGTTTGCTGCTCGGGACCAGTCACTTCCCATTCGAAACCATCAATGTGTGATTTTGCATCATTGCGTAAATATGAAATGTAGATTATGCAAATGAATTTAATGAGACTGTCCAACCCATTGTCAGTAGATGCCTAGCTTTGGCAAAAACATCGTTTCTTAAGCGCCATGATGGAGTGGCCCTTTCTTTTTTTTTACCTTCGCCATGCTTGTAGTTTTGACACAGAGGTCCATCCATGGTACGACGAAGAGTGTATCATGGAAAATGATAAATACAAAATTATTTAGAACAGGCCCATATACAGCCTCAGACCTATCGAGGCAAACAAACCTGATCTTGTCCTTTTTGATAAATCCAATAAATTCATTTATATCATTGAATTTTCTGCCCCTTTTGACACTAATGTGATTGACAGGATTCAGGAAAAATATGGCAAATATGTAGACCTCGTGCTTGCATCCCTAGTACCAAGTTGTTCGACCTCATTGTTCCAGGTACTTTAGGTTTGGTACCTCCCAATCTTTTGACTGACATCGGGAGAGTACCCGGGTTTGCTACCCGGAATACAGCCCTTCTGACAAACACATGGCGGATCTCGCTTTCGAAATGTTGCGCTTGAATCCCAAGTACTAAGTTGTCAATGTACCCTAACCAGCCTGACTGTGCCAGGATCACCCGAACCCTCTTTGATGTATTTTCTATTTTAATCTGTAAATAATAGTAATATTTGGATGTCATGTGAGCAAGAAATGTCCCTGAAATCAATATTCTCCATTATATACTATAAAAGAAACATCCATTAAATCCGTTTTGCTGTTTCAATAACACAATATTCAAAGCGATGTATTTCCTTAGGCCAGCAAAGAATCTAATAAACCAAAAGATTTTGTTAAAGCCTGCAGAGACACCGGATTTTGGAACAGTCTTTGCGGTTACGTTTCCGCTTAATTAGTGAACCTGCTCATATACACTTGATGCCTTCCCCGTAGGTAATTTTACCATCCCATGAATACAAACCCTAACGTAATTGTTTCAAAATAGCCTGACACAGACACGGAAATGTATTTCCATCCCATGTGTATCTGGTATAACATCCATTGTATCATACGCCATGATTGTATAACTATAGATGGACATGTATTCATAGGAATACATAAGTTCATGTACGTAGGGGTCTTCATAAATAATCCTATAGTTTTTTTTAAAAATTTACTATTTTAGTTTCAAATGGAAAAAAATCTCAGTTTATCTATATATATTGTTCGTATGTACACGTACGTCACTAAATACCCATTTTGGTTTCTCGAATACCAATTGGAAGAAGATATATCGATGGATATCAAAACGTTTATGTCCCTCTCTAAACTTACCAACGTCACCGAAGGGACTATTTTCGCTCAGGACCGCTCCAAACAGTCATCCTTCACAACTCATTGTATCATAAATATCTGACTGATCAATGCATAATGGTGCTCGTAAACCGAATTAGAACATATTTGTGGGAATACAGACAGGAAGGCTAAGATAATCTCTGTACAATGCAGACACGACAGAAGTCAGTCCATCTCGACACACTTATTGATTGCCTATTGATTGACTATCGTTTGGGTCAAAGGCGGTGTGGCATTGCGTCCGATTCCTGGTTTAGCGGGGAAGGGGGAACTTATTATTGCACCCAGAGGTTAGAACTGCGGTACTCTGAGTTTGGATGATTTTAACAGGGTCATTAATTTTATCATTGCTTGTACCATGTACTCCTGAACGTCAGTAGTGTCAAGGCTGAAAAAGAAAGAGATAAAGAATCACCAAGATTGATCTCAGAGAATGGATCCCAAAGGGTTTTAGCAGAAAAGTAAGGAATAGTTGATCCTCCCTCACTGTGTGTGTGAGTGAATATATATATATATATATATATATATATATTCCAGACGTCCATGCGTCGTGTGGCAAATAACAAACTTTAGAAATGCAATGCGATTCTCATTACATGCGATATCGTAAATGGTGTAGTTGGCAGCAATGTCCTAATAACCACCGTATTACTTGATCAGAGTTACTCGGAATACTTTGATTTATAATTGAATCAGCCCTGTGTTCTTCTATCTGAAATGATTATACCAGTAATACTGAAATGAATCATTATCAGTTGGCGTCCTATCATGATGCAGCGCTTAATACTCGCCTTTACATAACGTAAAGAGTTAATGAAAAGTTATTTTGTGAAACCAGAATGGAATTGAGTATGCAAGAAGTGTTGTCAGTATTAATTAAGTAATCCCCACCATGGACCCTATTGCGATTAGCGTCCTTGACAATTAGCGATGTGAACATCATCACAAATACCTCCTGTTTCTCTGGAGGTGACATTGTAATCGGATGTGCTGACGTAAAGTCTTCTTTTTACATAAATGACAGTAGGATTCATTCATACTCACTTTCCGATGGTGTATCCATCTTATTCCTCCTTTGTCAATGTAATGTATATGTGGCATATAGCATAACACAACATGGCACAATATATGCAAGGTTTAAACTCAAACCTTTCGCTTCCACAATAGGCCGTTTACGTCTGTTCACTTGAGCGTCTGTGTCAGACCTTGGGGAGACCGTGCTCCAAGGTCTAAACTGGGTTGTGTGAAAAAGAAACAGTATGCTTGTGTTGTTAGGAAAATCATTACCGTCTACACTGACATGCATAATACAATTTGAGAAACGCTTGAAACACATTTGGTAATACTGCAAACTAACTTGTGTTTAGCCCCCTGTTTCACTGAGCGATTAAAGAATCCTACGTTTTAACTACTCGAATACATTGAACACTTGGACATTTCTTGACGAGCAAATGTTTAGGGCATCTCAGATACTGGCTAGCACGTCCAACAATCGGGCCGTATCAATCATTGTTCTCGATCTTCGTGTTTCAAATGAGACTAGTCATAGTCACCCCTTCTACAAGACGTTCGCTACTATACCTTCAAATCTATGTGGAGACATCATAATATGTGTCCAATACCCTATACTCACCTGATCTTCCGAAAGGTGAGTGATTGAGTGAGTGTGTTTTTACGCCGCTTTTAGCAATATTCTAGCAATATAACTCGTCCGAAAGGGTTTATCAGACGTAGAATTTAAGGTTTCGTGTCATCAATTTGCAATGTTATTCATATATAATTATAAATTCTTTGCAAGAGATGAAGCAGAACCAGTAGTTCAACATGTAGGTTTTGGTGGATGTCATTGTACAATGTATGCACACTATCAAATGTAAATTACTTGTCAGTGTACGTTTTTTTTATTGAAACACACCCAGAAGGTATGGCCTTCTCGGGTTTTTCATCATTTGCACTTCAATAAGGATTTTCCCTTCAGGTTATGTAATCAAATGTTACACATTTGCTGAACGATCAGTAAGATGACTTAATAACAAAATCAATGAAAGAATTCAAACGTTCTTCTTTGAGGGCATCTTTGAATTAGTCAAGGAGTTACACCTCTTCACACATTAATCTACTTCCCTTATTGATCTATTGTCAGTGAAATGTGTTGCCAACTACGGTTGAGGGAAAAACGATTTCTCTTAAAATGTTCTTAGATATTGTATGCCACATGTATCAACCTGGATGCAGAACGGTTCACCACCTTAGCTGCATCACTCAAGTTCACATCTTAACTAGGCACATATCGGACATCAAGTTCTGATTCATTCGAAAGATACAGCGAACACATATAAATAGCAGACCGAGACAGGGAAAAGTTGTCTGACAATTAATGACATTCAGTTCCTAAAGACCATACAAAGCATTTCTTGCTTTTCGAGCCTTACAATTTATTTTTAAATCACCAGAATGATTCAGTTCTCTGGTATATTAAACTCCTGAGAAATGATGTTCGTTTTCAAGGGGGAAGTCCAAATGGCCCTCAGTATGGTGATCTACCTTCAGTTGTTGGAGATCATAGCCTGTTTTTATAATGTATTGTTATGTATCGTAATATCAATTTTATGATTCGATATTAGTTTTAAATATTTCTCTGTGATAAGTCTAGTTACTTTACTGCCCATCGTTGGCAGCCTTTTTTATACGTTTTCATAGTATTTATAGTCTTAAACCTTTGATAGTCACGATATGGCTGAAATATTGTCGACTTAAAACTTAACTCACTCACTCGTTTTCAAGGGAACATAGACAAAACATCTTCTTGGTTTGAATTGCACTGAAACGGGTCGTCTTACGATCATGCTTCTGATGGGGTTTTCATGAGGATAACCGGTGAGAAAAGTTCACTAACAACCTAATGCCGATCGCAAGACGAGAATTGATACGTCGGGTGATCCGATTTTGTGACTTATTTGACTGTGTGTAATCATCGTACCCCGATGGCATTGATCCTTGCTCATGATATTAACCACTTATTTTTCTCGTTCAGACAGGCGGCGTCATAAAGCTGGAACGTTGCAAATTTCTACTTTTAATAACAAACAAACATACATCAGCTCTTGAAACACCCGTTGTCTATTATAACGATGGTGTATCAAAATCAGGTACGAGAAACCTACAAGCAGGAATATCCAGTCTTGCTTGACAAAGGTATAATTAAGGATATAAACCGAAACGTCGCTTTTTACAGTATTAAAGAAGTTGTTATCCATAAATTGTGTCTACTTTGTCATCCGTCAACTTCAAAGTAACGCCTAACAAACAGCGACATGTTTAAAGCCTATAATATGAAGGTCATGTGTTTGAACAGTCAGATAATCTTCACGAACGATTTGGTATGTTCTCAAGTTACACGTAGTGAAATACCTACTCGTGATGAAGGTCATTATGTCTGCGCTGTCTAAGATGACGGTCGATTAATAACGTTGATTACATGAGTCGTTTATTGCTTGTTGCACGGCGTCCTGTGTCAGAAATTTAATTACTTGAATATATATATTGGATCAATACGAAATGTACGACTCTGGTTGAAATATTTTCATGTCAAAACAGTGGATTTAACAATCCATCATGTGTGAAACATAAGGAATGGAAATGACAATTAGCTCGAAAAAGACCCCCGAGCAGTTATGTGGCAGAATGTGAATAAACGTCGAAATAAAATATCATTGCAATTCATGAACATTGAAAAATACCTTACAACGGACACGGCAATAGTTGTAAGGTCCATAAAGGTGCTCGACAGCTTTAGCAGGTACTCAGTCAGGCACAAATGAAATACTTGTGACTCCCGTAATTGAGGTAACGAAAAATTACACGTGCTTACGAAATAATTCATCACAAACCTCTGTAAAATTAGCGAGGCGGCAGGAAACTTGGAAACCTGTATCAAGGAAGATGTATATATTTACCTCTCTCAGCAAAATGGGGAATGAATTCTTGCCGAATATCGGATTTGTTTTGTTTGAAAAACTTCTCTATTGATCTTCATGTAAACTTATTATGTTTGATGCTAATATCACAATTAGTGCGCCATTGAGTAATTAACGGAATATTTTTGCCCTTATAATCCTTCCAGGACCTTAACATGATTGAAATTGTGCATCTAATATATATCAGGAGCTATTTAGTTCAACCTTATCTGTTTTCACAATAAATACGGAATGAATATCTCATGTAGATAAATATGTATTGTCATCGCAATAAATATCCTCAGACGGAACCAACCCCGCAACAAAACATGTTTGCATGAACGATACAGTAATGATCCTAGCATAATATGATAGCCTATAATGATATTCTGATAGTGTATGTAATTGAAAACGATCTTTTTTTAAAATAATAATATGATATGCAAATTGGAGAAAAACTGTTTAATACACAACCTGTTTGATCAAGGAAATAAACTCAACAACAAAAGTTCCTGTGACACCAATACTTGAGTGTATTTTTCAAACAAGTAAAGTTTGGTTTTCAACATTGTAGTACATGTATGCAATCAAATCACAAAAACGCAACTGCTACAGAAAGGCAGGCATTCCATGCAAAAGTTGACTTTTATGCAAGCACCATGCATTTCACTAGTACCCAAGAATGGGTATAAAACATGTGTGTTAACGGGATTCGATATGCATTGTTTAGCATCGTGCGGACAACAACCGCTCAGAAAAACAACAAAATTATGCAATAATTCAACATTACGAAATGCCACGCTTGTCCGAAAATGAGCGTCTGCGAGCAGTTGGTATGCCTGAAGCAGGATCGAGTCAACGTGATGTTGCAAGACAATTAAACGTCCACAGAAACACCATTTGGTGTTTATGACAAACGTTGGCAACAGACGAATGCAGTCAGAGACCATCCTCGGAGTGGCAGGCCACGCGTAACCAATAATCGACAAGTCAACTGGATTCGAACAATACACCTACGAAATCGATTCCAGACAGCAACAGTGACTGCAAGAAGCATCCCTGGCCTTCGACGGATATCTTCACAAACTGTACGTCGCCGCCTCAGATGTGCAGTGATTGTCGCCAGAAGACCCGCCAGACGTCCCATTTTGACAGGAAACCACCGTCAAGCACGTCTACAGTGGTGCAGACAGCGTCTACGCTGGACGGCCATGCAGTGGGGACAAGTTCTATTCACTGGCGAGTCTCGTTTTCACCTCAGCCACAGCGATGGACGGATTCAAGTGTACCGACGTCGCGGTGAACGCTACGTCAATCGTTGTGTCAGGGAAGAAGATCGGTTCGGGGGCGGCAGCGTTATGGTTGGGGTTTGATTACAGCAAGACAGAGGACCCGTTTGATAGTGGTAGAGGGAAATCTCAATGGACAGCGCTACCGCGACGAGATCATCGGCCCTGTTGTTCTATCGTTTTTGCGTCGTCATGGCCCAGGCATTACCTTTCAACATGACAACGCCCGGCGACATATTGCTCGACTTGTTCAGGATTCTCTGCAACAAAACAACGTGAATGTTATCCCCTGGCAGGCTTGCTCCTCTGATCTCTCACCAATCGAGCACATGTGGAATGAGATGGATCGGCGCCTTCGACAACTACGCGTTCCACAGACCCAAGGAACTTCGAAACATGCTCCAGCAGATATGGACAGATATCCCACAGGAAGTTGTGCGACGCCTGGTCCATTCCATGAGACGAAGATGTGTTGCTTGGTATCGCAACCAGACGTGGTGGAGACACAAGCTATTGATTTTTAAATTGACATTTCGGCATGTTCATGTTTTTTTTAATGAAATCACGCATTTTCTGAAGTCAGTAGGGCAAATTAAACCATTTGAACACTTACAGGGGTTCTTTTATCTGTTGCAAACCGAAATTGTTTCAGCTTTAGTAAAAAAACCATAACTTTGCATTAAATCGTATTCAATGTCACAGGAACTTTTGTTGTTCAGTGTATATATACTTTGTTTGAAATGTATATGAAATATTGCAATGACTGAGCTGATGTTTTAAGCATTGCTCTTAAATCAAGTGTACAATATATCTTTTTCATATGGTCAAGCCATAATATTACCAGAATTAAACAATACTGAATATGAATTCGAAAGCAAAAGAAGCTCAACATTAATTATTATTTAGGCTCTAGAATTTTGTACTTCCATCATATTTATATCGTATTTCTTTTCTTATTAGAGAGATACGAATATATATTCCATCTAAAGCGTACACGTGTTTTGAATTGTGTACAAGAACAAGGATATTACTTGATTTTGTTGATGCCACATTTACGAGGATGGCTGAAAAGGTCTGAACAGATTTACTGCGCTGCTTGTTCAACATAATCCTCTCCGAGGCCCTCACACTTCTGCCAACGATGATGGGGTAGACTTCACCCTGGTAGTGTATAACGTCTTTCACAGCAGAAATGACGCCATCATCATTAACAGAACGCTTGCTAGACGGTTCTTTCTTCAAGCTTGGAATGTGGTAAATATAAAGAGTTCAAAGCCACAGCCATGCTTTGCAGCCATGGTGACAACAGATTTGTGCATAGGTACATTTATAGTGGTCGAGTAACACACCTTCAGAGAGTTTTCCACGGCATTTAAGAAGATTAGCATGATATTAGCGATACATTGTAGTCCACCAGTAGGAATTCCTTAGAAACCACCATCACCTTGCCAGCTGATGAAACAGAGTTTGCTCGGATGAGGTGACGTAAGATGTTTCCACTGCTTTGTCTGCTGTTTAGCCTCTGACTGATAATGGTACGTTCAAGATTCATCCATGGCTACAAACAACTAAACAAAATCAGATGATTCTGCTTCACAACGACGTAAATTCTCACGAGAGATGTTGCACCTGGTGCGTTAATGATCAAGAGTCAGAAGCCTTGGAACCCAGCGTGCTGAAATCGTTGCCTTTGCTCATTCTTCAACTCCTGTTCTCTGCTTATTATATTGGTTGTGCGAGGTGTGGGCCCTCGCGGATCAAACATAATAATATCATCTATTTTCCTGATCTTGAATCATCTTCGAGGCTAAATCTTCCCCTCGAACACCGCTGCCCACCTCTAAACAGAGGCAATCAGCGTCATCCCCTAAAGTTGACACCATGCACCGTAGGCTGCTCGAGTTAGCCCTTAGTGTTGGAAATTATTGTTGACCACACGATACCAAAATGTTCATTCTGAGGCCTGCAGAAATAGACTTCCTGGTTGTGTATTTGATGCAAATGCAGCCTGCAAGCATAGGAATAGATTCACATATATACTCTTCAAAAAAGGAAGCGCAAAGCAAGGTTTTTGTGAGGTAGGCAAACACATTTTTACGAGAGACCGTACAAGGTATAGTGGCAAAATGTTGTGGAGAAAACACTTGGTGATTGTAGTCATCTCAGTTATCGGTACACAGGAAAGATCCAGGGTGAAGGTCAGCTACCATCAATAACGAGATCTAATTCATCCCACATGTGCTCTATCGTATTCAAATCCGAGGATCTGGAGGACCAGGGGAGAACATTAACGAGGTTGTTGTGTAGACAGGATCTTGTGATCCATGCTGTATGCGGTCGGGCGTTGTCCTGCTGGAATACATCGTTGCCGTTGGCTGCAATTGGGAGGGCGTGTGGTAGGAGACTTTCGTTGATGTATCGTTGAGTCATAAGATTGCCCTGGATAAGGACCAAACCAGTCCTGCCATGATGAGAGAGAGCCACATCATAACGCTACCCCCACCAAACCTGTCCACTTCTTGTACGCAGTTTCCAGCATAACGTTCTCCCCGACGTCTGTAGACCCGTGCTCTTCCATCCCCTCAACGGAGGAGAAATCTTGATTCGTCGCTGAGCCAGACATCTCTCCATCGCAGTTGAGGCCATACCCTGTGTTGACGACACCAATGCAGTCGTTGTTGACGATGTTGTCGACTCATTATGACGCGTCGAACAGGACGGCTTGCTCGCAGACCTGCTCTTAAACGGTTTCGTACGGTCTGGTCGGAGATTCTGCGCAGTCCGGGTATTTGGGATGCGGTTGATGTGGCTGTGGTCGTTCTTTCAGTCGGATGTAGCGATCTTGGGCGGGGTGATTACCCTTGGTCGTCCCGACCTTGGCCGATCACGTCTTGACCCATGCTGTTGAATTCGATCCCATAGCCTTGTGATGGTGTTGGGCGCTACATTGAAAACCCTGGCCAAATTTGTTACTGACACTATAACACATTAAACTTCTTCATTTTGCACCTCATGGTCCGCTAACTTTGCTTTTATGGCCCAAAATATCCCTATTGCGTTTCTGGTTTTGAAGAGTATAGTTCAAGAAATAAGGTAATCGTATTTTCAAAATATATATAAATTTATTCGAACGGTATCTCCATTATAACACACTTGCAGATTAGCGAAACATTATTAAGGAGCTATATAACTTAAATATGTGTAGATTTTCCTGACGTTTAATTTCCCCAAACCGAGGCCCGGACTGTGTGGATTAAACTGTACAGCATTAATTGTATGTCACATGCGCTTGCAGTGTACAAGAAGATTTAAATCATGATTGTAATGCATCAGTTTGACTACTTGTGATTTGATCCATATGATTTATGTCCATCAGCATTAACCTCAAACTTATTGTTATAGCATTTGATATAATCTTTGCGAAGCATGTGTTGTACAGATAGATTTCATTACCTAGGACCATTCGTAATCGTAATTTCGTTTGTAATCGTGTATATGTTCATGTCGCAGACATCAATTTGGACAAACTTGTTTCTGGGAATGCCTGTAGTAAAATGAATCTAGTCTTAAGTCCAACAATAAACACCTCGGTAAACATTACGTTTAGCAATGTGGTATAGGAAACACTGTTTCCTCCGGAAGAAGCATATGGGCGTGATGCCTAATAGCTGTCACACGTGGGAGTGGTCTGACATGGCGACCCTCATCTTATTTCACAACCAACACTGATTGGTTTGGTATCATGATAATCTCTTAGGTCAGAGGTATATATAATCACATAAAACACTCCTACGACCGTGATATCATTGCCTGTATTGAAAATACAAAACACACTGTACTGGTTTAACGCTCTGTCATATTTTCATTTTCCATCCAATCTAGGAGCTATAATTCAATGCAGATTTGAAACGCATACCTTATCACATCAGATGTCAGTGTTAGATTACAATCTTATGCCACCAAGTAAATAGTGGAAACCACGATCACTCCACTCTGTAAGTGGGCTTGGGAAGCGATGAGGTAGTTACACTTCTCCCGTGGATCGTCGCTCGTAAAACAAGCTGGTGTATTGATCTGAGAAGTTGTGAATGATACCAAGTGACGACACAGGAGCAATACACTTACAGGAGCCAGCGAGTGGCTGCCAGTCGGGTATGTTAATGTGGCTAGCGTAAAGAGGCGTCTTGGCATCGTGTGTCTACTTTACGTAGGTTGTGGCACGAACTGTATCACTCACTCTGCTTCATCGATGACAACACTGTAGGGAAGCGACGACAGCGGAGTCATACGCACCATTGTCACACTTCCTTCACGGCTGACGTGAGTTTCAAAGTTTACTACTTTTACATTTGAACATGGCAAATATATTTAGGTCACTGGGCTTAATTGGTCTTAATTTTACCATATAATTCGTGGTTTTATTGTAATTAAAAATTACACGTTCATGTATATATTTTCATTTGGCTGTTCCATGTGTGCAATGCGATATCATAATTCAGTAGTAAATATAATATAAGAAGGTATAGCATATAAGATGTATTTTTGTGCAAACAGCGTTGTTGATAGCAATATTGTATAAAAATATGTATTCTCAAAAATGTTCCTGAAGTCAGCTGTATGTCATTGTTCATTATCTGATAACAGTATTTTGGATAGGTGAGTAGAGTTCAGTACTTATACAATCATAGTGACTTGACCGGCTACTGTCGCTGGTAACATGTAGCTATCATGGGCAGATCCCCTGGTATGCATTATTAATTAACTCTTATGGGTTTGCCGTGACAGGCACTAGTGTCACAGAAAATGACCTGTTTATTACTGTACTGATGCTTTACTTAGAGTAAACATAAAGCACGTAAATGACGATTCATATCCGCCATCAAGACGCCAAAAGTTCTGGAGTTCGTTGCCTTTTGAGATTATTGTCGGTTTAATGCAGTTGTAATATCATTATTGTAACAGCGATCGAATGTACCGTTGGTTAACTTTTGTGTGAAATGCTATTTACGTCTTTTCTTTAAAAACAAAATCCAATAGCAGTAAGAAGGCTCCATTTCAAACATCTATGTATTTACATTAACTCAGGTGTTGAGAGGATTCACAAATCGGAATGCCTGCTCCAAAACAGAGTAGCGTAACTCGGTTCGATTCCACACCTAGGGAGAATGTCTGAATCCGAAACTGGAGGTATGCAGGGATATTGATACTGCTTTGTAGAATATGGCGAAAATACCCCATCCTCTCACTAACTCTCCGAAATAGGAGTTAACCATGTTTATTTTTCACTCTACCTTCGTCATACATGTTTATACACAGTTATTTTCTGTTATTTCACATGACATTTAATATACACTATCAACTTCAGAGAAATCAGCTCCTATTTATGCGACAGTAATCTTGCCACGGTATTTACAACAATAAGTGTCAGTATGATTTTGTTCGACTCTTTGGGCTTTTTCGTGACCAATAACTTTGACAGCTAAGCTTACACAAAGCGCGTGTTTCAAAAGTCCTCGGTTTCGGGATCGAGTGAAGATTGATCAAGCTTTTAGCCTGTTTTCAGCAATAAAACGGTAGGGGACACGAAGGGTTGCTTTACACATTGCCCCCATATTGGGATCGAAGAAATGTATTCGGTAATTAGAAACATGCTTTCTTGTATAGGCATTAGAACTGTAATGCCTTAATAGGGCTTGTACAATGTAATGTGAAATAACAGAACAATTGCAGCCAACCAAAGACAAATATTTGTCTCATATACAATGTACGTATATTTGCTGGTTTTGATATTCTTAATGTTTTCATATTAACTTCAAAAATGTTATCATCAGGTCGTGCCTGACGTCACAGAAGGAAATAATTACTTACAAATCATAATCGCGATCACTTTCAAAATGTTAGCAACGACGTCGTAAAATACAATGGGTAGTTATTCGCTGCCACACCGACGCCTATATGTGTAATACCCTATTCAATGTCGAGAAACTTGCAAGTTTTTTGAAGTGATAGTCCAAATTAAGACTCAGATGACGCCTTGATTGAGCAACTTCTATGGCCTTCGTGCCTTATACGATCATATACATATTTTTTTATTATCACATTGGAGAATAACTGGATCGCATTGGTAACTTACAGTCTAACCCTCCCAACACATCTGAGTCACGCAATCGCCTAATGGCGAAAGATAACAATGCATGAGAAGAGAGCACTTCTTTAATAATCGCGATGCTGATTAAAGAACAAATTGGCTACACAGTTATGGTTCTGAAACCAATGGACGATGTCTTTACAATTTGTCCCATCTTAACCAGCTCAAGTATGCATATTTTATCATCTCTTCATACATCTGTACTAGTCCCTCATGATCATGGCTTTGTTGACCAACAGCTCACATAGAAAGACCATGGCATCATTCGCAAGTCTGTCATAGAAATGGACTCGTTTGTATTTTAAAAAAAAGTCATTGTTGACGTGCTTTATAATACGTCAGCATTAATATTGTCATAATTTATTATAATATGTTTTCTTCAAATAATGAAGTGAGATTTTGAAAGACAGAAATAGGTGTAAAAAAGTTAAGAACTGAGCCCTATCTTAAATCACATTCCTCATGATGGAGTTACCGTGTACTCCAGTGGTCTGATCGATAAAATATTAAGCGATATTGAGCAAACCATGGATAAAATTGCCTAGTTAGATTGACACAAATCCCCACGGACCTTCTTTGCGGTCATTGAACAGTGTCATCTGTTTCGATACCTAAATCATATAAACGAATTCTTGACAATTCCGTTTCACACGTATAATGCATGAAACCTAACACGCAACGTGACAAACGTGTCTATCTCTAAGGACATCGATCAGCTTCTTGGCATTAAGAGCATATTTCTTTTCACTTTCTTGCCTATGCACAAATGACCGGTAAAAAATAATGTAATTAAGATGGTATTCTTTTCTGAGAGTGAGAGTATTGGATCGATGGCAAAATAATGCCTGATCAATTTACGCTGTTTTTAAAACGTGTACTAAAAGTGTAACTGATTCAATACACCGAATCAATCCTAATGTGTGCCGATGTGGCGCTTGTGCTTCAATTGTCATATGATAATGTTACATTAAATATGGCTCTGTTCAAATCTCCAGAACTACCTTGTTGACTCGAACCATGCACACACTATGTCTCCCATATTTCGATCAAACTTGTCATACACTTTCATGTGACTGATGGTAAGAATGATTTGAGACTCAAGCTATTCGTTAGACTGTTGGTGAGAGTGATTGCTAAATCGATCGTGATACTGATCGGACGCAGATGAAAGCGACAAAGCGACAAAACTGATTTTAATACTGATCATAAAACTATCGTACGTAAGATCAATGTTGTTGGTATGTCCTGTAGTATGATTTATCTTGAGAACGATCGCTAAGCAGAGCCATTGGACTTTCTTGTCCATGAAAGTCAACGCTTCACCATCTGAATGATCTAGCGTTATTCGTTATAACAAATGTGGCTTTGCAGTGTTTGTTTGTTTGTTGTTTTACGCCACACTCGGCAATATTCCAGCAATATACCGCGGTCTGTAAATATTCGAGTCTGGACCCTATAATTCAGTGATTGACATCATGAGAATCGATCTACGCAATTGGGATACGATGACATGCACCAACCAAGCCACCACCCGCCTGATCACCCGATCCCGTTAGTCGGTTGACTTGACCCTTGTGTCACTAACATGTTTGGCAGGTGGGTTTCGCAGACACAAACAAAATAATTTATGGGTACTTAGTCTGCTACGGAGACGTACATCTTGTAAATACGATAGCCTTATCTGGATTTCTCAGTACTACATCCAAGGTTATGCCGTGTGTATGGAGGATTTACACTGACATTCCATTAGAAAAGTCGTTCTTCAAATCACATCAAACACATGCTCAGGTTTAATGTTTTTCATTCAATGTGCCTGATATATACTCATCTCTGCCAAGTGAAGGAAAAACGTTTTGAAGCCAGTTACGTCTTCCTCTAATTTAACGTCTGTAACATCAGAATCCGTTTGATGTGCTCTTAACATCCTGTGATGAGAGCGCCTCAGCTCCACAGAAGCTCTTAGTTGTTCACGCGCATGATCCAGGGATGGTCCCCGGCTCCAGGTGTGTGTGTGTGTGTGTGTGTGTGTGTGTGTGTGTGTGTGTGTGTGTGTGTGTGTGTGTGTGTGTGTGTGTGTGATACTAGTGATTAGTAACTAATACGTTGACAAAGGCGAGAACTCACTGCTCAAAGTTAGATACATCTTTGATTGAATACCTATTATCTCCACATTTTGTTTCTATTGATTTGTGGAGTATACAGGTTATGGCTCTGTCGTGTTACAGACAATGTGGAGTAGGATGTAATATTTCATTAGTTCTTGACAAGTGTCATTTTGGCCTTTTGAATCTTTGACTTTTACAAGATTTGCGGATGCTCTTGACGATAAGTAAACGTTGTCTCCTAGCAACATTTTGTTCCCTATGAGCACTAGGATAACGCCTGAAACCTGAGAGTGACCAACTAAACTGATTTTAATGCAGTTGTAAAGACAATAATTTCGACATATGGTGCATCTCTGGTACATTGCTTGATGTCGTTGTGGGGCCAAGAGACGTGAATCTTTTAGCCAGGCCTGGATTTCCTGGTCGAGGGTTTGATGCCTGAGTCGCTCCGATTAGGATCCCTGATCTGTTAGAATATTAGCTCTTCTATGACATGTGGCACTTTAGGAATAAATTCCCCAAATTTAACAAGCCGTGATATTATTAAAATTGTTGTTCAATCCCTATTTAATAACCTTTTGAAGTCGTAGCTCCAGATTAAAAATATTGAAACTGATATCGCGATGAGTGAATGAGTTGGGGGTCAACGCCAATTCAAATAGTAACCTAAATTCATCACGGCTTGTCAACTTCTTGTGAGAGAAAAGCCTTTTCTGACAATGTGAAGACTCCCTAAACTTTTCGGAGAATGTGAAGACTCCCCAAAACTGCATTGCCTTGATTGTCAGAAGGGCTGTAATTCCTGGTCTCATACCCGGGTGCCCTCCCAATGTCAGTCAACATATTGGTAGGTGCCAAACCTAAGGCACGGGAACAATGGGGAGTCGGACAACTTGGTACTAGGGATGCAAGCGTGACATTTTGAAAGTGAGGTCCGCATATTTGCCATGTTTGTCCTCAATCTTGTCAATCACATTAGTGCCAAAAGGGACAGAAAATTCAATGATATAAATGATTTAACGCCCTGTACATATTTCGGGTCGTACCATGGATGGATCTTTGTGTCAAAACCACAAGCATGGCGAAGACGGTAATAAAATGATCGAGCTACACCATCATGTCGTTTAAGATACTGTATTTGTGCCACAGCTGGGCATCCACTGACAATGTGTCTCATTACATTCATTAGATAATCTACATTTCATATTTACATTTTGATGCAAAATCATACAATGACGGTTTCGAGTGGGAAATGACTGGTCCTGAGCAGGTCATTTTTCAGGCCACACGACTTCATCCAAGCGAAGGACTCTGCAGGATTGCTGATCTTCTCAACGCACTGCACATAAACTCGATGCAGTGGTCGTTCAGAAAGCCTCTCCCTGAAAAACTGAGTCTGAGCCGACTTGACATGGCACTTCGCTTGGTTTGGACACTCATTTCTGTACCGACCAGCAGTACAGAACCATCAACAAAATCAACACCGACATTGAGATTATGTCCTAACTTCGGGATGCCTTGCTTTCATCATGAGTCTTGACATGCTTCACAAGAGGACATTTGTACTGTTTTCCTTGATATGGGCATTCCGGAGTTTGACCCTAATCTGCATCCCTAAATACGTATAGGCCCGACCTTCCACGAGATAGTCAATAACACCCCCTCCAAGTAAACTGACTGATCCTTCCTCTTCTACCTTGCCACGGTTCAGATGAAGAATGTTGCATATGTCGAGTCCAGAGGACATGCCGATATCATTAGAAAATTAGAATCTGTTTTTTTTAGTGTGGATCCTCCATTGGCAATAAGTTCAAAGTCATCCATGTATTATTATAAATAAAATGCAACAAAGAGGGTGTTGGTAATCCTAGCACCTTTAGGCTGGTTAGGCTTATCATCAGCTTAAGGGCCCTTGCCCACTCTACACGGCAGCGAATGAGACTTCCCAGGAAGCGCTGCCTGGTCAAACCCACCCAGAACTTGGTGGCCTGGATACTGCTGAGGCTGTATACGGGCCAATTAAATGGATTTATCATTTTCCATGACGCCATCTACATATTCAGGGTTGTACCACGGATGGATCTCTGTGTCAAAACCACAAGCATGGAGAAGACGTTAATAAAATGATCGAGCTACACCATCATGTCGCTTAAGATACTGTGTTTGTGCCAAAACTGGGCATCCACTGACAATGTGTTGGACAGTCTCATTAAATTCATTGCATAATCTACATTTCGAAACACCCTGTAAATATTTAGTACTGTGTGTTCAAACAAGAAATTGGGCGGAAGTTTTTAGGGTCAGTCAGATTATTATTATTATTATTATTATTATTATTATTATTATTATTATTATTATTATTTATTTTTACAACAGTAAACTACGTTTATAGCGAATTACGGTTATAGCGAACTAAAATTACTGGTCACTTTGAGTTCGTTATAACCGTAGTTTACAGTATTATTATTATAATAGTTGTAACATCTTTTTTAACGGTAAACTGAACCCGCAAAATGACAGACAACTTATCAGACAACTGGCCAGGTTATGCGAGCAGAGCTGTCAACACCGTGTTATACTGCCTTGTTTTGCTCATATGTGCAGACTTCAGGACTACTGTGCAGCACATGTATCACCATTGAAAGTACCTGTCACTGAAATGCGATTCCGTTGTGCAGGAAAAAGAGAATATATTTAGTTTCACATTAAAAAACCTCAAGGAAACATGTTTTATTGAACTATTTAGAAGAGAGTCGTTGAATAGTTAACTGTGGATTGCGTGAATGTACATCATGTGTATCCACTCTCTGTAAGTTAATGAAAACAATATCTGTAGCCGTAACCCAATTTTGACAGTGGGTGGGTGGATGGGTGAGTCAGTGCTTTGCCTTTTTTGCCACTTTAAGCAATATTTCTGCAAAGTTTTGAAGGGGATACCAGAAATGGACTTTACACAGTGTATCCATGTCAGGAATCCAATCCAGGGCCTAAGCCCTCAATTTTGATGTGATAAAGAAAAGACTTGACACCTTCTATCTCCCAAGGCTTACCTTCTATGCTACTTCATGGGATATATCCAAATTATTACAAATGTGAAAGAATGCCGAAAAATGATTCAGTGTTGCAGTTTACACTAGCTATTTCCATCAGTAGCCCTTATTCAGACTGTTGGCTGGCAACTACGGAGCCATAGCAACGTGACAAATATATGGTTTAATTAGAAATCAATATTTGTTTGGCGATGGACTTAATATTAGATACATCTTTGTTCTGTCCTCACATATTTAGTATGTTTTATGTTTTCAATATGTCTGCAAACGCTTGTTCAATATTTTCTTAGATGATAGTTATACCACACATCGTACGCCGTGGACATATCTTACGAGCATGTGCATGCTTACAGTACTAGATGTAAATCTGCTTGTAATCTATAAACTGCTTCAAATGGTAACTTTCGTATGAATTGAAACAGACATATCATTATCAAGAGCGCCGTATTCCAAGTGTTGATGTGTCATTGTGATACCGCCAGCCTCGTTTGAACACATGACTGAAGGCAATATTGTGAGTTTGCACGTTGATCAGATGGACGCCTGGGTCTAGACAGTCTTTTTCCAAGTATAGATTACATGAAAGCATCTAATATCAGGGAGACGCAACCTGGGGCTGTTTCTTTTAACCATTTAAGCCATAACTTTAAATCTGAAAGCGCAGTGGATTCATAGTGATATCAAGGGGTTAACATTGAATAACCTCGTTAGGCGCTATGTTTTACACTTACTGCGTTGACTAATCATATCAGTTGATGAAAATAACATGTTCAGCATAGAAGCAATGCATGCAGCGGCTCGGATTGATGAAGGCTTTATTACTCACTGGAAAGTGTGAAGGTCAGTTGTACTATATATAGCGGCATTGTTTGTGACACTCAGCCAAAAGCTGATTATCAGAAAATGAGTTATAAGCGACAAACAGTACAGGGTGTCGAGTGAACACTGAACGTAAAACTATGTATAGCAGTACAGAATGAAGGTTCAAAATTGAAGATTGAGGGAGAAAAATATAAGAAATGCAGAAAATAATAGATATGGATGAAACGCGAAGAGTCGATTCTTCGGGTGCTTGGTTTGAAGCGATATCCTGTTTCATATGTAAGGATGACTTCGGACAATAATATCCGACGTCCTTCTCTCGAAGCAATCGTAAGATAGGATTTTTCACATCAATCCCGGTTTGGATTAATGCTATCGCATTGCTGTATCGAGATGTTGAATCATTTGAGGAACCGAAAGACAATGCGTTTTACAGCTCAGTAGGCAAACGAAAATATTTTTCTTGTACCACAACACATGAGTTAATGTTTTACCTTACTTGAGGATATAAGTTGTCTTTCAGAAAAGTAACTGTATATTGAAATGTATCTGGTTTGGAAAATACCTTGACTGACAAACAAAGAGGAAAAAAACCAAACCCAAGCACCCCTGTCTTGCTCCTTTCTGCTCCATGTAAGGGGGCACGGGTGGCCCAGCCGTCTATGGCGCCGCGATTCGCTGTGCAGAGTTGCGTCCCTTGGACACGTCATAATCCTATGATTGTGGGTTCGAATCCTGGTTCGCCCCGATTATGTTTCTAGGTTTGTCAGCACCATACCCGTGCTCGTGGGTTTCATCGAAGTGGTAAACGTCTGAGACCTGCATCACTTCAGGCTATCCTCCCACATTAAGCTGGCACGCCGCGATATAACTGGAATACTGTTAAAAGCGGCGTTAAACCCAACTCACTCACTCACTCTGCTCCATGTAAATAATGCCATTGGAAACGCAGTAGATGACACAAGATCTGTAAGACACTCTGTAAATATTTTGTATTGTGTATTCAGACAAGTAATAGGGCGTAATTATTATTATTACAGTAAACTACGTTTATAACGAACTACGGTTATAGCGAACTAAAATTAGTGTGCATCATGATCATGCTGTCTCTTACACTGACGACCCTGTGGTCTAGTGGTAGAGTGTCCGCGCGGAGAGGGGAATGTCCTGGGTTCGATCCCTGTCTACGTCATACTAGAAGCCGTTAAAAGATGGTACTTGTGGTTACCCTGCCTGGCGCTTGGCATTAAGGGGTTACAATAAGGGGTATTCATGTTAAACAGCAGCATGGTATCTCAGTGGGCTAACACTACAAAATCGGCATTAGTCTGGACTAGTACAAGCAGCCACACACACACACACACACACACACACACACACACACACACACACACACACACACACACACACACACACACACACACACACACACACACATACACACACACGTGCACGCACGTGGACATATACGTGCAATTATCATGAACGCGACGTTAAACCCCATTACACATCACCTCTGTTATACTATATGTTGATGTTCATACCACAGCTTTAAACACAAATGACCCTCACGTGCATACATGTATGTCATAAAACGCCAAGTAAATTGTATTTGTAGATGAAACATTTGCTTAAGATAAGTGTACACAATAAAGTTCTAAACGAAGATACAGTACTTATGTCTAAGGTCGGCATGTGGTCTCCGCGTGTACGGGGCACGGGTAGTCCTGTGGATAAGGGTATGTAAAGACATACGTCTGCACTTAGATCAGATTATAAAATGTATCCTTTACCTGTTAAATGGAAGGACCGACCCATGAATATGTTACAGTAATATATTCAGATTATCAAATTTATTTTCATTTTTATATCTTTTATATCTTACATTCGTATGTGTCCACCAGACATACACACAACTTAAGACGTAAAAGCCTGGCCTCACGATGCCGCATGTCCTCGTTATAAATAACATCTGTCATCAATGCATCATCTGAGAACACAGCTGTCTTACATCCTCAGGGACCTGGCACACGATCGCTATCGGGGTCCTTAATTATAATCAGTGTGACAACTGGCTTGAGACTATAGATCGCCCTAGAGCTAATAGATGCCTGAACAATGACCCTGGCATTTATGTCAAGGAAATCTGATGCCATAACGTACATCCTACTTACTCAGGGGAACATATCAGATGTATTTCTTGCACTTTTTGGGGTCAAGGATGGCCCAATCTTTTAAAGCGCAGCAATTTGCTGTACCAATATGCATCCCTTAGGCAGGCACGAAACCGGTGATGGTAGGTTCGAAGCACCCAAATAGATTTTAGGTTTTTCAGTACCATACCCGTGCTCATGAGATTTACCAAGGTCGTTAACATCTAAAAATACCTGCATTATGGTGGGCTTTGCTCACACTGACCGCCTCTGTGGTCTAGTGGTAGAGTGTCCGCCCGGAGACCGGAAGGTTCGGGGTTCGATCCTCGGCCGCGTCATACCAAAAGACGTTAAAAGATGATACTTGTTGTTACCCTGATTATTCGGCTCGGGGTCAGTATACTGTGTCTGAGTGGGGTATTCATGTAAAACTGCGGCATGGTATCTCAGTGAGCTAGCACTATAAATCGGCATCAGTCCGGATGCACACACACACGTGCATGCACGTCACTATATAAGTGCAATAATCTTGGATGCGACGTTAAACCCAATTTCACCTCCCCTCACCTTTACTCACACACGCCGTGACGAAACTAAATTAGCGGTCGTTAACGTTGAACCAAGCCACTCTCTCACGTTTGTTTGTGTCGACAACAAATGAATGATTGTTTTTGAGTGAGGAAACTATACATTTACCCTGTCAATAGCACTATTCTAGAATTATAACTTGCTCGATCCTAAGGGATTTGCTTCAGAAGATAGATCAATTTGGAGAATCGATACCGGTTCTTTGGTTTCAATGACTTGCATCAGCTTTGAACTCTTGCCGCCCAATTTATGTTGGTTATTAATAAACGTATTTACATCACACTTTGTGTCAGTTTGCGACACAGTAAATCTAGCTATCTGAAAGATCAGTCACCAATTTGTAAAGTAACATATATATCCAGATTATCAAATTTATCATCCTTCTTCTTAAACCAATTCCACGAAGCGATTTTATGTTAAAGGATGAGAGCACGATAGTCGTAGGCATGTTCATATGACGTCACTTGCTTATCACGTCACATTTAACTTTTCGCAGATTGAGAGTCTGCTTGCTGACATAATCCAAAAAGGGTTTAATTGTCAAGTATTTTACAACCTATGTCCATTCAGCTTGTGAAGTCTTATACACCCCTACAATGGGTCTAAATGGGTCAGACCGCCTCCGTGGTCTTGTGAGCGTCCGCCCGGAGAGCGGAAGGTCCAGGGTTCGATCCCGGGCCGCGTCATACTAAAAGACGTTAAAAGATTGTCCTTGTTGTTACCCTGTCTGGCGCTCGGCATTAAGGGGCTAAAACAAGGACTGGTCGGCTCGGAGTCAGTATACTGTGTCTGAGTGGGGTATTCATGTTAAACTGCGGCATGGTATCTCAGTGAGCTAGCACTATAAATCGGCATCAGTCCGGACTAGTACAAGCAGCCACACACACACATACACGTGCATGCACGTCGCTATATAAGTGCAATAATCTTGGACGCGACGTTAAACCCAATTTCACCTCACCTCACCTCTAAATGGGTCAACCATGTTAAACTGTGGCAGGTTATCTCAGTGGGCTAGCAGTATGAAACTGACGTAACTCCAGACGTGTACAAGCAGCCACTTGGGGCCAGTCGTCTAAGGCACCGCGATTCGCTGTGCAGAGTTCCGTCCTTTGGGCACGCCAGAAACCAATGATTGTGGTTCGAATCCCGGTTCGCTCCGATTATGTTTCTAGGTTTGTCAGCACCATACCCGTGCTCGTGGGTTTCATCGAAGTGGTAAACGTCTGAGACCTGCATCACTTCAGGCTTTCCTCCCACATTAAGCTGGCACGCCGCGATATAACTGCCCGTGCTCGTGGGTTTCACCGAAGTGGTATCACTTCGGGATTTCCTGACACGCCGTGATATAACTGGGATACTGTTAAAAGCGGCGTTAAACCAAACTCACTCACTTACAAGCAGCCACTCACACGCCCAAACACGGTATATACGCGCAATAATATTGAACAAGACCTTAAACGCCATTTCACCTCACCTCACCCTTGACATGTGATCTCACTTCCGTGAAGTAAATTTCAGTAAATTCCAAATAAGGCCCATTTAGATGAGACAGTTCAGTTCAGCCGACGAAGAATGTAAACGTGCCAGGTGTTGATGGCACGATGTTATTTGGACAGTTTCCCAAAATAGCTCACCTAATGAGCAGGCGGGAGGTTAATTCGGATCAGGAAGCGTCAATTACATGATACGTTGGAACGGTTCATTCTCACTACGCTGACTTTCAGAAACATATTGCTTGCATTGCGCCGAGCCTCTGTAATTCTTTGGTGTGCTGTACATGGTTCGGCAACACAGGGCGTTCTTACAGTCTTGCGTTACACCGAACCTCTGTATTCTATGATGTGCTGTACATGGTATTGCAACACAGGGTGTTCTTACAGTCTTGCATTACACCGAGCCTCGGTATTTCTTTGGTGTGCTGTACATGGTATTGCAACACAGGGCGTTCTTACAGTCTTGCGTTACACCGAACCTCTGTATTCTATGATGTGCTGTACAATGTATTGCAACACAGGGTGTTCTTACAGTCTTGCGTTACACCGAACCTCTGTATTCTATGATGTGCTGTACATGGTATTGCAACACAGGGTGTTCTTACAGTCTTGCATTACACCGAGCCTCGGTATTTCTTTGGTGTGCTGTACATGGTATTGCAACACAGGGTGTTCTTACAGTCTTGCATTACACCGAACCTCTGTATTCTATGATGTGCTGTACAATGTATTGCAACACAGGGTGTTCTTACAGTCTTGCGTTACACCGAACCTCTGTATTCTATGATGTGCTGTACATGGTATTGCAACACAGGGTGTTCTTACAGTCTTGCATTACACCGAGCCTCGGTATTTCTTTGGTGTGCTGTACATGGTATTGCAACACAGGGTGTTCTTACAGTCTTGCATTACACCGAACCTCTGTATTCTATGATGTGCTGTACAATGTATTGCAACACAGGGTGTTCTTACAGTCTTGCGTTACACCGAAACTCTGTATTCTATGATGTGCTGTACATGGTATTGCAACACAGGCTGCTCTTACAGTCTTGCGTTACACCGAACCTCTGTATTCTATGATGTGCTGTACAATGTATTGCAACACAGGGTGTTCTTACAGTCTTGCGTTACACCGAACCTCTGTATTCTATGATGTGCTGTACATGGTATTGCAACACAGGGTGTTCTTACAGTCTTGCGTTACACCGAACCTCTGTATTCTATGATGTGCTGTACAATGTATTGCAACACAGGGTGCTCTTACAGTCTTGCGTTACACCGAACCTCTGTATTCTATGATGTGCTGTACATGGTATTGCAACACAGGGTGTTCTTACAGTCTTGCATTACGCCGAAGACAAAGTTGTTATCTGTACATTATTATTTAACATCAACTGTGTACTTCGTCAACAAAACAAATGCGAATATAGACAGGAATACATAGTATTAGATTTAAAGTTTACTTTTTCTATTATTATGCAACAAACGGGATGGGTACAGTGGCTGATGTTGATGTCTCTATCTTCAACTGCATATTCAAGTTCATTCAGTATGAGTTTCAGATCTTCATACCTCTTCCTTGACGGCCGATTCTGTCATGCATGACTCAGTCTGTTTCAGGCGATTTCTGCTTGTAGACGTTGGGTGTGACTGCTAAAATCTTCTTAACTGTGCCACACCTCAGAGTAGGTTTTGATGCCGGGAGCAAAATAAAATTAACTAAAAGAACAAGGGAATCTGCGTTTTACAACCAAACGATATGACACATGAACATAATATCTACTTTTGAGAAACGTTTATTTCTAAATTAAGGTAACGTGGGTGACTTAATGTTATTATCGTCAATGAAATAGGACAATCTACCATGAAGTACTTCTATAATAGGTCTAGTATACTCATAAAATGTTTCCCAAAGCAACTCAGTATTGTAATGGGCCTGTAGGAGTTAGTATCTTGTGAACACCGGGTTTGATTTTCTGGAACTTTTGATGGATGTAGTGAAAATCTTATTGGACAGTGCACACCTGAAGACAATAAGCAATAGCTTTTATTTTATAACCCGATTTCAAATTCTTTAGATAAAGGAAGACACGTTGTCGATGAGATTGCATACTTGATAACACTCTTGTCTGGACAAGTAGCCTTCCCTATCATTTTACCTGGCTCGACCAAAACAGCAGAAGTGCACAGACAGGGGGAACGCTATCAGCTGGCTTGAGGAATCAGGTACTTCGAACAAAGACAACGCTTTTGAAATTCCCTCAATGGGATGGACATATTTAGCATGTTTTGTAGCATGTTATGGTATTCCTCAAGTACTAATGCCATGTTAAACAGAAAATATGAATGTATCATCGAATAAAATCAGTTTAGTGTTCTTGGAAACTTACATCATCACTGTTATCAAGTGGATTCACGCATTCAGGGTATTGTATTCGTTTCTTTATCCGATGCTCATTGAGATTAAAGTGCTACTCATTTGGACAATTGTCAGTAGCATTGATATTATCATCATGTATGTTTATTGGGGGTGTATTCACATAATGCTGGTGTTTTCTTGGTGTGTTTAGGACTGGAGTTAATAGTTTTGCAGTATTCGTATTTATGCCATTATGTCAAGTTAAATATTCTCGGTTTTACTTAAACATTATCGGGACTAGGTATATCAAAGCAGCATTACTAATCTCAGAGGCATGATCATTTATTGCAATATGCTGCTCTTGTAGTGTGTCATTTGCAATAGCATTGCCAACATAGTTCCCACGTGGAGAGTCACCAGCCGCCACACTAGTGTTAAGAGCTGTCTCAGTGACAACACTTTAGGTATGCTTCAACAGACTGTTGAGGGTTTTCTCACTTATCACAGAATATGAAATCTTACAGTGTTCAAAATTACATCGCCTCACCGGAATGCCATGCAGGAAGGAAATAGCTATGGGGGCGTCTCCGTGGTCTGATGGACAGAGCGTCTGTCCGGAGAGCAGAATGTCGATGGTTCTTACCAAGATACGTAAAATATACTATTTGTTGTTTTCCTGCTTTGCGTTCCTCAGGGCTGGTCGGCTCGGAGTCAGTATGCTGAGTGTGATTGGGGTATCTATGTTAACCCGCGGCATTGTATGTCGCGCGTGCAATCACCTACCATATACAAGCAATATTCTTGAACGCAAAGTTACGAGGGGTGTTCATTAAAGATGAACCCCACATAGCTATGGCTGTACACGTGACTATCAGGATCTTTACACTGGCTGGGTGTGTTTGCGCACGTTTGGTGATGGGCCCGTGACATAGTGAGTTTGTCTTTTGTCCACCAACGTATTCCTACGCGTGCCTCGAATGGGGTTGTGCTGATGAACTCTGCTGGGGAGCCGACACGGGGTTGGTATAACAAGCTTCTGCGGTACACTGTCAATACAGAGTCAAGAGATATGCGCCAGAATTTCCCTCCTGTATTTAGCCACTTCCTCCTGGAACTGCTCCTTCATACTATTTATGTATGTTCATTCATATGTGGGATCGGTCAGCATTGTTTAGCTCCGCTAATAGTTTTATGAAATTAGCAGGGTCTTTTACTTCACAATGATAAACATTCATTTACCATCAAATTAAGGAGCTGCAATTGAAACGTCTTTACATGTTGTCCAAATAAAAGGAAAGATCAATTTGTGATTAATCTAACTTTGGTTATTTATTAGACTGAAGGATTCCTGTAACTTGTAACATAAATTGGCATCAGAAGAACCATTCGGGTAAATATAAATTACTCCAGAACTGGATAATATAGTATTGATTGACGGCATTTCACTTATTGGTTTGGGGTAAATGTACAGGTTTCTTGATTTAAGTGCTGAAGGTATGGGAGATATTGTCAGTGTAACATCAAACATTTGTCACATTGTCTGAGCATGGCGTATCCATGTCTGCACAGGTAGCAAACAGAAATATTTTTGAAGTAGTAATGATATATGATTAAATTTTAGTGTGCACTAGTTCTGGTAGACAGATCTAATATAATGAAAGAAGAGGTAGGCATTGATGAGTCTGTGCCAGGTGATAAAATCAGATTGCAATTGCGAACAGAAACTATTGTTGGGATTATATTCGTGACAGTTAAGCTCCATAAAGACGCCGTTTTAAGGGAAACAGAGAAGAGGATCACAGATAATCCTGGAGTATTTGAAAATGTCCTACGTGAAACATTCAGAAATCGCATCCATTCATATTAACACGAAATTACTGTGAAATAAGTTGATTATTATAATTAAGAGAAGGCTGACAAATGGGCCCGAATTACAGTTCATATAACACTGCTACATATATGGGGGTTTAACGCAAGATCTACATTATGCAGACACATTTCAGAAACACCAAAACGCCTTTTTATTTCGAAACCAGGGTCTCAGAGGGGATGTTGAAAAAAGTTTAGCAGGGATGGATAGTGTGAACCTTTAACGTTGTCACTGCATTTAAATAAATCACAAAAACAGGTCATGATTGAAAAAAGGAGGAAACTGACATATAAATATGACATGGTTTGCAAACGCTATTGAGAAAAGAAATGTTTGCTACATAATTGTGATGGAAAAACGATTGTTCATAAGTTAAATGAAATATCACATCGAACATAACATGGAGACGCAAGGAAAATATAACATTCATGTACATCATAGTGAAATTCAAAATGTAAACTTAATGCTGTCCGTATAAGGAGTGAGTGACTTAAAATGTAACATCAGCATTATTTCAGCAATATAGCGACGAGAAAACATGTACATACAACTGAGTCATGACTAGAAAGTTATTTGTTTTAGCAATATCAATATTTTTATTTACAACTGTTTAAAACACGGGCTATAAGCAGAAACCAAAGCTAGGCCACCTCGCTGTGGAACTCTGAACTCTATGAACTCCAAAATCAGAATAGTGAAAAGAGAGCCGTGTTGCCAAAATATGATACCTTCCAGTTAAATTGGAATACTGACTACAGACAGAAGTTTGATTACATGTGTGAATCTCATGTCAAAATCTTTTCAGTTTTTTTCTTTCAAGAGGTTGTTCAGAGAGAAAACAATCTTCTCAAGGCTACAGAGTTAACTGACATCAGTTAACTCTCTTGCCTCGGGAAGATGAGTAGAAAACAAAAGAAAGAAAGAAAGGGAGTGCGTGAGTGATTGAGTTGTGTTTAACGCCGCTTTTAACAGTCTTCCAGTTATATCACGGCGCGGCAACTTAACGTTGGAGGAAAGCCCGAAGTGATGAAGGTCTCAGACGTTTACCACTTCGGTGAAACCCACGAGCACGGTTACGGTGCTGACAAACCTAGAAACATAATCGGGGCGAACCGGGAAAGTGATTGAGGTGAGGTGAGGTGAAATTGGGTTTAACGTCGCTTCCAAGATTATCGCACTGTTATAGCGACGTGCATGTACATGTGTGTGTTTGTGTGGCTGCTTGTACTAGTCCGGACTGATGCCGATTTATAGTGCTAGCCCACTGAGATACCATGCCGCAGTTTAACATGAATACCCCACTCAGACACAGTATACTGACTCCGAGCCGACCAGTCCTTGTTTTGGCCCCTTAATGCCGAGCGCCAGACAGGGTAACAACAAGTACCATCTTTTAACGTCTTTTGGTATGACATGGTCGGGGAACCCTGGACCTTCCGCTCTCCGGGCGGACGCTCTACCACTAGAATACGGAAGAAAGAGATTGCGATAATTTGCGTGAAGGTGTGATACGAGAAGGTATACTGAACCAAAGGTCCAGTGAATTCTATTAATTTAATTTGTAACGGCGGCCAGATGATTTGCAAATAACGAATTTATTATCCTGCCTTGTAGTTTGGCCTTGAAATTTGTATTTTCTGCTATTACAAGGACTGGTCGGCTCGGAGTCAGTATATTGTGTCTGAGTGGGTTATCCATGTTAAACATGGTATCTCAGTCGGCTAGCACTATATAACTGGCTAGAGTCCGGACTAGTACAAATAGACACATGCACGCACGCACGCACGCACGCACACAGACATGTCGCTACATAAGTGCAATAATATTAAACGCGACGTTAAACCCCATTTTCCCCCTCCTACCTCACCTCACCTGAATCGTTTCAGATTCATTCGCCGATGAGTGAGTGAGTGAGTGTGGTTTTACGCCGCTTTTAGCAATATTCCAGCAATATCACGGCGGGGGACACCAGAAATTGGCTTCACACGTTGTACCCATGTCGGGAATCGAACCCGGGTCTTCGGCGTGACGAGCGAACGCTTTAACCACTAGGCTACCCGACCGCCCCCATTTGCCGATGAACAGGATTTCTTTTTTCTGGTTTGTTGTCTGCTTTCCTGCCTTATGTTTACTAGACATTGCTCAGACAGTTTAATGGTACATCTCCTTCCGCTTCCAGTAAAAGGACATTAGTTCAGAAACTAGTTAGAAGCAAAACAACGCCGCCAGCTCATAAGAGAGCAAACCTACAGCCGCCGATGCAATTCCCTACTTTGATTTATACCCAATGTCCCCCTGATTTTTTCAGGTGAACAATTGACATGACATGTATTTGTTTATGACGGGTGCCACCGGTAGGGCAGTATACGCTCACCTCTTCGCGATCACCATGTGATATGGAAAGGGTTTTGTCTCTTTTATTTGACAGTTTTAAAACCTACGTACGTATATTTGGGATTATATTGCTAACCGATGGCATACGCTGAATGTGTGTCAAAGTGTAACAAGGTGTCACTGCGCAAAATAAGCCCAAGTGTTGCAATTAAGCGAACAACTTATTGCCTTTAAGTAGAACACCGTAAACATTGTCGTTTAAATGGGGTTTTTTCACAACTTTGTTACACAATGTCTGTTTTATTTTTAGTTGACCCTGATAACACTTTTCTTTCTCTGATAAATTAATAAGCGAAATATATCTTAGCATTCATTCCTGTGCCAGTACTCTCGAATAAAGTGAAGGCTCGTAATCACTGCTAACAAAGTTACGAAATTGAACATCATTATTTGTTTCGGTATTCCTGTTATTTCAGTCATTCACAGCATTATTCAGGACAAAAACAAAGTAACCGCGGAAGGAATAGCTTCCGATTCATCTTATAGCCCCATGCCTTGATTGTCAGGTCGAACCAGTGGATCATTTGGTAATTCTATAGGGTTTTCTTTAAGCACTTTGACAATTCCAGTGGTTTGGCTTCCAATTATGAAGAATTGCAACTGACATATTAACGATATCGTTTCGCGCTCTACAAGAAGGTGTGTCTAAAAATCTATTCTACAACACATTTCAGGAATCGATCGAGGAAGACTCACAGCCTGACATTTACACAATGTATCCCCGAAGGCGAGTTAGGCACCAGTAATTCACCTTGCAACTCTCAGGAAATTCATCTCGACGAAGAAAACTAATACGTAAACGTACGCTCCGTCTTTGGTTATGTGACTTACAAATCTCGTAAATGAATCAAAATATAACGAATGTGAATAATGTAGACAATGTCTGCCGTTGTTTTCAACTGTTAACAGCAAAGTGGCTTCCTTTGAAGTTTTCGGTGTATGTCTGTTTCACATTGCGGCATTGATCTTCTTCAGGATAGAGACCAGTACACCCGACAGATTAATGACGTGTATTTCACCGTCGACATGATGGATATTTCAATTGAAACCTAACAACCGTCATTACAATGTAAATTGGCAAAGGGTGTATCTTAACCATCTGGTGCAATATTTGAACATATCTCATCTATTAAAAGTGTCGGACATGCGTCATGTGGACATGCGGATGTGCGTTTAACATAGAGTCAGCAATTCCATATGCCATGCCGTAAACTAATGTATCACTTGAGATAATAATATTATTTCTTCTTTGTCCCGGATGAGCAGGTTGATAGTTGCTTTTTGTTATTTTGGAATTTGCATTTGTGTTTGGGTTTATGCCTTACGTGAAGGGGCATGGATTACCATGTAGTCATAGTTGTAGTAAAAGTCTGTGCATATCTCCGTCCCTGAGCAGTACCAGAACGGTTGTCGAGTGTGATACCAAACCAAGGATCATAAGCGTAATCGAAGTGAACCTGGAATTTGATCGCGAACATATATAACCAACTGATCCTACCTCAATTTAGAAAAGCAACTCCGCGTTAGATCATTGAAGCAGCCCTGTCTTTATTTCTGACGTGAAGGAATAATATCCATAACTTCATTTTGAGAAAAACAATGACGCACTATCTTTGTATTTGGTTTGGTGAGCGTTTTCAAATTGACCATATACACATCCTGAAGAGACATCAGCTATGTGCTTCTAAATGTCAGATGTCCTGCCACTTCTGTATTCAGAATTAAGAAATATAACACATGATCCTTCTACTCGAAAATTTGATATATATCCCGTCTTGTCGACACGAGTTCCGGATATTATGAAGCCTGATTTAAGTAATTCCCATGAAGTGCTGGAGGCAGCAGTCCGATGCCATCGTTCTCTAAGAAAATGATACCCTGACTGTCTAAACAATTAATGGGGCAAAATTACATTGCTCTCTCTCTTCGCTGGTCGCAATAGCAACCCGAGTATGAAAGATCAGACACCTTGATGCCAATCATTGCTCGTCAAAGCTCAGACCTCTAGGGATTCAACGGACTACAGTGATTGCCCCGGTCAGTGACAGATCAGATGAAGGCTGACCCCCAAATGGACATTGATCGATGTGATAAGTCATGACTGCAACATTATAGGTAGCTAATAGGGAGGAGTGTTATCGTTGTGGTCATCGGAACCGTGACACTAGAGAAGGCTGATGTTACACTATTTATCCGTTTCCTATCACTGCGACAAATGAATGCATTGTCTAGAATATTTGAATTAAATTAGCGTTGTAAGTGTAGGAAGGATGGGGCAGATGGTATAGTGTCTCTGTGTACTACGAAACGTGGAAAAGAATTTTATATTTACATCCTAGCATGTGTGCATCTATTGGATGTCGCTGTGTGTGTCCTGGGCTAGCACATGTTGTATCAGAGTCAACCGACAATACATATGTACTACTGACGAGGTAGTGTGAGATGTATCCCGTAACACATACACCGTATAGACGATGTGGTGTCAGAGATATCCCGTAACACATACTCAGTACTGACGATGTGGTATCACAGATATCCCGCAATACATACACAGTATTGACGATGTGGTGCCAGAGATATCCCGCAATACATACACAGTACTGACAAGGTAGTGTCAGAGATACCCCGTAACACATACACAGTACTGACAAGGTAGTGTCAGAGATATCCCGTAACACATACACAGTATTGACGATGTGGTGTCAGAGATATCCCGTAACACATACACAGTACTGACAAGGTAGTGTCAGAGATATCCCGTAACACATACACAATACTGACGAGGTAGTGTCAGAGATATCCCGTAACACATACACAGTACTGACAAGGTAGTCTCAGAGATATCCCGTAACACATACACAATACTGACGAGGTAGTGTCAGAGATATCCCGTAACACATACACAATACTGACAAGGTAGTGTCAGAGATATCCCGTAACAAATACACAATACTGACAAGGTAGTGTCAGAGATATCCCGTAACACATACACAATACTGACGAGGTAGTGTCAGAGATATCCCGTAACACATACACAATACTGACAAGGTAGTGTCAGAGATATCCCGTAACACATACACAATACTGACAAGGTAGTGTCAGAGATATCCCGTAACACATACACAGTACTGACAAGGTAGTGTCAGAGATATCCCGTAACACATACACAGTACTGACGAGGTAGTGTCAGGGATATCCCGTAACACATACACAGTACTGACAAGGTAGTGTCAGAGATATCCCGTAACACATACACAGTACTGACAAGGTAGTGTCAGAGATATCCCGTAACACATACACAATACTGACGAGGTAGTGTCAGAGATATCCCGTAACACATACACAGTACTGACAAGGTAGTGTCAATACATATCCCGCATATCACGTGAGCGCTTGATTAAAAACATGAAAAGATTTGGAAAATATCTGTTGACAAGGAGTTGGAGGTACACATGCTTTGAAAATCTTGCAATCGACCGAAATCAGCACGACAGTTTACGAACCGGATTTCGATTTCGTTGCGCGATTGTGATTGGACTGTGCATAGACTCGTTAGTCCAGCCAAAATGTAACTCCATCATACCAGCCTAGTTCGGCAAGGGTGGAAACTGGACATTAATAGTCAGTTAACTCTCCTGTCTCGGGAAGATGGCGTAGTACTTACGGGTAACAATAGTGATCACATTCGTAAATTCTTTCAAGATACAAGTGCCCTTTTTGCACAACGACGTATTGTCTAAGGGGCCATGTATTTGCTATTATAGGAGTTTATAATAGGAGATATTATAGGGACGTGGATTTTTGTTGTGCTTGGGGATTCACTATTCATAGTTTTCTGCGTAAAACCTATTTATTCAAGTATTTTCAAGAACAGATTCCTTTTTGCAAATAAACAGAATTTCAAATGGTCGATACCTAAGTATGTCATATTTGGAAACACGTTGTTATGTAAGGTAATACAACCTTCAAAGCATATTGCAAATTATTCAGATATCGAAAGCGTCTGGTCATTTTTCCAGATATGTTTTGTTCTTTTCAGAGTAAATTATCCGAGCGTTGATCATTGGTAAAACATTTTATTAATATCATAATAATAGCCACGTTTTGACTCAGTATAACATTTCCCTTTGTGTCATGTTCATATGTCTTTGATACAGTTAATACAAAATAAACACTCAAGGTAATTAGTCAAAGAAGACTCTCGTCATGCAGAAAGAGCCAAGATGGATAGGAACTAATTTCATCTTTCCTTAGACTCCAAAGGGATCTTTGTTCTCTGGATATTCCTGGTATGATTTGTGCATTAAACCAAGACGCTAGGCTTCTTTTATTAGCAAAAACATATGTGCAGCTTCACAGGTGTCTTTGCAAAGGCAACTGTCTCGGACGTATATTTACATATGGAAGGCTAACATGTGTTCAATCATGTGTGAGGCTATTTTGTTCTTTCCACATGTTTGAACTGCTTTGTTACTTACGCCAATTGCCAAACAGAATAGTTAGTGAATAAACAAAGAGCTACGAGAAATTACAGATTATCTGACCCGAGGGAATGAAGGCTGACTTACAATAAACAAATCATAACAATGCTAAATCATATGTCCTAAACAATGTGTAATTCCTAGAAACTATATGGAATGTCACTCGTGCATAGAAACCTCGATGAAGTCAACGTATTGTTCAGGTGACGCACTGTTACCAATATGTGACGATCTGAGCCTCATGCTTTCTCAATGATCTAAGGTGACGCAACGCTTCAACAGACCTGTACCAGCATAGAGACTCTCGGATATGCACATGTGCAAATATAGGCAAGCTAATACACTCGATCGCTCTACCAATATTAAAAGTCATCTCAAAGCATTTCAGCCCTTTCGCTTTACTTTACATTATAAAAAGAAAAGGTTCGTGATTAAGTGAGATGGGTTTTACGCCGCTTTCAACAGTATTCCAGTTATATCACGACGAGTCAACTTAATGTGTGAGGAAAGCCCGATGTGATACAGATCGCAGTCGTTTACCAGTTTGGTCAAACCCACGGGCACGGGTATGGTGCTGTCATCCCTTGAAACATAGCTGGGTTGAACTGGGATTCGAACCAGCGATTATCATTTTGCTGACGTTCCAAAGGACGCACCACTACACATCAATTTGTTGCACCTTTGGCTACCAGGATACTCGTGCCCCCATCAAGAAAAGGGTTAATGAAATGCAATTTAGATCTTTGCTCAGACAGAACATTAATACAGACTATCAAACCGCATTTTCGCATATCACATCCTCAATTCACGTTGATGCAAACAAAGTCCCAGTTACTGAGTTGTACCCAAATCATAAATAATTCGGTGCCGCATCATTAAGGATGATGAGTCGTCAGAGAACACTATATTATTGTGGGGAGTTGTACCCATGGAACGATCAGCACGTTTCCCTATGATGTATTGACAGATGGTCAATGACTTCAGATCGTGTTGTGGGAAAGTAGCTTGTGGTCCTTGTCGCTTCAGATTTAATAATGGCATTGTTCCTCGTTAATCGTTGCTCGCATCAGGTGGGGGAGTTGCGGCAGGAAATTGTGGAGTTATCTGGAGTTCGATTATGTCCAATGTGTGTTTGCTTGTGCATTAGGATCGAGAGATTTAGGCGCTCCGATAGTATTGTTTGGATTATGTCTTTACATTTCATCATTTATATGATAAGGAGAGTTATGTATTTCAGATAGACTGAATGAGTGATTTCGGTTCACTGACTGACAGTTCAATACGGCAGTAAAATACACGAGCAAGTATATTTTACTCAGGTGGTGAAATGGGGTTTAAAGTCGCGTCCAAGATTATTGCACTTATACATCGACGTGCCATATTTAACGTCTTTTGGTATAACGCTGCCGGTGAACGAACCCGCTCCACTACTAAACCACGGAGGCGGTCCACCCCATGTGGAGTTATGAGAGACGATTAAAAGACATATACAATCACGCTAAAATATATTACATAAAATATTCGATCTTTTGACGATAATAACAGGGTAGGTCTTGGCAGGAAACATACTTCTGGGCTGGAGAGTGCAAAACTGCTTATATTGTTAGTGTGGTGACGTGCAATCACACAATCCTCTGTAATAACATGCCACATGGACAATGCTAGTTGCCAGACATGTCACTGCTACGCGCTTCAAGAAGTCACACAAATATGTTACACTAAGATTTGTTTTGTTTTAGTGAAACTCGAACAACATTAACATCATTAGAAAGTTTCTCTCCTCCGTATGTATAGCGTCGGGCAATTTACAACCCGATGTCATAGAGCACTTTACACAGAGCTGAGTAAATGTCTTATGAAGGCTAGCTCTAACCATATCCCTCAAAGTGTAAATAAAGAAACAATGAAAGCCTTATTGGAAAATGATTGGTTAAATGATACTAACTATGAAATAAGGGTGGCCAGAAGAGAATTGATAGCGGACAATAGGACACATTTCCACAACCGAAAAGAATCAAATCTCCAGGGCCTGATGGTATCACCAATGAGCACCTAATATTGGGACCGCCTCCGTGGTCTTGTGGTAGAGCGTCCGCCCGGAGAGTGGAAGGTCCGGGGTTCGATCCCCGGCCGCGTCATACCAAAATACGTTAAAAGATGGTACTTGTTGTTACCCTGTCTGGCGCTCTGCATTAAGGGGCTAAAACAAGGACTGGTCGGCTCGGAGTCAGTATACTGTGTCTGAGTGTGGTATTCATGTCAAACTGCGGCATGGTATCTCAGTGACCTAGGACTATAAATCGGCATCAGTCCGGACTAGTACAAGCAGCCACACAAAAACACACGTACATGCACGTCGCTATATAAGTGCAATAATCTTGGAACCCCATTTCACCTCACCTGATATTGGGAGAAGAGGCGCTTGTGGTTACACTCAAATACTATTCAATCATATACTTGCATCCCAGTAATATCCATGTGCCTTCAGACAAGGTACCATAATACCTATTCATAAAGACAAAAACGAGAAACACGATCCACGTAATTACAGGGCAAACTCTTGCATCCTGTCCATATAAACCCTTAGAGAAAATCATTTTAAGTAGAAGAGAAAAACAGTCACTCAGTAGCTCCTATCCTCCGATTTTTTACAATTTGGTTTCTGAAAAGAACACAGAGCAATCATGTCTCTATTCACCGTCTACGTAATTTCTAACTAGAAAGAGAATCGCAAGTGTTTGCTGCCTTTTAGGGATAATGAAATCTTAATGTTTTCGATCTTATTTGACACGACGGCCTATTCGTCAAATTCCATGAACTTGGTGTCATAGGCAAATATTGGAACCTACTTTTCCATAGCTGTAGGGACAGCTTGGCTTTTATATCATACAACGGAGAAAGATATGATGTGTTTCCCATAAAACAAGGTGTTTGGCAAGGTCGAGTTATATCAGCATGGTTCTTTTTCGTTTTCATAAATGATCTTATATGTGAATTAAGGGGAGCAAACAATGGCCTCTCTGTTCATTGAATCTATACACCCTAGGTTTTATTGGCCGTTGATACAACAGGCGGCTTACAATTACGAAGTACCTATGTTGTGCTCACATTGATCACAGAGCTTTGATGTCTCTTACCAGTCCCTTAACTCCTTAAATATCATGAGATGGATAACAGTCATGTCTATTATCTACATCACAATATGATAAATATGTACATGATTGTCACAGATACCTTTGCCGTTGAGAAACATGCTCCTGCTTTAAAGAAGCATTTAGTCATCGATTTACTAAGCTTGGAGGAAGAAAGACCAGCTATAGGGAGTAAATTGTGACATGTCTTGTGATGTCCATATTGTTGAGCCCATGCTAAACACTACCAGTTTCCTCGGGCGAACATAACGTGCGGAGAAGAAAATACGGTTGCATGTCTTTCTATAATTGGCACGTGTTCAGGGGAATCCATTTAGTTCTTCTGGTTTGAATTGCTAAGTGACAGGAAGTCCTTTTCATTGTTTTGCAGCACAGTTTAGAGAGGAGAGAGACATTATTTCCTCAAGTATGCATGTATGAACGCCATACGGCCATAATGCATATCTTTTTTCGAGAAATATGAGCTACAATAGTCATTAAGACCGAGTACAGTGTTAAATGTCACGACAGTTGACATGAGAAAGTATTTTTTTACATCTGATTATGTCATAAACAGGATTGACATTTTGTACATTGAAAATAAACGACAAACCAAATGTCCATAATCATGGGTATCTCTATTGAAAGTCCATTGTACCATTCCGACAACATCGTAAGCATGTGTTGATGAATTACTTACAACAGTAATGATAACAGGTACTCGCAAAAAGGTGAGCGTTTCCTCCCCCATCGATGGCACCCGTCCCACATGCAAGATCTAATTTGAGCTAATTGATTGTTAATATTTCATTTAAGTACAGCCTTGGGGACATTTTCATCATGGACAATTAAATAGAGATAATGATCCGTGTGTGTTAACAATTTCAACTCTACAGCGACCACTGTCATTGGGTGATATATCACATAATCATATTTTAATATTATTTTCAAATCCAAATATATTTACACATTAAATACTGGAATGCCTGACCATTGAATATGTTGATATTGCTTAGACAACAACAGCAGCAGGCGAGAATCATCAATCTATAGAAAGGGACAATATAATTACAAGGGCGGTGGTTAAAGCGTTCGCTCGTCACGCCGAAGACCGGAGTTCGATTCCCGACATGGTTAAAATGTGTGAAGCCCATTTCTAGTGTCCCCCGTCGTGATATTGCTGGAATATTGCTAACAACGGCTTAAAACCATACTCACTCACTCACTCACTCAATGTAAGTACATTTTGTAAGACAAACTTGAGTTGGGTTTAACGCCACATTGAACAGTACTCCAGTTACATCACGGCGTGTCAGCTTTATGTGGGGGGAAAAGCCCGAAGTGATGCAGGTCTTAGACCACCTTGGTGAAACCCACGTGCACGGGTATGCTGACAAACATACAAACATAATCGTGGCGAACCGGGACTCATAGGATTCTGGCGTGCCCAGGAACGCAACACTGCACAGCGAATTGCGGCGCCTTAGACGACTGGGCCACAAACGTGAGGTATTTTGGATCTAAGCTGAATACAATGGTCAATAAAACATATGTAATTTATGTATTATACTATTCATCATTTGTAATCACAAATTTCTGTTTGTTTCAGCAAAATGGATCCCAACTTTTGTAATGGCAGTGTTTGCTACAATCAATCAGGTAAACCTGTTTAAATGTTTTTAATCTCAAACACTAAAGTCTTCCCGTAATTGACCCCGGCTTTCTTTATATTCTGTGGGGCCGCCTGGAGAATGTAAACTCCGAGGTTCGATCCCTGGCCGCGTCAAACCATAAGACATTAAAAGATGTTTTTTTGTAGATTTTAAAAAGGCTTTTGATTCTGTCAATCGCTTTAAGCTATGGACATGTCTACGAAAAGCTGGTTTACGTGGGGAAATGTTTACTATTCTAAAAACAATGTATTCTAATGTGAGATCATGTGTTCGTTGTGGGGATAGTTTAACAGATTTCTTTGATTGTCCTTTGGGCCTAAGACAAGGCTGTATTTTGAGTCCGATCTTATTTTAATTTTTCATTAATGAATTATATTACGAAATAGTGGTAGACAGTGGTAAACATGGTATTCAAATGTTCCCAGATTGGATAGAAATATAAATGCTACTTTTCGCAGATTATGTCATTCTAGTGTCAGATACTGTTGTTGGTCTTCAAAGGCAATTAAATATTTTAAGTACATACACGAAAGAATGGAAATTATCAGTAAATTTGGAAAAAACTAAAATTGTTATCTTCAGAAAAGGTGGTCCAATATATAGCGTCGAAAGAGAGATGGTCATTCGATGGTCAGTTAGTCAATATAGTAGATCACTACTCATATTTAGGAATCTTGTTCCCACACACAATGAATTGGAAAAAAATCTGTCCTTGACTTGTCCTTGCGTGCAAAGAAAGCTTTAATAAGTGTAATGTCTATTTCTCATAAAGTGGGATCGATGTCACCTAATATCTTCTTTGAGCTTTTTGATACCAAGATACAACCAATTTTATTGTATGGTTCTGAAGTATGGGGATTTCAACGTTATGACTGTTTAGAGAAGGTTCACTTATTAGCATATAAAAAAGTTTCTTTATGTCGGATCTTCTACATACAAAATTGCATGGTTTATGGTGAATGTGGTAGATACCCATTATATATTAACTCTCAAATCAGATGTTTAAAATACTGGTTTAAAATTCTTCATATGCATGAACAACGTCTCCCCAAATTAGCTTATAACATGCTTCTACATTTAGATAACATGGGAAAGAATACTTGGACATCGCATATAAGAAATCGTTTATTTTCGCATTGTTTTGGTTTTATATGGCTATGTCAGTCAGTTGGAAATGTAAATATGTTTCTTAATGAATTTCGGAATCGGTCTATAAATATGTTCTACCAAGAATAGCACTCCACTTTAGAGGATAGTTCACGTTATGAATATTACAAAACTTTCAAGACTTTACTTCAACCAGAAATATATAATAATTTATCAGTACTCATTACGGTAAATTTAAGAAAACAGTAAATGTTAATTAAATATCGACTTGGTTTGCTAGACCTATTTGTAAAGGAAGGAAGAAAACTGTCCATTGAAAAAATGAAAAGAATTTGTCCATTGTGTAATCTAGAAAATGAAATTCATTTTGTGTTTGTCTGTCCATTTTACAATGATCTCCGAAAGAAATATATATAAGATTATTTAATTGCAATGTCACCGATAAACGCCTTTGTAGTTATGCTGACGACAAAGAACGAATCAAATATATTAAATCTTTCTCTTTATATTAAGCATGCATTAGCCAAAAGAAATTAATTAATCAAACAACGTGTATATCCCAATGTGTAACATATATGATTGTATCTACATGTGTAACTCTTTCTTGTATATGGGCCGGTGGCCTTTTGTACAATAAACTTCTTTGACTTTGGTATTTGTTGTTACCCTGTCTGCCACCCGGCATTAAGGGGCTAAAACAAGTCAGCATACTGTGCCTGAGTGGGGTATTCATATTACACTGCGGCGTGGTTTTTCAGTGGTCTGGTGCATCATTCCGGACTAGTACAAGCAGCCATACACACACTCGTGCAAGCACGTCGCTATATAAAGCGTCATAATCTTGGGCGTTAAGGGCCAGTTCACTTCATACCCGGAAAGAGGCTCCAATATTTAATCTGAGTCATGGATATAAAGTCCCATGGGAAGTTAGTACAGATGTTATCAATATAACTTTACATATGTAACTAGACAATCATTTCATAAGCAGACAAGGGAATAGTTTGTGACTGTTTTAAGTCACCTCTGGCAATATTCCAGCAATACCGGGGGAACCAAGGCATTAATTAACCACAAGACCATCCCCCATCCGACATACTCTATCTGGCAACTGATCTGATCTGATCAATCACTGCCACAGCCTCACCAATTAAAATGAACTTCATCACGTCTATGAGAGCGAGCGTCAAGTCAGCGTTAGATTGGAACGATCAATGTCACAGGTGGTAAAACTGATGACCAAGGTCAGATTAATTATAAAGATTGAACACAACTTCCGCCAAAGGCTAAATTTATTTATGGTTTCTTCTTACTGTCTTAAAACTTGTCTGATGACTGAACAAAACGTGTGTATTGAAACCATGTTGTTATTTGTTTTCAGCGCCAATGATGAACATGAAACCGGACGACTGGGGATTCATTTTCAAGGTCATTTTCACGCCAATTATCGCCTTAGTAGGAATCGTTGGAAACTGTCTCTCATTCATGGTCATGAAAACAAGGATGTTGCGTGAAAAATCCTACAGTCATTACCTTTGCGCACTAGCGGTGTTCGACAGTTTGTCCCTAGTAGCAGTGCAAGTGAAAACCGCTGATGAACTGCTCTACTACCTTCACAAGCCAAGTCTGTTCACCTACTTCACCGACGCAGGGTGTAAACTATATGTATTCACTGAATGCATGTGTTATTTGATGTCGTCTTGGCTTATTGTGTGTATGGCCCAGGAAAGGCTAATTGTTGTGTTCATGCCCTTCAAGAAGCATGTGTTGTGCACACAACGTGGCGCGGTGGTAATCATACTAGCTATCTTCGTTGTTATGTCCTATACGCAGATGTTCCGACTCATCATGGTTACCAAGATAGGGGACAAGTGTGAAGGCCGGCCGGAACTATCCGCTATTTATACGTCTCTCCATGTGTATTTCTATCAGTTTGCGTTGTGTTTCATCCTTCCTATCCTTATCGTGTCCATCTGCAACATATCTGTCCTGTGTAAGATCCGGAGCGTCAGTCGAGCAATGGCGGATGAGAACTCGTCGTCCACGAGATTAACGCGAGGAGCAGCGAGACGTCACAAGACCACTATGATGCTACTGACAATCTGCTTCATGTACATCATAACCCTTTTGCCTGTAATCACCGTCACTATGATAGTGTTCGTCTACCTGAATTGTTACCCGTTACACGCCCCTTACGTTTTCATCAACATCACACCTTGGACACATGTTGCCACTGTCGTCTCACAAATCAATTACGCGGCAAACTTTTTCATATACGTCGTGTCAGGCAAGAACTTTCGTGTTGAACTCAGAAGAATATTTTCTAGAGAAAGAGGAAGTAACCTAAACAGCTCCAAGACACGGGAAGAGATAATGCTCCTCTGATGTCCTACTCACCATGCCATATCCGGGGTTTGCAGAGGCCAAGGAAAATATCACTTTATGATGCATGATTATTTTCAATATGACGGGAACAACGGATAACGAGTAGTGTATTTGTCTGTCATTAATCATCCTAAATGTTACACATTATCTCGTTTAGAGTGGAGCTTCTGGTAATGGCTTATTCACATGTGGACGGTTTACATTAAGCCAAATCACCAAAACTCGAGTACCGTTTTCAATGGGTACGTTGTAACATCATGTTTTGAACCTGACTTGCTAATTGCAATGAATCTTTGTTAAAGTAAATTTGACATTTTACAGAAACAGCCATCTTTAGCAGCATTAAACAGACAAATTACAGGACGTAACTGGATTTACATCGTTTTCAATTTGTGGCCCTTCATTGTACTTAGAAAATGACTTTTTATGATAGATGATAATCATCATTATTGGCACATATGTAAGCTATTTGTGTGATACGTTGTACCTGTATCTTCATCTGCAATACATGTATTTATGTCCAATACTAGATGTGATTGTGTAAACTGTTTTGTCATTTGAATCGAATGTTATTTATGTCTGATATTCACGTTGTTTATATATTATAAATTGAATTGTAGCTTCTTGTGATTACTTTTGATCTAGGCAGTTAGATGAATGTGTGTTTCAAAAATCATAAAACGTTGATCGTGCCTAATGATATTGCTCAATCCTTCCTATATGTCGTACATACTCGTATGTGACTTGTGTCATTGTGAATATGTCGTTGAGTGCGAATCTACCTGGTGCCACTGTTTTGATGACATTGTTTTAGTAAGCATTTTCCATGACAGTTTGGGGAGTTTACTGTTACTTTTAAGGAGTTGCATCAGCATAGTTGTAATGCTACATCAACACTGCCAATAACAAGCAAACATTCTTCAGCCCCGAGATGTTGGTTATCCAAGGATGAATTCAAAATGGGCGGACTACATTATATCATGTATATTTTTTCTTCGGCGCATTGTAATTCGAACTAAAAGCATTCCATATTTTTTCACATTTCTGAAATTGTTCACCAGGTGTAAATAGGTGTGAAATGTACGTGTTATGGCTTTGAAAGAAACACGTGTGTTGAATGTAGCAGTAGTACTTAAAATACATACATTAACATATTGGTATTTATGACGCTAACATAGGTTGTGCTTGTTGGACATATTTGTGATAGTGTAACAGTGAAGTGTTTTGGCACGTAGCATTTATTAATGACAGCTATACACATGATGTATCTCCCTAACCCAACCGATAATGTGTTTGATGGGTACGTTTCCTAAAATGAAACAGGATGTTATTAGTCGCACAATGTATTTTAGGGGTCTTTCTATCCACCAACATGTTGTGTCTTTTATTTGAAAGTGAAACATTTTCTTTCTGTAATGAGGGTAATTATTTACTGATATATTCATATTCATAAAAAAAACTTCGGTTTATAGAGTACTCGATTCAACTAGCTAGCGCTGTTTATTTTCCCAGCCTATGAACACCGTTATTGTCCTGTGAGAAACTAAAGGATGCATACGTTGGATTGAATGAACTTGCAGCTAAACTGAAGCTCTTTTGGTACAATTAGCCCTTTCTTAAGTATATTTACAACGTCATGACCACATCATATTTACAGTAACGTTTGTAAAATAATTTCTTACTTTTAGGAAAGGAACCTAGGGGAGGTTACTTACGTACAGGTGTTATTGAGAGGGATTTTGTTATGTTTTTCAAATATTTTTAAATGTGAAAGCATTAATAATGAAATCGACAATAATTTTGTATTGTTGTATTAATGGGTAAATGGGGTTTTACGACTCTGTTCCAGTATTCCCCCGGAACAACAGGATTGGGATTAACACGTTGTACCCCAGTGGGGATCTGAACTTTGTCCGTATGAGAGAACATTCTGACCACGAATCCACATCGTCACTATACAATGTTTGATATACAGCAGCAGCAGTAGCATGTTGGTCAGTGTACATGTCAGCATATGTGATATACAATGGTGTCTTGTTCATTCTTTCTATCATAGTTTTGAATCAGGTTATCATGACATGTACATGTACTCGTCCATATTGTTTGTCTTTTCACAATAAATTCACAGTAGGTTTAATCAGGCCGAAACAGTGTTTCCTTTATCATTGATCTCATTGGACAAACTAACCTGCCCCTTGCCCCAGCGTACAACGGGTATAATATTAAATGTGTGCATTCTTACTATACTGGCAGAAGGGGTGAAACAGGGAGATTTGCTAAACACACAGAGGGGAGAATCAAAATATCTGTTTGGCATAAATATGATTTTGTTGTACGATGCGTATTGTTTTGCATATCAAGATCATCATTGATATGCTAACCTTTTCATGGCAACTAAATGGGGCTTTTACTCGCCATGGTAGCGGCGGACAGATTGCACAGTGGAAGCAGTTACTATAAAGAGGCCATCGAGCTACAGTCACACAAAGGCTGGAAGACCAAGTAAAACATGGCTTAGATACGTCACAGTTATATTCCCTTTCGCTACACGACACAACTGATTTTACAACCTTTGCGACAAGTTGATTTAACATATCTAGCAAAACAAGTACAAAAAACGTCGTGACGCTAATATTAACACAGTAATGTAGGCCTGGTTTGGGAATAAGCAGCGAAAGATTCAGTGGTCGGTGGTTACCTTTATGCTGACTCAAATTTGTATACATGTAACCGACAGATATGGTTTGACATAACTCATTCACAGGTTGAATGGTAAATCATTCACACTCGTTGAGTACTGTTCGTAATATCCCGTTCACCCCTTACAAACGGTGTGCTGTCTAACTGAAATCCACTGTGCCGACAGGAAAGAGTGATAGAGATGGTTTAATGCCGCTTTGAACAGTAGTTCAGTTATATCACGGCGTGTCTGCTTGGTTTTGGAGGAAAGCCCGAAGTGATGAATGTGTTAGATGTTTACCACTTTGGTGAAACAGGAAGGAGTATGATGCCGACAACTCTGGAAACGTTTCGAAAAATCGAACCCAAAATGCCATGTTCTGGGGATGCCCAAGGGACGCAATTCAAGACAGCAAATTGCTTCTACTCAGAAAACTGGGCGACCCATGCCCTCCAAGAAGGAAGGATAACAAAAATGGTAACAACAAATCATGGAGTCTATCTACATGTATGTATGACCTACTCGCAGGCTGTCGAGACAGTGACAGCGGGATGTCGAGATTTAGTTTGCAAAATATATATTTTAGACACTGTAACAGCATCGGTTTGTATGTCATGGCGCACCGTGGATATTCTAAGGGATACACAAATATGATAAGAAAGACTTATCACATAATACCTGATAACTCATTACTGAGTTCTGTTTCCGTTAAGAACAGATTGGCTACTGACTACGGAGCAATCATGTTTAGTGATGGGCTTATCGTCTGGATAAAGATCGTGTGATTTTTCCGAAAAGGAATCCATTCACGTAACAAATAATGATCATAAATCAAAATGATGATAAAATGACATTCGCAAGACGATGGGTGGCATGTCTATTGCAAAATGGGTTAAACCGTTTTGACCGTTAAGATGGATTAAAACTTAAAGATCGACGGAATGTTTTATCATGAACAAAAACGTCCCAGCACCTGTGCTCCACACATCAACATATTTCCCTCGAGATGAACACAGATACAGTCAACGTACATAAAGTACCCCGAGCGCATGCCAGGACCTATGTCTAATTCCGTTGTAATTTGTTGGTACGTTCAGAAAGAACTATCCGCTTTTGTGGCTGCAGTAAACGTACATAAAGTTACACCTGTATACACCAGTACTTCTGTCGCAGTTTGTTTGTACGATTAAATAGGGCAATAAAAGAAACGGTTTCAACAATCCAGTAGTCAGGGGGCGCAGTGACCCAGTCGTCTAAGGCGCCGTAATTAGCTGTGCAGAGTTGCATTCCTTGGGCACGCCAGAAAGCTTTGACCGTGGGTTGGAATCCCGGTTCGCACCGATTATGTTTCTAGGTTTGTCAGCATCATACCCGTGCTCGTGGTAAACACATGAGGTTTGCATCACTTTGGACTTTCCTCCCACATGAAGTTGACACGCTGTGATATAACTCGAGTACTGCTCAGAGTGGCGTAAACCCAACTCACTCAGTCACTCCAATGACCATTTTCTCCCCTGATACCAAGCACATTATACACATGTACATGTGTGTGTTTTCACATGCTGGCAATAACATTTTATGGCGATCATATATGATTTTTAAATACTGGTATGTTGTAACAGTCGGATAATCTAAATGTGCCTTCCACACTGGAACGAATTGACTTTGTAGATGAGAAGTTCACGTTCAAAATATTTCAGTAATATTTCTGAAAATTTCATTCATTTAGCCGAGTAGAATGTTCCTCATCGTGTAGGGAAACTTTTTACTCTTCGGTGGCAATATCCAATGCACATCATATCCACCTATTGTTCTTTACGAATTTAGAAATCTATTTTAGCGTATCCAGTTGAAAGGCATTGTGTTTTTGCGATTTCATTAAATTGTTGTCAACCCAACTTACTTCACAGAAAGCTGTCTTCAGGTCTTGAGTGGTACTATACCGATTTTCAAGGATCTAGAGTGAAGTGATCACGCTGTACTACACCCCCAAACCCGGCATAAACAGCTGGTGTCATCATTGTATTTGTAAAATGAGTATAGCTTTTATGAATGTTTCGTTCCATGTCATAATTATCTCGGAGATATTTCCGGTTTCATTTCACATAGTCACTGTAAAATTAAGAGTTTTCTTTTTTTAAAAAGTCTCTTCTTCCCCTGAGCAAAAGCGTGGGGACATTTAATTTGCTTGTGCAAGCCCATTTTAAACTTTTTTTGCGACATTTTCGCTTTTGGATCACATTAGAGACGATGTGTCATGTGACTATCATTGTTTAAGCATGATATGGAGGTGGGGTCCAAGATTACTTTGTGAAAGGCGAGGATTTGCGAATATGAGCGACGACTGTTGTTATAAAAATAATAAATATGCTTCCTGTACCGCTGTATTGATTCACATGGTGATATGTTTGTCTCGACACTGGCCTCGATGTCAACTTTGTCCCTATGGCTAAAGACATGTAACTCAATGGGTTGTAAATACGTTCTAATAAACCGATATATAGACCAATGTGTTTTATCTTATATCAGCACGGGAAGCGTCGGCGAATACATGTGGTAAAGGTATTGACCAAGAAAATGATGTGGATAGATATTATATTCCATTACGACACCCGTGTCCATGGATTTAAGCAAAGTGGCACTCTACCACCTGCGTCACTTTAGGCTTTCTTTTCAGATTAAAAACTGACCGCCGTTATAGGACGGAACGCAGCGTTAAATCCATAGCCACTCACGCAATATTACATTACAACCTTGGACATGGTTGTAAGAAGCTGTCGCGATAATCAAGGATCGGTATCATAATGGCATAGACAAGAGATCGGCTGATTAGGTCGTATAGGCACCTGAGTAGCATCGATGCTGTCATATAGAAATTATATGATGGACTGTGACATTAAATCAGAGAGTACTTGCCTAATAATAGTCCAATAACGATCAATATATGGCTTTAATGAGACAGATGTACAACGTTTCTGGACTAAGAGAAATTGAATTTATTGGTTGGTTAATTTCGCTTTTCATCACTCCGACAATTAAGTATATTATATGAAGTGGTGTACAGATTTAAAGTGATAAATTACCTTCGACATATATGCAGTCAGCCTATACGATTTGTCATAATTCTAACACACTCATCATTGGAGATTCGGAATCAAAAACGCATGCGGTGAGGTGAAATGGGGTTTAAAGTCGCGTCCAAGATTATTACACTGATGTGTTTGTGTGGCTGCTTGTACTAGTCCGGTCTGATGCCGATTTGATAGTACTAGACCACTGAGATGCCATGCTGCAGTTTAACATGAATGCCGCACAGTATAATTACCCCGAGCCGACCAGTTCTTGTTTTAGACCATTAATCTCAAAACGCCAGGCAAGGCAACAAGAGGTACCATCTTTTAAGTTTTTTTTGGTATGACGTGGCCGGGGATCGAACCCCCGACCTTCCGCCCTCCCACTTGACCACGGAGGCGGTCTCATAAGCATTACAGTTAAACAGATTACTTTTTACGATTATAAGGCTATCTCCTGGCAAGAGTACTAATAATTGAGTACCGCATGCTTCCAGACACCAGTGTGTGTATTGGGGTTCTTTCTGCCGTCTTGCCAGTCCACCAACAGATAGATAATATCGTCAGTATCAAGGCATGTTTAGATATGCATATTTAGATCTATATGTAGATATTTAGGAGTCAGATATTTAGATATCATATTTAGATCTATGCATAACGATTCAGAGTCTCCACAAGAATGTATGACAAAAGGGAAGACTTCAACTTTTCGATAGACAACTTTCCCTTCACGTCGACTAATATTCCAGCAGCTCCAGCCTTTGGTTTTTACATTTCCCAACTTCTGAGATACAATTGATTATGTTCTTTCTCCCATGATTTCAAAGAGCGTCATACGGCTCTTGTTCAGAAGATGTTTGATCAACGTTACAATATGTAAGGCTTCAGTAAAGCTTTCAATTTTTTTATGGCAGATAAATGGAGGACATTTCCAAATTTGACGCGTCAGTGACAAAAAAAATGTCCGATGCTATTCCCTATTTTGACTTGTACCACATGTTCCCGTGTTTTCAGTTGAACAATTGCCTTGACTTTGTTTGTGTTTGTATCGAGTGCCACCGGTGGGGCAGGGATACGCTCTCCATTGTACGAACACCTGGTATTATCACTATTTCATAGTGATTCAAAAATACATGCTAATGTTATAGTCGGAATCGTACAATCGACTGTGCTTTGGGAGAGATTTCTGTTGAATATTGAAAGGAGTTTGTCACTTTTGTTTCTTTGAAATACAATGACAGGTGTCTACAAAATAATGTTTCAGTCTTGTTTTGTTCAATCTCTTTGACATTGCGATACATTCATATTGTTAGCATATGGGTAATTCAGAACGTCCATTTAAAGTTACAATGATGCATTTGCATATTCTATGCTTAGGGGATCTGTGTATATGTCTTCGATAATACAACCAATTGTACAGATGGAAGTCGTATTCTTTTTTTCGGCAACGGCATCAGGTGTCACATGACAAGTGTTACATTTAGACTACGACTAACATCAGAAAAACGCAATCTTCAAGTCACATTGGCCTCTTAAGGGAATCCACTTGGTACGAATGACCGTAGTGTACCTCCTCCCACCACGAACGTTCCTGTAGTTCACATGATTTAAATTGACCAGTGATAGCAGAACGCAATGTTCTTATGAGTCTTGTAAGAAAGCAAGACCGCAATATTCCAATTTGTCGGTACCTATTAATGTGGCAATGGATTGGCTTCAACACACACGGTTCCACAATTGTAGTAACATGGGGATGTATGTTTTTCACGGTCTCTAACAACACCTCATTTAAATCAAATAATCGGACTATAATTTGAAAACCTGAAACGCAAATATCTTTTGAACTCACAACAGCACGCACTCCAATCACCATAAGCTTGCCTGGTCTCTACTATGAGGTGAAGGATAACACGAATATATCCAATTACACTGGTATTTTTTATACAACAGCGAAGGAGGCGGCTTATAATTATATTACTAGCATTCCCAAAGATGCACTTACATCCTTTCGTAAACATTTACCTTCTTACGTACACGTGAAATTGGCTTAACTCCTTATTTGGAGCAGGAGATATTGAACTAGCTCTCTTCAGATTTTATTAGATCGACAAGATTTTGTTAACAAGAAGACGTGAAGACGTTGTCCCTTTTACTGCAATTAGAAGGTCCATTTGAAGTCCTGTAAGATAAAATGTTTCCAAGACATACACGAACTGGAGATTTCAGTGTTTAAATCTTTGAATATTTCTTAAAACTAATAGTATGGGCAGGCAGTTGAGATCTCATGAGTGTAATTCATGCACTTAAACGTGAATATACTTGAGAACGTACGTAAATGTAAAAGGTTAACGCTACAGAATAACCAGACTCAACTATCTGCCGAAACTGATTACGTGAGAAGATTTAAAACGGTAATGAGCATCGATCGTTGAAAACATGGTTTTGGGAAATAAAATGTGTTTTCAGACAAGAAGTTCACAGTATATCTTGGAGAAGTGCCAATTACTTACTTTCTTGTTTACTTATAAACACTTTACAAAACCTGCCATAAAATATGGGGTACATGTCAACCAAAGTAGTATATAAACTATTCCAAGTATTCTAAAATTCATAATTCAATGTTCATAGCAAATGGATATAGAGACATTGTACAATGTCTTTAGTGGGTAATGCAGGCGAGTTGATTCTGCTTTCTCTGAGTGTTATGGTTGAAACATAAGGTCTATAATTTGCATTGTGACCAATAGTTGCGTCCGCTTTACATTGTATTTGTATCAAATGCACGTTGAGAATGGCCAGTGAATTCCTGGCTCAGCATCATCTGCAAGAACAATAGCATGACAACATCAAGATGGTATTAATCTTTAAGAATTAACAAATATAGAATACTTACCTAAATTGAAGCGTGTGACCTACTTTTTTGTTGTGATGAAGTATAAATCTCGAAGATGTCTCGTTATTGGTTAAAAATGAAAATCACATTCCAGCATCACCCTACATGTGTGACCTTAGCAAGGTCACAGCTATTCAACATTTTCCTTTTATTCACAGGAAGTATTCCGAGACAGGTGGAATAAATACATGTGAATGCTCAAAATTCTAAGGATTTGCTTGATGCTTTCAATCTACGAAAAGAGCCAAGTTTAATTGTATGACAACATTTGTGTACAACTGTGTACACCATTATCCCCAAGGACACAAAACCTCCCTTGATCCGTGGGACATTTGTCACTAAATACCTAAGCAAATGTCATCTGAAGTTTACTTAGAAAACCTTTAGAATGTAAGCAAAGGGTAAATGTTTGACAACTGTGTCTCTTTGGCCTCTCCTTCCACGTTAAAACTAACCGTCGCTACATGACTGAAATAGTGATAAAAGCGCCGTTAAATCCCAGTCCACTCACGCAATATTCCATTACCCCCTTGGACATGATTGACAGATGCAATAGCGATAATGAAGGATCATAGTAGCACAGATAAGACGGACATTGATTTGATAACATGGCCACGGGAATAGCATCAGTGCTGTAATAAAAAATGATCTAATGAATTGTGAGCACATGCGAATAAATAGTCCAATAATGATCAATATATGGCTTTTATGAGACAGGTTTACAATGTTTCTGGAGTAAGAGAAATTAAATTAATTGCTTGGTTAAGTTCGTTTCTCATCACCCCGACAGTTTACAGGTTATGAAATGGTGTACAGATTTAAAGTAATAAATTGCCTTCGACATAGATGCGGTCAGCCGATCCCATTTGTCATAATTCTAACACACTCATCATCACAGACTCGGATATCATAATCAGGACAGCTAAACAGATCATTATTGACATTGAATGGATATTAAGGGCTGGCGGATAATGAAAATCGCCAGTGCATTGAGATTGGTATTGGGTATTGCGATTATAAGGCTTGCTCTTGGCAGAAGTACCAATAATTGAGTACCGCATGCTTCCAGACAACAGTGTTTGTATTGGGTATCACTTCTGTCGTCTTGCTAGTCCACCAGGTGATATATCTTACAGTCTTATCAAGGCGGGTTTTCTTTGAGCTTCCAGTCCAGAAATGTGTATGCTCCTGCATTAATCGTTCTGTTGGTAGGTGTGGATATGGCGTGTTCATGAATACCACTGAGACAAAAACGTATATACTGTATTGTGTTAACACTGCTATAACAGAAATCATTGGCATCAACACAAACATTTTGCTTAATCGGATTAACATTGTGATACATTCATATTGTTACCACATGGGTGACACAAAGAGATATGATACTACGATAATACAATAAACCAGGGCTCCAGATATTTTTCAACATACATTTTCCTGCAGTTCATGTGACTTACTGGCAAGAGAAAATCGCACAAGATGTTCGAATGAGTCTTGTAAGAAAGCAGTACATGTGGTTCATTCAATTCGTGTGGAAGTATTATTGTGTCAGTGGTGTGGTTGCAACACGCACCGTGCCACATGTCAGCTGTAGTCTACCAACACATCATTTATTGCAAGCAATCGTGCTATAATTTGAAAAACTGAAAATAACATATCTTTATAACTCAAACCAGTACCCAGTCAAATAACTTTTAGCTTGTCTGGTTTCTGCTGTTTGGAGAATTATAACACGGATGTATCCCATTACGCTGGTACATCAGTGAAGGGATCCGGCTATAATTTTGTTACTATCATCCCCTTAGATACACTTACATCTTTGCATGTACGGAAACATAGTTATACCTTCTTGCGTATATATGGAATTGATTGGAGCAGGGGAAAATGGAGGGGTTCTTTCAAGTTTTCAAGTTTTATAAGATCGAAACCTAGTCTGGTCGTTGTGTTACCAAGAAGATGTGAAGCTATTACCCTTTTGTGTCGTCGTTAGGAATTTCATTTGGATCTGATAATGAGGGAGTGAATGATTGAGTATTGTTTAACGACACTCTTAGTAATATTTGAGTAATATCGCGGCAGGGACACCAGAAATGGGCTTCACACATTGTACTCATGTTGAGAATCGAACCCGGGTCTTTAACGTGACGAGCGAACGCTATAACCACAAGACTACCCCACCGCCCCAATCTTATAATGATCCCAAGGTCAATTTGTAACATATTTATATTACACGTGAAGAGAATTACCTCTCCTGAACCCAAACAACACATATCTGCGGAAGAAGTGATAAAATATCCCAATGGACCTAGAGCCTTGACGCCAACTGCGATGAAATAGTTTTCAACCAAATAAATATTGCATGACAGCAGTATCAAAAAGAGTGACAGATCATGTCAGATTTAACCCAGGAAGTCTAGAGATTACTACACGCGTACGTGTTCTCGTTAAATATCGATTGTTTTTAGGAAACGAGTGGACTGTCTATGGTATCTGAAACCTAAAGCGTTCGTAGAACGTTAATAGAGTTTCATAAAAACTGGTATCTGTTGAGAACGACATCTTTTATATCTGATATTGTATATATTACTCACATAAACTATGTTTTTAAATGAATATAAAATACAATTTTGTTCATTTAAAATAACAAACCGAAACTGGTTGCAAATCCAGTAGTGTATATATTCAAATTGAAATATGACTAGATATTAACATTACCATCAAAACAGAAATATTAATAAAGTGTTTCTGCTGTTGTATGTGAAAACATAACAATAACAATAGTTAACATCTCATACCATTATGTGATTTGCTCACAGAGGAATTGTTAAAACAGTGTGAATATAAAAGAAGTTTATGTTGATTATACTACTTTATACTAAAGAAGCGAAAATCAACAATCATGTCCAGAATAAAACACAACTGAATAACCCTGATGAGCACACAGCATTCTACACAAGAGATCAATACAGAATGTGATATTTTAACACTGTCACAAAGTTTTGCTGAAATCTGTACTCAGAATGTTACCTTTGAGCAATTTCTCATTCATGGAGACATTCAGAAAACGTGCCACCAGGCATGCTTCGATAGGGAGACTAGTGGCATATGACATTCCTAGTAATGCTAGATATCGTTCCTAAAATTCTAAATTGGCTTCATTTCGCTACGCTGATTGAAATTGAAAATGGGTGTTGTTCGATGTCTTTAGACCCCTATGTTACAACATGCTTAGCAAATCTGGAGTGTGTGGCCTTTTTAGTTTAGTAAAGTGAAACTCTCGAAGATGACTAGTGATTGATTATGAATGAACTAAAAGTTCAAGTATAACGTTCACGGTTATTCGATCAAAGCAAATGAAATGAGGTCAACCTTATATGACACACGTGTGACACCTGTCTCTTTACCTGTGGATAATACCGATACCTATGCCGATACTTGCTCTTACGTTTTGCCTAAGATTATAATAGGTGAATTAGTTGTAGTTGGTAGTACTACGAAAAGTAAAAGAACATGCTGATGTCAATTCTTTATTCAGTACAGATGTAAGCTTCGGCCTATGGTGCATTATCAATACAGTATACAGCTCAGTACAGTTATACCTTATGACACTGCGAAGAGTTTGCAGACCATAAATCATCAAGTTTTCTAACATTCATTGCATGGTAAACCAAGGTAGCTAAAATTCTTAAAACTGTTTCATTTGAAGTAGACATGAGTATATTAAATCATCCCAGTGGATGGTGGACATAATATTTCTGGAGCAGTACATTTGGCGGACATTTTAATACACTTTGCTGAATAGCAGAAAATGGTACTCCGTTTCTACACAGCTATGATTACAAATCTTACGTAGTCTTTGTTCTCTAGGTACGTGTAAATGTCTACCTATCTTAGTAGATAACTCTTGTAAGCTACAGCGGAACTGTACAATAGGACACCTGAATTTACTCGATATAAGACTCAACAGCAATTTGATTCTTAAATAACGAGAAATGAAACATCTTAAAACTGTCACACATTTCAGCATGCCAATCCTGTTGATTATTTTTAATCTACAAATAAATTCTTGACTGTCACATCTCTGGTTTTCCCAAGTGTATAATGTATAAAATAAGACTTTGTCTATGGTGCCCAGTTGGTTTTACTGTTTTTACATGCCTGATGTAACATAGCATTTTTTGTACATTGTGAATCTGGCACTTTTAACTGTAAGTGTATGTACAGCTTCTATTTTTTTCCACTTTTCATATCTGGAATCACTTCCACCATTTTTAAAGACAACAGCGTACGTCTTAATGTAGGTTTACTGATAACTTGTAATCCAAGCAATACTTTTTTTTTCCAAAATATCTTTTTTTTTTCTTCAAATCCAATCAATACTTTTAAAAAATATCTATTTTTTTCTGCAAATCCAAGCAATACTTTTTCAAAATATCTATTCTTTTCTGCAGACCAAATGCCGTATCTGACATAAGTATTACATCGTGGGCAAACATCAAAAGAAAAAGATGTGAGTCATCTGGGTCTAACTACATACCAGATCCTGAATTCTTTTCAATTTCCCTTGCTAGATCAATAAATAAGTAAAACAAAGAAACGGGCAACAAATGCACCCCACCCGAGATTATTCAAATAAAAATCAGAACCATCCATAACTGTTAATAGGGTCGAACGCTTTGGGGAAATCAACAAAGAGAATATGTAACTTTCCTCTTTACTTGAAACATATCTCTGGATGACTGTAAGGTAAACATGTTGTCAATGCAAGAGTATCCACAACGAAATCCTACCTGACACTCTGACATTTTAAAATAAACCTGACTCCAAAACTGTAATCTTTTGTTAATGACATGAATATAAATTGTACGACTTACTAAAACACTCAATATTATTATAAATATGTAATTAACTGGCAAACTGGTTTCCCCTTTTTCATAAAATAGAAAAATGAGTCCAAATGTCAATGATTCAAACATACTATTAAACAATAATGTGATATAAACAATAATGTCACCATGACTACTTAAGCATTTCTGCAAAAAGCTTCTCATCATCCGCTGATTTTTTTAATAGATTAATTCAGTACACTTATCAAGCATGGATACAGAGTCGACTGAGAGTAACGAGTCTCAAAACATAGCTGCCCTGTCCTCGCTACACACATAACTGTAACTGTCACCGGGTTCACGTTCATCGCGGTGACAAGGGGTCGGCGCGATGTGGTCACCTGAGTGAACAGTACAAGTGAGTGAACAGTACATGTGACAGGCATTTGAGCGGACCCTGACATAGAAACAATGTCAAAGCTTGTATACAATGATAGTAAGTCCGGCGAGGAGATAATATTATCATTTACACTTACTTCACTGTGATATATAAATGTGAAATCACCTATCCCGGCACAGGTACAATAGCATCTATCAAATATGATTAAATAATCTATTGCAAATATTTAGTGATGTTTTCCATAATCGTACACCAAGTTTTCACAGGAAGAACATTCACACTGTCACATAACTCTAAACATCTTGTAGTCCAAGTTGATGGGCAATATCATCTCCAACCATATCTGGTAATGACCCCTTTCGCCCGTTGAAATCGCCACCCAGTAGGATGTGAAGATCACCAAAGTTTTGAAGAAATCTAGTAGTGTTTCAAGCAGTACACTGATACCATATGTTGTTGACACATTGACATTCCATGTTGATTCATTGGGATGAACTAGACACATGCGATAAGTACGTCATATTTTTCCACACCAAACCAGTTCTTGTCCACGATAAGATGCACAAAATTCGTACAAATAAAATAGCCTCTAATATACTGAGAGGCAATGAAAACACAATCCAATATTCAAACGTGAATATTATTAACATAAGAAAATGTCAAAGCTTGTTTTAAGTATATTAGCAAAGATTGATCACGATAGAGAAATTCTGCATAAAGCAGTGTCCAATATCATCAGTTCCAACCCTATTTACAGGAGAGAGATTGAACAGACCCTCAGTATCTGGTGTGTCCACCTTGAGCACGAACACAAGCTTGCAAACGCCTTGGCATGAAATCACATAATCGACGGATGAAATGAGCCGGGATTGCGTTCCAGTGATACTGCAATGCCTGAGTGAGCTCAGCAACATTGCGGGGCGGAATCTGCTGTCGTCTCACACGCCTACCATGTTCGTCCCACACGTGCTCAATTGGGTTCATGTCTGGTGACCTTGAGGGCCACTGCATGACATCCACGTTGTTTCTCTGAAGACAATTCCGTGTCAGGATGGCAGTATGGGGCCTAGCATTGTTATGCTGAAACACAAGCCGGTTTCCACCATGCTGTCTTAAGAGAGGAAGAAGAACTGGCTGTAGAACAGTATCCACGTAACGTCGTGCCGTCAAGTTACCTTGCACAATAACAGGCTGTGATTTAAACACAGCATCTATGACTCCCTAAACCATTACTCTTCCACCACCAAAGCGATCTCGTTCAATAACACCATCTGGGAAAGAGACATTAAAGCGAGACTCATCAGAGAAAACAACATACCCCCAACCGACGTTGCCCAGAAAACCACCTGCTGCTGCCCATCGCTGTCGTTGAAGTCTGTGATTATGCGTTGAGATCTGACCTTGGTACGGTCGACGTGACCGTATCCCTGCTGCAGCAAGACGTCGACGCACAGTTCAACTGCTGATGTATCTTCCTCTGCTTCCGATAGTGTTGTTAGCAGTCTGTACAGATGTCTGAAATCGACGTCGGAGGTGTTGCATGACAATATAGCGATCCTGACGTCCTGTTGTCACCCGTTGAACGCCTGGGCGTGGCAGATCCTCCACCCTGCCTGTGACTTGGTAGCGCCTGTCAACTGACGACTGACAGTTGATGGATGAACATTAAAGTGTTGTGCAACATCAGTCTGTGGAGTGCCAGCTCGCAGCATTCCAATTCGCCTGGTGTCGCTGATTTCGGGTTAACCGTGGCATGGGGCATATGGGCACCAGTTTCAAATCATGATGTGATTTTATAGGGGAGCAATGTGTACTGTTTGCATGCAATCCAAAATGAATGTCGTGCACGTGCATTTCGGACTACAAGCTGACGATGTGTTTTGGCGTTTTGTTCAGGATGGTGTGCACACAACCAATCATGTCTGTACACACGACGACAGAAGACAATTATCACGCTAAGTAACATTTTTCAATAACCAATCACTTTGTTTTCTCCTCTGTTACTATTCTATGATAAAAAAATGCTGACTGCGTTTCCATTGCCTCTCAGTATATAATGAATTAAACATTTTCTGCTTAGAACAATGACGACTAAATCTGGCCAACTTGCCAGCCGGTAGTTTTATGTCTCTGGTAGTGACTAAAAACTGTTCATAAAGGTCAATATGATCTGTAATCTAGGTCTCTGTAAGGCTAAGGAAATCAAACTGAGTGACAAACGTCATAAAAATCATTGTCTTAAGTTTAAGTCACAAGTCCAGAAACATCCAAGAAAATATAATCCAGTGGATGTCTCCGCGTTTGTTCCTGCTCAGTCCCGTGGCCATACCCCTATGCACAGTTAGTCTCATCGGGGTCAGGGGACTGGCGGTTTCTCTGTGACGGGGAGGCGGTAGATGAATTCTGTTCCTGGGCTTGGGTAGAGGTTATTGGTGCAGGATTATTTTCTATCACTAACTATCACTAACTGTTTTATAATAGCCTCACTTACTGAGTCCAAGTTTCAGTAATACTTTTCCCTGTAACGTAATTAGCTACGCCATAGCCATTCTCTTTCTGTTGTGGACGTAGACCAATCACCATAATCTTCTAGTCTATAACGCTAAAGCGATGAAAGGCCGTAGACCTTTAGAAAAAGTTACACCAGTCCTACGAATGTTGATAATGTCATTGTCTGTAAATAATTCGTGGTCATCAACAACGAGGTGTCTGTTCAATGTTTCACAACAAGTCTCTTTCTGTTGCCTGAGCATGCATCCGCCTTCTCTCCTATTCCACATAGCAAGATATACTTCCTTCGATTGTATGGTTCCAATTTGTCAACACTGATCACTTCAACGTCTTGCACGTTTCTTGTCAGATTTCTATACACTTTTTGGTCGACTGCAGCAGAGTGAATTTCAATACCGTCTATTCGTTTTACAATTACGTCCAGATGGAGGCGTAGTATCTGCTGCTGGCTTTTCGTATTATCTATGTCAATCTGTTTATCATTCACACACCTATTCAAGTTCCTGGTATCCACTTGAATGTTCCTCATATCTCTGGACAGCTCACATTTCACCATTCTCATCTATCCCTGAACTGACCATTTTGGGCTCGGGGTTGGCTTGTAGTTCTCGGTCCGGGGTTAAGATCTACTCAACTGAAAATGTGTGTGAAAAAACAAATGCACTCAGACTCGGTATACTGTAAAACAAAATAAATGTGACTATGACTCGATACCACACTCCTGTACCTTGATCCCATCTCATCTACGGGGTATACACTCCAGAATGGATGGTCTGCCGTGCCTGTAGATGGAAGAAAGTTCTATTCTCATTCTTCATGTTTCGATACTAAACCCCATTACACGGGAGGGGTTCCGGAGCGTCTTATAAACCACTCTGCGTATATCAGATGTTATTCGGTTCCTTTGTTTTCAGAGACTATAGATTGTGAACCGACCTAACTGTACCCGACCCGTACTGGACAGGAACGTTATCATAACCGTCAGGATGTTGTGTAACAAGGGGACAATGTAACAAGGAGTCCACGGTGTACATGCAGCTGTTACGTGTTAGTTACGTTGTCATGAAGGCATGTCATGTCAGGTCATGTTATACGCTATTTTTACGTTTCAACACAATCAGTAAATGCGCCATCGTAACCGCCGACGTATAGCAGGAGTATGGCTGTGTGGCGTCAGGCAACTAACACTTGCCTTACCGTGAGTGCTCACGGTGGGACAGAGAATGCTTACCCTATTCGCGATCTCCTGGTGTCATGACTGATTTTCAGTTATTTTTCTTTTTTTCGCCCGATGGAACCTGCTTCGGCTGATAACCGAGACTGGTTATTTTCTGGCTATGACGTTAGATATTTATTATTTTCTTGTGACAGATTTACACACTCCCTATGTATGTGTAAAAGACTACTGGTAGACTGGGTTAAGCACCATTGTTTATTTAGTGGTACGTGACTAAAATGATCATGTTATTGTTCATGATCCGCAAGCATACTGAGGATGATAGGATTAACTATATACGTTTGATAACTATGAGACAAACAAGCGTGTGATCAATATAGCCACATATTGCAAGGTTCATTTAATACAGGACCCAGAGATCTTCTCGATGAAAACTTTAACTCATGTGCAAATAGGAGTGATATGACAAATGGCTTTATTCTGTGTATTATATAATAACTCCTGAAACAGATTTTGACACAGAATTAATATATTCGATGTTGCAGAAGTGAAAACAGGAATCGTTTCAGATCATCGGTAACACAACGCAGCCGCTTTTTTGTATTGAAGTAACCCAGGCAAATCCTTATAACATTTATAGGTTAATATCACGGATTGACACACTGGCGCATCTTCATCATTTATTTAATATCTGTTTTAGAGTTATGAATGTAAACATTGATATCGAATTAAGCTTTGGTCGAATCGTTTCAAATCTGAGATTGTTGAGAGCGTGAACACATAATGTGAAAAATCTACGACAGAAGCGATAACTCGGTGTCACTGCCTACAGCCTGTCTGATTAGCATCGTTATTTATGGTCACAAAGAATCGTTTACTTAAAAGGTATAGAAGACACCACACGTAACGTGATAAGCATTCTTATTCACTCTGAATCGTTTCCTTACAAATGTAAAAACATTAACCATATGCACAACATGACATGCAAAAAAAGACGAGATAATCCACAACTCACACAACACCATTGCACAACCAATAATCAAAGGATACACATGATTAATGTGCAAAAACGACCGCAAATGCGATAAGTTTGTGTCACTGTCTATAGCCTGTGACTTTATTATTGTACTATTGAGTGAGGATCGTCATTATGACAAGACAACTGAAATATCGTGTGGCATTTGTAATAACTATCACCACTGCTTTCATAACAGTGCTCATATTTTCATCTGTACACATTCCTAATGAACCTAACTCGAAAACTCTATCCGAACAAGACTATACTCCTTACCTTAATTTCACCTGAGGCCAAATACCGAACACTGGGCTACACATTTGAAAGCTGATAATGGTCGCCTTCAAGTTCATACCAGGTTCCTGTGGCAAGGACCGTTGAAGCAGCTACAAAAAAACATATATGTACTCACTACAAAATTAACGTTTCGTGTTGTCATGTTCGTATTGATCATATTGTGAGGTGTTTTGGAGTAATTCAAGTATCTTTACTTAAAGGGAATCTGTTTTTCTGTGTATAACTGGTCTGAAGATGGACCCCACTGACTTTCTGAGATGTGTATTGTTATGAGAAATTTCAAAAGATGAGGTAGGATAAGTGCCCTTTTTGTGAAATGTCAATTGAAGTATCAATACTTTGAAATATTGTGTGAAAATTATGAGACATATTCAAATAAACTGATAGTTGTCTTTCATGAATTTTTGGATTTCTGACATCGTGAAATATGTGGGTAAAGCTGAGAAACAAACTGTATAAGTCCGTGGCCCAAGATATTCGTATTATTTTTCTACATGAACAATAAAGATATTTTTTAAATATCTTAAATCAACCCTTTTGACACATTTTACCTGAATGAACACCAATTCTCATTCATATGAATACATCTGATAACTTTCATGGCTTAATAAAGATTTTCCTCATTTCGTACATTATGCATATTCCGTGCGACAAAAAATAAAATTCTGTCGAGGAATGTACACAATGTTACAAATTTGTAAAAATCCGTTAGAATTTCACAATGATCAAAGAAAAGATCAAACAGTATTTCTATGCCAAATTACGATGATGTTGGTTCGAATCTGTAACTGGTAAAGATGCGAAGTGTCTACCTAACGACCAGTTGCGTGTTTTCAAATAATGTTGGGAAACGTGTACGGCCTAAATCCAAACACCACTCACTTAATATTACACATCTTCCATGGACATGATTGGCAGATGATAAAGGATCAGTATCATAATGGCACCGACAAGACAGAAAATTGATTAGAAAACATGGACACATGAGTAGCATCGGCGTTGTAAAAATAAATTATCTGATGAGTTGTGAAATAATATCAGGGAGTACATGCATATTACTAGTATAATAATGATCAATATACAGCTTTAATGAGACAGGTGTACAACGTTTCTGGAGTAAGAGAAATGAACTTATTGCTTGGTTAATATCCCTTATCATTAACCCGACAGTTTAGTATTTTATATGACGACTTACAGATCCAAATCAATACATTAATTTCGACATAAATGCTCTCAGTTGATCTCATTTGTCATAATGCAAACACACTCCTCGCCACGGATTCGGATATAATAACCATGACAGTTAAACAGAATATTATTGATATTGAAGGGAATTAAGGGCCTACAGATAATGAAAATCGTCAGTGCACTGGCACGGGAATTACGAGTATTAGGCTGGCTCTTGAAATATGTACTGCTAATACTTGAGTCCTGCATGATTCCAGATGCCATTGTTTGTACAGAGGATCACCACGGCCGTTTATCAACAGGATTATATACGAAACTGTTTTGTCTTCAAATGTGTACGATGAGAGGAAAACCTTGTTCCGGCAAAATCATATTAACATCGTTCACGCATAAATATTGCTATAAAAGAAGTACTTCAAAAAGTATCTCTGTTTAGTTATTTACCAAACTGCCAGCATTATACAATATGTTCTGATACGTAAAGGTTTTAAATGTGACAGTATAATGGAAATTAAAAAAATACTTTACACAATAATATGATAACAAACCTAGCTTGATGTATGAGCTTAGTTTTGCTCAAGCAAACATTAGCAGTACTCTGCACATTGAGCTGACGTCATTGAATTTGGTTAATTGTTTTTGTTTTGTTTTGTGGCGTGCGTGCGTGCATTCGTGTGTATGTGAGAGAGAGAGAGAGAGAGAGAGAGAGAGAGAGGGGGAGAGAGAGAGAGAGAGGAGAGGGGGGGAAGGGTCGGTTCAACATGGTTTTGTCCCGATTATTCGATTATTGCGACAATATAAGAGTTTCTTTGTATTTATTGGCGAAGGATAAGTAAGGACATTATAATCGCACTAATGAGTAAACACAATCGTATCATAGCAAGAAAACAAGTATTGAAAAGAATCAAAATGCACTTAAAGCGGAGAAAATGAGAATACAAATATCAAAATCTTTGATCCAAACTCTACGCTTAAAGACCAAAGCAGTTCCACAAGGAACATGGAGACAGTTCACTTGGTATATATATATACCTCGTAAGAAACAAGGAAGGCAGTAGTCAAGTTCGTGTGTAACTGTTATTGTGGCAATGGTTTGGTTGCAAGACGCCCCGGGCGCGTCAGTTGTAGTTAGAAAAAGATGTATGTTTGCACGCTCCTTACCAACACCTCGTTTATTTCCAATAATCGGAACATAATTTGAAAAACCGAAGAGCAAATGTCAGTTGAACTGAAAACAGTAATCAAATCAGCATAAGCTTGTCTGATCTCTAACTATGAAGTGAAGTATAACACTAAAATAACCCATTACGCTTGCATATTATTTTACTGCAGGGAACGAATTGTAATTATGTTACTCTCATAACCCTATATACACTCAAATCCTTACATAAACATAATTATACCTTCTTACGTACATGTGGAATTGACTTAACTCCTTTCCTGGACCGGGGATAATTGAAGTGGCTCTTTCGAATTATGTTAGATCACAACCTAATCTCGTTGCTTCGGATTCGTTACGTATGACGTGGATATTTTCCCCCTTTTACTGTAACAAGATAGTCCTTTCGATTTCCGATAATGATTTCAAGACAGAAGTGCACTAGAGATTTTTCAATTTACTAAATATTTATGTCAGTAATAGTGTGGGCACAAGAGTGAATTAACTGGTTGATTTAGGTCCGAACGCAAATAAAACATTTCCAAGGAAAGAAGAGATTTACGGAGTCAATATTCAGTTGGACCTGGAGCCTTCTACAGAAGCAAACACCGATGAAATAATGTTCTAAAAAGTGGTAGCTCTTATCAGATGTTACCAGGAGGAATACAGTAGCAATGATCAACAATGATCAACAACTAACGAATTAGTTAAACTGACGGTGGTTCAAGTTGATAGTACACAGGACATCTGTAAGAACATTTAAAAAGTCACAGACCGTTCACAAGAACACGCCGCCGGTCACCCAGTATCTGTCAAGATTGTTTGATTTTCTGGACATATCACCTCAGCTTATGTCTTATGTCAGGTACTCTCTCATGGAGATCGTATAATTTGCATCCGTAATGTTCATTTCGATTGAGCCTTGCTTATTCCTAAAAACTGATGGCACTTTGCAACCAAAATATATAAATATACGTTCCAAACTGGCTATATTTCGCCAAGCTGATTTAAACAATAAAAGAGTTTGAAAGTCACATTAAGTCACCGAAACTTCGTGGCTGTTGGTGACAGAAAAGAAGTCACAGTAAAAAGCCCTCAGCATCAGCATCAACGGTACTAAAACGAGGAAACGCGTCCAGTAAAAGTAATAACTGGTGAAACTTGCTTCAACTTAGAGCCTATAATAAATGAAGTAGTTACAGTTAGTGACATAACATAAGGATAAATGAGTTTAAACAGTTTGCACATGACCATATTTTACTGCAGAAATGTTTCCATGAAATACGTAGAGTATACACTGTACGAGTTACTAGCTCCTTCATACACCCCGTGTAACTGTCAGAATATTGATAAACTCAGTAAACAACAATGTTGATTAAGAACTACGTACATAACAATCAGAACTATGTAGTATATTTTTACTTTACTTCCTCCAGTGGTCAGAATTTACTAGGGTCTGATCAGAGATTGTGGAATTTCAAGTTACAAAACTACATTCCATGTGCAGGCCCTGTGCTGTCCTTGTGCACAGAGGGCTGGGGATAGTTTGGTTACAGATACGGGGATTATAGTGAGCCAAAAACATTTTGTAACAAAGTATTTTGTAGTATTCTGCATAAGGTTTCAAACTACTGATGATTAACGATATACGTTTCATAACAGTACACCAAAATTAGTTGGCAACACAACAAACAGTTGCAATGTTAGCTCAATACAAGTTTCTCTCAATAAAAACTGCATCTGATGTACAAACACGAATGATATGCACATTTATGTATAAGGGCCGAACCTGATATTGATAGAAAATTAATATATTTGATGTTTAATAAAGGAAACGAAGCATTGTTTCTGATCGTTTGTACTACACAATCCCCATTAACCATCCCAGACTAGCGACAGATAGCGAATCTTAATCGTATAAATAATCTCTGTTCGCGAATAATGAATGACTGTAAACATTGGTATCAAATTTTGATCGATTCTTTTCAAACCAAAGAGTGTTGAGACAGTGTAAAGATTATGTAAAACAGACAACCACTCTGTGTCACTGTCTCCGGTCTGAAACGTTATTAGCAATTTAGAAATCACCACAGCAGACGAATATGTGGTTATTATCTATTCCTTGAGCTACAAACATTGTAAGAAACATCTGAAATACAGAATGACATGCAATAAGAAATGAAAGAAAAAACAACTTACACAAACATCATTACACATACAATAACCACACAGTTTACATACAATTTTGTTGTAGAGAGATGTCTTTTCAAATCAGAGATTCTTGAGAGCAAGTACGAGAACTGTTTGCCACTGTCTACAGCTTGTAAAGTGATGAACAGCGTCATTTATGATCACAATAAATCATTTGTTAATGAAGCATAGAAGGCACCACAACTTAAAATAATATTTTGCTATTATATATTCATGGATCTACAAACTTATTTTTTCCATGGCCTATGAGGGGGCACGGGTGGCCCAGTCGTCTGAGGCGCCGCGATTCGCAGTGCAGAGTTGCATCCCTTGGGCACGCTAGAAACCTATGATTGTTGGTTCGAATTCCGGTTACCCCGATTATGTTTCTCGGTTTGTCAGCACCATACCCGTGCTCGTGGGTTTCACCGAAGTGGTAAACGTCTGAGACCTGCATCACTTCGGGCTTTCCTCCCTCATTAAGCTGATATTGTGAAAAGCGGCATTAAATCCCCTCCCTCACTATGGCCAAAGATTATATGTGTATATTAAGTTAGTATTAGTTTTCTCTACGTCAATTTAGAAAATCTGCAAGGCAAAGGCTTGCTCATGTTCAAATATTAGAAAACGCGTTTATGAATATACCTGATATACGACTCTTCGACACGTTGTCTTATATGCTTCATGTGCAAGTGGTATGCATATTATTAGCCCTAAGTTTCTATGAAAACATGTGATAAAGTATACATTTTCCATTTCGTCAAGAAGGGGCCTTATCATACCTTGTCCGTGAAAATTATAATTATTCTGATCAGCAAATATGTGTGTTCTTCATATTGGTATTATTGAAATGTGAAAGTGAAAACAATTTGAAGTGTAACTTTTGACACCTCCAGGGAATACCCCTGTACCATGCTACCACGGCCTTGACAAGTGGTTTATATTATACAATATTATAAATTTGCAACAGAAACATTTTAATTTCAAAAGAATCTAATATAAGACTAAACAATATTGCCATGCCAATATACGATGATTTTGGTTTGAATCTTATACTCGACTTGCTAAAGATGTTTGGTTTGTCAGCATAACCATACAAAACGTAGTGCCACTAAAATAGTGGGCAAGGTGACGTCAAACAGCATTCTCACTTCCAAATATAATGGTGAATCAACAAAAACGAATAGATGCAAAACGGAACTAATTTTCCCAGATCAGATGGACATCAAATGGTGTATTGATTTAGGTAACCAAATCTGCATCTTCATCATGACCTGCGAATGTTATCACCACAAGGCGTACCTACATTGCGTATGTTATTTGAGGCCCTGTCAGTGGAGACACTCACATTTCTCACGGAGGACAGATGGCTGGGACAGAAAGGGCTATTTATTCCAATTGCTGTTCAGTTTGTGCATTAAAATCATTAATAACAACATCACGCACGGACTTAACCCACTCTGAAGACATTCAATGGTTTCATCTTCTTCTTTAGCCCGTAGTGTTACATATGCACCGAGAGCATCCATAAAGAGTGGCTCGCGATAATTTGGAATATATTTGAATAACAGACAAAAGCTTTTATTTCAACAACAGAGAAGTCACCTGTGCTTACATGACCAACAGATTGGTGGCAGTATCTTAAGTATTGGCAGCCACAAGTAGTGGAATTATATCAAGTCCACGTTCTGCAACACGTTCCTATAATCCTATAATTGAATAGGTGTTCGTATAGGAAAATGAGACTGTTGGTGGTTCCTGACATTTCAGACATTATGGGACATTTTTGGGATACTGATCTTTGTTTGTTACTTAGGTTTAAGGCAGCCATTCCCTTGTAAGCAAATTTCAAATCCGGGAACATGCGGTCTGAAGAAAAGGCATGCATATATGACATTATGCGTCCTTATATATTGCCATTTGTCAACAAACAACGTTCCATCCATTACCATCCATTTGATACTTAGCCTCAATACAGTTGTGTTTCTATTTATGTTTGACCGCCTCCGTGGTCTAGTGGTAGAGCGTCCGCCCGGAGAGCGGAAGGTCCGGGGTTCGATCCCGAAAAGACGTTAAAAGATGGTACTTGTTGTTGTTACCCTGTCTGGCGCTCGGCATCAAGGGACTAAAACAAGAACTGGTCGGCTCGGAGTCAGTACACTGTGTCTGAGTGGAGTATTGATGATAAACTGCGGCATGCTTAGCTAGATTATTTCCCTCGAGGAAAATCGTTCAAAAAGCTATATGTGCATTTAATATACCATTACGCAAGTAAACGTGTGCTGTTGAATTTGGGTGAACTTGTAGATTTACAACAAATCAGCTTCTCAATAGTACATACAATTATACCCTCATATCAAGTAAAATGCCCCAGGGTCACCACACATTAGTTGTTGCTACTCACAATAATGAAGTTCACCAAACCTGACTTCAATACATTTCACCTCATTCTGCTTGTAGGAACGTTACATGGTGGGCACATAAAGAACGTTAACAATATCCACATTTGCGGCAGGTCAGTAACAAGTTCCTTATTTACTCCACGGTCCATTATACATCGTTCTTGCTTCATAGGTCACTGGTTTCACTGTTACGTACACCCGGGTGACATTTCCTTCATGAGAAGAGCACATGGAACGATTTTCCCCTCTTCTGGGCATCTGTAACGGTCATATGCAACAGATCCTATGGGCGCACTTTATTTCATTTGAATGAAAAAGAATACATCTTCTAACAAATGTCAGTCAAATTTTGTAATGAGGAGTACACAATGCCATTTAGAATGTGGCCAACACATGTTATATTTGGTATACTACTTAGTAAAGTAGAAATTCTAGTACTTTTTTGGTTGAATCGAATCCACACTCTCAGAGTGAGGCATCTAAGCGGAAGTCCGACAACTGGTTATCCAGCTCATGATCAGTGTTATCCCATAGTGATAAATCCAATTGAAAGTGTTATCCCCAATATCATATTTGTTACAAACGACCGCTTTCTAAATGGCATATGTATTCATAGCTTTCAGCCATGGGAGCCTTGCCAATTTACACTTGTCAGAGGGGAACACAAAGTACGTGATCGAGACTACCAGCTGGCGGACTTTCATTTTGGGGAAGTCTCGGTGGCTGAGTGGGTTAGATCGCTGACTTTGGGTGCTGGCGATTAGATGCTTCACTCTGAGAAAGTGGATCTCAACCCCTAAATGTACTTCTAGGATTTGTACTTTACTCAGAAAATATAACATTTGTTACATTTGAAAAGTACGCCTACTTTTATCAAACATGCTTCCCTGGAATTTGGCACTGATAGAATGTTTTCTGGGTTTTCAAGAGAAAATAGGCTCAACCCACCATTAGGGCAACGTTTTGCACATAACGACATTTGCGTGACGACACAGGGATAGACTTTTAAACGACGATGAGTTTTTGTGATGGATGCCAACGGTGGGACAGGATACGTTTTCTTTTCGCGAATACTTGCTAATAACTGAAAATTCAATGGAATGTTGTATTATCAAAAGCTTTTGGGGAACAAAATTTGGTTTGAGGAGTAAGTATGGTTTTACGCCGCTTTTGGCATTATTCCTGCAATATCACGGTGGAGAACACCAGATCAGGAAGGGAGCATATATAACAAAACGTCAAGTATTATTATATTATACCAACGACAAACACCATTCCATCTTTTTTTTTTTTTTTTAAAACATATTTATTCACAAGGAGTGAACAGGATTGGGGGACAAGTTCTTCCAACTTAGCATGCCCTCTCCCTGGTATTTACAAAATCTTTACAATTTCAAATTCAATATATATGCATAAAACATAAAACACTATAGATGAGAGAGAGAGAGAGAGAGAGAGAGAGAGAGAGACAGAGAGACAGACAGACAGACAGACAGACAGACATCTTTAGGCACAGTGAAGTAACGTTTCTGTGTATGTTGGTGTTATGAAGTAGTAAAGCACGTTATTCTATCAGATAAACGAACTCATTTAATGCTGTGCTTTGCATGAACTGGGGGGATGTTGTACAGGGATCATTTTGTAATCGTTATGTCAAACCCGAAAAACAATGGCAGTTCCAGTTAATAACATGCTGCAAATACAACAAATTGATCCGGGGAATTTTCCGAAAGAGAATCAATCTTTCCCTGAAAATACTGATCTCGTTTATTAATATCATGAACAATATTCGCATGAAGGATGTCATTCCTGTTGCAACATGGACACACAAAAATTAACGTCTCTTTCGGTCCTTAAAATACTCTGAATGTGTTGAAAGATTGATGGATAATATAATCATGAAGGATAGGCGAGGCAACGAATTATTCTCACAGCCCCTTTTGTCTCTTCATGTTATGACAAATCGCCATGCTCACCACGCATTTCCTGTTGCCAGTCACAACTTGTAAGTTCACTCTGCAATACATGTCATCTTAAAATGTTTATGGTGCATATATCAAATGAATTCCAAATCTTCGCGACGGATACATGACAAGTGCCATACTTCAACGCTGATTGTAAACGTTCTAATTATGTCACTGTTGCCCTGTTTTATTTGACTGACACTTCCGTTAGAAGTTTTCTTTATGAGAAGGGAACGTGGAACGATTTCTGGGCATTTGCAATGATCATAAGATAGTGTGGGCAGTTCACGTCAGGTACAGCAAAGGCAACTGTACCTATATGTTTGACAGAGATTAGTCCAGCCTCTCGTTTTTTCTAAACACATCTGAACGACATTTTGCATGTCGACTTTGGCATGGTGACACGAGGTTACATGTCTTGCTGGGAACCATTTCCTAGTGTTAATAGATTTTTTTCTTGGAGACATTTGTAAAATGGCCTCGATCTATCGGTAGCTCATTCGTGTGTGAGCGATGCTTATTATGTTTGTTTGTTTGTCGTTTAACGCCGCACTCAGCAATATTCCAGTTGTTTGACCGCAGTCTGTAAATAGTCAAGTCTGGAGCGGACAATTCAGTGATTGATAACATGGGCATCGATTCACGCAGTTGGGATACGATGACATGCATTTACCAAGTCAGCGAGTCTGACCAGCCGATCCCGTTAGTCGCCTCTTTCGACAAGCATAGTCACCTACTTGATGTTAAGAGTTGTGTTTATCAATGATATGAAGGTAGAATCTACGGTAACGTCGAGAAATGATTAAGAAGATTCAGAATGGTTCAAATTCAACCAGCTATGAGTGAGTGAGTATGTTTTACGCCGTTTTAGCAATATTCCAGCAATATCAGTGGACATCACAGGCTGCCATAGTGATATCAAGTGAGCAAATTTTTTTCTGTGACAGTTCAATAAAATAATCAGGGGTCTGTGACCACTGAAAATGGTTAAAAATATAGAATGTGCAGCAAAAAGGGCATGGCACCAAAATCCTCCCATGAAGATATATACACTAGGAACGGATAAACCTTCCTATAACACAGTTTGTCGGTTTGCTGGTTGACGCTGAACTCAGCAATATTCCAGCTATATGACGGCGGTCTGTAAATAATCTAGTCAGGACCAGACAATTCTATAATTGATATCATGTGCATCGATCCATGAAATAGGGATACGATGATATGCATTAACAAAGACAGCTAGCCTGACCACCCGACCCCTTCCATATTAAAAGTGACCGTCTTTATATGACCGTATGAATGAAATGTTGTAAGAAGCCACGTTAAATCCCATACCACACACAAGATTACATTACCACATTTTCATTGTTGATAGATGCAGGAGGGATAACCAAGAAACAGTATGATTTTGACATAGAGTCAACGCGGGCTGAAGAGATAACATGTTCACCTGTGTAGAATGGGTACTTCAAAAAGAGAAATCGAAATTAACTGATGAATGGGAAATTGTATCAGGGAAGACATGGCGACCAACTTTCCCACAATTGTTGATATACAACTCTCATGAGGCAGATGCACGGAGTTTCTGTGGTATTTGACCCAATGTATTGCTTGGTTAGCTCAGTCTTTCATTACCATGTCAATGAAGTGTATGCAGTTAAAGGAATAAAATGTTTTTGACATTGATCCCATTTGTCATAATTTAAACACACTTCTCACAAAATATTCATAATTATGACAGCTTAACAGATTATTATTGATATTGAAGGAAATTCCCGACTGTCATATGATGAATATCGCCTGTGCATTGATTGAGGCGGAAAGTAGTTATTACGATTATATGGCTGGTTGATGGCAGGAGAACTATTAGTTGTGTACCGCCTGCTTCCAGGGGCCAGTGTTTGTATTAGGACCTTTTGGGTCAAGTTCTGCATTGAGTGAGGATGAGTTCGGTTAAACGCCTCGTTAATCAGTATAGCAGTTATATCAGGGCGTGACAACTTGGTGTGGGATGAAAGTCAGAAGAGGCGGTGGTCGCAGACGGTCACTACTTTGGTGAAACTCATGAACACGGGTATCGTGCTGAAACATAATAGGGACGAACCGGGATTCGAACTCATGATCATAGGTTTCTGGCGTGCCCAACTGATGCAACTTCACAGCGAATTCCGGCGCCTTAGACGACTGGACCAGCCGTGACCCTGCTGCAGTTATGTTTTTTGTTTTTTTGTTTAACGCCGCAATATTCCAGCTGTAGGACCGCGTTCCATAATTAATCGAGTCGGGACCAGACTATCCAGTGATTGGCATGATGATCATCCCGATCCCGTTAGTCACCTCTTACAAGCATGGGTTGTTGAAGACCAATATCTACCCCGGATCTTCACGGAGCACAACATTAATGAATAAGATTAGGAAAATATATAGATTGTATGAAAACATGTCAGATATCAACAAAATTACTTATTACAATCTCAAGTCAGACGACTTTCCAAATAAAGCTTCACATCAAGTATTATTTTGTATATTTGCGAAGTTTCCACATATACACATGCACAAAAGTTAAACGCCACCATATTCATAGTCTCTTGATTTCACGTGTGGAAATCAGAAATACGAAATATGATGATGTATGACTGAATTAGGCTTCCATAGTTTCGTGAATCCAAATTTGTCCAGATACCACAAGGAAAGCGTGCTTTACGTGTTCCCATACCCTATAAATAGTGAAATTCAAGTTTCAGACACGTGGTTGCATTTTGCTCCTGTGTGAGATTCCCCTTCCAATAGAGGTTGAAATCAGCCATGGTGAGGAGAAGGTTAACGAATGCTGAAAGATGGCAAGTGATAGGCATGAAAAATGATGGCATGTCATGCAGGGCCATTGCAAGACAAATGGGTCGTCATCACAGTGTTATCACTCGTTTGATCGTCAAACATGGTCAAACCAATGATGTCAATGACAGGCATAGGTCAAGAAAGACCTCTAAAGAGAGGATAGACGTCTTTTCGGGATAGTCAGACGAAATCCATTTGCCACTTCAACAGATTTAAGACTACAGTTGATTACCCATCAGAGACTCTCGACGATGACCGTAAGGCGTCGCCTCAGAGCGGCTGGTTATAACGCCAGAAGACCAGTAAAACGTCCTCAACTGACTGAGAGGCACATGTGGACTCGTCTGATATGGTGTCGTGCCCGTAGTCGATGGAACTTGGCCAACTGGAGAAGGATCCATTGGTCTGACGAGTGTCGAATGCTGCTACGAACTATTGATGGTCGAATACGTGTTTGGAGGCAACGTAACACTCGTTTTGCACCAAGGAACATCCAGAAGACCTTAGCATGTATCAGGGGGTCTGTCAAGATATGGGGTTGTGTTTCCTTCGGCAACAAACTTCCGCTGGTGACAATTCGTGGACACCTGAATGGCCAACAATACCAAGATGCGGTTCTTCGTCCAGTGGAAGTCCCTCATTTTGACAACCATCCTCTTCAGACAAGACCTGTTTACATGGACGACAACGCTAGACCACACAGATATCGGGCAGTTTTGGCTTATTTGCGTCAAGAAGCTATTGCCACTCTTCCTTGGCCGGCCTGTAGTCCGGATCTTAATCCTATTGAGCATCTCTGGGAATTCTTGGCCGGAAAATCAAACATCGTGATCCCCCAGTTCAAAATCTCGCTGGACTTGAAGCCGCACTTCATTATGAATGGATCCGTTTGCCTCAGAGAAGCATTCATTCAACGACTTGTAATGAGTATGAGACGTAGTGTTGAAGCTGTGGTCCATGTCCGTGGATCATACACACGTTACTGACGTTTCTGTCTTGCAATAGAATCTGCACTCCCTGGGGTGTCTATGTGACACCTGATATCGTCTGCTGATATCATGACAGTTACATGACAAAAAAATGTTTTCAATGTTTTCTAATCCTTCAATTTCTGGTCTTCGGTAAAATTCCATTCTGCTCACATTCGTTTGAAACACAAGATAAACTTGCTTTGGGACAACTCTCTTACAATACTCTTGGACGCGGCATTTATATATATATATATATATATATATATATATATATATATATATAGATAGATAGATAGATAGATACATAGATACATACATACATACATACATACATACATACATACATACATACAATACTCTTGGACGCGGCATATATATATATATATATATATAGATACATACATACATATACGAGACGAACATTTTATATACCATTTAAGTAATGAACAATGATCATGATAATAAAATCTGAAGCTAACATTCATACACGTCTCTAGCCGGTACAGCAGCGTATCTTATTCAAAGCCTTAATCTCTGTCTAGGAATAACGAATGTAAACAATCTTTGGTTTCTAATCATTTTTTATTCTCATCAATAATGGTTGGGAGTATGAAATAATATATTAAATGTTAAATGATAAATCTGCGTCATTGTCTTCCTGGAACATCGATGTTTAGTTGCATGAAAGACGTTATAGGAGGTTCATTAACACAAGGATGTGGCTGTTAAATCTTCTCTGATTTAACTTATGATCCTTCTGAAATGCCAACCGACATGTAATTCAAGACAAACATGATTTGTAATGATTGCATTGCGAACAATATGAACACAAGAGGGAACCCTTATATTGCATTCTGTCAATTTCAAAGTATCCATAGTGAATTGCATCAACATGTGAACTCCGACTGACTCCATAAATAAACAAGAGTCATCAAAATACGACAAATCCCCCCGGTCACCACAAATTCGAAGGAACAAATTTCCATCTCATTTGTTTGTCCGTAAACAAGAGTTGTTATTGAGCTATCAAAGCAATGGAATCAGGATTCAGAACTTTGTATTTCTATGTCAGGTACCCACCAATAAAACCTGAGTCAAAGTCAAACTTGTTGCCATGGAAATGGAAAACAATATAAATTTTGAAAATCCCTAAATAGCAAAAGGCACCATTTGACAACCTGGTCTTTGTGTGTGCACAGGGTCACGAAAGAATACATATTAGTTTTAGAGATATGGTACGGACAAAAACACCACTATGAACAGCAGTGTCAACATCAAACTTGCTGCCATGGAAACGGGAATATTTCCTTTAATTCCTAAGTAGGAAAAGGTACCATTTCAGCCCATGCTTAATACATGTACCACGTTTGGTTGAAAAATAGTTTTTTTCAGTTCTGCACAGGACGCGACACCTTCTTAGATGAGTCTAACTTGTTCACGTGGAAAGTTAAATAGCAATGGGCACAACTTCAGCCTTTGGTTCAGTCTTCACGGTTTTCAAGTTGTGCTCAAGGCACCACCTCAGGATCTGCTTGATATATACACCTCGTCATAAATATCGCACCACCCACTTTTTTTCACTAAGTAAAACTGGATCTTCAACCTCATTAAAATGATGCACATAAAAAGCACATTAAACTCTTTATATGGCCTCATGTGAGCGTTCAGTCAGAAAATTGACAACACAAGACCGAATTTGAGAACTAATTGAGGGTTTAATTGTAGCAAACTAAAGTTCACTAAAATCACCGTGAAATCAGGTGAAATAAGTATGGCTGCCGGAGTCGTTACAACAGACACACAACACAGTTCACATTTCATTAATGTCGAACACACTAGTAAGGTCCACAATGACTAACTCAGTATCTGGTGTAACCGCCTCGCACTTGGATAACATGTTCTACACGCCGTCTCATGCTGGTCACCAGACGTCTGAATCTCTGTTGGGAGATCTGCTGCCACTCATCATGCAATGCATGGGTCAATTCCTGAAGGTTCTGAACTGGAGGATCCCTTGCTCTCACCCTACGTCCCCAAATGCCCCACAAATGCTCAATAGGATTAATGTCTGGACTTCTGGCTGGCCAGGGTAGTGTCTCAATGGCGTTGTGTAGGAGATGCTGAACAACAGCTCGAGCATGATGTGGTCTGGCATTATCGTCCATGAAGACTGGACGAGAGCATGGTTATCGAAATGAGGCACAACAGCACCGTCAAAGATCACGTTCTGGTACCTCTGTCCATTCAGTGTTCCGGGAACTGTGATGAGGTCAAGTTTACAATCATAGGAACAACACCCCCGTACCATGACGGATCCATCTCCAAATGGAACATCAGCTTGAATGTACCTCTGATCATATGCTGTGCCTCTCTGCCTCCAAACACGTGCCCTCCCGTCTGTATGATGCAGCAAAAATCTGCCAGTGGATCCTTCTCCATGTCCCCAGGTTCCAGCGAGCACGTTCTTGGCACCAGGCTAAACGGGCATGGCGGTGCTGATTTGTGAGGAGTGGACGTCTTATTGGTCGTCTTGATGTCAATCCTGCAGACTGTAGGCGTCGTTTGATGGTGATGATGGACACTCTGTTGTGTGGATGCCATCCATGTCGCAGCTGTGTACAAGTAGACTTTGGGCTTCGTCTGGCTTGGCGTACGAGAGCACGATCTTCCCTGTCATTGTTTTTTTCTGGGACGTCCAGACCTCGGTGCATCCTTCACTTCACCGGAAGCAGTATGCTAATGTATTAGCCTACTGATGACATTGTGATTAATGTTCAGTTGTGCTCCAATAGCACGACATGACATACCAGTCTGGTGCATACCAATAATTTGCCATCTTTGGTTCAGAGGCACTGGACGCTTTGGCATTTCACCGGTTGGTCAAAATGAAGCTCCATTTATGCCAACTGTGTCTGCCAACATAACATACGCCAAAAGAGGCTATGTGCATACTGCATTTTTTAGCAAACCGACCCCCGGTACAAGCATGTTCAACGTATGCATGCACGTGCAGCTCGGAACGGGTTGTGTTTGTGATATTATGTTCACAGATGGTGTAGTATATGAAATATATACTTGTAGTTTAAAAAAACGAAACTCAAATTTTCTACTTTTTCTTTAAAATGTGAGGTGCGATATTTATGACGAGGTGTATATCTGCACAGTTTTGTGGAAAAAGTTGAACGGTTTGTTGTGCCCCGACAACGAAATGACTACGAACGGACAGACATTACCGGGGGATAACAATTTTATAGAAATTATTTTCCATCTATAGGATCCATCCCTAATGAACCACACTCAGTTTACCAAACACAAATTGTCATCAATTCTATCGAAACACGGTAAAAATCAATTTTATCACTGTAAGACGCTATTTTGAACAGGCACGTGTTTGACTCCCATCCCTACGCCCAACCCCATACACATTGTTTGTCATAATGTTCTTGCAGTTGTCTTGTAATATCCAATTCCAAAGTTTATTGCTTTTATTCATTGTGTTGTAGGTTGTTCTGCAGAGACTTCAGGTTCCCTCGGGGTAGGGTTCCGCTGACGTCACGGGAGGAGCGGGATCACATCGGGAAGTCAGATACATAGGTGGCATAGGTTGAAAGAGTGAGTAAGTGAGTTAAGTCACATTGGCAGTATCTCAACCATATAGTGACGAGAATTATCTTGAAAGAACGAAATATTGGAATGGACTGCGCATCTCAGTAAAGTAATTGAAACACACACAAAAGAAGTATCTTCTATCGTATTCGAATCTTCTGTCAGTTGTATTTGTGTTGATTCGCGGTAACATAAGGGTTCTCCATTCCAGTACTCAAGCATCTATTGAAATGTCTATTAATAATATGTAACATTATTAGTGTTAGTACTCGTGGGGTAAAATACGTCGGCGCTCTTATTTCGTATGTCTATACACATCATTTGTCTAGAGAATTTGATATCAGTTTGATTCGGTGACCCCTGATATTTGCAAGACTATTTCCATTCATCTTTCCTTTACAAAACCTTGTTGGAGATTTTCTACCTCCTATTCCCATGAGAGTCATTGCAGGATAAACACAACAAGAAAAAAACATCTGTCAGTAAATCTATATGTGTTTAAATTTACTCACAGTCAGATAATCTCATTATTAGCTTACGCTGGCGGCATAGTTGTTATATTATCACGGCAACCTCTATGTATCCTTGGTCGTGGTCATGGTTTCGACTCACATACTCAGTCAACTGTGTTCGTGGGGTTCACCAATATCATGAAATGTTACAATATTTTTCGGGGTCATAGATGGCCCAGTCGCCCAATGCGATGCTAATCACTGTGCATTGTTGCGTGATCTTGGGCTCAAATCTCACATTCAGAGAAAGTATTTGAGACAAGTTGGATCAATGTGGATTCTAAAAAACCCAACGTATTTATTTTGCTTGATTTTGTGCAATCACAGAAAAGAACCAAGGTCGATAATGTCGAAACAGCTGAAGTTTGTATACCACTATCCCACACGACTAACGTTTAGGATAGACATTTAGCCAAGGAGAAGGCATCACCATGGAGACCAATTGTACTCCCATCCTTTCTGGATTCTTTACACACACGAGTCAGAAGTTCTGACCAGACTGGTCAAATAAAATAAAATCAAGGGAATTTAGCCAAGAAGATCTAGAAAGGACAGTGAACAACGAAACCACCTCACCTGTCTCATATGTAGATGAAACAAAAAATCAGAATGACAAACAAATATAAACAAGACTGTATGACAAGAGCATAATTGCCAACGTTTCTTTTATGTCGAACTATATTCTAGCAGCTCCAGCCTTTGCTGTCTGCATTTCATAATGATTGAGCAATAATATTAATAGAGCATACAAAGATTTCAAAGCGCGTCAAACGACTTTTCCTCGTAAAGTGTTACAACATTCAAGGCCTTAGTAAAGCTTGCTAAATATGTTAGGCATTTACAAATATTACAGTGACAAAAATAATGTCTGATGCAATTGCCTATTTTGAATTGTACCGAATTCCTCGTGTTTTTCTAGGCGAATAATTGACTTGCCTTTGCATATGTTTGTGACGGGTGCCATCAGTGATGAAGGATGCGTTAACCTTCATCACTGGTGCTTCACTACCTGATAGTTATCCAGAAAATACATACTTATGACATAGTCGGAAACGTACAATGGATTCTGCATTTGGCAGCCATTCGATTGATTAGGGAAAGGGTTTTCACTCTCTTACCACACTAAGCTGACACTGTGATCAACATGTGACTGGCATTTTGTTTGAAGTGACTTAAATCAATATGGGTAAATCTCCACACAATAGATGCTAATGAACACCGAGAAACAGACACGTCAACATGTAATGTCCGAGTCATTATGCAGTGAAATCGCATTAACAAGAAGTGATATGTCTGTCTATATATTCAGTTATCATGGTCTATATATTGAGAACAAGCCTTTGATAAGCCTGGACGATAAAAACATTTAAATTTGATCTAACTTGATTAATTTCCGTTCGTGTTTTTATCGAAAATTCAAAACATGATGGCAAAAAATCGCGCCATCATATACACCATGACTGATAAGTCAAAAGCAAAAACAATACACACTAAGACCACATGACCCATGAAGAAGACACGGATAGAATATGAATCACTAATATTGCATTTAGGACGTTTAGGGGCCTTACAGACGGAGAAAACCCATTGGTTTGTGTTCGATAGTTTTACAAGTTGTACCATCATGTAAATATATTCACGAAACCAGTAGAGAGATACATTGTGCATGTGTTTCTATGATGTCAACCAAGTGTGATTCTCTAGAGTATGTCAGTGAAAAAGAGCGGAGATGCAGACAGAATGAATATGTATAGGGCACATGTTCTGATGTGGAAATAGTTGTCACTGAAATATCGGGTCGTAGCTGAGGCTCGGGGATTGAAAGATTCAAACGTTTTGAAATGATAGCATGCCGACATTTAACGGTGATATAACGTTAATTACCATAAATATTATATACAATATAAACGAAATTTAGTGAAAACCCCAGAGGTGTCCTTTAAGACTGAGTGTTTTATCACTCTACACAGGCGGAGGAAGGAAGTGTCTTGGTAAACTGGTGGTCCAGTCGTGTAGGGCGCCGCAATTCAGTGCAGAGTTGCACCCTGAGGCTGCCAAAAACTTGTTATATGGTTCACATGCATGTAAGGCACGTCTAACCCTTTAAGGCGGTTTTACGGCCTTCCCGTGACGCCCGGCCTGTGAATGTAACAAGTATGCAGCATGGGCCAGACAATGGAATATGTTGTAAGGTTAATTTGGCCACTATAGATGTATATTATACATATACATTACGGCATCATGCACAAGATATTGGTATTCGTCACTAATGGTGGACATATCTGTACCAAAGGCACATACGTCAACAGATCCAGCCCCGGTTAGATCTTGGCTACCATTTCGAATAGTTGGCAAAACTCATGTTGATGGAACTTGACGATGAACATTAAATAATGCCTCTTCAAACGTGTTGTCCAAAATTCCATTGTGTTTGAAACAGTGATACTGTTCTTCCACTCTGCCATTTGCCACTCGGTGAAACTCACGAGCTAGATTATCGTTGGGAAACCATGAATGATATTTGCGGTGATTCTCCGTTTAGGCAGATCAACGAGACAGATTATTCTCTGGCAATGACTTTCATATTTAGCGACGCCACTCTGCAGCGACCACTCTGCGTCGCTGTTGTCGATTGGGCCAGATGGGTTCTAAATAACAGAAATGACAAATGCCTTATAAGTTATGTATCTGTCAGCAGCTACGTTCCGTCATGTACGTCTTCCAGACATGAAAATGGATACGTCGGCACGTTGCAGGATTCGAAATTAGAATGGGTCCCTATGTTTATCGTACGATGAGATTGAATGGATCGGGAGATCAGGCTATGTCTCTTGGAGGATTGCGTGTGAAAGTTTCCCGACGGCGTGGGACGTTGCTCATATCATCTATTCCAGGCTGTCGGGCGGAGTCTCGGTAAATTATATATGGTTTGAATAGTTGAGTCCGACATAAAGCCACAAATAAAAGCAAACCATAGGGGTTATTAAGTACAATTACGGTGTATTTTCTGGCCTCATTTGCCTCTAATGTGAGTCAGTTTATATGAACGCCGATTTAAACGGTAGTATAGTAATATCACGGCGTCAGCCTAATGTGGGCGGGAACCCCCACGCGATGCATGTCCTGGAAGTTCAGAACTTTGGTGAAAGCAACGATAACGGTATGGTGCTGACAAACCTAGAAACGTAGTTAGAGCGAATATGAGTTTCGGACCTTCAATTACATGTTTCTGGAACACCTTATGTAACTTGTCAATGTTGCCTTATATGTAGACATCTGGGACACCTTATGTAACTTGTCAATGTTGCCTTATATGTAGACAGCTGGGACACCTTATGTAACTTGTCAATGTTGCCTTATATGTAGACAGCTAGGACACCTTATGTAACTTGTCAATGTTGCCTTATATGTAGACAGATTGGACACCTTACGCAACTTGTCAATGTTGCCTTATATGTAGACAGATGGGATACCTTATGTAACTTGTCAATGTTGCCTTATATGTAGACAGCTGGCACACCTTATGTAACTTGTCAATGTTGCCTTATATGTAGACATCTGGGACACCTTATGTAACTTGTCAATGTTGCCTTATATGTAGACAGCTGGCACACCTTAAGCAACTTGTCAATGTTGCCTTATATGTAGACAGCTGGCACACTTTACGCAACTTGTCAATGTTGCCTTATATGTAGACAGCTGGCACGCCTCGAGCAATTTGTCAATGTTGCCTTATATGTAGACATCTGGGACACCTTGTGCAACTTGTCAATGTTGCCTTATATGTAGACAGCTGGCACACCTTAAGCAACTTGTCAATATTGCCTTATATGTAGACAGCTGGCACACTTTACGCAACTTGTCAATGTTGCCTTATATGTAGACGGCAGGGACACCTTTAGCAACTTGTCAATGTTGCCTTATATGTAGATAGCTGCCACACATTAAGAAACTTGTCAATGTTGCCTTATATGTGGACAGCTGGTTCATCATACGCAATTTGTCAATGTTGCCTTATATGTAGACAGCTGGCACACCTTAAACAACTTGTCAATGTTGCCTTATATGTAGACAGCTGGCACACCTCAAGCAACTTGTCAATGTTGCCTTATATGTAGACAGCTGCCACACATTAAGCAACTTGTCAATGTTGCCTTATATGTAGACAGCTGCCACATCTTACGCAACTTGTCAGTGTTGCCTTATATGTAGACAGCTGGTTCAACCGTTCACCCTACACTATTTAAAATACTAGTACATCATCTATCCGATGTATCAACTCCTCAGACGGTGTGATATGCAGATGGACAATACAGTGCAGAGCAAATGCCTACACCGACTTGGGAAAACAGAAGACGATGTCCTACCGAGTCTCGTAATTAAAATGAAGCAAGAAACCAGGATACCAGTTGTCCAAATTGCGTGTAACAATGTTATTGACAACGGGTTTATTACAACACGCACCGTGCCACACATCAATTGTAGTTTTAAAGGTATGTCTGTTTGTGCACTTTTTGTCTCCTAGCACTTCGACTCTCTCATGTACATGTAATCGGACTATAATTTGAAAAACAGAAAAGAACATTTCTTGTAACTGAAAACAGCATCATATCAAATCCCAATAATCATGTCTGGTGTCCACCATAAGGCAAAATAAAACTCTGATAGTCTCATTACCGTGTACATCTTTACTACTGCTGGGCACGCTTGTAATTATACCGATAGAATCCCCAGTCATTGCAGTCTTGATTTCTCCTTTCATAACATATGTATGTTTGTCACAGGATATTCGAAGAGCATTACCTGTTTTAAGCTGAGAAAACTGTCTTTTAAAAATGATTAAATTCATCGAAAATAACATTCGACACCAACGATTTATTTGGAGTTTTTTAACGCCGCGTCTACAATATGTGATCAATATGACGGCGCTTTGAAAATTCCAGATTTACCAATGATTGATATTACCTTCAAAGATCTACGACGTCAGGGTGTGTGGACACGCAATCAACCAAGTCACCTCCTGGAGCACCCGATCCGTTAGGTCACCTCGTACGACTAAAGGAGGTTGTTTGCATTTGGGATCAACCCGGAATCAACCCGGAATCCATCAGGCAATACCAAAGAAGTAGTATTTCAAACAAGATGTATTGAGATTATTTCCGCATGTTCTAATGCAATGACAAGGAATATTGCCCACTCTGAGAAATCTATATGTTGTCTGTATATGTGGGTGTTCCATAATAAGAACCCTATAAGGGTTCTGCAATTTATACATTTCATATAAACGTTAATGTTTAGCTTTGCGCCATAAACACCCAATGTAGATTCAGCGGTAGTTGAATATAAACTACCATAGTGGTATTTGTTGTAGATTGTTAACAATCAGACGAGTGCAATTGAAATATAAAATATACATGTACATAGCACAACCAAATGGTACAAGGTTTGCATAAAAGACGAAAGTCCCTTTTGAAGCAAAGTGCACCTCATGAGGACATGACAAAGAGATGATAAATATTTCAACATGATGTTCTATAACGGAGTTTGTAAAGAAGATGAACAGCGTTTTGACGAAATACGTCACAGACTCTATAATATTTTCAAGGAACTCAAGCAAAGCCTTTAACAAACAAAATTCAGACGAAACACCGACACATATCATCGTCATGATCTCTCAGTCTTAAAGCAATGAATATAGATTATATTAAATGTGTTTGTTGGATGCTTAACGCCGCACACCGCAATATTCCATATGTATGGCAGCGGCCTGTATGTAATAGACGAGTTTCAACCTGGCAGACCAGAGACAGAAAACACGAGCCATGATTAATGGTTTTGTAGCAAAATTTCCATCTTTTTCGTGTTACTGTCAACAGGTACATGTAACCTGTAACATGATGTCTATACAGCTGCATGTACTTGTGTTTCAATTCATAATGGCCCTCAGTCAAAAAGGTACTACTCACTACGTTAATTAAAGATGTGTTGCTATTGTGTATCCATAATCGCCAATGCGTTTTCTGAACATTAAGAGGCGTGTAATTCAAGACGAAATGAGATCATGTAATGAGGATCACTCGCTAATGATGCTGACAAACGTCATGAAAACGTTACCAGGTTGAAAACAGTCGCCGAAGCATTGCAAACGTTAGGTCCCCAACACAACCATGTTACCCATATCAAATACACGAAAATCGAATAATTTTCACTTTTAGCCACCATCACACATGGGTGAATACTTTCTTTGCCCAGTAGCCCAGTTGGAACTTGGTATCGCCCAGCCCCCGAAGACGAAGATAATGAGGAGATAAACCTACTGTGCTTTGGACATTTGAAGAAATCTAACTGTAGATAAGATACCTCTAATTTTAATTTCGAACCGAGCTCTTAAGCGGCTAAATAATTTTTGACTAGTTCAGAATTATGATGACCAAATACACAGTTTTAAACGGAATTGTTGAAATAACCCCTCTTTGCTACATATTGAATTTCATCAAAACCTGTTGCTTATTTGCTCTGCTTGGACTCAACCAAGTCATTTCTTCGAAATCAACATCGCATCTTCCATTTTTGTAGTGGTACTTTTTGTAGTGGTACAGATTATCAAAATAGTGACAATAAAGGCTGACCTAATTTCTTTCTCAAATGGCTTACCCTTTTCGCGGACTTCTGTGTCATACTGATTTTCAGTGATCCATTCATATAAATGTTCATCGCTATTTTGCCTTTACGCCCGACGGAATCTGTTTCGAGATCATCTAATAATCCAGATTGATAATTCTCTATCGCTGACGTTATATTTATGTACCGAACTTCGACAAGGCTGAACTTGATAGTGGTATTTACGCATTGCATGAACCCAGAAGACAACATCGATATGTACCTATGTTCACCTTTAACGTGATGATTAAAATAATTTTGCTGATAGAAATGAACCTACTGCCATCGAATCGAAGACCCTATGGTGACAGCAAGAACAAGCGTTTTAGACTAAGCGATTAAACGTGTATTCCACAAGTTTCATCTTCAAATTTCAAGCAAGATTATCCTTGGCAAATAATTCGAGTTACAGATGCAAGATTTATTGGCAAAAATGTGCTTGATATGGAGACGTACACCATTAGTACTGAACTCCAAATTCACTCAAATCGTCCTGTGCATGATTCCTAATGCACAGACATAATACATGGTGTTTATGGTGTCCAATTAACTTTGTAAAATGGAACACTGTCTGGCCAGTGCTGCGCCGTAAGTATGCTCTCTGTCATCACCGGTTGGCCATGGGCGTCAAGGAAATCTGCTTCATCGTTTGACAGCGAGCTTGGCGTTTGGGTATGATTACAGAAGCGTTAATCCTGTCGTACACTTTTGTAAACCGTGAAGGGCTTCATGGACTATTCTTCGGAAACAGTAAAAAACCCGCTATTCATTTCGAGGCTAAAGTTGAAGGATACGGTCAAATTATCATTTATGCCTCGACTAAATTTTGTTAGATTAATTATTTTAACTCCTTTTCCTCATCAGCTTGGGAGTCATATGTATTCGTTACCCTAGGCGTGTCACTTTGATAGCATACTGCAGAATTTAGTTTCTAATACTCTGAACAAGACAATGACAGAGAAGGGCAAAATTGAAACTGACTGGAAAACAACTGATAACGTGGAAGTGTGGGCACTGATCGGAATATTGATCACAAGTGGCTATCTCAAACCGAACATAGTTAGGACTGACATTATCTGGAGTAAGCAATATGGTACATCCATTGTCAGAGCAACAATAAATGTCTGGAGAAAGGTTTGAATTGCTGGTGAGTAACCTTCGCTTTCAATGACAAAGAGACAAGAAGGAATCGGCGTGGCAAAGGTGTGTTTGTTTGTTTTCTAACGCTGGCAATACTCCAGCTGTATGACGGCGGTCCGTAGATATAGGAGTCTGGACCACACAATCCAGTGATTGACATCGTGAGCATCGATCCAAGCAATTGGGATACGATGACATGCATAAACCAAGTCAGAGAGCCTGACCAACCGAGCCTCTTACGACAAGTATAGTCGCCTCTTACGGCAAGCATGGGTTGCTGAAGACCTATTCTAACCCGGATCTTCACAAGCTAGAAGTTCAAGTGTTAATATATAAAGTGATAATATATAAATGACTAGAAAATCATAAAATGTTTTTTGGAGAAGGCCATGATATTAGGCTGCTTTGTGTCCAACACATGCTGCCAGAAATATCTCTGCTTTGACCAAATTTGGTTTGTTGATAATCTCACGACAAGAGATCAACTTTGATTATCTCACGTTATCAGTTAATGGGTATGATTCTCGACAAAATAAAGGAAACGGTCAAAGACGGTATCCGTTAGGGTTATATACGGATAAAGATGCAAAGGTCAGATAGGAACTACTTTTAGTGTTTACATACCTGGCGTCGCCCTTGTCAATCGGAGATTGAGTCAGAATTAACCATCAGGAGTCTGGAGAAACTACTGGGACAATTGTTGTCATTATCAAAACAATTCTCTAAGATCCCGAAAATCTCTCCAACTGGAATGCAACTGATGCATTTTACAAACTTTGGCAACTCTGGAAATATATATTGCGAAACAATTTAGCGAAGACACCAGCACAGCGGAATCAATGTCAATGTCTGCTTGTAGACCTTTGCGGATTGAGTCCTAAATCTAAAACAGTTGGGTTTGGCCAAAATGTGTCCATATTGTTACCTGGTTTCATTTTGTCGCTGTGTGTACATCTGACAACTAATGACAGGTGACTCATAGACTAGGGTTCCAGAACTTCCCATTGATAATGGACAGTTACTCTAGCGAGAGGACCGATGGATTGCCGCGAAAGGCAATTAGAAACAATATGTGTATCCAAGGCTGGCTAAATACAATGAGTATTCCTAATACAGGATATATACCACCTCAAAACACACTCGAGTGATAACTTCCATATATTATGCTTATGACATAGACTCCGCTTTTACCAAATATTTCGGCATCAGCTCGGGACTAGCCACACACACACGTGCATGCACGTCGCCATGTAAGTTCAATAATCTTGGACGCAACGTTAAACCCCATATCGCCTCAGCACCAGACTTGTTCCTATATTTTATTTATTATTATATGTGGGTAACCCAGAAAGGGTATGTATGGCAATGTCATTCAAAGGAGTTTCAATCTGTGTCACCTTGTTAGAATATGTGTTGTTTTAATGTTTGCCTAAATGTATCAATAATCACCAGTACACGAAGGGATTAATCTGGGGTCCATGCAGGTAGCAAAAGTACTGTAAGTCCCATGGTACCTATTATGGTGACCTGCCTTCAGTTTCTGGCAATCTATACTCAGTCACTTTACATCGGTAGACCTGAATGTAAGACAAATTTCATTTTACCGGCCATGTCGGTCAAAGATAGTGAGTGAATGAGTGAGTGAGTATGGTTTTACGCCGCTTTTAGCAATATTCCAGCGATATTACGGCGGGGGACACAAGAAATGGGCTTCACACATTGTACCCATATGGGGATTGGAACACGGGTCTTCGGCGTGAGGGGCGGTCGGGTAGCCTAGTGGTTAAAGCGTTAGCTCGTCACGCCGAAGACTCGGGTTCGATTCCCGACATGGGTACAATGATTTTCAGGGACACGCTCATAAAATGTTCACGTCGATTTTGCCATTTACACTCAATTGAAGTTGTCAATAATCAAGACCGGTTGTTTTCTGGCTTCAAACCATTTCAGCTTGACTAAAATCGGTGATAAGTGACAGCATGATCGACGTTCAAAAGTTAGAGGTTGGTTAAAATATAGATATCCACAACTTGAAATTATACAGCTGAGCAGGAATCTGGTTGCAAATTGGCATCGCTAAAACTTAACTGTGCCAATAGTGCATACATACATTTTCACTGCTAATTATTTTGAACTCGTGCATCACATTAATTTCCTCCTAAATTGATCGGGTAATTATATCAGATCCTATTGTCATTATCAATAACCTGTGTTTTCTGCACATTGAATTTCTGATTTGTCACTTGTATCAAATAATTGCATTCTGAACTCTGATTCCTAAACACACTTCATATGTCTTATTATGACATCGGGATCTCATACAGCAGGCCCTTAATGCCGAGCGCCTAGCAGGGTGACAACAAGTACCATATTTTTCGTATGACGCGGCCGGGGATCAAACCCCGGACTTTCCGCTCTCCTGGCGGATACTCTACAAGTAGACCACCGAGGCGGCCGTAAAGAGTTCATACACCCGTCTTTGATTTGTGTATTGACAACTGAAAGACATGAAGAGATGCAACATTTCATGGCAACTTCTTTCCTCTTCACCTGGTGAATACAGAATAAAGACAGAAAAATAGACAAACAGACATTATTTATTTAAGTCATATGCCACTTACATTAAAACAACTATTAAAAAGGTAAAATATTTGTAGAATTCAGTCACATTGTTGTTTGATTCCTTTCATTTCGTTCCCGTACACAACATATTGTGACGACGAGGATGATGAAATAGAGGGTAAATCATATCTTGGTGTTGAGCTTGATGGACATATTATACAAATCCACTCATTCTACATTTCAAGACAAGGTACATGTCTAATGGGTGTTGATCTGTTCGATGCTTAGGACTTTGGACTTAAATCTACAGCCATGGTTCTCTTAAACAGACCGTTGAAACAGCTCTTATACAGACCGTTGAAACAGATGCGGCAGATGTTATACGCCAGTTCCCCAGCGTGTTCTCAGGATTTGGAGAGATTTCATCATTCTCTTATGCACCCCGGGTAAAACCACAGGTATCCCTAGTTTCACAATGGTTATGAATGGTATCTCTAAGCGTTCGAGTGGAAGTAGAGATAGAACTTCAGCGTCTCGAACAACAAGGTATCATCCAGAGAATTGATTCTTCACCAGAGGTATCCAATCTAGTCATTGCACGTCTCAAGTCTGGAGAAATTCCCCTATGTGTAGGCAGGAAAGGGGTCAACAAAGCCATCATTCAGGACAAGTATCCGCTCCCGACCATGGAAGAGCTTGTAGCAGAGATTAACGGCTCCATAGTATTCACCAAGCTGTACTTACGTCGTAGCTACCTACAAGTGAAGCTGAAATAGGAAAGTAGATTTCTGACAGCTTTCGTCACTCATGTGGGAGTCTTCCAGAAAATCCCCTCAAGCATGCTACAATATGAATGTAGACAAGTGCAAATACTCAGCTGATGAAGTGATTTCCTCCAACGTCCAAGCTACTCTGGATCTGTGTACATCTTCGGCAGCAAATTCACCCTACGCACTGTTCGCCAGTCTCTTACAACACTGTTATCTACAACAGGTTCTGGCCACAAATCTCTTCGCATCTACAGATGGTCAGATAGACTCCATCAGTACAACTTTGATGTACAGTACACATCTGGGAAGAATAATACTGTCCCTGATATGCGCTCACCAGATTGGTGTTCAATATGAATTACAAGTTATGCCTATGTTGCGTGAATCACTGGGAAAGTTCGTGACCCAAGACGAAACACACTTCCGCAGAGGATACAGTCTTTACACAAGTTAGAGACCAAACAAGACACCAAATGGTCTTGACCTGTCGGCGGAGCCAAAATCGTTTGTAACGTTTACAAAGGATTATGAGGCTTGTGTTCTCAGTGAGAAATCCATGAAGCCTGTTGCTGCTCCTGCACAATTCATTCCATGGCCAGAGAAGCCATGGCAGCAACTGCAGATTGAGATATTTGAAGAAGTCAAAATTGCTCCAATGGACAAGAGATTGCTTGTCTTTGTGCATGATATGCATTCAAAATGGCCCGAGATTGCCGCTAAGGGAATAGTCACTCCAAAGACAATTATTGACGTTCTCACCAACTGTTTCACCAGATAGGGCCTTCCCGACATCAACATATCTGATACGGGCCACAGTTCTGCTGGTATGAATTCGAACAGTTCCTCACAGGTCTGGGAATAGAACACCGGAGGACCTCTCGATACAATCCACAGAGCAATGGCGGTATTGAACATTTCAACAGAGTCATCAAAAAAGGCTTTAAATAAAACATGACAGGAAGGAAGTCATTTACAGATGCAATCCAAACTATTTTGATTACCTACGAAAATACGCCTCGTGCTCTTACCAAGCAACCAGTAGCAGAGCTGGTGGTTGATCGCAACATTAAACTCACTCTGGACAGGCACAGGCCAGTGCCACACAAGTCAGTCGAAATTCCGAATGCCTCGGACATCACTCGCCGACAGGTCAAGTCACATTTGCACACAGACAGCACAGGGTACCAAATTCAAGGATGGTGATTGAGTTCGCACCATGTGTCCCATTCATGAACACAAGCTTGAGTCAGCTTTGTCTACACCAAAGCAAGTTGAGAAGCAATTAAACAATCCTATCGGTTGACCGATGGTACCACTTGGAATGTCAGGCGTCTGATTCCATCGAAACAGGAAGTTATAGACACCCCTGATTCGTCAACATTCGCAGCTCGCGATACAAGTAGACCACAAGCAGAACATCCTGGGACCAAGACTCCAAGACCACAACGTGTGACCGGGAGACCGGCCCATCTGGCTGACTATGACTGGAGTGGTTAATGTGTGTTTCCTTAACATAGTGTTTGAGTCAGCCATATATCATAAACTGTTCCTGGACTTTTCCCGGGAGAGGGAAAATTTGTGGTGTTCAAAGTGTAATGTAAATCACTTTCCATTTATGTGCATTTCCGTTTCATAAACCTATACGGGTTTTGTAAGAATTCAGTTGGCCCCGGATTAAATCTAGAATTCAGTCACATGGTTATGTGATTCCTTTCATTTCGTTCACGTACACAACACGATTCAAACCAAGTCCACCACACTGTTTTCATTACGTCGCTCTTTTTTTTTATCCAAATTGCTCCACGGTTACATTAATTTTATCCAGACATATCAGTTGGTGTTTTAATTAACAACATAGACTTACTTTGTATTGACCTCGTGAAGAGGCAAGAAGTAGCCCTGAAAGAGTCTTCACAAAAGGACAATGTGTTCTGAAATAAAATTGGCGTACATCAAATCTTTAATATCAAACTCTTCGAACTTTTCACTACCAATTTATCCGGAAATGTGCATTTCATGCAGAGAAATTCCACAAAGAAGGTAGCATGAGTGGTAGTGCATTATTAGCATAAGGATATGAATCTAACGTATAAGGCATTATAAATCTCAGCATATTCTTGACTTTTTAGATTTGGTGGAACAAAACAACAAGACGTCAGGAGATTTTGGATTACTTTCAACCAACCCAAGATAATCCTCGAAAGCACAATTATTCCGAATTTTTAATCCGATTATTTACATGACTTATGGTTGTATGTATGCTAATCCGAATATTTATGTGCAGTAAAGTCCGGGAATAGAGAAATGAATATATGATTTCCGAATGAGAGTGATTTGTCAGATGACGCCAACAGGGTATTGCATAGTATTAGTCGTTAGAGTTATCGGCGATTTCTCAAAGCCTCTTTACGCTAAGATGCGTGTTCCCGTTGTTTGATATTAAATACTATGTAGAATTGGAAAAAAAAACTATTAAAGAATAGATCAAGTGCTAGTTGGGCGTTTCCATGCGTATATGCCATTCTTATCCACCATATTTAATCACATGTTAGTATTATGCTCTCTTCAGTCTCTCACTAACTCAAATCCTAAAATATCCTATCCTAACTTATCCGAACATATCCAGGCAGTAACGATTGAGGAATCGTTTCAGTTTCAGCTTTCCTTCAGTACGAAATATGTCTAAAGTACAAGTAATTTTAAAGTTATTTGTTTATGGTACAAATTTTATTTGATAGCTTTATATATTTTACAACACTTTTGCGAGTGACCCGAGAAATTCCACTTATCCGACTGTTCGACACAACAAAACATACGTTCTCAACAGCAAATGAAAATATCAAACGTGGACTGCGGTCGATTATAGTTTTGAAAGTTTCATGTTAAACACTCTATGTAGTTAACATTTGAACTCCCACTGCGGCACGTTCGATTCAAAATTTAGTGTATCGCGGTTAGATCTGCAGGTAACCCAGATCTACGGAAGCGTAGTGGGGCCACGGTGAAATTTTCTTTTGTCTAAGTATCTCCTACATAGGACTTCTTATCTTCTACGTAGGACTTATTTATAAGTAATAATAAGTCCTACGCAGGAGATACTAGTCCTACGTAGGAGATAGTAAGTCCTACGTAGGAGATAGTAGGTCCTTCGTAGGAGATACTAAGTCCTACGTAGGAGATAATAAGTCCTACGTAGGAGATAATAAGTCCTACGTAGGAGATACTTAGACAAGAAAGAATTTCACCGTGGCCCTACTACGCTTCCATACAGATCTACTTAAAAAATGAAGCATGTTTTAATTATCCCTGAAGTGAAAGGACAAAGGGCAACTTATATTTGTTATTGTGACAACAGACTATATTAGATAAAAACGATATATTATCTTCCTTAATCATAAAAAATCTACTTAAAGCAGAGTCCATTGTACAAGTTCGTCTATATCATAAACATGTGTCAAATAGTTATACCAGGTGTTCGCGGAAAGGTGCCTATATGCGGTCAACCTAATATTCGAGACATCCGATTCGATTTATCAGAGGTCAAAAATGACATTAATGATCAGTTCCACTGAACCTGTTAGTTGACACATGTGGTTCATGTATAGTGGAAACATTGCCTTCCGGGCAATATTAATACTTTGACTTCCGAGTTAATAACATTGAAAACACATACAATCTATTGGAACAAGGCTGACGCCATGGCACTTCTGACTGCATCCACGAACATTCCAAATCTATCATTCGAGAAATGACATTAACACATGTTGTATCCCCGGAAATGTGAACATTTAAGCTTAATTGGAGTGTCTCACCAACATGTTCATCATACAACAACGTATTGTTTCCCAGCATTTTCGTCAGACGAAGACAAAATCTTTCACTTCTTGTTGTCTGTTGTCTGACTCAAAACCAATAATCACCCTAATTACCAAGTTGAACAAATCTAGATCCACAGTATACGACCCATATTGAACGAGATATTGACCCCTCATACGTGTATGCCCACTTATAGATCTATCATTGTAGTAACACTGTCTCATTTAACGAGGTGCCGATGGCGACAGAAGGGCTTGCAGCACGAAATGTCAGCAAAACCATTTGTTTTGTAACTCCACAGTACTATCAGTACAGACACTGATTTGTCATATTTTTATTTTTTTGTCACAAACATGGCAGTACTGGAAGACTATGGCGACAAAGAATATACGGTGATTATATGGTTGGCATACTTTCGATGTCTTAGACAGGCTAGTTGGAATATAATTCCATATAATGCGCTTCTAAACGGTTCTGATTACAAGTCATAATCACTGCTTTCAAATATAACCTCTACAGGGTTTTGGTTTGGTTTGTTGTTTAACGCCGCACTCAGCAATATTCCAGCTATATGACGGCGGTCTGTAAATAATCGAGTCTGGACCAGAAAATCCAGTGATTGACAACATGAGCATCGATCCACGCAATCGGGACCGATGACATGCATCAACCAAGTCACCGAACCTGACCACCCGATCCCGTTAGTCGCCTTTTACGACAAGCATAGTCGCCTTTTACGGCAAGCATGGGTTGCTGAAGACCTATTCTACCCCGGATCTTCACGGGCCACCTATACAGGGAAATGGATTTAGCAGGTTGCCTACCTGAGAGATTTCAAAATTGTAACTAACTGTTTATTTTGCATTTGAGTAAAAAACGTATATAAATACTCAGTAAAATATTTCATCTTTCAAAATATTTCTGCAGAGAATAAATGTAATCACTATTACTTTCATCTAGCGCCAGTACCGGGTAAACACAATTTAAAAATTTGGGAATCTAAAGATACAAGTTCCTGTTCAGTTACATATTTTTATTTTTCCCCGACCTTCCAAGGCAGTATAAAAGTCGCTAAAAATGATAACTATGAATAAATAAATATAAATAAATATGGTTAATAATCATGTCCACCCTGATGATGTTGATCATGAACCATTGCATCTAGCAATAATATTCCTTGCCCACGCCACCCGTGAAAATACGGGTTAGGATTGATCTGTATTCTTCCTATGATGTCATATTAGACGACGAACGGGACCGAGTGGTCAGGCACTCTGAAGTGATGACTGATGCATGTCATCGTATCCTGATTAACGTAGATAGATTGCTCATGACGTCAATCATTGGATTATCTGCTCCAAACTCGATTATTTAAAAAACGCCGTTATATAGCTGGAGTAATGCGGGGTTAAAAACAATATATTATGTACAACAAACAAACAAACAAACAAACAAACCTGGCCTACACTGTTTAAAGGCCGCCGTCATAGGTAGAATTCCGGGTGTTGCGGAAGACGCGCCATTGTCCAGGTCACATATTACCACAACCCTATCCTCATTAGACTACACTTACGGCTGGTATTCGACACCTGTTCTACTATCCCCGATGGGCAGAAGAGATACATTTGTAGTGGTATCTCATAACCGGATGCTTACACACGTATTTGTTTGAAATCTGAAAATATAAGGTGTTATTCCCCGAGGCGCAATTCAGACTACGCTCTTGCAAACTGCAGCTGGCAACTGGCACCTGTAACATTTTTCTCCACATTAATGAGGAAAATGGAAAGAATAACACCATTACTTTTTCAAATGCACAACAACTATCTGCTGACTGCAGAGTTCATTGTACGATTCCGACATCATCAAAATCATGTCTTTAGAAATCACTATCAAAAATGTATTTCGATAACCTGGTTATGTCAAAAGAATGGACACGCTTCCATCAACATCAAATTAACAGGAGCGTTCATTATCTAGTTTTAGAGATCGACATATTTTGTTAAGGATATTGACTCGACGGGATGTGTGGTTAATGTGTAAGCTCAAGGGATTGTTTCATTACGATCACTTGACACAACTAAATGCTCACCACTGACCGGGCATGCCGATATGACTGACCATTCATTCGCGTTTATAACGTTTTTTCGGAAATGAGTGAACAACATCACTCACCTGTGGCGCTAAGAGACCCCCTATTGTTCAAGCATTTGTGTTTGTGTCTCCATCATCGGATGCAGAGCAGACAACCGACACTTAAGCTAACCATACATAACCCTCACCATACAAAGTCGTCAATTTTATTGACACAATGCATCATTTGAAACATAAGGCGTTTCCGCTTCCGTTCCCGGAATCCGATAAGTTTAGTTTGTATTAAGATGCGCTTGCGTAATATTGATGCTGTTTGCGTATTTAGTCACGTGATCCATTTCTGATTTGCTCTTTTCATATATTACTTGTATTACAGAAGAGAACCATGTCTTATTCACCTTAAAGGGTAGCTGTTTTGTTGTCTTGTTTTTGTGGAACAATCTCATAAAAATAAGATAATTATACAGTCGTATGAAACACAGTCGCTGGAAATATGGCCGATGTGTTGGTTTCTCCTGACTTGTGTCGCTTATATTGTTCAGTATTTGTGTGCAGTTAGTTTTGTTAATGTATGTCACACATCTATAGACCCGTGAAGATCCGGGTTAGAATAGGTTTTCAGGAACACAGGCTTGTAGTAAGAATCGTCCAACGTGATCGGGTGGTCAGCTCGGGCTCACAAGGTTGGAATATACCTAGACTTAAACGTGCACGTGTCTCAAGCCTTAAACGTGCACGTGTCTCAAGACTTAAACGTGCACGTGTCTCAAGACTTAAACGTGCACGTGTCTCACAGGGAGCAGGCTATTAGCAGTCTGATTTTTGTCTGAGCAAGGAATGTGAACGAAGAGGCGTCCCCAATATCCTTGTGGGTTCTCCGTGCAAGCTAGAGTTGCACGAATTGTCCCCCCTGTTGTGAGCATACCTGCGCTTTTCTCATCCACTTATGCCATGCTAAATTTTATTCAATAAAAGATTGACTTAACGTTAATTAAAATCATATACAAGGTGTGTACACGTAGCCGCCTGGGACGGGGACACTTGATTATGATGCTAATGACATTACCGCTCTGTCCGGGGGGTAAAGTAACAAAGTCAAACTACCAACGTGATTAGTAATGTATTGGAGATATTTTATGTCTGTTTCAGTTACATGTATCTGTAAACTTTTGTTTGTTTGTTGTTTTACGCCGAAGCTCTTTTTCAATTGTAATACTATAGTCTGTAAAAAAGCGAATCTAACCAGACAATCCAATGATTGAGCAATGATTTACGCATTTGGGATACGATGACATGTATCAACCAATTCAGCGAGCCTTACCACCCAGTCACGTTAGACGCCTCTGGCAACACCCGAGTTGCCGCTTACGACAAGTTTGGATTTCTGAAGACCAATTCTAGCCCGGGTCTTTACGGGTCTATTTGTAAGTTGTGAAACGTAAACGTCACATTAAGTAGAAGGTAAATAATAAACTTATGCCGTGCAAGTTTGATTCAAGACATTCAAACACCCCCTTGCTAGTCTGCTAGCTCACATATTATAATGTACACCAATGTAGCGTTAGTGATTACCAAACTTACACAGATACACAATTTTAGTTTCACGCATGGGACTAAAAGACAACGTCTAGACCTTGACTGGATAGGACACTAGACCACGAACCGTGGTCTCTCTATTATACTATACTTATCTGTTCATATAAGAACCGTTCATGTCAGCCTGATGCAGCAGGAATTGGCTGATCCGCATCTTCCTTCCATGGCAATACATCTCAAGACGAGCTCGCCTGTAACTCAGACTGACGGAACGACATTTTGTTCGCCTTTGAAATGAAGTCACATTGTATAGTGTAGTTGTCTGTCTCCCAGATTCTTGAGAATAAGCTACGAAATAAACCCAATTTATGTCTAGAATGATTTGACAAGTCTAGATTGACTCAACTCTAACATTTAGGATTGTTCTGGTCTCCATTTGTATTTTATTTTATAATTTGTAGATAAGTTTATTTCTGGGATTAAATGTAAGTCTAGTCGTACAGTAGTGAGCGAGCGAAACCTCTGAACGGTATTCCAGTTATATCACGGTGTAGTCGTATAGTAACGTCTTAGAGGTTGATACCTTCAACTAGCCTAGTCATGGAGTCCTGCGATAGTAGCATGTTCACAATATCCGAAGCATTAATTGATTACGTTATACAGTAAACTACGGTTAAAACGAACACGCTTATAACGAACTGATCGATATAAATTATTTTTTCAGTCTCATATGGTGTATATATGCTTATAACGAACTACGGTTATAACGAACTAAAATCAGTGGTCCCTTCGTGTTCGTTATAAGCGTAGTTTACTGTATATTCAGTTTGAAGGATACTATCAACAGTCAGTATAACTATGTTGAGGGCATGGGGATAATTGGTTGCCTGAATAAGGAGATGTAAAGTCTTTATATTCAAATGTATGCCAACGCTACCAGTGTCAGGGTCTCGAAAATATATCTACACCTTCATGTAGCCTATAGTAATTAACGAGAGATTCATAATTAGTGACGTTTACGCAGGTTATCAATTGACATATGTTTGTTCTGAACAGTTGCCATGTTCTTGCACTTAATTGCTAGGTCGCACATAAGGAAAACAAACAGTCCATGACCGAATTATCAGCTGCGAATGGAAAGAATATAAATCAAACACCGTTGTGTCGAACTTACGGTTGTCTCGAAGTACAAGCATGGTCCCTGAGTATTCCTTCTTTATTTATCATTTTTGGTTATGTCGAACCTTGTAGGTCCCTTCAGCTTCGACACAACGGTGTTTGACCGTACATTTAGGTCTTGTCATCGGAGGCGACGAAATGTCGGTGCATTGGTTGATTACATGTCATCGTATCCCAATTGCTTGTGAATCGATGCTCATGGTGTCAGTATATTGCCTGGTCTGTCGTCTGTTGAACTTGGTTTTTTGAATGGGTAATTTACTCCCAATATCCTAAAATTCACACAACACTTATTCCTCATGTGTTATACAGCATTGTAATGCTATGTCCAGAATTGAGAGAAGAAATACAGTATGTAATAAGGATTGGATCAAGAAGCAAAATATCAAAAGAATGTACAAAATGTAATAGTTTTGCTAATGCTTATTATCACCACGTCATCTTAAACTGTGAAAGTCTACTTTCAGAGAGAGATGTATTCTTTCCTTCTCTAATTAATAACCTTGATGTAGAAATGTTTGTTAAAATAGAGATGATGGAAGACCGTGATATGTTAGCATTCTTTTTTGGTGATGATAACAATGACTATGATGAAATAACCTGGCATTTCCTTATTATTGAATTCTCAAAGTATTCATATATACAGGCGATGTCAGGCCGCTTTCGATTCCAACGGGGGACATACGCGTTATTGATGGTAGCTGACCTTCACCTTGGACTTTTCCCAATGTACCGATAACTGAGATGACTACAGTCACCAAGTGTTCTCTCCACAACATTTTGGCTCAATGCCTTGTACGGTTCCTCGTATAAATGTATTTTCCTACCTTATACAAATCTGGCTTTCGTTTCTTTTTTAATAGCATATATCGGAGAGAACGATCTAAGTTGTGATAACAAAATACATTTAAACTATATTGATGGAATATTGCTGAGTGCGGCGCTAAACAACTACAAACAAACAACAGTATTCAAACGCCAACCCTGTACGAGTGGCGTTTTTATTCAACGGTGAATTTAGATAATGAACACAATAAACATATAAGTGAATAATAACAAAACAAATTCAGTTGTCAAATATCAGTGTTACTGCAACGAGTGTAATTTAAAACGAATCAAATGTACATGTCTATTCAATTCACTTTTGGAAACGTGATGTCACCAACAGACCATACATGCACATAGAGGAGCCTGACAGAATAGGCTGGGCGTCATTGATACTGCACTTACACGTGGTTATAGTGATACCTGAACAGCACATTTAGCAGAACACCAGAATCATCAGCAGGTTCTACTGAACCAAATCAGAATCAGCCGTTCAACCAGGAGTTTCCTGAAGATTTCCTGCCTTCAGTGCAGGCTGACTCATCTGGCAGCTCTGATTGGATGAATTTGTGTTAGATTTTTATGCTTTGTTTTAAAAAAAATTAACATCCATCCAGTAATTAAATCTGACCATGTATTTCTATATATAGTGTTGTCTTCCTTAACATGATGACTTATGCTGAATGTGACCACAGATATTTTCAGGCACGTGGCATTTGGTGCGGAACTGGAGATGAAGTGTATAGCTTCCTATTCTCAGAAAAGGAACTGGCTTAGCTAGAAAATGTTTTAGGTTTTGAATTGGTCTTTTAAGGCGACATAGCTGTTGAAAGCTTAGTTGTTTTAAAACTAAATATAACGTTACTATAGAAGCCTATGGGGCAACATTTAGTTATGTGTAACCAGCAACACGAATGGAGGGTTAAAATCTGTCATCAGCGAGGGACGCAACTCTGCACAGCGACTTGCGGTGTCTGTAATCACTGGCCCGCATACGCCACCGGACCAGTGTAAGTGCGTCCTTCACCCTAACACGGATGCATCAGTAAAATCCTCGGTATCCGAAACTGATACGTGCGTCTCATCACCCAGGTAGGTAAAACGACAAACCGGTCGATATAAGTGTCTGGTCTAAGACTTATAATGAATCAAATACTCATGAGGTGCGGTCCCTCAGAAGAGTGTTCGTGATACTGACGTATGTGGGGTGGGTTGTCCGCCAGGGTTTGAAAGTGAGTTTGTGATCATTGACAAAATTAGGGGATAAACACGACACAGGTATTTCTCAATATATTATCTCTATTTTACAACATATAGGGATCGAGTGTAATGCGATAGGACATGTCAGAAAGTACTGTGCCTTATAAAACCTTAACAAGAACTCCATATCCTAGTGTGTGTCTGTATGTTTGTGCACGTGTGTGTATGTGCATGCGTGAGCGTGCGTGTATGTATGTACATGTGTGTGTGTGTGTGTGTGTGTGTGTGTGTGTGTGTGTGTGTGTGTGTGTGTGTGTGTGTGTGTGTGTGTGACAACCTCGAATGTGTGAAAACGGTCATCGTGATGGCGTTTGTACTACAGTCATCACTTCTTGAACACATTCGGGGCGGTCGGGTAGTCAAGTGGTTAAAGCGGTCGCTCGTCACGCCGAAGACCCAGGTTCGATTCCCGACATGGGTACAATGTGTGAAGCCCATTTCTGGCGTCCTCCGCCGTGATATTGCTGGAATATTGCTAAAGGCGGCGTAAAACCATACTCACTCTTGAACATATTCATCCGCTGCATACGGGTCGTAAATCCTTTGGAATAGTGTTCCCGGGAGATTGGAGAGAAATCGCGTTTGAAAGTAAAAGCCTGGGAAAGGTATTACAGATAGAGTAGAGAGGTGTTCATCAGTTCCGTTTATAACCTGCTGTGTAAGTTAACAATAGATTTACAAGTTGCGGTTCCTGTTTCCATTCCATTATATCCTACCCAGATAGTGTTCCTGTGACACAAATATGTATCACAAACACACTCGATTATTTACAGACCGCCGTCATATGGCTGTAATATTGGTGAGTGGAACGTTAAACAACAAACATGTATGTGGTATTACAGATCTTCAGCAACCCATGCTTGTCGTAAGAGGCGACTAACGGGATCGGGTGGTCAGGCTCACTGACTTGGTTGATGAATGTCATCGTATTACAATTGGGTGGTACGAATCTCATGATGTCAATCACTGGATTATTTACAGACCGCCGTCATATAGCAGGAATGTTGCTGAGTGTGGCGTTAACAACAAACAATCAAACTTTTGGTTGCCTCTATTTCCAAAGAGACACGTACATATACTCAAAAGTTCCTTTGACACCAATATTTTAGTGTATTTGTGGTAATGTAATATTGTGTATGTGATATGGGGTTTAACGTGGCTTCTTACAGCATTTCATTCATACGGTCATATAAAGACGGTCACGTTTAATATGAAAGGGGTCGGCTGGTCAGTCTAGCTGTCCTTATTAATGCATATCATCGTATCCCTATTTCATGGATCAATGTTCATGATATCAATTATAGGATTGTCTGGTCCTGACTCGATTATTTACAGACCGCCGTCATATAGCTGGAAGATTGCTGAGTGCAGCGTCAACAAACGAACAAACAGGACTGTGTTAAAGGAAGGTCTATCCGTTCCTAGCATTGTACTCATATCTTCATGGGTGGAGTTTGGAGTTATGTCCGTTTTTTGCAAGTACTTGACCACTGCACATTCTTTATGTATACTCAACAACAAAAGTTCCTGTGACACCAATATTGTGTAAAGTGTATTTTTCAAACAAGTAAAGTTTGTTTTTCAATGTTGTTGTACATGTATGGAATTAAGTCACAAAAACGCAACTGCTACAGAAAAGCAGGCATTCCATGCAAAAGTTGACTTTTATGCAAGCACCATGCATTTCACTACCTAAGAATGGGTATAAAAACGTGCGTTAACGGGATTCCATATGCATTGTTTAGCATCGTGGTGACAACAACCACTCAGAAAAACAACAAAATTACGAAATTATTCAACATTACGAATTGCCACGCCTGTCCGAAAACGAGCGTCTGCGAGCCATTGGTATGCTTTAAGCAGGATCGAGTCAACGTGATGTTACAAGACAAATAAACGTTCACAGAACACCATTTGGTGTTTATAGCAACGTTGGCAACAGACAATTTCAGTCAGAGACCATCCTCGGAGTGGCAGGCCACGCGTAACCAATAATCGACAAGACAACTGGATTCGAACAACACACCTACGAAATCGAATCCAGCCAGCAACAGTGACTGCAAGAAGCATCCCTGGCCTTCGACGAATATCTTCACAAACCGTACGTCGTCGCCTCAGATGTGCAGGGATTGTCGCCAGAAGACCCGCACAGTGGTTCAGACGGCGTCTACGCTGGACGGCCATTTCGTCAATCATTGTGTCAGGGAAGAAGATCGGTTCGGGGGCGGCAGCGTTATGGTATGGGGTGGGATAACAGCAAGACAGAGGACCCGTTTGATAGTGGTAGAGGGAAATCCCAATGGACAGCGCTACGGCGACGAGATCATCGGCCCTATTGTTCTACCGTTTTTGCATCGTCATGGCCCAGGCATTACCTTTCCCCATAACAACGCCCGGCCTCATATTGCTCGACTTGTTCAGGATTCTCTTCAACAAAACAACGTGAATGTCATCCCCTGGACGGCTCGCTCCCCTGCTCTCTCACCAATCGAGCACATGTGTAATCAGATGGATCGGCGCCTTCGACGTCGACCACATGTTCCACTGACACTCCAGGAACTTCGAAACATGCTCCAGCAGATATGGACAGATATCCCACAGGACTTTCTGCCACGCCTGGTCCATTTCATGAGACGAAGATGTGTTGCTTGCATCGCAACCAGAGGTGGACACACACGCTACTGATTTGCAAATTGACATTTTGGCATGTTCATGTTTTTTTTATGAAATCACGCATTTTCTGAAGTCAGTATGGCAAACTTGAACACTTACAGGAGTCTTTTATCTGTAGCAAACCGAAATTCTTTCAGATTTGGTAAAATACATAACTTTCAATTTAATCTTATTCAGCGTCACGGGTGTACATGTTTAAGTTTTCGAGTTTTTCGTCATAAATTGTTTAAAATTGTAACTTCCATTTATTTGCAATAATGTCTTCCAGTTTTGACAAATGCACCTCGAGCGTAATACCTTTATTTAATATTACTAAAATCGTATTATCTGTGAAATTAGAGAAAGGCACTAAAGACAGAGAATCATTTTTTATTTAAACGGGTTTTTGAACGCTTATGCCGTTCGTGTATACTCAACGATAATAGTTATACTCCTTTTTTCCATATTATGATTTTTTTATTGAAAACCTCTCTCTGAATAAAAGCTATGTTGTGGAAGTTCTTAAATGTTCTTACGTTTGATAAGACTGAAGATGAACCCGAAGACATAATATGGTGGAGGGTAGCCTAGTGGTTAAAGCGTTCGCTCGTCACGAGAAAGACCCCGGTTCAATCCCACAAGGGTATAATGTGTGAAGCCAATTTCAGGTGTCCCCCGCCGTGATATTGCTTAAAAAGCGGCGTAAAACCATACTCACTCACTCACTGTTCAGGAGAAGCAAGGGGCAGTGGGGTAGCTAGTGGTTAAAGAGTTCGATCGTCACGCCGTAGACCGGGTTTGATTCCCCATATAGGTAGAATGCGTGAAGCACATTTTCTGGTGTTCCCTCGCCGAGACATTGCTGGAATATGGCGAAACAATATATGCACTCACTCCCTAGACTAAGAACGTTATACTACAACTTCTGCCTTGTATTTATTTTGTTCCGTGCACTATTAGAGAAATATCTGATGATATTACATCATCCAAAAGAGATGCAGAGTAGGAAGTATCAGGTATTTTTGCATTTTCAGTTGCCATAAATTGATCGCTGTAGCTTTTCTTGTGTATATTTTCCACGTTTTGTACTGAAATTCATCTCGCGATCGTAAACGACTATATCCTATTTGACTCTCGCCAACCACATTCCACCTGCCTTATTAAGTTTGGCTAATAGCAATTTGATTTACATACTATTCTATCAAATTGTCTGGCTATTGATTTCGACGTCTTTCTCTATATAGGTTGCTGTGTGGGTTCAGTATAACCTTGGTCACCTGTCCCATGTCATATTTATATTAATCGGATTGACTGTCTATCAAACTCGAACAGACTTTTCATTAATATCTTTGGTCTGCCAATAGATTATATGTTGAATTAATCAGTTCATCAATAACTAATCTAGCATTTTCCACAGACGAAATGGCATGTACCTAATTATCTTGACGAGTATTAATATAAGTGGTTCAAATTCATCAATATTCTACATGCTGAGACACTGTTCCCAGTCAAATGTGTAGCTTTCATTGCCTTATGACATTTTATATCCGATGTCTATAAAACAAATTTAACTCAGCTAAATTAACTTCATAAACATTTATGAATCATACCGGGCGGTTGGGAAGCCGAGTAGATAAAGCGTTGCCCCATCACACCAATGACCTAGGTTCGATTCCCCACTTGCCTCGTTTGAAGCTCATTCATGGTGTCCACCGCCATGGTGAGTCTGAAATGCTTCAAGCAGGGTACAATTCATAGCACTGACTCAATATCGTATTATCAGCTTCAGCGCGCGTCCAGTCCGGGAAGTTCGTTTGCTCAATGGATAATAAAGCGTTCGCTCGCAAGACCGAAGGCCCGGGTTCGATTCCACACATGGGTACAATGTGTTATGTCTATTTCTGGTGTCCCCCGCTGAGATATTGCTGGAATATTGCTAAAAGCGGCGCACAAATATACTCACCGACTCATCCACTAATGACCAGTCCAGTGTTAATCGAGCATTTCCCTGTAACCCTTTCAATAAAGACCTTTAAGCTCGTTTAGTTCGTCACGCCGAAGAACCAAGTTTGTTTCTCAATACAAGTACAACATGCGAATGATATTATAATATAGTGTCCGCAACTAACGGGATCGGATGATCAGGTTCGCTGACTTGATTGGTGCATGTCTTCGTATCTCAAATGCGTAGCTCTGTGATCTTGAGTCAAGCACTGGATTATCTTGTCCAGACTCGATTATTTACAGACCGCCGTCATATGGCTGTAATATTGGTGAGTGGGACGTTAAACAACAAACAAACGAAACAAATATTATTGCGTCCCCAGTCGTGAGTTAGCTTGGACATTGCGGCGTAATTACACACTTCCTCACCCGCACATTTATCCGGTTTGGTTTAAATCCACCCGAAGCCTGAAAAAAACATTTTATCGACTTGCAGTCGTGACAATACTGAAATCAGGTCACGATTAATATGATAATCATTGCAATTGATCACGGATTGCTAACACGTTCAAGTTCAAGTTCGTTTTGTCAAGATTGGTGGTGGCGCATTACAAAAATAGGCCAGATGTGCCTTGGGTTGAATTAAAAGTACCTTGTGGTGGAAAGAAATCTTAAAATAACGAGAAGTCTAAATATTGTAAAATATACAATTATTATACAATTGTCATGTACATAAAAATGCATATTATGAATTGTTTACAGCTTAGTTGACGATCTTTCTTATATAATGCAAACAAAGTATAGGTAGTCGACTTTTAGAAGTGGTTACATCAGGCCCCATTAATTCATTTATTTTGGCAGCAATGAAGGATATTTTACCCCCGCTTCAGAATTCAGAAATTTAAATGACGTCGCCATGATTTGTACATGTAGTCAACAGTTGAAACAACGTCCTTTGCCTGCCTGACCCTGTGAGGGACGTTATATCGTAAAAGCCGTAAAACACCCATATGCCGTTACCGATAGAGCAAGGTATGGGTTTAACTGCGTCGCGTTCGAGAATAGTTCAGTCATCTGGCGACGTCACTATAATGCATTGTCACGTGTGTGTGTGTGTGTGTGTGTGTGTGTGTGTGTGTGCTTGCACTAGTCCGTACTAACTCCGGTTTTATAGAGCTAGCCCTCTGTGATAACATGCAACAGTTTAACACATATACTCCACAGGTAACAACAAATGTCAGTTACTAATTTTCGCCCTTTGCTATGACGCGTCAAGAGATTGAACCATATGCATCGACCTTCCGCTCTTAGGACAGACGTTCGTTCCGTTACTGCATGACCTTCAGATAACGTAACGTAAGTTTGTACCAATCAAGCAAACACTGTAGATAATAAATAATGATGAAAGAGGCAATTCGTAGACATATTCTTAAAGTAATATGTTTTGGTGAGGTACACCAGTTGTTAAGGCTTCGCCCGTTGCGCTGCCCTCCAGGGACTCCGGCTCGATTGCCCACATTGGTACAATATGTGAAGATCATTCCTGAAACTTCCCTATAAGTATAATGTGATTATGTCATTAATGAAAAACAATTATGAAAAATACTGAAATGTTATATCGTCGTGATAAGAATTTTAATTATTTCGACAGGTCAGAAATAGACAATTGCCCCCATGGATGATTAATTCTATGATTTACAACCTGCCAAATAGAATTACTACCTGATCGAATTCCAGATTCACTGTGACAATATAATGGTGTTAGGACTGTCGGCACCATGTGTTAAAGTGTCAAACTGATACGCGTCTACAGTCTGCATCACATTAGATCCGTGAAGATCCGGGTTAGAATTGATCTTCATCAACCCAAGCTGGTCGTAAGAGGCGACTAACGGAATCGGAATCGCTAACTTGGTTGATTCATAGCATCGTATCCCAATTGGGTGGGTCGATGCTCATGATATCAATCACTGGATTTTCTGGTCCAGACTCGATTATTAACAGACCGCCGTCATATCGGTGGAATACTCCTGAGTGCGGCGTTAAACAACAAACAAGCATCATTAATTCTTGATATTGCTTTGAAACGTTGGGGAATACCAGAAACAGACTCCATGAAATCAAAGGCCGTATGTTCTTGAATTTGAAATAGGTAACAAGAACATTGATACCTTTTATTTAAGACAAATTCTCAGATAAATATATGTTTTCAAACTGCCCCACAATATTTCAAATTTCAGGAACCACCAACAGTTTCATTTTCCTATGCACCATTTCATCCAAGACTCATCATATTGCATATAGTTGGAATCGTTCAGTCGACTCAGCTTTCAGCAGGCATTTCTCGTGAATATGGAATGGGTTTTGTCGCTTTTATTTCTATTGATTTAGTGATAATCTGTCATGTGATGTGACTGACTTTCTGTTCAAATCCGCGTTAAACGCATGTCATTCACTCACTCATTTGACCTGAAAACTACACAGAGTAATTATGGAGCTACATTAGACACGTGCCGTTATCCTATCCCGTCGTATTAATATTACTGTTCAAGCGACATCTGGATTTTTCTCTTAAATTCAACTCAATTTCAGACATAACTATCCAACGTGACGCTGATCCCAACTCAATGACCTCAGAAAAGGTTCATTGGTTGAGATGCAAGGCAAAGCAGAAACCAACGACGTCGTTTTCACTCCGAGGATAAAGCCTTGCGCCCACAGCCACCAGATCCTCTTTGCAACCAATGAAGCTTCATAAAATCTAACGATTCACACGAAAAACGGGATAAAAACATTCAACTGAATCTAAATAAATTATAGATGGGGCATACTTATATTAGTTTACTGATACCTGTTGTGATTATGGATATACGAAACATATATAATGTCTCCGGAAGGTGATCTCAGATGCACTGGTGCATTTGGTAGTCGTGTTAGTATTATTAAAATCATAACACCTAACTTAATACAGTAAACTACCATTATAACGTACTCAAAGGGACCACCTATTTTATAGTTCGTAATAATCGTAGTTCGTTATAAGCATATATACCTGTCAGCATATATGCAACGTGGCTAACAAGTAAGTTCGTTATATCGGTCAGTTCGTTATAAGCGTGTCCGTTATAACCGTAGTTTACTGTATATTTCTGTTTTACGGTTAAGTGTTTGGTATGCTTCAGCACATCGGAATGCACAGGTGTGCAGCCAGTTTGGGCGTTTACATGGCAACTGTTCTGCTACCTGCGCTAACATGGGTGACCATATAGACATTCAGTGATTATTTTTGACCAAATGTATGCGTACGGTGTTAAAGGACAGCACGGATGGCTCCGCGATTCCCTTTGCAGAGCATGGTCGTACGAGTATGCACCGTGTCATAATGATTGATTTCATGAAAGTGGTTAATGTCTTCGTGAGAGAGTAAGTGAATTGGGTTTAACGCCGCTTTGACCCGTATTCCAGTTATATCACGGCATGTCAGCGTGTTGATGGAGGAATCCCGAAGTGATGAAGGTTACCATCATGGCGAAACCCAAAAGCACTGGTAAGGTGCAAACCTAGAAACCTTATCGGGGCGAACCGGGATTCGAACCCACGATGATAGGTTTCTGGCGTGCCCCATTTTACAGCAAATTGCGGCGCATAAGACAACTGAGCCACCCGTGTCCCCGGCAAAACTTCCTCGACTTACTCCCCAATCAGTTCATTTTCAGAGGCGACTAACGGGATCGGGTGGTCAGGCTCGCTGACTTGGTTGATGCTTGTCATCGATCCCAATTGCGTAGATCGATGCGCATGCTATCAATCACTGGATTGTCTGGTCTAGACTTGATTATTTACAGACCGCCGACATATAGCTGGAATATTGCTGAGTGCGGCGTTAAACAACAAACGAACAAACGGTTCATTTTCACACGTCGTGGTATAACTGAGCCCTGTGCGCTTACCACAAACTTTGAAGCAATCCCACTCACAGAGCAATCGGTTTGGGGGTTAGTATTTGCCTAAGTGCATTTTACGCGACATTTACGAGGACGTTTTATACAAGTTTTGAGATTAGTCCAGAATTTATGGAAAACGATGGATTGCTTTGAATGTCTGATGAATGATATGCGTTCGGACATCGATTCATGGCAATGGCCGATCAGAGACAGTATTTTTTAAATATGACACTAACTGATAAACGTGAGGAACATTTGTGGGTGAAATGTAAGGCTATCAAATCCGCTTACCATTCCTATGTAAGTACGGCATGCATGGAACATCGCCTTTATCGCCATGAATGCCCTTCGCTTATGATTTATTGGTTTTAATTTCTAATGGATTCCTCGACAGACAAACGCCACAAGAATCGCCACCCGTCGATTCTGACACTGGTCACAGAGAATCTAATTTCTCATCGTACTTTAAAAAATGCCCAATTCATCAAACACAGGAAAATGTACCTTCAGTCTAAGTAATTTCTCCAAGTTTGCTGGCGACACTTGTTACTGTTATAACATTTTGCAGAATAACCATGATAAAAACAACGTTCCTTGAACACACAATTGTCCTTCTCGCAGTCCTCAACCTATCGTGGAGCGTCTTGCACGGTACCAATATTGTGGTGGAAAATAACAATCGATATCCTCCTTCATTCTGTTAATTTCTGAGAAATTGTAAAAATAACCTCGTGGACTCGACAAACATTAAAACTAATCTCGCCTCGCCTTTATGGTTGGACTGTACATGGCTTCAGGTGATGTACGAGCTCAGTTGTCAGGGGTGACTTGGGGCAGGACAATACGTACTGCTGTTTATCTTGTCGGTTGCAGCTTGCTAGTGTGCAAACACAATTTGAACCCATAACGGAAATATCTCCATGTGATGCATGCATAGGACAGATGGGATGACAGGCAAAATCGCATATATTCTAGACTCCCTGGAATCTCATCTACCCCTCATGGGGTATCACCACATATACACCCATCAGTATTCCTGTTGTTCAAAGGGATTTCTTTTGAAATTTTAGCTAAACTGACTGAAATCGTTGGTCCGAAACAGCTGAAAGTTCGATTGACGACCAATCTGTTAAAGAGTCTGTTTACCCGATTTCAGTATGTCCGTTAAAAACCATATTAAAAAGCCTTTGTTGTGTGCATAACTCGGCTTCTTTGAGGCAAACTGTAATCATAATGGCATTTTGTGGGTACATGTGTCAGCAGTTGGACACACATGTTATTTTTTTAGCGAGGTTTACATTTTTTATTCGATCTTCGCATTTATTCTTAAATATTCTTGAATGCTTTTTGGCTTTGGAACCATCATGTCCCTAATGGGCAAGTGAAGCTAAAAGTTCAGTTTTTTCGTCAAATGAAGGCAACAGAATTTGCCCTGAAAGTTCGCATCTGACGTGCCATATGGTAACCACACCCTATGTATCGTATCATCGTGATTTAAAGTTGTTTTGAGTATTTGTTAGACAAGCTTTTAAAACTTCAACGCTGTTTGTATCTGTAAGTGTTAACTGCATATCAACGTGCCCTAAGTGGCATAACACTAGGCATTATCGTATTTCTACTGGAGGATACAAATCTTTAAATGTAAACTTTTGAATTACACCCCATGCAGCTCAGACCCGATGTATGAAGAGAGGCAATGATCTGTAGCCATGGCGACAGCGGCAAGGCTCCCCATCAATTCTGAGACACAATGGATGGTAAACTGTGTCAGAATCGGAAACCAGGCGGGTGAACAAACCTAATTTCAGTGCTTTAAACGTGATTAGTGCGGGTGACAGAATTAGGACAATTTATTAGTACTATAAAGAGCGTATTAAAAATTTGCATAACAAACTGCATCTTATGAAATAGGTTACTAAGTCCAGTGAATGAGTGAGTGAGTATGGCTTTACGCCGCTTTTGGTAATATTCCCGCAATATCACGGCGTGTCTAGTAATTGAACTATATTTTAGTATATTGTGTTATATCTGAAATATGTATCGGTAACGGGGTTAAAACGCGAAAATCTTTCTGTGAAGGTTTACTTTCATAAAACCTTTTAACACGACATCCAGAATATCCAGTGAAATGTTATTAAATACTGGACCGTATTATTTCAAGTGTTTTTTTATCACTGAAAAACTGTTTTAAAGGGATAAGGGGAACCGTGTTTGATCGTAGCTGACTGAACAGTTGGTAATGTTAATGGTAAAGAATTCTAAATATTATTCAACGGATTTCTTTACACCCAATCCACAAGTGATCCAAACCTTCGAATACTTTCATGTATTACAAAGTTCTATTGTATGAATATGCAGACGCAACTGGGCTCTTCAAAAACGTTAATTTGCATGTATACGAGTGTGAGATTGTGTTAAACCCAGATGTATACATATACGCTTGTGAGTGAGTGAGTTGGGTTTAACGCCGAATTTAACACTCATTATTTTTGTTTTATCACGGCGTGTCACCTTAATGTGCACAGAAAGCCAGAAGTGATGCAGATCTCAGACGGATACCACTGGTCAAATATATACTATTATTCAAAGCGCCGCAACGCGACAATTGGCCAAAATGTGACGTTGTCGCATTGTCGAGCTTTGGTTAATTTTGACATATTTTTTAGTTGTTTAAGGGCGACCACCCGACAATGCGGCAACGCGACAGTGTCCCTTCTAGGATTCCGTACTGAACTGTATATATAACCAAATATAAAAACGTCTAGCTGTGGGTGTCAGATTTGGTTATTACTGAAATGCAAACTAAGCGCCCCGCGAGTATTGTTGACGTTGATGTAGTACATCACATATCATCTTCTTCCTGTGCTTTATCCCTTACCTAATTCATGTATGACGTGAAAAAAAGAATATCTTCAAAATATTATACAGTTCAGTGTTAATATACCGATAGAAATGCAAAAATCATATGAAGACAAATGACAAGTACTCTGAAAAGTGACGCAAATGTTTTATAGTCCCACATGGTGCCCATTTTGATTTAGTTAGGCAAAATGTATGGTTACTCTCACCGACATATGTCCAGTGCATGATCTTCATGTGGTAATAATAATAATAATAATAATAATAATAATAATAATCGACCACTGCATCGGGTTTATGTGCAGTGTGTTGAGAAGATCAGCAATCCAGCAGAGTCGTTCGCTTGGATGAAGTCGTCTGGCCTGAAAAGTGAAACAGAAGGCTTCAATGTGTGATTTTGCATCCAAATGTGAATATGAAATGTAGATTATGTAATGAATTTCATGAGACTGTCCAACACATTGTGAGTGGATGCCCAGCTTTGGCGCAGACACAGTATCTTAAGCGACATGATGGGGTGGCTCGATCATTTTATTACCGTCTTCGCCGTGTCTGTGGTTTTGACACAGAGGTCCATCCATGGTAAGACCCGGAATATGTAGAATGCGTCATGGAAAATGATAAATACAAAATCCTTTGGAAAAGGGCCGTATACAGCCTCAGACATATACAGGCCAACAAACCTGATCTTGTCCTTTTTGATAAATCCAATGAAATCATTTGTGTCATTGAATTTTCTGTCCCTTTTGACACACTTATCTGATTGACAAAATTGAGGAAAAACACGGCAAATATGCAGACCTCGCTTTCGAAATGTCACGCTTGCATCCCAAGTACCAAGTTGTCCGACTCCCCATTGTTCTCTATGCCTTAGGTTTGGTACCTCCCAATCTGCTGACTGACATCGGGGGAGTACCCGGGTTGTTTGCTACCAGGAATACAGTCCCTCTTCTATCAATCTGTGTAATGCAGAAGGCTGCAGTGTTGGGGAATCTTCACATTCTTCGAAAAGTTCTGGGTGGGTTTGACTCGATCGGCAGCGCTTCCTGGGAGAAGTCCCATTCGCTGCCCGGGCTGCGTGTATAGGGGCAAGGGCCCTGAGCTGATGATGAGCCTAATCAGCCTGACTGTGCCAGGATAACCTAAAGTCTCTTTGTTGCATTTTGTATTTTAATCTGTAAATAATAATAATAATGCACTTACACAGTACCTGAGTTCCAACGTTGGTTCCTCAGCGGCGCTACACAATATCATTACCCCGTTCAATGGTACGTATACACAGAATGTCATTCTCAGCTCCCTGGGGGGTATGCAACCAAAGCTGCCTATGTGGGGCCTGAAACTTAACGGTCACATTGTCATTTCATCACTGCCGGGTGGTGAGAGGCATATTTCGAGCAAAGTTACCTGCCTAAGGAGAGACCATATAAACGGGTGTATTCAGACCTTTGGGCTTCAGATCGGTCCTTCCTATTGTCAGTTGCAAAGGATTACACAAACCTTTCCATTCGTAAGCTAAAGGGTCTGTTACGACGTAAATTGTAATAACGCGGTAAATTGTAATAAACTGCGGTAAAATGTAATAACACTGCGGTAAAATGTAATTCTGCGGTAAATTGTAATACATACTGCGGTAAATTGTAATAACTTCACTGCGGTAAATTGTAATAAAAACTGCGGCAAATTGTAATAACTTAAACTGCGGTAAATTGTAATAAAACTGCGGTAAATTGTAATAACCACTGCGGTAAATTGTAATAACTTCACTGCGGTAAATTGTAATAAAAACTGCGGCAAATTGTAATAACCACTGCGGTAAATTGTAATAAAGATTATTGATTTGCAAATATACAAAGAAACTTGCATGAAGTATAAAATGTGCGACCAAGCTGTTTGGAAATCCCGTGCGCGAAATACGCATCAGTCGGAAAGCGCACGTTAAATCTCCAAATTAAGTAAGTAAGTAAGTAATGTTTGGAAATCACATTCCGGACTTTGAAATGATTGATTGATAAACACTAATGAACATTAAATTCTGAATATTTGCGTTTACTATGAACCAAATTCAAATTCCATGAACAATTCCAACCTCCAGCATGTTCAAGAAGGAAATTAAAAAAAAGCGATTTTGTTTCAATTTGTATCATGTTTATTGAAACACAGGTTCGTCAAATTGTAACAAACTGCGGCAAATTGTAATACCAAGTGCGGTAAATTGTAATAACATCTCCTAATCCTTCCGATTTCAAACTGAATTCAAGTTCCAGTGTTTGTTGGAACTTAACAAGATCAATTCCAACCTCCAGCATGTTTAAATAAATAAAAAAAAGCGATTTTGTTTCAATTTGTATCATGTTTATTGAAACACAGGTTCGGCAAATTGTAACAAACTGCGGCAAATTGTAATACCAAGTGCGGTAAATTGTAATAACATCTCCTAATCCTTCCTATTTCAAACTGAATTCAAGTTCCAGTGTTTGTTGGAACTTAACAAGATCAATTCCAACCTCCAGCATGTTTAAGAAAATAAAAAAAAGCGATTTTGTTTCAATTTCTATCATTTCTATTGAGCACAGGTGCGGCAAATTATAACAAACCACGGCAAATTGTAATACCAAGTGCGGTAAATTGTAATAACATCTCCTAATCCTTCCTATTTTAAAGTGAATTCAAGTTCCAGTGTTTGTTGGAACTTAACAAGATCAATTCCAACCTCCAGCATGTTTAAATAAATAAAAAAAGCGATTTTGTTTCAATTTCTATTATGTTTATTGAAACACAGGTGCGGCAAATTGTAACAAACTGCGGCAAATTGTAATACCAAGTGCGGTAAATTGTAATAACATCTCCTAATCCTTCCAATTTCAAACTGAATTCAAGTTCCAGTGTTTGTTGGAACTTAACAAGATCAATTCCAACCTCCAGCATGTTTAAATAAAAAAAAAAGCGATTTTGTTTCAATTTCTATTATGTTTATTGAAACACAGGTTCGGCAAATTGTAACAAACTGCGGCAAATTGTAATACCAAGTGCGGTAAATTGTAATAACATCTCCTAATCCTTCCGATTTCAAAGTGAATTCAAGTTCCAGTGTTTGTTGGAACTTAACAAGATCAATTCCAACCTCCAGCATGTTTAAGAAAATAAAAAAAAAGCCATTTTGTTTCAATTTCTATCATTTCTATTGAAACACAGGTGCGACAAATAATAACAAACTGCAGCAAATTGTAATACCAAGTGCGGTAAATTGTAATAACATCTCCTAATCCTTCCGATTTCAAACTGAATTCAAGTTCCAGTGTTTGTTGGACCTTAACAAGATCAATTCCAAACTACAGCATGTTTAAGAAAATATAAAAAAAGCGATTTTGTTTCAATTTCTATCATTTCTATTGAAACACAGGTGTGGCAAATTGTAACAAACTGCGGCAAATTGTAATACCAAGTGCGGTAAATTGTAATAACATCTCCTAATCCTTCCGATTTCAAACTGAATTCAAGTTCCAGTGTTTGTTGGAACTTAACAAGATCAATTCCAACCTCCAGCATGTTTAAGAAAATAAAAAAAAGCGATTTTGTTTCAATTTCTATCATTTCTATTGAAACACAGGTTCGGCAAATTGTAACAAACTGCGGCAAATTGTAATACCAAGTGCGGTAAATTGTAATAACATCTCCTAATCCTTCCGATTTCAAACTGAATTCAAGTTCCAGTGTTTGTTGGACCTTAACATGATCAATTCCAACCTCCAGCATGTTTAAGAAAATATAAAAAAAGCGATTTTGTTTCAATTTCTATTATGTTTATTGAAACACAGGTTCGGCAAATTGTAACAAACTGCGGCAAATTGTAATACCAAGTGCGGTAAATTGTAATAACATCTCCTAATCCTTCCAATTTCAAAGTGAATTCAAGTTCCAGTGTTTGTTGGAACTTAACAAGATCAATTCCAACCTCCAGCATGTTTAAATAAATAAAAAAAGCGATTTTGTTTCAATTTCTATTATGTTTATTGAAACACAGGTGCGGCAAATTGTAACAAACTGCGGCAAATTGTAATACCAAGTGCGGTAAATTGTAATAACATCTCCTAATCCTTCCGATTTCAAACTGAATTAAAGTTCCAGTGTTTGTTGCAACTAAACATGATCAATTCCAACCTCCAGCATGTTTAAATAAATAAAAAAAGCGATTTTGTTTCAATTTCTATTATGTTTATTGAAACACAGGTTCGGCAAATTGTAACAAACTGCGGCAAATTGTAATACCAAGTGCGGTAAATTGTAATAACATCTCCTAATCCTTCCTATTCAAACTGAATTCAAGTTCCAGTGTTTGTTGGACCTTAACATGATCAATTCCAACCTCCAGCATGTTTAAGAAAATATAAAAAAAGCGATTTTGTTTCAATTTCTATCATTTCTATTGAAACACAGGTGCGGCAAATTGTAATGAGTGAGTGAGTGAGTATGGTTTTACGCCGCTTTTAGCAATATTCCAGCAATATCACGGCGGGGGGACACCAGAAATGGGCTTCACACATTGTACCCATGTCGGGAATCGAACCCGGGTCTTCAGCGTGACGAGCGAACGCTTTAACCACTAGGCTACCCGACCGCCCCGCGGCAAATTGTAACAAACTGTGGCAAATTGTAATACCAAGTGCGGTAAATTGTAATAACATCTCCTAATCCTTCCGATTTCAAACTGAATTCAAGTTCCAGTGTTTGTTGGACCTTAACAAGATCAATTCCAACCTCCAGCATGTTTAAGAAAATATAAAAAAACCGACTTTGTTTCAATTTCTATCATTTCTATTGAAACACAGGTGCGGCAAATTGTAACAAACTGCGGCAAATTGTAATACCAAGTGCGGTAAATTGTAATAACATCTCCTAATCCTTCCTTTTTCAAACTGAATTCAAGTTCCAGTGTTTGTTGGACCTTAACATGATCAATGACAACATCCAGCATGTTTTAGAAAAAGAAGACAAAGCGATTTTGCTTCAATTTCTATTATTCTAATCAGATGCGGCAAAAGTTTACAAACTGCAAAAAACTGCTGCGAATTGAACGGAAGGAATATATGTGCGTTGAAAATGTACAAGTATTCTACATGGAAGTCGAACCCTGACATTCCTATACTTCACACTGGTACCACCATCGAAAATATATAAGATTACATGTTTTGACATGAAACACGATCCTTCAAATATCCCATACATTTATAATGTCCCCATTTAATTTAATTTTGAACAGCCCTCCCTGAAAAGACTAAAATGACACATGTCCAGACATTAAACTCACATATGAACTGTTCAAAAAGAGGCAATGAAATTGTTGATATCCAAATATTCGATAACGGAAAAGAGAGAGATACAGAATGATGGACAAAATGAACGATGAACCAACCATGTGACAACGATGCCAGAGATGTCAATTCGACGAACCCTGGTGTTTCAAAATCGTCAGTCTCGCTCAATATATGATGGCAATGTCTTTTTAAAACTACTTTTTCCAAAATATGTCTATTATTGCATACCATTCGAACGCATTCTCTTCTAGAAGTAGCCATGCGTTGATCCACTTTCTATGGCTAATTATTCTTTTGAGTTCTATTGCAACACCGCTACTTTTTCCATAGTGCATTATGATTCTACGCACACTAACGGTTCTTGAAATAGTAATGTGTGGGCAATAAATGCGTGGTCGCAGATGGAGAAATGATCTTGTGTGTTGATGGAACTGATGGGACACTTGCAGGAAAGATGTAACAGTCTTGCACAATAATCTGTCAGACGACTGCTGGGCTAGCTGTAAAGATACTTCAATGATTAGAAGCACCACCTCGTTTGGCAGATCAGTGAATGCAACCTGCGTATCATATTGTGGCATCTTGTCTTTTCGACATGAGAGGAATACTTCTTCATCGCTGCTGTTGGTACTGTAAAAGCCTTCATTTAGGTCCCCCTGCATGTCCAATGGCTCTCGATCCTTACTCGGAGAATGACCTTGTTCTTCATCGCTGCTGTTGGTTCTGTTGAAGCCTTCATTTATGTTCCCTTGCAAGTCTAAAAACTCATCATCATCACATTGCGAATGATGCTGTCGAGATAAGTTGTGTTCTTCGTCGCCGCTATTTGCGCTGTCAAAGACTTGTCTTGGCAAGTTTCTGTTTCCTTCCCCGTCTCGTGGCTGATCTTCACTTTGGGTTTCATGTAGTTGTAGAGCAACATAGTGTTCCCCTTCTTCTTCAGCAAAATGGCCAAGACTGATTGTTTGGGTTGCTACACTGTATGTAGGAACGATGTTTACAGTAGCATCACCGCCAAGCGATGAGTGCACGATAATATCAACATTAAACATATCTGAGACTGCTTGCAGTGTTATGTGATCTCCGTAGGTACCTTCCTCTAACATACCGGATATGTATGTATCCCAGTCTTCGCCCACGAAAAGTTCCAAGGGGGATCCATCTGAAGTGTAGGGATGTTCAAGGAGGTAACTGACAACCTGTTCTCGAAGTGTCCTGGGCGATCTGAATATACCAATTTTAGATAAAAGATGGCACAAGGCTGCAAACTGACAGTTACCGTTTCCCGGAGGGTCATACACGATGTCACCTTGTAATGCAAATGGCCTGTCTGTGTCCAATAATGGTATTTGATACTTTGCTCGATGATGTCTGCGCTGTAGTCTCGAGGAAGCCCTCTGTTTTCGTTTTACCTCTTCATCAATTGTGGTACTTGACAACCTATCAACTGAAATCCATTCAGGCGTGTCCTCTTTTCCTGTAATAGGATTTGTGAATGAAATCTTATACATAGACGATTTCAACCTGCGTGCAAGAATCCTTCCTTTTACAACGTACTGTTTTTTAGGGGCGAGTTTTCCCTTCTTGGAACCATATTTGCATAAAACATCATCGCCTACATTGTACACCGAGGGCGGATGCAGTCTTCGTTGTCTTTGTATACTGAGTCTGTCGGTTTTCTTTGTAGCAACTTCAGCCCGATGTCTAGTCCGAGTAACATACTTACTCTGCTTCAACCTGTCCTTTGCGTTAGGCTCATGAATATTTTCAATCATCATATCAGCATTGAAATCATCTGAATCAACGTCTAAAGCCGTGTTAGATTTTCTTCCGAAATACACTTCAAAGGAACTCTGCCATCCTAAACATTCTTTCTTTTCGTTATTCAGTATTGAGGCATATCTTCGCAAATGTGACGCCCAGTTGACGCCCTTGGCGCCCATAGTTACAAAATCATACATTATTTTCTTTTTCAATTGTCTATGGGATCTCTCCACCTTTCCTTGAGATTGAGGGTGGTAAGGTCTACTGCGTATGGGTTTGATTTTTAGGGTTTTACAAAGTTCATTTACATGTCCTTTAAATTCGACACCCTGGTCCATTTGTAACTTGTTAGGTGGTCCATGTTCTTCGTAGATCACCCGCAGAGCACTGGCTACACCTTTGCTTTTCTTTGTTTGCAATGCCACAAGCCATATATATCTACTGAACACATCTACAAGAGACAGGACGAATTTATATGTTTTCCCTTTCCACCGAACAGCACTTTTGCTAAAATCTACGAGGTCAACTTGGTGGTGTGATTGGACACACTTTGCTCTCACTGGTCTGATGATAGCTTTATTTGTAAACTTGGCAGAGTGAATGGAATATTTCTCTTTCGTGCGTAGTTCGTTCCGTACTGCGGTCTCTGTAAGCCCTGACAAAGAATCAGCTGCCAAATGCCATAACTTTCTGTAGCCTGCTGATTTCTGGTTGTGAAATACATTTTCGACAAGCTTTGCAACTTCCTTTCGTTTTAAGACTGGTTTTCCTCTAAAGTACAATATGTTGCTTGGCTCGGGTCCTGTAGAGAAGTCGTGTTTTCTTCTCCAGTATCTAACAATGGCATTTCGCTGCACTCTTGTCCTTTCGGCGACCGGTGTTTCAAAATTACCTTGCACGAGTAACACAATAGTATCATATGTTTCTTCATCAAAGCTATGCGTATATTTGCGTTTCGTTTCTGCCGCGTTACAGTTAATCAAAGTCAAACAGCACAGAACTGCTACAACGAGTGCATGCATGGTTGAAAATGTACGTGAACGTCCTTTGAACAAAGCCGGGGTCAGTTGGACATCCTTCGCGCACCAATGAGCAACTTTGGCAACACTGGAAGAAAGTAGCAACTTACTTGTGAATTCAAATGGACGCAAATGTATGTAAAAGTAAAGTCATGTTAAATTAGAAGTAAACGTCGAATATTTAATTTAATGTCTAAATTTTACATAAAAAAGCATCAACTTAACAATTTATTGAAACGGAGAAGACAGCACGTGATTTAGATATTATGTAGGGAATATAATTTATGGGGGAAATAACATGAAAAAACAGGGTGTAAAAATCATCGTCGATTCTGATTTAAAAAGTAACAAAAATAACTTCACAATCTGCTTATTTAATCGTAAACACAAAAACACTTTAGACAACGATACGAAATCAGTGTTTCAGGGCAATGTGACACACGCGTCTAAAGCTCCCCGCTAGAAGGCGTGGTCTGTGTGTTTGTGGATAAATTAATGCAAAAGAAACTGAATGTGTAGCCACTAAAATGACAGAACCTCTCTATATATTGTAAGATGCGTTGCTTTAAATGCAATGTGTAACCTCAGCAACTTTAAGTACATTAAGGTTTTATGGATGGGGGGATGTTTGCAGATTGTAAATTATTGAAAAGCATTTCGATAGAAAATCGGATATATAAGTTTAAGTACATAAGAATTGAGTAAAACAAGACGCTGTAATTCGGATCAGAACCTTGTAGAATAATATAAAACAAGATGGAAACTATGTACAAGAAGTTACTATACTAATAATAGAAGAGATGTAGGCAATATTGTCGTAATGACGTTTACAGATTCCATCATGTGTTCTCTGCCTGCTGTGATGTCTCGCCTACACTCGCTCACCCCAGACAATCCAGTCAATGCCTACCATTGCATCCTGTATTCAATATTTGCTGTCCACTTCTACTTCTAAGTTAATAACTTTACCTTCTGTAATACAATGCAGTAAATGCTTGTTTTCTATATTGGTTGGTGAAGCAGGTTTGGTGACCAATTATTTGGTGACCAAGCTATTTGCTAACACATTTGTTCCATCGGATGTCTATCAACAACTAGTGCCTCACGCCTTGCCCTCTGCTGGGAGCCTAACGATTAAATCAGGTTATATCTGGTCGGATATATTTCAACTGAATTACTGGATTAATATACTACCAACTTCATTCATCTAATAATTATTACATTGATTTCCTTCTGTAGAGAGGTTGAAAGAGAAACAAGTGTATAAATATACACACAATGAAAATTGCAATTCATCATAGTGAATATATAGTGACTGAAGAACTAAAGTAAAGAATAAGTTAATAAAACAGGGGATCAATAGGCAATAATACACAGACTACTTTTGATTGTATTTCAAGAAAGTGTCAGCCTGACAAGCGTGGAAATATTGCGATAGGACAATTCTAGATAATTTCCGATCAGTAAAGTGGATGGGACAGACATTGATATAAATGAAATTTACATTTATCAACTGAGTAAAGTTCAGTAAGTTACAAACACGAAGACAGTCAGCATTGATCTGATTCTATTCTAAATATTTACTGAGTGTTTTCAGTCAGACAAAAGCATATACTTTCCAAAATACAGACGGGCGTCTATGCAGAGTACTGTATATATTTCGTTATACATCGGTTCATTGGCATATTCCAATTGGTCAAAACCCCATTTGTCGTCAGATACCCCAGTTGTTAAACAGTGGAGTAGAAATTGCTTTCAAAACTTTTACTTGCTATGGTAATGGACAAGTTCTAGGAGACTTAATAGACTTTAACGCCGTCATATAACTGAAATATTGTTAAAAGTGGCGTTGGGTCTGTATAGACTGACTGTATAAATAATATCAAAGAAAGACGTTCGTTTGATGAAAATAACTTCTCTACTCCGACACAATAGTGTTATATACTGGTATATTTTTTTCTAATAACTAATCAAACATTTTCAATCATAGCATGTTTGCGGAAAGTTGACTTTGTTCTATCACAGAGAACGAAGGCACAGGTTCACTTTCAACATCACCTCATACACCAACATACATCCAGAACAAGATTTGGTGATTCTAAAAAGTGGCAATATTGACACATACTTTAATCACAAATTAAGTAAATCATCTCATTGTTTTTATAACCTTTGTTATTGAACCTTCATATGAAAATACAAGCCGCGAAAATTGCACGATTTTAATTAATAACAAATACTATAAGAAATCAACATTTAATGTCTTGACCAAATACATCTAGCTAATTGTAATTAGTTAGAAATACTCAGAATTAGGCTACAGAAAAAGATATAAATTAAATAAAACCTGTGTTTCAAGCAAAATAAGCTTTGAACTATACTAAACTAGCGGATGTGTTGTATTAGCTACTTTATTTTTCAGTGACATTATTCCCTCAGATAATATCAGAAGACCAATTGTTATGATGTATGGTTATGTGAAATGATTGCAACGTTCGGTTTCATTAAAACATCAATATGAAAAACAAACGTCACATCATTCATATAGCAAAAGGCTGCCGCTGTGCTTGAGGTTAGAGTGAGTGAGTTGGGTATAACGCCGCTTTCAACATTATTACAGTTATAACACGGCGTTTCAGCTCAATGTGGGAGGAAACATTCGAACCCACAATCATAGGACGCAACTCTGCAAAGCGAATCGCGGCGCCTTGGACGACTGGGCCACCCGTGCCCCCGCTAAAGGTTAGAAAGGATTAAAAGCTGAATATTATCCTGATATCATCAGTGATTTGAAGACTTCTATAGCATCATTAAACACAGATATTAGAAAAGCACTATTTCTATAGCGGAAGGCTGCCGCTTAGTTAAAGGTTAGAAACTATCAATATCATTAAACACTGATATTAGAAAAAGCACTATTTCTATAGCGGAAGGCTGCCGTTTTGCTAAAGGTTAGAAACTATCAATATCATTAAACACTGATATTAGAAAAGCACTATTTCTATAGCGGAAGGCTGCCGCTTTGCTAAAGGTTAGAAACTATCAATATGATTAAACACTGATATTAGAAAAGCACTGTTTCTAGAGCGGAAGGCTGCCGCTTTGCTAAAGGTTAGAAACTATCAATATGATTAAACACTGATATTAGAAAAGCACTATTTCTATAGCGGAAGGCTGCCGCTTTGCTAAAGGTTAGAAACTATCAATATGATTAAACACTGATATTAGAAAAGCACTATTTCTATAGCGGAAGGCTGCCGCTTTGCTAAAGGTTAGAAACTATCAATATGATTAAACACTGATATTAGAAAAGCACTGTTTCTATAGCGGAAGGCTGCCGCTTTGCTAAAGGTTAGAAACTATCAATATCATTAATCACTGATATTAGAAAAGCACTATTTCTATAGCGGAAGGCTGCCGCTTTGCTAAAGGTTAGAAACTATCAATATCATTAAACATAGATATTAGAAAAGCACTATTTCTATAGCGGAAGGCTGCCGCTTTGCTAAAGGTTAGAAACTATCAATATGATTAAACATTGATATTAGAAAAGCACTATTTCTATAGCGGAAGGCTGCCGCTTTGCTAAAGGTTAGAAACTATCAATATGATTAAACACAGATATTAGAAAAGCACTATTTCTATAGCGGAAGGCTGCGGCTTTGCTAAAGGTTAGAAACTATCAATATCATTAAACACAGATATTAGAAAAAGCACTATTTCTATAGCGGAAGGCTGCCGTTTTGCTAAAGGTTAGAAACTATCAATATCATTAAACACTGATATTAGAAAAGCACTATTTCTATAGCGGAAGGCTGCCGCTTTGCTAAAGGTTAGAAACTATCAATATCATTAAACACTGATATTAGAAAAGCACTATTTCTATAGCGGAAGGCTGCCGCTTTGCTAAAGGTTAGAAACTATCAATATGATTAAACATAGATATTAGAAAAGCACTATTTCTATAGCGGAAGGCTGCCGTTTTGCTAAAGGTTAGAAACTATCAATATCATTAAACACAGATATTAGAAAAGCACTATTTCTATAGCGGAAGGCTGCCGCTTTGCTAAAGGTTAGAAACTATCAATATGATTAAACACAGATATTAGAAAAGCACTATTTCTAGAGCGGAAGGCTGCCGCTTTGCTAAAGGTTAGAAACTATCAATATGATTAAACACTGATATTAGAAAATCACTATTTCTATAGCGGAAGGCTGCCGCTTTGCTAAAGGTTAGAAACTATCAATATGATTAAACACTGATATTAGAAAAGCACTATTTCTATAGCGGAAGGCTGCCGCTTTGCTAAAGGTTAGAAACTATCAATATCATTAAACATTGATATTAGAAAAGCACTATTTCTATAGCGGAAGGCTGCCGCTTTGCTAAAGGTTAGAAACTATCAGTATGATTAAACACTGATATTAGAAAAGCACTGTTTCTAGAGCGGAAGGCTGCCGCTTTGCTAAAGGTTAGAAACTATCAATATGATTAAACACTGATATTAGAAAAGCACTGTTTCTAGAGCGGAAGGCTGCCGCTTTGCTAAAGGTTAGAAACTATCAATATGATTAAACACAGATATTAGAAAAATCACTATTTCTATAGCGGAAGGCTGCCGCTTTGCGAAAGGTTGCAACCTATCAATATCATTAAACATAGATATTAGAAAACTTTTTCTATAGAGGAAGGCCGCCGCGGATATTTGAAAAGCCTTATATTTAGAGCGGAGATCGGCCACTTTGTTATTAAAGGTTTGAAACAGTATCATCAACATTCAAAGTGCCAGATTATAATCAATCTCCATCCATTTTTCCGAAACAGATTTTTATGTGGCTCACAAAAAGATATTATAAAGATTAGAAACTAGCAGTCAGATTCCACATTAATATTAGAAAAGCATTACTATTAACATTAAGAAAGCTATATTTCTCAAGATACCGAATTATTTGTTTTAAAGTACACTGAAAAGCAAAGTTCGTTACATAGCAATATAATATATATTAAAACTCCATTACATATACAGAAAGATGGCCGACTTACTGCGTGGTGTTGTGCGATGAAGAACTGTTCTGCTAATTGGTAATCCTTTTCTGAAAGTTGCTCACACCTTATGAGGAACTGTTCTGCAAACGGGTAATCTCTTACTGAAAATCCTCACATCCGATGAAGAATGATATCACTGGAGATCAAATTTTCGGCTGACTGGTTGCTGGGTTGTATGCTATGGGAATTGTAAAATCTTCGGCTGACACAATAATGGTGTAGCGAAAGGTGCCCCAAAGAGTTTTACATGTTGCTCTATCCAATCAGCAACAGATTTATGGGATATTGTCACTAATCAGTGTCACTGATCATTGTTTATTCAGGGTTGTCCTTCCAAGTGTATTTAGTGAAGTAATTATGCAGGTGGACTGGGCAAAGGTAAAGGAATGAGACGCAAATTTACCCCAAGCGCACGATCGCACCCCGACGGATTCTTTGATTGTAATTACGATCAAAGGATAAATAATTATCCGACACGACAACCGTCAGACGACATGTGTTTCATGATCTGTTTTTTTTGGCACTTTGGTTTATTTCGTCGATCACATGACAACGACCGTAATGATCCCGCTAATATTACGTTGCAAACAACCAAGTTTGATTTCATTCCAGGTGTCATTTTTCTGACTTTAATTGAAAATTACAGACGTTATCTGTTTTGGAAGAATTAATGAGAGGATGATACCGCTAATAATAAGGTTGTATTGTAAATGAATGTAGACTGCCATGTTGTCAGAATGTAAATAGGATTTGTGTTCTTAACAATCACCAGTCCGGGTGTGACCATGTAGATAGGATCTCATTAGGGTTTTTGACTTTGACAATTGCAACGAGCATATTAAAAATCGATGGCAAAGTGATACAAAATGTAACAGTTTATTATTAACCGCATAAAAATCAGATCTTATTTATCGGTAACGCTCATCAAAGATCTAAGGACATCACATTACGGGTGTCGTCAGAAGGTCCTTTCGCCAACTTTGACCGACCAATGAAACCAATAACAAGAAATCGCCATTTCTCACTCGAGTTTTGTTCAAACTGGTGACTTTCATTTCAGACTACGCTTAAAAAATATTTTGACAAAGTTCTCAACATTAAAAACATTAAAACATTATAAACATTCTGGAATGTTTTAATATGTCGTCGAGACTGAGTCTTTCAATAGAAAGGATAGAAATTGAAACAAAATCGCTTTTTTTAATTTTCTTAAACATGCTGGAGGTTGGAATTGATCTTGTTAAGTTCCAACAAACACTGGAACTTGAATTCACTTTGAAATAGGAAGGATTATGAGATGTTATTACAATTTACCGCACTTGGTATTACAATTTGCCGCAGTTTGTTACAATTTGCCACACCTGTGTTTCAATAGAAATGATAGAAATTGAAACAAAATCGGTTTTTTAAATTTTCTTAAACATGCTGGAGGTTGGAATTGATCATGTTAAGGTCCAACAAACACTGGAACTTGAATTCAGTTTGAAATCAGAAGGATTAGGAGATGTTATTACAATTTACCGCACTTTGTATTACAATTTGCCGCACCATTGTTTCAATAGAAATGATAGAAATTGAAACAAAATCGGATTTTTTTATTTTCTTAAACATGCTGGAGGTTGGAATTGATCTTGTTAAGGTCCAACAAACACTGGAACTTGAATTCAGTTTGAAATCGGAAGGATTAGGAGATGTTATTACAATTTACCGCACTTGGTATTACAATTTGCCGCAGTTTGTTACAATTTGCCGCACCTGTGTTTCAATAGAAATGATAAAAATTGAAACAAAATCGGATTTTTTTATTTTCTTAAACATGCTGGAGGTTGGAATTGATCTCTGTTAAGGTCCAACAAACACTGGAACTTGAATTCAGCTTGAAATCAGAAGGATTAGGAGATGTTATTCCAATTTACCGCACTTGGTATTACAATTTGCCGCAGTTTGTTACAACTTGCCGCACCTGTGTTTCAATAGAAATGATAGAAATTGAAACAAAATTGCTTTTTTTTATTTTCTTAAACATGCTGGATATTGGAATTGATCTCTGTTAAGGTCCAACAAACACTGGAACTTGAATTCAGTTTGAAATCGGAAGGATTAGGAGATGTTATTACAATTTACCGCACTTGGTATTACAATTTGCCGCAGTTTGTTACAATTTGCCGAACCAGTGTTTCAATAGAAATGATAGAAATTGAACCAAAATCGCTTTTTTGAATTTTCTTAAACATGCTGGAGCTTGGAATTGATCTTGTTAAGGTCCAACAAACACTGGAACTTGAATTCAGTTTGAAATCGGAAGGATTAGGAGATGTTATTACAATTTACCGCACTTGGTATTACAATTTGCCACAGTTTGTTACAATTTGCCGCACCTGTGTTTCAATAGAAATGATAGAAATTGAAACAAAATCGCTTTTTTTATATTTTCTTAAACATGCTGGAGGTTGGAATTGATCATGTTAAGGTCCAACAAACACTGGAACTTGAATTCAGTTTGAAATCGGAAGGATTAGGAGATGTTATTACAATTTACCGCAATGGTTATTACAATTTACCGCAGTTTTATTACAATTTACCGCAGTTTAAGTTATTACAATTTGCCGCAGTTTTTATTACAATTTACCGCAGTGAAGTTATTACAATTTACCGCAGTATGTATTACAATTTACCGCAGAATTACATTTTACCGCAGTGTTATTACATTTTACCGCAGTTTATTACAATTTACCGCGTTATTACAATTTACGTCGTAACAGGGTCCTCTGTCCCGGGTTTGAAATCAGGCGTTAACATCCACTCCCGATATCCAGCACAACTGGCCACGCGTTGCCTGCTTAAAGAAACGTGCGCGGCGTAACCGACATGACGTTGCCCACTTACAGAAACCTGGAAGTTAATTGACAATGCATGTACATATCACAACCGTGTTTAAGATGTCTTATTTGAACACGTTACACTTGTTCCAGCTAGTTGAGTTGTTAATGCCTCCTGAAGCTAACTTAGTGATTGTGGCTGTCGTCAACATAAATGAATCAGGGGTTATATTTACAGAGTGTCTCAGACCCAGTTACGCTAATACTCCCCTAAGTCCCGTTACACGGTCAAAGGATATTAGCGTTATGAGTGTCGTAAGTTTGTGTGTTTGTTACTCGGCAATATCCCAACTATATGGCAGCGGCACCCCAGTGATTGATATTATTCGCAACGTACCACCGGGTATGTCACCAGGTCGTAATACCAGTCTAGTCACGGTCTGGTGTCCGCACCACTTCCCTCTCCCTCAATTGTCCGGCTTCCGTCACCATTCGGCAAAATCCGGCGGTCGGCCTTCTCCGGTGACTTTACGTTCATTGTAGGAGAATAAAAGTATGCAGTTTAGTTGCATACTTTTATCATGTATTGATTTGATATATGTTATCTCGAAAAGTTCGTAAACTTATTCATGTATTGAGAATGTTTTTGTAACTTTGACTTTCACGCAGAAGCGCGATTATCTTGAACTTGTTGATATTTCTCATGTATTTATGGTCATTGTTCACTTCGATAATTGAACATATCTGGTTGTAAATCTGTAGTTGTACTGTTAGGAGACCAGGACAGGTTGTTCCCTACGACGTCCTAGGCGAAATCATGTGTCTTTATCGACAGGGATCGCTGGACCGTTTCCGGGTCGTCATAATACTGGGTGGTTCTTCGGAACTCAGGTTTCGGTAATTACGGGCCAGGTTTTAATCTAGTCCTGACTTACCCTGAAAATAAACTTATTATCTGGGGTTTTTCTTACTCCTTTTTTCTCGTAATCCGTGGATAACCAACTTTCCCTAAGTGTCAAGCTTAGGTCAGGTACCTGGTATATTGGAGAGGTTTAGAATTTCTGTGCTCCGTCTAAGTGACTTTAGTCTGTAAGACTCGTTTGTTATTTAGGCCTTTTTCATCCATATTATTGTCCAAGAGACTTATTTTAGGGATAGACTCTCTCTGTTTACTTCTCCCGATTTAACCCAGCCGAGGTTATTCACTCGTGAGAGTGTTGGTTAATTAACTCGGGTGTTAATTGGTCGCAGCCGACTGAATTGACTGTCTGTGCATATTGTCAATATCTAGTCAAAGTGTTGATTTAGCTACACCCTTTCTATTGCGGTTCAATCCCGTTGTGCCTACATCCCATTGTGCCTACATTCCAATTTACCCACAAAAGTTAAGGTAGGCAGATTGGGAACTCAGTTACATCCCTGTTTATATAAATGGACTGAACCACTGTTGTTTGACTTATTTGACTGAGATAAGCCTCAGGATAAATGTTTAAACTTAGTATGACAATATTTGTTTCCCAATCAGGTATGTATGTCACTTCATTTATTTTAGTCCAATCACATTGAAAAGTATAAAAAAATGATTTTGGCAAGTCACTATATCACATCATGGCAAATATTCAGCGAGACGAGTATCTTACATCCAAGACAGGCGGTCAGCAAGTGTTCCATGGTGGTTACCGTTTCCGGAGACGTCAGGTTGCAAAACACTGGAAGGTCAGTGCGCCACTGTTGGAGAGTTCATCAGATCAGTATCAGAACACAACCATCCACCGGTGGAGTCAGAAGAGCAGCTACGTCTCCTTATCAGACTGAGACAAGGTGTGCAAGCAGCTGTAACACCCATCCACTTGCAGTATGAAGATGCGCAATCCGCAGTGCCTGTGCCAGCCACCATTGCATCCTTTGAAAGAGTGAAATCAGGACTATACCGTCACAGACCTCCCCAAACAATCCAGACAGCTATTGGCAGCTATTCGTGGAGTTGCAGAGGTGTATCCAGATGCTGACATCCTTGGATGTTTCTTCCACTTCACCCAAGCTGTCTGAAGGACTGTAGCCGAGAGGGGCCTTACTGTCGACAAGTCCAAACCCTTGTCAGGGGAGCTGCAACCATTCCCTAACTACACTTGACCAGGTTCATCACCCCTGGCTGAGTACCGGGAACTGGACAACAGGTTGATGAAACTAAAGGACCGTCTCGACTCCGGAGAGAGACATCCATGCAGTTCCCAGATGCCGCGTGTCACCCCAGTAACGAAGAACAATAATTTTCTATGATATGTCTGTGGATTATTGATTGAATGTGAAAGTATTGCCAAATAATAAATATAATATATAAGTGACTTTCATAATGTGTTATGTTTTTATTTCATGTGGTTCCTTTTGTGTCTTTGGTTCCTTTTGTGTCTACATTGTTTCGTTGTCTCAGTATTGACTGTGACTGTAGGCACATTGGGAAGGCACACTGTTACACAGTTGCTTAGCTAATCAGCTTGCTTATATGTTCTGGTTTAAATAATCGGTGATCGTAAAATTGTTTGATCCTTTTTATTGTCATCTCTACTTACAACTTGCGGATAATAATAAACCTGTGAACATATTACCACGTTTTCATTATTGCTTTATCCTGGTTTAATGACACCCTGGTTTCTCGAACACAGCTCATTGACATTAGGACACGATGACGCGCAATGAATCAAGTAACCGAGCCTGATCATTAAGTCCCCTCGCACTGAAAGTATATCTCGAGGTGAATATAGGTTTGGGATATATGTTCGTCTTCAAATACATTAGAGTCCACCAATGGGCCAACATCACCGTTATTAAATGACGTTATAAATACATGATAATCACACGACAAGAAGCACATAATCGGACTGCAATGTCCAGTCGTCGGTCAGCCAATCTGCTTACTCGTTTTCCGAGTCCCAACTAACTGAAGAAATTCTACATTTAACCCTAAGGCAAGTCACTGTCAGGCTGTCACGTGTCGTTCTACCTTACAGTCTGCTGTAGCGTGCACCTCATAAACAATGCTATGCCTCAATGGTCAACCGACAATTCTCTGACTTTAACCCCAAAATAAGTGTCCCGCCAAATGACCTTCGATAATAAGTTGCTTGGGATCTTAGTGCTGAGATAGGTTTGTGGAACGAGACCAATTACCCAGGTTGTCATCCTGGTCCAGAGAGTTCGGCTCGTGAAATTGGCACTATAATAACACGATACGTTTGAATGTAACTGTTTTCATAACAGTACACTACGGTTATAACGAACTCAAAGGGATCCCTAATTTTAGTTCACTATCACCGAAGTTCGTTATAAGCATATTTGCAGCATATATAAAGCACATGGTCAGGACAAAAAATGTTCGTTATATCCGTCAGTTCGTTATAAGCGTGTTCGTTATAAAAGTAATTTACTGTATACATAAATATATTTTATTTTAGCAATATCTATGCTTTGCTGGATAAAATAGTTTTAGTCTATCATATAGGCTAGTCATAACAAACTATCCATGTTAAAAGTCGCTTGAACAATATTTAAGTTTTGCAACTGGAAAATAGTTAAGTACAATTTAATGTACTAAACGACAGAAGTTAGGGATACTTTTGAAGATTGATCACTCGATTACATCCCCCCCCCCCCCCCCCCCCCCCCCCCACACACACACACACAAATGCATGATCCCTAGCTGTTTTTGTTCAGTACATATATTTCCATATTTAATATCGTTTTCTTTTGACAAATCGTATTCTATATGTCTTTTCCGAAAGACACATACTTGGTTGGGCTGCAAGGTGATATATTACAATAAGAGGTGTCCTCAAGGTGACGTCACGAAATTCAATGATCTATGCCCAACTGCTCACCCTCTTCCTTCTGAATGCCAAAGTTTTAATACATTTGTGTGTTTCTTAAGTTCTCAAGGACTTAGAGATATGAGAATTTCAACATGTTGATGTTCTTTTGAAAGAAACACATTAGTTAGCATGTAAAAAGTCAAATCGACATTTCTACACCAAGATGAAGAATGTATGGAGAATGTATGTAAGTCTCCAAACACACGAAATGTAGTATTCAAAAAGTTCATTGGTGGGTTAGCACGAGCAATATTTCTACAGAGGTTTGCTTTTAACGCATGGTTTACGATAATTTGTCGTCAAAATATTCTTTTATCATTTCTTAATATTTAGAACAATCAAAAACGTTTTGTTCAGATGTATAAGTTAAATACCATTGTATACATCGTTTAAATATTTACTTACTGTCTGGACATATGTATTAATTATACAATTTTTTATATCTATGCAAAATGTCAGATTGGCCTGGTTTAAGATATTTGATAGTAAATGAAATGTCCGTTGAACGGAAAACCCATTGTGAATCTTGAAAACAGCCCCGATGATGAATGCCATTTCATATTGATTTGTCTGTACTGAAACATTGAAGGATGACTCCACCAGAACGTTACATATTCTTCAGTAACAAATGTATATATAAATATTAATGCTGTCAAAGAAAGACGAAATTACTCAATGTAACCTATGTATGCATCGGGCTCTTTGACATTTCACGCAATTGTAAGAAATATGGATCACCAGAAACATGATACATTTTAAACAGGTACTAGTAACTGCTAAAATATTGCTAGTAAATGGATAACTCATTTCAACCGGAATTCTAGTGCTGTGCAGTAAGTGTATATTATTGATTGACTGACTGAACAAAATGAAGACTACAATAGCTCCCTTAACACACCATCATATCAGAGGTAGGGGGCACAGTTCGTCAGGTTCGTCTACAGCATACTCGTGCTCGTGTGTTTTACCGTAATGGGAAGCGTCGAAGACCTACAACACTTCTATCTTTTCTCCCACTTCAAAAAAGGTGAGGTGAGATGTAATGGGGTATTACGTTGCTTTCAAGATTATTGCTCTTGTATAGCGACGTGCGAGATCGTGTGTGTTTGAGGCTGCCTGTACTAGTCCGGACTAATGCCGATTTGATTGTACTAGCCCCCTGAGATACCATGCCGCAGTTTCACTTGAATACCCACTCAGTATACTGACTTCGGATCGACCTGTCCTTGTAATAGGCCCTAATGTCGAGCGCCAGGCAGGGTAACAAGTACCATCTTTTAACGTCTGTTGGTATGACGTGGCCAGGGGTCGAACCTCGGAACTTCCAGACCACGGAAGTCACTTGGAAGATAGATTGTCATGTGTGCTCACGTAAATAGCGTTCGGACTCCGGGCGAACTCTCCGGGCGAACGCTCTACCACTAAGACCATAGTGCCAGCCCGCTGAGATAAATTGCCGCAGTTTAACGTGAACACCCCACTCAGACGCAATATACTGACTACGAGCCGACCAGTCCTTGTTTTAGCACCGTAATGCCGAGATCAAGGCAGGGTAACAACAAGTACCATCTTTCAATGTTTTCTAGTGTGACGCGGCTGGGGATCGAAGCCGGGCAGATGCTCTACCACTTACCCCACATCAAGCTGACACGACATTATATGACTGAAATAATGTTCAAAGCGATGTTAAACCAACTTACGTCAATATCAGAACGCAACATAAACACCATTACACTATTTCCGCGTAGTTACGACGCCCAGAAATAGGTTAGACAAGTGTTATAAGGCGCGACAGCTCGTAGTCCAGGTACGTCAATTAACTGCAAAGATCATGTGACCTTGGGTTCGAGCCCTATAATCTCAATGATTGTGATTATGGTTAGTGAGCACCATAACCGTTTATTCACCGAGGAGGCAAACGTTACTTGGCGATGACCTCGCCCATAAAGCTGCCAAACTGTCAGAAAGCGTCAACACCAACTTTCTCACTAACGTTACAGCATCGGGACATCGTCGTGAGCATCATGATGTAGTGGGTGTTGCATAAACTTTTATGACTTAAACGTTCAGTTCGTAAGTTATTAAGACCTGAATATAAAACTGACCCAATTGGACATTTTGTTTCTTCTGGTGGCCCGAACGAGTCATTTGGTAACCGAATATTGAAAGTCTTAAAAAGCGTAATGTTACGCTAATGGTGGAACTAAACACATAATCACCGTCTAGATGGGAAGACACTAAAGCCACTCCAGTAAATAGTTTACAATGTACCACGCGCCGTGTTAATATCTCGCGCTAATAAAGCATCTACATAGCCTCGACTCCATCAAAGTAGTCTGGTGTTCCTGAAACACATCATATCGGCTACGTATCATCAGTTTGATACGAAAGTGCTGAATCATTACAAATTGCCAGCGTTGTCAGTGATATAGGATTTAAGGCGTCATGCGGGCCGTAAAAACACGCTCTCATCTGTGCCCGACCATTACTGAACCGAATATTGGCCCTCAACCAGCCTCCTACTGCGGCAATGACGCTCAACTCGCCATAAGCAGACTCTCATACCACTGCAGCCGGGATGTATTCTGCGTCTTTCACGGGATTGTGTTTGCTTGGCAAATACCGCCGAGAAGTTAACAATGAGACAACGTGATTAAAGTGTGAAGGCGAAACCAGGAAGTTGGAGAGTTTTACAAGGGAGGCAATTCATGAGTGAAAGGGTATGACCCCTTACTCTGATCGCTGCACCCCGCGATCGATTTTCCAATGATCTAAGCAAATTGTACGATGTGATCAGAGTTTGTGAAGTTTAAGTGCACTGTCCGCTGGCCAGGAAGAAATAATATGCTTCCTAAACTTGGGCTTGCTTGATACTGCACTAATAAATTGAAAGGATAGATCGTTTATGCGGTTTTCCCTGATCATTTAGTCAATAAATCGTGGCAATCGTAGCTCAGATGAAAGTCATTACTCAACGCCTTGTCCAATCAGATATCGAGCAGTTTTTCCATCTAGTAGAAATCAAATGTTGTGATTACATTCTTCAGATAAGTGTTCTGGTATTTTACACTCTTGAACAATTTGAAAGTAAAACGTTTCAAGCTTCTAATGTATTTTGGCATCCCAGATGAATGTTGTGTGTTCGATTTCTAAGGAGATGAAAGACATACATGAACATTCGCGTCTTGCAACATTTCTCATGTTTAAAGACATATTTTCTGTTTGTGCTTTCGGTAGAGAAACAAATGTATGTATTTCATGAAGTTTGTCTTTTGCGAGCTCGAACGATGTAGCTCCAATAATAGACGAGTTGGGGTTGTCGGGATTTGTATTGGGGAGCGTATACAATTGGTGATACAAATGCAGCCCTGCAATCATCAACATATTTTTGTTATTGTTTTTGACAGTTCATTATTTTATGCCGCCGTTGGGATTCTGAAAGGAATTATCCCGAATACACTACTGCTTGGATCTCACTAACGGTTCAACAAATGATGTAGCTGCTCCAATAAGCCATTTGCACAAAGCAGGTGCAATTTTTCACATTATTAAAAATTGAATGTAACTTTATTGAAATCTCACGACCTTCTTAGATCAAATACTTCCGTATTTATCATATATCTCGTACTTATACAAACAACTTAAAGATGCCGTGTATCTTAATTGGTTCATACATTGTAGATGGACAACCCTGCAATTGTGACTAACATATATGTTCTTAATTCTAAGCGTCTGTTTGTAGAAGTTGTAATCGACTAAGCTATATATGCAGTGAAACCTTCTCAACACAAGTGACAAAGAAACAATCTCATAAAAATCAGATCGCTAAACAAAGATCTGAGGACATCATCACGTCAGAACGACCTTTCATCTGACCATTCAAAGCATCGCTTACCAGATCACGAAAGTGACCGTCGGAATGTGTTTTCTTATCATGCGACCACGAAAACGTTAACAAGGTGTATTCCGAACTACAGTTCGTACGGCCCGTACGACTGATTCTGTCAAATTACCGTCTATCTCTCACTTCCGTGGGATAAGCATATGAACGGAGGGGGCGTTGCACAGTACGTGGGATTCACTGCCATACACTCTCAACCATATATTAGACATTCCGGAATGTTCGTTTGTTCAGTTTTCAAAATTTTAATCGAGAACTGTGTCAACACATTTTTCAAGCATAGTCTGAAATGGAAATCGCCAGGTTGAAACGAGTGCCGTAAAGCTCGAGAAAGCTGCTTTCTAATTGGCGGATGTCGACTTCTTGTTAGTCATTTCAGTAGTCGGTCAAAGCTCCCGAAAGGTCGTTCTGACGTGACCGGGAATGGGATGTCCTCAGATCTTTGTTTAGCGGCAGCGAGAACTTACATCTGATTTTAATGAGATTGAACATGTTCGAGACATCCGTAGTTTGAGACAACCAGACAAACGTAATAAGACAAGAATGCCGACATGGATCATGTCGGGAGCAAAAACGTATCGTCTTAAACGTTATATAGCGCTAACTGGATTCAAATGAATAAGGTTGCATTGTACACTTATCAAACGATCCATATTGGCTTTTTATAAATGAGCTAACGAAGGATAATGCAATGGATAAAACATATCAAGAAACGCATCATCAGCACAGGCGGTTTTAACTATATACTGTTGTTGCTGTCTGGCATTTGCATTTGTCATTATTAGACAATGCAACATACCATCTCTAGATTTGGTGTCATAATGTCATTTCCTTCACTGGTATTTGTGACTTTATTGCAACTAATATCGACACAGATGTATATAAATAAGACAGACGGTTATAGTTAGATACTCGGGGATAAGGTAGACGTCCAGGAGTTATGGGTTTTGGGTAAGAGATTTGTTATTCCCGACCGTTCCAGTCTCCAATAGCTTATTTACCCATGGGGGTTGAAATGTGACAAGCAAGACAACTTCGTCCTCTGTATCAAATAAATAACAGAAGCCAGCGGCGATAGTCATTAATAATGAGTTGTTTCGACATATGTTTCTCAAATTAATAAACATAGAACACTATAATATCATATTCACAACTTTGTATTTCTGAAGTTTGTAAAATCAGCATGTTAGACATTCGAACCGTTGCCACACACAAGTTGAAAAATTAGAACAGCGTACGCAGTACTATTTTATAAATGGCATTAGTCCGGTTGAAACACAGCAAGTGGTAATTCTCTTTATTTGACATGCTCCTGGGCCATACGTCAGTGAAACTCACGTATGCTTTGAGCGTTGAGCGCGGTTAAAGAACTCTTCATATTTGTATGAACTATGTTCAGGTTTATACCCCTGACGTCTACGAAACTCAGGACAAAAACCCTACCAAATGTTTGCGGCTGGCAGAAAGAAGAGTGAGTTATTGAGTGAGTTTGGGTTAACGCCGCTTTAAACACTAAGGCCTGTTGGCTCGATGTGGGAGGAAAGTCCGAAGTGATGGGTCGAAACAAGTAGCATATCATTTAAAGTTTTTGGCCTATCGTTTGAATATTACACATAGAATAATGGCGAACCTTTGATTTGTTCTTGTGACTGCCGACAACGTGGGTCACGGAATGACCCAAGACACTTCAGGTCGCTGTTCCACATGCAGATTACACACTCTGACCTAGCTGGACACACTGACCGTTGTTGCAAACATGATAACATGACACACAAATTCATTCCATACATACAGTGAATCTTTTAAAGAAATCTACCGACATGTTAGATGTTAAATGGTATCACATTATCGTCTAGCATCGACTCGTATTCTTCTCCATCTCCCCAAATCGTAATTCTATTTATCACCCCACGACTCTATTCCGCATATTTAATTACTGCAATTTGCACCCGCTATCTCATTCTTATGTGACTCATATGAGATGAAATGTGTACACTGTTGGTTGACGAATGCACCATGTGACGACAGCTAGGCTGTTATCTGCCTCTCCATTGGCCCAAAGTGCAGTCACAATCACATGATTTATAAACACATGCATGAAGACAGATCAATCATTGAATAGACCGTTGTTGTGATCGCGTGGCTTTAAGGGCACAGACTATAGCCCATGCTCCACTGATAGTGGGGATTTCTTGCATAATGTACCAATTACGAGTCAATATTAACTGATTCGAAAAGTCGCATGTTCAGTCAATTACCTAAGGGTGTGAAATCTTCAGTATCAAGTGTTATTGACAGAATTTCAAGGAGTTCACAATTGCTGATTTACAACCCCGTAAATTCTCTACTTATAGGCCAAAATCAATAGAGGGCATTTGCAGTTTCTCATGCTCGTCAGTTACTTCAAGACGATTAGATACGGGGTACAGGGGGTAATTAACCGAGAGAACATTACATCTATACTAACTACCCTTCGTGACCATTGCCTTAGCCTTGTCCATCCTCTGTACTTGGTTTTATGTCGGCTGGAATAACCCATTGTCAGGAATGTCAAGGAAGCTTTGATCACTTCTCAGATTTGCCTAATCCAAGGCTTTGAATAATGTCTGATTTCGGCGGATGCAGGGCACTCCTGTGAACATAATAGTAAATCATGTCTGAAAGTTTAGTCCATCTTTCTGACGATGTTTGTGTGAGTTGTGGTTTGATCCCCGATCGATAGAGGCATCAGACTGTTCGTCTCTTCACGGTAACCCTGTGAGGAGCTTCTGCAGTCCAGCCTTGTATTGTCTGGCACAGGGCAAGCTGAGAAGTGACCCCATGAAGTACACAAAGAGACAGATTAACGGATGGAAATAATCGTGATTCTTCTGTGACGTCAACCCATCTGTTTCATCTTACCCTGCTATTGTCTACGTGATGAAAGTAAATAGCTTCCCTAGTCAGCTACGTCGTCTCTCACATTATTTTAAAAGTAACATTTATGTGGTCAATATTGCGTGGTAGATTATCCAACTGGAAATAGATGATTTGAGCGGTGTGACACTCTGGCAACCTTGTGATGGGGCATATTTTGTAATAGGCTCGTTATTCCGCCAATAGACTTGCGCCTTTTAAAATATTTTGCTTCTACTTGGGATGTAGTAATTTACGTGCGGTCGCATAACATTTACATTGGCTGATATTTAATTTTTTTATTACAACATTTCCGGATGATGCAGATGGAAAAATAAAATGTCCCGTTTTTCAGCATCCATCTCTAGTTTATTGTGTGGTTCCTTACTTTGATAATTACTTGAATGGGCCTCAGTGGGGAATAAGGGTTTAAAGTGATCATCAACAACATATGCGTGTCATAAGACGCGACTGGTAGATCAGGGTCAGACTCGGTGGCGTACAGTTGGTGGCTAGCATGATCGTGATTGTACCCAGGCGGCGTTGCTCATGCGATCAAACACTGGCTTGTTTCGTCCAGACTTTGACATATTGCTGAGTGTGGCATTAAACAACCAGCAGACAAACGTGACTGATATTTACGTATGTTGGCACGTATCACGCGTGACTGATGTAGAGTTAACGTCGTTCAGAACTGTATTGTAGTTACATCACCATGCGTCAGTTTAATGTTAGAGGAACGACCGAACCATAAGATGAAGCTCATTACCGTTTTGATGAAACCCAAAGATCATAATTGGAGCGAACTTGGGATTCGAACCCTCCATCAGCGTATCCTGGCACGTCTAAGGCTCAGTGCATCAACTTGAGGCGCCTCGGATCAATGGTCCACCTACTCGCCCGAAATGGATGACAGAATAAAGTTTGTTTGACCCTGTTAGAACTGTATTTTAGTTATATCATATCATGACAGCTTGGTCATAATCGTTACATGGGGCACGGATGGCCCAGTCGTCTAAGACGCCGCAATTCGCTGTGCAGAGTTGCGTCACTTTGGTACGCTAGAAACCTGTGATTGTGGGTTCGATTCCCGGTTCTCCCCGATTATGTTTCTAGGTTTGTCAGCACCATACCAGTGCTAGAGGGTTTCACCGAAGTGGTAAACGTCTGAGACCTGCATCACTTCGGGCTTTCCTCACAGATTAAGCTGACACGGGAATAGCAGCGTTAAACCCAACTCACTCACTCACTCATTGTATACGGATCTGGAGTTGGCTGTATGTGTTATCTACAGAGAATTCTTGTATATGGTATGGATGTTAAAATAGCTAAATTACAAACATCTCAAACTTCAGATGCACTTTTCAGTCCTTGATTGCAAAGATTCACAACGATGAATAGCCATGTGTAGATATCACAAGCACAGGGATGGTTGTTTTCAAGTTCGGTAAAGCTCTCAAACTGGTTCCAGTAGTTTTAAGATATTCCCATCGGCACATGGATAATATATGATCACTACTGTACTGTTTGCGAGTGTCCAACCGTCTGTATTATGTATGTGCATGCGTCGTGGTTGCGTAACAGTATACATATGTACTGATTGTCATCATCCTAAAATGGCTCACATAAAGCATAACTAAAACTAGAACTCCGCTTCACAAACCCATTTAACACAATTATGTACGTGTGTTAAGTTCCGTAGTTGTTGTGCTACACTCGCTTTGTGTCAGGGGCTTGGAAAACGGAGAAAATATCAAACACGTCCCGATTTACAGGGGAGGTAGTGAAATTGGGTTTAACGTCGCGTTCAAGATAATCGCACTTATATAGCGACGTGCATGTAGGTGTGTGTTTGTGGCTGTTTGTACTAGTCCGGACTGATGCCGATTTTATAGTGCTAGCCCACTGAGATACCATGCCGCAGTTTAACTTGAATACCCACTCAGACACAGTATACTGACACCGAGCCGACCAGTCCTTGTTTTAGACCCTTAATGCCGAGCACCAGGCAGGGTAACAAGTACCAACTTTTAACGTCTTTATGTATGACGTGTCCGGGGATCGAACCTCGGACCTTCCGCTCTCAGGGCGAACGCTCTACCACTAGACCACAGAGGCGGTGCCGATTTACAAGCATGCCACTCTAGTAAATGATAACTTTTATTCTTAATTACATTGGTATACGATGTTAATTCAGTTATGGTAGATATGTACATCTTGACATAGGGGAACACAATGGCTATTTAATACTTGAGAAAGTAAGAGGTGAAATGCGGACACATAATGCACCTGATCAAAGTCATCATGTAAGTTTAACCCTACCAGTGTGTATAAAAGGTTAAGCGTTTTTGTACCAAGAGAATGTTTTCAAACAATTTTCGCTATAAGCATAACACAATTTCACTGTCCTACAAGTACGTATTGCACAGTGTAGTTTTCCTACTAATATATTTTATTATTTAAATTAACAGGAAGCACTGCACAAGAACAGCACGCATTAACCACACAAACGTCACCCATAGCATTTCAGTGTAAACAACATGTTTCGCGAAGTATACTAATCGTAATAGCTGTCGAACAGCATGGAATTGACAATAATTACATTGAGACAGGTGGATGTGGATGTACCTTTCTTGATTGGAACAAAATTCTTATGTCCACTTAAAGATCAGCACATTTGACATAAGTAAACACAGATGACCCATTACATATATCTGTCAATAACAGCCATTAGCAGTGAGCAGTCACCACTGTTTTCACAAGGGATGTTGTAGGTTCTTCTAGGAAGACATACAACATTCACAATTGATTACAATTATATGTACATGTAATATGCAACCTTTTCCACGATCTACACTTGTTTTGCAGTTTATTGTCAGTAAAATGTTTTCAAACACAATGATGAACATAAAATATACAGTCGTCTTATTGTTAACATATTTAGTATACGAAAACGATATGCACATTGCTTCAAGCAGTAAATTATCAAATATGCTGTAATCCCTTGCGTGGTGTGATTATTCAGTATTTACAACTTAAGTTAACATGCGTGATAACACAATTGATAATATATTCATATTCATAATTCAATTACAGGAAACAAATGTAACCAAACAGACGAGACATATCCGAAAACCTAACTCACAAATAGAATTACAATGCAATGACATCATGTATTCGCGAAACGGACAAGCATGTCCCGTTCAACTCGCAGCACCCGTCTCATGCGATACAGATACAGCTCACCATTGCTTTGTTTGAATAGGTTTTTTGTACATATAGATACTCACCAAAATGTTGTCTACGCTTCAATATTAGAATAAATATCATAATCTAACATCGAAAATTGATTATTTTACTCTCGTGGGTAACAACAGTTTTTGAGTAAACACATGTGACGCCAACTTAGTAAGTTAGAAACTGTTCGACACAATGACAGACGAAAGTACCCACATCAATGTGTAATATATAAAGCAGTAGAGATATTGTTGTGACATACACGCAGGAACACACGTTTAAACAGTTTCTTGAATTTTTCTAAATCTCTAGGGTATTAAGTCTACTATTGATATAAAGATGAAACGACAACTACTTTGCAGATTAAACCATTTTTGTTGCTCTAAAACAATGACTTATAGGCAATATGACATGAAAGGAGCAAAGCAATTATCTACAGATTTGCCAGATATATATGCATAAAAATAACATTATTATATACTTACATTGTGTCTATGTGACATGAAGCACCGACAACCTGTTCTGATATCAGATGTACATGATTATTATATGCATAAACAACTACCGGTTTCCGTCAACACAAACATGTAACATTTATACAACTTTAACAGTTTTAACACACGTTTGTTATGTCACATATTTCACAGAGCATGATAGGTGCAGTGACTGCCACACCACTGATTCAGTACAGTTCATAATGCATTTCTATCAGAGGTCAAACAGAAAGTAGTCTTCGACACAAGTGTTTGTCCTCCTGACACATGTACACGGCGCACGTGACACAATGAGCATATTGTTATAGGCCTACATATTGTAGACGTGGAACGAACGACGTTTCGGTGTATTCTGGTGCTGGTTCCAAGTAATGCACGTATCTCTACAATATTGTCATATGCTTGATACATATTTGTACAGTCCTGGACACATATCAGCAAATACGTCGTTCTGTTGGTGGTGAAGCAGTAAACACGGAGCAGGATATCAGTTGTTCAAATGGGTGCTGGAAGTCGATCAGGTTGAACTGTTTAGCGATATGTTATCGTATATTTAAATAAGGTTCACAAGTTAAATTCAAAAATATGAATAGCTGTTCTGTACTGCTTATGCAGCGTGAAAACCGTTCGTCTCTTGCATCATGCATGAAATATGAATGATCCACGGCTGACACATCATCAAACACTTTGTTTTTGGATGAGGTTACAGACATTTGAATGAGCTGATGTCGGTTTTGTTCCTGTGAGATGCCGATTTAATGTACGACCCTGTCTTAGATGATGATGTTATGTCGTGTCTTGTTCAACGTGTTCGCACTATTTTGCAGTTGTTACGTCTTCGGAGACATGCGTTGTAATACACTATCCTTTGTAATGCGAAAGTCACATGAACGAATGATTTCATTTTGATAACACATTCGGTTGAGCGATAGCGTCTTTCTTCCATTATGCATCATTTCGTTAGCATTGACAGTTGTGTGTAGTCAAATACATTCCAATGAAACATCATGAAACAACGACTCCCATGTGATACAAAAATGTCAAGATGTTGGTTATCACAAGGAATGAAATAAAGAACTGGCAGCAGGATCCAGCATTTTTCGACGCCAAGGTATGACCGGAAGTGCCTGAAACAGTCAGAATGGTTAGCTTTAGCCTAGTATCCCACGATCAGATGTGGATGGGTCTTCCGGATGTCGAACATGCAATCACGTTAACCCCCAAACCAAACTTAAGGGAATTTTTAACACCCCACTGACTCTGACCACCCAATCCTCTTAAAGTCAAACGTCGCCGATGATACAAGGTTATTGTGTTCTTGGAATCTTTATGGTTTAAATATAGTCATCATTCACCAAAACAAATGCATGATTACTAACGGTCAAAGAGGAGCCTCGATGAATTAACATGAACCATAATACTATGCAGGTGATTATATGAATAATTATTAAATACTTAGTAACATCAAAAAGTAACCATTTATGCCAATAACTATCGACAAATTATTCTTTGATCGACAAAGAACACATATGTATCCACGTCTTCTGTTTCACAAAGAGTAAACCAACAAAGACACAAGCCAATATCACTAACATGATCTGTGGATTCTTTAACAAATACATCAGAGTGAGCAGATGTTGATAATAATTCTCCTTGAATCGGACTTCTTGCAACAATGATTGGACAAAGCGAATTTGAAACTTAAAAGAGATTTTGAAGGTACGAAAAGAAACCAAATTTTATGACCGCTTCTTTTAAGATTACAGTTGCAGTTCGATATTTTTAGGCTAATTTGAAGGAGTTCCCTCTGGGAATAAACCTTGGCCATATGTTCTACGACTGGAAAATTATCACACGGACGACTCTTTCACGAAATAGCGAAATTGCAATAAAGTGTACAGACTAGTGTAGGGCTACCAGCTACTACTAGGCATGGAACTACGTGACGGCTGATAGTTTGGAACAAGACAACAGCAAAACACCTACAAACAGGCAGGAAACTGCCCGTGCACAAGCCGTTGGAGACACTGCTGTGTTGCTGGGGTATAAGGGGGTCTGAATGCTGATTACCCGTGGGTATTTGGTCTGTCTGGATCTGCGTGGGTCGAGGAAGGCTATCGGGCTGAATGATGACAGTATTCCCTGGGTTGGAGTCAACCTCAGGGGGATAGGTTCTCGTGAACTTCCAGCTGACCGTTGTAACGTCTGACATCGAGGGTGTGGTTGACGGTGCCAGTGTTGTAGTGGGCTTCTTGGGATCTAGATACTCTGAAACATACAAATCCGCGTATGTATCTGTATGTTACCAACTCTTGTAAGTCATCCACCTTCGGATTACATATATTTCTGTTTCTGAGAGTGAGAGAAGTTGGTATTACGCTGTTACTGTGTCAGGAGGAGAAAGAAACCCCAACTTTCTTTTAAACCACTAACCTACCTCAAACCCACAAGACAGAAAAGGGATGTATTGACATGTTTTGATAAGTCTAAGTCAATAATAATTTTGAGGACATGTCCAAAATGGTTTCACAGATCTAAAAAACACAATAAACTATTTGGAGAAATCTTTATTTTGTTTAACTTAACATTAATTTGAATCACGTTTAACAACATATATAAGATAAGCCTATAGAATCCCTCCGCCAGTGCGCCCTATATCTAATAAAGTGTCAACAACATTATACATAAAATGACGACAGTTATTTTACCTTTGAGAAAATGTGACTGGTGCGAGCTGTGGGCAGGATACGCTCACCTTTTCGCTAACATCTTTTATCATCACCTTTTCACAGTGATTCATAAAACACATGCTCATGATACAGCCGAAATCGTACAATGGTCGATCTTACAAAAAAAATTCTATATGGAAAGGGTTTTGTCGCTTTTATTCATCATGCATGTTGAAAAACGTCTTTGAGAACAAGGTTTGGTTTTTTGCTTACATGCTGTACTCACAGTATGAAAACTACAGGATATTTCATTGATAGAGTATAAAGCTATTTCAATTTTGGACATTCTTTTTCAAAGGCTCACCCATAAAGATGCATGAATACTCGGTTTGTTTAGAATTTGCAAATTGAATTCCTTGCATACCCTCCATTGTGAATGCGTTTGACACAAATCACCTGCATGTACAGATAGACAATATCGAACTGAAATTAAATCGGCCCACACTTCGTTTCCATTACTGAAATAACATTTTCATGCAGTATTAAGTAAGATCTGGTCTGGTGACATTTGTCACAAATAGGATATTCTAGAATAAGCAAATGTCAGATGTCTTAGACAATACATTAAATACATACTATTCTCATGTCAACGAAATCTGATGTGAGTCGTGTTTTGCATTCATGTTTCAGCTTACAAGTCTTTCCTTACTTACCATATAAGTTCATTCTTTCTTCATCTTGCCCGAGTCTATTCGATGCTTTGCAGGTGTAGTCTCCGAAATCCCTGTAATCCAAGTCCCGTATCCTTAAACTGAGGATAATCGTGTGATCTTCTTCGGCATATATTTCCACGCGATATTTGAAACTATTAGTTATCTGCACACCTTCTCTAGTCCATATAGTTATCTCCTGTGGGAATGCTGTTACTATACATTCCAGGATCGTCTCCTTGCGCAGCGCTTGGCCAATTCTTTTGTTGGGTAATCTGATTTCAGGGGGAACTGAAAATATGTTCAAATAGGATTTGACCATTACTACAAAGCTATGTTTCGCTGCTGTAGGTATAAGGTCAATCATGAAACTGGCTTTGTGTGAGTGATTTGTGACTGAGCAATAATACAACTATATCAGACCGACATGTACATTAAGGAGCCTTGGCTAGACAAACGAGTGGTTGATAGTACGAGCAACAAGTATCGAAGTTAAGGGATGTTTGCTCACAGCCTGTGCTAGGCGCCTTGTACGAAATATTGAGTCAAGTGCTACGACTGGTAATGGAAAGAAATACAAGTCAAGAACAGGGATGGTTTTCCCTATGCGCTCACCCATCGAAGTACTGTTGCTATTCAACAGATATTGCATTGTGAATCTATTTCCATATTAATCTCTCTTACTACATACATTTGGTTCTAACTGGTGTCCACAGTAATTACGGCTTGAAATGAAGCAGTAGTAGATAGGAAACGTTACTAATGTATTGTTGTCCAGTTCTGATATTACTGAAAAAGCGATAAAAGGAAAATATAAATTCTCAGAGCAGGATAATAACTAGTCTAGAATATCCGCCGAAACAGATTCCATTTGGCGTAAAGTGCAACATAGCCGTGAAAGTTATTTTAATGGACCAGTGAAAATCAGTTATGACGCCAGGTGTTCGCGAAAAGGTTGAGCACGACAGTAAAACAATTCACACATTCTCCCAAGGTGAAATTGAATGCACAACTTATCATAGCGAATCGCGCCTGCAGTTGTTACTGCTAGGGCTGTCATAGTAAAGTAAGGAATGTGCCATCCATGCATATTCTTGAAGCTGCTTTGGAGAGGTTTAACGTTATTCCCACCATACGTTACGCTGACAGCTCGCTGTGTGGTCATGCATGAGTTTAATTAATTAACACTTTTATATTTTGAAAGCATTATCGTGTCACCTGGACTAACACCAACAAAGTGCAATCAACACCAAAAAGTAACGCGCCTTACGTTTTCGCAGGTTAGGTAACTTCTCGATAGCAAGCTGCACGTGGAAGTATAATTGCCTAGCGCAAAAAGACGTTCAGCAAGTTCGCGGAATAAAGGGCACTAACTAGGTTTCCCATCTCGTTGGCAAGAACGGGCATTCAATGGCTCTTGAAAACAGCTGTCACACACCATCTTTGTGGGAAATCATAAAAAATACGACCAAACTATCCAGCTGCATGGAAAGTATGAAATGAAGAAGTTCATAGTTTAGCGAAAATTTCTCCAAGAGCCACCTGATCAACATAACTGATTCCATTACAATTTTTGCTCTCACGAAAATCCTGCATGTCTTATGAATCATAACAAGATAAGGTGATGGAAATTAAGAGCGTTTCCATTGATTATTCACAACAGAGAAATAAAAGGTAAGTTTTGCTCCCGAACATGTGCACATTGTCTCTTAAAGGTTTCTAATACTTTGTGAGTTTTAGCTTAACTTCATGCATATTATCATGCTACTCATTGTCACATTATCCACATGTGAATCAAGATAGGTCCCCAGTACGCCATGCATGCTTACTGTAAGACCCGTATAATATTGTTATGGTGTTTGAAATGGATAACCTTGATGGGTGTTTGCCCTCATTCCCGGGTAATGTGTATTGTTGCTGATGCTACCAACATCTGAGTTGCAAATCGTCGTCACGGCATTCTTGTAATATTGCTGAATGTGGTGTAAAACAACATTCACTCACTAACTCATTATTTCTACAACACTACATATATACGGATTGATCATGCTTACATTTAAGTTCAACTTTGTACTCGTATGTGCAGCTAATGCATAGATTTGTGACCCGTGAAGATCCGGGTTAGAATTGGTTTTCAGCAACCCATGCTTGTCGTAAGAGGCGACTAATGGGATCGGGTGGTCAGGCTCGCTGACTTGGTTGATGCATGTCATCGTATCCCAGATGCTTGGATCGATCGATATCAATCACTGGTTTGTATGGTCCAGACTCGTTTATGAACAGACCGCCGTCAAAAAGCTGGAATATTGCTGAGTGCGGCGTTAAGCAACAAACAAACAATAAACAAAACAAACAGCATTAATTTCCCTTCATTCTAATCCCTGAAATCAATAAACATAAAATGAACGAATTGTCTGGGACTAGTTGTAATCAGTTATTATAGCTGCATATGCATATGCCGAATGAATTGGGTGTTTTAGAATGGTGCCTCCAACAGTGAATTGTTGATATGCATAAGTTATACAAAATTAATCAAATCAATAAAATACGAATTTGAACCCTGCTACGAATTGCATTCTCTTCTTTTATCGCACAATATATGAAATTCACATGAGCCTGGTAAAGTAAGAAACAAAAGTGTCAACCGCTTTCAAGCAAATGCCGTTAAAGGTAACCATCCAGTCATTTCACAAACGGTTGGGGTGTGTGTTGCAATAACAGACGGCACTGTACAATGTTTACTGAAATATAATGTCATTAAAATCAGATCTTAGTTTTCGCTACCGCTAAACAAAGATCTAAGGACATACCATGACGGGTCAAGTCAGAACGACCTTTCGCGAATTTTGACCGACCAATGAAGTGACTGACGAGAAATCGACATAAGCCAATCAGAAGGCAGCTTTCTCGAGCTTTACGACACTAGTTTCAAACTGGCGACTTCGAAACATATTTTGACGTATTCTCGATTAAAAAAATTAAAACTGATAAGAAGAACATTCTGGAATGGCTTTTAGATGGCCTAGATTGTATGGATATAATCATAAAACCCGTAACTGTCGTTCGGAATACCCCGTTTTAAATATTTCGTGGTTGCATGATTAGAAAATACATTCCGACAGTCACTTTCATGATCTGGTAAGCGACGATCTGATTGGTTGGATGAAAGGTCGTTCTGACGTGACCCTTAATGGGATGTCCTCAGATCTTTGTTCAGCGATAGCGAGAACTGTGAGCTGATTTTAATGAGATTGACTGAAACAAATCTTTGTTTTGAGACATATGTCTGATCCTGATGTTGCAGTGCTGACGTGTACTGAGAATTGTGTATTTTGGGCCATGTGTTACTGAAGGACTTCCAGTTTTTTAGTACGGCTCAGGGACTATCTTTAATTCTGATCTTGATGCTTCTGACGAACCAGGGCGGTCGGGTAGCCTAGTGGTTAAAGCGTTCGCTCGTCACGCTGAAGACCCGGGTTCGATTCCCGACATGTGCACATTGTGTGAAGCCCATTTCTGGTGTCCCCCGCCGTGATATTGCTGGAATATTGGTAAAAGCGGCGTAAAACCATACTCACTCACTCACTGACGAAACAACGACTGATGATTCTCCTGTTGATCTTCTCAACGAAATGCGGCAAGTGCTGTGAGTTCTTGGGAACTCCTCGGGATTAATTGTGAATACGTTTGCAATTTCTGTAATCTCCATGTGTATCTCTAGTTAACTAGAGTCATAAACTGTGTTGCTGAATCTTCGACCAGCACAGTGCTATCAATTATGATCCTTTATTGAGTAATTTTACCGTCGAAGATCAAACTGCCGCAGCGGTTATCTCGAAGACCTCCTGACTGGTTTTCTCGACCACGGAATCACATTAGTCTGTTGTCCATGTACTAAACTACGACAATGCTTCATCACGTTTGATATACGCCAAGCATGTAATATCCACTCGCTTGTTTTTCATCTCTTCAGAAACACATGTGGCCAAAATGACAGATCGTCTGACATAAAAGGGGTATGATTTATACACTAAAGAGATTGAAGTTTTAGTAAATTATATATTACACATATACCTGACAGTTATAAGTTAAAAGCACGCTAAAAAATCAATACTACCATTACGACACCTGAGCAAAACTACTTACATTCCACTGCTACGTTGATGTGGCGATTTACGGCAGGGGGGACGCCATTGAACGCTACACATTCGTAGGTGCCGCCACAGTATCGACTGACGTTATGGATGATGAGCACTTCTCCGCTTACGCCGATTCCTGAAACATCGGAAAATAACTCACATCTCAACGTTTGAAGTTTATGGATTAAAAGATTCGTAAAGCCTTTCCGGAATAATAGGCTCTCGGTTCACATGTGCAAAGTAAATTATGGTATTTAAATAAAAATGTTTCACACAAAACGATCTATATAGAATACATCCAATTATAACTTTGAAGTTTCTTTTCGTAAAAGTTTCAGCGTATATGGCTTAGAACTAGTTTCAGAAGTTGGAAATAATTTACAAGGAAATTCAAGGCTGTGAGGCTCAGCAATATATTTCAACATGTTAGTGTGCAATAGTATCAAAGCCCTGAACATTCTGACATAACCACAAAACAAAATTAAATTATTCAGGGGCTATATTTTAACTTACATAATTATAATGGAGATATATTAAATTGTCCTTAGTCCCTTAATGCCATATTCTGCACTGCACTACTTACTAAGCCTAAACATAAAAAGTGCCGATGTTTGCCGAAAACTCAGTTGTCCATTGCCGTATCGAATATCGAACAATCAGTTAAACTAAAACCCCTTAACTCAGATTTTCAACCTCCATCTACGAAATTGTGAAAAGAATGTTCATTGCTCATTATAATTGCTATTACCATTATTGTATTGTTTGTCTAAATTCCGAATTCTTGCATATTGATGCCATCGGCATTTTTTATGTATAGAAATGTAACTTGATATGGATGCAGAAATAATAAAATGACTTGATGAGAAAACGCAACGCAAGATATCTTACTATTAGTGCCAGGGCAGAACTCACTCTCTTTCTCAACGTCATCTTTCTCTAACGACTTGTGACGGTGCCACGTGACCGTTGGCATAGGGATACCTGTCACGTTACATACCAACGTCACTGTATCTCCCTCCCGGGCCGTGACGTCATCGGAAGACAACTTGTTAATAATTTCGGCTGGTACTGAAATTAGAATGATACGAGTTACAGACTACAGACCTACGAGCATAGGTGCCTGAAAATGGCATCGACATACCACACGCAGGTGGTGTTCCAAAAGCACCTTGTAGTAGATAAATAAAATAAGTAAAATGTGCCATGGATCTAGGTACTGATGAGCCATTGTAAAGTAATTATTAAAAGTAACAGCTTTGGAATCTGTTTAGGTGACACACAACTGAGGTGTATAGAAACATACACCAGGAAAATATCAGCACCTCTTCCTAATATATTTCCGTAAGAGACAGCCACTTTTTAAAAATCAATTCCATTATTAATTCTTTTAGATGAAACACATTTGTTTCGAATTAAAATACTCAGATTGAAATATAGATACCGAAAGCGATTATCTAATGGCAAGATTTGTTACTGTTTCCTTGCCAAAAGTTATTTCTTGTTTAATACTTGCGACCATTTGGAGAAACATGCAAAGTTCTTGTACAAACATCATGTATCTGTGGTATCTCAGATTAATGAACATGTATATGTGTAGATACATAGAGACTCGGGTTATGACAATAAAGTAGGGGGTGGTGTTTAACTTGTTTTCCAGGTGTATCATTTAAGCGCATAAGGACCATTCATATTTAAAATTGTTCATAAGACTTTTGAACAATTGTCGGCAATGTTGTTTTGTAAATATACTTGACGTTAAGATTCTTCTTCTGTATCACAAATGTGACCGTGCTGGCCTTGGGAAAACATTATATTTTGTACAGCTATTATGTGTACCGTGCTTTCATTTTCAAGCGAAAAAAAGCTGTTTTCGTGTAGTGACAAGAAAATGAACAGACGATGTGACTCTAAATACCACCGTTGTCAGGCACGGAACCCTCGACAGTATTTAAGCTGAACTTAATTCCTACTACTGCCACATGAAAACATAGCCGTTATAAATCCAAAATATTGATTGTCGGTGTTTTCTGTGTATACCCATAGTGGAACTGACACATGGTCGATGATGATTAGCAATTAAAACTGATTGACACCACTCGCGCCCTCTCAAAATGTCCAGAGTGCAAGGTAATCACCAACCTAGGGTTAACCCTAACGGACAGGGAAGCCTACACAAGACTCAAATGTAAATGACAAGTTAATGAAATTGGCTTGGAATGGCAACCTTCTCCCCATCAGCTATTCATAGGCCACAGTAGTCAAAATAAATTTCGTTGATCGGCTCGAATTCGTACAATGACCATGCTTGAGGGTCGTGCTTCATTAATCCCGTCTCGTTGAATCTTTAAGTATGGAATAATAGTGACTGGAATTAACTTACAACTTCTCAGATCTGAATGAGATTCCTCCCTGGGATGTATATACTGATGCATGTGGATAGACAGGTATGTTCAGGGATAGAGTGTATACATTGATTGCAAGCACTGGTATCCTTTCGAATCCTTTGTCAACACTTAAATACCCTTGAACAGCTCAAAGGAAACTAATAAGCTCACTCTTAATGACTAGACAACACGGCATTAACGTTATCAAATTCGGAGAAGACAAGACGGGCGACATATCCTGCGATCAGCTTTGCATGACATGCTGTATCAATCTTCGACAGTCTTGGGCCATTTAAGAAATGTCATCCGTCACGCGCGCTTAATGTAGTGAGGGTGTCATGTTAATAAGCTTTATATTGAAGTCGATTTGGCTTTTACTGCTTATATGCTTACGTTCCATGGCGCCTCTGCTAGCCGTTCAGAGTTGCATACCTTAGCTCTGTCAGGATTATTTTATCTTTGCTTCAGAATCTCAAATTCGCCTGTATTATGTCAGTCCTTTAAAGTTAGGCGTTTGTTTTACCAAAGTGAAACGTCTACAATCTGTGTCACTTTGAGTTCCTCTCCCGCCCATTGCACACACAGAGACACACCACATGCACACACTATTAAGCTTACACACTGTGATATATGATGATATTTAGTCCGGAGTGGTGTTTCCCCAAACTATTCACCCACTTACTCACGTGGTTGTTGAAGCCTTCACCTCACCCATCGCCTCAGTGCATGTACAATAAAAGTCTAACCAGGATCTGAAAGCTTTTCCAATCACCTACTATTCAGAGTAGGTCGGGAGACTTGACAGTGGGTACAGCGTCTGGGTACGGCAGGAACTACATTTCAGTCACTGCACTTCGTGTGACATGTTACCACTTAAGACCTTAAACGCTTTTCGAGAACTACTTCTGAATAGAGTTACCACCCAGCACCATAGACAATATTGGATAATTTACAATGACTATCAGTGAGGGAGTGATTGTGGTTTTACGCCGCTTTTAGCAGTATTCAAGCAATATCAAGGCGGGGACACCAGAAATGGGTTTCACACATTGTGCCCCTGTAGGAAATCGAACCCGGGTCTTCAGCGTGATGAGCCAACGCTTTAACCACTCGGCTATCCCACCGTCCCTACAATGACTATCAGGTCACTCTCACCTACTGCGTTTATGATAAACTGTTGAAGTTTTGCGAAAAGCATATCAATCCCAAATGGACAAAGTCAACTATATGATATGCCACTCAGGCATATCAGTTGTTATCTCCATATCACATGTGACCTTCTCATATAGTAAATAGGTAAATAGTAAATGTTTTAATGCTCTCTGTGACATTCGAAGGGGTTTCTTTTACTTCATCAGCATCACATGTAAAGTGTAACTGCCAGACCCTTCTGTGCCATTTCTGAACAGAGGACGTCTGTCCTGTATAATCGTTTTTAACATAATAAGCATGAGAAACTCGTATTGCTTATATGAAAAAACAAATTGTAAAGTGTGTACATAGTATAAACGCATGTTAATCCCATCTGCTTTCCATATCCTGTTTATCGTTTTTTTGTAATTGGATGAGAATAAACAATCTGTTTGACTGTCTGTCTTCCTATTGCAAAAGAATTAATTAATGGCCATACCACAATGTATCTGTTGAAAAGAAAGGATAATAACGACTTATCGAATCAAACATGCAAAGTATCCATTGCAATTTAGAGGTATGCATTTTAACAGTTCATACCATAAGCTTTGCGTCCCGTGGCTGTGTCATGATCGTTGGATCGAATTCAAGCATGATTCCGACCAAGATATATGCTTGGCCTGGAAGCACTATACCGTTGCGTGTTGGTTTCACAAATGTAGTAAACGTGTGCGACCTGCGTCACTGTGTGCTTCACTTCTTCAACAAATCGACGTTAGTGAAAAGTAACTCGAACTCACTCATAGTATTTCAGGGGACAAGGGTGGCCCAGTCGTCTAAGGCGCCCCATTTCCCTATTGCAGAGTTGCGTCTCTTGGGTAGGCCAAAAACCTATGATTGTGGGGTCGAATCCCGTTTCGCTCAGAATATATTTTTATGATTGTCAGCACCATACCCATGCTCGCATGTTTCAACGAAGCGGTAAACGGCTGAAACCTGCATCACTTCGTCTTTCCTACCACACAAAGCTGCCATGCCATGATATAACTGAAATAATGTAATAGTTTAAATCGGCGTTAAACCCAACTCAGTCCCTCACTCATAGTATAACAAAAAAAGGAACGTTCGCGAAGGAATGATCTCTAGCCCAAGGACCAATCAGTCCCTGGCTGCAGCGCCCACTACTAACTTCATTACGTACGTCGTTTTTGTCAAGAGCTGTTCACACTCCCATGCTATCAATAGAAGGTCGAGATTAAATCTGCTGTCGTGTTACTAAACATCAGTTTAATTATTGATAAGAACCCTAATTGAATCTTGCACGTACACGACATCAACAAAGAAAGTGATCAACGCCCGGTCAGTACTTACCATTCTGTGCTGGGGACACTGTCATGCCACAGAGGCGAGCAAGTCGACCCTTCATGGTTGTATAAGTGCAGGTCAAATAGTCAAAATGACTAAGCTACCGCTCTTGATGTTGTTTGTTTGTTGTTTAACGCCGCACTCAGCAATATTCCAGCCATATGATTGCGGCCTGTAAATCATCGAGTCTGGACCAGACAATCCAGTGACTGACATCATGAGCATCGATCCACGCAATTGGGATTGATGACATGCATCAAACAAAGCCAGCGAGCCTGACCAGCCGATCCATTTAGTCGCCTCTTACGACATGCATATAGTCGCCTTTTATGGCAAGCATGGGTTGCTGAAGACCTATTTTACCCCGGATCTTCACGGGTCTTCCCTTGATGTGAAGTTCACTACAGAAATCATATTTCCTTATAAAATCCAGATTATGGGCATTTTTTCATTATTTTGATTTATCAATAATGACTTTCATATAGTTACGAATGTGTGAAAGAGCGAAGCTGTCAGTATTACCCGTGGTTCCAGTTATTTTAGGTTACCCAAAGACTAGGATCATTAAAGTCAGGTAACGGTTATCGATAGAGTCGAATATCTGTCTGACTAAACATGACAAATATTTCCTTTAACACATACCCTGGGGTTTAACCTTTTATGTAATACTAGTATTCAAGTGAGCTTGTCATTAGGATGTTGCAGTTAGAAATCGTTATAAAAGTTTGCTATCAACTACATACATAAATTTTCAAATGAATGACAATTAGACTATATCCCTTTTATTACTTACACCGTATTCATACTTAGTTATACCTATTCCAACAAGGTAAGGCTAAAAGGTATTAGAATATGCCTATATTTGACGTTTTCACCAACAGTTTCGCTTATGGTGTTGACTGGAGCTTGTCTCTGACCCACACTGATTTACTTTGGAAATGAAATTTCACAATGGACAGATGTTGAAGGTAACTGTACTTTTTTCAACAGATAAAACCATTCTTGTGAGTTTGATTTAGTCGCCACTGGAAAGTAGAAAGAAATAAGGCTAGATATAGACATTGTAAGCTTTACAAATTAGCCTTTCAGCAGGTCAAACACATTTTCATTATTCAGTCATCCTTTATATAGGACATAAAATGAGTTGTTTTTAAACATTCGCCAGTATACATGACACGGGTGTGTGTGTGTGTGTGTGTGTGTGTGTTTGTGTTCGTGTATGTCGGCTGCTTGTACTATTCCGGACTATTGCTGGCGTTATAGTGCCCACTGAAAAACTGAAATACCGGAAGAGCCGACCAGTCCTTGTTTTATCCAATTAACACTAAGCACCAGGCAGGGTAGCAACAAACCCCAACTTTTAATGCCTTTTTGTATGACGCGGCCAGGGATCGAACCATCGATCTTCCACTCACCGAGTTAATATAAGCATGTACCATGAAGTACAACATATCACTTCATCTCACCTTGTACTTTAAGATTCACAGTCTTAATTTTCACTGGGCTTGTATTGACCTGACAGTTGTAAATCCCCTGATCGTTGTGTCTCACAGTCCTGATATGCAAATTCCAGTCTGTAGTATAGGGCCTCTCTACGCTTAAACGTTCATCGTCAATGATCCTTCGATCTTCAAAGGTCAGAAGCGTTGACCACTGGTCAGTCCACACAACCTGAAATGACAAAAGAAAACTCCATCCATAGTTACAGAATCAATGCCCGATAAAGATGATAAACTTGCAATATCCTTCAAGGCGTTGTTTTTGTATAGATGTATCTCAGTTGATATTGGAGAAAAATCGTTTTGTGTTTTAGGTTACCTTCGGGGTTGTATGTATCAAAGAGATAAGTTGTTTGTCGAACGACGGATATTAGTTTTCGTCAGGTCATCGTAACCAACGCACAACATAATGTCTTGATTTCTTGATTATAATGAGGAGAGGGAGAGGGAGTGCTGTATATTTATGAAATAGTGCGTGTGTGAACGTTCGAGATATACAATCGATCGTTCAAATTGGAAAAAAGGCGACAGTCCACTGTACGATTCCGACTTTTTCATGAGCATGTGTTTTCTGAATCACTTATAGTGATGACACCAGGTATTCTCCAAAACGGGAAATCGTATCAAGCCCCATCGGTGGCACTAGTCATTCACGACTTGCACATGATGTGAGGCACCGATATGGGTCATCCTGCAAACCGTTCAAACAGTGGTTCACCCCCACTTTTTATTCAGACCATTCCTTATATCCACATCCAGCGTCCACGTTTATTCTTTAATGTAAGACCTGAGACGAGATTGATATATTTCATCATTTACTGGAACACATTATTTTTTCCAAAGAACTTCTTTCCCCCTTCTCGAATATTAAAATGTTAACCCTAAGGATACTACGTTTAAATTCAGCGGTTTATGGCGCCTTGTATGAACGTTACTGAGGCAACGAAACTAATGTTCATTTCCCGAAGACGCCAGCCACTCTCGGACAGCCTTGGAAACAGCACATGTACATGTTCTTCAGAGCAATATCGAACGTCACTACAGAAAATAATCCATAGTTACAAGTATCAGTCCCAACTTCGGGTATAACCTACATAAAATTTCAGCAAAGATTCTTCTTTGAAGACTCTTCAGCAAGCATAAAGAAGGTGAGGTGAGGTGAAATGGGGTTTAACGTCGCGTCCAAGATTATTTCACTTATATAGCGACGTGCATGTACGTGTTCGTGTTTGTGTGGCTGCTTGTACTAGTCCGGACTGATGCCGATTTATAGTGCTAGCTCACTGAGATACAATGCCGCAGTTTAACATGAATACCCCACTCAGACACAGTATACTGACTCCGAGCCGACCAGTCCTTGATTTAGCCCCTTAATGCCGAGCGCCAGACAGGGTAACAACAAGTATCATCTTTTAACGTATTTTGGTATATGACGCGGTCGGGGATCGAACCTTCCGCTCTCCGGGCGAACACTCCACCACTAGACCACGGAGGCGGCCCATGCATAAAGATAGACAGAGGTTAGAGTAGCTTGATCTTCACCTTGCAGGCGGACGGTGTGCTGCAAAATTTGATGTGCAGCAAAACACATAAAAGTGAGTGATGCGGTAAGTGACCAATCGACACCCAAATATGAATGTAGGATTCGAGGTAAAAGAGATTATGCTTACGTGTACATGTATGAAGAGAAAAGAAACGTGACCGGTCACGGTGCACTTTACGAGACCTCCATGTCGACGTCGCCATGGACGATGTCGCCTTGATCTCATATCTCCTCCGAGCCTCTCTTAACAGAAAAGGTGCTTTGTTGACACAGCATTGCACCTGCGGTTCCAACTTGATTGCTTTCCGTTACCCATGAGTCCTTGCTTGGCGCCAAACTCTAATTTCACAGGCGGTGACCTTTATTCCATAAGACGGTCATACGGTCTAACGTGCGAACATTAATAAGAGGTAGGTCTCTATGGATAGAAGGCTAGGGGCACGTCACTGCTAGATCCTGATTTACCCGTTAGCGTGGAGTTCCATATTCACACTTATCAAAATTAAATGCGTTGTTTCGCAAGATGTTTAGTGTAGGTGTGTGTGTTTTAATAACTGTCAACACAATATGGCTGACGGTGGCCCTATTTCCCACAAATTATAGAATTTTCTGGCGTGAGCCACTGTCGAATAATGAACATCAACAAAGATAATCCTTAAAGGGACTCAGGCCGAATTTAAGTGCAGTTCTAGACGTTGTAATAACAGTTCCGCGTGGGATATTGACATTCCAGGACGTTCCAGTTATTCCACAATACAAATACTTGGGGTCACGGGGTCCCCAGCTGTCCAAGGAGCCGGAAGTCTGACGTTTCTTAGACATGGCAGCAGCTTCGAAACCGAGATTCGTAATGATTATGACCCTTGGTTTATAAGGTAAGTGGTAATCTATCTACAATCGGCGTCACATTGGTTGTTCCTCCAACAATGAACTGAGACGATGTGCTATATACTTATCAACGGGGAGAAAACCCATCTCACTCAAACACTGGTGGCGACGTTCTAACTAAAATATAATCACAATTGCTACATGAAATCAATCTAATAAAACGTGAGACATACCTGATGTTGACCCAGAAATTTTACAGAACAAGGCAAAATGGCAGTAGTACCCTGCTTGACGGTGACGTTCACCATTGGAACGTCAAAGCTTGGCTCAAAGGTCACGGCGTCTGTAAAAAGGAACATATGAAGCGATGTAACACATGTTGACATTTTTTTGTGCTGTTGTTTCACAGCTGTTCTAATATCCTGATGTAAATTTCAATAACATTGGACTAACCTTTTCAATATTCAGTATGAAATTGGTAATTGAATTGTATAAAGACCGTGGTCATAAATAGAATTAGATAATAAAGAATAACGTAATGATCTGTTTTAGATTAGAGTCGTTGGTTGCAATAATACATGTCAGTTATATTGAGGTATAAATACATTTGTGGACGATTATGCGAATATCGAAATAAAGCTTGATTAAAAAAAATGTCATCTTTATTCAAGACAATTTCCAAGCATATTTGGAGAGGGGGAGTTCAGATTTTGCACATTGCAGTGGTTTGATAATCGCATGCAAGTGAAAGGCGGAACAATTCCTTTTCAAATTTCAGTGTTTTGATCAGTGACATATGGCTGCCAAATGTATCGATTTACAACCCGCTAACTTATTACTTATTGTTGGAAAGCAGTTTTGAAAATAAACAGTATTAAGTTTATATAGCATCATTTGCACGATAAAGTTGCTCTGCTCACTTTGTTTATTTGTGTTTTGCAATAACTCTTTATATTTCTTTATAATGTTAAAACGTTTGATATTTTCTCTGAGCTCATGTTAATAGTTAATAAACGGATCGTAAAAAAATAAAATATACTTATTATAGATTTTTCCCTCACTGACCTTTATTATAGTCATATATATTTTTTTCGAACATTCTTTTGTCAAAGTAGGTGCTAAATATTATAAGCCATTCGTGATGATAAAGTGTCCATAAATAGAAGACATATGACTTTTCTCGCCTAACTTGTTGTCTAAACCTTGATCGCGGTGTACCTCTAACACGACATCCACTCAGCATAACGTCACAGATAAGAATATTAATGAATGATGATGATCATACATAGTGACGTTCGAATTTTGTAAATAATTGTTAGGTCATGACTGGTGAGGTAGGATCAAATTACCAAACCGCATTTACTGAAGGACAAGGGAACTAATCCCGATTCCCGACATGGATACAACGTGTGAAGCCCATTTCTGGTGTAACCCGCCGTGATATTGCTGGAATATTGCTAAAAAAAGCGACGTAAAACCACATTTCACGGTTCAGGAGAAGCAAGGGGCAGTGGGGTATCCTTGTGGTTAAAGCGTTCGCTCGTCACGCCGTAGACCGGGTTCGATTCCCGACATGGATACAACGTGTGAAGCCCATTTCTGGTGTCCCCCGCCGTGATATTGCTGGAATATTGCTAAAAGAGGCGTAAAACCATACTCACTCACGAGAAGCATGTGAGGCGTTAAGCCTTAAGAGATACTCTCGAATAACAGATACCTAATGTACCTTGATGTGGGAGGAAAGCCCCAACTGATGAAGTTCTCAGACGTTTACCTCTTCGGTGAAACCCACGAGCACGGGTATGGTGCTGACAAACCTAGAAACATAATTCGGGCGTACCAGGATTCTAACCCACAATCGTAGGTTTCTGGTGTGCCCAAGAGACGCAACTCTGCACAGCGAATCGCGGCGCCTTAGACGACTGGGCCACCCGTGCCCCCTGACGTTTTCAGAATAATCGTAGTTATAGTTAACAACATTTTCTGAACGGCATGGAAAAGGTTGTTACTTGTATGAGACTCAATGTTTTAATTCAGTGTTTTAGACCTATACCGAAAACACAAGGAATCCCAAAGTTTCTTTTGTGAAGTATGTGAAACGTTGAGCCATCACGCTGAACGAAGGTAGAAGGGAGGGGCAGTATGCAGGCATTCCACTGCGCTTTGCCTGTAATTATGAATGATTGTGTCTGAAACCCACAGTCATCAATGGCTTTTACGAGGACAGTTCACGATAAGAAAACAATTAATTTATACCTACAGACAATAATTGGGGAAAGAACTACTTTTGTAATCGATTAGCGGATTTCCTTAAGTGGGTATTTAGTAATAGGCGGTATTCCTTTGGGAGCAACGCGTGTGTTTATGTGAAGGGAAATCGACATGGGACATATGTACAACCTTCAATCAATGTCAGTAATACATTTCAATTCTCATTTTTTCTTTGGCAGTCACGTCATTTGCAATAACCTATGATAGTAATCAGATTCACCCTTTAATACATTTCAAATACCGTGAGTAGGTTGTGATGGAGAGCTAGAGGAATGCTTAAAGCTTCTAAGCGTGGACTACGGGTCTGCGTTTTCTTAGCCTGTATCATGGGAATCGTAAGTAATACAATAAAATACTAGTTCGCTCGGTTCTGGATTAAGTCTGGCAATGTTTAACATTTATAGTACATTTGTATTTGGGTATGATTTGAAATATTTTCCCTTCAGCTCGCTGCTGATTCATTGAAAGAAATACTTTCTGAGTGACATTGGAACATTGATGTCATATGTAAACATGTAAATTTCACAGTATAAGATCTTTGGATGGATTGTTGTTAACAACTGGTCCCATGGACGGTTGTGCATGTTTGGTCTATTTCTGAATGTTAGGTACAAATGTTATCTCTTGTGTGGCATCACCAATCAATATTGTAACATCAATCGCTCAGTGGTAAAAAAATTCATTATTGTTAAATGAAATCATTTACAATTTGATCATCGGAGGTGAAGGTCTGCTAATGAAATGCTGTTCTGTTTGTATCAATAAACAACAACATCACCACATTGAATTGTGTCTGTGATCAATGAAATACAAGTATCCATATATCCTGTTTAAACAGTTTTCGTTGGCAGCAATAACATTTTTGTGTTTACGCCTGCAGTTGTTGATGGATACTCCAAAGCTTCACAAAATGACGTGAGAGATGACGAGAGAGACTTGACGAGATTTTTATCATTCAAATTACACATTTGGTTTTGGCAGAGAACACCATTAGTATGTTGCATCTTTCGACCATTAGATGTAGATTAAGCCACCATGTGTACAATTACGTCGTTGACAGAGTTTAATATCGTTCAATGCATTTTGTAATAAGGAGTAAAAAAGGTTGCTTTATCTTTTAAAATATATTCCCATTTACTCTGTGAAAAGCTGCTTGCGACTGTTCTATCCCAGATATAAACCATCTGCCTTTACTGTCAGAAAAGGCCAAAGAAAAGGATTACTCTCAATTTTGTTGATTTTGTGTCAATAAACTGTCATTCGAAATAATTCCTTCTGCAAAAAGCACAGCTTTCTGTCTAATAGCGCGTTGATAAATGGCTCACAATTTCACTGTTTTATTGAAATGAACACATTTCGAGAAAGCGTCTTAAGGCACTTGGTAATCAAGTCAGCGTTGGTGACAAGTTGGTTTATACCTAATTCAGTCGGATTGTCTTGTCTGACGTGGGCCAACGTTCTCACTGTGATACTTTGTCAAATGATATTGACGAAGTATGAGTAACATGACATTTGCATCAAATGTACTAACATGAACCATGTTGATGTCTTTGCAGGTATGCAACCGAAGTATATCATTTCAAAATGTATAAAAATGTCCTTGCATTCATATTCCTGTTCATGTAGTTAAACACTTTGCTTCTGCAATGTGATGGTTGTGGATCTCAAACACCGAGGATGTCATACCTCTTCTTTCTAAATATCTAAAAATATTCTATTAAAAATCATTACTGTCCAATTAGTTTCAAATATCTATTGTAAAGAGAAATATGAGAATATTTATTGAATGTTGTGGTAATAAGGCAAAACCTAAACTCAATAGGGATGAATTTTAGGCTTTGATCAGCAATTCAACATAAAAACAGAAATGACATCACTGTTGAATCTGTTCGGTTGCGACTGTTTAGTATGCATCATCGCAACTCATCACTAGTTTTACAATAAACATGGTATAGAGTTGTGGACTTCACTGACTCAGATTATATATATGAATAATGGATTGTAGGCATTTCTAGAGCTACGAGCATGACTCATACACATGCATATCAAATAGTTAACGTTATTATTGACTTTCCGTTATACTCGGAGAGACACAATAAATAAATTCGGCCTCAGTGAACAAAAACATGACCGATAGTATGGAGTATTTGCGTTTGTATAAAATACTTGAAAGAACCAATGTCCTTTCACTATAAGGAAGAAGCGTTGTAGAAGGACATTGGAGAGGAAGCTTGAATTGTTGGTATGATGTACTTGGTGTTATTATTTGCATCCTGGCGATATGTATATGTAAGGAGAGATGGAGTGTCAGACTGGTTCGGTCTCACATGTTGGATATATGATATTTGATTTAGCTATTAATTCAACTGTATGTATTTCAATCCTTTCACTGGTTGTCAATGTCGATACTGGACCATTTTCTCAATGCAGAAAATGCACATCGGTTCAGTGCATTTTCTTTAGAACCGAGATAGGGATTGTGCAGCAGATTTATACTTTATGTCAGGTGTGATGTATGTTACGGTACAGAAGCTTAAATCACTGTTAACATGACTGATGGTACATGTAGTGTTACAGTAGCTATGAAAGAACGTTGGCGTTGTTGATAGAAACTGTGCCTCATATTATCAGCACACATAAATATAAGAGTTAAAACGTGTTTTTTTTATTTAAACATTCACCCATATCTGACTTGTCTCTTACATCAAAGTCAGGTTACAAAATTGTTCTGGATTTTTTGTGTTGATATTTTGAGTGTTAAATATTGTCACAAAATGTGAGAGCAATATAAATTTGAATGCTCAAAACGTATTGCCTCAGGCGCCGATTTGTTACTAACAGTTAGTTTGTTACATTTAAAACATTTATGTTAGTTTCTCTGTATACTGCCATTCACATTTTGAAAGCCAGCAATTAATCGAAATCCGTACATAATAGTTTATCATCAAGATAATTGATTGTTTAGTGTAGTTTGTAATAAGAAATTCAATAGTGTTATGGTGTTATTTTTCACTGTCGCAATATAAATATTTCATGTCAGAATCTAATTCCCTTCTTTAGACCAACTGCCTTTATATCTAATAATGTGAGATGAAGTATTGACATCTCACATTTTTCCATTGTCTCTTATTAGCCATTTATAGGCATACACATTTTGATAAGACCCCGAGTACAAGAAAAACGCGAATGGGAGGTCTCATTTGTTATATCGATAGGGAGACTTTACAAGGACAACACGACGCCACGTGAATACCCGGGCAGACAAAACAAAATAGCTAAGTATGACATCACTTGTAGAGTCCAATACAATTAATTTCGAAAGAAGCTTTACGATCGTGTCGGATTCGTGACAAAAAGGCAAGTAAATTCAGTGTTTTTGATACATCGGATAGGCTCTGTCTATATTTGGGATCAGCAAAAGTAATTAAGTGCTGATGTCTTCACAACAACAAAGACTATCGAGACTGGTATTTACAAGACACTCTGTGATTTCCGCAAACGTGCTTACTGTATCTCTGCTGCCTTAACTCTGAGCCCGTTGTCACAATCCCCCGATCCTTGCTCGTGCCACTGTTAGCAATGGCTAAGTCTGATCAGAATCCCGATTATGTAGAACCCCAAAGCAACGCGAATACTCATTATCCTGTGCTTGTAGCCATCCACTGACGTTTACCGTTCGTTAGCGAACACACTGAAGAACACGGCACCATAAAAATACTAACAATATTTGCTCTTTCAATCTCAGACTTGTACAGGAGACATTAATATGATAATGCAATACTGAAGTGAACAATCGCATTAAGAATTAAAGACAAAGCATTTAGAAATGATAAATAAATCTATTACATACACAATCATTCATGGTAGATATGTCTTTTGTTAAGGACGTATGTTCACTATATTCCATATCTGTATTGATTGTAGTGTTACGAAATAATTCATAAGCTAAAATTGCATCTTCTCTTCCCATGACAAATATATGATATACATCTCTGCCTGACACAATCTCTGGCTAGGGTTCTAGAGAGTTATTCATGCATGGTTTTGGGACTCCTAACTTCAGCCACGATAATGTTATATAATCTATTATTCATAGAATAATAGAAAAGGGTTTTACGTTACGATATTTACATGATGTTATTAGATGTTCTGATATTATTTCATTTATTCTTGGCGACACATATCTATGAAACGATGATGTCACTATCGATTATCTGTATTACTATGTTTGGGACTTGTATGCATAATTCATATGTGTTGAGTCGTTATTGAGTTATCGTTTAATGGTACGGATATTATCAAGGAGAAAGCCAGTATTCTTACGCAGTTTGTGAATGATGGTCTTTCACGCATAATATTCTAGTGTTGATATCTCGCAATGTCTCTGCAGCACATACACAATCAAATTGACACAAGCGTTTCTGTAGCCACCTTATGTGCAGACATCGCATTGACACTCGCAGTGACTAAACACAGTGTAGTATTTCACTTACCTGGTTAATGGTTTAACTATATATTTTAAAACAAATGTGTTTCAGTGTGATTTATTATGCAATCAATGGGTTGAAAACAAATTACAGAAATACAATTTCTGAATTTGATTTTTAAAATATATACAGACAGCATTACACTGCATTCATGGTATAATAATTTTATTTTACCATTTCAAGGGTTTTTTTCATGGCCATTGTATTAACGATATTATTTTAGTCGTATTCAATTATTTCTTCGAAAAGAATTGATGAAATTGGTAAACCAATTATTAAAACATTGATAGTACACATAACAACAATCGTTCAGTCTTCACTATTCACCTTTGTGAGAGATTCTTATGGTGGTATTTTTGGATTTCTCCAGAGCTTGTACTAAACCAGCACGAACTGACATTACAGACTCAATACAGACATTATATGGACACGTGGAGTACAGAGTATTCTAATTGTTCTTCCGCGTCTTCCACCCCAACGCCTACCCTTACGTCCCAGTCTGCTTTGGATATACGACCCACAGAAGCCAACACTTTAGCATTCATATGTGCATGTTTTATAAACCGATCATGGTCCGATTGAGAACAAAGTTAGCTATCTCACGTTACAACGTATATGGAACATGATGAACACAATAGAGCCCAAATGTAGCATACCATATTGACTTATTTTCATATCTCTCAGACATGGGTTTGGCACAATCGCTGGTAGTCTAGGGCGGGAAAACACTAATTTGTCTCCGTAAGCACCAGACAAGGGACGCGAGGTGAAAGGCTTGCCGCCATGGTAGACATGTTCCTGTGAAACAGTATCGCACATCTTACGAAGCGGACTGAGGCCAATAGTCTACGCATTATAGGATAAATATGTCCATTTTGTTTGATGGTACATGTCATAACCTCTCCAGATATTAAAGATCGTCATGCACTTTCGGTATGGTCTGATGTTTAAAACACTATTAGGAAGATTGCGTAAGTATGAACAAGGATTTGAGATAATGTATCTATACATTGTTTGCAGACTATTGTAGACTGATTTATGGTGCTTAAGGATGAGCTATTTAGGTCATAAAACATTGTTAATATATGTGCAATAGTATCAGAATACACAATTACGCCAATAACACTTGAAATGATGGTCCGAATTGTCAGGGACACACATTTGTTGATAATATCAGCATCTTTATTGCCGAGGGTGCAACTAAACCCTTCAGTCACTTTCAGTTTCTGATTAGCCAAAGGTCAAATTAACCCCATGCTAATACCAGCCATCGCATGCCATCGTGATCACATTTACACTGGAATTCCCCATCAGGGTAACATGAATTATCTTTAAGACATCCGCCGTTCTAATTGACTGATAACAGTGATAGACATGCACTGGTTATCTCATGTATCATTAGTAGACAGTAGTCAGTGGTCAAGAAGAGACAAGCCTTGTACTGGACCATCGGATCAATATACATTAACGCTCACACTCAACTTGACCCCCTGGAGTGAATACTTGGACGTGGTAATCCTACGAATACTTTGACTGAGCCATAGGGTTATCTTAGATCCTTTTTAAATGAATTTTTCATGTCCAGAGAATAGATACAAACACACCAAATGGACATCGTTCAAGCCAATCGGCGTTTTTACGTTTTAATAAGTTCTTGTGTTGTGAACGTTAACGTCTGTACAAGCATATGCACAGTTCAACTGAATATACCCACCTAACTGTGAGTAACACTGGTGGACCAGCGGTCACATTCGACAGGGTTGCGTTCTTTAACGGGGCGGGTATTGCTTGTCCTTTTCGCAGGTACCTGGTGTCAGGACTGGTTTTCATTGGTACATTCACATAATTGTCACCGCTGTTTTGCCTTTTCAGACCAATGGAATCCTTTTCGGCGGGTAATTTAAACTGGTTGTTCTATGGCGTTGACATTTTATGTTATTGCCAGGATCTGGTAGTCGCGGGTTTGAATACGATGTTTGTTCCGAGGACGGTCTCTGGCTTATCAGCACTACATCCACGCATCTACGTTTCATCACAGTGTTAAACGTCTACAACCCACGTCACCTTGGGTTTTCATCTCGCATTCTGCTGACAAGCACTGACATAGTTGAAAAATTGTGACACACCAAACCTCTCACTGGCATAAATGTATCTATTGCTCTTTGTGCTACACGAGAAATGCCGTTAAATCACTTGTATTGTTGCATGTTCACAAAGTGAGTGAAACCACAAAACATGTGTAGACCAATGAATGTTTAATTCTACGTAATTAGATTTCAGTACTTAACGGCTACTTGCATCCGATAAACTACATACCACATTTGACACCAATCAATACAACACCTTGCCACATCAAGCAAATAAGCCCTAAGAGCAGTGGATCATCACAGTTGGTTTCGGCAGTACCAGTGCGTTGATGCCAGATCGAGATGTCCGAAGGGGAATTTATGTGACTCTTTCAGTTTCCATGCGCACACCCTTCTTGGGAAAGGTTGTGGGTGTAGCCAATCCTACTCTACACTTTGTGGCACGGGTACTTCATGTTTATAGCAGGTGGAAAAAGCACGAGGTTTTTATTTCGTTCTATAATCGTGAAGTCAACCGTATATAGTGTAATTGTTTCCCTTTACAAAAACAGTTGAGTGATTCAGTACACAGGATAAGCAGAGTACATGCACCGTGAGTTGATGAAGATAGTTTCGCCACTTCAACTTCATAAACCAGTTATATTATAGGTTTGGAAATTTCCTCCACATGTCTATCATGAAACCTTTTGAAAGTGAAACCTTTTTCCAAACTTTTTTCAAACGTTATGGAAACCCATGAAAGCAAGTATGTTGGAGACAGACCGCGGTTCATATGAGGGGCATGTCTTGGGTGCTCGGCTATATGCAGTTGTGGCAACATACAGATGTAGACCGCCAGGTCATCATCACCCTTTATGAGTTCTAAAGAACATCATTTGAAACGTTATAAATACTTCAGTTTAACTCCCATTCGTTTTAAAAATCGATTTCCAAAGGTTGTTGTAATAGAACGATATTGCAATAAGGCATATATAATATATTTCATCGCATGAAGAAAACTATTATCTGATCTCAATATGATCGTTTTGACAGAACACGATCACGTTTCCACGCGGATTAACAATCGCAGTTTTTCTTCTCTCTGAAAATAATGATCTGTATCTCTGAGACGTTACTCTTTTAGCTGTACAGAGAATCATAACCAGTCAAAATTGATAAATGGTTGTCTCTTCAGTCGTGAAATTTATGAGTCGTGCTCATACACATGTCCAGAGTGAAATGTTAATACCAATAGCAGTAACTATGATCGACCAACCTCAAACGATACATCAAAAGTTATGTACAACTGCAGACGAAAACAGTGATCCGTTTCTCTGGTAATTGAAAAACACAAGATTTGATTGTGTCCCATGAGGAAATTGAAAGTTAGGTTTACATTACTGACAAACTACGTATCGATATTCATACAACAGTTTCTCGTCCCTTATACTCTTGTTGGTTTCAACGTTTTACTCATACAGAATCATATTCTACACGTCTGTGGATGCTGCCTGGTTTTGTAGATCTAATAGATAGAAGTATTATGCTAAATAAAATAGAGATCCTGTGCTATACATAACATTATTCTAAGTTACATGGTGGTTTTGTGACAGTGTAAAATGCAATCCAGGAAAAAAAAACGAATAGACCCCTGTGTTCACTGAGAGTTATTCATCAATGTATTTTTTATTCTTTTAAGGGCATCGGCGTATTTTATCACGATTTGGCACCAATAATCTTCAACCAACAGCCATGTCTCTTTCCTGGATTGATAAAGAAATAAACAGGCACGGTAGTTCTGATTAGGTTATGTTTTTTTCTTGAATTGATTAAATGAATGTGAGGAATTGATTAAAGGAATGTGAATACCTACAATCTCGCGGAGGTCGGGATTCACAATTTATACTTGTCATTATGCCCAGCGTAACTATTATATACCAGGGAGCATTGTCACATTGGTTTAAATCTTTGTTCGGCCTTGCCCATGAATTGGAGGTAATTTTATATACTTGTACATATATCTGTATAAATTTGCTTGTCGCAATGTTCCGGAGAAAAAGACGTTTCCTTCGTCTTTCTGAAGGCGGTTTCCTTAATATTACTTTTGACATTTATAAAATGTTGAATTCAATGTGGTTCTAAACTCGTAATCTATACATCACATATGGTTTTGACATGTGAATATTTAGCATGTGAAGATCATAATTAATAATTACTTTTGATTCATTAATGTGTTGGTAATTATAAGTTCATTGTCGTTAACTGGTATCTTATTTATCGAGGTCTTATATACATAAAAAAACACCCTACCCCTAATTTCAATCATCACGAACTTCTTAGATTCCTTGTTATCAATTTCTCCATAAATACGATTGCCTGCTACAACGATACACCATGGTGTGAAACTAGACAGCAGTTACAATCGTATTACTCTGTCCATACATTCTCTCATCGTCGTCACATGTCTCCTGATTCCCTGATGTCTCAGTGACTTGGTCATAAAACCTTTACAGACTATGACACCCTACCAGCAAACTGCATCATGCATTAAACGATGTATAAATATAAAATAAATGGAATTGTGAAATTATTCAAGAGAAACACAAATCTCTTCCTTTGAACCTGTTATAAACACTGAAGCATATGTCATTTGATTGGGCAAATGAGCGACGCATATGGGTTTATAATAATGGTTGCCATTAATCATTTTCCAAGATGGCCAGAAGGCTAAAAAGAACTTTTCACTGACTTGAATTACAGAAAACATTGGATTGCCAGATAAAGAAAGTCATCGCTTACGGGGCTGTCTTTCCAAACACCAGCGATGTCTTGAAGATTGATATTAGAACGAATCCGTTTGGAAAAATCATTTTTCACTCGACCAACTTCAAATCATGTCGCTGATCTGCCTCAAATATCAATTGATGCCTTACGAATGTTCCTGGACTTGTAACGTGATCATCTGGACAGAGGCTAAGGAGGGGGCAGGGGATTTGCCCATAGAAAAACAGTCAAGAATCCATACGTCAATGTAACGTTAGAGGACTGGCAGCACTGCAGACTCCTTTCAGATTATCGCTGTTTTCGCTTGGGTTGATGATAGATCATTGATGGATGAATACAACTACCTGTTGAACAACTACAGCTGCAGTCACTGAAGTCAGTCTAACACACTCATCTGACTTGTAGCATTTTAAGAAGTTTTCGTTTGATGTCACTCGAAGGATATTCCTTGAACATATGAATTCAAATTGGTAATATATCGTTATTATGACTCTTGAATAGTATTACGTTCTTGACTTACAAATCACATTAAGCACACACATCTCACGGTAGAGAGTTAATGACGTTGATTTTATTTAGACATCCTTGTAGATCGATGAGGGATTCCTTTGTGAAATATGTTATCAATTAGTCTCAATTCCTGCTGACGGGAAATCATGTAGTGGTGAATCATTTCATCTTGCGACGACGAAGGATATCTGATAGTAACGGCACAGGTACAAGGTGGTTGCATGGTTCATGTAGGTGTATAGTTCGCCTGTTTTAGAACTGTCACAAACCATCGGAGCATCAAGACCCGGAAGAGTGAGGAAACATCATCAACGTAACCGGATCTTCAGTGTGCCGAACTTACGCTACTACCACTAAGCTAGCCTCTGGAAATGAACGAATAAGTGTTAGAATAGACTTTATCACTTTAAAAAAAATTGTATACGTTAATTGCTTTCGTATTTCAATGCGACTGAAATATTATCGAGATTCGACCCTTGACTATGAAAATGATAAGAGAAGTTTGTAAATGTTGGGCCATGTCTTCTCTCCTCACGTAACCAATTAGTTTTACAGGGGCACTTTTAATGAGGGCCGAAAGATGCGTTATGACCAACAATAATATATTCCATATTTACTAACATACATTTCTTATTTATCTATTTATGAATCCTTTCGTGATCCTGTATCGAAGGTATCACAATTCACTGGCCAGAATGCTGCCCATCGTCTGGCAAGGTGGTTATTATCCGTGGTCTGTCAGCTTCTGGACTTTCTGGTTTTCCGTGAATACTAACCTGTCAGTCGGGCGGTCGGGTAGCCTAGTGGTAACAGCGTTCGCTTAGGTTCGACATGGGTACAATGTGTGAAGCCCATTTCTGGTGTTCCCCGCCGTGATATTGCTGGAATATTGATAAAAGCGGCGTAAGACCGCACTCACTTGATACAACTAGATAAGGTTCAAAACGGTTCAAGCCTCACTTTGTCGTAACACTTGGTATGTTCAGTGGAAGGCATCTGCATAACGTACGAGCGGTTACTGAAAAGAACTGATCCCAACTACAAAGGATGTCTAATACACATTCTAACGAATCGCGTGTGTTAAGTACAATACTTTCCATGCTTACGTGTTTGAACCAAATACACAACCAGACAACATTTCTGCAAGTGACTAGGTATTAGGCACAAACAGGCATGACGGTTCCATCATCATTCCCAGGATACATATTAAAGGTTAACGTATACAAAGTCACGAGCCCATACCCTCCCAAGTGAGGTATTAAAGGAATTAGCTAATTGTTCGTTCACTGTACTTGCACCGGAGGATAAATGTTCACAATAAATCAACCAGTGGTTAACGTGAGAAACCTTCAATAGAAACCACACACACACACTGAAAAAAATTTGGAATTTGATTAGGACATGTGAATATACACGTGTACATTAAAACTGAACATGTTGAGTCTTTAGTTTCAACATACTGTCATCTTATTTTTATTTCGTAAGTGTAAATTGAACATGTCATTATTCCAGTGTTATAATATTGATCTATTTCAGAAGCATATATTAGGGCATTACCGTTACATGTTATGATTTGTATATCACAGTATTCCACATATATCCGTGTTTCACATGCACAATGTGTACTTTCCGTGTATTGTAAGAGTCAACAAAACATTGCGAGAGGCCGCAACGGGTAACCGTGTAGCTATCTGACGTGGAGGCCTTCAGTTCTGACATGTGGTCCGTTGCTCTTACGTACTGTTGACGATTCGTTTCTCTTCCCCGGGGTCATGATCAATTTCCTACAGTTATATCTCTGTACATTGCTGTCTGTAGCGTAAAGCAAGATCTGCTCACGCACTCAATACATTGAAACGCATATGCCGTCCATAGAATATTAACATGACAACTGCAACAGTATTCGATGCAAAGGAAAATACCATCACAAATGATTCATTACAGCGATTACACACAACCAGAAGTTCGCGAATAGGTTTAACAGGTCCTTCCATCTATGTGAAACTCCATGCGTACTGTTTTTTCTGTTTGTTTGTTTGTTTGGTGTTTAACGCCATAAGCTATATGACGTCGGTCTGTAAACAATCGAGTCTGGACTAGACAATCCAGTGATTGAAATCATGAGCATCGATCCATCTAATTGGGATTGATGACATGCATCAACCAAGTCAGCGAGCCTAACCACCCGATCCCGTTAGTCGCCTCTTACGACAAGAATAGTCGCCTTTTACGGACCTATTTTTTTCCGGATCGGGTCGTTCGGAAATATAAACTTTTATAGCTGCATGTTCAGATTATGAGCTATGAGGAATTACGAAGACGTAAGAACATACACAGCATAACGTTGTTGATTGCTTGAATACTGATTGCCATCTTAAAGATATGGCATGGGGCATAAGAAATGAATAATGACAACTAGGAGTTTCAAATTTCAAATGAAATGTCACTCAATAAGCCAATGTGGTAACTCGCAGAAAATCGTTGTGTTAAGTGGCATTACACAACTGCTTTGTGTTATCCACAACAAACTTTACAGTTTTCCCCGGTATCTCGTACCTAGCGGTATCCTGACATTGGAGATTATGAGGTTCGGAGAGCTAGACAGATCAACACAACACCGGTATTCGATAACAAATTGAAATGCATTTCGAAAGCAATGATCAAAAACAATTACAAATGACAATTTGTGTACATGAATTAAATGTAGGATTGGCAACACAACGTGCACACGCATATACTTTAAATAGACAGTGTCACTCTTGTAATTCGGTGCGGTGTAAGAAACAGCGTTTCTGTTGCCAATTAGTAGCAATTCCTGTTGACGTGAAATACCTCTATCATGTGAATCTTTCGATGACGAAGGATGCATGGCAGTAACGCCACGGGTACAGGATTGATTATATCATTTCTTTGTAGGACGCATGCCGTGAACACCTGTTTTCGAACTGTCACTTTGATCTTGGCATGAACACCTGGAAGAGTGAGTGTCATTGTACACACTTCTCTTAACCAAATGTCCTTGTAATAGGACGGCGGTGACCAAAAAGAATGGGTTTTACGGTCTTCGGTGTGACGAACGAACTCTACAACCACTTAGCTGATCTTGATTTCTGTCGATCAAGAATCACACAAGAGGAATTGTTATAACTTTTCAAATGAAACTGTAATCATTTCCCGATATGACAATATGAAAACTGCAACATGACAAAATGGTTCAACAGACTGCAACGTGAAATCCCATAACAAAAAATCAGAATGACCACACACACCACATTTTATGCATGTCCGGTGCAGATCCTAACATTTTCATCAGATGTGTCCCGATGCAAATACTAGCACCTTAATCAGGCATGTCCCGATGTAAACTGAGCATCTTTATCGGGCATGCCCCGATGTAAACTCAGCATCTTTATCAGGTATGTCCCGATGTTAACTGAGCATCTTTATCAGGCATGTCCCGATGTAAATCGAGCATCTTTATCAGGTATGTCCCGATGTAAACTCAGCATCTTTATCAGGCATGTCCCGATGTAAATCGAGCATCTTTATCAGGCATGTCCTGATGCAAATACTAGCATCTTTATCGGGCGTGTCCCGATGCAAATATCGGCACCTTAATCAAGCATGTAACGATGTAAATCGAGCATCTTTATCAGGCATGTCCTGAGGCAAATACTAGCACCTTAATCTGGCATGTCCCGATGTAAACTGAGCATCTTTATCAGGCATGTCCCGATGTAAACTGAACATCTTTTTCGGGCATGTCCCAATGTAAACTGAGCGTCTTTATCGGGCATGTCCCGATGCAAATACTAGCTTCTTTATTGGGCGTGTCCAGATGTAAACTGAGCATCTTTGTCAGGCATGCCCCGATGTAAACTGAGCATCTTTATCAGGCATGTCCCGATGTAAATCGAGCATCTTTATCAGGCATGTCCCGATGCAAATACTAGCTTCTTTATCATGCATGTCCCGATGTAAGCTGAGCATTTTTATCAGGCATGTCCCGATGTAAACTGAACATCTTTGTCGGGCATGCCCCGATGTAAACTGAGCGTCTTTATCGGGCATGTCCCGATGCAAATACTAGCATCTTTATCGGGCGTGTCCAGATGTAAACTGAGCATCTTTGTCAGGCATGCCCCGATGTAAACTGAGCATCTTTATCAGGCATGTCCCGATGTAAATCGAGCATCTTTATCAGGCATGTCCCGATGCAAATACTAGCTTCTTTATCATGCATGTCCCGATGTAAGCTGAGCATTTTTATCAGGCTTGTCCAGATGTAAACTGAGCATCTTTGTCAGGCATGCCCCGATGTAAACTCAGCATCTTTATCACGCATGTCCCGATGTAAATCGAGCATCTTTATCAGGCATGTCCCGATGCAAATACTAGCTTCTTTATCATGCATGTCCCGATGTAAGCTGAGCATTTTTATCAGGCATGTCCCGATGTAAACTGAGCATCTTTGTCGGGCATGTCCCAATGTAAACTGAGCGTCTTTATCGGGCATGTCCCGATGCAAATACTAGCATCTTTATCGGGCGTGTCCCGATGTAAACTGAGCATCTTTGTCAGGCATGCCCCGATGTAAACTGAGCATCTTTATCAGGCATGTCCCGATGTAAATCGAGCATCTTTATCAGGCATGTCCCGATGCAAATACTAGCTTCTTTATCATGTATGTCCCGATGTAAGCTGAGCATTTTTATCAGGCATGTCCCGATGTAAACTCAGCATCTTTGTCAGGCATATCCAGATGTAAACTCAGCATCTTTATCAGGTATGTTCCGATGTAAACTCAGCATCTTTATCAGGCATGTCCAGATGTAAATCGAGCATCTTTATCAGGCATGTCCCGATGTAAATCGAGCATCTTTATCAGGCATGTCCTGATGCAAATACTAGCATCTTTATCGGGCGTGTCCCGATGCAAATATCGGCACCTTAATCAAGCATGTAACGATGTAAATCGAGCATCTTTATCAGGCATGTCCCGAGGCAAATACTAGCACCTTAATCTGGCATGTCCCGATGTAAACTGAGCATCTTTATCAGGCATGTCCCGATGTAAACTGAGCATCTTTGTCGGGCATGTCCCAATGTAAACTGAGCGTCTTTATCGGGCATGTCCCGATGCAAATACTAGCATCTTTATCGGGCGTGTCCAGATGTAAACTGAGCATCGTTGTCAGGCATGTCCCAATGTAAACTCAGCATCTTTATCAGGCATGTCCCGATTTAAATCGAGCATCTTTATCAGGCATGACCTGATGCAAATACTAGCTTCTTTATCATGCATGTCCCGATGTAAGCTGAGCATCTTTATCAGGCATGTCCCGATGTAAACTGAGCATCTTTGTCAGGCATGTCCCGATTTAATCGAGCATCTTTGTCAGGCATGTTCCGGGGTGGGTTCTTGCAGATTAATCAAGTATGTTCTGTTACAAATGCTAGCTTTATAGCACCTTTATCATACATGTCCGGTTCACATACTAGCACCTTTATCGGACATCTTACGGTGCAGATACGTGTATTTACCGGTGTGGTTAGTAGAACATCTATATGTCAAGCATGCCCGGTGTGAGTACTACCACATTTATCAAGCAGACACTAGCAACTTTATCCTGCATGTTCCAGTGCAGATTCGCAACAAATTAGAAACAGTTGTCGTCTATGCAATTGCTTGTTTTCATAATTAAATTGTTCTGTTCATAGTTGAACTTTATTATTGAACATCGTTCCTTGAGACCGTATGGAAAAACATGTACAAGTGCCGAGGGTAATGTTAGTAATTGTACATGATATAGATCTATATGTCGAAGTGACTCTCACACAAAGCTGGCACTTACTGGTAAAATTAATTTATATCTTGGCAATTCGATGTTTGTGACCGGACTCCGTCATTGTCAGATGTGCTTTTTAATACCAGAGAAATGTCAATGTCGTGACAAAACAGTATGGAGAATGAACATGAGCGCAAGATTCAGATATGCACAAACGTATTTGATCATTAAATGAAATAGAAGAAGCAAGACGTAAATAATTACTTTTTCATCACGCGTAAAATATTACTAGCCGTGGCATAATTTCGGTTGATGTGAAGGGATAACAAGCCTTTGCAAAATGCGTGCGTCCTACAGACATGTAAACAGACTATGGTCGTTGGTTCGAATTCCAGTTAATATTTCTATGTTTGTCGACACCATATCCATGCTCACCAAAGAGGTGAATATCTAAAATCCACCACTTCAGTCTTTGCTTCCACATCATGCTGACACCTGGTAGTGTAACTGAAATACTGACTGCTTCAAACTCATTCACCCCATTTAGTAAATATCTTCGTTTCAGAGTTGTATTTGTGAATATTCATTACACTGTCACATAATATTCAAAATCTGCTTACACCATACATGTAGCTCACACAATAAAGACCACTATAGTACTAAGGAATTCCTCATCTCTGACGATTTCAAAGTTTGCGCATTACAGCGAATATCACCACGACGTGGTGAATTTCCTAAGTTCAGTTTGTGGCATTAGCACAGCAGCGTGACTGAAATTCACAACTTCAGCTGCTTTGTCTGCCTGTAAGACTGCCGGATCATCTCTCGATATCATAAAATGATTGGTGCGGACGAATGGTTCCACTCGCAATTAACTTGATATAGCTTCTGGTCAAACAAGCACGCACGGACGATGAAAACTGGACAGTGAAATAGAAATGAAGTGAAATCAGAATCCCATGTACAAAATATCGCTCATATCAGGAGCAGTGCTCACATGTAATTTAATCAAGTATGACTCACAGAGGGTTACATTCCATTCATTAGCATGTCGCCCACTAACGCAGATAGGACGAAAAGTAATTGAGTGATGTAAATAGACTCACGTTATGAACTGTTTTATGTGTTAAAGCCTCTTTACGATGCAATAATTAATGACTGCCGTGTCCATTTTGGCATGCAACAAGTAACAATGGCTTCATGGCGTACATACAAGGATGCCTACATATACCGTTATCGTGTCATTTACCGTTATCGTGTCACCGACATTGTACATTTATCATATTATGTTTTGATAATTAACTCATTTCGAAATATCACTGTAATACACATTAAGCATATGCACGGGTCTGTTTTGAGATTATGAAACTTTTCACAAGATAGCCATTTTAAAAAAATATCTGGATGATTTAATCGAACTGTCCGATACAAATAGGAAGCGGATAAGTGTGCATTCTATTGTCATCACATTGTAGTGTCAAACAATGTATAAAACCTCCTTGACATTTTATATCTTTAGAAAACTTAAAATTCAATTGCTCATATACAGTAGACTACGTTCATAACGAACACGCTTATAACGAACTGGTATTTTGCCCCTGCTATTTGCTGTTTATATGTATATGTTGTATATATGCCTATAACGAACTACGATTATACCGAACAAAAATTAGTTGTCCCTTTGATTTCGTTATAACCGTAGTTTACTGAATTATGTACAATGTGTTGAATTACAATCCTTACAGGTTCAGTTTCTCATGAAATATTGGTCTATAATTGGTAAACATTCTATGTTATTCCAGTTTGCGTATCGAAGGCACAAATTGATTATTTCATGCCAAGTAAATGTTATATTTCCCCAAAACCAAATCTAGAGGGAGGAATAACGTGTATCCGTCCATTGAGCCGGTGTTTGGATATAGGGTGAGTCACGGCGATCTCACTCACTCCACTTCAACACGGATCACTTAAAAAGCAAAACGTTATAAGTTTCAAGAACCTATTACCAACGTCGAGGGTTCACCGTCCAAGGAAATAATGGAGACGAGCAGTACAACGGTGGAAGGAGATTGTAGAAGTAATGGAAACAAGTCTTCCTTCTCAATATTCTAAATTCCTCGTGGAAGGAAATGACAGACTCGGTGCCAAATTCCACAAATCAATAGGCATCTACTTTGGCTAATCTTGGTTGCGACCGAGGGACTGACATTGGTAATATAAATCGGTAACTGGACGTCTGTTTTGTGAAAGGCAACTGTAATTTCGTTAATCTGACTGGGATCGATACGCGGGTTTCCCATATGTTTAGAGCGCCCTCTTGACAGTGGCTTGTCGGGCCCCTGAGAGAGAAAAACGTGCTCTGGCCAATCTGGGGCCTCTATCCAGTGACCTCTCATCGTGCCCTGGGCACAATGTCGGAGAAAATTAGATGTATTCCCTTACAGTGTCATCAGATGCTGTGATTATCTAGCGGTTTCCATGTCATTAATCCGCCAGGAAGTCCCAAGTAATAGTTGCTTTTGGTTACGGCTCTTGTAATGAACACAATAAGGATACCAATCGCACCATCGGAATCTCATATGATCTTAGTAATAATAAAAACATAAACACGAAAATGGACCAGAAATTGGAGGATGTGATGCAAAGACTTTGAATAATAATAGCGCATACACATCCTCTTGCAAACTAATGTTACGTGAGCAGTGCCTCAACAGAAACAATTCCACTCCATCGCCAGTTTAATCGAAAACTACTGGTATTATTCTATTCGTTAGCACTTAGGTATTAACTTGACATCTATTATATTTCTCAATTAAAGGCAAGACGCACGTAGCATGCATAAATCATGCATAAAGCCTTAGTGAAAACGTGTACCAAGGCATCCGTTAGTTTCCAATATACAATTACACAATGTTCTGTATAAATCAGGATGTAGATATATTGCACATGGGCAACTGAGAATCTTCCAGATTTCCTGCACCCCAACACCAATGTTTGCAACCGTGTGACGCACACGTTCAAGATAGCAATTTATTGCTCATAGAAAAGGCATAAATCACCGGACTAGCGACATTTCGAAACAATTGAATTTATCACAAACACTGACTGCTAAATTCAGATATTAACCGCTAATCACACATGGCGGAACAAGCGGCAATTACATGGTGAATAAAGCGACCAGTGTACGTAGATTTGTCACCCCGTGCCAATCACAAATGTAACTTATGATTGGTTTATTGAAAACTGCCGTGTTATCAGTGATGAGCCGTCTATCCCTGGGCGAGGTAACCGACAGTCAGGGGGTGATATGGAAGGTCAACACGGAGAACTAGATAATCAGGTAATTATACTCCTATTTACACGTAATTGAGCAATGTGAATTGCGGCAGCTGACTTGCTGTAATTGCGTCTTGACCAGAAATGGCTAACAACAGTAAACCAATGAGCTCAGTTCGCTTAATTGGTCAAGTGGAATAAATGAGCAGTTGTGATGTCGTACAAGCCATGAATTGCTCTATTAGGAATCAAACAGTTGTCAAGGGGGTTAGAGATTTGCCAATCCCGAAGAAAAAATGTTTAGGTAGGCATTCTTTATTACAGATCAATAACCTAATTTGGTTTCAGCAGGGATATAGTATGACCATCATGAATCATATTATTATGTGATACCAAATGGGTATCTGATGAAAGTACTGATCATGACGCCAAGGACTACTCATTTGAGATATAAACGCTGGGTTATATCACACATAACCACCCATTACTATTAACATTTCATAAGCGTCCAAACTCGTGAAGATCCTGGTTTGAATATGTCTTGAGCAACCCTTTTTGTTGACATTGTTTGTTGTAAGAGGCAACTAACGGGATCGTTCATCAATTGCGTAAATCGATGGTCATGATGTCAATCACTGGATTGTTTTGTCCAGACTCGATTATTTACAGACCCCCGTCATATAGCTGGAATATGGCTGAGTGCGGCGTTGAAAACAAACAAACAGAATCAGAGGTGTTCAAATGGGGCGTCAACCATCAACAAAGAGCACAAAATGATGTAACTCAACTAAATTATTTGTCCTCATTGTCTCTAACATAGTATCGTGGTAGAAGAATAGTGGGTGAGTATAGTTTTACGCCGCTGTTAGCAATGTTCCAGCAACATCAGGAGGGGGGACATCAGAAATGGGTGTCACATATTGTACCCATAGGGGAAGCACTTCTCACTGGCTTGAAAGTGAAAACATTTCCAAAAGCATTGTTCTTATCGCGAAGCAAGTTATCTGCTATGTTTTTACATAATTTGTGCAGCACTTCGCACTATCTTGAAAGTGAAAACATTTCAACATATATGCTCTTATCACCAGGCAGTTGCACTAAGTGATCTTTTATCTTATATTGCATATGTAGCACTTCGCACTGACTTGAATGTGAAGTCATTTTACATTTATGTTCTTATCACAAGACAGTTATATTCTTTCCCCGTATATTACATTAAATTTTGAAAAACTTCTCTCTGGCTTGAAAATGAAAACATTTCTACATTTATGTTCTTATCATGAAGCAATTATACTAAGTAATATCCCATGTGTACGTTTGTTTGTTTGTTTGTTGTTTAACGCCTCACTCAGCCATGTGTAAGTACTTACCACGAGACACTATTATTATTTGACTCAGTTATCATTTCATATCACCTTGAAAGTGAAACCAATATATTAGTGGCACGCCTTAAAAAATAAAGGTATCAATTCAATCTGTAATGTATCAAATATAGGATGCAGTATGTGTAAAGATGTTAATACATTCAACTGCAGCATCACCAAAAGCACTGCCATCTGAATTGGAACATGGAGTTTATTAATGATCTATGAAATTATAATTTGCCAAAGCGCTATTTCTGATTGTATCTTATAACAAGGGCAATCGGAAGTAATCCCATGCAGCCGAACTGTGGAGACTCTCTCGAATTTCCAATTAACTTGAATTTCACGTTGATCGTGGAACCTTCTGACAACATATAATATATATATAACAAAAAGACGACTTATCGTATTACTCGATCATCATTATAACGTCACCTGCTTAAAATAAAATATAATCGGGAGGAACACGAGGAGACTGGTGTAATTTGTTATGTGGCTGATTGATGAATGATGTGTGCCAAGGCTATAGATACGAACTTCTATGTAGAGAGTAACCAGTACAATATGCTACTGTAAAAGAAGTTCGGTTCCGTGCTGCTATCACTGTTAGGTATAGAGCCTGTATTTTGACAATTTATGCACGAGCAAAAAACGACTCATTGGCATGGACACATATTTTCACGGATTAAATCCAACCAACAAATATCTTTGACCAAATATCAATTTTCTTGAATTCCATAAGCGTGATTACCAGTAGTTGTAGACGTCGGTGTTCCCCCAGTGTTGAGGGATAAAGTATAAGACAGGCGGAGGAGGATTTGCGGGATATATCCTATGATATCCTGATTATTACAGTGCATACTCTTACCTCATCATATGTGTACCTACCGTGTGTGAGCCGACTTACATGATTTCGGAAGAACGGGTGGGTCAGTAGGCTCCGGCGTTGTGAATCTCTTGCAGAATGACTTTGCATAGATGTGCAAGTACCGCCAATATTGGGCTCGGGACACCAAACATTATGAATATGACCATTAGCCTGTTAGAACCATGCACGTACAGTGTATTTTGGGGCTTCTATGTAACAATAAGATTTACATTTGTTCGTATTAATTATTTTTCACCAAAAGGTGCTTCGCTGTGAGACGACTTACATACCGTTCAAAGCGGCGATGAAATTCAGTTATTCACTGATACCATTTCGAGTTGGGGCGTTGGGTAGCCTAGTGGTTAAAGCGTTTGCTTGTCACGTCGAAATCACCCGTACCGTGATATTGCTCGAATATTGCTAAAAGCGGCCTAAAACCATACTCACTGCAATAAGCAAGTTTATACAGTAATTAGGACGTGTAGTTATTGATGTACTGAGATTCGGTCGTAATGACTGTATAAATGATAAGGGGCAGGCGGGTGACTGGACAGACTGTGGACGACGCCCGAGGACTCATATTACTTGCCAACACATCAACCCTTGTCAAGATCGACACTGTTACCTATCAAATATCGTACATTGTAGATATACTTTACTGCACCCCACCCACGCTGGAATGGCTGTCCTTGAATTCAGGGGTGAAAAGATAACCTTTGAAACAATGAATGAACGCGATGACCAGATGGTGGAAACACGAATACGTACATACACCCGAAACACAAGTGTAAACACGCGTGGTGTCACCCTGGGCAAGTGACTTAGTTCAAATGTGCCTCTGTTCACCCAGTAGGGAATGGGTACTCGATATGTGAGGTGGATGTGAAAACCTTCTAGTGCCTCTGGGCAGCTTGGGTTGTATACTCCCCAGGGAGTTGAGAATGATACCTTGAATGCAAACGGATCCACTGGTCGGGGAACAAATAAAACCGCCTTTCAGCAGATACAAGTACCTGGATACCTGCGGTATTTAAATGTGTGTAATAATAATAATTATAATAAAAATAATAATAATAACACGAAGGCGGAAAGGTCCAGAGCGTCAAGATCATGTCTAGAGAATATTCCCAACTGTAGATTGACATGCGGGTTTTTTCCAAGTCGCAAAACTCATTAAAGTCATTAAAGTCATTGACAAGTATTACAAAACAAGACTATCACATATTGGGTACAGGGTAGCGTCCTTTGTGTATATTAAACAGAAATGGTTCGCAAAGCAGGGTTTTCGGACGAACGGGGTGAGAACAAATGGTGTTTCACTGCAGTCGAAATTCATTAGGTTTTTTCGATGTTAATGAAAATTAGCATGGACTATTTGTGGAGCACACACACGGCGTGACGTCTGTGTACCGAGGAAAGACCTGGAGAGAGGTCTTGCTGAGGCCGGAAGATCGGCATTTCCCCTTCAGTAAGACCGGGAATAATCTCAGTCAGAACTCCTGCAGAAGAAGGTACTTGACTTGCAGTTCCCCAAGGCCTTAGAAGAAAGATACGTATATTGGTGACAACAATAGGATAATGGCACATAGCTCGTTTGCGTGAAGTTCCTACAATGTAGTTCGTATTTCCTGTGTTAACACATAAATTGTGTTGTGGCATTGACACCTGATAAGTACCCAAATGTCACTGTCCAACCCTACAATAACATACGTAGAATTCTAAATAGCATCGCCATCAACCTGTGAGTGACCATTATCTGCATTACTACTTAACGAAACACACACACACACTACGAGTTAGTAACAAGGGGTTGCCCTCTGACATCTGACAGAGCCAACTTCTATCCACCGGCCATGTGGCCATGCCCTAGCTGATAAAGGGATTAGTTATAGTGGAGGCATACTTCAATACAAAGGAGGCATACGTCTGAGGTCAGGTGCATCGGTCGTTCTTCATGACAGGGTGGGGCTGTTGAGAAACGACCTCTTCAGATGGCATTTGTCGAGGTTACTTCCTGTGCTGATATCCATCCCCAAATCCACAGTGTGTCCAATTGTTGAAAGTACCCATACCACTCATCAAGCCCCGTGACCTGGTAGGCTATCTCAAATATCTAAATTGTAGTGTCTTACCTAGGTAATATACATATCGAAACTGAGGGTGAAATAGAAGCATGCCCTTCGGAACCTACATATGCCCTTAAGATAACCATGATTATTTGTTTGTTGGTTAACGCCGCTGTCAGCAATATTCTACATGACGGCGGTCTGTAAATAATCGAGTCTGGACAAGACAATCCAGTGATTGACATCATGAACATCAATCTACGCAATAGGGATACGATGACGTACATCAACCAACAGCCGTCATATAGCTCGAATAATGCTGAGTGGAGCATTAACAAACAGACAAAAACTGAAAAATAAAACAAATACAGTGTAAAATGTGTATTGTACGAACAGCTGTGTTATATGTTTTTAACAGTAAATACGAGAAAAACTTATCCTTCTTTCAGTGACAATTTCAGAAAATGTGTCGGCAGCTACACGTATGTGGACACAGCGTCAGACATTTCAACAAATCCACTGACACTTAGTTCCGATGACATTTCAATAAGATAATCGGTATACAATTACGCAAAATGTTTTGTCGACACACATCCATAAAATGTTCTCGCTCATGGGAAATCGCTTGCACTTAGTGTGATGAGAAAAATCGATATAGGTATTTCATCTTTTGGTCTCGGGTGTGAAATTCGTATATGCAAATTAATATGGTGCTCCTAAACAATCGATTTGGTCAAATCGTCTTTCAGCACCACATGCCTGGCAAACATGCAGCCCATTGTTGAAAAGTAGTGACGTTAAGATTCAATTATATGGTAGCTCTGGGTACATTTGAGGAATAAAATGAATAGCGATACTCATTTTCTTCAGGCTCATCCTTGAATAGAGTAATATAGTGATGTAATGGGTTACTTGGCACATACCGTATTTGCCATAATACCATGTCATATGTACCATAATAGCCAAGCAATTACAAGATCAAATTAAAGAACTCCCACTTCATTAACTGCACAGCATGCTATTCATTTCACTAATTAGAACCTGAACTTAGTAGATATTTATCAATAATATATATAATTAATTTCATTGCTGTATGGGTACTTCGTTTGTTTTCCATGTACATCCAATCAAGTCTGTTAGAATCGTGGTATTGATAATATGTGCCTAGTGTACAAAAATATATCGAAACCTTAAATGAAGAAGCACTAGCATCTGTAGGTATCAACACGCAAAACATATTATCGTCTCATATACAATTCGTGGAAACGTGCTTCTCCCGAGGTGGAGGTTTCTGTCATATTAGATCGAGCAGATTTCTTTCACATTCGTATTAACGTCAGTATGAGGCTACATTGGAGCTTTTGTCGTGAAGATTCTGCACACAACACAAAGCAGGTGAATTGATTAGGTTCACCATGGGAGACATCCACTGACTACATCTCCATAATGTATATAGTGTCTGCATATTGTTACACATGTCGTGGATTGATTTTCCTTGAAGTGTACATGGATATGTGTAGTTGCACAGCGTGATGAATGAATCGTGTATGGATAGTTTTGTATCCGCTGTGCAAAGTTATGCCATTTAGCTGTCAGAATCCGCTAATGATGGTTTCGAATGTTAAACATACTTTAGTGATCTTTGGTACAAGGGGTGGCTGAAAAGTTCTGAGTGAGTGTGTTCAACGCCGCTTTTAACAGTATTCCAGTTGTATCACGGCGTGTCAGCTTAATGTGGGAGGAAAGCCCCAAGTGATACAGGTCTTAGACGTTTTCCACTTCCGTGAAACCCACGAGCACGGGTATGGTGCTGACAAGAAACACATAGAAACATAATTGGGACGAACCGGGATTCGAACCCACAACCATAAGTTTCTGGTGTGCCCCAGAGACGCAACTCTGCACAGCGAATAGCGGCGCCCTAGACTACTGGGCCACCCGTGCCCCCCGAAAATTTATGAGACGAACTATGAAGGATGTTTAGTAGTTCACCTTTATCAGTTCGCATGACTTTTTGTATTAAGTATAATGCTTATCACGCTGCATTTGAAACAAATACACAACCAGGCAGCATATTTCTGCAGGCATCAACGTGAGAGGATATTTCCTTTTGATGGAAATGGACAATTTAACTACTGTCATCAATTATTTCGAACTGAAACAGCCTTCCGTGTGGACATGGTGTCAGGTTTAGGGGATCATGTTCCTTCCTTTGCCACTGTTGAGGGGTGGGCAGCGGGGTTCAAAAGATGTAGCCTCGAAGATGATCTAAGATCCGGAAAATCTTGAATTGCCACCGCTAAGGAAAATGACCACGCGTCACATAGCCAATACATATGTATCTCACATGGGAGACTTGAGAGCATTCGGAGAACATAATCGGGCACGACAAAGGTTTGACAACCCAGTTCCAACATCTCAACGTGAGAATTTACGCCGTTTTGAAACAGAGACAGCTGAATTTGTTGGGCGATTTGTAACCATGTCGGACTCTTAGGTTCACTGCTGTCAACCTGAAACTATACAACAGTCAACGCAGTAGAAACCACAAACGTATCCTCCAAAGAAAACGGCAAAGTATGTTCCAGCAATTGGCAAGGTGATGGCTTCGTTTGTCTTGGATTCCAAGGGAATTCTACTGGTGGATTACCTCCAGAAAGGTCAGACCTTAAAAGGCGATTATTATGCTAATCTGCTAAAGCAGTCCTGAAAAAACCTCACTAAAGGTGTCTTGTTCCACCGAGACAATGCATCAGTGCACACGTCTGTTATCGCCATGGCTGCAATGCATGACTGTGGTATGGCTTTGAAAGCATTGAACATCCTCAGCATTCACCAGATTTGGCACCTACAGATTTCCACCTGTTCCCAAACTTCCCAACAAAGTACTGTACGGCAAAGACTGTGTACAACAGAGTTGACAGAAGCGGGTCGACCTCGGAGGGGAATCTGTTGCACAACTAACTCCAGTCCATCATAAAACCTTTGAGCCATCTTCTAAGTCTATGATTCACTTCAAACTTGTTTTGTTAATTTCCATGTGTCTCATCGATGCGCCGACTGTATTTACAAAAAATATATTCCTTTTTGCTTTTTCAAATATACGCCAGACCTTGAAAACACAATCACATAATGCAACACCTCGGTGTTTCGTTCCATTGTAAATTTGATACTTCTAAAGAAACATTCTGAATCACTGGTATTTATTTTTTGTTTTAAATGACAAATTGTTGGGCATGATGACTACATGAAGGTCGATATGAGCTGAGAGCTTCTGTTTTCCTCCAAATCATTAAAACACGTGCGACAAAATTGGTCCCCATCACTTCACATCTTCTTGATGAGGGAAATATTGTCATAAATCTGATTACTACAACTTAGAAGAAACGTGAACATTACAGTATTATTGGCATCTTAATCAAACTATCTAATATTATATTATGGTAAATGTTGTGTAACGTTTGTGACCTATGACAAATACCACATGACATTTGAAATGCCATTTTCCGGGAAGAAAGAAGAGCACTGAAGTGCATATTCATATAATGTGTTATCAAATGCCATGTGCATTTCATTGAGAGAATGAGTCATGTTTTGAACAACTGCGTTGTTTTTTCAGATATGAAAATTCACCTGAAAACTCGAAACTATCCAATCACATGACGTCATACATTTTTTGCTGATATATTGAAATAGTAATATCTGCAGAGCCAACCACATCAAATGTAGGCAAGGTGGCACATCGACACACTGCGAAATTAGGGTCAGTTATTACGCTTATATATTAAGCTATATTACTGTCAAGTACATTGTAAATGCTTCTGTACCACCATTTCAGTCGATAACATGAATACGGCGTACGAGGCCTGAGAGGACAGGTATGCTTTATGGCCAGCTACTACAAACAGATGTAAAAAAAGAACACTCTTGACATTGTAATTATAAAAATGCATTTGGAATTCAGCAGCTAGCATTGTTTTCACAGGGCACCACAATTCGCTGTGCCTATGATTGTGGGTTCGAATCCCGGTTCACCCCAATTATGTTTCTTGCACGATACCCGCGCTCGTGGGTTCTGCAAAGTCGTAAACGTCTTAGTCTTGTAACACTTCGTGCTTTCCTCCCAAACGTTGTGCTATAACTGAAATACTGTTTAAAGCGGCGCTTAACTCACACTCTCCACGAGTGGAAAGTTTTTTCTTAAAAGTGTTAATATTTAAGTGAGGGATCCTTCCATAGGCCATAAAAACATTCAATATTAAGGACGGATCGTAAATGTGTATTTTCTAACATATGTGGAAACATATTATAATTATTATTATGTACATAGACCATTTTGTTTGAAGTATGTGAGGTTGATCAATACGAGTTAGTCAGTGAGTCAGTGAGTCAGTGAGTATGGTTTTACGCTGCTTTTAGCAAGATTCCAGCAATATCACGGCGGAGGCACCAATAATGGGCTTCACACATTGCACCCATGTCGGGAATCGAACCCAGGTCTTCGGCGTGACGAGCGAACGCTTTTACCACTAGGCTAACTGATCAATACGAAGACGTCGTAGAGAAAATATGCTCATGAGTGGCGATCCTACCCACGTCACTTGTGATCAATACTACTTCTGAACTACAACCATAACGGATTTATTGGAATAACTGGTGGAAGAGTATGTTAAGGATACTTTACCTTGCATCACACTTAAATGTCATTGACGTCGTCACTTGCGTACTCATTACGCCTACGTGTTTCTCTGTTAGTTTCATTGACGTATCCGTTACTAATTCGGAATGAAAATAATGAAGGACAGGGAAATATATAGCATGGCGGCTTACAATAAGACATGATGCGAAGACGCCCTGGACTATATCAGTGTGTCATGGGGATTTTATGTTCGGCTAAAATAGTATGCTTATAGAAGACAATTGACGTAAAACGCCGCCTTGCGTCATGTATTTTATTTTCTACGTCGGACCATTGATTCACGCGTTGAGTGCCTTACTTGATGTACACGTATATATATACTCAATACTCTCATATCAGTATGGTGTCTAGTCTCTACTAGTGGATACATTGATAATTCCTAGTCACAAAATGTGATATACGTTTCACTAGATCTGTTACAACAGTCTCAGCTATTTCACCCTAAAGCATGAATAAAGGATTATTCGGTTATTGATGCCTCGGACCTACATTAATGCCTAAATACCGAAGGCACTGTGATTCATAATGTTGAAATACAAAAATCTAATGAATAACCTTTACATACAAAAAAATAGTTTATTTACAAAGTACACAAGGCGGAAAAATGATTTCGTTATATTTTCATTGATAATGAAACCAGCCTGCATATAATCATCTCTATTGACAAGGATGAAAAGCGTAAAATTAAAGAAACCTGTCTGTCTGTTACATTTCCCAAGAGACCCGTCTCTAATGTGACCTTTGTTATTTAACAAATCCCCGGATTCTGTGCAGATGTTTCCAAGAATGACCCATAAACAAGGTCTGGAGAGTTTAAAATTACGGTCTTACATGTATCTAATTAATCAGTATATCAACGTTGCATCTCGTATAACATATAGGCTTTGAATGTGCACGCCAGTTTCTATACCAGATACATGTAAACATATATATGTGTATTTTTAACTGTATAAGTTTCGAACGTAAATTACAATAAATGTAATTCCAATAAATAAAAGCCCTAAAAGGATTCCATAATCATAATAAATATCTGCCAAAAGCAGAGTCGATACTAAGATTCCGCCTATACCATGAGCATGTGTTTATAAATCACTATCAAAAAGTGAGGATACCAGGTGTTCGTGAAGAGGTTAGCGTATTCTTGCCCCACCGGCGTCCGTTACAAACACATGCAAATGCACGCCAATTCTTCACCTGACAAAACATGGGAACATATGGTACAAGTCAAAATAGGGAATAGCATCGGACATCATTTTTGTCACTGATACGTCAAAAAAAAGAAATGTCTACCATAAAACGTTTTACTGAGGCTTTCAATGTTGTAAACCTTGATCAAACAACTGGTTATATTTATCTCTCCATTCTGCCATCAACAACCAAACAACGCGTATTCTTTGATAATAGTGCCTCAGTGTTGAATACTGAAGCGGAGATGGAGTCGAATTTCATGAGGGAGGATGATCGAATTCAAGGATCAGTGATGATCAGTTTTAATGTTAGCATTAATGTCACATCGTCAGCCCATATTTGTCACCTACAACTACATATCTTACTTCAACATTAGACCCGTGAAGATCCGGAGTAGAATAGGTCTTCTTCAACCCATGCTTGCCGTAAATGGCGACTATGCTTGTCGTAAAAGGCGACTGGCGGGATCAGGTGGTCAGGCTCGCTCGATTATTTACAGAACGCCGTCATATAGCTTGAATATTGCTGAATGCGGCGTTAACAAACAAACAACCAACAACAACCAAGTTGCCTTATATCGAGCCTGATACAGTGTTGGTATTATTCTGTTTTCCCTTGAGAAAGTGAAGCGATGAAACAACACCACAATTATAATGTTCTACAGATAAGAAGTACAATCATTGTGACGAGGCAGATATGACGTCACATAGGGTCAATGTGCTGACATTGTTGAACTTCATAATACTCTTTGTTCATGGTCGGATATTTGTGTAAACTCAGCGTATATTATCGTATATACGTAGACACCATATATATTTCTGTATATACTATCGTTATCTTTGTGTATCTCATAATTATCACTGGAATAGTTAGCTCTGTGTATACAATGAAATAAAAGCAACAAAACCATTGCCTAAATCAAAAAGCACCTCAAACGAGTCCGTTATACGACCATTAGTGGTGACACCAGGTGTTCGCGAAACGATGAGCGTATCCTGCCCACCCGTGGCACGAGTCTCAAACACATGCATACAAAGTAAAATCAGGTGTTTACCTGCTGCGAAACCAGATATTTTTAAATAAGGACTATGATCCTCATTTTATTTTTTAAGAAATATACTTTGCAAGGAAGTAATTTATATGGCAGACAATTTATGTTGTACATGTGTATACATTGTATATGTAATCGTTATATATGTGTGCACTATCAACAGCAGTGTTTATCGTAGATGGTTTTAGCGATCCCAATGACGAAGATACAATGCACTTCTTTTCTTCAATTATTAATTACAGCAACATCAGAAGCTCCATAAAGAATAGCACTACCAGCAGAGTTTGCCTTTAATATATTTTCATTGGCATGATCTGAAACAAATATTAGTTTAATATGATCAGTTCTTCCATTTTGTTGTCTGTTAGATTTTCTGACCTAACGAAATAGACAAAATTTAGACAGTTTGATCAACCACTGATGAAACCCGACACTTCTAGCTGTAAACCTTGCAGTGTATGTGTGTAATGAATAGGAATGTTTCTGTGTACTAATATAATAATAAGTTTTGTATTGCCATGGAGAGGATTTAACATAAGCAAGTTGACAAATAAATGTTCCTGTAAATTACTGGATTCCGAAAGTCCACGGTACATATATGCCATAATAACCGCTGAGAAAACTTTTGTTATATGTGTGTATGCAAAGGTTATCAATATTCATAGGGTATAGGATAGAGTCTTGTAGTAAAGTAAACATATTGGTTAGACCCATGTTTGGAGTAGAACATGATTGTGTTATGCACAGATAACATGTATCCTATGGTTTTTTTCGTGTAAACATGAAGTGTATACGTTGTCATATATGACAATATGAATACTTATTACTATAGATATATCTGTGTTCAATAAATAATATCATATAACATGCATAGTGTCTATAGCGCATATAAAAACGTAATCATTATGATATATAAGTTGAATCGAGAAATGATGAAATGACAGTATTTCAGCAGATACTTCTTATCAGTATGGAAAGGGTTTTGTCGCTTATATTAAGGGTAATGATTGGGGGTATGTAACATTTGAAGATGACCGACAAGGAATCTTGCCTGATTTGTGTATTCCAATCTATCTTATCAACTTGCACAAAGATAAATTAATTATACATCAGTTGAATTGTAAAAGATATAGGACTAGGAATATGCATAATAAAAAAATAATAGGGTCAGGACACACAGACAGACAGACAGATTTATTTGTATAAGGCCATTTGACCCATTGTACAAAATACATTTATATTATATATATCTAAGAGTTACCTAATTGATACTTTTTTTGTGTTGAGAACACGTACATTAGAAATTTTGCAAAATTTATCATTGTGTCGTTGTTGGATAGTTGAAGGAGTCTTTCAAAATAAAAATAATTATGGTTAACAGTCTTTTGGATATACATTTCCCGCCGACTTGCATAAAGAGGACAGTTATATATAACATGAAGTTCATCCTCAATTACATGACAGTGTTTACATAAGACGGCATCATCCTCAATATTAGCAACACCCCCACGAATAAGTTAAATACCAAGAGTATTCTGTCCACATCTAAATTTGGTTATTGGCCTTCTATATTCACAATGCTTAATATGTGAAAAATGTTTCTCACAAACGATATAAGATTTATGCAGTTTATAGAATGAGATGGTCTTGCTGCCAAGAGATGTATGCCAATCTTGAAACGAACAATCTATAACTCTTTCGCTGAACATATGTACAAATAACTCTGCATTGCCAACACTTTTGAATATGACCGACAATGTATCCTGTCTCATTAGTGCTGGTATTTCATTCTTTCATACTGACTTGCAAAAGAAAATATTAGTCACAATAAGGAAATTCATCTGACGTGATGTAAGTCGACGACATGTCATATTTTGAAATGGTCCTTCCTGTCGATGCACCGTTAACCTGTTTAAGCTTCCGTACGTAACCGGATGCTGTACGTGAGCTCAAACAACATTTAAAAGAGAACAGTATTACATCAGCATCGTCAGAACTTCCTTGAAATAAATAAAAAGCATTGACATGAACATACACTGGAGCATAAAATATATATCTTGGCATCAAAGACATTTTAACCATTTGAAAGTGGTGAAAGATTGATTTAAACTAAAGTTTATATCATCCTCTATCCCTATCAAATGCTTTGTTCAGTTGAAGAAATGGGCTATTCTGCTATGCGTTGGTGCAGTGCTGATAACGTTGACAACCTAAATACAATCCATTCAGGGCTAATATTCAGCTTTTGTGTTTCTTCAGAAGAGATATTCGGACAATACGCTTCTGTTGTCTGTGACGTGGTATTTATTTATAAATCGTAATAAGTTTGATGATGAGCATGAGTGAGGGAGTTTAAGGTCACCCGGCTTGGAACAGTATTTCAGTTATATCACGGCATGTCAGTTTGGCGCCTGAGGTTATTTCAGGTCCAAGAGGTTTACCACTTTGGTAGAACCCACGAGCATGGGTTCGGTGCTAACAATCCTAGACACATAACCAGGGCGAACCAAGATTCGAACCCACGGTCATATTTCTGGCATGCCCAAGAGTTACAATTCTGTACAGCGAATTACGGCGCCTTAGATGACTGAGCCACCCGTACCCTCCCGACGAAACTAACTGAATGATCATGCTCTTAGTTAGTATAAATACCGAAATACTTTGACAGCCTAACATTATCTGAGCTACAGAAATACAACTACAGACATGTGACCAACACTAGCTGAGCAGTCAACTTTCCGAGATATGTATACCATAGGACATGTCCAACATTCGCACCTGATGACTCATCTTCGTAATCTGTGTGTTACATTCCCTTCCTCCGATCGCTACCTTCCTTTGCATGTACATGTATATATATTGTCAGAGTATCTGTAGTTTTTCTTTGCAGAAGCTATGAGAACTCTTGAATGGATGGTTATATTACATACTCATCGAATAAGTTCATTAATCTATTTCAGGTTTTTTTTACGTGAAGACTGAGCACACAACATAAAAAATATCCCCAGAGGTATTCATGATCCTTATCTTTCATAGAATAATATTTTATGTACAAGAGTGCGCAATGCAAAACATAGCGACTGGTGAATGATTGCGTTCTTTATTTTGCGTACATGTGCATGTGTGATCTGTGATATGAGACTCAAAATGATTGCTTCTACAGCCACCAGCCAAAGGTACTTGTCTGTGTGTACAGTGAGGCTGTACGCCACGATTCGTTAATCCAGATATGCATGTACAACTTCATTGCGAACGGGACTGTCCTGATTAATGTGGTTTCACTGTACACGCTTCCTTGAGAATCTCTGCACATTGCACACAATTGGGACAGAAGAACGGAATCGGCAAAACGTATCATGGTAATTCACTTGCTGACTCCTGATCAGTCTTACGAACGTCAGTGCCAATGAAAACAGCGTATACTACTGAGATTAAATATCCATGTGTGGTACACTATACTGGACGGAACAGATACTTGGACGATTTAATATACGCAGGATCAAGGGGTACAAGTGTATTCAAAGGCCCAGACTCCATACCATTGAAAAGATCAACGTTTGTACTAGGTGACACTGAAAATGGCACCATGATGTCACATCGACAGTATGGTTTGTACGATCAATGCTCGACATCTCTGCCAAGTCCCATGTTTGTAATGTCAATGTTCAGTGTCCAGTAATGTCATTCATTACAAGGGTAAGCGGCTGGCCGCAGGTGGTCAAGGAGCTTAGGCCCATAATAATACTGCCCAATGGCCGTTAGCGTACAATTCGCACTGTGCTATAATTTCCCTCGTGTCTGTGTGTCTGCATGAACAGGCAACGTCTTTAGAACCGTGAATTTCCCTAATAAAGGAAATCCATTAATTAGATATTCCTCCAAGTGAGACTACAAGTGTTAAACAATGTTTTTCACAGCATTCTGTATTAACAGGGAGGACTCAGGGGCGAGGTAATTTGCACTAACGGATTAGGTGAAGTGAATTATATCAATAAACACCTAGACTTTGGTTAATAGTCCAGGTTTGCATAGCGACGACGGCAATAATTAGATTGCAACTACTAGGTAGCAAAACTTCCATAGGGTCTAACTTGAACCCTAAATATGAACGTTCTCGATGTGCGAGATTCACGGAGATGTGATTTTTTTATCGACGATCATCGTGACACACGTGAATGCATGTCGCTACATAAGTACATCTCCCAGTGCCTTAGGTTTGGTACCTCCCAATCTGTTGACCGACACTGGGAGAGTACCCGGGTTCGCGGCCAGGAATACAACCCTTCTGACACATTGGGTAATGCAGAAGGCTGCACTGGGGAGTCGTCACAATCTCAGAAAAGTGGTTGGTGGATTCGTCTAGGCAGTGCTTCCTAGAAGTCCCATCAGCTGCGTGTTGAGGGGACAAAGAGCTCTGCGATGATGCTGAGCCTAACCAGCCTGACTGTACCAAGATCACCCAAACCCTCTTTCTGCATTTACTTATTTTATCTAATTTGTGTAAGAAGAAATGTCCATCGTAAATTCCGACAATAATAGATACACACATTCCTTATACACCATTTTGGTCACATGAAATGTAAGAAACTAACAACACATAGCCTTACTTTACAGAACAATTATTGGATGAATGCCCCTTTCAAGGTCATGTTACCCATGTGGGGGGGTTATGGAGGCTTTTAACCGTAAACGCTATATGTGAATGCATGTGGTATTTATTAACTTAATGACAGATTCAGGTGATGTCTTAATAAAACACGTGGTCATAACATACCTCGTCTAACGCCCAAAACGAAACACGCGCTGAGGTAGAGCATGAGGGCATCAACGTAAGACAACGGCAGGTTGAATGACAGGATAAGTAACATTAAAATATGACCGAACATCAAACCATGGCCTTAATGAGGTTTGTATGATAGATTTCTTTTTCAAATTAGCTTTGTGAGAGTAGTAAAAGGTGCTCTGGAGTCTTAACCGTAATGTATATGTTCAAGTCGATCAATAGATGGCCGAGAAAAAAATACAGTAATAAGAATAATATCGACCCCATGGCAAATAAGGTAAGTTTGTTAGCAACATGAATATTTCTCTTCCAAAAGGCCAAGACCACATATGCAGAACGTCTCATTAGAGAAACAAACCAACATCAGTAGAAAAAAGTTATTACTACATATATCATTCAGAAAAGTGGGGGTAAATGTTATATTCACTTTACTGTCAAGATACATTTCCTTCTGATCTTTCTTAAGATTCATTTTTTAAGACTAAAGAATTTCTAAATTTAGTATGCTAAATGTAGCGAGTTCGTTCTTATTGTGAAACGTTCAAGAAGATCAGAACGTATTGTTTGAATTATGTTGGAGCAATGACATCTCTTTGGATTTTCGATTCTGGGTGTAACAGAAATACGTGCTCCTAACATGCTCAGTCAAACTACGTGTTTGACTACATGAGGTTATTCAATTGAGAGTGATTACTACCGATCAGCTTCGTGTTTGATACACTATATGTATATCCTGTGTTCATTATTACTGTGTATCCATTTCTGAAAATGTACATATACATTATTTATCATAACCTTCAACATCAACATCAAATTTCAAAATCATTATGAGTGTATTGTTTCGCAAGTTGATAGATGATTTGTGTCGATGGCGTGGAATTGTAATCGTTTTCACTACATTGGGTATTCACGTAAAATGTTATCTTCCACAGATTCAGAACAATCTATTTTATACAATGTCGCTATCATGTTGCAGTGGCATTTTTGACAAGGTATATTTTACCATTTGTTATTAGCAATGTGGAAGATTAGTATCATATATCAATTATGCCATGGAAAGTTTCTATTTAACACATATGTCATTACACTGTTGGGTGTCGCTGCTTTTGTGGCAATTATATCACCTCAATCGGCATAATGTTCTTTTGTGTAAAGACGACATCGCCAAAAAAACAGTTCCCTATTGAATATCACATGTAAACTATACAATCGTAACTTCATTTATTTACGACAATAAAGCATTTCATCAACTTGCCGGACTCTCAAGTCGAAATAGCATTATGCGAGTTTCAGGACCAGATAACCTAGAGATTGATATTGTGAGCAACAATCCATCGCGTAGAGGTACGATGACTCGCAATCAACAAGTCGACCTTTCATGCTTTTCGATGCTGGAAGGCCAACCCTTACTTCCCGTCCAAACCGTTATGATGGCATTTATCAAATTACACTTTGGAAATTACACGCACACTCGTTCTTAATTTGTATTTATCGAAACTCTTGTGTTTTGTCAACACTTTATTGTTTTGTAGCAACATGAATAATCTTTACATACTAATGAAGCTCATTTCATAAAACCGTTCAAAATACTCTCAGCTGTGTCGTGTACACGTACGTAGATGATCATGGAATTGCTAAAGTGACGTACAAAATATATCATTTCAAGTTCTACGTGGTTCAAGACGCATCAAACATATGTTGTGATATATTTAGAATCCGTATTCTTCAAGTGGCAAACAATTCCACACATATTCTGTTACATTTGGCTTATTCTGTTATCTAATGGATTACTTGTTGCTTGTGCATTTACAGGATAACAGTCATAATACACATAACATCGATCGCCTATTTCCTAAAAAACATCATTGCCATACTGTCATACTGCGCATAATCAATGCGTTATCACACGATGTTAAGTAGTTCAATTGAAATTGAATCATATCGTATCACATATATATATTCCTCGTTCCTATCTGTCTGAGACTCGTTAACAAGTGAAAGCCAATAGTAACAAAATTTGAGTCTTTCTAGTACGAAATAAGAACTTTCAACAAAGACTTAATTAATCTAAACTTGACGCCTATTATTTTCCTAACAGGTGACACAGCTCCCAGGTGGCATGTAACCCAGATTACATTGTTGACATGGGTTTGGAGTATTCCCCATTAATAAACACTGGCATTGGCAGAAGATAGAACCATTCGATTATCGTCCAGCCTTTATAAGAACAAATATGCCTTTTAGACGCACACAAGTGTGTTAATATTTACAAAAGGCTAACTGTGACACCGGACGGACAGGTGTAAACAGATTAATTATAGAACACCGTTGAGAGGTGCTTTGTGTTTAAAATCATAGCAATATTCTCAATTATCCCCGATGGAACATTTGGTGAATAAATAAAAGAGTGTTTGGTTCTGGCGGATCTGTTACGGTTATCATTATATTATTATCCCAAACATAATCTGGTGTTTGAAAGTCTAAACGACTTATGTCCTGTGAATATCTGCATCTTTCCAAACGCACATTTTTTAATCACCTGCTTAGATATTATGTCTGCAGATGTTGTTCAGGTATAAATGATTGTACATGATGGAATACAATATTCCTCTGTGTAAATGAAACAGGTCTTTATTAAAATGGCAGCTGATAAATCATAAATATATAATCGCGGTATGATGACACTGCTCACAAAACGACCGCAGTATAGCTCACTTAGTGCAGTAAAGGAAATGTGATATATAGGAAATGAACGAGGGTTTTTTCAACATTCTCCTTGTTGGAAATGTAAAACTGTATGATGTTTTGTTGACTTTTCAAGTGTGTACATAATTATCTATCTACAAAATAATTTTAAATTAACATTTATAAAAATTGTCACCCCTCTCATTCCGTCACGGGTGCCATTAATATTTATTACTATTCTCCTGTTATATTCCCAATAGGAAATTGAAACAACAGGGCGGCCCGATGAAACAATTACAAAAAACGAAAGTTCAATTGAGCTTCAGACACCGGCAAACATGATATTAAGCATATTATAGCAAGTCTGGGTACCGTTTACACAACCCTTTAGCCTCGGAAATGGTATCGATGGTCGTTTGAATCAACACATTAAATATACTTACCTAGCCCCAAGAAGTTGATAATCAACAGGAGACTACCAGTTATATCCAAATTGAGCAACAACCATGGGAACATTATGACTTGCTTTATGTCCGTCAACTTGGTCGATAGAATAAACTGATTCAGGGGGACACAGTTGCACGTGCACCTATCACTACAAGCAAATTGGTGTCCCAAAGCATGATGCAGTCCAGCGAAATAGTTCCGTGCCCTCAACACGGGAGTAACAGAAATAAAATTACATATGAGTCGGGTGTTAGCTTTGTTCCCGCCCTTTTAACTCCACGAGGAACTATCGTCTGCTATTCGCACGAGCGCACGCGCGCCTCTTCTCCACCACACCGGAAACAAACATCCAATCAGCGCGTGTCAATTTCACGGAAACTCCAGAGTATTGACTGAGTTGTGAAAGGGCCTTCAAGAGTACAGCGATAGACCGACTCTTGGGAAGGCTGAGGCTTTCTATCCTCCTTAGCATGGTATTATACCATTCAGACAGTTGTTGGACAAATTGTATTTATAAATCTGAATTATATAATCATGTCATCAAAACCCGGTTTGGAGGGGATAATCTTTTACCAGATTCATGATAGATTCAGCAAAAATTACAAAGATTAATTTGCTTTTCAAGAAACATAATCAATAGTTGTAAATGGTTCTGTCTGCAGTGCTCTGGGTCTAGTGGCTTAGCTGGTAGCCGTGTTAGAAGTTCCAACAGGTTAGGTCTGGCAACTTTGTAATTGGAGGTGACCGAGGCTTCTAATAAAAGCCCGCTCGCGTTTAGGGCCTCCCGCCTCGGAGTTCAGCACATGATTTCTGGCAGCAAGGGCGACGAAGTCAAGATTAAGAGAATGAGAAATGACTTCTTGTTAGTTCTCCAGCATTGATCTGTGGAGACTTGCGCTCGTTCCTCAACCTTATATATCAGTAGTGACTTATTGACAAAATGCCATCTAATGTTGCGCGGACGCGAAATAGTATATTGCACTACGGTAGCAAGGAGGAGCAGATTTATCCTTTCTTTGGCGAACAATCGCGCCTTATGCATTTCCTCGTGCGCCTATTTCAATTTCCATCCCTGGGAACTGTCACTCGCTTCATCAAATATCTTGGGCTAATTTTCTTATTCTGTTACAATAAATGATTGATGAAAGCAAAGGGAAATAAAAAGTCATGACCCTTATTACCGAAGTCTCGTCTTGTGGCATATGATTTGTAAAGCCGTATGCTTGATGCAAGCACAAGCTGTAGCAATACAATAGTAAGGCTACCCCAGTGTCTGTCTACCAGCATTGATTCCACCTCATTGTGATGTCTCGTCCCTTTGAGAGATCTTCGTGATATGTTACAAGTTGTAAGAACAATAGCCAGTACTCGGTATGCCTGTATCTGGATGTAGCCTAGATTGGTGGCAGCCTCACTGATAGTGTCGGGGTCCACGGCTCACATCGCCAATGGTTTGTCTCAGAAAGTGCCAGAGCCCTCCACTAACGGCCCGGAATCCAAACACAGTTCATTAAGTTAGTCCCATATATCTGATTAGGCAGATCCTTGTATTCTCGTCCCGTCTACGGAACAGAACCACTATAACCGATTTCCTTGGGAAGCATGTTTGCATTACATGTTTGCATATGAAACGCCAAGATTGTATCTGTAAAGGTCTGCAGCCCAGAGCTTGTAAATGTGTCGTCCCAATATCATTAAAGTGGTTTATTCATACATACATGACCCCGTTAGACCGGAAACTCACCTTTTGGAGTTTAATTTTGAAAGTCTCAAAAAGGTGGTTTATTTTAAAAAAAGGGCTGCCACATTACTTTATACTCATCGTATATTCATAGCGTTTGACGTATTTATATTTGAAATGACAAACCGAACACTTTCTAATCCGGTTCACTTTGCATGTGCGTGCGTGCGTGCGTTCATGTGGCTCTCGTACCAGTCTGGACAAAATGAAGATGTTAATGTGACAGCCCACTGAAATACCATACCGCAGTTTAACACGAATACTCACACTCAGTATATTAACCCCCAGCCGGCCAGTCCTTGTTGGAGCGATTTGATGCCGAGATACAGGCAGGGTAACAACAAGTACCATCTTTTAACGTCTTTTGGACTGACGCAGTCGGGGATCGAACCCCGGACCTCCGGCTCCCCGGACGCTCTACGAGCATCGAGGCGGTGTCCACCAGTTCAGTAATTACCAAGCACTATTTCAATTCAAATCAAGATCCACTGTACAATGTGTGAGTGAGCGTGGTTTCACGCAGTGTTTAGCAATATTCCAGCGATATCAAGGCTGGGGACACCAGAAATTGGTTTCACACATTTACCCATGTCGGGAATCGAACCCGGCTCTTCGGCGTGACGAGCGTACGCTTTAATCACTAGGCTACCCGACCACCCCCACTGTACAATGAAGTGTCAACTCTACAATTCCGACTGTATCATGAGCATGTGTTATGAATCACTATCCCAAAGAGATTATACCAGGTGTTCGCGAAAGGTGAGCGTGTCCAACCCCAATGGTGGCATCCATCACAAACACATGCAAAGGAAAGTCAATGTTCATCTGAAAAACAACACGGACACTATTGTACTCAACATGAGGATCATTGATCATTGATCAAGTTATATCACAGGGTCTCAGTTTAATGTGGGAGGAAAGTAATTATGATGCAGGTCTTAGACGTTCACCACTTGGGTGAAACCCACGAGCACGGGTAAGATGCTGACAAACCTAGAAACAATCGGGGCGAACAGACAATCACAGGCCTCTGGCGTCTCTGCACAGCAAATTAACAACATCACCACCAAGACTTTAAATGCTGTAACCAGGTTCAAACAAGAACCATATTCTGAATCGGGGAACCATATTCTGAGTCGTCTAAGGCGCCGCGATTCGCTGTGCAGAGTTATGTCCCATGGGCACGCCAGAAACCTATGATTGTGGATTCGAATTCCGGTTCGCCCCGATTATGTTTCTGGGTTTATCAGCACCATACCCGTGCTCGTTGGTTTCACCGAAGTGGTAAACGTCCGAGACCTGCATCACTTGGGGCTTTCCTCACACACTAAGCTGACACGCCGTGATATGACTGGAATAATATTGACAGCGGCGTTGATCACACTCACTCAGAACTTTTCAGCCATTCCTTGTACCAAAGATCACTGAAGTATGGTTTACATTCGAAACCATCATTAGCGGATTCTGACAGCTAAGTGGCATAACTTTGCACAGCACTCACACACTCACTGAATTATTTATTGCCAGCATTATGTTACAGGTAACTAAGGACATAAAGAGTTTGGCTACATGGTAAATATTCATCTACATAATGCTTTGCCATTAATATTCTATATGTACATTCAGCTCGGGCCCCGCGCCTCCCCGTTGTCCAGTTTTGCGTACCAGGAACTTATGGTCGTCATGGGTTCGAATCCCAGCGTGGCCCTGATTAGATCATTGCTTTATCAGCACCATACCTGTTATTATGAGTTTCACCAATTTTGTTCCCAGGACGATACGGGTTAGAATTGGTCTTCCGCAACCCATGCTTGTCATGAGCAAACAGTCGACTATATCTGTCAGTTCCATTATTATTGTTCATGCGATATCCGTAACGGTATAGTTTGACACAGAAATTATTAGTCATGACTCGTCATGATTCACTGAGCAATACCCAAGCCTCAACCACAGCGGAGTACACATAAATCATCAGGCATTAAACTGCCTCCTCTGTGTTGCAAAACGAATATATTTCTTAACGTTTTTTTCTTTACTTATAAGCAGTAGAATCTCTGCTCTTGTACACACAGGCGTAATTCAGAATTGACATAACGTTTTTAGTTTTAACTAAATCCGTTAGTGCGCTTTCGTGTGACTGGGTTTCTAGTCCATCACTTCATTATCTGGTTTGCTCACATGCGACAAACGCATGACAGGATTACTGCGTGCTCACATTAATTTAATATGCAAACTGTGTGAATGACTGGTGCTACCGGTTGGGCAGGTCATGTTTACCCTTTTCGCAAAGACTTGATTTTCAGTGACCAATTCATATTCACGGCTATTTCCCCTTTGCCGCTAATGTAACCTGTTTTGTTGGATAAGCAAGGATGGTGTTTTGACGTTTTATATTTATAAAATGCTATATGCTTCTCGAATCACGTTTTAACCACAAGGCTACCCCAACCCCAAATAGGCGACACAAGAGTCTTGCTCCCACACAGGTACATACTAATTAATGAACGTGGTTGGTTTCTGTTATAGCGGTGTGTTTTTTCTATTTAATGTTGTATATATTATCAAATTGAGCTTCGTAATTAGTTATCAAAGAATCGTATAACCTTTATAGGAATTGGAAATATTTCTTTGATCTTTCTTCGTCCACAATCATAATATTCATCATAACATATTCAGATAGAAAAGTCTTTATAATCACTTAGGAATGGAACTTTGGGTACTTGACGTTTAAGATCTTAGGTGGGTCATCTGTTGACACACAACAAATGGTCCCTCTACAGGCTTTTGGAATCATTTGTGTCAATGATAATACATTATGTTGCCAGATAAACGATACATCCTTATAAGCGGGAATGTCAAGCATCCTATTTTTATCAAATATGAATTTGAATGAGATTTCAAGAAGCGTTAATTCAGTGAGATAACAATAATGAGAACTAAATCCCCGACGAAAGACACAATAACGGACAATGAGTATTCTTAGAATAAATCATTTATTCCATTAACGTGAGATACTTATGCAAAAAAGGAATTTATTGGAACAATCTGATCGTTAAGCCCTGCACTTTCGTGAACAGATTATATCAATTCATCTATATTTTAAGCTCAACCTCATCGGTCAGAGTTCTGTGGTTTGTGGGTCCCACAATATGCTTACCTAGCGATGTGGTTAGAGTGAGTGAGTGAGTGAGTTTGGTTTTACGCCGCTTTTAGCAATATTCCAGCAATATCACGGCGGGGGACACCACAAATGGGCTTCACACATTGTACCAATGTCGGGAATCGAACCCGGGTCTTCGGCGTGACGAGCGAACGCTTTAACCACTAGGCTAGAAGAAACGGAGGCAACTTCAGGGATGAATTTTTTTAAGGCTTATTTGATTGCGTTTGTCAAGTCCCAGTGGTAACTTGTGTACTTTCACAGGCACAGGTTGAATTGTCACAACAGTAAAGGCAAAACGATACTGATGGGTAGCTTATATATTTTTGATACTTACACTGATCTTTCAAATAAAGCCTTCTTTAAAATAGTTGATACAAAAACGGTTAATCTTTTTCTTTTATATGGATTAGGGGTCGGGGGTCGTAATTATGGATATGATGCAGAATCAATATTAAATGAATGGGGCTATGGGTATGTTTGGCATAATAAACGTGAACATAACAATCCAGATTCGTGTTTAGTATCTATCCAAGGACTTAAATAAATCTACTTACAAAATGGTCATCGCACGTTTTAAGTTCAGAAAAAATGCAGTTAGTGCAAGCTTTTAAAGACAAATATTTCCCCAGATCAACATTTGTTTGATATCAGTTATATTAGATTTAGAATAGCCCTAGCACAAATTAGATTCAGGTCCCATACACTTTAGACAGACATAGAAACATAGAGAATTAAGTTTCATTTTCTGCGAGTTTGTCCAAATATCGAACTGTTTCATCTTTGAAACTATAGAGTATTCAATTATTGATAATGTTAAATTTTGTGTTTCGAAAATCTATATACATACTTATGCATATCAGAATACAATTGTTCCCAATAAGACCTAACAAAAGTACCAATTTTAACTATGTAACCTTCACTACATTAATTGTTTGATCAAAGAATTTGGTATTCATGACATATCAAATGTTCCTTCATGTAAGGCCAGTGTGTTAACTGAGGAAACTCCCAAAAAATCTGTGCAAAGGGACAAACAAATGTACCACAAAAGCCTTGTCTTAAAAAATAACCATATTCCTAAATACAATCAAGGATGCCTTTCTTTGTTCACAGAAAGTATTTGAGACAAGTGGTATTGATACCATGTGGATTCTCAATAATTCAAAGAATTTGCTCGAAGTTTTTTAATCGCAGAAAAGAACCATGTTCAATTCTGTCAAACCATTTGATATTTAAACTTTGTACAGCTCTGTCACACGGAAAAACTTCATTCTTCGAACGTAACTTACACCTTTTCTCAGGTGTACAATTAATTTGCCTTTGCATGTATTTGCGACTGGTGCCAACGGTGGGACAGGGTGCGGTATTTAAAGTGATTCACAGTCTGAATCGTACACTGGACTTTGATCTTAGCACAGATTTCTTATTATTATGGAAGGGGTTTTGTCGCTTTTATTGTCATACACTGAAATTATATCTTAAATCAAAGATTATATTTTGCGTTAGTTCGGATGAAACAAATAATATAATCTGTTGGGGAGCTAAAGGGTTCTTTTAAATCTCAGTACAAATTACATAAGTGTCTGATCCAGAACAAACCTATGCATACCAGCATACCATATTGCACAAAACCAGGTGTCTTGTTTCCTCCCTTCTTTCAACAACAAACCTTCATTCTCGGAATCAATTTTCTGGGAGATAACATTTAATGAATAAATTACCTCCTGGAAACCAGTTATATTTGATCAATATTATCAGGAAAAATAAGTATCAGTTTATTTCAACCTAGGGCCTCGAAAGAAAAGGTCATCTTAAATATGAGGCATTTGTCCCGTTGCTTTATCTGCACGTCGATATTGTTCTGGGTCGTCGATGTCGATGTTGATATTAAAATGTACGTTTGCTTTTTCAAAACTATTGGCCCCGTTTCATATGAATAATATGAATGTGTCATTACGCTCATTCACTCTGACAATTAAGAACAAATTGACCTAAGCTTGTTCACAATGAACAATTACGTTTGTCGGTGCAACCTGTTAATGAAGCTGAGGAAGGTATGAAATGAACGTTAATACTTCAGTATAAGTTTATGTCGAGTTATCCGTATTCGACAAGCGGCGTGTCGGAATTAGAGCATAAAACCAATAAGAATTCTTCCTGAACAATACATTATAGTACTTGGAAAGGCCATCATTGAACACAGACAGCCTTACATGACATAACATGTGCTTGTGGAGATGACGAGTTTTCATTGCATTGGATTTGAGTTTGTTTGTATTCCAACTATATCAGGGCAGCCTGTACTTCATCGCGTTTGGACCAGGAAATCAGAAGACCGATAATATAGGCAACATTCCACGCCTTCGGGCTATGATGACACGCAATGTACCATTCGCAGGATCCCCACACAGATTGGAAGGTGGGTGGGCTGAGTTTTTGGTAATACCATTCCCATCAATGAAGTGTTTGTCATAGCTATTTTAATGAAATTTCGTCCAGTTTTACATGCTTGAAGAAATATTATTTATGTTATGGCCGATTAATGTTCACATGATATTTATCGATCTTACCTTCTAATTTGGTTATAAAACTCTTAGTCAAAGTCCGTGAAAAATGTAAAATATGCAACAGTTTTTGTTGTTCTCTTTAAGTCATCCGCGTATGAGTCCAAAAAAATAAGTAGCCGGACTTGAACAGCGTATGAATAAACGTAAATGGCTTCACTGCGTCCATGAATATTTAATTTTAATCACCTCCGTTCGTGGAATGACATTTGTTTGGATAATGACCTTATTCAACACATACAGAGAAACAAATGCATTTATCAATCACTGAACAACCAACTTAAACATATAGATATAAGGGTTTGTGATTCTGTGCATGTCGCAAAGGTCACAAATATAGCCGGACAACGCGACAAAGTCAGTGGATGGATGCCGTCTTTCGACAAGTTTGACCTTTAAGAATCCCAGTCCTGTCTTACACTGAAATTTTACTGTTTGCACCTGTCCAGACGCAATGAATGGTTACCCGGTGGAAAGAAATTTGCGATTTGTATACAAATCATCTTACTCTCACAAACGGATATGACATCACAGATAAACATACATTTAGCGCGGTTAAATCTACAGGCAACCTAGCTCTACATTGAAAACACAGTATGTTTATCTCCTAAATATCACTGAGTAAACGAGTTAGGGTTTTGGAGCCATTCTTGCAGTTCCCAACATGTCATGTTTAGCATTGATAAAACCCACTTTCGTTGATATGGTCTTGACAAACAAGGAACCCTGTTCGGTAAACTCAAGGATATGAACTCAAACCAGTGGATGTTCACAACTGAGGGAGCGTTTGTCAACAGACATACCTGATGTGTATCTGCATAAATAGACATAAAACGTGCATCCGTGATAAAATCCCTAACACTAAAAGCGGTTCAAACAAATCAATATTTGACACGGTGAAGTACAACTTAAGATAATTCAGAAGTGCCCTCATTATGACAAGGTATATACTTATGACAGGTTCACAGATATATTGTTTTGGTTGTAGACGTTGCATGTGGAACGAACGAAATGATAAATCATTGACTTCTTCATTCCACATTGGACTGTAATATGTTAGATTTAAGTTTAGAAATATTGAATTCACTACTTCGAATCTTTATGCCCCCCTGCAATGAAGAAAATGTAGAAATGAGGTTCAGAAGGCAGCTTTGATGTTAAATTCTGCGACGGAGTCCGCGTTGTCATTTATGCTTTTATGAAGTATGGTGTTGTACAAAACTCGTTAACCAGTATTAAGATATAGTTACATATACTGCTGTCTGTGTTGCACAGTGCCCTCCCCAAGTGGGAAAATGTGGTTTCATGTAGGGGTGCCCGTGTTCAATGTTGACATTACCAGGTGGAATAACGTTGTTTCATGTAGGGTTGCCTGTGTTCAATGGTGGCTTTCCCAGGTGGAATAACGTGGTTTCATGTAGGGCTGCCTGTGTTCAATGGTGACTTTCCTAAGTGGTATAATTTAGTGTCATGTAGTACTGCCCGTGTTTCCCGATGGCTTTCCCAAGTGGTACAATGTAGTTTCATGTAGGACTGCCTGTGTTCAATGGTGACATTCCCAGGTGGTGTAATGTAGTTTCATGTAGGGCTGCCCGTGTTCAGTGGTGACATTCCTATGTGGTATAATGTAGTTCCATGTAGGACTGCCCGCGTTCAGTGGTGACAATCCCAGGTGGTGTAATGTAGTTTCACGTAGGGCTGCCCGTGTTCATTGGTGACATTCCCAGGTGGTGTAATGTTGTTTCATGTGGGGCTGCCCGTGTTCAATGGTGACATTCCCAGGTGGTGTAATGTTGTTTCATGTAGGGCTGCCTGTGTTTCGTGATGGCTTTCCGAAGAGGTATAATGTAGTTTCATGTAGGGCTGTTCGTGTTGAGTGGCGACATTCCCAGGTGGTGTAATGTAGTTTTATGTAGGGCTGCCCGTGTTCAATGGTGACATTCCCAGGTGGTATAACGTAGTTTCATGGAGGGCTGCCCTCGTTCAGTGGTGACATTCCCAGGTGGTGTAAAGTAGTTTCCTGTAGGCCTGCCTGTGTTCAATGGTGACATTCATAAGTGGAATATTATAGTTTCATGTAGAACTTCCCATGTTCAATGGTGACATTACCAGGTGGAATTATGTTGTCTCATGTAGGGCTGCCTGTGTTCAATGGTAACATTCCCTAGTGGAAATAACGTAATTTCATGTAGGGTTGCCCATGTTTAATTGTGACATTCCCAAGTGGAATAACGTAGTTTCATATAGGGCTGCTCGTGTTCAATGGTGAGCCTTCCAAGTGGTATATGGTAATGTCATGCAGGACTGCCAATCTTAACGGTGATCTTCCCAAGTATTATAATGTCATATAGGACTACCAATGATGGCTTTCCCTAGCGCCACAACGTAGTTTCATGTAGAACAGCCCGTGTTCAGTTGTAACAATTCCAATTGCTATAATGTTGTTTCATTCAGTGCTACACGTCCTCGTTGAAAGGCAACAATACAACAATTATCCCAAATTATATTTTTCGTGAAGAGTTGAACAATGATCCGTCGAAATATACGATACGATACTGGTCGTGTTAAATGATGACGATGTTGTTTTATGTGATACTGATCATGAGCGTGTTGAGTAATAATTCGCCATCCGATGTAATGATGTTCGTATTGACACACGATGCTGAGGCAACAAATGGTCGTTGTTTTTTTGTTTGGTTTGTTATTTTACGTCGCACTCAGCAATATCCTAGCTATATGACGGTGGTCTGTACACAATCGAGTCTGGACCAGATAATCCAGTGATTGATATCATGAGCATCAATCTACGCAATTGGGATTGATGACATGCTTCAACCAAGTCAGCGAGCCCGACCACCCGATCCCGTTAGTCGCCTCTTACGACAAGCATAGTCGCCTTTTACGGCAAGAATAGGTTGCTGAAGACCTATTCTTTCCTGGTCTTCGCGGTTACAATACATGGTAACACTGTTCGGTACGACAGTTCGGAAACTTGCCCGAAACCTTTTGCTTCATGTGGCATTAAATTACCCAGTACTTATAATGGCAACAATATCGTCTACACAATAGCCTTATTTGTATGAAAACAAACACCTTTAAAGTTACTTAGGTAAATTCATGCATTTCCTTTCATAACACGTCGCAAATTAATCGCTAAACGCCTTGGGTCATAATCGCTTTCAAAATTACTTCCTTGGAGGTACATGTATTTGAAACATTTAATATTTCTCTCAACTTTACATGAAATATGAGCTTGATAACTATCTGGCATTTGACGACATGTACAAAAGTGTTATTGTTGTTCTTCCAAATTACATCAAATTCGTGCTTCGCTGATGTATGTAAATTGACCCCCATTGTGTTGCAAAACGAACATATTTCTTAAGTGTTACTCTTTACCTACAAATTCAAAATAAACATATCGCTTTTAGTTTCAACAAAATCAGAAAACGTGCTATTGCCTGATCACTGGATCATGGATTGTCTGGTCCATTGATTGTTTACAGTCCGCCGTCATATGGTAGTACAATGTACTGCCGTGCAGCGTTAGGCAACAAACCAACACTTACTTTTTCATGCAAACTGTGTGATGTGAGTGGCAGATGTCTTAGCTTATGACGTGCTTGTAACCCCAACTGTCGCTGACCCAAGTAAGAACACAAATCATTAGAGTCAAACGGTGCAAAACCCATCTCAAAAATGATTTTAGCCAAGACACTCCTGTGCAGTAGCCACTAATTGCTGTTTGATGAAGACTATGCGTTAAACTGTATGTGTGATCACAATCGATACATGATTAGATGTTTTTGTATGTTATTTCTGGCCTGTTGTCTTTATAGATAAGGTCGGTCGTTATTGATCTGAACTGATTAAGAAGGGTCTTCTCGGTATGTCATGGTGCTTTGGATATGGTCTTCGGTTTTTTTCTCATTCACAGGTCATATTCATTTCTGTCCCACACATTTCTCATCCAGGGTGGGGCAGACATAAATGGGTGGGCGTGTGAAATGACTTACCCTGTGATGTTAGGTAAGTCATTTTTACGTCTCCATTCTAGGTGTGTCCGTTTCTTGAATCTGTAACAGAGTGTGTGTATCCGCCCGAACACGTGTTTGTCGATTATGATAAATTCTATACCTGACAAGCAAGTACAGTTGTGTGCATACGATCAATGGTAAATAGCACTACCAACTTTTCCTTTCATTCTGATTTTATAGGATAATTAGACTTGAAGCTGATATGACAATGCGTAAACGTAATTTGAAAAAAAAAACATGAACACAAATCACATCATCCAAATTGTATTTTTCAAATATGACAAACTGAAATTTGGATCCAATTTTGCATGTAAAATGAGGCATTTTATAAAACGACTTTGTTTGCGCGAGTGATATTGATTTCTAAAAAAGCACGTCATTTTGCCTCAATCTCAAGTTTTGCAGTAAAATCCATGTTACTGCTCTGTTCTTGACCGATGAAACTAAAATCTTACAAATGTTTCATTATATAGATTACTCGTTTACAAAAGCTGATAGTAAACATATTTCAATTGCAACGCATGCAATAACATAAGGCATTGGATAGCGGACTTTATAGCGTTATCTGGTGATGTGTGAAGCAGAAACCATGGATTTGAAATGTTTTAGCAGAATATTGATCTACTGGGCTGTCTTGACATCTGTATTCAGAATTATGTGTTAGAAAACTAAGTTTCCCTTCGCCAAATTTTCTTTGTGGATGAATAACTGCGGTATTGTCAGAGAAGAAGGAAAGAAAGTTTGGGGATCAATCACCCAGATTAAACTAGCATGCACGGTATTTTGAGCCATTTTACTTGCCAATAACGTTCATTTGTTTGGATCTCAGTTTCGCACGTTGGTTCGCGGTGGTATTAAGATCTCTGTTCTAAATAGTAGCTTCCAGCGCCGAAAAACGTCGATCGTCAATTTATGGAGAAACGCAGAGTTGACAGTTTGATTTCAAATTAATTAGGAATTCGATGCAGAAAAACATCTAACGATACCACGTTTCGGGACATGACTTTTTCTGAATTATATGAAGCATTAAATTAAGTTTCATGTAACTTGGTTTCAAAGAGCTAGTGTTATGAAAGCAACGGTAGGAGGAAAGCATTGGCCACTCGCAGCGATTTGTAATCTAGTTTGGTTACCGCTCATGCACAGTAATACCAAACATACGTAATTCCTCCTTACAAGTCCACTGATAGACAATCATCTACAGCGCAGTTGCAAAAGATTGAAAAAAATAGTAAATACAATTGTCTCGAGTAAATGTCCATACTAGTAAATAATCTTATTGTCGAAGTGATTGCTTGGAATATATGATAATTTGATTCGAGCATCTTGAAAATACAGTAACCAAATACGAGGTGTCCGTACTGTGAAATTGTGATGATACTGCCAACAAAACGGCCTTGTTGCGCTTTGGGTGTTGTTGCTGCCTGTTATATATCAATATTTTAAATATGTATCCTATAAGTATGAATTCGTCAACAGTCGGCTCTCAAGACTTGCATTTGCTGTTGGTAATGGGAGCCTATTCTATGCAGAAATCCATACGTACAGGGTTTGCCTAAGAAATCATTCAAGGAAAATATTTATGATATTATATATTACCAATTGAAGTATTATTACATTTGTAGCGAATACCCTTGCGATGTTTGAACAAAAAATACTCTTAATGATTCAGTCCGTTTTAATTTTGTGTACACACAAGTTGTATGTTTCTGTGTTGACGACTTTTTAATATTTATAGGTAAAATAATACACCTGTCATTAAGTTATTACTAACTGCTTTGACGTGTTCCAACGCTTTGATGACTGACTGGGATATGCGACATTACTGTTTTTATGTCCGACGGCGGTCTGTGTGATCTCTGAACAATGGAGCAAACGTGAAACCAATAACAGTGCATAAGATAAGATAAGACTTTATTATCTCAAAGGAAATTTATATTGCACAGTTGATTATTAAAAATATGACATTAAAATATGTACATCAGAGACACATAAGACACTGTATAACCTCAGGTCTGCGCAGGTCGGCTGAATCGTTGGTGTGGGTACAAAGGATGTACATTTGCACATGATATGTACACACTTTGTGAGCATAACAAATAATAGACAGGATACACAAACAATGTACTTCTCTTCACACGAATGGTTCTTGAAGACTCATTACAGATACGAGAAGCTGAATAACCAACCAATCGCTAAGTGTAACGACATGTAATAGTTCAATAGAAGCTCTTTTTAGGTAGAATATTACATTTTACATTATTGCATTGCCAGTAATTTACTGACCTCTCTGCTTGGGATCAATTGAAAGGCGATTAACATTTTGCAGCCGACCACTTTGCAGCAAAACGCATTCAATGTATTGTCCATGTACACACCAGGTGACACATTAATTCTTCTCTGATAATTGTCGTTTTGAGACCATTTGAAGAAGACTCATCGTCATATTAGCAATTTTGTTAATTGCGTTTGTTTTTTTTATCGGTGTGATATGATTACAAAATCTCCAAAATATGAGAGTGATGATTAAACCGTGCGTTAGACAATAGGACGATGGAACAGCATGTATTGTCTGAGCATCGATCCATCTGATTTTTCTTACATTATGTCGCGCAGGGAACCCGTATCTACTTTCCGAACAGTATCGAAGGGTAACGAGAACTATTGCGTTCTTTTATTCATTATGAAGATGTGTTCTATGTAAAGGTTAACCGAATTAGGTCACGGCCTCTGAGCAGCGCATCTGCGAATTATGAGGAAACATCACGATGAAGCTCCATAGACAAGAGTGGGAAAAGACACGAACATTGACACGGGATGTGGTTTTCCAGATACATGTTCAAGACAAAAAAAAGAGAACAAAGGAGTGTCGGTCATCAATTTCAATACCGTAGTTAACCAAGCATAAACATAATAAGAATTTACATGCATGTTGAGATGGTTCATACGTCAACTTAAAATGTTCATACATAACAGATTGAACATATCAATACATATACTGTAAACTACGGTTATAAAAAACTCAAAGGGACCACTCAATTTAGTTCGTTATAACCGTAGTTTGTGATAGTGACTGAGTTGGGTTTGACGCCGCTTTTAACAGTATGCCAGTTATATCGCGGCGTAGTTCGTAAAAAGAATATACAGCACATATACAGCAAATGGCCGGGGAAAAACCAGTTCGTTATATCCGTCTGTTCGTTATAAGCGTGTTCGTTATAAACATAGTTTACTGTAAGCTCATATCAATGTTCAGTGGGTTTAATCCGTGCGAAGAAGGTCGGACACATGGTCAGTGTAGTCTATGTCAGATCGTGGTTAATGAGGTCGTCCTTCAGTGAGTCACGGCGGGCGTCGTACTGGCGGTAACGTCGCTCACAGGGAGGAACAGAAGGATGGCCATACAATCTCAGGATGCTGGCATTTGCGTTAGACTGCTCCCTTTGAAATAGATAGACCTCCTCGTATACGTTAGGGTGAGTCTTCCTGCGAGCTCATTGATTTTGCGGTGCCACCCTTCAGTATTATTGTCAGTCCAAGCGCCCAAAGTGGTTTGAGATGTCAGGATTGAACTGCCTCCTCTCGACCAACGAACTCAATCATTTTGCTATAAACTGAAGACATTTCAGGATACACGTCCATGCATAATAACTTTTAGTTTTAGTGTTCGGCAATGTTTGAAACTTTGTTTGATCCGACATTGCTGTGGTCTTCTGTGGTCAAGGCAAAATTTATAATCATGGATGCCACCAATATAAACTCCATGGTTCATACCATAACTGCTGATCACGAATGAACATGATTAGCAGTCAAGATAAGATGGTTCACACAAACATTGGGACGATTAGTTAACACTGCACGTCTCTTACCCTTCACAGAATGAGTGCAGCTCATACAGCATAGAACAAGGGTTCTGCCTCCCGAGAGAAAACGCTGACACAATATTCATCGTTCATGACCTTTGAACACAAATCGCAACACCAAGAATAATCTTAGAAATAATTTGATTTGATTTAATCAAGCATTTCATGTCTGCATTCTATTGAGAACACTGAGAGATGAATGACGAACGTCTCCAACAAAACGTCAATAAGACCGATGATGAAGGAGATGTGTGAGTGTGTATTTTAGGCCAGCGGTTGCCTAATCGTTTTAACACTTCCATCACAGCCGTCAGGGGTAGGCCAGATCAGATATTGGTTATGTATGTTGATTCATGGGTTTCAATCATGTCCAGGGGCGAGAAATGACCACATATATATTGAAATTGGTGCTTTGATGTACAAATCAAATGTTTAACGTAGACTCTCATCAGCTGATGATATGAAATAATTAAGAAGTCAAGCGGACTGCCCGAACAAATATCCCTTTTGCTTGCTTTGAATCCAAACATTACAGCTTCGTGGCTTAGGAAATTAAGTCAAGGGTCTTTGACAGCCCGAAATTAGCTGATCAAAAACATTTCTCTAATATTGATCGGTGGCGAAAGCACTTGAATTGATACAATATGAAAAGCTACACTTTCCTTGCCAGTTTGATTAAAGCTGCCAAATACCATGGTTGGGTTGGTCGGGAGTGCCATAACTCTGATGATGAAATAGAAAGGAGGTCTGCGGAATAAGAATCGTCTCAAGGCAGGGCCAGGGAGGCCATTGCGGGGCCAGGGACTCCTATAGATAAGCTAAGGAGCCGCCATAGGATGTCATCAAATTGACAGACCAAATGTAGTGTACGGGGCATATCTATTGTTGTATAATATTTTTGTATTTACTTCTATTCTGATATTTTAAGCGCTCGGAAATGTCAGTAGAGGGCATCGATTATATACCTTCTTGGTAGATTGATTTCTAGCATGTTGCACAAAAGATGACGTTATCGCACTTTTGAAAGGCGTCTGTCAACGGTGAACTGGAAAAACTTCATCTAACCTATGACGTGAACAGTGGACAGTTGTTTTCCTTGCGGTTCACACCAAGAGCATTTTAAATTACACATCATTCAGGTACTAGACATCATAGCATTTTAAGGATATATCAATTCAAGTTAGCAACACGTTAGAAAGTTATGAATCATACATGATGGACAACTTAAACTTTCGTCAGGAATACTTGTTTTTCGTTTCTGTCTGTATTGTATTTTTTTACATCATCTATTTCAGATTGTTGGCAGATATTTATATATGTTGATATATGCTAATGATAATAAGGAATAGGAGAATGTACAGTTATAGCGGTCACACTTTAAGTCCTGTGTTATTCACTTTTGTTTATATATCAAACGAAGCAGCATCGTCATCGTTTCAGATCAGATATTTCAAAAGGAACAGGAATTAATCTTTTCCGCTTCAGACAATTTCAAATATCATACTGGAGTTTTCCCTGGCATGCAGGGGTACACCAGAGGTTGTATTTGTTTGCCTGCATGTTTAAAGGAACATTCCCCTTTCAAGGGCTCAAGGGTAATGTTTCATGAGTGAAAATTTAACTGTGAGCAGTAGTTCATTGTTGAGTGTGTGGAAGGGGGTTCATGACGTACTATCAATCCGTAAAACGTTGACCAGACCATACAGTGGTTGATAGTTTGAATAACGATCCACGCCTTAACGGTACGATGGCATAATCAGCAAGTTGTAATGTAACTAGCCATGAATCAATAAAAAATCGATTTGATCATTTCTAGCACACGAACGCCATGTATCGACGTTTATGTCAACAAACACGAGGCATTGGATATGTACATGTAATAGTATATTCAGACAGGGCTTCTCTGGGCTCACTGAGAAAGGACCGTCTTTAACTACGCCACTGATAAAGTTATCACTGCCTCCGACTGCTCACAGTGTAGTGATGATGCTGAGGTATTGCTGAGTTATCCTGAAAATATAATGTGAAGGGTGATGCGTGTTGTGAATCACTGCTCTTATTTAAGATCAATGAGTGATGAACATGAGAAAATATTGAACATACAGAAAAAATATCCGTACATCAAAAATATATATTTTATACGGAAATGGTTTATGTGGAAACGATACTGGTTAATTGTATTTGGTTCTATTCCGGACAATTCACTGAAATTGATTTTAGCGCAAAGGGTTTTTGAAAAATTAACAGGAACGTTGACAAGACTGTTTTTATTGATTACCAATGATATGTACAACGGTAAGAGAGCAGATAACAATTAGACTAGAAGTAAAACATGTCAGACGAAGGAAAAACTAAGAGAAAAGTCGATGGAATCAGTTACAAATACAATTGTAGACGTCCTTGATTGAATTCGCGTGGCGGTGGCACGCTCAACCACACTGGTACATTTCATTCCACGGTTCTAAACCGACTGACAAAAACATGGCGATCCTCTTACTCCAAACTAATGAAAATTCCGACTACCAATATCCTAGATTACGATTAAATTAAATTCGCTGGAAGAATCCTGCATTCATACGCTTTTCCCTTACGTTCGCTTTTCCCATAACTCATCCCTAGCCTTTTTGTTTAGTGACATGCAAAAATAGATAATACCCGAGTTATCTCCCCCAATTGGCACTCTCCTCTCCAATGGCCGCCCTATAAACAATCATTATCACGGTAATCGGGCAATGCAGTGAATGGCAAAGAGCGCATTCTCTGTATTTTGTCGGGCATCAAGCGACTCCGGGCCGGAATGCCGGTTAGCAATGGTCATAACCCGAGGCGGATGGTTAGGATGGACTCACAGTTGATATAGTAGCAAGGGATTAGGGTTTATGTGCGTCTTGTGAAGAAATCTCACCCTCGCAAAGCGGCGTGAATGAGGCCATGGGGATATGAATATTGTCAACTAGTTTTGCCTTTTATTACTTACACTTCAACGCCAGAGAAATTTCCTTTTTGACATTTCTCTCAGTGATGATTTGTATTCCTCTTTACTGACACCTAGCTTAGGCAAACTGGCAGCTGTTATTGAATATCATCTAATCAAGGATACAATAAATAATACAAAGTATTACTCTTAGGGGAATAGTAATCAATTCGAATATTTTAGCAAAACCTTTGTGGGAAAATGGCACTTTTGAATAACAGATATTGTTCAGTTTAGCGTTATTAAATATGAACGCATACGTGATAAGTTACAATAGCCAAATGCTATTGATAGACACACAGTGTTTCTTTTAGTGGCAATCAGGTGCTCGCGTTATTCAAGTCAATCCAGTGATTAAAAGACACAAAAACAAAAGGAATTTAAGGTGGCGTGGATTATTCCAATTGTCATTGTCTCCGTGAAGAAGTTGAAAAGAACAACTATCAAATTATATAGACGGATGACGATGATAGAAGTACGTTCAGGGTTTTGTTCATACGACATTACTTACTAATTATAGACAGAAGAATTTTTAAACGATGGTACGCACACATGTACGAAACGAAGCTTTGTTTTCGAAAAACTAAAAATGTGATTGAAAGGAGATAAGATACACTGGTTGGAATCGAGGATGCATACATGTCCGTGATAGCATCGTTTACTTATGGGGTATCCATGGATACACTGTAGCCAGAAACGCGTCTGATGATACATTGAATATAAAGGAACCAACAACTACTGCAAACAATGGTTTCTGTTGTAACACTGTATGTGGTATCTGTTGTAACACCGAATGTGACCCTGTTGTAACACTGTATGCGATATTTGTTGTAACACCGAATGTGATCTCTGTTGTGATACTGTATGTGGTCTCTGCTGAAACAGTGTATGTGGTCTTTGTTGTAACACTGTATGTGGTCTCCGTTGTAACACTGGATGTGCTCTTCGTTCTAACACTGTATGTTATCTCCGTTCTAACACCATATGTGATCTCTATGGTAACACTGGATGTGCTCTTCGTTCTAACACTGTTTGTGGTCTCCGTTCTAACACCATATGTGATCTCTGTTGTAACACTGGATGTGCTCTTCGTTCTAACACTGTATGTTATCTCCGTTCTAACACTGTGTGTGATCTCCGTTCTAACATCATATGTGATCTCTGTTGTAACACTGGATGTGCTCTTCGTTCTAACACTGTTTGTGGTCTCCGTCCTAAGACTGAATCTGGTATCCGTTCTAACACTTTATGTGATCTCTGTTGTAACACTTTATGTAGTCTCTGTTCTAACACTGTATGTTGTCTCTGCTATAACACTGAATGTGATATCTGCTGTAACACTGTATGTGGTCTCTGTTTTAACACTGTGTGTGGTCACTGCTGTAACACCGAATGTAGTCTCTGTTGTAACAATGTGTGTGATCCCTGATGTAACCATGTATGTGGTCTATGTTGTAACACCGTATGTGTTATCTACGGTAACATTGTATACGGCCTTTGCTGTAACACTGAGAATATGGTCTCTGTTGAAACCCTGTTTTAAGTGTTCTGCGTTCGACATTGTGAGGTCATATGTACACTTTCAACTATCATCTTTGATATGTGCAATTTTGCATTGTTTTGACTATTGAAAATAAACATAATAAACTAGAACCTTTTTAAATAACTTTCAGTTCTTCGGTCTCCACATTTGTATGCAGATACTACATCCCTAGTGAAATAATACTTGAATTTCATCGCCATTGCAGCAATATCTCTGGGGGATTTATCGACAGTACAGAGCACTGCGCTGCCCTGGGGAACTCGTGTTGTTTGGTTATAATGATGCATGAGTTATCTGAAAGATAACTAAATTGTATGCATTATTCTTTGATATACTTTGCAGTTTGATATTGATCAAAAAGGAAATATCTCATGCGCTTTCAACCATTACTGATGAAAAAGAAAAGGATTGTCAGTACATACAGAACGTGTACCTGAGACAATGTCTTGCAACTTGTGGGTGCTTGCTTGCTTGTTGGGATTAAGGTGATATAGTAAAGTAGGATTTCAGATTTAGAGGGAATGTTGTTTTACGACTCAGCACGTCGTCAGTTGTATTATGTCGGCCTGTTATTGATATAGTCTAGGCCTGCTGCACCAGTGTTTGACAGTATAACCAACAATCCACACCGTCGGTAAACACGCAATCAGCCAGGCCATACATTGTAACTACCCGATATATATTAGCCGTTTTTACGACAAGAGTGATATACTGAGGCCCAACTTGCATGGGAATCCTCAGGGTGTGATTTTGATGACTTTACAGCTCGCCCGTATTTTTGAATAATATCGGATCTCTGTTGAAGCTGACTTCAAGGCACATAATGATCGGAGGAGGGATGATTCATTACCATGGTCGAAACCACAGGTGACAGGAATCTTGGCACGAAGTTGTTCATCTATGCATTGTTCTACATCTGTTTTGGGAACCAAACCTTATGTCTGTCCAACCGAAACTTTACAGTTACTTTACTTCAGTGACAGATATGAACATATCGTCCATTACGAATACTATAGAAGACATCTAGCACTACGATCACTATAGAAGATGTGTGCATTACGATCACTATAGAAGATATGTGCATTTGGATCGCTATAGAACATATGTGCATTACGATCACTATAGAAGATATGTGCATCACGATCGCTATAGAAGATATGTGCATTACGATCGCTATGGAAGATATGTGCATTACGATCGCTATAGAAGATATGTTCATTACGATCGCTATGGAAGATATGTGCATTTCGATCGCTATGAAAGATATGTGCATTATGATTGCTATGGAAGATATGTGCAATACGAACGCTATAGAAGATATGTGCATTTCGATCACTATAGAAGATATGTGCATTACGATCACTATAGAAGATATGTGCATTTGGATCGCTACAGAAGATATAAGTTATGCATTACGATCACTATAGAAGATATGTACATTACGATCGCTATGGAAGATATGTGCATTACGATCGCTATGGAAGATATGTGCATTTCGATCGCTATAGAAGATATTTGCATTTCGATCGCCATAGAAGATATGTGCATTGCGATTGCTATGGAAGATATGTGCATAACGATCGCTATAAAAGATATGTGCATTACGATCACTATAGAAGATATGTTTCATTACGATCGCTATGGAAGATATGTGCATTACGATCACTATAGAAGATATGTGCATTACAATCGCTATAGAAGATATGTGCATTTCGATCGCTATAGAAGATGTGCATTACGATCACTGTAGGATACATCTACATTAATTTACAATCCAAATAGAATACATTTGTAATACGAACGCTATAGAATAGATCTTGCATTACGAACTCTGCAGAATACATCTGGAATGACGATTACTGTAGAATACATCTGCATTACAATCCAAATAGAATATATCCGCATTACGATCACTGTGGGATACATCTGCATAAGGAAGCCAATATAATACATCTCTGTCACTACAGAATACACCTTGCAGAATGACTACTATAGAATACATCTTGCATTACGATCACTGTAGAATACATTTGCATAACAATTCAAATAGATTTCATCTGCATTACGAAAATATTTAATGTTTATCCGCCTATTCAATTCAATCATTCAAGGCAGAAACGTGTAGCATGTAGTGGCAACTAAATCACCTATCCAGCACCACATTCTAAATGACTCTCCCATTTTCCACATTGTATAATTGAAAATCGAAATTAGCTTATCAATCTCTACCCTCGAGGACATGTCTCACGTTATCTGATACCAGTGTCAACCTACATAAGTTTCTAGTAATTGCACAGCAAACCTGACGAGAGACTTGCAGATTTTAGCCAAAGGCTTTAGTGCTTTCAAACAGTGTGAAGAGTTCCCTAATGTTTTCTTGGAAACAAAATCAAGCGGGATAATTTGATTTCCTTGCGAACAAGTTCGGGAATAAGACTTGAAATGTACACTTACAAAACTGTGAACTTAGTGTCCTGTGAAATTGATCCCGAATCAAAAAGGGTAACATAATAATGTTATCGGAGAATTTGTTTTTATTCAGTGAAAATCGTACAGATATTATTCATGGCAACTTAATGAAATTTAAACAAGGTGTGTGATAAAGGCATTGCGAAATGAAAGTGACGTTTGATGCACGACCTGATTTGATCTTGAACAATACGACTTTGGTCTTTGTCTTTGTATCTTTTCTTCTTGTCAGGAGAGACAGTATAGAACCGTCATCTTTCAATTCGAATCGATCTTACAATGTGAACTCCTGCTTCTGAAACAACGACGCTGTCTTTTGCTATAGAAGACATAGCCTACATCGGGGCACACATGTGTGAAACTCATTCATCAAAGGCCCTGTCGATATGGTAACGTACATATACTCCCCTACTCACTCACTCATCCACCCACTCACTCACCTAAAAAGAGATTGAGTAGTTAACTTGTTACACGAAAGACACGATTTCTATTTCCACAAAAATACAGTCCAATGTTCGCGGCCAATACAATAATGTGGATAATTTATTAAGCAAAGCGGCGTTAAAACGCAGTGCCCGCATTACAAAGTACTTCTTTTTCAACATCTCTATCGATCTCAAGCACATCTAAAAAATAAAACAACACTGTGTTAGGGGAATAGGTCAGTTTGAGTTCTGACATAATGCACGATAAATATATGACATCAATTTTCCTCCCTGTAAATAATAACTCACTTCAAAATAAACATGTTAAATCTTAAGTTTAAGAGATGGGTGGGTGGTCGCGTCCATGGCAGGCCACAGAGTGGAGAGAGTCAGCCATGAGCGCACGCAGGAGTGTATCCTTGCGCCATTCCATGTAAAGACAATATAATCCATGTCGCTGATTATTTTCAGTTTAACATCTCCACCAATCCCAAGCGTATGTAAATAATGAAACAGTTGGGGGAATAGGTTAGTTTTATTACTGGCATAAAACAAAATAAATACACCACATAAAATGTCCTCCAAACTCCCACACGCTGCCATAACCATACCCTTGGCAAACCTAAGGTCACACAGACACAGCTCACTCCTGATACCCACGGAGCTATCAAACGCATTGGACTTCCAACCGCCGTGTTATTTGATTAGTCATGGTGACACACCTGGACTGAAGGCGAACGTGCATCCGCCTCTCCTGAACGGATGTCCACTATAATCAAAAGGGTGATATCCACAAACACTCAACACTCTCTTCAATGCCTTCACAAATAGGTTAAGTGATTGACCTTTTATTATATACTTCAGTGTGAAAGACTGAGTTTTCCGAAGTTAAGAAAAGTTATGTCTTCATTGCAGTGAACATAACACTTGATATTTCACTGCAGAGAACAGTACACATAATATTTCACTGCAGTCAGCCTAACACTTTGACGGAACTATTGTCATAAAAGCGTTACCTGCCCTTATGTGGTCCCCTTTATCGTATGTGTCTAGCGCAAAAACGTTGACGTCCTTTTTACGCTAGTTCCACATTGAACAGATGGTCTTTTATGGAGACAATATCACTTCTTGACGTTTGTTATTCTTTCGAAAATGTTTGAATTCGTTATAAACTGGAGATTGCTTTTTTTAACTCATCAATCGAGACTATTCGTTTCGCCAAAAGCCCATTTCTGGTGTCCCCCGCCGTGATATTGCTGGAATATTGCTAAAAGCGGCGTAAAACCTCACTCACTCAATCAATCAATCAATCAATCGTTTCGCCAAGCGCTTTTTTTGTTACTTGACCAGCGTGTAGCATTATTTTTCAAGATTTTGTTTGTTAACGTTGATTTTGTATATAATCATATCTAAATATATGATAAATATTTTTGGATACGTTTGTTTATATTTTTAAAGATTTTGCAAACACAAAACTACCTTTTAAGTCGCAAATACAGGGGTGGTTGGGGGTGGTGGTGAACCGTCCCTCTGGGTTAGGTAGGGAGCATTTGGGTTTCAAGGTTTTGCATTTGTAATGAAATAATTAAATTTTCAGGAAGACAACTTCACAAAAGGTATATGATAAATAGGACATTCCATGTGTCTCGTGAAATGTCACGTTCCAATCATCTCCTGGCTACCCGACTCGTGAAAATAGCTCCTTTCCACAGTCACTCAGTAAGAGAAACATGATACTTCACTCGACACATGGAATGTCCTATCTATTATATACTTTTTGTGAAGTTGTCTTCCTGAAAATTAAATTATTTTATTATTATCCTCTATATTTGCATCTCTATAAGTGAACTGGTGATGACATTATGAAGTCGCTCTGCATATCACACAACCTCTTGAGAGCGGACACTAGACATAGTAGCGATCCGTGTAATGCAAACATGGGTACTGATAGTGTCCCCAGGCCGAACTGAATTCAATTTGTCTTTTTGTGTGACACACATTTATCTCTTCACAGTTAGCGCACCATTCTACATAGCCTATCTACAGCCAGTTTCTATTCGTATCTGTTTCAAAACTGTGCTGAAGCAAGGTTGACTTTCTGAAGAAGGCGAAGAACACTGTCACACATGCAGGTCAAAAGGCTACATGAAAGTGACAGATCATGTCTAGTCTCTCGTATATTCCAACTAGGATCTGCGGGGTGATGGGGAGCTTCTGCATTGGTGGTTTTCCTTTCGATCGGAAAACCCTTTTCTTGACCAGGGCGAATGACCAGTCACATAGTGGGTTGACAAGCCCAGGCTCCAGATGGAGAAATTTCACAACGTTGAGATAGTCAGGTAAACTGTTTGCACTAATTGACCTTGCGAGGAAAGGACAGTACCGAAGTAACGTTGACCCACTTACTGGCACCGGTGTAAGAGCCAAGCGCAAGCAGAATCGGAAGTAGATCTTTACCAAAGATGTTTAGGTCTTCTTAGTGGACATGACATATGCTGACATATTGTAATCGCCACCTCACTGTCTAGGTGCTGGAATTATGTGACCACTGGTCCTGTAGCAATAGGTGTCAGCTGAATTATGTACATCGCCGACAACCAGAAGAATCTACGATGTATACACATGATCATTGTGTTGTAAGAGGTACCCTTATTCATTCATTACGTTGTTGTAGTGTTGTCTGTGTATACAACAATGTGTCGATCAACCCATCTCGACGCCCAACGTTCCGCCGAGACGCCAACAGTAGCCAATTCTTTTCTATTGATATGCACATCGCTTAAATTGTTGATATCTTTTCGCCACGCCGGGAAGGACCAATCGCCATGAAACGCACTGCTGCCGCTAGATTCGCACGCATCAGTTGAAAATGTATAATATGACATGGGTTCCCCTTTAATTGCGAAGGTAGTCACGTTAAAGGCCCCACAGAACTCCACCATCGAATATCTTCCCTCGCTTGAGATCCGAAAGTCGCGTGATGGTGTTTACGTCTTACAGTAGTCTTACAGTAGTACACAAGTAAGTCAAGCGCCTGAGGAACGATCGCCCGCCGCCACGTGTTGCACGTTTACCAATCAGGCTGATCAAGTGACACTTTGTTGTCTTCGTGTCTCCAATGTAATGTAACCAATGCTGTTATTCAATCAGTCTGTCTTGAGGAAACATCAGAGTATCATATAAGCGTTAAATTTCGCTTCCAAGGAAACCTATGATCTGAGTACGGGCACATACTTATCATTGTTCATCATAAACCCAAGACTTTTGAGTGAGTTCTTTTATGCACCATGCAGCTATTTACACTCCGATTAAGTTGCAGCTATGATCAGGAGGTCATCGAGATACACAAGAGCGAGAGCCAGGCCCCTTACGATTCAGTATATTGGTTATACAAGAGTTAAATCTCTGACATGTTTCTGGGCTGTAGCCTAGTATCTACCATATACATTACACGATTCTGCTCCTCGAACTTCCATTTTCAGCCGAGAGCATCATAGCAGTTTGGGTGGACCGGGAAACTGCGGCATGTTTAAGGTCAATCTTTGCCATATATCCGTTTCTAGGACGCAGTTTTACAGCCTTGTCTGTGTTATCAAAAGTCATGTTATTGGTACACACTTAGTCAATGACACTTTCTCCAGCATTCCTGCTGCAGTCGTGGATCAGACGTATATCGTTACAGTTAGACTTGGGCACAGCTCCCAGGCTACTGGCGATCGTAGGCTTTTCGTAGATTAGATCATTTTCAGCCCCAAGTTCGCTGACAATCTGTTGTGCCATCTTAGAAGCATTGTCAACACATATAGGAGATTTGGAATTTTGGCAATCTATGTTTTTTAAGTTCAACACGAGGATCTGTTATCCTGAAACCGCTAGTAATATCTGTTATTATGAAGCCTCGATTACAGTTTCCCTCTAGCTCTGCCTACCACCTGTGAATGGCATTGGTCAGAGGGCTTGGCTATCGTTGCTATTTGCGGCTACCAAACCGTAGGGTTGGTCTGATGTCGCTGTATGGTCATGAACATGTTTTGGATGGATTCATTGGCAATGTATACACACATAAGCAAATCTGCATTTTGTAAAACGACAACCTGCATGGTTTTGAAAGTATAAGCACTCTTCTCCGCCATATGTTGAAAGGATAGGTCTCCTGTTCTGATCACGGGTTGTTGTAACCATAGAAAAGAGCATAGTATAATTGTCAATGTCAGACCAGTTAAGAACAATCTATTTGATTTCTCCTGTATATATACTCAAATAACATGACTGATGGTATCGTGTGCCGTAGCAAATAATCGTCGAGGTATGAGGGTTAATTAAGGTAATCAATCTGGTTGACCATATTTCTTATCCTTAATCAATTGACTCAGGATCTAAGAGTGGGCGGAGACCCGCTGAACTACTGTTACCCCTTCTGGCTTAAGTTTAGAGCGTGGTGAATTTCTGAGTGCTGAGTGGCCTCCTGACCCTGAAAGATCTGGGGCATCTTCATTATCATCAACAACACTTTTAGGCTTAGTTACAAAGTATTGTATATAAAGGGGTTTGTCACCTGTATGCAAGACGGTATTACATCCCTCAACACCGCCTGCAGTATGTCTCTCAGCCTTGAGGAGCCATTTGAGCCGAGGAGGCTGTTCAACTCTGTGTTGCTGGCCAGGTCATTCGTAGTGCTGTATTTCTCCCTGTTGGACTCCCTTCTGTCTCCCTGTTGTCCAGTGAAGCAAACAGAGTGAAGGGAGCACATAGGAGTGTTTCCTTGCGCCACCCCACGAAAAGTCAATCACTGAAGCTGATTATTTTAAGTAATAAAATACTGAACAGTTTTGGTTATTCTCACCTTATTGAAAATATTGTAAATGATTTTGAGTCGAGTGAGTGCATGTAGTTCAACGTCACTGTCAGCAAGAATCTACCTGTTTCAAGGCGGTCTACCAGTAATTTGGAACCGGCAATCTAATGGATGACTAAATGGGCAACGACCAAAGCCATTTGGGTACGCTGACACACAAATCGTCAAGTCGGGGAGCAATACAACGACATGAAAACTCATATTTCCCCCCAGTTTTCTTGTAGTTCTTATGCTGACAAAAACTGAGCATTTTGGTCAAAGGGAACGGTAATAGTGGCTCCTTTTGACCAATTAGCGTCGCAAAATGTAATCGAAATGTAGGTAACACTGTTGCAAATATGAACACCTTATTTACGAGCATAATGTAAACGACGTGCCAGAAATCCAACATTTGATAGAAAGCTAGAGCACACAGTCTGTGTTTCAAGTTGAATGTAGTTAAATGTATCGAAATTGTCGTTATGATTGAACTAGTTTCTTTAGGTAATTGAACGTGATTGTAAGTGAGCTTATGTCCGTCGTTCCTTCGTCTAAAACTTTTCCAATTTGACATGTCTCAAACCACAATGGATACTAGTATATACATGTTTCATTAACATTGCTGGCAGGGCAGAAATATTGAAAATGGCGTTTTTGCATGTATTATTAAGAAATGTGATTACTATCAAATTCTAGACGGGACCTTTGCAACTGAAAATGTGTGCATCTCATTTATGAAATCTCCGAATAGCCTTCACAGATCTACAAATTTCTCAGATTTGTTTTTTAAAATGTCCCCCACGGCAACCATATGGGAAATGCAGTTTTCATGTACGACACTTCACTCATGTTTTTCTGCGTGTACTTGTTTTTTATCTTTTAAACTTTTTATTTGCAGGTCTTTGAAAGGCATTTAGAAGTGATACACATAAGGAAGAGAATATTGTCTATTACTAATCGCCTATCAGCGCCAATCATCTATTGGCTTTCCTTGTTAGTTTCTCCCCTTTGTTATTTTCTACCTTTTGTTATCTTATTATTCTGTTGTCCTTACCTGTACCTATATATGCTCTCTGCCTCATGACATTCATTCACCTGATGAAGGAGTAAGCATATACTGGGAAACGTTGTGTTCCTCATAATAAAGAAGTTGACATACATATATTCTCTTCCCTTTATTTGCTGTCAATATTTGGCATAGATCAATATTAATACATGAATGTGTATACATTGTACTCCAATAATTACTATCGGTCCTAATATTTGCCCTCGAATGCTCATATGGTGCAGCTCACTTATCACTACTGTCATGAAGATGTTGACACTGTATGTGTCTACTGATCCCAACTGTACCATTCAAATTGTTCACAGACGTCAGAGCAGCTTTTCTGCCACGGTAATCTTTTACAAATGTCCTAACATTCAGAATACACGGGTAATGTAGCATACAGAGAACATGATCGTTGTCTTACCCTTTTTGAATGTTTCTTTGGGACTCATTTTCATTCCCTTCGTGATATTAATGAAACACCTTGATTACTCAACCTTAGGGTGAGCTACAGATCTTCTGGCGTTTTCTTTTCAATACGTACAAGTGTTCTTATGTGGCTGCATGTACATTTAATGTACCTACCCGCATCAATTTCACAGATGAATTGTTTAATCTTAAATTATATGCAAAAATTCGGGTCGGTGTATTCTCGCCTTCGTTTACTTGCTCACTTGTGTAAACAACATCCAATTGTCAGTTCATATTCCCGAATTCAGATTGTTTTAAATTTTGCGGCACAATAGGCATATGATTGCATTATGTATAATAATACAAATCTGAATCTGAATATCAAACACTGTCACTTCACATGAGCCCGAAGAGGTCCTTGTTCTTTCAATATTATCCCAACGCAACCTTTTTAGGTCTTCAGATTTTTTAATTTTTTTTACGATTTGTAAGAAATATAATTACAATGATAATATGGAAGGTGGGGCACAATTTCACGGACATTGTACTTTCCCCTATTTCCATTGGTTCACTGTATATGTAAAACTCGTTCTTTGCCTGAGTATGTTTGTCTAAGATCTACTTCTGGTGTCCTCCACAGTGATTTTGCTGGAAAATTGCTAAAAACGGCGTGAAACCAATCTCACTTACTACATGTCCAAAGTATAATGTTTTCTCAAACTTTAACTTGTGAATATTACTTACTTCCACACAGCGACTACAAGACTTGTACCTATCGTAGGATATAAGTAATTTGTTTATAGAATGATTGAATTAGCGTTCAAAGAGGTATTAAGCTAAACTATATCAGTTATATCACGGCGTCTCAGTGTGTCAGCCTTAGAGGGTTACCTCTTTGGTGGACAAGGTATTGTGCTGACGAACCCAGAAACACAGTCAGATTAAATCTGGGATTCATCATCTGGGATCTGGGCTGATCATGGCTTTCTTGCACGCCTCAGAACAGGCGTCGAGGATGCCCCAGTGCAACCAACGCCCCCAAATCCGTTTATACCAGAGTATGTTCTGTTCAGTATGATCTATAATGTATTGTACATGTTATCTCGAACTTGTGAATAGTACTTAATGCCAATGCAATATCTGAAGGTCTTGCTGTGCTACAGCGAAGGTAGGACATTGGTAATATTTTGTCGCAAAATATACATATTCGTCCTGGCGTATTTAAAGTCTTATACCTCGTCGATGCGTCGTTGTCGTTTATCTTATTTAATTCGGACTCTCTTGTTTCGTCATTCAATGTAGAAACGTCTAGCATGTAGTGACAACTGAAACACCACTCCAGCACCACATTCTAAATGATTCACCAATTTTCCCCATTGGTATAATTGAAAATCGAAATTAGCTTATCAATCTTTACCCTCGAGGCCACCGTTGACTCGTGTAATGTGATACCAAGGTCAATTTACATAGGTTTCTAGCAATTGCGCAACAAACCTGACGAGAGACTTGCAGATTTTAGCCAAGGGCTTTAGTGCTTTCAAACAGTGTGAAGAGTTCCTTTATGTTTTCTTGGCACAAAATCAAGCGAGATAATTTGATCCCCTGGCGAACAAGTTCGGGAATAAGACTTGAAATGTACACTTCATCGGTTGACACAAAAGTGTGGACTTGGTGTTCTGTGAAATTGATCCCGATTCAAAAAGGGTAATATGATAATGTTATTGAATAATTTGCTTTTATTCATTGAAAGTCGTAAATGTAGTATTCATGTCGAAAATTTGAACTTGCATGTATTGGTGAAAACAGACATAATTATGAAAAGGATATTTGATGCACGACCTGATATAAACTTGAAATATACGTCATTGGTATTTGTATTTTGTCTTTGTGTCAGGATAAACAGCATCCACATGTACAATCGTCAGCTTTCAATACGAATTGATCTTAAAATGATAACTTCAGAATATGATATAATGACACCATCGTTTGCTTGAAGATGATACTGTCTGCATTGGAACGTTAAGGTAGCTAATAGGATACCAAAAATTGAATGAAATCTACCCGTTGTATCATGTGCCCAAACATGGCTGGCACAATTCCGAAAGAGACTTACTCCCTTGTGGTTAAGTGTTCGTCAACAAACCCCTTTCCACACGCGTACACCATCTGCATATCAGAACGGATGTTAGTCAAATGAAATTGTTATAATTATGTAAAATATTTTTGTGAAAGGGTCTGACGACAAACTCCTTAATCACAAAATGTATATTTCACCCATTTCCCGTTTTAAACCTACTGGAAAATATTGTGTCGAAAAGAAAACACCACCTACACCATGTTACCTGATGTTAATTAACAGAGGGTTATTTGTGCAGAATTGTCCTGCGAAATGGTATAGGTATAGCATTGAGGAACGCGACCAAGGTCTACACGAATAGTTAGGGAGTAAGATAGGCTACTTTAATTAGATTAATGTTTTAATAAACAAGTCTACAAATGAACCGTCAAGTGTCACAGGAGCATAACTTTCAGATGGGATGATTATTCGGTAAAATGTAAGCTCTGGGGTCTGTATTGGAGATTCTGAATGAGGGAGAAATGTTTCTGAATGAGGGAGAAATGTTTCAAAAATACCAAGAATCAACCTTTAATTGTGCCGCGTGAAAGGTCTAACTCAGATTCTCGATATGACAAGGTTTATGTGGCAGTAGAGACTGTCGTAAATATATTTGTAGTAAATGTTAGTGGCAGCAAGTAATTGAAGGGCTAGTAAAATGTCGACTGCTGTCACGGACAGATTTCAGCGGCACTGGAGTTATCAGCCTTTGTAAAAACAACTCAAACATGGCAGACATTATCGTTCGAGAAGTATCGGGATGATGCAGTTTCTTTATATATGCTCATTGTATCTGTGTATGAACGTTAAGAGGGCGATTAGAGTGAGAGTTGCATACAAGAGTACCTATTCGGAAACATTGACTTCCTACAAGTTTCCAACACTAATCTAGATTCGAGTTCGAAGACAGGCCTGTTTCAAGACAATCCAAATAGTAACGACATTTTCAACATTCGTGAATGTGCTCACATTATTCTTGGGCCTGTTACTTATTGCTGTTTCCGATTATATGACCCATTGTATTACATTTTGTGATTGTAAGCCTACAACTTTGTGCTTCAATATATTTTATTGATTAATAATTTATTCTTGCATGACCATTTTCCGAATATACAATATTGTTCTATATGTACCGAATACTGGGTCATCGTTTGCGTTTTGATTTGGAAATCGCCTCATAACACAAGTGCAATTCGTAACGTCTGGACACCCATGGACCACGCAAATAAGAGGTGTCCCATAACCTTCTTAGTTGTGTCGAAATCATCCTCGTGAATGAGTGAATACTATGAAACACCGAATACAGTCATAATCAAACTATTTCAGGGCAGCATGTAAATAAACTGGTTTGGACCAGTCTTTACCATTTTACCACGTTGACACATAATAAGAAAGGTCGCACATTGTTACCACTCTACCTTCATTCTTCGGAGGCCTTATCTCGAATGGATTTGGTATGCCCATATAACTCCCAAAATGTGACCGACTTCTTGACAAGCCAAGAGTAGAGCGGATCAATGTCGCTAATCAGTCCCAAAGGAAAGAGAAAAAGCGAGGTGTGCTAATGTCGATCATTCATCATTCATTTTCAACGCGAGGGCACAAAAAAATGTTGAAATCATAATTTTGTTCATGTTTATCTTAAACGAATCACGACACGACCCGTGTTGTTCTTCACAATAAGGACATTAGGCTGTAGAATGTGATGTGGGCTGCACATTGTAACGAATTATTACACCCAGACATAAATCCTAAAGAAATTAGTGAGGAAGTACACATGGAGTTTTCTAGTGTTGCAACACTGAACATTTGATCAAATGAAAGCTAAATAGAGCCACAACCATTGCCAAATTTGACTGAAACGTGGAGAACAATTTTTCGTATAATTTGTCATTAAATGATTGGATATTGTTCTTCTTGTTGACAAACGTTCAGAGAAGTGTTCTGGACAACTACTAGATCTGTCAATTACAACATGATTGTATCATCCACGTGCATGCTTCTGTGTGTGTGTGTGTGTGTGTGTGTGTGTGTGTGCGTGTGCGTGTGTGTCTGCGTGTGTGTCTGCTTGTACTAGTCCGGACCACTGAATACCACGGATGCCCCACTCAGACAAAGCATACCCCGAGCCGACCTGTCCTTGTTCTAATGGGAAACAACATGTACAATTACATGTTTTGGTTTGATATTCCCAACCTTCCGCTCACCGACGCCCTATTCACTTGACTAGAGGTAGTCAGCATACCTCTGGCACCACAAGACGCACGTGTGCATGTATGTAGCCGCAACATTGAATGGATTATCACAGAAGCAATTGTGGTTTCTATGAGTTGGTCGTTATACATGACAGCAATATTTTGCATGTATTGATGAGATAATATCGACTTTTCGAAAGGGACTTCCCAATTTAAACATTTTGCATTGATGTCACTTACGACAATAGCAGTCACAGACATCCTATGTGATTTTATAAATATGATCTGAATCTCCATGGCAGCTAAATTGAAAATGACATTTTTTACAAACTACAATGTTGTCTCCTTTTTATAAATGTATCTCTAAATATCTTAAGATGCAGTCAGTATGTGCTGTATGAACATGTCTATTGTATTCACTTGAAAACAACCTTGCTCCCAAACCTTGGATAAGATTATAGACAGGACCGTTATGTTGAATATTCAACATTGAAGAATGCAATTTCGCCTTTTACCCATTGACATTTGCATGTGTAATTATGAAATATGATGTAAAAGGTAATATCGACAGGGCCAAAGCTAAAACTTTGTGAATATGATTTCAGACAAGACATCTCTGCTCACTGTTATAATTCCGATCAAAACTTAAACATGTCCATCACAACAACCATATTTAAAACATCATTTTCATCCACTACAATGTACTCACCTTTTTCTACTGATATCATTTTAATACATATCATAACATTTATACCTATTGTTTTATTCTTCTAGCTTCCTTTTGAACCAATGCTTTCTCATCAATTAATCTATAGATTGACTCCTCCACTGAAGCAAACTGGAATTATGAAATTAAAATAAGGCATATCTGATCATAAGTAGCATTTGTTTCCAATTGAAATGGGAGTCCATTGATTGTAATCTATTTTCATATTGAACATCGTTATGATCGATTATTATTTTACAAAATTTATGCGTTATAAAACTACTCAGCCATTTTTGTTATGTTGCCAGTTATAGGTTTACCTGTATGTATATTGACACAACGAGTTTATATTACGTCAGTCTTAATTTGCCCTCAAATCCGCTTTTCATTATCTTCAAAACTCAGCGACGATATTACTAACCATTGTATACCATAAGAAATGTACCCACTTTAGTATAAATACGTTGATGAATGCGCATTCAGGAGATCCACATAGCCGCAAGCATCTAGCATGGTCACTTTTACACAAACTCGAGGAAGTCGATATTATAAGCACTTGACAGACAAGTGTGGGGCAGAAAGTGCCTAGTGGTTGCTTCATCTCGCCAACTCAATAATGTCTCTGCGAAACCGGCAGTTTCAACCCTACACACATGGTGGTGACACGTGACGTGGCGGAATGGTCACAACAACCCATGTAATTCTATCACTTTCCTCAACTTTGACCCCGTCATAATTACATTTCCCACTTGTTTAAGGATCGCTTAGAATGATTCACTAAATAAATGTATCGCCTGTTACCACTTCAACTCCCACATGGTCTGAACGACAAGAGTTTAAACCTTTTGACTCAATTACAGTGACGCTTGGTGATAAAATTACACCAAACATTAGCTGAACTGTAAATGTGAATGCAACACCTAACATGTGGTCCACGTGTATTGATGCTGTGCATACACATTGACAATTATATCATTTCCGAACACAAATGAAATAGCTATTGATGTTCACGTACATATTCATATATATACTATTTGTGTCGATACTGAAAAAAAGGTTCGGAACCGTAAATATGTTTTGTGATATTTTTTTATGAAATTGTGTGCACAGACCTCACTACAAAACATATCCCCAAAATATTCATGATCCCTATCTTTTTTGTTTATCATATACATACCATGCATATTTAAATAGCAATAACGAAATATGTCACTACCTAACTAAATGATCACTGGGGGTGGGACGGGGGTGTTGTTGTCGTAAATCCTATGACATTAAGATTGCAACCGTTTTCAAACCGAATACCCATCTTAATCATTTAAATGACGAACCTATCAAATATGTATAAATTTATCTTTCCAATCAATATGTCAAACTTACTTAATGGATTGTTAATACTAAGGTCATTCGAAAGAAAAACCAAGGGCATCAGTTGAGCCAGAAGGGAAATGTGTTTTAAAATCAGTATTTTCCCCAAAAGCAGTACCAGGTGTAATTCAGTCGATGTACAAACTCGAAATTCATGAGAATTTAAATGTAATCAGTCGTGGCATATATATTTCTTAAAAAATAAATTACCCTGTCGTAAAGAAAAATAAGTCTACGCCAGTTCTGAATACGTTAAAGGATGATTTTCTTCAGCGCCCCAAGACGAACAAAACATTCACTGTTTTCCCTAGAACAACTTTCACAGAATCTGCTAATCCATGCATCGATCTTTATCAAACGTCAAATCTTTAAACCCAGGATACTGAAAAGTGGCAATCGTGCGGAGACGAGATTAGCCACTAAACTCCGTCAACACTGCGGTAACCAGAACACGGCCAACCGTAAAAGAAGCAGCGTTTCACGAAAGGCTGTAAAACAGTGGCATTCAAACATTCAGTGTAACATATAGAAATTACAGAGCCAGATTCAATTTCTTTTTGGAAATGCAATAAAAAGCCCCATTGGGAACTAGAGCACCACAGATGCTTCCTAACAGGCGACACTTTGATCGTGTTTCCATTGTTATGCCACGGAAGGAAGGCCATTGGCTGAACATATAATAGGCATTTTGGACAATTTGGGTTGTCTTTGATTTCATTTGCATGTTATCATTCTATCTTACGTGGTGGTGTTTGTATGGGTACCTATTTATGAACAGCCTATGATGGTTTCTGGCAGTGCAAGGCACGGAAACAATTGTCGTCATTAGTTAAGCAGTTTAATACACAAAAATGTCAATGTGTCAAAGTAGTTATGCTGGTAGCCAAGGCGAGGCGAAGATGTTTATATCATTATTTAGAATGTCTAAGATATTTATTACAAGACGTTATCCGTTGTTTGTTAGTGTGTTCACAGTTTTATCTTCCTGGATCTCCCTCTAAGTAAAGATCAGCTCCCCGAGAGCTAATAGTCAAATAAGATAAGATAATTACAGTATGTGTGTGACCTGGCGATGTGGACCGTTGTAAATACTGTCAAATTCGGGTCTGTATGTTCCTTTTTAACTTACACACCCACCACCTCTCGTGATCCTATTATGCATACTGTCACTCCTGAACCACCAGGATACAAAATATCATCCTATTCTACAAATAATTTCTGGAAAGCACACACGGTGCCACAATTTTGAGGCAACCCTTGCCCAAGAAAACCGTCCGACATGAGTGTACTTGTGTTGGCAGTGTTGATATCGATCTTCATGATCCAATTTAGTCGTTCTGTACATCTTGATGACAACCATACACAACATGTTAACTGTTGATCCACAAACAATACGAATTTGTCCATCGCATTTTGTGATAATTCACCTGTTTGAAGTGGATCCGTCCCTAAAATATACTGTAGCTGTTGTGGAAATGGACTACTCAAACAAGGGAACATTATCATTCTTAACCAACAGATAATGGTAAATTTAGTTTCACAAGTTTTGTCCTGATGAAAATTAACCTTACGCCAATAGATACGACAATGAGATATTGGTATGGATCTGTTTAAAAAATCACGCCGTTGCGTAAGAAGCTCCTGAGGTGAAAGTGATTTGTATCCACGTTTTAAATCAGAGACAAAGGAAACCATATTGCTTCTGACTGCTTAAAGTATCAACATATACGCCGCTACTTATACAGTATATTTGAAACTGAATTATTGATTTCCTAGACAACTGATTTAGCATGATTTGGCTACGAGATAAGACGACATGCTTAATCATAAAATGAGCACGTCAAACCAGATTGAGGATGAGGACACTCTCCATGGGTTGCCACCATAAGTACATATACTCCAGACAAGAGCGCGTTCATCTCGCACGCTCCTTCTTCCTTTCCCTTTTTGAACCTGTTTGTCCGCGGGCCACTATTACCTTCTGGTGTGCCCGTGATACTACCAGGGCGCCGCCGAACACATTGATGTCATGAATTCGGAGACTGAGGCTACATAAAACAGGAGAACAAATTAGGGGTATGGTTTGATCACAACTCAATTGGTCGTAGGGATGACGAGGCTTGGGGGCTTATCGATTGATATCGTCCTGTTCTCTTTGGCGTTGACCCGTTGTGTTTTCCCTCCCTCTCCACATTCTGCCAAGGGGGTCAATAAAGCGATTTGTTGCCCCCTAGTTCAAATACTCCCAAGTGAATTTAAACCAACTGTTGGGACACTTTCATTATGAAGGGTTTTCAAGAGATTGGTATTTCCCGCTCTTGTCTGTGATGCTGAGGGTTAAAATTTTGACTCCGGGCAAAATTCCAGCGAAGTCTGAGAACGGGATGCAGGGACCAATATGTTCGACGTGCAAATCAAATCAGTTGATTTAGTTGACAATTTTCAAACGTTCTGATTCTAATCTATAGCAAGATGCTTTCAGATTCTATCCACCTATGTTTGCAAGACAAAGATGTTGAACCGATAGGTGTTGGATGATAACATAGACTTTGTGTCAATGGGGATAACATTTTATATCCTTTTACTTATAAAAGGATTCATTCAAACAAAGTATCTTTCCTAAAGCCTGTCCATATATGGTGCGATAAATAATCGGCAGATACTTTAAAATCTATCACAAGTATGTCGATAGGTATATACATCTACATTATACATTACAATCCATTTAAATGAGGGCGTTTGTAAATAATCGAACCTTGACCACACAATCCAGTGATTGACAACATGAGCATCGTCCCACGTAATTGAGATACGATGAGATACCATCGTTATTGGTTATTATGCTGCCATCGAAAAAGTACATACCTCATACTTCAAACGTTTTTGGGGTATTGGTAAATATGCCTCAATTAAGCAATTCTTGGTGAAACTGGATGCTGCAATATGTTTGTGCATAGCGAAGTAAGAGTAGTTAAATACTGGATAAAGTTACTGATAATGTAAGAATGTAGATATCCTCTTCAATATTATAAATTATTAAAGCAGTTGGATGATAAAGGTAAACAAAACTGGGTATCTGAAGTAAGAAATCTATTATTTACATGTGATGTTTCTTTTGTGTGGATTGCACAGGATATTGGAAACATTCAAATATTTATGGGAATATTTAAGCAGCGAGTGAAAGATATATTTGCACAAAACTGGAACGAAATTAAACTGTTTCGTCTTCGCATTATCTTAGCACTTATAGTAAACTAAAGACACATCTTCAACAGGAAATGTATTTATCTGTCTTACCAGACAAGTCAGTAATAAGATCGTTTTGTAAATTTAGAATCTCATTTCGTAATTTAATGTAAATATGTGTCATAAATCGAAAGATATTGATGCTGTTAACAGTGTTTGTACCAGTTGTGATAGAGGTGAAATTGAAGATGCATTCCATGTCTTATCTAAGTGTAACAAGTATTCCAAGTTAAGATCTTCATATCTCCCCTTCTTGAATCATGACTATAAATCTGAAATGTCAATGATCAATATTACCAACTCACAAAATAAACATGTTATCTTCAAAAATTGTTATCTTTTCCATGGCTATTTATATAAAGCATGTTTTTTTTCTATCAGATTCAAGAAGATGTAATTTCTGTATATGCATGTGACATTATATTATGGGTTAGAATCAATTGTACTTCAGGTCATATGGCCATAATACTGATAAACCCTTCTGCCTGTCTGTCTGTCTGAGATACCATCAACCAAGTCACTACGTATGAACATGTATCTAGCTTGTCGCCTTTTACAACATGCATAGGCTTCTGGGGACCGGCATTCTTACCCGGAATCCTCAGTAGTGTTGTACCTAACATCATAATAATACTCCAACAAAATATATTTCCAATTTATTTGTTACATATTATTTGTACATAATGTACTCTTGTCAAATAATGTTCGAAATTAGGAGAAAAACCTATAGGATTATGCCATCTTTTGATTCAATGATTTCAGCTCCGACTTCTTCAACGTATTCATTTAAGTAGGTTGATGGGAAATGTTCTTAATTCCAAAACAGACAGCTAACAGGCATAATAGGTCGTATAACAACGCGAGCCGTTACAAGACGAAAGAAAACCAGTGACAGATTCCTGCGACACAAACAGTTGGGATGAATTATATGGTCTAATTTGTTCCAACCTGTCAAATATCTAAAGCATATAAAGATCGAATGTCGGAAAAATTAGATGAAATTCAACAAAATGTGCAATACCATGGGAAAAAAACTACCATGTGGACTCAGGTTCTATCTGGGAGATTTTACTGCTTCTAGTTTTAATGTCTGGTACCGGAGACAGGAATTGGCGCCTTCTTTCAAATTGACCAAAGATTGCTGGCTACTGACGCACTCAAACACAAAGGCTATTGTTCGGCCAGCAGAACAAGAAAATGTAATCATTGCAAATGGAGGAATATCACAATCTTGACTTTGGGATCTGAAAAAGGACTGGGGCAATTTAAAAAGTATTGCAAACGGATTGGGATAAACCAACTCGTTAAAAATGCAAAGTACACTGGTTTCTACGACTTTTTTAAATAGTATGTTTTCGATCACTATTTTACTTTTTCTGCGAAAGGCTTACTTGAAATGTCTCACGTGGATTGAACTTATTTCGGAATGTTCATGTAAATATAGGTAATGAGATTATAAGGCATTGCAGCAGTTTTGAAAATGGAAAAACGCAATATTCACACTTGGAAGTTATATATGTCATTAATTAATGCTTAAAAGAAACGTGATCACGGATTTTATACTTTTCATATTTTGTTGATAATAATTCTGCATAAATCCAAATATTCCGCTCTGGGCAGCTAGCTTTATCGTTTTCTTCGAAGGGAACACCTCTTATCAAAGAATACAAATCAAAGTAATGATTAGACCTTTACGTGATGTTTGCGTGCATTTTTGTTGGTTTCATTTCGCTCTTAAAAATACCAATATTCAGAAGTTCATTCTCATAGCTATTGCTCATGACCGATAACCTGCTTTCAAAATACGAAACTGATTCCAGTTGTAAGATTGTGTTGACTTCCGGTGAAATCACACTAAACCATTCTATTTACAAATTTGTTGCTTTGCCTTTCGAACAAATTGGTTTCTTCTTTAAAATCCCTATTAGTCATAACAATATAAAACGGAATTTTCCGAAATGAACAAAACGGGTGATATCGGCGGTCACGTCTCCATCTAACTCCTAACAGCGTCAAGCCATGGCTTGTCTCGGTAAAATCCTCCGCTGCCCAAACTCAACGCAGCGCGCTGAATAGGGATATCATTTTCTGCGAGATTTACGGCGCTGTTTCTATCCTGCTTGATCTTAATGCTTCGAGACTAATTCATTCATTTCGACAACTCACTGTTTCATGATGGCTTTAAACGCAGGCAAATGAAACAGTAATATTCCCTTTGGAGCCACCGCAGTGACTGCCGATCCCACATCATGTATTGACTTACCAACAGCCAAAGGAAACTTACAACAGAATACGTGTTTAGATAGAACTGTAGAAGGTGTATGCATCTGACTAATTATGAATATATGTACAATGATATGGAATATGTATTATTAATCGCAAATACATGGATACACTGTCTGTTCCATTTTGACGTGCATGTGTTGTAATTTAAATCAGATTCTACGAATCACATAAAACGATGTATTGTATAAAGTCTCGTTCGGGAATAAATACGATTTTTATCATTGTCCAAAGAACTAACTGTGTCATACATAGAGGAAATGAATATATAAAATAGATATGTTTACTTCCCTCTTCCTGCATATGTCATGACACTTAGGATATTCTGGAGGCATTCTCATTCAAGCATTCGTGACTTTGTGCATGTGTTTGTAACTAACATCATACCCTATCCTTTTCATAAACACCTGTCGCTATTATTTGATAGTAATTCATGATCATTAACGCATGACGTTGATAGCGGTAGTGGTTTATTTAGAAAGATACCAGTGTGACGCAGGTGAACGCAGCCAAGCCTCCTAGATATAAGACAACTAAATCTACTCGGTCATAAAATACTAGAGTGCTATAATTGGTTTTGTCTTGAACTCACTAATACTCGTAAAACCAAACCGTTTTTTCATCCCTTGAAACCGTTTGCAGCTTGGCAAAGATCAGCCTCAAGGTAATATGACATTTTAGTCCCATTCTTTCGCTGGAATATTTCCAACGTCCTTCCAACTGGCGGGATGGGTCTCAATGCCAAGCCGTCATCTTATTGATAAATATTTTATGAGTTTTTATAGATTTAGCCTTTTTTCCCAAACTTGTTAACGCATTTGTTGGCAGTATTCATCTCACGGTACCAATACACAATCTGAAACGACGTGTACATGAACTGCCTAGCTGCAACTTCCTATGACTAAAAGTTCCCAACGTGAGGCTTGGTCCCATTCCTCTGGCTCAGTGATTGATATTGCTCTGGTGTTTACGTGTTTAGCATTGGGATTATGTGTTCCTGCTGTACGCAACGGAGAATAAGAATATTAATCAACTATGGATCATTGGGCCTATCAGATTTGAGAATTAATCCATCAGTTAGATCGGTCAAGCAGAAAGCCAATGTCCAAAGGAACAATTAGTTACCGCTGTGATTTGTGGTCAGTATGGTCTAGCCGCACTGGACCAAGTGATAATATTTGAACTCTGTGACCTATCTTTGTCTTTAGGACTCCAAGAATGCAGTAGAACTGAATATTCTCTTTTATGAATGGAGGACGGTTGGTTGTGAATCATCCCTGTTGAAGCGCTGCTGAATTTCTGGACCCGGGGGAAACATTGTATAAGGGCTAATCATCGTGCATTCAATCTTTCTGATGATTTGAGCTAGGATTAGGGTTACTAGCTGAATCAATCATTTAAGAAAGAACACTCACCTCCCAGTGTGTCAAACAAGGTTATACAAATACATACGGCAATCTCAGATCCAGTCGTCGGCTCTAGTTGCATCTTCTGTCAATCGTATATGCACAGCTCTCTCTCACGCAGACACAGCATCAAGGTATATATTCTCTCTCCCTTCTCGTCTAAAATAGCGTGTAGGTAGCCAAAGAGTTACGTTGATCACGTCGAGGTTCCGGGTTCTATTCTCAACATGGGTGCACTGGATAAAGCCTATTTCTAATTTTCGTATTTTGTTGACATATTGCTTACAAATGGTGTAACACTATACTCCCCCATTCACTCACTCATTGAAATAACGTGTGTCAATGGTAAGACAATTACGCATATATGTAAACATTTTGTTTGTCAGAAATCGTGTGAAGTATCCTACATGTACTTTCGCGGTTCAAGCCATCAGTCTGGTTTGGACAATTATGGCCGTAACTTTATAATTACTGCGAGTGGATAATATCCTTACAATGTATCTTTGCAATTTTCTGGATCCATTGGCGGTCTCGTGATCAAAGGCGCCGCATTTCCTTGCACAGAGTTACTTCCCTTAGCCGTCCCGGGAACTAATGCCAGGTATTTACCGATTATTATCTTAAGTTCGCCAGGAACTCAGCTGTGAGAATCACCAGAGTGGTAAACGCCTACGACGAAGGCAATTTTGGTTCCATTAAAAAAAAAATTACTAAACCCACTCTGGTATAACTAACCTCACTCACTCATTCACTGATCTTTAAGCTAATGGGTTTGAATTAATGTCCTTGAAATCTATAACCTATCCGGTCGCTGTAGTTAATCGTTTCTATTTTCTAATATTATTACTCTAAAAATCCTGTCTGTTTTAAACCCTTCATCTGTCAAGCGCTATAGAACACCATTTCAAATAGACTGGTTTTCCAAACAATTACACAATTATGAAACAGTTTCTTTTCCTTCAACTTTCCCTTCAGAGTAAATCCTTATTTCACAGACGTGAGTTTTTTACTCCATCCATCTATATGTTATAATGACTTTCCTCCCAGCTGTGAGTTTTTTCGCGATGTTCATGTATGTTAAAGCGTATTCATCATTGTCAACCAGGTCCCGGCAAGCTGGCAAGCTGGCGCTCCGTTTAAACATTAAAATTAATTCAACTTTCCGAATATATGAAAATATTTTAATATTGTTTTTCGCCAATTATGTGTAAGGCAACAAGTTATGTGTAGTATAGGTTTGTTTTGTTTGTTGTTTAACGCCGCACTCAGCAATATCCCAGCTTAATGACGGCGGTCTGTAACTAATCGAGTCTGGGCCAGACAATCCAATGATTGACATCACGATCTATGCAATTTGGATACGATGATATGCAATCAACCAGTTCAGCGAGCCTGACCACCCGATCCCGTTAGTCGCCTCTTCCAAGCATAGTCTCCTTTTAGGGCAAGCATGGGTTACTACAGACCTATTCTAACTTATAACGTACAATGTATGTCATGACATTTATAGCGAAACATATTCAGGAAAATAAAAATATTGTCATTTTGTGAAAATATGAAAATGCTAGTGAGTGAGCTAATTGTGTTAACGCCGCTTTGACCAGTATTCAAGTCATCTCACGGTGTGTCAGCTTGATGGAGGAAAGGCCGAAGTGATGCAGGTCTCAGACGTTTAAGCCGTGAAACAGACAAGAACCAGTATGAGATTGACAAAGCTAGAAACATAACTGGTCACCCACGATCATACACAGCGAGTTGTGGCCCCTTAGACGACTGGGTCATATCTATTGAAATACTACTGTAGAATATTTTCAAACTGAATTTGTCATCGGGTAAACTAGAAGGCTGTAACAAGCTGTATAAACACGTCACACTGCTATTCTGCAACCGACCGCAGCACGACATCTTGATTACAACGTTTCTTGCAAAACAGAGGGTTAACTGAGCATCTGTGTCTAATGCTCCGTGTTTCTGTGAAGAATCGTCTCGTTTCTAAATACAAAAATAGGTTAATAAGGAAAATGCGCAAAACATCCACGCCTACGCTGAAAGTGTTTTGGGGTTTTGTTTGTTACAATTGCAAAATTGGGAGAACTTTTTTGTGTGTAGTTCGCACCATCACTGTAAGCAGTTATATGATGACGCTCTCTCTCTCTCTCTCTCTCTCCCTCTCCCTCTCTCTCTCTCTCTCTCTCTCTCTCTCTCTCTTACTTTGCATTTTATAAATATACACAATCATGTAAATACACAATGGAACTTCTCAACATTAACAATATTTTAATTTTATATACATAACTAAATCTTAAAGTGTCAATAGAAAAGACAATTTCAATTTTGTCATCATCGTTTTTGTAATACCTGTGTACAAATTACTTGAATAGTTTTGAATTGACTAATTTACCTAAATGTACCACGAAAACAAGGATCTAAAGCCTGTTTAACACAAATAACACGAATAACATGCATAATGTGTTTCACCGACAGACACTTCACGAGCAGTCTTTATGTACATACGGGTATCTAAGAAGGTGTTACTTTGTTCCCTTGTCCGAAAAATATACCGATAGTGTAATTTCTCATGTGTATGTTCGTTGGAGTCTTTATATCAGTTATAGCTATTCTCTCAACTCAATTACCGTACTGTTTGATTCTATCATTAACGTACTTGGCACATATGCGTCAAGAGGATTACGGTGTTATTTGTCACCGGAATATATTTCATTCACACTTATGCAGTATGTAAATTGTATTTTTCTCAAAGCACAACTAGGTACAAGCATGCACTTGGCTATCTTGTTACTGTTGTAAATATGTTTAGGGGCGGGCTTTGGGAGTCGTGATTTGTACCAATTCCTTTACATCTAGTCATGATGTGAATATAATATGTGTAAAATATATATATGTCCTTGACAATTCTTCAAAATAAACATATTTGCTTAATATTGTTGAAACAAAAATTGTCTGCCACAAAATTTACATTGTTGCGAGATGGGGGGTTTTCATATACAATATTTAGGCCTATAGTTTTAATTACAAAATTATCTCGTTTTGGCAGCCCACTCCAAATATATCAAGTAGTCGGCCCTTTTTAACAAGGTCAATACATTACTCTTATTACATTATCATTCCTCTGATATTTTACCTTTCCTCTCAAACTTAAATGGAATATCTTGAAATAGTAAGAGGGAGAAACACTGGGATAGATGTTGAAAACAGAATCTGTAATTATTGTGAACGTTATGGAATTATTTATTTTGACAATGAATATCACTTTCTTCTCGCATTTCTTCACTGCATACTCAGAGCATAGTTCCGATTTATCACAACAACCCCTGTCTAGAAATGTATGAATCTATCATGTCTACTACAAACACTAAATGTTTGTCCGACCTATCAAAATATATCTACTTTGATTTTAAACTTAGAACATTAATAATTATTAAGATATACATGAACTTCACCTTGCTCAAATTAAGTCAAATTATACCAATATTGTATATTTCACCAAAGATTTTGTACTTTGGGCCAAAGGCCTTTATATCTTGGAGAATAATCGATTTTGTGCATATACGCATTACCTTAACATACTGTAGTGTCTCTAACCCAAAAGCTGAGATTATCAAAGCGCATCTTTTACAATTATTTTAACCAATTGCCACCACTCAGGATATCGGGTGAATGTTGTACGTGTTACGTGCAAAATACCAAAGTATATCTAGTCTGTCACATATATGCTATTGTTTAGGTACATGTACGTGTATGTGTATAAACTGCCGGGCAAAAGAAAGCATACACCAGAAAATTGGATTTGACCAAAAAGTTACAAACGTCATCATAACGACACTCGGTTGAGAACCGTCGCCAAAACACTGCAAACCTAAGGTCCAAAACACAACTACGATACCCGTATCAAATACACCACCATCATTTATTGATTGTTTCATTTAAGCCACCATCTAGCATTGGTGTATACTTTCGTTTGCCCGGCAGTTTATCAATTTTAGGTAACCCTAGCCTATTATATTAAGTTCCAGTTGCCCTATTGTTATGAGTTTATATAGTTCCATTGTTAAAGACACGTACATTTATTAATTGGGATTTAATCATGAACACGTGTAGAGCCGTACAGAAAGTCTCAGCTCAAAATATCGAGTGACAAAATCGTTGTGCAACTGTAGCGCCGGCTATTGCAAATGATGTTGATTGCCGGCCCACGATGCCCCGTGTACACGTTCAGCTACTTCATCATCTTTGATACAATTGGTCCGTTTTCCGGGTCGGGAGGAGAAGGATCTATACACATTTCAAAGCAAAGATTTCCTTCTTGTTTTAGACAGAGAAACTCAATGTTCAATTCCCATGCCTTCAAATCAGTGCCTGACAGCGAGAGTGGCGTTCAACGTTGTCGAGTAATTATTGCAGACATTTTGAAATGTGAATTATTTTGTAATCTATCATATAAATTGCGTTGCCCTTGTCATCTCGTGCCTTATTATAAGAACACTGGTAAAAAAAGTGTGACCATTTGACCATAAATATAACTAAGGGTTGCTTCGAGTGTGTGAGGTGGGTTTTACGCCGCTTTTATTCATATTCCAGAAACACCACGGCGAGGAACACCAGCAATGGTGTTCACCCACTGTGCGTGTACTGGGAATCGACTCCGTGCCTTCGGTGTGACGAATGAACGCTTTAGCCACAAGGCTACCATACTGCTCAGGGTTGCTCAGACTGAAGTTTTGATGTTCTCGTTAGAGATTTATCTGATTTTTCCATAAGAAGCAGCACATTGCATTAACATTTTTGAAATCAGACGGAAGTAACCTATGATGATTTATTTAATTTTCCTCTTCATTATGTCTTCACTACTTGACAAACTGTAAAACAAACCCATAATGTAACCACATGAAATGTGTCTGTGACACTGTTCTCGATTGACACATCACTATCGCAATGGGACACTCCTTGACTGGCTGTTTAGAAACATATTCCAAATAAAACATACACGAATCAGTTAGTTGTTCAATACAAAATAATCTAACAGAAAAGGTGTTAATAGCAAAGGCAACAAAATGAGAAATAAATCATTCGCGGTTTATACATCCCAAGAGTGTGATCAGAGAGACTTGAACCAATGTCCATTCATCACTTTTTAATCGAACCTTTGGTAATTGGATTATGATGTCTGTGATTTTCAGCAAGCTTTGTCTCCATTTGAAAGAAACTTATTACTGTCTTGAAATCGCTTCTTTTGTCAGTCCTTTGTCATTGATTTAATAGCTGTGCAACGGTTTGGAATAAAACACTGGTCTTTTGCCAAAGCTGGTATAATTATTGCTGTTTTTATTTGTAATAGTAGGGCAGGTCCTTCATCTTAACAGATGAGGAAAAGGCACACGTACCTAATTACTGACATTGACATCATCTCTATTGGATTTGGCATAGATGCATATGCAGGATTAGACCCTTCATTTACTTTTCATTCAATGGAACTGAGGGGTTTCACTTGAGAATAGGTCATGCTTGTCATAAGAACTGACTACAATTGGAATCGTGGGATGAAGCTCTGGGACATTCCTGATTGCGCGTGTAATCATGCACCGAGTCACCATACCCGTGCTCGTGGGTTTAACCGAAGTGGTAAACGTCTGCGACCTGCATCACTTCCGGCTTTCCTCCCACATTAAGCTGACACGCCGTGATATAACTGGAATACTGTTAAAAGCGCCGTTAAACCCAACTCACTCACTCACTCACTCACTCACTCATGCCCCGAGATCGTGGTTAATCCTGGTGTGCTTGGTCCAGACTTGAACATTTACAGGTCGCTGAATAACTGTGATATTGATCACAACATTCTCTCCCTTACTTGGATTTGATAGTGAATGCTGTGTGATCATAGGTGATTTTAGATACAACTATTCACCTTTTGATCTTCGAAGTATGTTGTCACTTCTTTCAATTCTATATTTACACGGTGATGCACTTAATACCTTTACCTACCACAGAAGACGTGACTATTAACATAATATGGGTCGATGTAGTTGACCGTATGGCCAGGTACTGATCGCGAGATTATTTCATTTCACTATGCATTCAGTTAAGGTGAGGGGGGCGGATGTGCTGTACACTGAGAATCGGGTTCGTTGTGTCTAGGTTTGTCTGCAACATACCTGCGAGTTCCACTAAAGTGGTTAACGTCGAATACCTGCATCACTTTGGCCTTTCCTCCCACATTTAAATGACACGCCGTGATAAAACTGAAACACTCATATTCAAAAACCCTTCACTCAAGTAAAGGCTTAAAGTTACGGAGTGAGTGAGTGAGTGAGTGAGTGAGTGAGTTAGGTGCAGCAATATTCCAACTATGTCAGTGCAGAGATGAGCCAGGAATTGACTTCGCACAATGTAAATACTAGGCTGCCACGCCAACCCTCCTTAAAGTGGACATAGTTTGGCTGTCTATTGATTTGTAAATATGTTTAATCTTTTTTAAACTCTTACAACGATGGCTAGGTTTAACAAGCCGTGGCCAAGTCACACCAGAGTTCGATTCCCAATATTGGTACAATGTGTGAAGCCCATTTCTGGTGTCCCCTGGATTTTGGAATATTGCTAAAAGCGACGTAAAACCAAATTACCTACTCAATAATATTGCCCGGAAAAAGGGCTTGAGCATGATTAACTGATAGGTCTATGGCGCCACAATTCACTCTGTAGAGTTGCGTCCCATAACAGGTACACAGTTCGTTGGTCGTGGCTTCGAATTCAACATTATGATCAAGTTTGGTTCATACCCATGCTTGTTGTAAAGTAAACACCCATCACTTTTGTTGTATTTTCCCCTATTTACTCACTCACTCACTCAACAAAAATGGAAAGACAGTATCAAAGGCAGGATTGGACCAAATCCCAACAATACTTTCAATATTTACAATCACTTTAAAGCGCATCATTAGTAGGTCGGTTTTGAATTTAATGTTATGCGTAATCGTCTTCGACTAAATCAGCTGAAAAAATCTGAAAATCAATTTCAATTTCGACTGTGAGGGGTTTAAGGTTTTTCTCAAAATGCGTTCTCTCCCATCCTGATATCAGTTCTTTTTAGCTAAAAACTGTCTGAGCCTGATTTAGAGCAAAACGACCGTCTCTTCCCCAGTCGTAATTGGGGAATAAAGACCATTGATTTTGAAAACAGGTACAAATCGTTTTCCCTGACATATAAGATTCCGTCCATGCCAATTGCTTTCACATCAGAGGGCTGGGGATTCGAATATTCATGGTGACCCATTGAGATTTATCTTCCTTAGCCATGGCGAACAGATTGGAGATGTTGTCTTCTGTGTTTGGTTAGCTATCAGGGCAACTCTACGGTGTAGGCTGGAACCATGAAGCAAGAGGCGAAGATTACAAGAAACTATTATATTCACTTCATTATATGCCATCACTGAAGTCGAATGTGTGTATTGGTGATCATAAAACGTTACAACTGACTGAAATTTACTGCTCTTCTTTATAATGTTACGATATACTGGCATCCACAGAAGAGACAAGAGAGAACGTATGGGAAAGATGGGTGGAGTGAAGAGAGAGGTGGAGGGGGAGACATTTGTAGATGGTGGTGGAGTGAAAGATTGTTGAGAAAAAAGGGGCTGAGAGATTCAGGGAAAGGGAGGGAGAGAAAGATGATGGACAGACAGGCCATGGCGAGAGATTGAGAGAGCGGGTGGAGAGAAAGAGGGTTGATAGTAAGGTTGAGAGAGATTGAGAGAGAGGGTGAGAGAAAGAGGGTGGATAGACAGGCCATGTCGAGACATTGAGAGAGAGGGTGGAGAGAAGGAGGGTGGATAGTAAGGTGGAGAGAGATTTAAAGAGGAATGCAGAAAAAAGTGCGGTTAGAAAGGTGGTGGAGAGATTCAGAGAGGCGGTGGGGAGAAAGAGGGTGGAGAGAGATTCAGAGAGATGGTGGGGAGAAACAGGGGTGAAAGAAAGGTGGTGGAGAGGGATTTAAAGAGGGGAGGGGAGAAAGAGGGTGGAAAGAAAGGTGGTGGGGAGATTCAGTGAGGCAGTGGGGAGAAAGACGGTGGAGAGAGATTTAGAGAGGGGGTTGAGAGAAAGAGGGTGGAAATACAGGTGGCGGAAAAAGGGGATGGGGAGAAACAGGGGTGATAGAAAGGTGGTGGAGAGAGATTTATAGAGGGAAGGGGAGAAAGAGGGTGGAAAGAAAGGTGGTGGGGGTATGGGATGGGGAGATTCAGAGAGGCAGTGGGGAGAAAGAGGGTGGAGAGAGATTTAGAGAGGGGGTGGAGAGAAAGAGGGTGGAAATACAGGTGGCGGAGAAAGGGGTTCGGGACTAAAGGGGTGATAGAAAGGTGGTGGAGAGGGATTTTGAGAGGGGGTTTGGAGAAAGAGGGTGGAAAGAAAGGTGGTAGGGGGAGGGGGTTGGGAGAAAGAGGGTGAATGAAAAGGTGGCGGAGAGAGGAGAAAGAGGGGTGATAGAAAGGTGGGGGGGGGGGTGAGAGATTTAGAGAGGGGAGGGGAGAAAGAGGGTGGAAAGAAAGGTGGGGGTGAGAGATTTAGAGAGGGGGTGGGGAGAAAGAGGGTGAATAGAAAGGTGGTGAATAGAAAGGTGGTGGAGAGAGATTTAGAAAGGGGGTGGGGAGAAAGAGGGTGAAAAGAAAGGTGGCGGAAAGAGATTTAGAGAAGGGTGGGGAGAAAGAGGGTGTAAAGAAAGGTGGTGGAAAGCGATTTAGAGAGGGTGGGGAGAAAGAAGGTGGATAGAAAGGTGGTGGAGAAAGAGTGCTTAGTGCTGACAAACCTATGACTATTATTTGGACGAATCTTGGAAAACACCATCCAAAATATTTTCCACTGCACGTATTGTGCCGCGAAATCTTTTATTGCGACAAACCGATTGTGTTCAAAGTGTAAATGTTCAAATCTAATTGTATTATATCATGTGATTTATCAAATGAAAGCTTCCTTTTGTGTTCTTTTACGTATAGATGATATTTGTACAGCGTGAAACACAAATTGATGTGAAACACAACTATCTGGTTGATATGTTTTTGGTACATTTTAATAACATTTCGTCTGAGTAAGAAACATATGAAAATTATATGAAACATTGTCAAAAACATTGTCAGAAGAACTTAATATAAAGGAATTATCCGGGTATTCCCACTTTCCGTCTCTGATTTGCAAACTTCGTTCACCCGGTGCAAAGTCTGACCTTCATCGATGCTTTGAACAGTCAAATCTACAGGAAACATCAGCTTCGTATGACTGCAATGTTCTGGATGGATCAGTTGCATCCTTTGCCTTCTATTGGAATTGGCACCTTTGATGATTTTGGTGACAGTGTTTCCATTCCATAGCTCACTGGTCAGAAACAGTTTGCCAGTAGACTGAACATTGTGTGGGATTCTTACATTTAGCTTGTTCAGAGAGGAACAGGTGTGCGTCGAAAGGTATCCCATCAGGCATAGATGCCAGTCCAGTGAATGAGTTCCTGCGTAATGCTCAGAATAAGAAAGCATTATTTGAATTCCTTACTTCAAAGGTTGCAAACACGAGGAAGCAGATACAAGGATGGTCATTCTTACTTTGCATGATTTGGCAAATGGTGCGACTTCACTACAGACACGTACAATGGCTACAGATGTTTTGGCCTTCCTTACTGGAAAAAAATCTTGACATGATTCCAAGCAGAATGAAAAAGAGCTTTGGCTATGTTCACATCAATAACATTTGTAACCGTTTGGGAAAGCTTCATTTTCGTGCTTCACCAGTCTTTTAAGCCTTTTGGGGCTGTGACACATCATCAGCATTTGTTGGGAAAGGTGAAAAGACAGCCCGGCAAGCTTGGCAGGCTCTTGATGACGTCAAAGAAACTTTTGTGCAACTAGCTCACCACCCATTGCAAGTACTGAACATAGATTCTGGTCACTTCCAAATGCTTGAGCGTTTTACTGTTGTCATGTTTGACAAGACAAGCCCTCTGCAATCAATCAATGAGCTGAGAATGGATCCCTTCCGCCACAAAAATCGACCGATGGACAAGCTTACTCCAACTCTAGAAAGCCTTGCTACACCATACCAGCCGTGACATTTATCAAGCAGGAATTTGGACAGCCAGCACACATGTACAAAATTTATCTCCAAGCCCTGAACGTTTCGGGTGGACCAAATTTGATACATCATGGAATCCAGTTTGGATTGCAGTCCCAGAGGTGTCCAAAGACATCCATGGAACTCACCAAATATACATGCAAATAAAAATGCGTGATTTGTATGTGTTTAAAAGCTCATTTGTACTGCACACCTTTGCAGATGTAAATGTTGTGAACAGTTGTCATAAGCTTGTGCTCCCTTGACTGAATGACATCGTCTGTCTCCAGTACATTTAGAATTAAATACATTTTGTCTTTTTTGATATTTTTATTTTCTTCCAATTATCATTGTAATCACATTATCAAAGTATGAAAAGAGTTTTCATTTGCTATATAACATGTCATAGTTGTGAGTTAACATTTTTACTTATTTTTACATTGCCGAAAAAGTGATTTGGCGGCCATATTGGATTTTAGTTTAAATTATATTTCAAGGTGGCTCTGTTCAAAACTCAGTATGGGTGGCTGTATGTGGCGGCCAAATGTGGTGCTTTTATTCGTGTTGTAACAATAACTTGGTTAAGCCGCTTGACTATGAAACACCACATGACTCACACACTAGATGTGAAAACTTGAAAAATACAATGTTGGTGTCATGTGTCGTGATGTTTTGGGCATGTCATCAGGCATCTCTGACATCACTGACTATATACGCTGCGTGTGGTTGCTCCTTGATGATCAACATCATGCAATAACACACATGACGACTGACCTGTGAAGATCCTGGTGAGAGTAGGTCTTCAGCAACCCATGCTTGCTGTAGGAGACGACAACACTTGTCGGAAGAGGCGACTAACTGGATAGGGTTGTCAGGTTCGCTGACTTGGTTGATGCATGTCCTCGTATCACAATTGCGAGGATCGATGCTCATCATATCAATCACCTGATTGTCTGGACCAGACTCGATTATTTACAGACAGCCGTCTTAAAGCTGGAATATCGCTGAGTGAGGCATTAAACAACAAACAACATCATGACTATTTGCATAAAGGCAACATCGACTGAATGATCGTCGATTTGATTCACATAACAACCGTTATTTCACGATGCATAATGCACTGTGATTTTTCAGAACATAGAATGGGCGAAGTTGCATAGTATTTACACTTACACACTGAAACAAATGCAATATTTTTATCTTAAAATGAAACATACTAGCATGGTGCAATTATATACAGGAAATTACATAAGAGACACATACATTGTGTACCTGGGGAAGACTTCACTTCTCGTGCAAAATATGACGTCTTACACAGAATGTTCTGTGGTTTTCATCTTTGACCTCACAGTTTATGCGTAAAAAGTCCGTGCATCCCCCTTTGTTCAACAAAACGGATCACATCATATTCTGAAGGACAAAAAGGGATGTATTGCCAATTTGGGTCAACCGGATATGCAAATGAGTGAAACGATTCTGAAAACTCATTCAGATTTGATTCATATTTATGTCAATTGCATGTCAAAAGATTCAGTGCATAAGTACGGCAACAGTTTTCAACAGGCTGATTTTTAAGGTTTTAATTATAAGGAAGTATTTTTCTAATATTTTGAACATGAGCAATTCTTTGACCCAGGAGATGTAGATACAGCACAAACATGGAAACATCATCGTAGGTCACACAGATTTGTTCATGCTTAGACTTTCTCTCTGAAAATCGGTCTGCATCACTTCAGACATATTGCATTTTATGATGCCAGAAGATAAAAAGTGTTAGACAAAACAGATATGCTAGATGTCAGCCACTTGAAAATGCCTGATAATTGTCACAGCAAATTTGTCAAAGTTCCTAAATTGTAAAATCTCTTTTCCAGTGAGCCAAAATGGAAACGGGCCCGTATCGTACCTCGTCCGTGGCTAACGTTTCACAGTAAAGTACTTTTCACACATGACTCAGACGCAACGCATAACATTTGGGTTGAAGGGTAATTCCATCATTAACCTTACGTCGCAAAAAGCCTGATTCTGCCGTCTGTCGATTAATTAATTAATTACGCAGCACCCACCCCAAATCACAGATACAGAAGTATATATACCAACGTCTCTAGTCGTGAAAATCGATTTAATTGAACTACAACCTCGTAAATAAGGGGCACGGGCACACAACATGAAAACGTGTAACACGCAAGCGAATACACGAAACTTTTCAGCAAAACAACATCTGTCCGTAGAGGTCCAGTAACGTTGTCATGATATCAAAAGAAGTCGTAATGACGTCGTTGTAACGTCAAGAGAAGTTTTGTGTCGTCGTGACGACGTCAAAGTGGAGTGAACGTTTTTTGAAATGCTTCAACAATTTCCCTCAAAACATAACTTGTCCTCCATGTGCATCACTTTGCTTTTGTACTGATATTGAATTCCGCCTGAGAATGACGGCGGTATCATGGGCAATCAGGCGTTGACTCGAGGCGCCTTTCAACATTCCAACCCGGATGACGGGTTTTCTTTAGCCAATTTGATCTTATATCCTATAGCCGCATATTGAGATTATTTCAATTCTGGGATTCACACGCGCCATCTTTAATACTCGCTTGGGACGCTGGAACACTTAAAAACATTAAGTAAGAAAAACTCTTATTCTGTAATTGCTGTAGTGTAATATATACTCACATCATACATTCTAATTCCCGAACCTCTTACAGAATAGATATTCGAAAGTTCATTTTCAAATTCAAAAGCAAGCTACAATAATTGTATCATTTTAAGCAAAGATTAATCTGCATCGATGGATTAATGCCTTCTGAAAGTCTGTCCAGATAGTCACATTAGTATCCTCTCTGACATTAAAGCAGCTACTGTTATAAGACAACCTAGACAGAGCCAAAAAGTTAACCAAAGTGATAATTCGGGGAGGGAAAGTGAAGGCCACTAGAAGCTTCACAAGCCAGCAGCAAACATACACCTACTTAGAGCTACACACGGCAGCATTAAACTGAAGCCCACCTGAACCTACACATATCAGCAGGAAACTGAAGCACACTTGAAGCTGCATACATCTGCAGTAAACTGAAGCCCATTTGAAGATCAAAACATGCCAGCAGTAAACCGAGGCCCACTTAAAGCTACACATGCCAACAGTAAAATGTAGATCACTTAAAAGCTACAAATATCAACATAAAACAGAAGCCCCCTTGAAGCTTCACACATCAACAGTAAACAGAAAGGCTCTTGAAGCTACATATATCAACAGTAAACAGAAGCCTACTTGAAAGCTATACATGTCAGCAGTAAACCAACGCCCACTTAAAGCTACACATGTCAACAGTAAAAGGTAGACCACTTAAAAGCTACACATATCAACATAAAACAAAAACCCTCTTGAAGTTACCCATACACACATATCAACAGTAAACAGAAGCCCCCTTGAAGCTACACATATACACATATCAACAGTAAACAGAAGCCCCCTTGATGCTAAACATATACACATATCAACAGTAAACAGAAGCCCCCTCGAGGCTACACATATACACATATCAACAGTGAACAGAAAGCCACTTGAAGCTACACATATAAACATATCAACAGTAAACAGAAGCCCCCTTGAAGCTACACATATACACATAACAGTAAACAGAAAGCCTCTTGAATCTATCAAGAGTAAAATACCTTCTTGAAGATACACATATTAACAGCAAACAAATGCCCTCTTGAAGCTACACATATCAACAGTGAACAGAAACCTTCTTGAAGCTACACATAGCAAAAGTAAACAGAAAGCCTCTTGAAGCCACGTATATCAACAGTAAACAGAAGCCCTCTCGAATCTACACATATCAACAGTAAACAGAAACCCTCTCGAATCTACACATATCAACAGTAAACAGAAACCCACTTGAAGCTGCACATATCAACATAAAACAGAAGCCATCTTGTAGCTACACATATAAACTTATCAAAAGTAAACAGAAGCTGCTTGAAGCTTCACATATCAACAGTAAACTGAAGCCCTCATGGGGGTACATACATCAGCAATAGACTGACGCCCACTTGAGCGAGTGAGTTGGGTTTAACGCCGCTTTTAACAGTAATACAGTTATATCACGGCGTGTCAGCTTAATGTGGGAGGAAAGCCCGAAGTGATGCAGGTCTCAGACGTTTACCACTTCGGTGAAACCCACGAGCACGGGTATGGTGCTGACAAACCTAGAAACATAATCGGGGCGAACCGGGATTCGAACCCACAATCATAGGTTTCTGGCGTGCCCAAGGGACGCAACTCTGCACAGCGAATCGCGGCGCCTTAGACGACTGGGCCACCCGTGCCCCCGACGCACACTTGAAGCTACACATATCAGCAAGAGACTGACGCGCTCTTGAAGCTACACATATTAACAGTAAACAGAAACCCACTTCAAGTTACACATGTCAGCAATAAGCTGAGGTCCACTTGATCATGAAGTCTCGGATGAAGGACGGTAAACGGAATCCAATCACGTCGACTCGTATGACAGACATTAGTTGATGGCATTGAGGCCATTTCTACACAGGAATAGCCCCGGGTTTGGAAAAGTGTCTTTCATAAAACAATTACAACAATCCTCTGTCAAAATGGCGATTTAGATCCCAAAATGCATGAATATGTTTGGCCTAAATATGAACTATAAACCATGATTAGGATTGTATTTTCTGAACACTGTGTCAGTGTATATTGTTTTGTATTTTATTAGTTAATAAAAATCAGCCTTTTCAGTTTATTGACTTTGTTACTGAGGATCCCAATGGGTTTGGTACATAGATTTAGACAGTACATTAACCCTAATGCCAGCAACTATGTGGAAAGATTTGTAGTTAACGCATCAAAAATAAATAAGTCTACATGCAATAACCACATATAAAATTAAAGTTAATATGATAAAGCTGTTAGCCCTTTTACGAAATGTAAACGTTTTCCTAACAACTTCCACCCAAACTGAACATAATGTTTTGTTTTTAACATTTCTATCAAAATTGTAGATAAGGCCACTCAAACTAAACAAACGTACATTGATCTACAGATCAAAGATGCTTCTTTCAGTCCAAAGGACAAGTTTACTTTACCATCTTTCTGTATTTTATTGTCTTACGTCCCCTCTCAAAAGAGTACCTAGTGTGTACAAGTATCAAGCTCGATTATTTTCATGGTACACATGTATGACCTCCCCTCTCACCCTCTTACAGCTATACGAATAAGTAATAGTAACATTATGACGTCGTCAAATAGGGTTATAACCCGATCTGAAGCCTACTGAATCAATCAGGCACTTACATAAAAGAGCGCCGCTAGAAGCGAAATCACTATCTACGTTCATATTTGCACGAATGACATCCCGGGGAACAGCTGTCTCAAGTACATATATGCACCCACTGTTGACTAGAACAAGTTGTACAGGCAGTCGGTTTGTGGTACATGTGAAGGTCAATGGGAGTACCTTTGTGCCAAGCTTCTCCATCAGTAGGTACACTCGTGAATGTACATGAGCAATGGTCATCCATTCGGAGAGAAGATACAATAGGATAAAAGATAAAGAAACTCACACAGGACGAGAAAGGTTTTGGGGCGGTTTTGGGGCCCATGCGCTTTGCATAATTCATGAATTGAGAAAACTGATATATATTGTTATGAAAGTTCTCGGATGTGTTAATGTGAATGATAACTAGAACAACAACAAAGCTAAATACACAAGTAATTAAAGGATAAACTGTGTCAAAAAGGCTGATTATAGTGAATTTTAGAAAGAACTGTTGCTAATATTTCAACATGAGCTAGTCTTTGACATAGTTGATTTTCATAAATGTACATAAACACATAACAAACTCATGCTAAAACGTTCATCTTGGGTCACCGACTTGCGAAAATTCATACGAATACGAATACTATGAAAAGAAGTGTTGAAACGAGGTATGATCATAACTTTTACAATATTTTGTTCCCTTGCAGGGCGGTTGCGTAGCCTAGCGGTTACAGTGTTTGATCGACACACCAATGACCCGGGTTCGACTACACGACTACAAAGTCCCTTCTCCGTGCAGCAATATGGCTTAAAATGCCAAAGGTTGCATTAAACTACACTCGCGCACTTGACGAGAAAAGGTTTCCGTTGTGAGTGAGGGAGTAAGTGCATGTTGTCAGCAATACTCCAACTACGTCACGGCGGCCTTCAAATTAAAAAATCGAGCCTGGCCCAGACAAACTCACATGCAATGTATATAATTACAGAAATCGTTTCACCTAACTAAAACAAAATGTCATAACATGTCTATTTTTTATTCACATTTGTCAAATGCCCCGTCCATTAACAATATTAGAACTGGAGGACGTGTAGGGATTTACATGTTGTCTTCAAAGCCACAACTCATATATCAAGACATCCTGCATGTCCAATGAACATTTTATTTTTCATTTTGCAAAAACATAAGGCCTAAGAATTCTTTTCCAGTATTATCTGGTTCGAATTATTCAAAAGAAACATACCAATCCACCCAACGAATACCAAATGGTGGGTATTTTATGACACAAGCCTTGTAGGATGTTTAGCCGTGAGAGAAAGAAGTGCCTACTTGCATGAAAGCAGGATTGTATTTAACCCAGCCCCATTGTCACCATGCTGCCTATTGCAGATGCATAGGATGCCGGCAGTTGATATTTTATCCTCAGTTATTTGTACGCCAAATAGAAACATCTGGCACATGCATTATTTATCAATAATGCGTGATTTGTAATTGTCCAATTTCCTTTTAGTGTACTATGTATAGCGCAACCTATTCCGGTTGACTCAACGGCTGAATCACATTTGAACAACATTGGCTATCTTTGCTTGGCTGTCCAATACTTGCTAGGCTCGAGACCAATTACATACAGAGAACTGCAATAACGTGGCCATTTTCGAGACTATGTGTCCCTTCGTTTTATAGCACTTTGGGTCCGTTTGGTCTATGTAAAACTAAATAACTTTGATTTTAGCAGTACTCAGCACATACTTATGATGTGTTGTGTTTTCACTGGACGTGCACATGAGTGAGTGAGTAAAAAAAATGTGAATGAGTAAGTGAGCCGTTTTTACCAATATTCCAGCACGGCATGGAGATACCCAACATACATTTACCACATTGTATCATACGTTTAATATTTTAATGGCATCAAATAATGTATTAATCATTCAAAATCTATCCGTATTCATTTACAAAGCAATGAAACTACGTCTTGTGTAAATCACCTAAAATTTACTTTTGTGTTATAATGTTTCTCTCTCATTGTATACTCTGTAATGTATAATGGGCCAGTGGCCTACATAATGAATAAAGACTATACATACATGTATACACATTGTATCCATATGAGAAATCGAATCCGAATGTTTGACATGACGAGCGAGTGCGTGAGTGTTGTTTTACGCCGCTTTAAGCAGTATTCAAGCAATAACACGGCGGGGTTGGGGCTGGGGGCAAAAATAAGCTTACAGTATACCCATGTGTGGAATCGAACCCGAGTCTTCGGCTTGACAAGCCAACGCTTTAACCACTGGGCTACACACACCGCCCTAAGCGTTCAGGACAACCGGACTTGCTTCTATCTAATGACAAATTATACCGAATATGTTTCTGTTGCTTTTCCAACCCTGGAGAATATTTTCAGATTTGGAAGGTTTTCCGGAATGACGTATCTGGTTCCGAGGTATTTGTTAACGTGGAAGAGTAACTAAATAAAACAACTAACTGTAACACTCAAGTCGTAGAAAGTCCGTAAAATTCCTAAAAGAAATATGAGGTTCTGCACTTTGGCATCGTTCCCATTACTTGCTTTCCAGAATAGACAGCTATATTCCTTCTCCCGTGTTTACCCACTAGTTGGGGAATTGTCGATTTTTATATCTGCACAACGAACTCGAGTTTTAGTCAAAATCTCTGTCCGTTGGTTGCGTTTTACTTGATAAACAAACTTAGATTTACTGAGCGCTTCATTGGCTACACTTCAAGTCAACTGTTGAACCGCAGCAAAGTATATCTAACAGTCATTATTTCAAGATGAGATTTCCGCTGAAGATATAACACCCATGTATTGTATGAAAACGAAAACTTGTTTACATATGTCTGGCTCTGCAACAAAACAAAAATTCCGACACTTAAAGAAAAGCATGAGCGATACCCATCTGTTTAGCCAACCAAACTTGAATCAACTCGCCCAACCCAAAAGTCGATAAACCTAAGATGGAAAAATTTAATTGCGTTCTTTTTCGACGAAATCGCTTGTCAGGAGGCTTACAAAAACATCAATGGAGGGCGATATATCAATAGTGTACCCCAGCTCCAAACAGTAATTGGACGTCGCCTGCAGTTCGTTTAGAGGCATCGAGGGAACAGACAAAAGCAATATGTTTCTAAAACACCTTGTAATGACCTACGCAGCCTTCGATCAGAGACCAATGTAATTCCCATTTAAAATTTCATCATTTGTAGCCACAAGCCCAGAAGGCGCTACTTCCATGAAATCCGCATGGGAGATGAGGCCTGAAGCCAGGCACGTGGATTGATTATCTTTAATTGTATCACATCCCAGAGTTTGTGAGTGGTTCCTATAGAGAATGGAAAGTCCGAAATTCTTTGCAATTGGGATAAGCGAAAACATAGAGGTACGTGACCCTGGTGCCTTGCCCTTCGTTTCCAACTTGTTGGAACATCGATGAGATTGTAGGAACTTTCTCTCTCTCTTTGGTCCCAAGTTGGTAATCGTTCGTTCGCCGTCGTGCTGACGTCGACACGTCAAATTGAGGGAACAGTTCACACGACGCTGACATCAAATCACCGATATTGAATTCGCTGGAACAAATGAAATGCCAAATGAAGAGATAATAACATCGACTGCGGGACCTTTCGTGTCACTGTGTTTACTTTATGAGAAAACCCATAACACGCCAACTGGAGTAGTGCTACATTTCTTTGGGTAGTTTTCTCTGAAGCTGATTCTACTGAAATAAGAACAATCAAAATACTCCACAATCAAAATATATTGTGCAAACATGCATTAATTGATTACCTAAATATTATGTTTTAATCCTGTAGGCTACCAACCCAAAGTTATAGATCTGTTCTGCATTATCCATTATTTTCATGAACATGTTGATGCTTTGTCTTGATCTTTGTGAGCAACCATTCGATTTTCAGGGAAGGGCCGGGATTTTGGTTTCAGATCAGCGTTTTTGTGAAATGTTATGAGCTCAAATATGTACAAAACACACCGTCAGCAAGAAAAGTGCACGATATGTTCTTTCCAATAATGCCAGGCACATATATATTGCTTAGTTTAACACGAGCTGGATTAAGTTTTTAGAAGAAATCCCCCTCCCGAGCTAAATGAAATGGTTGCCCCCTTGAAAATCAATGCTGTATGGGTTCACATCCACCATACGGTTTCTAAACATCATTACATGTCTATGTGTACACTTACTCGGGTTAGTTTAATATATGGGTTTTCATTTACATATTACACATGAGAACTTGAATCGATACAAATTACTCTAGTCATGCATTTATGAAATTACAAGTTTCAAACGTCCTTGTCTGTTTGGTGTAAATATTGTCGCATTTAACACAATCAGTTCACTTGTTCACTGAACTATAATTGTTGATCATGCGACCTGTGTCATGCGAATTTTTTCATAAAATCCTGTAGTTCTGACGGATGAAACTAGCCTCTGTTTTGTCAGAGTCGTTGCCTATCGTCATGTGGTGTTTTCGTCACAAACATGTGGTTTACGAGCGGAAATGCCGGACTCGTTGGTGCAAATTAAGATGTGGAGAATGGCGCAGAATATGTCCATGTAGATATCAGAAATGCCTTAACCAGTTTGCAAACGTTTGATGTGTTCCAATTTCGTTGTTTAGTATGTAGAATTAGGCACGTAAACCCGAACACAGAACCTCAGTTTAGGAAGTTACTGAGATCACGAGGTTCTGTTTAGCTCTCTTGCAGGTTCAAGTTGTTGTCCGTATGTTTCAATGTTAAAGGGATTGGTGTCTGGTGCAATTCATGATGCCCACCCACACTGAGATGATGATGTTGAGCGCTCACAGTGAGGAATTGAAGGGGGTCTCAGGATGAAATGTCTCTCTCTGCCGTCGTGCCTTTAAATTTCCTGTGGCATCGGAACTATGTACAAGGGAGACAATGCCATTCCTTTGCAACAGACCCAATATCTCATTGGATTTTCTTTACAACAGACCGAATACAGTCACACTGGATTTCCTTTAAAACAGACCCAATGCACTCTCACCAGATGCTCTTCACAACACGGTCAAATAGAGACATGCTGGAATTCCTCTACAACAGACCCAATATAATCACCTTGGATCTCCTTTACAACAGGCCCAATACAGGCACACGGGATGTCCTTTACAACAGGCCCAACAGAGTAACACAGGAATGTTTTCACAGGAGACCGTGTACAGTAACACGAGGTTTTCTGAACAACAGACCCAATTCAGTCACGGGATGTCCTTTAAAACAGAATAAAGTCACACGGGATTTATTTCACATCAGACCCTATGCAGTAACTCTGGAATTTCTTCACAAGAGATCGAATACAGTCTCCCTAGATTTCCTTTACAATAGACCAAATACAGAAACACTGGAGTTTCTTTAGAACAGATTCAATACTGTATGACGGGATTTCCTTTATATCAGACCAAATACAGGCACGCTGGATTTCCTTTACAGCAGCCCTAAAACAGTCACACTGGAATTCCTTTACGACAGACCCAATACAGGCACACTGGAATTCCTTTACGACAGACCCAATACAGGCACACTGGAATTCCTTTACGACAGACCCAATACAGGCACACTGGAATTCCTTTACGATAGCCCCAATACAGACACACTGGAATTCCTTTACAACCCAATACCCTAATTCGGGATTTCCTTCATAGCAGATCGAATACAGTCTCACTAGATTTCCTTTACAGCAGGCCAAATACAGAAACACTGGATTTTCTTCACAACAGACTAAATACAGTCACACTAGAATTTCTTCACAAAAGACGCAGTGCTGTCACGCGAGATTTTTCTTTACAGCAGACCCAAAAGAAACATTCGGGATTTCCTTCACAACAAACCCAATACAGGCACACGAGATTTCCTTCACAACGGACGCAATACAGGCACACGAGGTTTCATTGACAACAGACCCAATACAGGTACAGGAGATTTCCTTCACATCAGACCCAATACAGGCACACGAGATTTCCTTTACAACAGACGCAATACAGGTACAGGAGATTTCCTTCACAACAGACCCAATACAGGCACATTTGATTTTCTTTACAACAGACACAATACAGGCACACGGTATTTCTTTTACAACAGACCAAATACAGGCATGCGGGATTTCCTTCACAGCATACCCAATACAGGCACACGATATTTCCTTCACAACAGACCCAATACAGGCACACGGGATTTCCTCCACAACAGTCCCAATACAGGCATACGGGATTTCCTTCACAACAGACCAAATATAGACACACGGGATTTCCTTCACAACAGGCCCAATACAAGCACACAGGATTTCCTTCAAAACAGAACCAATACAGGCATACGGGATTTCCTTCACAACAGACCCAATACAGACACACGGGATTTCCTTCACAACAGACCCAATACAAGCACACGGGATTTCCTTCACAACAGAACCAATACAGACACACGGGATTTCCTTTACAACAGCACCAATACAGGCACACGGTATTTCCTTCACAACAGACCCAATACAAGCACACGGAATTTCCTTCACAACAGACCCAATACAGGCACACGGGATTTCCTTCAAAACAGACCCAATACAAGCACACGGGATTTTCTTCACAACAGACCCAATACAAGCACACGGGATTTCCTTCACAACAGAACCAATACAGGAACACGAGATTTCCTTCACAACAGACCCAATACAAGCACACGGGATTTCCTTCACAACAGACCCAATACAGGCACACGGGATTTCCTTCACAACAGACCCAATACAGGCACACGGGATTTCCTCCACAACAGATCCAATACAAGCACACGGGATTTCCTTCACAACAGACCCATTACAAGCACACGGAATTTCCTTCACAACAGACCCAATACAGACACACGGGATTTCCTTCACAACAGACCCAATACAGACACACGGGATTTCCTTCACAACAGACTAAATGCAGACACACGGGATTTCCTTCACAACAGACCAAATAAAGTCGCACGGAATTTCCTTTACAACAGCACCAATACAGTCACATTTATTTTTCTTTACAACAGATCCATAAAGTCACATTGAATTCTCTTTAAACAGACCCAAATAAAGTCGCGCGGAATTTCCTTTACAGCAGATCCAGTACAGTCACGCTGAATTCCCTTCAAACAAACCCACTAAAGTCGCGTGTAATTTCCTTTAAAACAGCACCAAATCAGTCACAATGGATTTTCTTCACAACAGATCCAGTACAGTCACACTGAATTCCCTTCAAACAGACCCAATAAAGTCGCGTGGAATTTCCTTTACAATAGATCCAGTACAATCACATTGGATTAAATTAACAACAGATTCAGTACAGTCACATTGAATTCCCTTTAAACAGACCCACTAAAGTCACATTGGATTTTCTTTACAACAGCACCAATACAGACACATTGGATTTCCTTTACAACAGCACCAATACAGTCACATTGGATTTTCCTCACAACAGCACCAATACAGTCACATTGGATCTTCTTTACAACAGCACCAATACAATCACATTGGATTTTCTTTACAACAGATCCAGTACAGTCACACTGAATTCCCGTCACAACAGTCCGAAAACTGGATTTCGTTTCATAACATGATCATCATGTTCACCTGGCACGCATAGGACACCTCCAGCAACATGCACATCTCCTTAGTAATCAAAGTGGAGACAAGGCGTGGTAGACAGGGCGTTAATGGACGAATGACAAACCATTCTCCAGGGCGTCATCACAAGCCCTACACGTCATCTGTGCGACGGCGCCTTTAGTTGGCATCGTTCAAAAGATTGTGTTCTAATGACGTTAACACTGAACTTATTCAACACTCGGGGGAAACTCCAAGGCTTCATTAATGTGAATAAATACTAAATCATTATTTAGGTCGTGAGAAGACTTAAGCATGTTTATTTTAAAATCAATGTCTTTCATTCTTACATTCGAAATATTCACTGTAATTTTTAATGTGATGTCCCCACAAAATACATTCGCTACGACTCATCCTTCTGGAACAATAAATATACTCACACGCAAAAGAAACGCAAGTCGAGTATGCAGTATACATGTTATTTATTTTCAACAGTAAAGGCAAGAAATACTAATTAGTCAAGATTGACAAAAAATTGACTGAAGACAGTTTAATGGATTAAAAGGCAGATGACATAATTGTTGTTTTTTCAAATGTTAAGGGCTTACACATATCCTGTACAATGAGTGGATCAGACGATTTGTGAAGGCCCTAGGGATCCTCCTGCATACATCCAGAGCAGCTGTGCGTAGCTCATCGGCAGTTGTAGGGACTGGGCCCACATTGTGCAGACGCCTTTGAACCTCATCCCACAAATGTTCGATGGGGTTCAGACCGGGGTTGAGGGCTGGCCACGGTAGAACACGGATATAGTGTTGTTGTAGAAAGGCCATGGTAGCTCTGGCAACATGGGGACGAGCGTATACCGATATACCGCTGAGCAGTGACGCCGTGTCCCCGACCTTGACCAACATTCAGAATGCACATGGGTCCAAGTCTCGCTTTAAGTCCAATCCCTGCCCATATCATGACGCTAATTCCAAAATGCCACCAAAAATATTGATAACACCATCAGGCTTCACTACATGCTAAAACTCGTATCAATTTATGGTTCCGTGTTTGTTACCTATTTGCTTAAAACCACTTGCGTTTCTTTTGCGTGTGAGTATAGTAATAAAATTATATAAATATTATTTCCTGTACATTACCAAAGATCTATATATCTTGTAGAAAAGTAGTTGTTTGCAAATAATTCTGCGGGCCTTCGGGTAGCCTAGTGGTTCAAACGTTCGCTCGTCACGCAGAAGACCCGGGTTCGATACCCGACATGGGTACAATGTGGGAAGCCCATTTCTGGTGTCCCCCGCCGTGATATTGCTGGAATATTGCTAAAAGCGGCGTTAAACCATACTCACTCACTCAAATAATTCTGTCTGGCATATTTACTGACACTGAATAACAGTAACATGGCGTTCGCTTGGAAGAAAGACGATACAGGGATTACAGTACAAAGACTGCACGTTATGTGTTGGCATCAGGTGGTCTGACAAGCGGTATGTTTGAATATTTTACAGCCGCTTTCCCTCTTTCCTAACTGTGACAATGTGGCAGGGCGTGGAGTCATGCCACAGCACAGATGACTCTGAATCATGTGTGGAATTGCAAGGCGTCTCATCACCTCGGACGTGTCGAGAGTCGAAAGGTTTATGGACGCTATATTTATATATACATGTATATCAGTTATCTTTGCTACAAGCAAACGCTGATCCAGTTTGGTACTGATTATTGTGGATTTGTCTTTACTATAAATTAATCAGTTGTGGAAAATACTAACGAGTACACAATGTATTGCACACACCTGATGTCCAACTGTGTCAATGGTGGCCCTATGTAGATATAGATTGCTTCAGGCAAGTACATTACAACTGCAGAAATAGTGGCATTTGTTGCATGTCAGTGTCATATTGTATGTTTAGTACGTCGTGTTAATGCAGTTGTAGACATATCTGTATATAATAGTGCGACGCATTCCTTTAATTGTAACCAGCTCATTTCCACAGCTAAACCATGGGCGAGCAAAGCCCATCAATCAATGCATGAGTACTGACGGTATGCTTCGGATCATTTTGTTTACGACAAGAAGACAAACAGTGGGTATTAATGTAAGAGATTTTATTATTTATGATGCATAAAATAAATATACAACAGTGATCATGGTCTAACAGATAACATATCCTGATGGGGAATGTGGCGTCATAGTCCACCCAAATGGCTGTCACATTGTCATTAAACCTATCCATATTCTGGCTAACTGGACTTTCGTTCAGGGCGGCGAGCCACGTGTCCTGGACCTGGTCGACTGGCAGGAGCGGGAGAGCCATAGCTCGTCTGACATGGGTCAGGACTTGATACTCTGCAGATAGACCTTCTTGTGCTGCACGGCTTGTGTAATACTCAAACATCCACGCAGGTCATCATCAGGGGAGAGACACGATCTCCAATGGTAGTTAGTCGACGAGTCAGTTGTAAATCTTAAGATAAGACTGTAATCTGACTGTCCTTATTAACCATAATACAGCCATTGACAGTGTGTTCAGAAGCAGTACTTTAATCTTTTGTGCAGTGAGATGTTTGAATGTTATAAATATTGAACCTGTGTTAACAGTCTGAAAACCTGATATCACAAAACAATCTGTAATTTAATCTTTTTTACTGTGAGATAAAGCTATATGAACAGTCAATATCTGTAGTCTTATCTGCTGTGAAATGTTTTAATGACATGTCGGGAAAGTCTATTTTTACATAGGGATGTGCCCCTTCGCCTGTATAAATCCTGTAAGCGTATTGAAGCGTAGGAGAACTGGCGTGTAGCCAAAATAGTAGTTGCCCCTTCATATTGTTATCAACGTTAACTGTGTGACAACACTAATCCCTCCATACATGTACTTTGTATGTGTTTTGTAACAAAGTAAATATACATGTACACACATCAACCGTACGGAAATCAGTGTCAAAGTGGTATTTATTAAACCACTATATAAGTGATATTTATCAAACCACTACATAAGTATATACTAGTACATACATGTATTCATGTAGATTTGTACAAGACAAGAAACACAATGCAAGTTGATCATAAATCAAATATTCATGTAAAAAAGAATATTCAATGACAACATTATTATAGCAGAAATATTTTACAAACTGGTGTACCTACAATCCATTCACAGCATATCATCATAATTTACATTGTACATGTATTGAGAGCATTGCCATGGCCCGCCATGCATTGATGGCGTCATTGTTCCATAAAACTCCTAATTAGTGCCATAAAACAATAAAATAGTTTTCGCAGAAATCCGTTAATTTTTCGCGAATTATTTAAATTGCATCTTATCCTCGGAATATCATTTACAATTTTACTGCAGGACAGGATAACAAACTTTTGCGCTGTACTGTATTCTACCCCGGATCTTCACGGATCGTTCAGCACTTACACGGATGTAACATGCCACTGAAGTGTTTTTGTGTGTGTGCGTGCGTGCGCGCGCGTGTGTACATGTGTGCACGGTACCATATATGTCTGGAAGAAAGACATTTCAGACGATTGTGTACTCAAAAGGAAGACATTATACTAAAGTAGGGAGACAGATTTTCTGCAGGGTTACCAAGTCCGCTCGCGGGGTTCTTTGGACTTACTGTCGCTGCCTCTTGTCAGAGCTCCTGACTGTGCTAGGCGGCGTACAACCATGCAGGAATTTGATCTCGCAACCGAAAGACCATTAAGTTTACAAACCCAATGATGACTGTCGTGATACTCTTCCACCAGCTTTTCTATTTCTGTTTGTTAATTGATTTAAACAATATTTATTTCCAAGTAAGGAATTGGATTGGTGAAGAGGTTCAACCAATTTAAACACCTCTCCCTACAAAGAATATTTTATTAATTAATAAGAGTAAACTATACATAAAATAATAAATTTAGATTAATTGTGCCAATTGTTGCAAATATTATGATGATATACAAGTCACACACAAATACACAAATACACGCATACATATATCGGTACATAAACAAACAACATACCAGCATATCACACATACAAACAACTATTTGATCGATGTACTCGATAAAAAGACATATCTAGATTTTAAATCTTTTTGATTTCGCAATGAACAAATGGACAGATTATACAATAGCAAGGTAAGTATCAGTAGATGTTGTAGCATTTCCATATAATTCTGAATCCAAATAAAATCTCTTTATATAGTAGTACATATTGTTCCTAAGATTACAGTAGTTGCGACATGAAAAGAAGTAATGTGTAGGATCCTCATAATGATATCCACAGGAGCAGGTAGTAGAATCATGAATATGTCTACGATATGTGTGCGCATTTAATTCACTGCATCCTAATCAGAGGCGGCAATGGATAATTTCACAGAAACGGGTACCATAGTCTAAGCTAAAGCTGAATATTTGAGGATTTTCTGTAGTGGTGATACATTTTGTGTAATTCATTCCACATTCGCACTGCATCGGGGAAAAATGATTTGTGGTAGTTAACTGTTCTAGCATTTACAGACTGTAGCTGTGAAGAAGTTCTTAAATTTTAACGTGAGCCAGCTAAGACATTAGGATGAAAAATATTACATAGATATTCAGGGGCCAACTTGTTAACCATTTTGTAAAATGTTTTTAATTTATGAGATTGCCATAATTTGGATAAGGGTGTATAGAGACTATAGAGAGTATAGAGACTCGTGGCTGGTACCACGAGTTGCTCCACATATTATCCTCAGTACGTATAAATTTAGCCTTTCCAATACAAACACTTGTTCTTGAGAACAGTTATCCCATATCTGGTCACAATAGTCGAAAATTGGTAAAATAAATGATAAATATATATTCTGTAACGTTTTTTTCTGTACAGGCGTTATTTGAAAGTTCTAAAGCAGTTAATCATTGGGCTTACTTTAACTACTCTATTATGTATATGATTTGACCAGTAGCTATCTTGCTGTAAAATTAGCCCTAGGTGTTTGTGCGATGAGACCTCTGTTATTTGAGTACCTTTCATTTTAAGAACAGGTTTTTGACTTGGGTTAACTTTTCTTGAAAACATTATGGTTTCGGTTTTGTGTGGATTAAACGTTACTTGCCATTTATTCGCCCATACGGATATCCTTTCTAGATCAACATTTGAATTAATCGCTGCTGTCTTAGGATCATCGACAATAATATAAAGTGACGTATCGTCTGCAAAGTGACGTATATTACTGTCTATATCATATCCTATTTCACAGACACCACTTGTATTGGCTTCATATACGATGTATTTCATTTGTGCATTTAGCATGTTTATGTTTAGCACTATTTAACATATAATCTGATATATAACCAGCTGTTGTAAAGTTATTACCTGGAGAGATATTTACATAAGCAAGTTTCTCTTGTTTACCGATTCAGATTTCTTTTGTAATAAAAATATGTTTAAACCATATCATCAACCAGGTCATTTATAAAGATAAAAAATAATAATGGTCCTAGGACCGATCCCTGTGGAATACCTGCCGTGATAGATTTTAACTGTGATTCTTTACCATTAATAACCACTTTTTGTATTCTATTTGATAGATAACGGTCAAACCATTTCAACAACTTTCCTCGAATTCCACATGAAGATAATTTATAAAGTAATCCTTTATGCCAGACTTTATCAAAGGCCTTGCTAATATCACAAAACACTGCCCTTACTTCTTTTCCATTGTCCAGAGCCTTTGAAATAAAATTATACAGATCTAATAATTGGTAGCTCGTGGAATCGCCTGGTATAATGTCTGACGGCAGATTGCTCAGAATATGTTGTCTTGTTTGCTGTTTGTTAATTTGAATTACTATGATATTTCAACTAGTGAGAATGTAAAGGAGAGGTCGAATGCATTTCCGTTTGTATGTCACATGGAACCAACATGATTTAAGAACAAAGGTAAATCCATCTGGCAAATAGCGAGTCGTAAACCTTTTCCCAGTTCACTAAAATGGCATCACAATAGACATAAAGTAAAATTTTAAAATGACACTACGTCCGGGGTAAGACATTTTTGAAATTCTTCAAACGCCATCTATATTTTTTTATGTGTATCTCATCTCCGACCTCAACCAGAAAGAGAGCGAGCGGGCGAAATAAAATTTAAAACATAAGAAAATATTTTTGTAAAAACTTTTTTTCAATGATTGTGTAACTTATTTTATGACATTTTAAAAGCTAAAACACTAAGTATTTATCTTCAAATTACTTTATGACATAGATCGAGTGGATTTGCTTCGGTAACGAATTTTTGATAAACATGACTGAAGAAAGATCAACCGGACCTGGAGGGGAGGAGCTTTACAACCCAAGGGAGATAATCTAGTGGGCACAAATGAATGAAGCAGCCTTAAAATATAAGTATAAACTTAAACTTGTCATTCGTGTGGTATTCTGTCACATGTACATGTCCTTTATTTCAATAGCCCTTCCAGCTGGAGATTTGCCACCTTCGTTGTGCCAGGATCAGCTGGGTTTTCGTTTGAATCCCGAGTCCTTGGTTTGTCGTGCGTGTCCCTAAAGTTAACAATTATGACACTCACCACTTTGGGCTTCTCTCACGCATAAAGCTGTTACATAACAGAAGTACATGTACCGTTAAGGCAATGAAGGATCCCATGAACACCATACACACGAGTCATGTTAGTACACAAACAAACTGACAGCTGAGGTAGAAACATGTTGACTGTCACATTTGCAGCTAAAGGCATAATCAAACGTCGCTACTTCTCGCAAGCTTTACCTTGCAGTAACGATGATTGGACAATATTGTGTAAAGTTATATTCAATTCATATATTAACACTTGATGTTTTGATGGTCCCAACAAGGACATTATTAATTTAGTACCAAATGATGTATACATAAGTTTCATACATCCTTAACGTGCAAATGTCTTTATATATACATCTATGTATGTCAGTATCCTTTGTGCTTTTCCCTTCCAGGAGTGCATATAGTTGCAGTTTGCTGTTATCGAGCATCAGTTAAAGGTAGTTGTGTCTGGCCACATAAGAGTATGTGCCTGTGTGAGAGAGTTGAGTTAATTAACGCTCAGGTGTTAATTGGTCGCAGCCGATCGCGACTTACTTGTAAGTATCTTGTCAAAGTGTTGATTTAACTACTCTCTTTTTATTACTGTTATACAGTAGCTTAGCTAATCAGCTTGTATATTTGTATATACTGAGAGGGGATGAACTGAGGCATGGTATCTCAGGGGGCATAAGTCCAGACCAGTACACTCATTCATTCACACACACGTTCTTTTATATATAAGCGCAATAATCTTGAACGCAACGTCAGATCCTACTTCACCTCACCTCATTTACATGTATGGCGAATACACTATTGTCATAAGTGTTTTAAGTTTTGTTTTATTCGGGCGCTTCTCACCATGATATCATACAGTTACCCTTTCTGCCACGTTGGAGCATATCAGTGCATTGCAGTATGCTATAACATCAGTTTCAGCTTGCGTTGATAAATATATTCATAAAGTAATTTGCGTTGCTTGTTTTATGTTTTGTGCGAGAGGTATAGAAACTGCGGCGCGGTAGCCTAGTGTTTAAAGCGTTCTCTGGTTACGCCGATCGACCCGGGTTCGATTCCCAACATGGGTACAATGTGTGAAGCCAAATTCTGTCCACCTCCTTGCTGGAATATTGCTAAAGGCGGTGTAAAAGTATACTCACTCACTAATCTGCTCTTCGCCAGAAAAAAGTCGTAAGAAGCGACCATAAAATCCCAAAGGTGAGCTGGCAAGCGCTTTAGTGTTTTATTCGTTCTTTTCTATTTCACAGAATGACGAGTGTAAATATCCCAGGAGCCAAATAGCATTGATGCTCCAAATCTAAGTGAGTGTATTCCACACGTGTTGCTACCATCGGTACAAAGTGTCATTTTATATTTGTCGCTTACATTTAGTGTTAGAGGTGATGATTGTTGTTGTATAATGACTGCCCCACATACACACTGTTCATCCCAAGTATTGGATTCCCGTACAAGTCAACACAGAGGTTTTTGAGCGGTCGTTGTGAACGTATGTTGTTTTACGCCGCAGTCAGCAGCTATTTCACGGCAGCCCGAAAAGAAACGGGTCTGGGCCAGGCAGATAAGGAGTTGATAGCATTGCACACGGCTCACTTCAATCCCATGTCATCTCAGCCAGCAATGGGATTAATCCATCCTGAAACTGGTTTTTCTAGTTTCACTAGTCCACGCGTCGATCAAATTATACAACACGCATTTATAAATGTTGCTTGACGACCTATATGCGGAAGCATCAGTCGTACCCCTTTTACAATAAAACTAAGCAATAACACTACTCCATTGCTGCCCTATGTATTATGTAGATAAAGATATAAACCAATTTGACCCAGAATCCCTGTTCTAGTGACGGCAGTACGCGTATATGACTACGTCGTAAAACAGCAATAGATGTAAAATTAATATGTTTGCAGTCACTCCTTCAAATAATACTTTTTTCTCTGACCTGGGGCGACTAACGGGATCGGGCGGTCAGGCTCTCTGACTTGGTTGTTGCATGTCACCGTATCCCAATTGCGTAGATCGATGAGCATGTTGTTAATCACTGGATTATATGGTCCAGACTCGATTATTTACAGGCCGCCGTCATATCGCTGGAATATTGATGAGTACGGCGTTAAACAACAAACCAACCTACCAACCAACCAGCCATAAACCTTCCGACTCTCGGCACATCCAAGGTGAGACGCCTTGCAATTCCACATGATTCAGAGTAAGGTCGTTATCTGTGGCACGACTCAACGCCTCAACAATCACTGGATTGTCTGGTCCAGACTCGATTATTTACAGACCGCCGTCATATAGCTGCAATATTGCTAGGTTCGGCGTTAAACAACAAACAAATAAATGTATTTCTCTGAAAGGAGGAACAAAAAATGAACTGTCTGCAACCCGAGGTTACTCAGCAACCACCCACCTGCACCGCCGAATAACAAAATGGGCCAGTCATTAAATCAAATAGGATTTCCTAACTTGAAGATCGCAGCTCGCTTCGGATTCCAGTTATTTGAATAAACGTTTTGGTTTCATTGATCGATGGTGCTTTGAAGAGAAATACAAACTTCGGACGGCGGATCATTATGTACAGTTCTTCGTCTGTCCTTCAAAGCGTTTGGTTGCTAAATAACTGTTAGGGCACTTCTAATAAATTATATTATATGAAGGGAAAATGTTGTTAGATCGTGTTGGTTCGGAGACATGGGGAACAGAATACTGTCACAATATAAAAAAAAGTGCTGAAACAAATTTTAGTAGGCCATCGGCCACGTTATAGCAGCTAATAAAATATTCCTCGCTGATGTGGGTGAGGAAGTGAATGAGTATAGATTTACGCCGCCTTTAGCAATATTCCAACATCACGGAGCGGGGCTCGAAATGGGTTTCATATTCATGTGGCAATCGAACCTGGGTGCCGTTGTACAAAGCAATTTTAGCCCTTAGTTATCGTACCTTAATATAGACTCACAACAGCCGTAGAGCTAAGGTTGTTTTAAACAACGAAACCCTGGTCCTTTAAGCACGAGGCAGATATCCACTTAACATAAAATGTAGATGTAAATTACATGATTTTGATTCTACATCCTCAATAGTCATCTACATAGTTTGACATAGAGGGACACAAACTGGATAGCATCCATAGGGACCGCTTCCGTGGTCTTGCGGGAGGACTGTCTGCCTGGGGAGAAGCACATATAGAACATGATGTACAGAAGAACAACCCTTTATTGGCGATGAACACATGTTGCTATCAGTTGGTTTGACCATGGTGTGTGTCAGTTATGGCCGATCTGACCGCCCCTGGCGTCTAATGTATAATACGGAGAGCAGAACGTTAGTGGTTCGATCCCAGGGCGCATCATACCAAAAACCAAAAGGCGTTAAAAGAGGGTATTTGTTGTTACCCTGCCTGGTGCTCAGCAATAAGGGGATACAACAGATCTGGTGGGCTCGGAGTCAGTATACAGTGTCTGAGTAGTCTGACAAGGTATCTCAGTAGGTTAGCCCTCATCTTTTTTTTATAAAACTGGCATAAATCACACACACACACACACACACACACACACTCACACACATGCGCAGTAATTTTGAGCGCGACGTTAAACAATATTGTACCTCGTTTGCATACCTTGCGAATAACTAATTTAATTAATATATCCGAAAGACACAAAGATTGGGCCCGTGGAACTGCAAAATATATGTTGCAAAATATGTGATTTGTATCAGTGACCATTCATACATACATGTAGTACATACTTTGCCTTGGAGACGACAAGAGTGGCAGTTTGTTGAAGGAAAAGCATTGCCCAAACAAATTAACAGTAAATCGCTTGTCCTTTAATAAACTAACAATATACATGTGTGTACATGTATGTGATTTTGCTTAATACAATATCAAAAACGCTTCAAATGAGACGATGACAACAAGATGATCACTTTCAGTTTCTGCTAATGTCTCCATCCTGGTTGTACCTTATTTCACAGTGCATCGTAACTTGTATTCGGTATTGCTCTGCATGTACCATTTGAGCAATTTCGTCCATTTAACTTAACTTAAAAAGATATTACAGGCGACACATTGCCAGTTTTGGAGAAGACCCTGTGGTGATTCTGGGTTGGAAGTGGTCCCCTGCACTCTATTCTTGTCGTACGAGGCGACTGAACCGAATAAGTAAACTTAATCACTTGGTTGATTGGGTTGTCATCGCACACCGAGGATTACGACCCATAATATGAATCGCTGATTGTTTGGTCCGGACTATTTTTTTGTACAGGACGATTATGCACCCATCCCCCCCCCCCCCCCCCCAAAAAAAAACAAACACACACACCAAAAAAACCCAAAAAAACAAACAACAAAAACAGAAAAAAACAATAACACACCTAAAATGCGCTTCTCATTACACGCTGGCCAAAACAAAATAAGTATCCGATGACATAAAAGTAGTTTATCATATATAAATATCATTTATTAACGTATCCCTACACATGTGCAGTTTCGGAAAACAAACCATGCCAAGTCAAACATAACGACAGCTAAGAGAGCTTCTGTAAACACAACCATTCATTCCTGTTCATACACGAAGGTGCAAGTTTCAGACTCTTTCAATACACTGTGCTGTAACTGTGGCAACTGTCGCTCCGTACTATCATAGTGATCAGTACTGAAACCAAATAAATGGTAGTTTTGTCAATTTCAGGGCCTTGTTGTCTCATGAAATATTCATTTCTGTTCGTTGTTTTCTTGATAAAGCGATTTGCAACGATTAATCAATATAATCATAATACATGAAAGCAGAGCAATAAAGATTTCCATTAGAGAGGAGGGAAATCTACAAGAGTGTATTGACGACGTCCATCAGTTAGTCACCCGCACGAGTTTCCTGAGACGCCTATTAACCACAACAGTTATCAGTAAACAATAATGTATTATATATTGACCAACATGTATGAAACATAATATTACCACGTAATGTTAAAAAGCACCTTAACAATAGTAGTAATTAGCCAATAATACGAACAGTCCTGTATAATGTACCCCACCTTTGAAACATAAAACTAATACTTCGCGTTCAAAAGCATATTACCAATAGCAGTCATTATGCTTTAACATTAACCATGGTGTATAATGAACCCGACCTTTGAAACGTAATATTAATACTTCACGTTCAAAAGCATATTACCAATAGCAGTCATTATGCTTTAGCATTTATAATAGCGTATAATGAACCCGACCTTTAAGAAAAAACATGAACACTTCACGTTCAGATTGTTGTGGTGTTTTTCTGGTGGGGAATTATCGACTGAATAAGTTTAACGCGAAACGTATTTCAGTCATTTCACGGCACGTTCGCAACTGAGGTGAACGACTGAGTTGATTCCGATTTAGACTCACGTATGGCACCAAGTGAATGCGTGTTTGTTGTTTAACGCCGCACTATTATCATGGCGGCGGCTTGTAAATAATCGCGTCTGGACCAGACAATCCAGTGAGTGATATTGTGAGGAACGATCCACACAGCGGGTTACGATGACATACAACCAACCAGGTCACCGAGATTACCAGATCAAGGTGGTTGGCAACTACGCTTGTCGGAAGAGGCGACTAACGGGATCGGGTGGTCAGGCTCGCTGACTTAGCTGATGCATCGTATTCCACTTGTGTAGACCGATGCTAGCGATGTTAGTCACTGGATTGTCTGGTCCAGACTCGATTATTTACATATATGACCGCATATATGACCGCCGTCATATAGGTGGAATATTGCTAAGTGTGGCGTTAAACTACAAACCTCCTCACGGGATAGTGACCAAGTGAGTGTAGCTTGCAACTATCGCCGTTTCAAACACTATTTTCATGGATCCCCGCTTTGGTGAAGCCATGCAGCAAGGTTATGGTGCTGACAAAGCAAGCTTCATATTCGGGGCAAATCGGAGATTCTGGCAGACATCGTTCAGCCAGTTACCACGCCTTAGTCATACCAGAACACCCGTGCCCCATGATCAGTATCGAGCGTCCCAGTGATGTATTTGTCATCGTGGTGATCACCTGGTGACACTGGTGACAACCCGAGGAAAAAAACTCCCTTGCTGATTGTATCATTGGCCCCGATGATGCGGTGCAGTGCTCATGCAATCGCTCATTGGTTTATCTTATTCAAAGGCTGTATTTAGAGAGTTACCCAAGACATAGGAGGAATTACGGCGTGTCTGCCACAAGGGAAGAAATGATGTTACAGTAAATGTCGAGCCTTTGACGAAGGACTTGCAAGGCTGAATCAAAAGGGATTATTCTAAATGTGGTGAGGTGAGGTGAAATGGTGTTTAACGTCGCGTCCAAGATTATTGCACTTATATAGCAACTTGCATGGACGTTTGTGTGGCTGCTTGTACTAGTCCGGACTGATGCCGATTTATAGTGCTAGATCACTGAGATACCATGCCGCAGTTTAACAAGAATACCCCACTCAGACACAGTATACTGACTTCGAGCCTACCAGTCCTTGTTTATGCCCCTTAATGCCGAGCGCCAGACAGGGTGACAACAAGTACCATCTTTTAACGTCTTTTGGTATGACGCGGGCGGGTATCGAACCCCGTACCTTCCGCTCTTCGGGCGGACGCTCTACCACTAGACCACAGAGGCGGTCTATTCTAAATGTAGTAATCGTCATTCTTAGAATAGAAATGACGAAATATGCATAACACATATGTATTTTTGTTCCAACTAAGACATTCGGCCACTTGTGAATTATCGAATCTGGACCAGACACACTAGTGACTTTGAATTAACGCCGCTTTGAACAGTATTCCAGTTCTATCACGGCGTGTCACCTTAATGTGGAAGGAACGCCCGAAGTGATGCAGTTCTCAGACGGGTATGGTGCTGACAAACCTAGAAACATAATGGGGGCGGAACGGAATTCGAACCCACAATCATAGGTTTCTGGCATTCCCAAGGGACGCAACTCGCGGCGCCTTAGATGACTGGGCCACCCGTGCCCCCACTAGTACTTGATATTCTGTGCCATCATGTCACCTATGCTGACCACCGAACATTTCAGTCGCCTCTTGTAATCAACATATTCGGTTGTGTGGGTCCGCCCGAAATTCACGCGGGAGATGACGTAATGTTATTCATTTGTGTAACGTCATGACCAATGGATGAAGTCATGACACACTGTTCTGAATAATTAAACAATGTTACGTCATATCATTCAGCATTCAGAATTACAGTAATTGCACAACTTAATGAGTGAAATATGTTTGAACAGTCATCGGTGTGATTATTCTGAGACATGGTGGAGAAACGTTATGACAAGAACGTTATTTTATCAGAAAAATGAAAGGCTATAGTGGGAAACCAAAACCTTGCTATTTATGTTTTATGCGTTGGACGGCTTTAAGACCTCATGTCGTATTTGATCAGTAAATCAACACTGATGGAAAATAATCTATTTGTAGCGATGAGCAGAAAATACCGATATATACTACAGTAGTGTGACTTTCAAGCTACACGTGTACACATCAATAACATTCAGCATGATATAAGTGTGCCGAGGCAGACTTTAGCATATCCTATAGCAACGGCGTTAAGATGTTGTTGAAGTCGTTATGCAGTGGTTCCTTGAAGCACAAAAAACATTGCTCCTAGCAACTACAAACAAACAAACAAAGTGCTTTGATATCGATCTACATTATTTCTTTTAGATTGACCCGACTAGAAGATGAAATATGCATGTGAAACTAAACAATGCATGTTCATATTAAAAACGAAACTCAAGCCGCGTGTCAAACAAGATAACACTGCACAAGAAAATGATTACAAGACCGTCACTCAACTGTAAATATGAGGCCATGTATTCTTACTTTAACATGGTTTTTTTAGAAGTTATTTTTCGTTAAACGCCAGACACAGCAATATTCCTGCAATATGTCGCCATCCTGTACGTAATCGAAGATAGATCAAACAAACCAGTGAGTGATTTCGTGAGCAACCTGCACGCAATCAACCAAGTCACCGTATCTGACCACCCGAACTATTAAGCAACGTCCTTCGACCAGCACTGGGTGCTTGAGACCACTCATTGACCCGAAAACAGCAAAGGGTGAAATCCAAAAAGAGGCTGACAGTAAATCGCCTGCAATAGCCTAGTAGAAGTAAAAAAATAATTGTGACAGTTGAAACAGGTGATTATCGTCAGTGTTATTGTCAGAGGCTATCACACGTGGACATTGTGCATTGTTTAAAGGCGGACTAAAATATGAAACAGTCTCCATCGCGATGATTAACAGGTACAGGTACAGTTTGAAAGCCAGTGGGATTTCCGCCATGGACACCTGCAAATATTTCTGTATATTTTCTGTGCTCATTCCTTGAGTGTGCCATAATCTTTTCTGGTTAATTGCATGAATAAAAGAAATGTTCCACCGACCATGATCCAGAGACCGGTATTAGATTAGTGACTCGTTACACATGTGCCGTGACAACCATTAATAGATCAATGTTTACGATTACAATGGCGAACTGTATGGTAACTCTGGTCTCTATAACCTTTTCACTGCGTAGCCACAATGAATATTGTTTGCAGGTGTCTAACTCGTCTCTTCCCATAGTTTTGGATGAATGTCTTTGAAATGCAAAAGGATACTTGAATAGCTCTGCAACAATGAACTTTGAATTGAATGCTGTCGAAAGCCTGGGCTTAAGCAGTTTAATACATACGAGGTTCCATTAAAAACAACTTGAAGTGAAGTATTGTTAAAACTGAATTTTTGACTTTAATTCAATCCGAATAAAAATTGCATATATATTACATGCAAAATATTATCTACATTGTGCAGTCGTTAAAAAACAATTCTGATGAATAATGGAATGCCTTGGCCTGTAAGCATTGTGAATGTAACCTTTCAACTGGCTGTCCATACATGCCATGCCATGCTTTTCGTCAGAGCTGACTGAAATGAGAATCGGATGGTCACAATGGTATGGTATCGTGCGTTGACTGTAAAGATCGTTGTTATACTGTCAACCACGGGTTTACAGGATAGAGGCTAACAAATAAACAACATACCGGTTTGGTACCTATTCGCCAACATCCCATTTCGCACAACATTCAAATCGCCTCAAGGAGAATGGCACTCGGTTGTACGTCCACCATTTAGAACAATGACTGTGGAGTGCTGGAGGAACATATAATGCGTTCCTTGAACGGAGATAGTTTTCAATTGCTGTCTTGGCTGAGTTTTCATTTTATTCATATTTTTGTTTGATTGTTGTCGTTACATGTGAAGATATCTATTCAACAAAACAACATGGTTAAAGTAGAAGGCAGCTTGTGGCAACAGTTGTATGTTATCCACTGTCTGCTAGATGTATTATGTTGTATACTGTCTCTTGCCAACAGATCCAATGCAACCTTCGCTTTGTGCGCCTGTTCAAGCCTTTGGACAAACAGTTGACAGTTGCCAAACAGCAAACAGCTGATGTAGAACAAACACCAGAATGTACTCAGAAGGACTTTGAAGCTGCTGCCGCTATTTCTGCCTTAGAGGAAGTGTTTCCCGACGCTGAGACTCGTTGAAGGAATTCTTACACTACTTACAGAATATTTGACGACATGAAGTGGCCAAAGGATTAGCTGAAGCCTACAAGGTGGTGCCCAGATTAAAGCCCTCGTCTGACGAGCCGCAGCCCTAACCTTTTCTCCTTAGACCAAGTTCGGGATAACTGGATGGAAATCTTTGACGAGAGACCAGACCACCAGCAGATCCCCCTCTCCACTGATTATGTAAGCTTACTTGGGTAGACTACGACGACCGGTTGTCTGCTCGTAACGGCATGACATCGTTGGTCTTCGAACCAACAACCATTTTGAAGGCTTCCGTGGACGTTTTAAGGGGAGAACTGCAAAACCACACCCAAACATTTATGAGTTATTGACGCAATCTATTAACACTTAAGGGCCACTTGGTTGCAGTTAGAATCATGCGACTGAAAGATCACCTACGATGTGACATGAAGACCGCCCTTCAGTTTCTTGCCAAAGCTGAACTAAAAAGCGAACTGAAGTACAAGCAAACTGAACTCGAAATCAATTCTCAAAAGGAAAAAGAAAACCATGAGCAATTGTTATTATTATATATTTATATCAGTGACATCAGTAGCTGACTGTGCATGCCGTCCACGACTGTGAGGTCATCATTTACGGAAATCTGAACCAGGCCTCGATACACAGCTTTTCCCGATGAATAGTCAGCTCCTGCAAATCATAGACAATCCCACGATAATGTTGTTAAGGCTTTCGGGCGTAAGCTACTCGAGTTATGTATTGCCCTATAATTTGTACATATATTTAATTATAGTAGATCATGTGGAGATATAGGAAGAAGGTACACCTATATATCTCAACAATGGTGCAGTGTGGTCGATTCCGAACATATGCCACTGACTCTATTCTTAAAACTTCCCTCTGACCATAATTCCGAACAAAATGTACATCCAAGCTTAAATGTCGAGAATCCAGAAAAATCGTGTAAATACACATGGGATGTGAACAAGAATACAATGTTTCATATACTCTTAATAATTCTTACCCCTCTATTAAAGAAGTGACAAATGTATTCGAAACTATTATGACTGTTGGTTTAGAAATGTTTGTAGATAATATTCTCCATGCAGCTGAATGTATGCAGAAACCTGACAGTGTAGTTAACAGAAACAAGCCACAAACTGGATTTTATAATTTGAACTCTGTACAAGCTAAACGACAAGCTACACTTCATCCGAGAAGATTCCACCACAAAGTGTCAATGGAAAGTAAACGAATTTATTGTCACATGAGAAACAAATACAAAAACATATAATTATGCAAAGTATCAACATCCAATTATCGGCATATGAAACAAACAAAACTTCAATCATGTATCAAGGACTCATCTATTATTGGAAGAACAGAGAAGTGTATCAAGCCAGTGCGACCGGGGTAATGAGACCATGTAAAATCTTCTTTAGATTGTATTGTTTGTTTGTTGTTTAACGCCGTACTCAGCAATAATCCACCTATATGACGGCGGTCTGTAAATAATCGACCAGACAATCCAGTGATTGACATAAAGAGCATCGATCTACGCAATTGGGATACGATGACATGCATCAACCAAGTCAGAGAGCCTGACACCCGATCCCGTTAGTTGCCTCTTACAAGCATAGTCGCATTTTATGGCAAGCATGGGTTGCAGAAGACCTAGATTTTATTGATCAAAGCATTCTGGAGTCGCCCATCATGGATCAAGAGATTCAGACAGCAACTAACCAGTTAGAGAATGACAAGTCCTCTGGACATTGAAATGTCACATTTCCATTCTTAATAATTATACTTAACACGCTATTTGATTGTGGTGTATTTCCTGTGCCCTGGTCATGAATGAGGATTTGAATGGATTGCTCAGTGTGTTGGAGATACATTTGCTTTTCTTAGACTGTATAAACAGCTTGCAATTGCTATGTATCATCAATCATGGAAAGAATTACAGAACATATTTAAGATATAACACATATAAAGAGTTTAAAAGCCTGAACGAACCTGATAAGTATTTCATCCTTTTAACAGACAGAAAACAACGTAATAGGTTCGTAAGACTGAGAACGGGGTTGTTGATGTTGAGCGTTAAGAAAGGGAGATCGTCGGGGATTGATTACGTTCACGTTTATGTCCTCTTTGTAATCTTGGGATAGAAGATGAATATAATTTTTTATCATATAATGGGTAGGTTTCTCGGCAGGATAAAGCCAACGGATAAAAACGATGTCCGTTGGGGTCATATGCGGATAAAGCTGCAAATATCAAAGGTCAAGTAGGGACTACTTTCACTGTTTATAAACAATCATGGCCTCGCCCTCGTCATCTGGCGATCGAGTCAGTTAACCATCGGGAATCTGGATAAACTACAGGGATAATTGCTATCATTATCAAAAGAACAGTCTAATATGCTGAAAATCAGTGTCTAACTGTGACGTAGCTAAGGCATTTTATAAGTTTTGGCAACTTTGGAGATATAAATTTCGAAACAATTTTGCGAGGGCACGAGGCCTAGCCAAGCGGGATCAGTAGCCATATCTGTGCTTGTAGACCTCTGCGGCTTGAAACCTTCTCTACAAATTAAAATAGTTGGATTTGGAACCAAATATGTTTGAATTGTTACCTTGTTTCGTTTTGTCGCTGTGTGTACATCTGACTACACTTCTTAACGTTATGACAGACCGACTGTCAACCACGTCTGACCGTGGCTGTGACGTCTCATAGACTAGGGTTAGAGTAGCTTCCCTTTGACAAAGGGCAGTTACTCTAGCGGACAGACCGATGGATTGCCGCGAAAGGAAAATATAAACCATTGTTTTTTGCGTATATGTTGCTTCGCCACTGTATAAGAAACGGATTTCAGTTGGAACTATATTGGCTACTGTCACTGTCCGACTGACGCATCACTTACCCTATGACGTAATATATATTAATGCGCGCATTCCAGGAAAACTCGCAATGTTTCGGTAATGTTTGTGAGAGAGGGAAAGCGATTTTGAAGCACAGAATTAAAGAATGACATTATATGATAAAGAGGTTATCACGCTTGTGTGTTTGGGGATGGTAAATATCCTGCATTAGGAATAAACACTATGTATTTAGCTCGCCAAGGCTCGCTAAATACAATGTTTATTCCTAATGCAGGATATTTACAATCCCCAAACACACTCGCGTGATAACCTCTATATATTAATATGTAACTCCTAGACGAACATAAGCCACTCTATCTGCCTAAAATTTGTTGCCATATTCCGGATATGTATAAATTTAGAACGCTTCTGTATTCACGCGATGTAAGGTTACCAAGAAACTTATGTAATGTCAAACGTATGAAATGAGACAAAGTTTTGCAAACACTAGAATGCTATGATATAAGTTACCTATGAATCCATGTACCATTCTAATATGCACATGTGCACTTTATCTGTATATGGACCAGTGGCCACACACGAATAAAAGACTTGAGTCGAGTCAGACACTATCATTAACATTTACATATTCTGTATTAATCTGAAGTCTTAATCAATTTTGGTGTGCATCTAACGAAAACAGAATGGTTAAATTTTTATATCATTAAAATATAAAGATTCTTCACTATATACATTATATCTACACCTCCTGTTATATTTTTCAATTATCTGGTACAGGAATAATCACTAGGAAATGAACACGACCACGATACCCTGACTTGCTGCTTTAAGATGTTATTGTTTTAGACTGTTGCGCTAATATGCTTCCATAATTTCAGTTCGTGTTTGTCTTCAGTTCCATTTGTAGTTCTTATTTCTGTTTACCACAGAACAGCCCGTCATCAAAACTTTCCGTCGTGGTGTAAGAACTGCATGTATGTGCGTCGCGATCTGACGTAACAATGGTTTACAGAGAATTCATACAAGGTCGCCACGTCATTGCTGTCCGAGGTATTATGTATCGAGCGGAATAAACCGAGTGTATCCGACTGGTGATGACCCTTGTATTTGTGTGGTTTGAGGCGAAGCAATTCGATGTACAGAGTACGTCTCGTAACTTGTTAGCATCCCTGAGCATCACCCAAACTTCATCAGCTGTAAGTGTTAACCTTCCGCACCACTTGATCTTCTCTCCCACATAAAGCTGCCGTGTCCGATATAACGACAATACGATAACTGTTGAGAGTCAGTCAGTGTAAATTTAAGCGACAAAACCCTATCAATGTTTAATAGGAATCTCTGCCAAAAACAGAGTCGATTGTACGACTTTATCATTAGCATGTGTTTATGAAATTCAATGATTATCAAATAGTGATGATACCAGGTGTTCGCGAAAAGGTGAGCGTGTCCTGTCCCACCGGTGGCAACCATCACAAACACATGCAAAGGCAAGTCAATTAAAGATGATCATTACATCTCTGATCCTTTTATTATTTCTCGTTATGATCAGTGTGAGTGGACAAACATTAACTATCTCTTGTGACTCAGTGAGTATGGTTTTACGCCGCCTTTACCAATATTCTAGCGGTGTCAAGGCGGAGGACACCAGAAATGGGTTTCGCAGATTGTACCAATGTGGGCAATCGAACCCATGTCTTCGGCATGACGAGCGAACACTTTACCCATTAGATTTCCCCACCGCCGTATCTCATTATGAAGGCTGTCTGACTAGGCAGAATTTAAAGTGGTTATTAATGTCTTAAATAGCAAGAATTGACTTCCGGAACGATTGCACGTCACTAGTCAGAAAAATAATCACAAGGTATTTCTTATTCACTGAACTTTTGTGATAACAATTGTGTTCTTCGGCATTAATAATGACTTTTGACAGACATAGAGAAGATATGCTAAAAATCAATGTTTAGTTATTATATAAACGGAGAGGGTGTAACTATGCTTCCGGTCTAACATGTTCATGTCTTTGATGATCCTTGACGAGTATGCATCGATGGGCGATATGACAACGCGTTGTGACTGTGTATACATTTACAGCTAGACGACAAGGCTGCAATCCTCGACGCTGTCAATACGACGAGATATAATTCCCACGTGTCAGGATGTTGATCTAGTTACCATGACAACGAGGAAGTGAATTCTTGTGTTCATCAGCCACAGCCTCAAGACGACTTTCCCATTGTTACAAACAACAACATACAAAAAGATGATTTGTGTTCAAAGAAATGGATGTACCGTTCGATAGTAATAGAATAATAAGATCTGAGTCGCAAGCTGGCATAAACAATTATTGGTTTGAGCTCACAACACGACTGACATTTACACGGTCTGTTTCGCGCAAATGCGCTCCACTGATCAGTGAGCAGAAAACTGTCTGACACCTGTTCTGTAACTCAATTCCAGTCATATCGAATGCAACCATTGTCATTGGCGAAGCTTGGGCAACGCAGTTGTGAATTAAAACAGGCGGTGATATTACCGAACTGACATAAACGTGTGTTCACTTGTGTGATATCGCGCTTGGTGGAAGGTCCAGCGTGTTGTCAGACTCGGAAGGGATGTGTAGAACTTTAACGGTCCAGACAGAACAGCGTTCCTGACAAATATATTTTTTTCAACTATGGGTAAACTGAACATATTTGAAATAACGTTAAACAACCCTCAAGGTGTGTATAACCCCGGCCAGTTCTTAGAGGGGCATGTCGTGCTGGACTTGAATAAGGAAATGACTATGAGAGGTAAGTGCCAATAGAACCATTTCGCATTAATACTGCTTCTTAGAACTAACGATGTAATGGCAATCGGAGGGTATTTAGTTTTGGAGGGTTTTGTGTGTTGTTGGTAAACGGTGGCACAGTCATCGAGTCCCGGTTAACCATGACTATGTATCTACTCTTGTCAGCGTCCTACCCAGGTTTTACCAAAGTGGTAATCGTCAAATACCTCCATCATATAAGGCTTTCACACCAAGTTGACACACTGATATAACTGAAAACCTTTCCAAGGCGGCGTTAAACCCAAATCAATCACCAACACATAGCAGTCGTTCGACAATCTCCTAATGTTATATTAGTACTATAATATCCATATTATATATGTTTTAATATGTTTTTACTCCGTGACAACGTTGCATTAGCAACAGTGTTCACTCTTAACATTCACCAGCAGAAGTGTTCCCTCGTAACACGCATTTGGATAGATGCACTTTTTGTAGAAGTTGGGTTGAGACTCGAAATGTTACGAATATTACCGTGTTCGCTCAATTTGTCCTTGATCAGTTTCACAAAACAAGGTTTTCAGTTGGTTTAAGTATCCGTGCTGGAAGACGATGAAGCCGTAATACATACGTACGTGGATGCAGAGATCCAGTGATTTGTCTGATCGTAATCGTGATTAAGGGGTAGCGGATCGTGTAAGTGAAATCTTGGATCCCCTGAATAAGCATGCGTTGATCCGTGCCTTTTATTGATCAACAAATGCACCTTTTTATCAATATACATACCCGTACATAGATATACCCGTGACTTTCAATCAACATACGTACACCCGCACCTTTCAATCAACATACATGTACCCGTTACTTTATATGCTTCCCTTTTTCGCGAACACCAGTTGTCATCACTGATTTTCAGTGGTCCATTCATATACTTTTTACCACTATTTTGCCTCTCTCGCCCAATGAAAACTGTTTCGTTGGCAAATCGTTTTTCATTTACTTTAAATGGGTCGATGTTTCGATGAGTTTCATCATAAATTAAGTAAATAAAGATAAAGTAGCATTTATCAATTACTGGTATGCTGAGTCAACTACAACACTCGTATCCCAATTGCGTGTATCGATGCTCATGATATCAATCACTGGATTGTCTAGTCCAGACTCGAATACTTACAGACCGCCGACATATAGTAGGAATATTGCTGCGTGCGACGTTAAACAACAAACTAACAAACAAACAAAAGAACTACAACAGAAATGTTTGAATCGATGCATAAAAATTGCCCCCACTGGGTTGCAAAAGGAACGTGTTTCTTGAATGTTTTTCATTAGTATGCTTATGTGTAACAGAATCTAAACACTTGTACACAGCAGACGTAATTAAAAATTAACATATCGTTTATATTTTCAACAAAATCAGTGAATGCGCTATCGTGTCACTAGATAACCGGGTCCATCACCGGATTGTCTGATGTGTTGACAGATTGCCGTCGTATGGCAGGAGAACTTGTGTACGGCGTCAGGCAACTAACATCTTTTTATACAAAATGAAATCCAGAAACCGAATTTTGAAGATACGCTCTGCGGATGTACCAACTTTATAAAAAAAAGCAGACAAATTGGAAATTTTGGAAAAACCTTCAGGTGAAATTTGTGTTCTCATGATATAATTAATCTTATGGATCATGTAAAACATTCATGGATCACAGAAAGTGGTGTACTTGACAAGTCACAGTTTGGTCATCAACGTGATACTGCTGTGTGTATATTTACGAAGAAGGATCTAGCGTTAGCGACGTTTCGTTCATTTTAGGGGGGAGGGAGGCGACCTTGATGCAGGGACTGTTTAAGAGCTAGGTTATGTGGAGGAGGATGTACTTGAACACCCCATGGTCAGGTTACTTCATACTGGAATTTTCTCTTGGGCAAATTTAATCTGTGTATATATTCATATGATACAGCTCTTATTACTTTTGGAAAAAGTTTTATTGATCTATGTTCTGTTTAAAATTTATGAATGGCCTCTGTGAAAGTGATTTCGGGAAAGGTGACTTTACATTTGTTGGCAATGCTTGGGCAAGTGTCATTGATTACATTATTGAGTAATCAACATAAATATACATTTACCCGTACCTTTCAATCAACATAAATATGCATTTACCCGTACGTTGTCTCAGATAGGCATTTAAAAGTTGGAAGAACATGAAAACATGACACTTTTATGGATAAAAACCTTTTTTTATTCTTTGTAACGACGTTTCGGAGCTTCTTCTTGCCCCTTCATCAGGTGTATACTGAATAAGTCATGATCATCATTTGGGGTTTTTACGTCCATTACTGGCGTGGCAAAAAACAACTTCTCTCCGAAATATAACTTAGGGGGTTAAAATTTAGGTTCAGAAAATAATTATTGAATAAGAATAATGTAGAAATATTATTTTAACCGTTAAGAGAAAAGCATGGTGAAAGGTGAAAACATTTAAGCTGGTTTTATAATAGAAAATATGATAAAAAAGGATAAATCGATATCCTTAGAATTAAAAATAGCGTCTAAGATTATTTTTTTCCAGCCAGAAGATTTTTGCGTAATTTCTTCCCCATGCTGTGATGAGGGTATAGTGTTTCTTGATGTTGTTTGGTGTGGTATTACTGGTGAAATGTTCTGTTAATTTAACCCCTTGGTCTTGTATTTCTGTTTGGGTAGAATTTAAGTCCTGAAAGCTTGTGTTCTCATGATTGAGTCTTTCGTTTCCCAAATATTGGACCACTGTTTGGGAAGTTCTATATACTTTGATTCCTCGATCTTGGAGGAAGTATGGACTAGGAGTAAGTATTGGCTATTGAGAACTTGGTAGGCTGAAGTCATTCTATAAGTGGCTTCCCACTGGCTATTGGCTCCATTGTAAGGGGGAAGTTGTGAATTGTCGTTGGGGGTTCCATGTTAGCCTAGATTTGAACTCCGGGCAGGAGGAAGGTGGCTGAGGTGTTTGGGTGGCATCATCCCTTTGTGGCAGATAGGAAGGCATGTTGATTCTTTTCCTTTTAAGTATGACATTGTTTTCCTCTGTCGAGGGTGACAACTTAGATTTCGTTGTGGCGTGCCTGCTCCACAGGCTTACTGTATCCTTGGTGTGAGGTGAAGAAGGAGAGATCGGTAGAATATCCATTCCATGGTTTAGGGATTCTGGTCTTTTATTCAGCTTATCAATATCGGGGGTAATTTTGAGCCCTTTATGTAGTTGGCATTTAGGTTGAATGATGCAACTCTAAAAGCAAGAAATGGTCCAGATTCTGTAGTAAGTGCCAAGTCCCTTGTCAGGGATTTCGATAAATCGCGAGGTATGGTTGGAGGTGCTGTACTGCTTTGTGTTCAAGCGCTTTGTGTAACTGTGAACTGTACACGTGTCATTCAATAAAATAAGTAAGTACGTGGAGGTTTCAGGTTGAAGTTAATGAAAATGTAATGACGAAGCCGTTGAGATTAACAGAAAAGAAGCCAATCACTACACCTTCATTGTATCTAACTGTCGAATATATACTGTTGTTTGATTTTCAAGTGAAAATAGCTTAAGTAAGCATATTATATTACAAAGAACGAACCGTACTGGTGCTTATTCAACATACAAAGAATACTTCTACATTGTTTAAGTTTTGTATATAATTTGTTAAAACTGTTAAACAGTTGAAGAAAACACCGCAATATATATCAACTGCTGATGGGTATCTTAGACATTCTATCTTTGAAATTCAATAAATCTGCACAAATATATATTTCGAACATGGTAGGGGTTATGTGGTTGCAAATTCATTTTTACTCCAGTCTTCACTGAACCTATTTGTGTTTTACACAAAATAACCCAGCCACAGATTTTAACTGTTGCAGGAATGAGTAATTGTCAAATAGACATAATCACGTAACAGTTGGGTGTTTTTCAATCTTCAAATACATAAAAACGAACACGCTATACTTTCTTTTGCCCCTGATTATAACTTTTGAGTCAAATATGTATCACCTGCGCATACGTATGTCGTTCGTACAATCCGTATCAGGAGAGCCTGCTCAATAAATCACACATAACTGTTATCATGAATGCTATTCGTTGACTTGATGTTTGAATTATCCCTCCTAAAAGCACCAGAAATAATGCAGTTAGACATAATGCAGTTATAAAACACTGCCAGTTTATCCTACCGCCAGCGTTGTCATGACAATCAGAATGGTTGGGATGTCATAAAGCACAAACACTTCCGGTCATTTTATTACGATTGGAAATTGACATTAGTGACAGGTACACGCCCAATGTCTTGATTATTTGCACAAATGGGTCAGCCGGTCTGCATGGATTTAGCTTGTGTTCCAGCAGAGGTTTGATCACAGCTGTTTCATGGCCTATTTGTCACGTCAAATGAGTGTCACTGCCACTGACTCCCCTGTAGCTCGAGGCTGATCTTGCAGGAGTCGTTGGGTGTCATTTGTCAAACTATATCTGCAGTGTAAGAAACATGTCACAGCCCAAACGGAAACCACCTAATAACTCACTCAACAATGATTACATCAGCTCTTGATGTGGGCCCAGTTACTTCATCCTCGCAATGCACTTTATTTAAAGACAATCGACAAGGGTAATAGTGAGTGAGTGAGTGTGTGAGTTTGGTTTAACGCCGCTTTTTACAGTATTATATCACGGCGTGTCAGCTTAATGTGGGAGGAAAACCGAAGTGATGCAAGTCTCAGACGTTTACCACTTCGGTGAAACCCACGAGCACGGGTATTGTGCTGACAAACCTTGAAACATAATCTGGGCGAACCGGGATTCGAACCAACAATCATAGGTTTCTGGCATGCCCAAGGGACGCACATCTGCGCAGAGAATCGCGGCGCCTCAGACGACTGGGCCACCCGTGTCCCTGACAAGGGTAAAATATGTCACGGCATATTATTTGACGCAGTTAGATTACTGATGATATGAAATTTAAACGTCCAAATAAGAATGCAAACTAAAATTGAGCAACGTGTTCAATTTCGATGTTTATTTTCTGCTCCCTTTTTTTTCTGCAAATAGTTGAACAATCATGGAACTGGATTTACTAGTTACACTAGTTCACTTTACTATCACATAACACTAACCAGTTGGTTACACTCATGACCCTTCACAATTGTTGCTCGATACACATTTGTATACTGCACATTCTCTTACCCATAACATATTTTTCTCAATATCGGCAAGTGTACGAACAAAACATACGGCACGCACTTAACAAAATGTGATGTAACTTATCAAAACGGTACAAGGCTCCAAACACTGCCACACCACCACCGCCACTAACCAACCCGCCCCCCCCCCCCCCCCCCCCCCCCCCACACACACACACACACACCACACACATCCACACACACTACACACACACACACCCAACACCAACACCACACACACACACAGAGACAAGTACACACATCCTCCGCCAGGCACTAGAGAACCTATACGCCTTTTGAATATTGTAGGTCAATTTGATCTAAAGTGTTCGTGTAAAAATCATGTTTGTTCTGATAATGCATATACTATCCAACATTGTCTGCATCAATACAATCCCTCGGAAAAGAATCAATAACTTGATGTTTAGCACTCAGGTATTGTTTCTTTCGAATCGAAACTATTAGTCGATATGAAAGCACTGTTTGTTTACCTTTGCCTTGTCCACAAAACCAAATCAAACGATTATTTGATGTTACTTGCTACTGAAACAGTAGACTACTGTCATCTGAGATATTTTATAAGACAAAGTCTGAAATCGATTGTTTAAACTTGGCCACACCCACAAGTATTTAATGGTAATTTGATATTTAAATTGAAGACTGATGATATAAGGTTAACTAACTAAAAGGACCTTAAACGTCTGAATGTGTTTTAACTCCTGATTTTGGCGGTTCGTGTTAGGGAGCGAAACTGTTCCGCACGTAAACAATATTGTAAGATTCATACGGATACAGGTATTCTTGACTCCTTCCCGCAAAACATGAAGTTCACTCCACGGTATGGTGTTATTTGCAGCCTATGCATGGACATTATACACAGAACCATGTGTGTGAAGCGCCATTTTGTCATTGAAAATGAATGACATGTTTTTACGAATGTGATAAATATTTGTGCAGTCAAATGTCAGGAATTTTATACACTTTTTAGTATTTTTAATACATGTATGTTATATAATTATACCAATAACCCGGTACCAGCAGAATAGTTAAGCGCCGATATATTTTTTTATCATGAAATGCTTTAAAATCATATGGGAGCGGTGCGGTAGCTTAGTGGGTAAAGCGTTTGTTCATCACGCCGAGGCACGCGTTCGATTTTCCACATGGGTACCAATGAGTGAAGCACATTTCGTGTCCCCCGTCGTGGTTTTGCTGGAATATTTTTAAAAAGCGGCGTAAAATCATACTCACTTACTCACTTTACACCGTATACTGTATTTCATTGCTGACGAAACACATTTACTTCATAAACTGACATTCAGTCATTCTGAAATACATTAACCGAAACCGATTATCCAATAACATTTGCACTATCATGACAATAGTTATTTGAGTTTTCGACTACCCTGCTTCCTTATATCATTTAATGGGAAGCCCTACTTGTATCCATCTTGAAGAACACACAGTGTTCCTTTGCCAATCATTGTCATTTAAAACTGTCTCCAAAAGCATCACGGTGGATTAGTATATATAGTATCGAGTTTAGCATATTTCCAGTGTATAAATTATACATTCACTTCATGGTGTGGAATACATCAATCAGAAAAGTATACTTGTGCAATTGGATATATACAGATAAAAAAACGCACTGGCGAAATGTTAATATACCATAGCCTAGTGCACAGTCATTTTGAATTGGTGTCTATTTTCGCAGCAATACGGCTTCACTTGTATGGGGGTGCTGACGTAAGATGGAGTGAAAACCACACCTCAGGAACAGGAAAGAACAGGAAGAATGTCACGAAGATATATTCAGCCACAGAGACCTACATCAACTACGAGCTGGTATTGTTTGGAAAAGGTATGTTGATGAATGGATGTTTTGAAATATGCTGTATGGTAAGCATATGTTCATACAAATCATCCAAGGATGTTGAAAGCATTTGACTCTGGAATTATATGATGGAAAAAATGATGTTCAAACCCTAGTTGCTGAGATCGCATCCCACTAGTAACCGGGTTCTTATTCAGCCTTTACAGTGTTGTACATTCATCCTGTGCTCTCAAAAGAACCAACTTGTCCGATGGTAGATGACCAGATAGTGGAAACCCGAATACGTACATACGTCCGAAGTACAAGTGTCAAAACGTATGGTGTCAACCTGGGCAAATGACTTGGTTCAAATGTGCCACTGTTCACCCAGCAGGGAATGGGTACCCGATATGTGAGGTCGATATGAAAACCCTCTAGTGCCTGTAGGCAGCTTAGGTTGTATACTCCCCAGGGAGTCGAGAATGCTAACTTGAATGCAAACGGATCACCTGGAGCAAATAACATCGTATTTGAGCAGACACGAGTACCGGGATCCCTGCGGTGTGAAAATAATGATAAATATAGATTATGTAATTAATTTAGTGAGACTGTCCAACACGTTGTCAGTGGATGGCACAAACACAGTATCTTAAGCAACATGATGGCGTGGCTCGATCATTTTATGGTTTTCCCAATCTGTTGACTTGCACTGGGAGAGTACCCGGGTTTGCTACCAGGATTACAGCCCTTCTGACAATCTAGGTAATGCAAAAGGCTGCAGTGTTGGGGAGTCTTCACATTCTCTAGTTTGACTAGGCAGTACTTCCATTCGCTGTCTAGGCTGCGTGTCGAGCAAGGGCCGTGAGCTGATGATGAGCCTCAAAATCATGTATGGCTCCGTTGAACGGACAGCTTTAGATTTGGTCTCTTCATCTGGCAAATAATTTAGATAGGCTCTGAAATGGCTTAAACAGATTTAGTTCTATGATTTTGAATCTTTGTAACATTCTATTATGTTAATCTACTGCTTTTTTATTGAACGAGTATTTCATGCTTCAGAAATGAAGGTGTCAGCTTAAGGTCTTTTCTTTTCTCGTTCCCATCGTTATTTTTCAGGTGAAATGTATTCTTGCACCTAAATGAATATAAAATATGTTGAGGTCTTCTTCATGTTATCTAAACGATTTCGTGTTTTTGTGTGTTTTTGTAATATAATACTTTGTGATTCTTATTAAGTTAAATCAAAGTGTTTGACGCAAATACGCATTCTGTTGGCCCACGTAACTCCCCTCCCTGTCCCTGTCGACAAGCCGTCATATAACACTATAACACTAGACAAGCCCCGTGCTAAATTGTGTTATACCTTCATACTCTATACCTCATATCCCGGGTTGGGGGCGGGGCGGGGCGGGGCGGGGTTCTGCCTTAGTTTTGTTATGAATACACGTATGTTGTTTTAAATCAAGCAAATATCCTCCGACACGTCATCGGAACATCCCCTTCAACAGGAGCAAACATCCCCAAGGATCCTGTCACTGATTCTATATGGGATCACTGCCACCAAATTGTACTAACGTTGGCTATTACAGAGTTATTCTGAAAGGCATTGAGACAAAAGGCAGAGCCACTCTCGGGCAGATAAGTGATGACTTCAAAGTACAGGCATTCATACATGGCCTTGATCTGGTGCTTGATCCTAGCACCTCCCATTTGATAGATCCTGCCGTCACTGATTGGTTAATCCGTTATTGTTTTCAATCAGTTGCTACTTGGTGCAAATATTGAGCTGTGTTTGTGTCTTTATATCTACTAAATGTAAACCATGACCAACAGCCCCGTTATTACAAATACAAACGACAAAAAACATTTCCATTGTCATAAGAAATTTCCACTAAAGGCAGAGTACATTGTACCATTCTGACTATATCTTGAGCAATTCGTTATGAATCACTATCAAAGAGTGATGATACCAGGTGTTCGCGAAAAGTGGCTATCCTGCCCCACCGATGACACAAACGCAAGTGAAGGCAAGTCAACAGTTCACCTGAAAAAAAACAAGGGAACATATGGTACATGTCATATACATAAAGAAACAGATCAGCAAGAGGGGGGGGGGGGGGGGGGCACAATTGGTGACCATGGGGATTCCTTTTACTTGCACAAATGCCACTTTTCACATATACATGCATGTTATCAATGAAGAAGTCAGATTACATTTGCTTGTTCTTAACAAATTGTCCTGAACCTTTGAAGATAGAGATATAACAATATAGATGGTCACGGCGGTTAGTGACAAATGTTCCATTGACCAAGGAATGAAGTTTGTCGTGTAGGATAGTGGTGTACAAAATGGCAAAATAAAATGTTTTGACATAATTAAACTTGATTCTTTTCTAAAATTGCAAAACTTCCAGCATATCATTTGTGGTTGTTTTGTTTTTTTATAATCCACATGGTATTGATTCCACTTGTTTCAAATACTTTCTGTGCATATAAGGATTATCGTCAATCCTAAAGGCAGTTCTCCGATCCGTAGAAATGCGACGAAAACCTTGAATAGGATAGCTTCATAATAAAAGTTGCAAATATGTTTTTTTGACGTGCTTTCCTTTTGCAGTTATACTTTATGTCCAAAGTAATCGGAGCACGAGAATTTGGTTTGCTTTTTGACATTCCGCATGTTGAGCAACAATTGTCTAAGTGTGAAGTGATCTGCGGTATCTGAAAGTCTCTTTAATTTGTGACACTAATAGATTGCTGCTGTGTGTAGTGATGCAGTTGAATGACCTTTGCTGTGTAGAGACACGTGACCCACCAGGAGAAAAGGGGCCGTATAGTTGCTAGGATACAATTGTGTTGTGACGTTATAAAGAAAAACTATTTATGTCAACTTACTTTCGCTTGCCTGATGGTCAGTCAGTATTCACGGCTGAATTGGAGGCAATTCATCATGCACTCAAACTCATACCGGAACTCCCGGAAGCAAAGGCAGTCGTCCTATCAGACTCGCTAAGTGCACTTCAGGCCATCAGTGGGAGAAACTCAAACTCCAGGCCAAACACAGTCAACAATATTCTATACGAATATACAAAACTATCGGACCAAGGGCAACAGGTGGAGCTGTGTTGGATCCCCTCTCACATAGATATTCATGGAAATGAAAAAGCAGACTCACTGGCGAAGCTAGCTCTAGACAAAGCGGATATAGAGCCTATTCCCTTTAGTAAACTAGAGATAAAAAGCAAAATCAAAGCCTCCATAGCAAAAAGATGGCAAGCCCAATGGGATGCAAGTAAGATCGGCAGATGGCTATACAAAATTCAACCCAAGGTCCAACAAAAGCCAAACTCATACTCAAATGAAAGGAAAATTGAAACTGCTATCTCACGCCTCAGACTTGGTCACAAAAAGCACTATGACAAGGTTTGTTCATCTTGCAATCAGGCTGAAACCATTGACCACCTGTTACTAGAATGTCAAGACCATGCCCCAGCCCGGGCTAGGTTAAAACAAGAATTGCAGTTAGATCCGCTATCTGTCATAGATCTCCTAAAGCCAAGAGATGCAATAGCGAAGGCCAAACTAACTCTATTTCTGAGAGATGGACAGCTGCTCGAACGTATATAAACAGAGCAGCCAAGGATAAAAATGAAATCATATCAATATATGAAAAAAGAAATCATATCAATGCAAAAACAGAAATTATGTGAACACCGAACTCACAATAGATATGTGAACCCTTCTCACACACAGGAGTCCCAAAGAGGGACAGGTCAGCCGAAATTGCCTAGGCAGAAGGCAACCTCTTAAACACCTAATGCAACAACAACAACAACATTAACTTACTTCATTTAAATTGCCATGTGTGCGGACTGTACAATAATAGCCTATTTTTTCTCTTTCGTTCGTAATGTAATAAAAACATTTCAAAACATTTCTGCATACATGTTTACGTTTAATTAAGCAGACACTATTTCTAAAATCTGCAACCCTTACATAAACAGGTATACGTCGGAAAATGTATACGTCGACTTTGTAGAAAATGAGTTCAAATGTTTGATGTCACACATCTCTGTAATAAATATGAATTGAAGCTTATGAATTATGTTTTTGTGGTCCTACGATACTGTAGTTTAAAAAAACATAATAAGAAATCAAAATGTGATATTTCACCCATAAGGTCCCTTATCTTATGGTTGTCACAAATATGAGATATGTTGTAGTAGGTTTTACTGTAGGGACTGGGCCACGTTGCGCAAGCACATTTGGCGCTTAGGTGATCGAAAGTTGTTAGACGTTAACCTGAGACCGTGGATTTGGTTGACGTTCTCTTTCATGAAACAACATAAAGGTCAGCCTTAAGTTCAAAGGGGGCACGGGTGGCCCAGTCGTCTAAGGCGCCGCGATTCGCTGTTCAGAGTTGCGTCCCTTGGACACGCCAGAAACCTATGATTGTGGGTTCGAATCCCGGTTCGCCTCGATTATGTTTCTAGGTTTGTCAGCACCATACCCGTGCTCGTGGGTTTCACCGAAGTGGTAAACGTCTGAGACCTGCATCACTTCGGGCTTTCCTCCCACATTAAGCTGACACACCGTGATATAACTGGAATAATGTTAAAAGCGGCGTTAAACCAAACTAACTCACTCACTTAAGTTCAAAATTAATGTTGATCCGACCTGTACATGTATTCATTCAATATAGTGTTTTAAATAAGAGAGACTGTTTTATATGTTAAATATATATTTATCAATGTAAAGGAATATAATTTGCGATTCCCCATGTGCAGTGTAATAAAGTATAGTTTTTGCCTTGAGCTATTATAGTTAAAACATGACGACGCATACGTAATAAAAATGGTGTCTCCGTTGGACAAAACATGGTGAAGGACGACCACGTGAACAGCTGTCGTTTTGTTTGACTGCAGTATGTTGCTAGATCCCCAACGCCGAGCAATAGGTGAATATGCGGAAATGATACTTTTGACGTATTTGTCATCCCTGTGGTCAGAGACAGAATCATTCATGGGGCACCAACGCTGGTTTGTATATGTTCAGCGTTAGAAATTGGCACTAGTCCTGTAGTCCTTGCCAAACTGTCCAATAGTTAAGGTATCATAAGGACTAGTAGAAATTTGCCATTTTAAGGGTCTTGCTATATGTTATCATTGTAAGGACTAGTGGCCTAAAACTGTTAGTTTCTACCGCTGATGTTGAGATAATATACGCGGCGTCAGAGACGGCTGACATCCACCTGCCATATTTCGTCCAAGGGAATAATGTTCAATCATTGATCGATGTTGCAGTGGATGTACCGTATTGATAGACAGAAATGAAAGAACAGTGTTACCAAAGATACGTTAGATCACAGGGAATGGGAAAATTAAAAGAGGACATTTTTCAGGCCATTATTATTTTACTCTATTGACGGCTTCTTTGACCTCTAGCAAAACATCATTGACTTCTAATAATAGAGATAGTTTCATTAATAACCGTTTATCGTTTATTAATAATAAATAGAACTAGATTATATTGGTATTTTCTCAACAAATATCATGTTTTTCTCATTGAGTGAGCTGATGAAGTTGATATTTTCAGGACTGCCATGGTCAACACATATATATGGATTATTAATTGAATAAAACATAATATTAAAATTCATTAGTTTAATATATGTAGTTAGTCATTTTGTATCGAATCAGCAAACATGTCTAGGTGTGTTCTATAATCTACAATGTCACCAACAAACCGTGCCGCGAGAAAGTATCTTTTCAATTATGAAATACGCACGTACGCTAGTTTCGCCCTGCTCTCACACAAGTATAAGTCCAGAGTCGGGTTATACGCCGCCGTTAGCAATATTCTACCATTATCACAGAGTAGGGCACCAGAAATGTCTTTCACACATTGTACCTATGTTGGGGATCAAACCCTGGCCTTAGATGTGACGATCGAACGCTTTAACCACTAGGCTACCCATCACCCCAAAATTTAGCTTGGGTTGTTACCAGTTCAACCAGTTTGGGGACTCGGTTTTTGCTTGCTGTGACAATTGTGACTTGCAGACCTTCGCTGGATGAGTTGTACAAATATGTGCATACTTGCACAATCGACCTGTGGACAATTGAAATCAAAGCATGTTCCGATTTGGCTTGTGCCAATGCCGGTGTACATGTACACGACGTGCAATAAAGATCTTGATTTCTATGATGATTTGTACTCTTGAGGTGTACGATTTCATGAATAGCAATCGATTTCATGAATATCAATAGTAAATCATGGTTAACTTTAGAGCACGGGAACAGGGTTAACGCGACAGACGCAATCTAAATTGCTGATAATACTATTTTTGTGTTTCTAGTCATCCCCTTCAGCCTATGATAGGCAATGTACTTCAACAACTGTGAACATTCAGGTGACAACTATTTAAGAAGACGATGTCAATCTTCTACTTTAATAATCTTGGGCTGCGGGTTTTTTCCATTTCCAGAGTGTCCTTTACACCTACTAATCAACTATCAGTGATGATTCTTTAGTTGTGTTAATTAATATGGGTAAATCCACATTCTCATGATTACAATTAGTACTTTAATATGTTGTTGGACAATATCCACCGATTCGTTTTCAGCTGCTGGAATACATATTTGGCTCATATCAAAGACAGTATGTTGTGTGGATGTCGCTGTGAATGGGGGGTGACTGAAAGTGTCCGTAACGAAGCGTGACTGGTACGTATATGTCCTTAAGTTTGCGAGGTGGTCTAACTGAGTGTGTACATACCTCGGTTTGAGTGGGACTAATTCAAATTATGTAACATAACCTGACATGGCGCCATTTTGGACGGGAGCAGACGGCTGGAACCGGTTCCTTGCGGCGACCTGATCGGTGGTCTGGGTCCCTCGTCACTGTCACGTCCCAACAGTTTTCGTCCAGTCCCTTGCTCTCATGGATCTCCCAGTATCCTTTTGTTGGTCATGTTGCTCATGTTACGCGGCAGTGTGGTCTGCTGCACCTCGCTTGCAAAACTGGACAGAAAAGGACGCTTGGCGCAGATGACCTATCCAAACATATCAGAGTTATCTCCCTTTGAATAAGCTTTCAATAGCCTGTGAAAATGATTTTTGTTCTCAAATGCTACAAATAACATATTTTGTCTGTTATTTTTTCGTTGCCAAAACAATCAGTCGACACATTTATTATTCCGATTGTTTCATTAACACAACAGATGAAGTAAAATTTACGAAAAGACATTTTCGTACATGTATTGGGAATTGTTTCATTCTTCTCCATGTTAGCTTTATTCTTTCGAACAATAACAAATATATATGATATAATCTGTTTCGCCACTGTATAGTTGACGGCTAGATTCTCCCATCAACAAAGACGTCCAGTTGGTTTTCATTAGGATTGTTGTGAACGTTTGAACTGTACCAGCTTTTAGCAATTCAGTGTTAAGCTCAATTTTCACGTATATCACTGACTTTAATTTAAAAGCTTTCATCAACACACTTCACGTTTTGTAGTAGAAATAATTAACCATGTATGTTAAACGTGCAAACGTAAAACTATTCAACCTGTACGTACGCGTCATTTTACTTTGAGTGAGTGAGTGAGTTTGGTTTAACGCTGCTTTAACAGTATTCCAGTTATATCACGGCGTGTCAGCTGAATGTGGGAGGAAAGCCCGAAGTGAAGGTCCCGAAGTGAAGGTCCCGAAGTGCAGGTCTTGGACGTTTACCACTTCGGTGAAACCCACGAGCAATGGCATGGTGCGGACAAACCTAGAAACATAATCGGGGCGAACCGGGATTCGAACCCACAAAAATAAGTTTCTGGCGTGTCCAAGGGACACTAGTCTGCACAGCGAATCGCGACGCCTTAGACGACTGCACCAATCATGCCCCCTCTTCAATTTGAACTACTGCGGATCTCTATTTCAGATCAATTGTACATGTGCAGCTGTAAAGTTTCTGTACGCTTACCGATAGATATTTGATTACATACATGTATACGTTGGTGATGATTTGTCATTCTTACTTCCAGCACCACACCTAGAGGGAGACAACCCTACTCTACCCGCAGGCCGCTACACATACCCTTTTCAATACCACCTCCCAGTCGGCATTCCCTCTTCATTTGAGGGTACATTTGGGAGGGTACGGTATTGGCTCTGTGGTACCATTGACAAGCCATGGAAATTCGACCACACAACAAAGAAAGCCTTCACGGTGATTAATCTACTGGATCTCAACACTGAACCTGGGAGTATGGTGGGTTGACTTGTATGAACTTGATAATTCTGCGTCGAATATCGTAAAGTGTTGACATGCTGTCAACCATCGGTTGGTCTGGTGAAACCTCCATTATTAGAGATCAAGATAAGATAACATTCACAAGTAATTATTTCTATTTGTTTATTAAAAGGCTTTTTACAATTGTTGACAGTTTTTTCTTGTAATAACGTTTTGATATTGAGAATTGCATTGCATTGTTTAACTGTCACGATGCGTGTGTGTCAAGTACCCGATGGCGTCATCGTTGCTCATGCGTTCAGTCAGTGGTTTGCCTGGTCCAGATTCGATTGTTTGAATGGGAACGTATATAAATGTACATATTTTTATTACAAAAAAATACCTACCAACAATGGAAAATATTTCCTTTCGCGGGGATTTGGCCGTCCGTTGATATTGCGATTTGAAACCTGATTGATGTATCAGAATCGAGTATTTTCAAAATTTGCTGTGGAATTTTGGCATTACCCCTACATTAAACCGACACGCCGTGTAACAATTTTAAAGGGGCGTAATCTTGCACCAACCCACTCACTGACATAATTGAGTACATTGATATTCACAACATTGTTGTAATCTATTAGTCATTCCAGAATGTTCATTTGTTTAGCTTTCAAATTTGTAATCGAGAATTTGTCAAAATATGTTTCGAAGAGTAGTCGCCAGTTTGAAATTAGTGCCTTAAAGCACGAGAAAGCTTCCTCCTGATTGGTCATTCCATTAGTCGGTCAAAGTTCGAGCAAGGTCGGTCTGACGTGACCCGTAATGGGATGTCCTCAGATCTTTGTTTAGCGGTAGCGAGAACTAAGATCTGATTTTAATGATTGTGGGGATGTTATATTATAATAATATTTTTGACTGAGATCTTAGTCTTGGTATACCACGATGGGACCCGTCTGCAATTGGAGTTGTCCATAGTTGCATGTAATTATATGCTGTATAGCATGCACACGCGAATCCAATAGGTTTGCAGGTGAGCGCACCCCTCCTTTAAGACATACTTACAAGTTTGGAATATTAATAATTTATCATTTGGTATTGAATAACTGTAAGTGTATTCCCCTTTTCTAAAAAGCTGCGCCCCAGTGCCCTTTTAAGAAGGACATATGCGCATTTGGTTTGAAATCTGCGGGTTCAACAAACTGTTTTGGTCAGCCGTGTCATCACTTTGGGCATACAGTGAACCCTCGTTAGTCTGGAAACTCCGTCTTACGGACGATTCCTAAATGAACGCTTATAAACAAACGTCAAGAGAGCATGTTACTGCTTCGTCAATCGTCATAAAGCTGGGATATTGATAAGGGCGGCTTTACACAACAAACAAACAACAGACGTAAAAAAGGAGTCATTTTAACAAAAAGTACAAAACAACACGACGGCACCCTGCAATCTATATCTTTATTGCAGGATGGAATACGAGGTGAGGGTCAAAAGACACTATGTTGCCTGTGCTGCAAATCTGGACCAATCAGCTGCACGTTTCAGATTGACCGCTGTGGTTATGTCCCGGGGGAAGCCATACCTATAAAGGGCGAGATCATCAACCACAGCAATCGGAGAATGAAGAGATCCTACGCTCAGTTATACATGGTCAGTACAATGTAACAATCCTTGAGGGATTAAGGTACATGATATTAAGGAACAACTTCAATTATAGGAATTCCGTATATTCCGTGCTTGATCTAGCATTTTGTTACCCAAAATATATTGCTTCTTTGAAATCTTTCAATTCTTTCTTATAATATGGTGTAAGAGGACAACTTAATAAAAGTGTTTGTTGCCAAATAAGAATATTCGCAGAGTTGTTGGAAAACCTGACGGATGTTTCATACAGTTATGGTCGGCGACACGTGGGAAATCTGCTCCTTTGTGCGAGTTATCCCCCTTCCTTTGTGTATTTGTGTTTGGTGTGTATAAAGTTTGAGAGACGGTGGGATAAAGCAATGACTGATATTAAAGGTTTTTTATCTTCTTGTGTGACTGGCTGATTCTTAACCACATTAATGAGGAAAACATGTTGAAATTTGTCCGAAAAACTATTTTAGTCCAAACACAAGTGGCTCTGTTGGATTAAGTATGCTGTTTTTGATAGATCAATACCCTGAAACTTCAAAGTCTCTATTTAGTATCGCCGCGCAGTATATAAACTGGGTATGCTATCCGCTATATGTGATAGCCTTTGTATTAACGGTTCATAACGACGAAATCAACTTTATGAATTTTGAATTTCCCAATAACAACAAGCAAGACCAATACATTTTTTGTGTGTCATCACAAAGATAATTTTAGTGGTGAGAGAACACCACACCAGTAGTCAGGATTTAATCCAATGCTAGTCTATGGCATTATGTCATGTCCAGGTGAGGTATTACCACGCAACACGGAAGTCGAGAAGTGACATCCAGAAAATAGCGGAAATCTCACGTGGCGCAATCCTCCCTGGTGACACGGATGTCTGGAACGGAGACCCGCTTTTAATACCGCCAGTGCCGCCCTCCAAGTTACCTGGGTGCAGAATAATAGCCCTCGAGTACTTTATAAAGGTAGATGTGCCTTTAATCAGTGGTCACACTTTCACCTGGAATAACATGTCATCACCTCAACATATACTAAGTAGTAAACATGTAACCGTGCTTCATATATACTTCACCAAAAATAAATTTATTTTGAAATAAAATAATGCATCTTTGAATACACATTCAAATATATATCTTCGTCGTAAGGTACAGCACACAGTGACTGGTTATATGTAAAGTTCTCATGAAAACACTTTTGGATGGCCTTAGATTATAACGTTTGCTCAATGCCACGTCTTGCTGACAGACAGGAATGACGCAAAACAAAGTTTCCAGACATTTTAATGTTTATCAAAACACAATTATTATTTCTTTCGAGACGTTATCTCCAACATGATTTGCCAGGACGATTTGTCACGTGTGACGTCACATCTATAATGCAATCATATTTGGTTGCATCTTCCCGAGGCAAGCGAGTTAACTGACTGTAAATGTCCAGTTTCCACCCTTGCCGTGGCCACATTTGCATTCATTTTCGTTGCATTTACGAAATCGATACCAAACTGCGACATTGACATGTCGGACAATTCCTGAGTAGAGACCAATTAGTGGCAGAGCCGTACGCAAGACAAGACAGTATACTGTTCACAGATTAGTCCAGGTTTCAGCTGGACAGCACTGGTGGTCGTGCAATGGTCAACAGGCGTCCGGAAGAACCTTTCAGCGACGCTTGCGTTACTAAACGTCATCAGTTTTGGCGTGGAAGTGTAATTGTATTGGGTGGCATCACAACACAAGGGAGAACACAACTCAATCATTGCGATCGAGATCATGTTCTCCCCTTTGTGCACATACAGGGACGTGACGTCACGTTGAAGTAGGATGATGCTATTCCTCATGTTACTCGTGTTGTAACAGACTATTTGAGACAGCATAACATCGCTGTACTGCACTGACCGGCTATTTCACCAGACCTCTCCCCCGTAGGACAGGTTTTGGATAGGATGAAACGACGCCAACAACAGGACCAGAACCGACCTGTTAGGTTAGCTCAATTGGACCAATCTTTGGTTGACATTTGGAACGACATCCCCCAGACTGTTTTCAATCATCTCGTGTCTTCAATGCTCTGCTGCTGCCTCACCTGTCACGCCCGAAATTGACATTGGTTAATGTGTTGTTTGTCTCCTGTTACAAGGTGTGGATTTTGTCAATGAATTTCTTATGATAAACCATTGATCTGACGAATGAACAAATATTATTTTCAATAACATTACATTTAGACCACTTGATATGAAGCACAGTTACTTTTTTTACTTTTTTTCCGCTACTATATATCCAAGTCAGGTTTTCTAAACCATATCCTGTAATGTTCTGAAACGAAGAAAATGTTCTTGAAGTGTTGCAATGCCGGTAATGGCAAATTTCGTACAACGGTTATGTAACTATCCTATCTATAGTTTGTTTCTCTGTTTTTTGGTCCTCATATGATGACATTGTGATCATGAAGCAGTAATTGCGTCTATCCACAAGGACAAAGCGAACTTTTTTATTATGAGGAACACAACGTTTCACCTGTTGAAAGAGTAAACATATACTCCTAAACGTTGTGTTCCTCATAATAAAGAAGTTGACATCCATAAATTCTCTCTCATATGTGCATCACTTCTAAATGCCATCCAAAGACTTGAAGCATCCAGTGCTCTGTTATTGAATGTTCACGGTGATATGTGTATGTTATGCATTTATTCAATGAGATCAATGTCATGTAGATGTTGCCAGAACTTACATAGAAGTTAGACCGCCTTCGTGGTCTATTGGTACGGTGTTCTCCCGAGACCCAAAGGTCCGGGTTTCGATGTCCGGCCTCGTCATACCAAAATATGTTAAAAGATGGTACTTGTTGTTACCCTGCCAGGCGCTCGGCACTAAGGGTCTAAAATAAGGACCGTTCGCTCGGAGTCAGTATACTGTGTCTGAATGGGGTATACATGTTAAACCTTTGCATGGTATCTCAGTGGGCGGGCATGATAAAATCGCCATTAATCCGGACTAGTTCAAGCACACACACACGTGCATGCACGTTCCAACATAGGAACAATAATCTTGGACGCGACGTTAAACGCCATTTCACCTTATCTCCATAGAGGTTTAGGGTAAAGGCGTGGTGGCTGGTTATAACATTGCATATTATATCGCACTAATCCAGACATATTTGTTCCCCGATCAGTGTTTACGTTTGCATTCAAGTTATCATTTTCAACTCTCAGGACAGTACACAATCCTTGCTTTCGCTATTTTCTACACCCACCTTACATACTAGGTACCCATTCCCTGCTGGGTGAACAGAGACACATTTGAACTAAGTCACTTGCCCAGGATGAGACCACTCGTGTATGACGCTTTCGGGAGTATGTACGTATTCGTGTTTCCACATCGTGTGGTCTGCCTACGGATGAGATGGTTCTTTTGTGGCACATGGTATTAGTACTGTTCAGTAGCGGTATTGACAACACCGTAAAGACCTGTACACATTGTTGGTACAGAGGCTGATTAACAACAGGTGACTCGCGGAATACGAGCTCAGCACCTGGCGCTGAAAATATGTATTGTTGACGTATTTCTACAACATGCTACAGATCTCAAAAGTGTATCTATGGCAAGTGAAGAACTTGTTTACCCATCTTACTGTGTCTGGACGGCATTGGATGTTTCCCCTCACTAATTACATCTTACACGTGTCACATTTGCATTTTTAATAGATACATACCATCGGTGTAAAATAAACCACTCCAAAATACTTGATATTGTATTTTCGTGAAGAATACACTGTGTACATCACAATCAACATAATACACTGGATAAGTGAAGGAGCTCATTAACTGAATTATATATCTCTTAGTTGAATGTCCCTCCATCTCAATCTATTAATTTTACTTTTACCCATTTCATCATTATTTCAGCTATGTGTTGAACCTGCTGGACCCGGGTTTCAACTAGAAATACCTCTCAGCGTGATCATCGGATCCATACCGCTCAGATACGCACTAGAACAATACGGGTTGGCTCCTCGAACCGAGGGCCCACACCAGTCTCAGCTTTATCAGGACAGTCGGCAATCTTCAGCATCACCGCTACCACACATGCGTGCGTTACATCTACCTTCAGATAAAACACATAGTGATTAACAATTAGATTAACGGTACAAAAAACACGTTAAGAACTTACAGTAATTATTACTTGTTAGTTTAACCATGACCAACCGGCCAATTTCAAGTAATTAAGAATATACACAAAGCTCCGTCAATACTGTGAAATACATAAAAAGAAAGTTACAGTATAATTGAATTGTGAATCATTTATACCACTTAAGGTACAGTCTAGACAAAACCAGCCACTTACTCTTCGTTCTGCTGACGGGTAGGCATAAAAGGTGCAACTTATCATGATTAAATACTTATGGTAATGGTCCCATAAGGGGTTCTTTTAGATGTAGTCATGTTTATATTGGCGTGAAAATATTACCAATATCACTATTGAAATTATTCTCAAAACATGTAACTTTCATTAATTAATAAATATGAATACATTGATAGCGACCTTAATAAAATTCGTCATTGTTGAGAAGATGTGACATTTGAACTGTTTCATAGAAGAATGAGTGTCACTGTACAGACTATTTAGACAATGAACGCTGGTCAAAGTGCAAATGTCACATAATGTCATGTATTAAAATATAATGAGTCCAATTACAAGCTATCCATATACTAAACTGAAGGATTTGTTAAAATTAGTGCTAAATGGCCATTAGAAGGTTTTCCAATAAGGGCAATATGACTGCCTAATATGACTGTCTCAGTCTAAGTCAAACATTGATTTGCATTGAAAACCTTTATGTGGTGAAATAATTTGTCATTCTCCAGTTTGATTGAATTTGTGTATTCATTAACTATTTTCGAATATCTTTCATTTCGCCAACGCCGTGGAAAGGTTGTATGCTCTGCGCGCAAATAAAATGACTGGACGGGGTAAACATATTGTACGAAAGGCACCGACTCCAATCAATATTAAAATCGATTGCTTTCCTGAGGCAGCATTTTTTCGCATATTGAACTATGCGAAAATCTATGACCACCATAATTCTTGTCAATGATAAAAAACGAAAATTATCAGTCTGAACAGTCACAAGCTGAAAGGGTGCATTAAGTGTTTCAATACGATATATACGCAAGAAGAAACCCCAGCTAAACAAGTGCAACAACAGTCAATGAAAACAATGAACCGACATTTGAATTTACACATCAAATAAATCGATGGCCTAGGTGTGGCACGCAGTTTTGAAATAACATGGCAGCGCTTATAAATAGGTTGGGATGTTTTCTTGAAGTAGAGCTGTACTATAGCGAATGGCTGTCAGGGACTTTTCTGTATGAGCGGGTATGTTGAAGCGCTGAATCTACACGTATGTAATAATATATTCGGTAACTTCTGACATCATATGCACGTGTATGACAACTTGAATAAAAGCCTAGATCAAATCGGGATGTTTACATTAGTAAAAAAAGTCAAACATGCAAATGGATATAGCTAGAGGTAATATGTTGTTTTTTGTGTGACAATATATGTCATTATTACCTTACCAGAAGTAGAACAATTTAATACCGAATAACGTTATCCTTTTACACAGTTTTAGCATACTGGGACTGTGCAATATTCATTGTATTAAACATTACCTCAACTGAATCATTGTGAGGAAACATTGTCTATGTTTCCAATAAACGTTGATTCTCTTTACCATAAATACCTTGGGGTATTGCTAAATGTTGCTTTAATTCAAATCGAATGTAGAAATATACTAATAACATAATAGTAATCTGCATTTCTGCTCATATTAAAACGTTCATTTTCGACGTTTCAGCTCCATCATACGCAGAAAGCGTGTTTGGCGCAGTGAACATCAAGGATGACGATGACTCCGAGCATACCAAAGGCAACATGAACTTCACTCCAGTGTATACTTTTTACAACTGGGGAGAAACAGCTCAGCCTTCAGCACCTCCACCATAGTGACATCCCCATTGGCAGCATCTGAAACAAAAGGAAACACCTCACATAATCTCCTCTCAACTTTCACTAAACACGTGATGATAGCCGTAACCAGCTAATTACTGCTCAGTTGCGTCCCTTAGGAGTGTCAGGAACTTATGAATATTATTCCAATCTCCCGATTAAGTTTCAAGGTTTGCCAGCACCATCCCCCAGCTGGTGGGTTTTCACTTAAGTGGTAAATGACCTGCATCACTTCGAGCTTACCTCCCACGTCATGCTGACACCCACACTAAACTAAATTACTGTTTAGGGCTGCGTTTGACTCAAACTCACGCCTTAAATCAAACACATGAAACGTAATGCACATGCAGTCTTGCGTGGTTGGCATACAACCCCGACTTGATACTATTTCGTGAAACTTGATCGTGCCTTCTTTTACGGCATACTGTGGCCAGTGGGTGCAGTATCCCTAGTCTATCTGTACAGTATTATTGCTATGAAAGGTGTAGCGACAGGTGTTACATGCATATGTTACGTTTGAGGTGCCTTGGTTTGTCACTATTTCTGTAAACTGTGATAAAATATCGAAATTTGATGATGATGGTGCTACTCTTGAATAACTGTACACCAGAATCAACCTTTTTCTACCTATAAATTGAAAATGTATTACTCCATGCGCTGATATACACAAATATGTTGACGTAACATTAACTGCTGAATAATTTGACTACGTAAATATGTTTAAATGTAATTAATGTTATGTGATTACATTTATCTGATTGCAATACTAAACTATACCTGGCAAAAGAAAGTATACACTTGAAAATTGGATTTGACCAAACAATACAAATTTTATGAAAACGTTACTGGTCAGCGAAACCTTGTAGACATAAGGTCCACAATACAACTATGATGCCCGTATCAAATACATCACCATCGAATAACCATCACTTGTTTATTTCTTTTAAGACACTACCAAAAAGGGTGTGTACTTTCTTTCTGCCGGACAGTAAGCACGGCTGATCCTGTGTACAATGTTACGTCTCATAGTCGCATAAAGATCATATAATCATCGGTTCAAATGCCAGATTCATCCTGATTTTGATAAAACCATACTCACTCACTCACCCACTCACCATCGGGTACTACAGTCCGTTTGACTCCAAATGGAAATGATGAATTGCAAAATAACTCGAAATCCAGAAAAGTGTATGAAACATCAATACGGTACTTGACCATGAATACCTTGTACCTAACAAAATCTGAATTTTGTTTAATTTAAGACCCATGACGGATGAAGTTCTTTAAGAAACTATCATGTAATCTTGTATATAAATGTGTACATGACACGTAGGGGGACAAACCGTTGAAGGAACAGCGCAAGCACGGTCTGCAAGTGCTACACAGTGACCGTGTTCATTCAATGACAAGATGCGCTACTCAGCAGATGTTAAACAGTTGATGTTGAATGTGTATGATTTCTTCAGAAGTGAATCAGAAAGTGCAAAGCCTTTTTATGCAATTAATCAATTCTTGAAACGAGCTTCAAAAGCTCTTGGTATGTCCCCTCAGAAACTTAAAAATGTTGTTAGTCGACAAAAAGTCAGGCCAAGGAGGTAGGGAACATGGTTGAAAAATTAGACAGTTTTCAGAGGGATCAAGTCAGACGTGCAATTGTTAAACTGCACTCAGAAAATATGTACCTGTCCCTAAGAATTTTGAAGAAACACCTTGAAACTGACCATGATTTACGTGTTACAAAGTACAAACTATGGCAGCTGTTGCATACATTTGGTTACAAATACAAAAAGATAACTGGAGAAAATAGGGCAGTGTTGTGTGAACGGTCTGACATTGTTCGTCTCCGAAATCATTGCCTTCGTACCATCAAGCAGAAACGTGAAGAAGGATATGAGCCCGTCTTCTTAGATGAGACCTGGGTAAATGCGTCACACACAGCCAGCAGTCAGTGGGTACCCAGTGGTGACTGTAAGGAGTCTGGTAGAAAGTTACCAATTGGAAAGGGTGAAAGACTCATAGTTCTCCATGCTGGTTCTGCTAGTCAGGGTTTTCTCCCAGACTGTGACCTCGTCTTTAGAGCCAAGGCCAAAGACAACAGGGACTACCACACAAAAATGAACGGCAATGTATTTCTGGAGTGGGTGAAAGATAAATTAGTCCCTGCTTTGCCTACCAAGTCTCTCATTGTCATGGACAATTCACCGTATCATAGTGTGCAGGATCCAGAAAGCAAGACTCCAACCTCTAATAACCGTAAAGGAGACATAGTTACTTGGCTGCAACGGAGGAACATTACCTTTCATTCTCGAGCGACGAAACCACAGCTCTATGAAATCATCCAAACTATGAAACCTGACCCCGTGTATAAAGTTGACAGTAACATCAAGGGTCAGGGTCACGCTGTCTTACGACTGCCACTTATCACTGCGACCTGAATCCAATCGAATTGGTATGGGGCATCGTCAAGGGTGACGTTGGACGATCGAACACAACGTTCAAATTACGAGACGTTGAACAACTCGTAAAGGAATCCCTTGGTCGGGTAACAGTAGAAACATGGAGGCGTTGACGAGATAGAGCCACGTTATTGGTCACGGCCAGCAACAGTCCAACCTATAATAGTGGCAGTCGGTTCAGGCACCAGCAGTTCCGACGACGAGATCTATGGCATGAGCGAGTCAGATTGCGACTGAAATTATCATGAGACGGCCCCTCTAACGCTCTGTCATTTCCCCTACCACAGAACGTGCAGTGCATGCGCGCTTGCGCTGTGCCTTCCACGGTTTGTCCCCCCTACGTGTCATGTACACATTTCTATACAAAATTACATGATAGTTTCTGAAAGAACTTCATCCGTCATGGGTCCTAAAATTAACAAAATTCAGATTTTGTTAGGTACAGGGTATTCATGGTCAAGTACTGTATTGATGTTTCATACACTTTTCTGGATTTCGAGTTATTTGCAATTCATCGTTCTCATTTGGAGTCAAACGGACTGAGGTATCTTTGCGTGCGTGGTGTCGACTTTAGGGGATGATGATGCGCCTTCATTTTCCTCTGTTAAGACTGTTGTTTGCTTGTTTAACACCGCACTACTATATGACGGTCTAGTTGTTGAGTCATTGGTTCACTACTATCAGCCAGAGACTAAACAAAAGTGAAAAAGTAGTGGAAACATCTAACTTTTAAGAAGGAAAATTATTTGTCGGCGCAGAACACGTGTTCAGGCTGATTGCTTCGGCTGATTTGCAACCATCAACGTAGTCCATCACTGGTAGGCCCAGAACCTTCCAACCATCTCTTATATCAGACGGCGGTGGGATATCCTAGTAATTAAATCCGAGTACTATACCCCACAGGTTTTAATAAGTGATGACCCTCGTAATTAAATTGCTAAAATACTGCTAAAATCATAGTAAACGCCCTGTCATTGTCACTGTTGCAATCGCGTATGTGTGGAGCTTTAAGTGCGCCAGGAATTCTAAAATTCTGAACGCTTTGTCACTCTAGTTTCACATTTAATTTTGCATTAACTATATGTTTATTCTTGTAAATTCCTGACAATTTTTAATTATCAACGAATTGTATAACATGTACCAGTGATATGTTACTTGATCGGTCAATTCTTGAATACTGTATTACGTAACAAATGCAATCAGTCATTCCATTTACCATCTTTAACCTCTAAGAATTTCGATTTGCAGACTTGCGCCTTTAGTCGTGTAAAGATCCGCTGATAACGGGTTCCCCCTTATTTTTATCCTTTGTCCATCAGCACCAAATGTACCTGCAGTGCTCGTGAAGCTCGTGAAGCTGCGATGACGAAATACTGTTTAAAGTGGCAATAAACTCATTCACACATTCATGTGCATATATATCTGTGATATGTTCTTTTATATTTACTGGATATAACAGGTTTTTCTGCATTGTAATGCAATACGGTATATATGTCTGACACATAGAGAATCTCACCCGAGTGTCTTTTGATATCAAATATATCAACACGAGTTGATAAAAGTGGAAAAATTCCGATGCTTGCCGAGGATTTTTGACACTTTTATCAACGAGTGTTGATATATTTGATAACAAAAGAGCCATTAGTGATGTCATTTGATTGTGACGTCATGGTAACCAGTGACGTCACAATGATCTGCAAAGCATTGTGATGTAATTTCATTGCATCCAAGCGATATCTCCTGTGGGAGCCAGTTTTGATAAATTGATGATGCGACCTTAAATTTTAACATCACATATCATCTCAGTGTTCTCATATTAACTGTTTGATTGGGATTCTATAAGTTGGTGAGTAAATAAGAAAACAATTTTAGGGATAACAACTTCTGGCTAACTGCATATGGCGACGTTTCGATGTAGCTTGATAACGGTGTAAGTCGCTATATGCAACAAACCAGAAGTTGTTATTCATAAAATTGTACGTTTTCTTATTTCACCCTTTAAATTGTGCATATGTAATACATTTAATGAAGTACTTACTATTTAAATACCTTTCACATATATTTGGAAATGTAAATAGGATTCCATTCTAATACAAATATCTATTTTCTAATAAATGATCATAAATAGACCCTTTGCAACATTGTGTTATTTTTAGTAACTTCTGGAGCCGTCACAAACACATACAAAGGCAAATCAAGACTGGAACATAATGGTACGAGTGGAAATATGGATTTGTATCGGACATCACATTTGGTAACTGTTGCGTCAAATCTGAAAATGTTCCACATGTCTACCATGGACTTAGTATCTCCTACGTAGGACTTATTATCCCTTACGTAGGACTTACTGTCTCCTACGTAGGACTTAGTATCTTCTACGTAGGACTTAGTATCTCCTACTTAGGACTTATTAGCTCTTACGTAGGACTTACTGTCTCTTACGTAGGACTTAGTATGGCCTAGAATCACAATCTCCTCCTCTGGACTTAGTATGCTACGGAAGCGTAGTAGAGCCACGGTGAAAATTGTTTTTGTCTAAGTATCTCCTACGTAGGACTTGGGACCTGACGCGGTCAGGGATTCAAACCACATACCTTCCGCTCTCCGGGCAGACGATCTATCCACTGGAGCTTAAGGCTGTCACACTCCGTGTAAGCATGGTAGCTACGTATACCATTGCATGCAAACCGTCAATCCATGAAAAACGAATCCCAGTCATTCATTATAGCCTGGCCACTGAACCTTATATGAGGCACTCGTATTGAAATCGTACATATACAGGTAGCACATAGAAAGGTGGAATTACACAAGCAAACGGGTATCACTTGCTACTATATATACTCTTCAAAAAAAGAAACTTGACATAGATGTAAAACCACTTTTTGCCAAATATCTAAAATGATTACATTAAATAAGAACCAATTAAGTCAAACAGTATGATGATGTGTCTATAATTCGCGAAAACATGCAAAGCACATAAACATCAATTTTACAGCTTCATCCAAGGCATTTAGGGTATAAAAATCCACACCAACGGCTGTTCATACAGTCCTTATAACGGCAGTAGAGGCGGTTACAGAATGCCAAGACTGAATGCAGCTCAACGGAACAACGACATTGGGAGATTACAAGCTGGAGCAACTCAGCAAGAAGTGGCCAGGCACTTTGGCGTATCCAGACAGACAATCTCCGCACTGTGGACCCGATACAACAACACCAACAGAGTTGACGACAGACCAAGGTCAATACACCCAGCTGCGACACCTCTGAGACCGCACTACCACAGCCACGTCTACAACCACACAGATCCCTGGGGTACGCAGAATATCAGATCAAACTGTACGCAACAGGGAGGCTGGACTTTTTGCACGAAGACCTGTTCGACGTCATGTATTGACCCCACGTCATCTGGCAGACCGTCTGCTTTGGTGCCAACAGATGGTTAGATGGGCACGTGCAAGGTGGAGATATGTACTGTTTACTGACGAGTCCCGTTTCCTACTCACACGTGCTGATGGGCGCGCACGTGACTACAGACGTCGGGGTGAATGTTACGCCCCCAACTGTGTGGTTGTCCCATTTGGCGGCGGGAGTGTCATGGTATGGGCCCGGAATTCATCACGGTGGTAGGACGACTCTCCTGCATGTGGCAGGTGCATTGACAGGTGTGCGTTACAGAGACTTGATCCTACAGCCTTACGTTCTTCCTCACGTCAACGTTAATGGCGGACAGTTCCAGCAGGACAACGCTCGACCGCATATTGCACGTGTTTGTGTTCTTACAGCACAACAACATCCAGACATAACTTTGGCCGACCCGGTCACCAGATTTGTCCCCGATTGAGAATCTTTTGGACGAGTTGGATCGACGCGTTCGCAGAAGGAATCCGCCGCCCCAAACACTTCCGGCGCTTCTGGATGCACTTGATGCAGCATGAATGGCAGCACATCCAATAGCGTGTTATTGACAACTTGATTGCATTTATGGGTCGTCGGTGTCAAGCAGTGATTGATGCACGTGGTGGGCACAACCGATATTGACATTTTCTGTTCCCCTGTGACATTAACTGTATCGTGAACGTGTCTAGGTGACACGATTAATGTTTTGAACATTGTGTACATTGATCTTCAAACAGTGTTTCAATTATGGTTTCTGTGTCCTATTTTGAAACAATCGCATTATATTACATTTAGAAAGTCAGTGTCAAGTTTCTTTTTTTTAAAGAGATTATATTCAAATGCAATATATCAAATATCACAAACACGTACACTCTTCCCAACCGGTTTTACCAACACAACTCTGTTCCCTGAACATGATAAAGTCTAGGATCATGACAAATGTGTTGTAAAAAGAAATTAAATTTTCCGCCTACTTCCATAAAACAAATGTGTGTTTTTAGCGGTCCCGAAAACAAAAATATCCTATCTCGAACTAAATGGCAACTCCACCCCAGCCCACCCCAATATGGGAGACGAAACACATGACAGGTAATTCTAAAACCTCTTTAAATATTTGGAAGTCTAGTGCAAACAAACTTGGATTTGTAGATAACTGCCACATTACAACATGGTTTTGATGACGGAGGTTTGTGTATAACTGTAGTTTATTTGTCGAAGGTAGCTGATGGCGTGCATGTCGTCAAGAGCAACACGTCAATGTGTAAATATCGGCTCCTGCACACATTTTGTATCGACATGCACATTGGAAGTGCAAAATTATAATCAATCATACTCCCTGATATGTAAATACCTCTAAATGATCAGGATGTTTATCTCGTTGCCATGGTAGTATCACGACACGAAACTATTATTCCGTAACCCGTTGATGAAGACTGTTCAATATCATTCAAAGAACGGTTGGACCATCTCACGACCTGCTTTTGTGATTTGTGAGCGAGTACGAATAACAATCGCTATTAACCTGTGGCAGATAACTACATGAGTGCACTCAATGGCCAATCGTAAGCGTGTCTACTAAAGTGCTGGGGGTAATTCGGGCTCGGTGTTTCTCGATGTTGACAGCCAACCTGCAACGTACAACTATACATGACACAGACGAAGCAACGGGACGACATTGTTGTGACATGGACACTGTGACATTACGAAAACAGTCGACGCTGGCATAAAAACATTAGTATAAAGGTCTGTGGGGCATCTGTTTTGTAAACGGAGAAGGGTATGACACTAGTCTGTCTGTTGTGTGAATGTGCTTATTTACATCGGATGCAGTGTCATAAATATAAAACACATTAGAAAGCTGTTCTTGAAACACCATCTCTCAAAGATGGGAAAACTGAACGTATTTACAATAACTTTAAACAACCCCCAGGGCGTGTATTCCCCGGGACAGTGTCTACAGGGTCACCTTACATTGGAGCTAAACGAGGACATGAAAATGAGAGGTAAGTACTTTCAGTAATTATAAACATTCAGAAACAGGTTACTGTGTGCACATATATTATCATGGGATTTTGTAGAGGCACATACGTTTTTTAAATATGTTTTTTTACCATTACGCCCTGATTTAAGCTGAGTGTAGTGTTTATTAATATTTCAAAGTATTTCGACTTTAAATGAGACAGTAATATATGTTTTAAATGAAAACAACAACCGAATTCCAGTGTTTTGTACATAGTTGAAGAGACTGAAAGATTAAGGTATTATCGTATAAGCGACTGGATGGCTGACACGCCATATAATCGATATCGTCAAAGTAACTGTGTCTATTTGTATGTGCAAACTTCAATATAAAGTTTGTGGGTGAGTGATCCCATCCGTGTACAACTTGGGAGCGAAGTGAGTAAGTGAATATTTTGTTTTATGCCCATGACATAGATCTACAGAATAGCAATATGGCAATATTCCAGCAATATCCCGGCGGGGGACACCGGAAATGAGCTTCACAAATTGTACCCATGTGGGGAATCGAACCCAGGTCTTCGGCGTGACAAGCCTACTCTTTAACCACTAGGCTATCCCTCCCCCAGGTCTACAGAAAGCTACATCACAACGATATGCATAATATAACAAGACTGTGGACAGAGTGATCATGCTGTTGAGGGGATAAAATACATAAAGGACTTATGTTATTATTAACAAAAACGGGTGTCAAGTTTAATGGACCCGGAGGGGGCAAGGGTGGCCCAGTCGCCTAAGGCGCCGCGATTCGCTGTGCAGAGTTCCGTCCCCTGGACACGCCAGAAACCTATGATTGTGGGTTCGAATCCCGGTTCGCCCAGATTATGTTTCTAGGTTTGTCAGCACCATACCCGTGCTCCTGGGTTTCACCGAAGTGGTAAACGTCTGAGACCTGCATCACTTCGGGCTTTCCTTCCCACATTAAGCTGACACGTCGTGATATAACTGGAATAATGTTAAAAGCGGCGTTAAACACAACTCACTCACTAATGCACCCGGAGTAATGCACTTGGGACCCACTCGGAAAATCACTGTGATTAGTGTAGTGTAAAGTACTATTATATCAATAACGTGGCAATAACGTTGTGACAGAGATACATCTGTTGCAGGCATACAGCTTCAGCTGCACGGTGGTGCCAGAGTCAAATGGTCCGAGAGCTGCCCGAAGGGAGTTGGGAAGGCCAGGCGAACTGTCACCAAGCATTATGTGGCGAAAGATACCTACTTCAACAACGAACTGGTTCTGTTTGGGAAAGGTATTTATGGACCCATTAAGTCGTTACAAGCAATCATGCGTTTCCTGTAAGCCCTAATAATGTGAAGGGTATTTTTATGTACATGAATAATGTTAAATGATGATGGATCTTGTACATCATCCTATATTCTGACATATATACATAAAGTTATACTTATTATGCCTCACAGTGAGATTGACCAATCAGAGAGCAGAATTACTAACACCGTATGATTCCCTGTACCGTCAGTAAAATCCAAAATGGTTGTTACTGACCTAATATGAGACCGTATACCGTCAGTAAAATCCAAGATGGTTATTACTGACCTAATATGAGACCGCATACCGTCAGTAAAATCCAAGATGGTTGTTACTGACCTAATATGAGACCGTATACCGTCAGTAAAATCCAAGATGGTTGTTACTGACCTAATATGAGACCGCATACCGTCAGTAAAATCCAAGATGGTGGTTACTGACATAATATGAGACCGTACACCGTCAGTAATAGGCATTTTGGATTTTCCAACGCCCACCTCACATATTTCACATGAACATTCTGGCGCAGAAAGTCGTTATTCAACACCGGTTTGTGTTTTAATATCATAAATTGTGATGCGGAAATACATTACTTTTTAAAGAAACCACCTTTGTGACTTACAGAGAAAAAAAGCTTCAACGGAGGTCACTGAGTAAAAACAGTAACGTCATAGTAAATAATACAGGATGACGTCACAAACAAGAAACGCCATTGACGTCACATAGCAATAGACTAGACAGCAGTCCGTCGTTAGGGGAAAGCAGACTGCTGTCAAGGTTTCTGATAACATGCAGGCAATTAGTATGATAATTCTATCCATTTGAGCTATAATACTTTAAACGTTCACATTAAGTGCGTTATATACTAAATACTACATGCTCACGCCTGGTCCAATATTTTTTTGCTAACCTTATTTGACACTGTAAAGGGCAACTAAAGACACCATAACTAATGACATTCATGTTTTTGTGCCAAGCTCTTCATCAATAATAGATGAAGATATGTGTCTATTACAACAGCAACCCATATGTATTTTGACAGGTTGAGGTAGAACAAACAAATATCAAGTGTGGTCTGCGAGAAGCTACTGTATATTACATGTGTATATTACATGCATTCTGTATCCAGTCGGCGGTTCAGCGATGATAACAACTTAACGCAGGAGGACAGTCGAGAAGTGATAAATTGCACATTGGAATTTGACCCAGTTTTGATTCTGCAGCATATAATGAGGCTATTTCACCAGGATAGTTTGTGTGGAGATTGGTAGCAGTTACATTCATGCATCATATATAAGTACATGGACAACACTGATACCTTATGAAATTGAGTGAGTGAGCATTAAACAGTATTCCAGTTATAGCGCGGCGCGTCATCTTTCTGTGGGAGGAAAGCCCGAAGTGATGCAGGTCACAGACGTTTACCACTTCGGTGAAACCCACGAGCACGGGTATGGTGCTGACAAACCTAGAAACATAATATGGGCGAACCGCGATTCGAACCCACGATCAAGGGACGCAACTCTGCACAGCGAATCGAGTGACGAAGACGATTGGGCCACCTGTGCTTGTAACACTCACAGTAAAACTTACAATAACACTTACAGCAACACAGTAACACTCACGGCAACACTCACGGCAACACTTACAGCAACACAGTAACACTCGCAGCAACACTCACAGCAACACAGTAACACTTACACCAACACAGTAACACTCGCAGCAACACACACAGTAACTCTTACAGCAACACTCACAGCAACATGTACACCAACACAGTAACACTCACGGCAACACTCACGGCAACACTTACACCAACACAGTAACACTCACAGCAACACTCACACCAACACAGCAACACTTACACCAACACAGTAACACTCACAGCAACACTACCAGTAACACTCACGGCAACACTAACAGCAACATGTACACCAACACAGTAACACTTACAGCAACACAGTAACACTCGCAGCAATACTCACAATAACACTCACGGCAACACTAACAGCAACATGTACACCAACACAGTAACACTTACAGCAACACAGTAACACTCGCAGCAACACTCACAGTAACACAGTAACACTCACAGCAACACAGTAACACTCACGGCAACACTCACAGTAACACTCACGACAACACTAACAGCAACATGTACACCAACACAGTAACACTTACAGCAACACAGTAACACTCGCAGCAACACTAACAGTAACACAGTAACACTCACGGCAACACAGTAACACTCGCGGCAACACAGTTACACTCACGGCAACACAGTTACACTCACTGCAACACTTACAGAAACACAGTAATACTCTCAGCAACAGTCACAGTAACACTTACAACAACTCAGTAACACTCACGGCAACACTCACGGCAACATGTACACCAACACAGTAACACTTACAGCAACACACACAGTAACACTCACAGCAACACTCACAGTAACACTCACGGCAACACAGTAACACTCACAGCAGCACTTACAGCAACACAGTAACACTTACAGAAACACAGTAACACTCACAGCAGAACTTACAGTAACACAGTAACACTTACAGTAGCACTTACAGCAACACAATAACACTTTACAGCAACACAGTAACACTCACAGCAGAACTTACAGCAACACAGTAACACTCGCAGAAACACTCACAGTAACACTTTTAGCAACACAGTAACACTCAGAGCAACACTCACAGTAACACTTACAGCAACATAGTAACACTCACAGCAACACTCACAGTAACAGGGGCGATGGGGTAGCCTAGTGGTTAAAGCGTTCGCTCGTCACGCCGAAGGCCTGGGTTTGATTCTCCACATTGGTACAATGTGTGAAGCCCGTTTCTGGTGTCCCCCGCCGTGATATTGCTAAAAGCGGTGTCAAACAATACACACTCACTCATAAAGAGTTCTTGTCCAACCAATATGCTACTTACATTAATGTACTAAGTATGTCTTCAAAATCTGCATTTAATAATATAAGATATTGTACAAAGTGGTGTTTTGTAATTTAAAAAGCGAATCTTGTTGAGAATATTCACAGTGATGTCACACTATTTAGTCACTGGTTACACCGTCTTCATTGCCTATACCGCCAATAGTTCTTGTATAGCGTGCACGTGTTATTCGTAATGTAGAATATATGCTTATGTTAAAACTTGAGGATTATGACGGAATGTCATTTCATATAACACTTGGTACTCGTGAAGGTAGGAACATTGATGATAAGCCTCGGGCGTTTTCAGCTGCACAGTACATTTAAGAATTGACTTTCACTCTGTGTGAGTTCATTGGAGTATGAACCTTCTTTGAGTGAACATTGTTGCTTGAGAAGACTTTATACAATGATAGACCCTCACTCCATAGAAGGTCCATACTCCAATGAGTATGGTATGAACGTCAAATTGTGTCGTACATATGCTAATGAACGTCAGTTTCGCGGTCATGTGACCAGCCTCTCTTCCAATGGAACAAACGTATATCGTGTAAACTTCAAATTAAACAATTATTACAAGATGAAATTGTTGCTTCTGGTGAATCTTCTTCGATTAAAGTTAGCATTGTCATTTCAGCGACGGGAGGAGATGGTGATACCCCTACACTGCCCGCGGGGCGTTACACGTACCCCTTTCAGTACCAACTACCACCCAACCTACCCTCCTCATTTGAAGGTACGGTGGGGAGGGTACGCTATTGGCTCAAAGGCACCATTCTGAAGCCATGGAAGTTCGACGACACAACGAAAAGGGCATTTACAGTTGTCAATCTACTCGACCTCAACGCTGAACCTGAAGCTATGGTAGGTGATGTTAACTAGGTCATTATTCAATTATTATTATTATTCACATGTGTAGAATAGTGATATCCCCAGAAATACATACATCGTGTGATTATTCTTTGCAGCAGGGTCTGCGAGGAGAAGTCCAAGAGACACTCTGCTGTCTGTGCTGTACATCCGGTCCTATCAGCTGTAGGTTTCAAATTGACCGATGTGGCTTTGTTCCAGGGGAATCTATTCCTATCAAAGCTGAGATTATCAACCGCAGTAACAGAAAAATGAAGAGATCATTCGCTGAACTATACATGGTCTGTAAGAAATTAATACATTTTATATCTGAATATGTTTCATTTGATAAGAGCCTTAACAATATAACCTTATATACAGTTTTCCAGTACCAATTAACACGTCCCATTTTAATTCTGGAAACCCAAAAGTCCAGAAACTCTACGGTCTTTTCCCAGTCTCAGACAAAGGTATTTACAAAAATAAGCATGCTGTTTACATGGGAACATACTAAGGAAGAAAAAATGAAAACAAAAAGTTTAAAAACTCAATATTTACACCATCTCGAAGACTGGCCCATGGGCGAGAATATTTTCCTTTACACAAAACTCATGTTTTTGTTTCGCAAATACTTAACTTGTATTCCATCAAGTATCATGACACAAAATCTAACTCATTTAACTTAATTCAACGATTTTAAAGCGATATTGAAATATTTCGCCCATGGGCGAGAAAAAGGCTTGGCCCATGGGCAGGCCCATGGGTGAGAATATGTTCCTTTACACAAAACTCATGTTTTTGTTTCGTAAATAGTTAACTTGTATTCCATCAAGTATCATGACACAAAATTTAACTCATTTTAACTTGATTCAACGATTTTAAAGCGATATTGAAATATTTCGCCCATGGGCATGAAAAAGGCTTGGCCCATGGGCGAGAATATTTTCCTTTACACAAAACTCATGTTTTTGTTTCGCAAATACTTAACTTGTATTCCATCAAGTATCATGACACAAAATTTAACTCATTTTAACTTAATTCAACGATTTTAAAGCGATATTGAAATATTTCGCCCATGGGCGTGAAAAAGGTTTGGCCCATGGGCGAGCATATTTTCCTTTGCTCAACTGTTTTAGTTTCGCAAGTACATCAAGGGATTATAAGCATGAAACATGATTCAACTCATTTTAACTTAATTCAACTAAGTTTTGGCGTTATTAAAATATTTCGCCCATGTTTTGTCAGTCCCTTTAAAGAATTAACTAATTGTTTACAAAGTATATTGTATCATGTGAAACACACTTTGTATTATATCATTACATTACTATTTTAAAAGGGCCTTTGGTTTGATGTTTCCCGTGCAGAAGTTTTACAAATTTCACCTTTTACATATTGCAACGATCTTTAATGAACCTGGCCTTATCTCTCAAAACATTTTGATAGTTTATCATACAAATTCATGTGCGTGTACACCAATTTATTGGCATTATTTTTCAACAAATTAAAGTTTAGTTTGTTTCTTTTTCACTACCTTTTTTATGTCTCGTTAGTACATCACATTGGGAAATTAAGTGACAATAGATAATTAGGCAATATACAGGTACACGTGCGCGTATTTTAATGGGGAAAAACCCGATTCGTCTTTCATTGCATAACGTCTAGCTGAATATCTCACATTCTAACTAAATCTCGAAATAATTATTTCATTATATGCGGTGCGATGTTTAGAGGCGATTGAGTGAATATTATGACACTAAAGCAACTTTTTAAATGCATTGTCACTTTTGGTATGAAAATGGTAACAGTTCAGAAAAAAACAGCCTTCTTATGATAATTCTCATTAGTACGTTGTATCTAATTACAGTGTCGGCATTATTCACAGGTGATTCTACAATACCTGCTCTCAGTCAATTACGATCTACCACACCACGCGCGAATAAACAGTTATGCAGGTGTTGCTGTGGGCAAAACCTAGCCTGTATATGTATATTTTTTTGTTCGATACATATATTACATATTTTCGTTAATATGTGGATATATTAAGCACAAAGACAAAAAAAAGTTTATGAAAGATGAATTAGTGCCTTGATATATTCAACGAGATGTGTATCATCGTTTAATGGGTCATTCAATAAAAGTACGTTTGGAGGAGATATCAAAGGAGCCGCCCAATATACACAGTGTCGTCCGGTGAACTACCACCCCACTCTGTCCGTAAGAGTTATGTAATTGGTACACAAATATATTTGATGCGGTGTCAGTGTGGAAGGAGTTTGAATTACGTCCGCCACTGGCCACAGAGGTAATAGTCAAAGTCATGTAACGATAAACAAGATCAATGCCTTACTAATTACCTAGTGACGCACGTAACAACGACTGTCAATCTGTCTGCTACAGCTACCATACCATCATCCCTGTCACAACTGGCATATCAACGGCTTATTCAAAATATTAATTGTAAAAACGTCGTTGAGAGATTACCGTATGTCCTATACAGTCCTCATATTTGATAAAAAAAAGAGTAAATACGTCAACTGGGAATTCAACTGGATGTTACCTTCCTTATATCAGCTGACAGCCCTGTTTGTGAAAATATGTACTAGACATAAGATTTATAGACTAATAAAATCAATTGTAAGACCGCATGGACCATAAACCGAATTAAATATGTCTTGGTATCATCTCTTGTGTATTAGATGATGGTAATGACCTGGCATTCCATATACTAATTGAACAGAGTTCACCTGTACATGTCCACATTAGTGAGACAGACTGTAACCAAAAATACAATGAGCTGTAGCTCCCAATCCCTTATAACAACGACAACAACAACCAGGGTGAGGGCACAGTATGGTTAAACCGTGTCCACCAGACAATCTCAGGTGGCTAACGCCATATCTCCCATCAAGTCAGTTCTATTTTTCAGCGGATAATTATTTTTTTACAATTTGAATAAAAGTGATTAAACAAATCATATTTAACAAACATACACATTACCAAATACAAAACTTTATAACCCTTTCTAGACTTCGTTCCAATTAACCTGGATCATATAACTCTCTCGCGAAGGTCGTATACGACTTTAAAGTGAATACATCTACAGTGTACAAGTAACGTTTAACTGTATCATATATACTCATGATAGGCAATTAATTCCTAATTCGAATGAGTACATTCTGGGGCTAAATCTGCAAAATATTTCATTATACAATGCAAACGATAGAAACGTAGCGGATGATAAAAGAGACAATGACTTAATAATCTGCAATGTATCATTTGTTCTCGTTTAATCTATTGTACATATTGAAGTGATTGTAAAGTTTCAAGGCGTACTTAAATGTTGTGGTATTATGAATGAATTTAGAATATCAATAGCGAAAAACAGTCACCATATGGGATGTACATGTAGGGATGCCTACTTTCTCCACTGTTATTCAACCTGTACATCAATGACCTCATAACTACGCTGAATGCCTTAGAAGTTGGTGTATCTGTTGACGATGAATGCATTTGTGTTCTGGCTTACGCTGACGACATCATTCTTCTGGCTGAGAGTGAACAGGACTTAAATATACTTCTTAACGGGCTTGGGCAGTGGTGTGCGACAAACAAGATGTCAATTAATCCCAACAAATCGAAGATTGTGCATTTTCGGAGCCAGGCAGTGACAAGAACGGATAGTTTATTCCAGTGTAGCGGCAATAATTTGGAAATAGTGGAGAGTTACTGTTACCTCGGTTTGTTACTAACAGAACATCTGGACTACACTCGGATGGGGAATGCCGGGACTTCTCATATCAAAGAGCAAGATTCTAGGAGGGATGGAGTACAAAACATTTACCAAGCTGTATGACTCCATGGTGTGGGCAACAATAGACTATGGAGCTGCGATATGGGGAGCTCATCACATTCCAGCTATCAGCACCATACAGGGCCATGAAGTATTTTATGGGGGTGAGGAAGTCAACCCCAAACAGCGCTGTATCAGGGGACATGGGATGGGAGCCACCGGTTGTACGGCTATGGAGAAGTGTAGTAAGGTATTACAAGCGATCATGCGACGTGAATCCGGACAGACTTATATTTAAAGTGTTCAAGTGGGCAGACTCAGCGGTGTCATTAGGCACACGTAACTGGAATCTCCGTGTCCACAAGAAACTACGAAGTTTACAGTTAGACCATTTTATCCCTATTGGAAACACTTTTTATATACACTTTTTAACGAGTACGGTTGGAGAGAAGATAAAGCAGAACTTCATACAGGAATGGAGTAAGTCAGTCAGACAGGAGGAAAGTAGACATGGAACAGGAAAGAACAAGCTCCGACTTTATCGACATTTTAAGACAAGTTTTGAAGTTGAACGGTATTTACAGTTTCCCCTACCCCGGTCTCACCGCCGTGCTATAGCTCTATTCCGCTGTGGTGTTGCCCCGCTTATTTGATAAAAAAAAAGAGTAAATACGTCAACTGGGAATTCAACTGGATGTTACCTTCCTTATATCAGCTGACAGCCCTGTTTGGACCATAAACCGAATTAAATATGTCTTGGTATCATCTCTTGTGTATTAGATGATGGTAATGACCTGAAATGTTTTAGCGTTAGATTAGGAAGGAGAGACATTAAAGAGTTTTATAATACTTGGGAACATGAGCAATAAGATGTAGCCACATAAACATGCATGCATTATTGAATTAAATAACTTGCCTGAACACAAGGGGTACCCAAACTTGTTTGACAGTTATTCGGGTGTTGTAGACTGTCGAATGGGACTCATGTGTGTACGTAGGGTACACATATCTATTGCAAGTTTTAGTACTCATACACTTTCTCTATTTGTGTTGATATGATTTCTATTTTCGTACATGATATGATTTCATTTTTATCTTTGGCTGCTCTGTTTATATATGTTGGAGTCGTTGTCTGTCCCTCATAAATTGACATTGCTGCCTCGGTATTGCATCTCTTGACTACAGGAGATCTACAACATGTAGCGGATCTAACTGCAATTCTTGTTTTAACCAAGCCCGGGTTTGACATTCCAGTAACTGCATTCAGGTTGATTGCAAGATATGCATACCTCGTCATAGTGATTGTTGTGAATTCGTCAAAGTTTTGTTTGTTTGTTAGTTGTTTAACGCCGCACTTAGCAATATTTCAGCTATATTACGGCGGTCTGTAAATAATCGAGTCTGGGCCAGACCATCCAGTGATTGACATCACGTGCATCGATCCACGCAATTGGGATACGGTGACATGCATCAACCAGGTCAGCGAACCTGACCACCCGATCTCGGTAGTGGCCTCTTACGACAAGCGCTGTCGCCCTTTTACGCCAAGAATGTTTTTCTGAAGATCTGTTCTAACCCGGATCTTCACGGGTCCATTGACGCAGGGATTTGCTAAAGTCATTCCGATAGCATACAATGCCCACTCAATGTCTCCTCAAAGTAATATAATATGGTACTTACAGTACATGTGAGATTATACTCAGTTAGGGAGATGTTTAATCTATATAACGTGTTATTATTCTACCTAACAATGTATTTAATGAAATGAATGCAAAACAAACTCAACGGTTGAAAGGTTTCATTGAAAAAAATATCCCTGGTCTTGCCTAATAAAACAACTGCAACCCGACACAGATCAAAAGCAACTTACAAACACAATCATAATCTGGTTAATCTCTATCACTCAACGAGTTGTAGCAGCTTATTCTGTCCACAGTATGACAGTATTGGGCAGCTCAGTAATTAGGAGGTAAGGAGGTACACTGGTCACATTTGACTGGTCTGTCCGATGATTAGGTGCTGGAAGACAAGTTAGACAGACAGACAGACAGACAGACAGACAGACAGACAATTGTTTATTTACGTCTCACTTCTGTACAACATACTACATACATATATACATAGAACATAGATAAAAGTACAGAACCACTCAGTATGAGTTATGAGAGACGAGGTCACATAAAAATAAATACAAGACTAGAATTTATAAGTGGTAAAATATATCACGAAGGTAAATCATTATATAAAATATTCTTGCGTTTTTCGAGTAAAAGTTTGCAGGTTTTGGCCGTTAGAAAAAACAAATCATCATTGGACATAATAAAAGAGAACTTATCAACATCAGATAAAACTTGAAAAGTAGCACAGAGATTCGCACATGTAGTTAAAAGGCTATCAGTAATGTTTTTATATAAAGGACAATGAAATAAAACATGGCTTTCATCCTCCACGCATTCATGACAGTTAAAACACACCCGTTCATTCAATGGTATATCATTGTAGCGACCTGTCTCAACACGGAGCGGGGCAACACCACAGCGGAATAGAGCTATAGCACGGCGGTGAGACCGGGGTAGGGGAAACTGTAAATACCGTTCAACTTCAAAACTTGTCTTAAAATGTCGATAAAGTCGGAGCTTGTTCTTTCCTGTTCCATGTCTACTTTCCTCCTGTCTGACTGACTTACTCCATTCCTGTATGAAGTTCTGCTTTATCTTCTCTCCAACCGTACTCGTTAAAAAGTGTATATAAAAAGTGTTTCCAATAGGGATAAAATGGTCTAACTGTAAACTTCGTAGTTTCTTGTGGACACGGAGATTCCAGTTACGTGTGCCTAATGACACCGCTGAGTCTGCCCACTTGAACACTTTAAATATAAGTCTGTCCGGATTCACGTCGCATGATCGCTTGTAATACCTTACTACACTTCTCCATAGCCGTACAACCGGTGGCTCCCATCCCATGTCCCCTGATACAGCGCTGTTTGGGGTTGACTTCCTCACCCCCATAAAATACTTCATGGCCCTGTATGGTGCTGATAGCTGGAATGTGATGAGCTCCCCATATCGCAGCTCCATAGTCTATTGTTGCCCACACCATGGAGTCATACAGCTTGGTAAATGTTTTGTACTCCATCCCTCCTAGAATCTTGCTCTTTGATATGAGAAGTCCCGGCATTCCCCATCCGAGTGTAGTCCAGATGTTCTGTTAGTAACAAACCGAGGTAACAGTAACTCTCCACTATTTCCAAATTATTGCCGCTACACTGGAATAAACTATCCGTTCTTGTCACTGCCTGGCTCCGAAAATGCACAATCTTCGATTTGTTGGGATTAATTGACATCTTGTTTGTCGCACACCACTGCCCAAGCCCGTTAAGAAGTATATTTAAGTCCTGTTCACTCTCAGCCAGAAGAATGATGTCGTCAGCGTAAGCCAGAACACAAATGCATTCATCGTCAACAGATACACCAACTTCTAAGGCATTCAGCGTAGTTATGAGGTCATTGATGTACAGGTTGAATAACAGTGGAGAAAGTAGGCATCCCTACATGTACATCCCATATGGTGACTGTTTTTCGCTATTGATATTCTAAATTCATTCATAATACCACAACATTTAAGTACGCCTTGAAACTTTACAATCACTTCAATATGTACAATAGATTAAACGAGAACAAATGATACATTGCAGATTATTAAGTCATTGTCTCTTTTATCATCCGCTACGTTTCTATCGTTTGCATTGTATAATGAAATATTTTGCAGATTTAGCCCCAGAATGTACTCATTCGAATTAGGAATTAATTGCCTATCATGAGTATATATGATACAGTTAAACGTTACTTGTACACTGTAGATGTATTCACTTTAAAGTCGTATACGACCTTCGCGAGAGAGTTATATGATCCAGGTTAATTGGAACGAAGTCTAGAAAGGGTTATAAAGTTTTGTATTTGGTAATGTGTATGTTTGTTAAATATGATTTGTTTAATCACTTTTATTCAAATTGTAAAAAAATAATTATCCGCTGAAAAATAGAACTGACTTGATGGGAGATATGGCGTTAGCCACCTGAGATTGTCTGGTGGACACGGTTTAACCATACTGTGCCCTCACCCTGGTTGTTGTTGTCGTTGTTATAAGGGATTGGGAGCTACAGCTCATTGTATTTTTGGTTACAGTCTGTCTCACTAATGTGGACATGTACAGGTGAACTCTGTTCAATTAGTATATGGAATGCCAGGTCATTACCATCATCTAATACACAAGAGATGATACCAAGACATATTTAATTCGGTTTATGGTCCATGCGGTCTTACAATTGATTTTATTAGTCTATAAATCTTATGTCTAGTACATATTTTCACAAACAGGGCTGTCAGCTGATATAAGGAAGGTAACATCCAGTTGAATTCCCAGTTGACGTATTTACTCTTTTTTTTATCAAATATGAGGACTGTATAGGACATACGGTAATCTCTCAACGACGTTTTTACAATTAATATTTTGAATAAGCCGTTGATATGCCAGTTGTGACAGGGATGATGGTATGGTAGCTGTAGCAGACAGATTGACAGTCGTTGTTACGTGCGTCACTAGGTAATTAGTAAGGCATTGATCTTGTTTATTGTTACATGACTTTGATTATTACCTCTGTGGCCAGTGGCGGACGTAATTCAAACTCCTTCCACACTGACACCGCATCAAATATATTTGTGTACCAATTACATAACTCTTACGGACAGAGTGGGGTGGTAGTTCACCGGACGACACTGTGTATATTGGGCGGCTCCTTTGATATCTCCTCCAAACGTACTTTTATTGAATGACCCATTAAACGATGATACACATCTCGTTGAATATATCAAGGCACTAATTCATCTTTCATAAACTTTTTTTTGTCTTTGTGCTTAATATATCCACATATTAACGAAAATATGTAATATATGTATCGAACAAAAAAATATACATATACAGGCTAGGTTTTGCCCACAGCAACACCTGCATAACTGTTTATTCGCGCGTGGTGTGGTAGATCGTAATTGACTGAGAGCAGGTATTGTAGAATCACCTGTGAATAATGCCGACACTGTAATTAGATACAACGTACTAATGAGAATATGAAAATTATCATAAGAAGGCTGTTTTTTTCTGAACTGTTACCATTTTCATACCAAAAGTGACAATGCATTTAAAAAGTTGCTTTAGTGTCATAATATTCACTCAATCGCCTCTAAACATCGCACCGCATATAATGAAATAATTATTTCGAGATTTAGTTAGAATGTGAGATATTCAGCTAGACGTTATGCAATGAAAGACGAATCGGGTTTTTCCCCATTAAAATACGCGCACGTGTACCTGTATATTGCCTAATTATCTATTGTCACTTAATTTCCCAATGTGATGTACTAACGAGACATAAAAAGGGTAGTGAAAAAGAAACAAACTAAACTTTAATTTGTTGAAAAATAATGCCAATAAATTGGTGTACACGCACATGAATTTGTATGATAAACTGTCAAAATGTTTTGAGAGATAAGGCCAGGTTCATTAAAGATCGTTGCAATAAGTAAAAAAGGTGAAATTTGTAAAATTTCTGCACGAGAAACATCAAACCAAAGGCCCTTTTAGAATAGTAATGTAATGATACAAAGTGTGTTTCACATGATACAATATACTTTGTAAACAATTAGTTAATTCTTTAAAGGGACTGACAAAACATGGGCGAAATATTTTAATAACGCCAAAACTTAGTTGAATTAAGTTAAAATGAGTTGAAACATGTTTCATGCTTATAATCCCTTGATGTACTTGCGAAACTAAAACAGTTGAGCAAAGGAAAATATGCTTGCCCATGGGCCAAACCTTTTTGTCGCCCATGGGCGAAATATTTCAATATCGCTCTAAAATCGTTGAATTAAGTTAAAATGAGTTAAATTTTGTGTCATGATACTTGATGGAATACAAGTTAAGTATTTGAGAAACAAAAACATGAGTTTGGTGTTAATGAAAATATTCTCGCCCATGGGCCTGCCCATGGACCAATCTTCGCTCTTTGACCGATACTGGGAAAAGACCGTAGGATTCTGGACTTTTGGGTTTCCAGAATTAAAATGGGACGTGTTAATTATTGTTATACTAATAGAACACAACTAATTAAAGACGTTTTACTATGACTGGGGATAACACAGTGTTGGATATCCAAATCCCCCCGACTAGTGTCAACGTTAACGTAAGTGTTAAATATATTAAAATAAATAGAACATTTTTAATTTAGGTAGCGGATCATGTGTACCATGCAGTTTTGAAAAAATAAGAAAAAAATATATCATCCTGTAATGTTGCATCACCTTGGAAAATCTGATCATGAGTAACTGGTGATAAGGAGATATTTTCACGAGTGGCTTTCTCCTTCTCTACGTCACTTGATGAGAGAAACATGAGACGAGACACATGGAATAGCCTTTTTATTATATACATTTTGTGTACAACTGTAAAACCTTGAAACCGTATAATTTCTCCCTACCTAACACGCAGAGACATTTCACCACCCCTTGTAATTTTGACATAATATGTAGTTCCGTGTTTTAATTAATGTTCTCGTAGCATTAGCTTCTGAAACTACATTCCATGTTTTAGGTTGTGACTTATCATGCACCAAAAAAATCACGAACCAACACTAAGAAATTAGGCGAAATATCCCACGGTGAAATCCTTCCTGGAGAATCAGATATATGGACCGGAGATCTGCTACCGATACCACCAGTTCCACCATCCAAATTAAATGGCTGCAGTATAATCGTCATTGATTACTATGTGAAGGTATGTGTTAGCAAACTGACGTCACCCATTGGCGCTTCATCTTCATCTGTTTGAAGAAACTGTCTTCCTAGTAGAATATCACGGGTAAAAATGTAATGAAAGTGTTATACATCATTGCAGATGATGCAAAGCAGATAAAGCAGATAAACCTTTTTTGGAAGATGTTTTCTATCAATTCCAAATAAACTTACAATTGTGCTATCTTTCATTACATTTATATATTAGAGAATGTTTTATTTTCGTAAGTATTCTAACCGATTTCAGTTTTGTGTGGAACCTGCTGGTCCCGCGTTGAAGTTAGAAATACCCCTGAAAGTGCTCATTGGATCAATACCACTCAAGTCCACACTCGAACAGATTGGGTCTTCGCCTCAGATCCAAGGTTCTGACCAGGATCACCTTTTCCAAGAAGGTGCGCAGGCTGATGCCCCACCTATTGAGGGAATGCGTGAGTTTCACTTTCTTCCTGTCATCTTTCTACTTCCTAAAAGTTAAAACATCCACTGTTCACAATCCGTCATCATTTCTCAACTTGCGAGTCACTCTTCTCTGCGTCAGTCGCCAATAAATCAGGCCATTCTTCACAGCTCCGGTCTTTCTTTTCCGCTTTGGCCGCCCTTCTCCCGCCATACTGCTCTTTTCAGTGCCTAACAAGCTTCTCCCCTCTCGAGCTCTTCTCAATGACTGCACTTCCTACATCGAGCCTCAATCGAGCTGTCTTCTTCCCACGCTCCTCTCTGTGACTGATGCGCTTCCCCCCTCATATGCTCTTCTCTGTGACTGACATGCTTCTCCCCTCATATGCTCTTTTCAATGACTGCACTTCCTCCATCGAGCTGTCTTCTCAATGACTGATGCGCTTGTCCCCTATGCTCCCCCCTGTTACTGATGCGCTTCTCCTCTCATATGCTCTTCTCTGTGACGGGTGCGCTTCTCCCCTCATATGCTCTTCTCAATGACTGACATGCTTCTCCCCTCATATATATGCTCTTCTCAATGACTGACATGCTTCTCCCCTCATATGCTCTTCTCAATGACTGGCATGCTTCTCCCCTCATATGCTCTTCTCAATGACTGCACTTCCTCCATCGAGCTGTCTTCTCAATGATTGACGCACTTGTCCCCTATGCTGCTCTCTGTGACTGATGCGCTTCTCCTGTCATATTCACTTCTCAATGACTGACATGCTTCTCCCATCATATGCTCTTCTCTGTGACTGATGCGCTTCTCCCGTCATATGCTCTTCTCTGTGACTGATGCGCTTCTCCAGTCACATGCTCTGCTCTTCTGTGTGACTGATGCGCTTCTCCCCTCATATGGTCTTCTCAATGCCTGACATATTTCTCCCCTCCTGATCCCGTTTCTCTTCTCATCTCCGGTTGCTTTTCTCTCCAATCGCTCTTTCCGCTCCAATCCTCTTTGCAACTTTGTTTTATCTTTCCCCAGTCGCTCTGTTTCACAACGACCGCTTTACTCCGCTCCGCCATTCTTCCCTATAACTCACGCTACTCATGTTAATAACCATTGCAATTCTTCTAACGCATGCTATAGGACATTTTATCTTTTATAAATGGTTTTAAATTTTCACTTGTAAATATGATGTTACTCCTGTGAAAAATATAATTTTGTTTGAACGTGTAGCTCAACCATCCTATGCCGAATGCACGTTTGGCACAGTTACCATCCAGGATGACTATGAGAACGAGCATACCCAGGGAGATACCAACTACACACCAATGTACACCTATTACAACTGGGGAAACATGACTCAACCTTCAGCACCTCCACAGTAGCATCACTCTCTTCAGCAACATCGAACAATATTCAGTTGGCAGCCGCAGACCTTCTTGGCCCATATGGTTACCTTAGTTTTGTGTCATTTCTGTTCTTTTGTTAATTTGCTTCGCACTTTACTGAATACAGTGTAAATAATGACGCAACTTGTGAAGGGATGGCAGTTTTGACCTCGGGATAACTATGAGGATGTTTATTGATGATTTTCGGAAGACGAAAACTTTACGGAAAACGCTCTGATATGTCACACTATACAACGATTACAGTGGAACAATGTCATCTGATGGTGTAGAACTTACATGTCCATTGGACTAATTTGTCATACGATTTTAATGCGAAAGCACAACCACGTGCGACTTAGGTTAATAAGTATTTTAACACAGTAATGATACAGTATAATTATGTTGATTCTTATTATACAATTATGTCTGTCTTACTTTCTCATATATATGATTGCGATAGACAGACTTCATTTGAACTTTAGTCTTACATTGTATCATTTTAAGACATCTGTGACTTCTATATCATCAACAATGAAAGCTTGTTTACCTTGCAAACCATTGACCACATTCCCATATGGTAGGTGACATCGAGTAGATATTGATTAGTATCATGTTATCCGAATGCGTTTTGAGGAACGTAGAGCTTGAAAGGGAATGTGTTTAAACAGAATAATGTAAGTGGATTTGGACCACACACCACTGGTTGGTGTCACGAGCAACGCACCAAATGCCAAAGATCTGAGAATCCACTACTACTTTGCATGCTACCACTAATGCTACCATTTTACACATATTTATTACGAAGTTATATTTTTCATATGTATGCAAATAGTTTTATACCATTTACACCACGTGTTGCATAATTTCTGAGTGTCTGGGATGGTAGGTGGTAGGCCCTATATATGTTCAATATAACAACCTGACAGTTTCATTTGATTATTTTTGTTTCTGTGCATATGTATATCTTATGTGCTTTACACAATCATGTCCTTTGTGCATTATTATTATTATTGAATACGCTCATTTTTCTTATTACTCACTACTTACTTTATGAATATGATATGTTTATGAATTACTAGCAACTACTCTTTGTAAAGTTAAAAGTAAGATTGTCTGAGTGAACATCCAATTATGAAAATAGATTTGTCTGTTCTACAGAGGAGTGAGTTACAATTTTTCCAACACACATTAATAACAGTAGAGCAGAGTGGTTAAAAGCAACATTACTCATCTCTTGTTTTTTCAAGTCCTGCCTATTACGGTGAGTAATCATTATGCTTTGTTGTTTTTGTAGAAATTGAGGCCGTGAGTGAGTAGAAACATTAAGGTATTAAAGTTCTATTTTTCACGCCAAACCATTACTAGTATGTAGAAAAGGACATCTGTAATGTCACGTTAACTGGTGGTTTGTTTGATGATGGGCAACCGAAACTGTCTAAATCATTTCTCTTTGAGAATGAAAAACCTGAATACTTGGGATGTATTTATGGGATTAGATACCGGATTTTAATGTTATTTGGACAAATCAGAATCAAGCATTCTTCTGGTGGATGGATTATCGGATACCAGAAACATGTTTGCACTGGATGTGTTTTCACACCTGATTGTTTATGCGAAGTGCAAGTTGAGGTACAAATATTGTTTCCATATTAACCCTTAATACATACATATGTTTTACATATTTTTCGGATGTTACAAACTCATTCTGCACATCGTATGATGAAAAAACATTTTCTTTCACTGTTGCCAGATGGCAATGCATCTGTCTGTATATCACTTTGATTTGTTCTCAAAAAGGAACACCTCCACCGCCACATATAATCAGTGGGAAATAGCATGTGCATGCGTGCGTGCGTGCGTGTGTGTGAAAATGTAAAGAAAAAATATCTGGACACGTTCATGGATTGATTTCGTAATCAAAACCAAACTGATCGTACGGTTTTCGACAATATGACAAGGTTGAATTCAGGCTTAATGGATTCTCTATGTTAATATGTGTGAAGCCCATTTCTGGTGTTCCCCGCCGTGATATTGCTGGAATATTGCTATAAGCGGCGTAAAACCAAAATCATTCACTCACTATGTTAATAATTATGTTGTTCATATTATCGTGAATTATTATAACAAAAGTTATCGCTCGAACGTAAGCACAAATAGACCACGTTTGTCACGAATGCTTATTAATCACAAGACATTTTTCTCAGTTGAATTGGCAAAAGTGAGAAAATCAATACATTCGATGGAAGCTTGGGTTCATTTCTCAGTAAATGCGCTTGTTATCTGAAAGAAAAATGGGAAGTTCAGTCAACAAACTAAATCTGGAGAGTATGCATGACTAGTATAAATATACTAGCTCGACGAATAAGATATTTTGAAGTAATCATCAAAGATAAATGAGTATAGGATTACGAGCTAAGAACAGAATATCAATACAATCGGCACATTTTTTGAACAATGTCACACCAGCACTTTGAGATACGAGAATGAGATTGAATTAGCTGCTTTGAAGACGGCTACGTGTGAGACAGACCGGTGTACGTGTATATGTATGTCGGTTCCGTTTCCGAGTATCGAATGTTTTATAAAAGAGTGAAAGCATGAAAGAGTGAGCTATGATTATACCATATCTTCGACGAAATATAAGTATTTAACATTAAAGGTTTTTTTACGAGCAGTTGCTTTAGTGTAACACTGTTATGCAAGGAAGACGAAACAGTTACTGCATGTGGCTATCTAACATGTAGCTGACACTTTGTTCATTCCTGTCTTAATTGAAACGAAAACCGATATCATTTCAGAGCAAGGCGAAATACTCTCTTCCAGAGGGTGTCTGTCGTGTTTTGTGAGTTTTGGTAAAATACAATTTACTATTAAGTTGAGAGTATTAAATCTCGAAACTTTTCCTAATTATCACGAATACGTCCTGTTAGGAGTGTATATTTGTCAGAAAAATCCTTTTCACGAAGACCTGATATCGTCATCAGTTGATAATGATGTATCGCCACGTAACATGTTTTCGAGCCCTTAAACGATACGTCACCATGCGCTTAATGACGTAATCAAAGTAGACGCTTCAAGGCTCACTGAAGTGTCCACCACTTGTTGCTGAAGTTTCTTTACGAATTAAGCTCTACGAGGTAAGATATTCAATAAGTATTGAAAACATAACTCCAAACTTACTTTTTCACTTATGTACATTTTAATCAAACTTGAGCTGATGATAATTTTGCATCAGAACACTCGTATGCACCGATGACGTATCGGCTGTTTGTAAACTTCCTGTGTGTAATGTCATGTGACTGATCATGTTGTGCATCTGCTTTTAACTTGACTGACATGGAGGGGCTCGAAATCAGGTGACGGTAACAAGATGGCGCCAGATTGAACCGTCTTGCTTGGGGAGGCATTATCATGATTTAATTGACAAGATGTTGTCATTTGACTTTCCACTTGAAACCGATGTTATATTTGGGATAACACTTTCTTAGTAAAGTACAGATTCTCGTACTTTTTTAGGTTGAGTCCCATCCGGGATTCGAACCCACACGTGCCAGAGTGAGGCACCTAATCGCCAGCACACAAAGTCAGCGATCTAACCCACTCATCCACCGAGGCTTCCACAAAAATAAAAGTCCGACAACTGGTAGTCTAGATCACGTACTTTGAGTACCCCTTGAGTACACTTGTCAGAGGGGTACTCAACCCAAAAACATACGAGAATCTGTACTTTACTAAGAAAGTGTTATCCCAAATATAACATCAGTTACATTTGACCACTTTCTAAATGTCATTGTGTATTCATATCCACTTAAAAAATTTTTTCTCAAAGGTAAGACTTAATTTTAATACATTGCGATTGTTATTGGACACGTAATGAGAGAGACTTCTTAGGCGCCCGAAAACACAGTACATGATCATAAGGAATCCAATCTATAGTGGAAATCACACAGTAAGCTCTGCTTATAGATTGGATTCCTTATGATCATGGAAAGGGTTTAGTCGCTTAGTCATTTACCAATGATTGCAAAATGGTAACAAAAGCGATGTCGTCTTCGTATGCCGCTTAAATGTTCAACCGTGAAAAACATATAGTATATTTGGTAAGTGAGTGAGTTCAGCTTAACAACCTTTTGAAAAGTATTTCTGTTATATTACGGCCTGTCAGTTTGGTATAGCAGTAATGCCCATTATCATTCGGGTCATAGTTTATCATATACTAGTTTGGTGAAACCCACGAGCACGGGTATGGTGCTGTCAATCCTAAATTAGAAACGTAAGAAGGGCGAAAATGGACACTTACAAATTTTGGCATCTAGGCTACTTGGGAACCAATACCCTCGGCACTATCTATTATAACTAATTTACGATATACATGAATATTACATATATATGTGATTATATAAATTATCATCGTTTGGTGCAAAATGCAGGCAAGTTACATGCTCCAGGTAGATCATCAATCATTACGAATCATAACGTATTATATCTCCGTTATTGAGCTTGTGTGATGACTGTTAGAGTCAGGGGGCATCGCTGGAACGAACACTTGGATGATAAATGATGTTTACCTATCAACAGAGTATCCACTTTATATAGCATCAAGTATATATTAATACGTTGACAACATCTGGCCAAAATGAGTAAACAAACACAATCTATTACAAACTTGAATTTATTATCCATAAAATGCTCTTCTTAGCTGAAAAACTCAAACAAGACTTCAAAACTTCTGTTCACGGCAGTAAACAAATAAACAATAAAAAAGGTTTATAAATTCCCCTTCCCACAAAGACCGAAGAATCACGAGCTTACAAGTCAGGTGGGGTGTAATCATGTGATTACTGATCAGCACATTTGAATCTGTCCATATTGTCAAAGTCATTTATGCTAAATGGACGATCGTTATATACGATAGGAGCTGTATTGGAAAATGATTGATGGCCAACGGACGTCATTGTGGTACAGTCAAGGGGTGTTCATGATTTGAACTGAAGTCATGTGCTTTGGGTCATGGTTGGTTGGTTGTGCAGGACGTTCGCCTTCGTCGGCTCTGCTGATCTGCGTGTCTCTCTTTCCGAGTCACCAAAAAGCCACCATCCGATGGTGGAAGTCCAGACGGAAGCGGCCAGCAGTTACGGTGACTGTACCAAAACGGTCTTCATGGGGAAAGCGATGTTAATGTGTCAGCAGAATCCAACAGGTGCCCCCTCAAGGTACATCTGTAATTGAATGTTCGTGACCTTCATTGTCTTTGTTAAGGATAAACCCCGACCCTGAGTGTTGACATTTCTAATTACACCCGATGTAAAGTGTCGTATCGGTCCTATAAACCAAAAGAAATATCTGAATCAACATTTATCAACAATTTCATGTTTCCACTACACTTTCCATGAACACATTGAAACGGACATAAAATATATGTTTCTTCAAAGCACCCTGGCGTGTGAGCGCCTCTGTCGACTAGTGGTGTTAGACACATATACAAAGACGAAGCTTGCAAGTTAGTTCCCACGAAAATATACATGGATAGTTGTCATTTGATGTTACATGATTCCGCACAATCTAACGTAAAATAATTCACTAACGAGGAAGTACATTCTAAAGAACAGACACTGCAAACACGAAAACGTCGGGTTTTTTCCGAATATGGTCATTGGACGGAAAAACGACGTTATTTGGACGTTTTCAAACCATCGTTTATCCGCCTAAATAACGTCGTTATTTGACATCGGAATTTACTGGGAGAGAACGATATCATCAAGCTCCTCCCTTTCTTGATTGACACTGTCAAGCAACAGCGTCTACCGGTATTTCTACTTCTCAGATTTCATTGGTCAGTTCTCCCGTGTTAGATTACAAGCCCGAGTTTGACGCTGTACTCGAAGAGCTTAAGAAATGCTGAAAATTGATGGCACGTACTTGATCGGCTCGCATTTCCGATTAACTAATACAATGATAACGGTAATAATTTTAGTCAAAATAGTTAGGAAAGCGCAAGGCTCAGGAGAATAGGAAAAGGATTATATACTTACTTACTTACTTACTTACTTACTTACTTACTTACTTACTTACTTACTTACTTAATCGTCAAATACACAAACGAATATCAACCGGTTTTTAAAACTTATTTTTTGTAGAATGTGATTTTGGTGTACATTGTCAGATATTATATGCATATATATTTTTCCGATATTGCTTATTTTAATGTTTCTTAATAGTTTTAAAGTTCGTCCGCCTAATTGACGCGATTCCACTTTCTCATCTGTACATGACATTTAAGCATTGTTCTGTTACTGTAAACAGATTAGTTTCAAATGCGTAGTCCCTAATACTGTATAATTGTAATAGAATCAAGTAACTTCATTAAAATTGAAGAGGAGCCCCAGTGATATGGGATATTCCGAGATAAACCTATTCTATGGATATCTTGGCTCCACCCAAACTGATCCAAACGGAACGGAAAGCTTATTGTAAGCTCTATAGTCATATGGAAGTGGACCAGAATTATACAATCTATTCCGCACGATTGTGTTACTTTTAAGTCAGGAAAAAATATTCAAAAGGGTATGTGTTGAATTTAATTATTAAATGTTGCCTAAACACTACTCTGGACGTACTACTCAGTGTTCTATTTATGTCATATATACACTCTCCAAAAAAGGAAACGCACAGGTAGATTTGGAGGAAATTTATTGTACCTAATACAGTCAATATATTTAATTCAATATCATAGATACAAATATGATATGAAATTTTGGAGCTCGATAGTCACATGTTGTCGTTGTACAAAAGCATTGAAAACTGTTTATTGTCATGTCACATAAGGGGGCCATAAGGGCACGCTGAACTCAGTATCTCGTGTGACGGCCCCGGACAGCAATCACGGCTCTGCATCTCCTCGGCACAGACTGGATAAGTGGACGAATTCTGTCCTGCGGAAATCTGCGCCACTCTGATTGTAACGCGTTGGCCAGTTGTGGGAGTGTCTGACGTTGACGTACACGCCCATCGAGTTCATCCCACAGGTGTTCGATTGGATTGAGATCTGGAGATCTCGACGACCAGTGCTAGACGTTGATGTTGGCATTATGAAGGCTGTAAAGTATTGCACCAACCCAAGCGTCGCTGTCGATGGATCTGTTGCACAACAGGGACGATAACTGGTCTTCTGGGCCAGATTCCAGCCTCGCGAAGATGGTTCCTGACAGTCTGGTCCGATATCCTCCTCAAACAAGGGGTGCATCCTGCAGTCTCCGTAGCTGCGGCATTGCGATGACGTAGGTGGAACAGTCGAATGTAGCGATCCGGTGCAGGGGTGGTAACTCTTGGTCGTCTGGTTATCATTCACAAAGGCGGCAAAAGGTGCTATGGTGGACGTTGAAGTAGCGTGCAACAGAAGACTGCGATTCCCCTCTTTGGATACGTCCTATGGCGATGTTCCGATCGGCAGCGCTGAGTCTCGGCATTTTCGAACTAAAGAAATGTTGACAATTAAATGACAAATTATTGGCTTATGCTTGCCCTTTTCATAGCCACTACCACGAGTTACAAATGCCAAACCTTGCACGTGCATTTTGCTTTACTGTTTACCTCCATGACATTTTTTATCAAGTGTGAAAACAATGCCGTTTAAGACGTTGCAAATCGACACTGGCTGCGTTTTGACGCGCCGTTTTTGTCGAATATCGAATATCAACATTTTCCAACAGCATATATACAATTTATATACCGTTTATTTGTGTGGTCAGGTTCAGTGGACAAGATACTACCTGTGCGTTTCTTTTTGTGAAGAGTGTATATATCAGATATACATTAACGCATGTTACCGTTCTAAAGTCATCCTCTCATATAACCTTATATTGTTCAAAGTATCAAAGTTTAGTCAACAATATCAAGAGCAGCAATTAAAACTCCTGAAACACTCAAACACAAGTATGTTATCAAGCGCTAGTGCAAACGTGATGCATCGTAAAAACTGAATTGTGATTTCTTCAGAAATACAATTTCTTGCAAATATTTATACTACGAGATAGTAAGGCTAACGCTTACTCACCGGTGGAACGTAGACAATATCGCTGATAGAGACATCACGTATTTGAATGTTAATACTAAAGACAAACACTCATTATTTTTGCAGTGACGAGATAACACTTATGCACGTTTATTGGTAACTTTCAAATGTATTGCTCTTCATTTTCATAACTTTGTTTTCACATATACATGTAGCACTACCCGACTAGCCTGTCATACCTAATTATGGGGCAGTTTTCAATCTTGTACTGACTTACTCTGGTGTTACTGAGCTAAGCTTATTGGCTTGGGTGTTACACCCCGTTTTCTGGTAATCCTATTATCACTTTATTCTTATCAAATGACATCCTGTTCTGTGATTGCCCATAACAATTTAAGATGAACATTCAGTTCAAGTACATGAATGTGTTTGTTTGGCACCACAGCCAGTCAAAGGCCAATGCTGTGCGGTTCGATTACGCACTTCTACCAGGTCGAAAATCGTGGATATTCATTTAATCCGAACTGTGAATATTCCTGGTGACGAAAAGGCCCCCCATGTACCTGGGTATGTTGTCAATATATTCATGCGGGGCGTTTCCTACCTAAGGAGAATCATAGTTCATATGATATTCCATCTACCAATACCGTCCCGTGCAAGTTAAATCCAACACCTAACCTCCCCCCCCCCCACCCGACCCCCACCCCCACCCCCAAACTACGTACCTAAATAATCTGGATTTTAATTACTCAATAAAGTCATTTAATAGTTACACTGTTGTGAAGAAACTTACAACTTTATAACAATTTTTCATGTCATTCAAATAGAGCTACCCGTGCTCACATAAAGCTGTTGTTATTATGTCACTGTTTTATGTCTTTAAAACTATATTAGGTGTTCATCAATAAGAATTAAGATATCCAATACAAGTAAATGAATGAGTGTGTATTACGCCACAATCAAGACCAACGTTGTCCGGTTTGATGACACACAATCTACCAGGTAGCACATTGTGTTCACCCGATCCCCATTGATGACTCCTCTGTGTGGATATTCCTGCCGAAAAGGCCCCATGTACCTGGGAATCTCATTGATACATTCATGTGCGGCATTCTCTGCCTTAAGAAGATCATAGTTAACATGCTTATCCAACTCGAACTACCATCCCGCTCAAGAAGAATGTTTTATGTTATATCCAACAAACCCACATTTACTTACACACACACACACACACACACACACACACACACACACACACACACACACACATCGGATACATTTTTAGTTACCAATCCCTGAATTGAGAAGAGGTGCGTCACGAAGCTCCTTCGAGTCGTTATCAATATCAGTAAATGTCTGTGATATTATTACCAAGCCAAAGTCGAATATACGTTTATTGTGCTTTCTTGACAACAAATGTTATATTTCGTATAACACTTTCTTAGTAAAGTATAGATTCTCGTACTTTTTTGGGTTGAATCTCGTCCGGGATTTGAACCCACACTTTGGGCGAGGCCTCCAATCGCCAGCATACAAAGTCAGCGATCTTACCGAGCCACCGAGGCTTCCACAAACAATAAAACTGTTAGTCCAGATCACGTACTTTGTGTTCCCTTCTGACAAGTGAAAAATGGCACGGCTCCCTTGGCCAAAAGCTTTGAACACACAATGCCATTAAAAAAGGGGTCAACCGTAAGAAATGTTATATTTGGATAACACTTTCTCAGTAAAGTACAGATTCTCGTACTTTTTAGGGTTGAAATAATAGGCGCTGATGGTTGATGGACAAATTAAAGCCAGAACTTAACTTATGAATTATTGGTAATGGGCAATGGACAACGGGCAAACGGAAGACCGGGGTAATTAGCGCCAATTATCTGTTGGCTTCCCTTGTTACGTTTCCCCCTTTGTTTTTTTTTTACTTTTGATCTTACAGGTACATATATATGTTCTCTGCCACATAGCATTTATTCACCTGATGAAGGAATAAGTATATACTCCGAAACGTTGTGTTCCTCATAATAAAGACGTTGACATTCATAAATTTTCTTCCTTACGTGTATCACTTCTTAATGCCCTTCAAAGACTTAATCTAGCTTTGTTTTTAAATGTAGAGATATTTGCTTAGAATATCGGCATGCCGATAAACATTTGGGTCTTTGTCTACATGTGTATTTAGACTCAAATGTTATAGCTAAGGAAATTTCCATTTGCAGGGATGAAGTAAACTTAATAGCAAGCTGTGATCTTTATTCACACTTTAGATATTCGTAATGGAGATCTGTAACTGAAGTTTATCATAATTTATCTAATAAACTCTCACCTCCTGACCAATTGAACTTCTTAATGCATTATGATGCCAGTTTAAAAATCCTGGCTGCCCTTCTTTCTGTGATGTTTTGACGGATGAAATCTATTGCGTAAAAATAATCTCTGTTTGCTGATATTTAATATGTACATATTGTAAAATATTTACGATATTTTAAATGTGTAATTGGATGCGTGCAATGCAATGTGAGCATGAGTGCGGATGCATGAAGGCTGTTATAGTTATAGTTCTAGTGCGATGGATGTAGGGGAATGGTAGGAGGGTTTATGTATGTAAGCACGAATACCGATACATGATGGCGGATATAGTTATAGTTCAATGGATGTTGGGGAATAGGGGAGTATGTATGTAAGCAATGCGCATGGATCCATAATGGCTGGCATAGACATAGTGAGATGGTTGTGGTGGGGAAAAATGCGATATGTGTGTGCGTGCGTGCGTGGGGATACGATGGTTGGCGCAGATGTAGTGAGATGATTGTGTGAGTAAGTTAAGTGGTTGAGGATGTGGCAGGTATGAGTATTGATACATGCAGACTTGGGGTTGGGGGACTTGGTGTGCTGGTACTGATGTCTTTTATTTCACTCACTTACAGTTGTTTTACGCATTTAAATGACTGAAAATTTAGGTCATACTGACCCTGAATTCTACATATCTACCCGAACTACGTAGTAATTTTCATGCTGTACAACTCACGCGCGCGCACACGCGCGCACGCTAACTGTTTCGTGAAATGTATCCTCCAAGGTCAGTAAGAAACCTGAAATAACTGCCTTTGTTCTGTAAATCTCACAAAGTTTCAGCTTTCGCTTCTTTCTTTGTGGAATGAGGTTTCACATTTGTAAAATGATCACTCTTATCTGTCTGTACCATCAACTTAACTGCCCTCACCCCTGCAGTTTTCCTTACTTACTTACTTACTTACTTTGGAGATTTAACGTGCGCTTTCCGACTGATGCGTATTTCGCACACGGGCCCGGCCAGGCCATTTAATGTGTTTCCGAAAGGGGCGAGGGTGGTCTGTGCAACCCAAGAGGGGGCTTTAGGGGTTGCTTATATAGAATTTGGGAATTTTGAGATTTGGAATAGATGCCGATGGGGTTGGGGAGGAGAACTAAGGGAGCTGGGTATGGTGGATGATTGTTTGTTTATGTGATTTTGATTTGGTAGGTTATTATGGTTTTAGATGCGTTTTATTAGTTCCGTTTTTATTAAGTGCAGTTTTCCGTCACAAGGGGGAATAAGGTTGCTGATGTGCGGATATTATTGTCATTATTGTCATAGCGACTGATTTACGGCTACACTTGTCTGAAGTACATTTGACTTCAAAGGCTAATTACTCTAGAGCCATGACATGTATATGTCTCCATAACTTAATTGTCACCATTTATAAGACACTAATCCCCGTTGTTAATCCTCACCAACATTTCATTGTATTTTGACTGTCAGTCAGCCTGGACTACCATATCATTTCCCTTTAACTACTGCTTTTCATAGTATGGCATTTATTGCCTTAATTGATCATCCCCTGAACTGTGTCGGTTAATTACGCCCATATGTCCAATGTCCAAAGCAACGTCATTGTCTCTTTGTCTGGCCATTACTATATATGTGTTACCATTACATGGTGTTAGTCAAGCTTGGTATTCCGAGTGCTGGTGTAGGGACGACCTCGAGCAGGATGTGCTGCTCGTAGGAAACGTCCTGAGGTGAGCTGGAGCTCTGCTCACCTCATGTATGCCTGAACTGATGCAGCTGGGGAAGGTAGATTAATGCAATGCCCGAACAATCGCATCCGGAAGTGAGAGCGAAATGACATATGGGTATTGGGAGAAAAGGAACAGATAATCGACGAGAAGATTGTAGGAATATGCGAGAAAGACGAAATTCAAACCCTCCTGTTCATAAAATGGATTTATCTGGCATTGTCGCGGTCGGATTCTATTCAGGGAGTCATTATTATTTAAGTACGGGTAAATATTTTTAAAGCGTGTACTTTTTACTAATTTAACACCCTCAAAGAGGCTGTACATAATGTTGATATCTCCTATAAGAAATAAACGAGTCGTGGTCGTTGTTTATCGCACAATAAACAACTCCCACTCGCCGTTTGTTTCTTACTAACATGACCTATACACTGACATTATTTCTCATCTTTATCAGTTAACAAAAGCGACATAAGCCTTGCCAAAAGTAGAGCACACTGCACGATTCTCACAACACCAGAAGCATGTTTCATCATTCACGATAAAATATGATGACACTGGGTGCTCGCAAAAAGGCGAGCTCATCCCAATCCACTGCTGGCACCCGCCACAAACACATGCAAAGGCAAGCCAATTGTTCACCCGAAAAGGCACGGGAACACACGGTACAAGTCAATATAGAGAATTGCATCAGACTACATTGTTTGGTCATTGATACGTCAAACCTGGAAATGCCGTCTACACGCCCAACACAAAGCCCAAGACAGGATCCGAATCCTTTAAACCTGACCAAACAATCCCTGAGCACGACGCTTGCCGAAATCCAAAGTTCTGATAATTACATACATTTTCCCCAAACCTTAAGTAATCTATACTAGTTCTGAAATAAATTGTATTTACCCGTATGAATCGCCTTAAGTCATTTGTGTCGATCAACAGAATATGCACACTTTCGGAAAGTAATGAGTGATAAATCACACACCAAACCTATACTCTCGATATACATGCTGCTCTTACTAAAAAACTATTTGGTTAACAAGATACGTGTATTAAAGAGCTATGCTTTCCTGCTGTGCTATCATTCTAATTTGAAATAACGATATGAATAGTTACCACTCATCTTTCAATATTTTGCAAGGTTGGGTTAATCACAAACATATTTGAATATATACAGCTATACTTACTTATCTTTAATTTGATGATTTGATGATTTCTAAATAAACAAACCTGCTAATTTCATTGAACTATTAACAGAGCTGACCCATCCCATGCATGTATGAAGGGACATTTTTACTTTTCAACACATTTTGAAGTACAATGGATCATAATTAGGCTCAGGACATTGTGTAAAAGATGACAATCACTATAAATCGTTATATGAAGAATTTGTGTCAACTAGCTTTACTCAGTCATTATACTTAGTAGCATCAGGTTTGTCTGTCATACATTTGGCAAAATGAAGAAAGTCTCTTGGCTCCTTTTTATTATGTTTTATAACTATTATTTAACAACAACAAAAATTTCTGTTATATATATTCATTTCAGAGATTAGATGTTATTCTGGCATCAGGTCTGTGGTACATTCACTGCATCAGTGTTGACATTTTAATGAATAATAATATTTTCTTTTGATATATATCGATAGGAGAGAGTCTGAAATATAGACATGCATGGGATCTTTTGGATAGTTTACTTCACGATTAGACTAACGCTTAGTCTCTGAAAATATATTATTTTGAATGAAACGAGAAACTATATTTTTAAAAGGAGCCCCCAGTGGGATGGAAATGTCAGCCTGAACCTGTTGAACACCTAGGCTTGTTTCATTTGGGGCTATAGCAATGCAGTAAGGCCTGGGCGGAAGGGACAATAATATGGTTCATGGACGTGTGAAACAAACTACATGTACTTCACGGTCTGTATCGCCGTCGTGATCTTTAGAGCTAAGAAATTTGAGCTATCTCAGACAGCGGTTTGCACACATCAGATATCAGTCACTACTTCTCTCTCCAAACGAAAAGAATACGAAACATGTCGGTAGCGTATATTCTAATTTACCATTTAGATACATGTTTTAACTTTAAAGTAATTATATGTATCTCATGTCAAAAAATGTATTATTGGTATCTGTGATCCTGGTACCGTTTTCGTCGCCATTGTGCAGCTTTTACTGCAAAAAAATCCATATATACAAGCTTGTATAGGCTTTGGAAAGATGATATATCCAAAGCATATACAAGTTTGGAATGATGAGATATACAAAAATATACAAGTTTGTATATATGACATATACAAAAATATACAATTTTGTATATATGATGTATCCAAAATTGTTTTTCTTTGTATATATCAGTAAAGGGAGATATTTGTTATGTATTCGTGTATAATTATTGTATATGTTCAAAATGAAGTGTTTTCAGTTGAGCACTGTGTTGCTTTGTAAATGTTGGTAAAGGGGGATATGGCTATGTATTATTCTGTAATTATTTTGTATGTGCAAAAAGCCGATCAAAATTATTAGCAAGTTACAAATAAAACTGATATAGTGGTGTGTAACATTACTGGAATGTTTAATTAGTACTCCTCACTGTTAGCGGGAGTCCTTTCTCTCCTTGCAATGATATTGACGAGTAAGCGATTGAGGCCTCTGGTACTTTTCCTGGCGCGGTGCTTATAAGTAATTATGACATGGTTTATATTTGTATTGTTTAGGGTGTTACAAAATTAAACATATCTATTTCTTATGAGTGATTGGGTGATTGTTGTTTAACGCCGCACCAACAATCGTCTAGCTATTCGCGTCGATTGTTCCAAAGAATTATGGCTCACATTTAACCGTCCCGTTATTTTGCAGATTGTTCTCTTCATTGGTGAAATAGCACACACCTAAATCCTATTCACTTCCCCCAACATTGTTAAATATGTATGCAAAATGATCAACATGTCTTTATGGTATTTAAAAAGAACGTTATTTTACGGAATGTGTCAAGGCTACCATAGTGCTTTACTAAGACGCGTATGCGAGCATGTGCACGTGCATTTATATTTGTGTATGCGAGGTGCTCATGTATATTTGTATATGCGAGGTGCTCGTGTGATATGTTCTACTATAATCCATGGGGTATGGGGAGGGGAAGGAGGAATGGGGTGATCTGTACAAGATGTTAATGTATTCATACTTCTCACGATCTCCAGATAAGCTGGAAAAATGCTAGTTAGAAATGAAACCCGAAGTCATGAAAGTTGTGGAACCGAAGCCAGTGGGGATAAAAAAAACAACAGGTGAGCGAGCCTGCACGTTTCCTGTTTCATTCCTTCTCGGCCTTCGGATCGGTTTCAAAGGGTAGTTTGGACAATGAATATGCATGAATGTCGCTAAATGTCCTGTGCATGACGATACACGTAAGCAGAAAGGGAATTCCCTCGACGGTAATATACGGATTCCCCGACATTCCGCAGTAATAAAAGTAGCCCGCCTCGGTGGGCATGGCTTAAGTTTTTACATTCATTGGGAAAGGAATGCAATAACATGTGAAGAATTTAGCTTATCGGAATGCAGAAATTTCAATGAACACAGCGAAAATTTAATAATTATCCTATAGACCGGACGAGAGTAATAATACACTGAATACCGCAACAAACTATCGATACCCAATGTGAATTATAACATGTGAGTGAACGCTCAATGGCTCAGTCATTTATCGGAAGCCCTGGTCACCCACACTCCTACACAATTGTCAAAAGAACTGGCAACCTGGTGAAGGGAAGCGATTAAATTGATGACCTAATGGGAACGTTTCAGCTTGCATAATAGTGTTTTATTCAACCAGAACCTTCACAGAAAGGTTAATGAACCTTGATGGCAAAGGTTTCAGTATAAGTGAAATTATAGTTAACCCAATATTTAAAATGTTGGAAACGTATCATCATTTTATTTTAGTACCGATAATATGAGCATAAACTATTCAAATACATACCTTTGATATCCGGAATGATACATAACTTTCTAAGGCTTGAAAACATTTGAAAATTATATATTTACAAATGTTTCCCCACTTAAGGAAACGTTCATATTTCAAACCCTAGTACACTTAAAAGAGAACTCCTGTATATAAACGGACATACATAATATTATTTTAACAGACGCGTTATACATGAATAGCGAGTGAGTATGGTTTTACGACGCTTTTAGCAATATTCCAGCAATATCACGGCGAGGGACACCAGAAATTGGCTTCACACATTGTACCCATGTTGGGAATCGAACCCGGGTTTTCGGCGTGACGAGCGAACGCTTTAACCACTACCAGACCGCCCCACATGAATACGAAAGAGGGTGTCAAAATCATTATGTTTACAACCTCGATCAACTTCTATTCCCTCTTATCAAAAAAGATTCCATACATATATCTTACATAAGACACAAAAAGTGGATTGTTCATTTATTGTTAACAATTAATTATAACCAAGCAATGATTATTTTCGACGTTTTTCCATAGGGCTTTGGGGCAGAATAGTTTCCAGATTTGGGCACAGCATCATTGTTGCCCTACTAACTAGTTTATATCAATTAGCCGTAGCATTTAATGCTATTTGGTTGATATCTAATTTACATGTGCACTTGCTGCACATGATTTGGTGACTATAAGTGAGACTGATACCTTACATAACATGTTATTTAAATACAGCCCTATCAAGTTAGTGAGCACATATTGGTGGCAACAATTCACATGCACGACTACAATTACATTGTATAGTAGTAGTATTTAGTGAGCTAAAGTTTCAATTCATTTCTTTTATATTAATGTGTATTCATAGCAAACAGATAGGTACTATATTCGTAGAAGGGTCATGATGCCCACAGTACAATTCACACTTACGACTAATTAATAAACTATCTAAGAACAAAGGAAATGTTTTTCATATTTTCTCCATTTAGTGCCCACTAAAATGGTTGGTTTTGGTATCAGATGTGGATCTATGCCACTATTTTAAAAATTCGAATACTTTTTGAGGTTTGTTTTCGGTAAAAAATACAGAGTTTGTGTAATGTTATAACCAGGTAAAGATGAAATATCATTTGTTTTAAAAAAGTTATGAATAAGCCAAACATGACGTCTGTTGTAGTCGCCCCATTGCTTTGACGTCATATCACCTTACAATAAGTGCATATTGGCTGTCAGGATAATTATGATATGACAACTACAGTGCACATCAACAAATGTTAAGTACATATAATTGTATATATATCATAAACGTTCTTTTATCTGAAGCACTTGTTTGAACTCCCATGCTCAATGTGTGAATGTGAATGTGTCAAAACGTAGATTCTTACATGTAGCTGTACACCTTGAAGAAGTTACGGGTAGTCCTGATTTCTCAAGCAGAAAGGGCATGTCAAACAAACAACACACCAGGGACTGGCCATCCAAGCGGAATGACATACTTTATTTTTTAACTGATACTATTAACGATTAACTGAAACTATAAACATACTTAAACATGTGGGTTAACTCCCTCACACGTTTATATGCATGCTGGTTATGTGTTGAAGCTTTATATAATCTAATGACTATGCTGTTGTGTTATGAACAGATATGTTTGTTTTAAGGAAATGATTCACATAATTACGTTTCCATAAATATATAAATAATCCTCGCCCCGACATACGCTACCCTCAGAATATTTAAAAGTCAATTCCTGAGTAAATTCGAGGTTATGAATTTTCATTTGCGGTGGACAAATAATTTGTTTTAGATCTAGTCTGTGCTTACAAAGGAAATTCAGAGTCTTTCACCATCTGCTGGAATGGCTGCCGTGAACGATACAATAATATGCAGGCTTTTTAAAGGATGGTAGATATTCAGAATAAATTCAGTTGAATATCCAACCAAGCCTAAAGTTTCATTCTATGACTTTTCTGGAGTTTTTACAGAATTACAGCTTTTTAAACATTCTGACAACATGCACAAACATGAAATTCACACGTGTATGGTACTATCCGGGGGAACTACATGCATTCTTAAAAGAGGGATATGTCCTTATAAGTGAATTCGTAACATCGTACCTCACAGTAACAATATTACAAGTGTTGTTTCAATTAAATCCTCTAGGATGCAACATTCTTACCTTATTCACCTTCAAACTCAGATCTAAGAATACTCTTTCACAGAACGTAGGCGAATGTATTTTTAATAATTTATTATGCATGTAAGTGTTTTATGCGTAATGTTTTCCTTTATCATTCAAGTTAAAGTTCCATATAATTTGTCATTCTTGTTGAGTCTTCGCTCACAACAGAAAACGTTTTTCTCGTATCCTTCATTTCATGTATATTTTGTATTGGAATAACGATGATTATTTTTCAGTGTCTGTGAAATGACTTTTGAAGATATTGGGGTACTTAAATACCATAAAATAATCTAATGATCTCTGTCTTTATATTAGTAGTGGGCACTTCCTTTCCCTAGAAGACGTCTAATTGGTAACAACGTTGTAAATACTGTTTAATCCTTGCCCGACGAGTTAAACGTGTTTTAATGCCTAAATATGTTTGAATCCTAAGCTTGTTTCGGAATTGTTTAGAATGAAAACGTTTCAAATTTAATTAGCAAAGCAAAATGATACAAGAATCAGTTAATCAAGTACATTTCATATCGAAATGTGTTTATGTCGGACGATATTATCCAGTAAGTACTGTCGTTAATGGTGTCACTAAACGATCGACATTTCTCTTCTGATACGCTTGATTTAATTGCATTGTGATTAAAGTTCACCAAGACACCAAACATAAGTTTGATATAACGACTGTAACAGCAGAAGATTGACACGCGAAAGACACACTATTGTACATTTAAGGGTAAACATGAACGAAGCCGTGCAGGATGCCTTACAGAGATTTGACTTCAGAACACACAGTGAAGTTTATTAATGATGATTTATTCATTCATTCGTGCAATAGATATGACAATCATGAGCGCTGACTCTATATGTGTTCGCAATAGAACATTTGGAAGAAATACAATTTACTCACAAGACTAGTACACAACAAAGTCATCAAGTGAATATTAAATAAATTGATTCACGATATGACAACATCAAATCCTATATTTGTTTGACGAAACAGGTTTAAAGCAATCCAAATTGTACAATCATTATCATATGTGTGTCGCTACCCCTCTCACGTCAAATACATAAATGTATAAAAATGTTTGAATATAATTCAAAATCAGTCTATTATTTTTACATTATAACTAAAACTATGGAGCTTAGCATGTCGAACCAACAAACTATTGTATATATTTTCACCCTTAGAATTTCTGTTTACTGTGTTTGCGGTGGGGTCCAGACAATTCCCCAAATGGACAACTCCAAATACTACTGCGTAAAATATTAATGCCAATTTGGAGAAAATTACCAATTGGATTAAGGCAAGTAAAATTTAATCCAAAGAAAACATAAACTATTCAATTTCAAGTTAAAGTCGTTAGAAGTTATGTACAAGCATATATTGCCCATTTGTTTGCTCCCATACCTGGGATAATTGTACCAAAGAACAAGAATCAATCCTAGAAAGTTTACACTTAGATTCATTACGGACTATTTGTGGGGCGACAAGGGGTACAAGTCATAAGGAACTTTACAGAGAAACTAACAAAGCCAAAAGAAAACACTATTTCGCAAGATTGAAAACATGTGTTCTGTTAGTGATAACTTTTAAAGAAATCGAACCAATTTACAGGCTACAAGTTGCTGAACAGAATGCTATGCCAAGTCATTCCTTCCTGATACCATTAATAATTGGAATAGTCACCTGATATAGAGGATTATTAAACTATTATTATAATTGGACAATGTTACTAATATTCAGTTATACCAGATTTTGTCACATAATCATTTATCGCCCCGGACTCGGTTGTTGTGATAAACTTCCATCGGCTTGAACGACACATCTCAGATAACGCATCATGCATGCTCTTGTGGCTATCCCATATACTGCATTTTGTTCACATGCCCTAACTACAATATTTTAAGAAATGATTCATCTTTCTATTCGAAAGGTTAGAGTTTGAATTCAGTGCTTTATGGGAAACAAAATCTGTCAATTTAGCTATTTTGAATTTAGTCCCTATGTGCATCCTACGTTCTTAAGAATTAATTCATATTTTTAGATATGTATTAAGTATTGAAGATTTAAATAGCTTTTCTTAATAATTGAATACTTTTCCATCAACCGCACCAAACTGTTGACCACTCGTTCGTTTGTGTTCTGTTTTAATGAGTATATGTATTATGTTTTATGATATATATATATATATATATATATATATATATATATATATATATATATATATATATATATATATATATATATTAACTAACACATATCAATATTACTTGATAAATGTAATTTTGTTTCTTGGGCATTTTTTAGCAATCCCGATTCATTTACTGAATACAAAATATGTTAAGAGCATGAACAATTTCCCATTCACAGTAGGACATCTCCCAAAATACCACTTTTTTGTTTTTGTAAGAATTAATAAGAGGAAGTTTGGTGGGGGACTTTTGGGGTGAATGAATACAGACTGCCATGTTGTCAGAGTAGACCTGCAGATCTTAACTATCACCGGGTGTGACAATGTAGACAGGATTTCATTCGGGTTTCTGATTTTGACAATTACTCCATGAACATACTGAGTATTGGTGCTTGGGGATATAAAATGTAACAGTTTGTTATCAGAGGAGATTGATAGTGAACGTTTAGTACCAGGTAGATATGACATCTATACGATTTATGACCCTTTATTTCTCTTTGTCAAAGGATTGTGGATATATGTGTGGGTAATCCGCTCACGTTGATGGCAGAAAGTCACTCAACCAGTTCATGTATTCTACGTCAAAGAAGACCAGAACCCGTGTATAATTACAACATCCTCAGAATACCAATAACAATGAGTGAGTGAGTTAAGATTTAACGTCACATCGGCAGTATTTCAGCCATATCGTGACGACCAATAACAATGAAATGTAGAAATTAACAAACATGACCAACATTATTATTTCATGTTAATCTTTGTGCCATGCATGTAAATATGGCTTTATAAACATATGTATACTTTTTCAGTTTGTTTGAAGTCGTGCATAAATACAGTTGATTCTGAAATTCTTTAATCATGTCTTTTTAAGGGTATTTTTTTGTACTTTTATCCCAAAACAAAAGTTGCACTTTTATCCTCAAAAGCGCAATAATATTCATGCTATAACCTATAAGTCAATTTTTGATTTAATACGAATCACGTATTCATGTTGCTTTGATGTTATAAAGTTGTTACAGACCCATGGACTGACTAGGTTCATTACATGTCATGAAAGTGCCGGGACATAATGTGGTGGCAATTCATTCTCTAATCAATACCTGTCACAAAGGGACGGCCCATTTGGGTTTGTGCTCTGGGAATGTGTTACGCAATATGTGTATTCACGAAACAACATTCAACAAACTATTTACTTAGTCCTGTGATGTTGGCATTAATGAACATGTAAGTAGATACAACACGGGTAGATGAATAGGTGAATTACAATTCGTTCTTAACAGTGTGCGAAATACGCATAATGTCGGAAAGCGCAAGTTAAATCCCCAATTACTCACTTCGTTCTTAAATAAATCACAACTCGCCATTTATACCTGTATTTCTGTCTAGATTCTTATATATTTTAATGATGTAAATCACGAAAAATACGTCACTCAACCAGTTCATGTACTCAAGCTTCAGAAATACATACCCTTTACATGGAAATTGCATCCTTGATGTACTATTCTGTATTAGATATATGCTCCACTAACGCCGCTGGTGGTTTAATTTATGAGAAATAACATAATTTGGTTTGCACCCAACTGGTTTGCGCCTGTGACCAGCATTAGGGCTTTGTATTGTATTCTGTCTAGGCGCCTCAAGACAGTATTTGATGCTGAATGAAAAGCCTCACAACCATAGTCAATTTTTGATCTGATAAGAGATTTGTAGAGGTCCAGCTGAGTGTCCCTCGATGTGCCCCAAGAAGTGCCTGAAATTTCCCGTAATACGTTCAGGTCTTTTTGACATCTGTTTTCCGCCAAGTGAGGTGTTGATCAAGGATCACCCCAAGAAATATTGCAGATTTTTCAAATTTAATAGGTTTGCCTTTTATGGTGACACGGGGTATCATAGCATCTTTCCCCCGCGTTCGAATAGAACTCCAACAGTTATTTCACTTGAAAGGGTGAATCTCCATTTATTGCACCATTGATCTACTTCGTCCAGGGCTGACTTGAGTTTTTTGTCTGATTTGTGAAATATCTCTGTGCTTTACCCATATTGCTCCGTCATCAGCGAATTTAGAAGTTTGGGTAGGAGAGTTGAAATGGTCAAAAAGATCATTGATCATGATATTAAACAGGGTTTGGCTTATAATGCTGCCTTGTGGCGTGCCATTGTCCAGTGCCATAGGATCAGATCGATTGTTCCCTATTTTAACTGATAGCGACCTGTCTTGCAGGAAGCTGTCTATGAAGTTTGCCATGTTCCCTTCTACTCCATTTTGTGCTAGTTTTGAGAGGAGCCCGTCATGCCATACCATGTCGAAGGCTTTGCTGAAGTCCAGAAATACTGCGGCTAGATATTGTCTGTTTAATTGAGCTTTTTTTATTTCATTTTCCAGTCTTAGAATATGATCTAGACACGAGTGTCCCTTCCTGAAGCCACTTTGGTCACGTTTTGTGTCGTTGCCAGTTTCAAGGTGATGCATGAGCCTTTTGTAACCATGGCTTCCATGGCTTTGCACATGTTTGAGGTGAGTGAGATCGGTCGATAAGAGTTTGGTAGGGCTTCGTCTTTCCCTTGCTTTAGCGGCGGGATAACTGCAGCATGTTTCCATGCTTTTGGGACTTCTCCTTTGGACCATATCGTGTTATACAACTCAGTGAGTAAACCTTTGGTTTGATCAGGTAGGTTTTTCAATATTTCGTAGCTGGTTGTGTCAAGACCAGGTGCTGTGCCTTTTCTATGTTGTATCGCATTATCAAACTCTGTCACAGTAGCTGGTATATTGTATACCAGATGCTTGCTTTGCAGCCGTTTTGAGATCTTAAGCATAAGCATTTTTTCCTGTTTGAATTCTTCGCTGCAATTTGTGTTGCTGCTGACAGATGAGAAGTGCTCAGCTAGAATGTTGGCCTTTCCTTTGGCTGTATGGGCGTTGGCTAACTTGGGAATTTGTGTGGGTTTACGCTTACCCCTGATTGCGTGTATTTTGCTCCAGACTGTTTTAACATTTGTTTTCTCATTGAGGGCTTTGCAGAAGGTCTGCCATGACTCTTTTGTAGAATCGTCTATGAGTTGTCTTACTTTTGTCCTGGCTGCTCGGACTTGGGCGAAGGCTGATTTATCCCTTTTTGACCTATTTAGGGCTTTCTTTCTCACTCTCCTAGCTTTTGCTATTTCCCTGTTCCACCATGGTACCGGAGTTTTGCCAGTTTTGTGGTCTTTTTTGGGAATTGATTTTTCAGCTGCGGCAATAATTGCTGAGGTGAGATTTTGGCAAAAAAGATCAGGATTATCCGAGGCAATTTCTGAGGACTTGAATGATATACATTCCTTCCTGAATTTAGGCCAATCAGCCTTTGCATAGTCCCATGTGGGCAGAGGATTGGACTGTTCCTCTAATTGTTGTGGGCTACTTATGTAGGTGAGTATAGGAAGGTGATCGCTTCCCCAAGTATCGCCATGGACTTGCCATTGGCAATGTGAGGCGAGGTTTTTGGTGGCAATTGTGAGATCAATTGAACTCCATGTGTTGTGGACTTGGTCATAACCTATGTGACTGCCGTTGTTGAGATTGTCGTCCTCAACCCATTTCTCTACCATTTTGCCGTACTTGCATGAATCATTCCTGTCTTCCCAAAGAGGGCTGTGGGCATTAAAGTCATTAAAGTATCGTGTTGCAGTGTGGAATGTTAATTTATGGTGACTAAGGCTAATCCCTTACTTCCATATATTAACTGACATGTCTCACCAACAACTCACAGGGGATCAATCCTTGTTTAAACGCGAAGAGATACAGTATACTGCAGGTTAACTATACTAATTAACTAATAGTAATTGAGGGTTAAATGACATTGTTTACTTAGTGCTTACGTGGTTGGGTGCTTAAATAGTGACACATAAATAAACTATTCTTCTTCTTTTTGTTCATTTTCAAGATGCTGTGTATAACTTCCTAAAGTGCTAACATATGTAATTTCTGAATTCTGTTGGAACAATAATTTAATGTCTAATTTAGAAAATATTATATAAATTATCTTCCCTCACGCAGAAAAAACAAGCATGGAATTCTCCGTTCGTTTTCGATAATTGGGTTTGCATAAAAGAGGCGGTTAATAAAATACGAAACGAGCCTATGTTTAATACCATGTTTTACGAACCTTGCGAAACCAAACAGTTGACACCAAACTGTTCACTCGTTTCCTAAAAATGGTACGGCACGGGGGATCATTTAGCGATACTGTTGTTCTCTCCCCTTTTTTCATCATACACATTATATATCTTGAAGCTGCCAATGAAAGCATGAACTCAATTACTGTGCAAGAGTTCATTTTGTATGAGTATAAATATGAAGTTATCATTTTTTAACTTCAAATACTACGATGTGCCCACTAATACCGCCATTATGTTGACGGCCTGATTGTAAACAACCATGAGTTGCGATATGTTATATGATTGCTTTGGTACTTTCATTGGTACTGGATTCTTCTTTGCGCAATAACCAGAGTATTATTTGTTTTAAATGTAAGCAAGTTTTGTACCTTGTGGAATTGTAGATGAAGAAACACAATAAATACAATTCGCATTTATATAAGTAAAGCAAAATATCAATTAAATCTGAATACGCCAATGTGTAAATTTTATTGTTCTAAAAAGTACAGGTATTAGTATTCATATTCCACATGTTCATAATTTGGATTTGTAACATCTTTTCGTTATGAGTTTTTGGAAGCTAAATAAACATTCATAGTTTTTTCACATGAACAACTGTAAAACATCTTATTCATTTATAAAAGACAACGTTATCATAAAAACAAGCCATGATCGGAGTATTTACACTTTCTGTGTGATACCACACCCCTCGTTTTAGTGCAAGTATTCGTGATAGAAAACGTATGATGTCCGGAAACTTAAGATCAGACAATAATAGTATTGTGTTATGAATAATAATAAAGGTATGTTTGGTGCTGAAAGCTCTTATCAAAAACAGGACAACCCGCGACGGTTTTTCGGAGTACTTTTAAATCTTTGATTATTTTTTTACGCGTAGGATGATTTTCCGAGGACTACTGTTTTAAAAAACGCAATTTTCCGCTGAGATTTTACATTATAACAATGTATACCTTACAATTAAACCGTACAAACCAAATTCAACACTTTTAAGTAATAATGATATAGCTTTCATCCTCTGTGCAATCCACTCAGTTGGCTAATCTGCTATGCGCACGAGAGCATGTTACAAATCACTTCGCGACATCCCGTACAAACCAATCTGAGCTCAGCACAAATCGATTTCAACACTTTCAGGTGATTATAATAAAGAATGCAATGCAATCACCCCCGACTGAAAATGAGAACCTATAGAACATTTAAAACAGCTATTTATACAGAGCCGTATGTCCTCCTTCCCCGTTATAAAAGGTCGGTTTTATCATCTTTAAGATGCGGCTCAATGAAGCGCGAGATTGAATTGGGACGTTATTCTAATCCTCCTGTGCCAGTCAACCAACGTTTTTGTAAATATTGCCCTGGATGTGTAGAAGATGAAACTCACTTTCTTCTCCACTGCTCGGTTTATGATGATATTCGGGTTACCCACCTTCCACAAGTATTTGACCCCACAAATGGCAACTTAAATGATAATATTGAGCTTGTATATATTCTAAATGATTATAATATTATTTCAACACTAGGTAGTATGTGCTACAAAATGGCTGTTCGAAGAAAACCTCACTACCAATAACACCATATATATTTATACTGCTTTTTATTTGTTTTAACTCAATTTGTTTTACTGTGCTTGATGTATGGTCTCTTATAACCCACATCGTGGGTGGCAGAGATACTTTATAGTGTACCTTTATAATAATGTATATGCCTACAACCTGTATCTCCGATGAGACAAAAATAAACAATATGTCAGTTGTCACTTGTCACTGTCACTGTTAATCCGCTCTTTGCACTTGACCATAAAGTCTACACACATACTTGTTCTGTTTTTTGCAGTGTATCTAATATACTACACACAACACTCAGGAATAAGAGACATGTAATATGGTATGATGTGTGTGTTTTTTTTATTATTTGTTCCAAATATATTTTATTGTCCAAGGAGACAAAGGGATGGGGCACAAGTGCCATAATTATAGCGTGGAAGTGGCAATACACACACACACACACACACACACACACACACACACATAGACACGCGCGCACACACACATACGGTGCTTCACTCATCACAGAAATCGTTTGTCTCTTTTCCTCATTTGCTTGTAAATATTGTGTTGGAATATGGATGAATATTTTCCACTGTCTGGGAAATGTGGCCTGAAGATACTTGGATACTGAAATAGCACATATTTAGTACATGAGGGGACTGCTACGTCATGCATTTCAAGAACTAATATCCTGAGAACTAAATCTAACAATATAGCTTATCTCATTCACAAACAATCTTTGCACACTGTAGCCATTGAAGCTGGGGTCCCAGGCAGTGTATTGTGTAGTAATTCAAGACTGTGAGTTCAGATTGTTTCATAACCTGAGCCTTATCACCATCTCATTAGTAATCTAATATGATCTCTGTTTTTAAGTAGTAGTTAGCACCTCCTCTCCCCAAAAATCACATACAAACGTCGATCAAATGGATAGCGCGTATTTTTGTGCTTAAGTCACTTGGACATTGTTTAGCTTCATAAACTGTTCATAAGAAACATGTCAGACAGCTTTGACATAATTGATGACTTAGTCCTATGAGATGATGTAAACATTAGGGGAAATGAGCTCAAGTAAATACAGAAACAGAGGGTCTAAAATTGCCACAGTGTTAGGCCCGAAAGTCTATTTAGGATTTAAATTGTGATTAAGGAAGTAGAGGGTAGAGAGAGAACAAGATAACAAATCTTAACAAAACCTACCTGCCAAACAAGTGCTAGTTCGTCCGTATCCGTAATCCGTCACAAACTATGATGAACGCATAGTGTGTTCGATGAAGGAAATACAGCCCTTCACATCTTTGTTTACTGAATACACCTTGACCTATGTTCAGTTTTATAAATTATTAAGATATTGAAGCTACATGGCCGTACATAGTTTCGAGGAAATGTCATGGCTACACTTCATGGTTTCGTGCTCAACAAATATATATGAATGTATATGATGTCTCATCTTGATGTACTTTAATGATGCAATTCGACAAAGAAGATGTAGAGATGCCTCGACAACATTTTTCACATGCGTTCAACTTTGGCAGTCAAGTAGTACAGGTAAACATGGCTATTAATGCTCATGTGTGTCAGGTTGCCCTAACCTCGCCGTCACATCTGTACACAAAACAAGTGCATAGTCTAAACTAGGTTACATATGCATTTTTTCAGCCGTTTCAATAATGCAGTGCACCGTCACACCATGCTGCGTAGGTCTGTACAGCACAATGTATTTTATAAGTAATTGGTCGATCCTTCATAAATCATATTTTTGCCATTCATTTCACATATGCCTCGGTAGAATTGAGGTAGGGGAAGGACTTCTGGTCAGTTAACAAGGTATTCAGATATCCAGAAACTCGTATATCCGGACAACATTTTAGAAAAAGCAATTGTCCGGATAAGCGAGGTTCGACTGTATAGCGCGTGATACATGACAAAACAGATGTGTTAGGACCTGATTCGCACTTGCTGAAGGGATACCAATGGACCCTGATCATAATACATTGGTTGCTTATTATTATTATATAACATATGGTATTGTCCAAAAAGACAAAGGGATTGGGCACAAGTGCAGCACTTATTACCACCTTCTCCCTATATACAGTTATACATAATATTGCATAATGAAAATGAACAATTTACAGTTGAAGCATCACATTGTGGAAACATAGTGCGCAATATAAATTTATATACAGTGCTCATATGAAGGATATGTACAATGTGCTGGAAAGTGAAGACAGTGTTCATCTCATACAAAATTATGCTAATATTATACATGTACATGTCAGTGTTGTATATAGATTTAACAATATTAATGATTAACAGTTTGGAAACAATAATATGCTAGCTACCGAATCTGTTAGTCGTTTCTATAAATTTGTGTACAGACAAGAATATTTTTGTATTCAGGAAAACATCTAAGTTTGGATCACCAAAAAGAATACTATGCAGAGTTTTTTGTCCCCCAAGATTATCGATAGCTGTCAGTAATGTCTCCCTTATATCATCATATAAGGTACATTCGAAGAAGAAATGGAACAAATTTTCACAAGGAGCTCTGTATTTGCAGGAAATAGTATCAGATAAATTAACACGAAACAGGTTGGAATTTAGTGTGCTACAATTGTGTCTCAATCTAGAGTGCAATATGTTTGTAGATCTCTCACCGCAATTAAAGTGCATAGGTGGTGATGTAGGCTGCTCAGATGCGACAGCTTTAAAATAAGATATTGACGGACTATCCCTGATTCCTGATGATAGATTATTCCATTGACCTAATGTATCTATAATATAAGACCTTTTAAACGTAGATGTCCGTGCAAATGGAACTACAAAATCATGGCGGTTTCTGAGATTATAATTGACCTTCTGTGACACAGCTGGTGGTATAAGATCAGTTACATATGAAAGACATTGCTTATTTATTATTTTATACATAGTTACAAGTTTGTTGACGTCACTTCTATATGCTTATATATATATATATATATATATATATATATATATATATATCCGAGTCACACACACCTAGAACAAGCACACTTATTTGAATATTACTAACATTACATGAATGTTACTGAGCAGTCAGTTAGAGTTTATATCTTTGCGCTTAATCAGCAATATTAAGCCTTTCACGTATGTTACAACTTTGTAAGTTAACCTTCCTTTCCAGAAATACCATAGAATGGTGACAGAGATGAACTTCTACCCCAAGAGATGTGTCATTGACTAAAATCTGTTTTGTTAATTTGATTTCAAGTGATAGCCTTCACATGGAAGGAATTTATATTTGTATTATTTCAATTTTTCTTTTCATAAATATCACTCTGAATTTTGAGTTTTGAAATAGCATGTCGCAGAAATAACTCCAGTTGGACCCTTAGACTTGCAAGAATACTCTAATCATTGCCGAAACATGCCCCATTTGTGCTTCTTGCTTTGTCAGACCAAACCCATACAGTTGAATTTTTCAAAAGCTTTAAAAGGGTTAAAGCTATTTTTGGAAGTATAAATGGGTTTATTGGTGACTACGACAGAAGTAGCAAATGGAGTTATGTACGATGAAATGCCCTGTTTTGACTTGGGCCAAACGTTTCCGTGTTTTTCGGGTTTAACAACTAACTTTACATGTGTTTGTTCCACCGGTGGTGCAGGATACGCTCACCTCTATGCAAACACCTGTTATCCTCACTGTTTGATAGTAGTTTATACACGTAAGTATGTATAAGTTGTATGTCATCTTAATATATCACTTGTGTAATCCCTTTTTTGGGGGTGTACTACAAACATAAATTAAAGTTTCTTTTGAGCTAGCATGAATATCATAAAATACTTAGCAAGTCTATGCTTATCATTCCCTCTACACATACCAAAGGCTCTAATTGTGGCTAATTGTTAAATATTCTTCACGAATACTGTACATCATGAAACGTGTAACCAAATTAATGCGAGTTTAGACCGCTGGCTAGACTAATATCTAGTTTCTGAAATGAACATATTTTACGAAAATAAAAACAATTGTTTGAGTATATTAATAAAATATATAACTGCAGTAATCTAGTCTTGCCAAATATGATTGACTTGCATCGGCTGTATTGGATATATTAGTTTCAGGAACTGTATGACAGGCCTAAAATGCGACACGAAAGTAATGCGATTAACTTTGCTTCTGACCTGTAAAAGCTAACCAGCAAACGAAAACACCAAGATTGTCGACATAAAATTCTATGATGTAGTTTTGGTGGCAGTTCGATCGAAAACTACCATTTGCTATGCTCAAAAACTTGACTTCAATTGTTGATCTAACTTCTATTAAATCAAAAGCAGGAAAGTTTATCCTCATCTTTCAGGAAATGAAATATGAAAGACTTCTAGAGTTAATAGCCGATTTCATATTGAATACACTACAAAGGACAACTTTATGACGGGGGTGGTGGGGGTGGGATGGGGGGGGGTGGTTTGGTGTCATATGAGCCTTGATGACAAAGGTATCAACATATGTGAGAATAAAGAAACGCGAACCCAATATTTCAAATGTTGGAAAAAAGGAGAAAAACAGTACAGTCACGGTCTAGTTACCGTACCGTTTCCCTCTCGCTTAATTGTCTGGCTTCCGTCACCATCTGGCAAAGTCCGGTGGTCGTCGTTGTCCAGTGTCTTTACATTCATTGTAAGACACGTAAATTTGGTGTCCTCTCATCTGTCAGACATCCCACTTGTTAGACACTTTTAGTAATGGTTGATTCATTACTAATACCATGCCTGATACCTACGGTTTAAGTGGACTCAGCCCTTTCTTCACCCATTTGTCAGCCAGTAAGGAAAGAACACCACAAACTGTTACTCATATGTTTATTTACAGCACTAAAAATTCAAATGACATGAGTCATATCAACAAAATTAAATCAATGTCAGCACTAAAACACGCATTACAAAGTATGCAAGGTATTAATTTGATATATTTATCTCATACATGGTTGCTACCTTGAGGAAGCGTATTAGGGCCACGGTCTAAGAAAATGTATCATCTACGTAGATGAGAGTAACATCGACGTCGCGATCGATGGAACTGTAATCTACGTAGATGATGCTTTGCTGACTTTTATATGCCAATTAGAGTAGGCTGGTGGCAATGTATCCTACATAATAAAATGATATGCCTTTATGTGGTTTAAAAGACATCGGTGACGAATACCAATATTTGTGTTTTTGTGTTCTACATCTAATAAAACAAGACGTAGATTGTTGACTCATGTCTTCATTAACCAAAGTTCTGTTCTGTTAGAGCGCCTCACTTCTAATTGACGTATAATGGCTGCATTATTCAGTAAATATAATATCTAAATTCGTGTTTGGTTTGTTGTGAATGAGAATGTCTGGCAAATGATTCTCATGTAACAGTTCTCTTAACTCACCAAACAACAATGGGATTATCCTCTTCTCTATCTACTGGGATAGAATATGCTCAGTTTCTTTTGTAACTGCTTCAGTGTAACAAGTTATCATTTTGTCTGTTTGCAAATACGGAAGTTGTACAGCTATATGCATTTACCAAGGGTACAAATCTACGCTTGTACATAACTTCATAAAACATTGATGCATGAACATTTCCATTGGAATTAAACTATCTGAACAGAATAAGCTGTGGATAAAATGATGTTCATGAAATCACCTTCATATAATTACTTAACATTTGTTGTGTTTTCATGTAGTCTATGACACAGTATCATAAACGATCGTATAGTTCATATTATTTAAGTATCTTAACAGACAACATGTAATTGTGAAATAAGGTACGGCGATACTAATGGCAAATCCGTCTTGTCAATATGGAGACCCATTAGAAGATACTAAACTTTTTATGCTCGAATGTATAATATTTCCAATTTTTAGTGAGTGAGTGAGTGAGTTGGGTTTATCGCCGATTTTAACATTATTCCAGTTATATCGCTGCGTGTCAGCTTAATGTGGGAGGAAAGCCCAAAGTGATGCAGGTCTCAGACATTTACCTCTTCAGTGAAACCCACGAGCACGGGTGTGGTGCTAGAAACATAATCAGGGCGAACCGGGATTCGAACCCACGATCAGAGGTTTCTGGTGTGCCCAAGGGACGTAACTCTGCACAGCGAATCACGGCGCCTTAGACGACTGGGCCACCCGTGCCCCCTCCAATTTTTAGAACTGATGCTTACTTTAATCATGATTTTACAATTGGTGGCATTCTTTAATGTATATATGACACATATAGGATTTCCTATGTTAGTTATCTTATATTTATAAACACCAGGAGATTTGTGATTAAATAAATCTTCATTCCATTTAAAAAAAAAATTGATACTAATATCTAAATTATTTTGATACTAATATAGCAAGAAAATCATTCTGGTTTCGATGTGAAAAGAATAATACCTTATATTACCATACGATAATACAATAACACGTTGTCATAGATCCATATCTGACTCCAAGACACGTATTATTGATATATCATATTCTTCCCCCACGCCACTGCTTTGAGGCCATACAAACTAAGACCTACAATTTTGAAAATACCGGTCATGGTTTGTTTCATCCGAGGCTGTAATCTATCCCAGTAAGCAGATGGGCCTTGTGATAACATTGTCTCAATTTAAGTAATGATATGATAAATAAGACAATTTCATTATTGGACAGAGACAAGAAAACTATTTTTAAAATATTTACGTCATGGGGGCTCCTCAACTTTGAAAGGATAAAGGATGAAACATTTCATTTTGTTCTGAGGTAGTTTATAAATTAATTGTAACTGTGAATTGTTCGGTAGGCTTGACCGCCTTTCTACGGATAAAGTACATGTCTATCTGATACGAATATGCATCAATATAAAAGGAATTATATCAAACTTTAGCAAACTAACACTTCTCTGCAATGTGATTGTAGTCGTCTATGGGAATTTCGGGTGAACGACCTGTGCTCACTTAATATATGGATATAGTTAAAACTGCAATCGGGATCTGCCAATGGTGCTGTGCTATGTTCGAATTCTGGTGTGTATGTGCGCGCGTGTATGTGTTTGTTTGTGTGTGAGAGTTTACAAGAACCTTGTAAGTTTTAAAAAGGAACACGAGATTGAATAACTCTAAAACAACACTGGGATATAATAATGATCTGTTGAGTTCATGCTGTGATACAAATCCTCTGTAACAACTTACATAAACACCGATACTACAGATGCTGACATGGATTACTCTTCCTATATTTGGCTAAAATGTTGTTTTTTTGTCCTTATGACAATATCTGTGATGTATATTAATTATCTTGGAAACAAAATCCAGTAAAATACCTCTTGTTCCAAATTAGTTTACCCTTCACAACGCCTGACTGATTATTTATATTTCAGTGTCCTACATTCATAACTACAACATAGACTTAAAACCTAAACAATATCTGTGGTATTATTTAAAATTGCTTCAGTTTAACTGCACACATATAACTTGACGATTTTTCATATCATGGTGACATGCAGTTCATACCGAAATAATCTTCCAGATATGATTTTGTTTCTTAAATGCGTGTTACACGAATATGTAGTGGTAGAAACATCTGCACACAAGTTGCACGTCAAGGTCTTTGCAGCGGGTGTTATTCTTTAATCAAGGACTGTCTCCTTGTGTATGGTCTTCATTGTTAACACATGAGATCTATCTATTGTGGCCCGAAGCTTGTAAATTATAGTGACGTAGTCGTCCTTCTTCATAGGACAAACATATTTTAACAGAATGTTAACAGCACACGACGGCGATACAGACCGTGACGTAGTTTGTCTCACGGTCCCTGAACCATATTATTTTCCCTTCCGCCTAGGTCTTACTGCAATGCTATAGCCCCAAATGAAACAAGCCTGGGTGATCAACAGGTTCAGGCTGAAATTTCCATCTCTCTCTTTTAAATTTAAATATAGTTTCTCGTTGAATAGGTTATATGCGCACGTCAGCGTCGATCCTATAATATCCTTTTGCGCAAAATGCATATATACTGATAAATTAACGTAGTAATACTACGCAAATATATGTCCAGATGTATACATCAGTTTCATCTCGTGATTTTATTCGTGCTTTTAGCTCTTTTTCTACAGGAGATTATGGGGTGTTACATCACACCAGAAAGCCAAATTCAAGTCATAATTTCATGGCCCATCTTGTATGTTGGACACCAATATCGCAATATGGCTGAATATTGCTAAACGTGGTATTTACCCGATTACTCACATAATTAATCCATTTACTTCATGCACGTTCTACAATCACCTACGATCACTACGTATAAGGAGGTATATCTCAGGTATATTCATCCAAATGTCCATACATATATGTCCACATACATATGTATTAAGCATTTTCCACATTCTTCCTTAAAATATGAATGCTGAGCATTTCCTCTGTATGTATTTATATATGTAAATATCGTTTTTATGTCAACGCTGATAGAGTGAATGTATCACAGACCTGATGCTAGAATAACATCTAATCTCTGAAATGAACATATTTTACAGAAAAAAACCCATGTGTTAAACAATAGTTATATAATATAATAAAAAGGAGCCAAGAGACTTTCTTCATTCTGCAAAACAATTTGGGCTGTATTTGACATATTTGTTTCGGGGTCTGTATGACAGACAAACCTAAATTAATGCTTTTAAGTATAAAGATAAGTAAGTATAGCTGTTGTATATATTCAAATATGTTTGTGATTAACCCGACCTTGAAAATTATTGAAGGATGAGTGATAACTATTTATGTCATTATTTCAGATTAGAATGCTAGCACATCACTAAAGCATAGCACTTTAATATACGTACCTTGTTAGCCCAATAGTGTTTTAAGTAAGAGCAACATGTATATATATGTTTGGTGCGTGACTTATCACACATTACTGTCAGAAAGTGTGCATGTTCTGTTTATCGGCAATACATGACATAAGGCGATTCATGCGGATAAATACGATTTACTTCAGAACCAGTATAGATTACTTTAGGTTAGGGGAAAATGTATGTAACTAACAGAACTTTGGATTTCGGCAAGCTTCGTGCTCAGGTGGTTGTTTGGGCGGGTTTAAAGGATTCGGGTCCTGGCTTGGGCTTTGTGTTGGACGTGTAGACGGCATTTCCAGGTTTGACGTACCAATGACCAAAATGATGTCTGATGCAATTCTCTATTTTCACTTGTACCGTGTGTTTCCGAGCCTTTTCGGGTGAACAATTGACTTGCTTTTGCATGTGTTTGTGGCGGGTGCCACTAGTGGATCGGGATGAGCTCGCCTTTTTGTGAGCACCCAGCGTCATCATTTTTTATGGTGAACAATGAAACATGCTCCTGGTGTTGTCGGAATCGTGCAGTTGGCCCTTCTTTTGGCAAGGGTTTCTTGTGATGATGGAACGGCTTATGTCGTTTTTGTCAACTGATAAACGGGTGATATAATGTCAGTGTATATGGTCATGTAATTACGAAACAAACCGCGAGTGGGAGTTGTTTATTGTACGATAAACAACGACCACGACTTGTTTATTTTTTATATGAGATATCAACATTATGTACAGCCTCTTTGAGGGTGTTAAATTAGGAAAAAGTACACGCTTTAAAAGTATTTACCCGTACTTAAATAATGATGACACCCTGAATAGAATCCGACCAGATAAAACCAGATAAATCCATTTTATGAACAGGAGGGTTTGAATTTGGTCTTTCCCGCATATTCTCACAATTTTCTCGTCGACTATCTGTACCTTTTCTCAAATGCCGATTGTCATTTCGCTCTCACTTTCGGATGCGACTGTTCGGGCATTGCATTTATCTACCTTCCCCAGCTACATATATTAGGAACAACTCACTAGACACTTCCCTCTCACAAATTTACGACGTCCTCAAGTAGCGAGTGCATGTTCGAATCTCCATAAATGTTTTATCGTGAAATAAATATCGCTTCCTTATTCTTTGTTCTTTGTGATTTATCGCATAGCTGTCTTATATCATCAAATGTCAATTTATCATTGCTTTATCATGATGTACCCGTGTCATAACCAATCATGTAGCAATAGCAAATATCGTTGACTTCGACATAGAATAGTGTCATGATATATGATTATCGTTTGGTGTGCAATATTTCTGGTTGATAAATTTAACATATGCTTGCTTACATTTAAGAATAGCGACTATACATTTTTATATCACTTTTTCAGGTCTCTGTAACATTTGCAAAATAAAACAAATTTAATAATACAACTGAACCTAAATGTGTGTATTTTGTAATAACCTTAAGTTGCTGAGTGCGGCATTTTAGACAATAAACAAAACATAAAATCTTTATGAATTATGTTAACAATGCTGATGCTAAAAAACAATATCCAAAATGTCCATGCCTCTTTCTCAATGTTTAATATGAAAACATAATGATTCTTTTTAATAATCTGAAGGAATAATAATGACAAAAATATCATAATAATATCATCATTATTTAGGTTACTTATCCTCAACTGAAGTAGTCCTCAACACAATACGTTCAGTGAAGGTGAGGTGAGGTGAAATGGGGTTTAACGTCGCGTCCAAGATTATTGCACTTATATAGCGACGTGCATGCACGTGTATGTGTGAGTGTGGCTGCTTGTACTAGTCCGGACTGATGCCGATTTAAAGTGCTAGCTCACTGAGATACCATGCCGCAGTTTAACATGAATACCCCACTCAGACACAGTATACTGACTCCGAGCCGACCAGTCCTTGTTTTAGCCCCTTAATGCCGAGCGCCAGACAGGGTAACAACAAGTACAATCTTTTAACGTCTTTTTGTATGACGCGGCCCGGGATCGAACCCTGGACCTTCCGCTCTCCGGGCGGACGCTCTACCACAAGACCACGGAGGCGGTCCGTTCAGTGAAGAAACCCATGAACATATTATCTATGTAACATACATTAATGGAAATTAGATGAACAGTTGAAATTATCAAATGATATCATTCGGTCGATCAGCCATTACTACATTATTAAGGGAGGGCCGTATTCCTCCTTGTGGGTCACCTGCTTGGCAATATGGGACGTTACAACTGCAGGGGGTGAGGTAAGTTGATGGTACAGACAGATAACAGATATCATTTTACAAATACGAAACCTCTTTCCACAAAGGAAGAGGCGAAAGCTGAAACTTGGTGAGATTAACAGAACAAAGGCAGTTATTTCTAGTTTCTTACTGACTCTCGAGGATACATTTAAGAAGAATTGTACAGCATAAAAATGGCTGCGTAGTTCGGGTAGATATGTAGAATGCCCGGCCAGTATGACCTTTAAGACACCATATTTTCAGTCATTAAAATGCGTGAAACATTTTTGAGTAAATTTAAAGAAAACACTATAAGTGAGTGAAGCAAAAGACATTAGTACAGGAACACCCAGTCCCAAACCCCAAATCTGCATGTATCAATACTCATACCTGCCACATCCCCAACCACTTAACTTACTTACACAATCATCTCACTGAATGTTCGCCAACCTTCGTATCACAACGCACGTACGCACGTACGCAATCCTCCTACCTCCTACCTGGCCTCCTACCATTCCCCTACATCCATCGCACTATAACTATAACTATAACCGCCTTCATGCATCCGCACTCATGTTCACATTGCATTGCATGCATCTAATTACACGTTTAAAATATCGAAAATATTTTACAATATGTATATAATTATTAAATATCAGCAAACAGAGAGTATTATAATGCAATAGATTTCATCCGGTCAAACATCACACTAAGAAGGGCAGCTTGGAATTTTACATTGGCATCAGAATGCACCAAGACGTTCAGCTGGTCAGGAGGTGAGAGTTGCGGAAAATTGCGATAAACTTCAGTTACAGATCTCCATTACGAATATCTAAATTGTGAATAAAGATCACAGCTTGCTATAAAGTGTACTTCATCCCTGCAGATTTAACAATTTCCTTAGCTTTAACTATTATGTCTAAATGCTCATACAGACAAAGACCCAAATGGTTACAGGAATGACCATATTATAGTCCACGCAAATATCTCCACATTTAAAAACAAATCTAGATTGAGGCTTTGAAGGCATTAAGACGTGATACACATAAGGAAGAAAATGTATAGATGTCAACGTCTTTATTATGAGGAACACAACGTTTCAGAGTAAAAACTCACTCCTTCATCGGGTGAATAAATGCTATGAGGCAGAGAACATATATACTAGTATGTACCTGTAAGAACAACAAAAGTAAAAAGATAGCAAAGGAGGAAACGCAACAAGGGAAGCCTCCCGTTTGCCCATTGTCCATTGCCCATTACCAATAATTCATAAGATAAATTTTGGCTTTAATTTGTCCATTGATAATCAACCATCAACGTCTATTATCTCAACCCTAAAAAGTACGAGAATCTCTACTTTACTGAGAAAGTGTTATCCAAATATAACATGTGTTACATTTGACCACGTTCTTAATGGGACCCGTGAAGATTCAGGGGTAGAATAGGACTTCAGCAACCCATGCTTGTCGTAAAAGGTCACTATGCTTGTCGTAAAAGGCGACAAAAGGGGATCGGGTGGTCAGGCTCGCTGACTTGGTTGATGCATGTCATCGATCCCAATTGCGTTGATCGATGCTCGTTATATTAATCACTGGATTGTTTGGTCCAGACTCGATTATTTACAGACCGCCGTCATATAACTGGAATATTGCTGAGTGCGGCGTTAAACAACAAACAAACCAACCAACCAACGTTCGTAATGGCCTAGTGTGTTCGAAGCTTTCGGCCATGGGAGCCGTGCCATTTTTCACTTGTCAGAGGGGTACACAAAGTACGTGATCTGGACTAACAGTTGTCTCACTTTTATTTTTGGTGGAACCATCGGTGGCTGGGTTAGATCGCTGACTTTGTGTGCTGGTGATTGGGTGCCTCACTCACAGTGTAGATTCAAATACCCGGACGGGCATCTGTACTTTACTAAGAAAGTGTTATCCCTACTATAACATTTGTTGTCAAGAAAGCATAATAAATGTATATTCGGCTTAGGATGGGTAATAATATCACAGACATTTACGGATATTGATAACGACTTGAAGGAGTTGTGTAACGCAAGTCTTCTCAATTCATGGATTGGTAACTCAAAATGTGTGTGTGTGTGTGTGTGTGTGTGTGTGTGTGTGTGTGTGTGTGTGTGTGTGTTCGTGTGTGTGTTCGTGTGTGTGTTCGTGTGTGTGTGTGTGTGTGTGTGTGTGTGTGTGTGTGTGTGTGTGTGTGTGTGTGTGTGTGTGTGTGTGTGTGTGTGTTCGTGTGTGTGTGTGTGTGTTCGTGTGTGTTCGTGTGTGTGCGTGCGTTATCCCAGGTATATACGGTACTCCACACACAGATTAACGAAGGGCATCTATTTGATCAGGGGTTATTTAAATATATATCATAGCTGTGTGTCAGTATATCCAGTTTCTGTCAGTGCAGAAAAATACCAAGTCGGTCAGCTGTGAACACACATCAGGTGATTTTCTTACGTCCTTGACACACAAAGATCTCTTGACATGATGTAACTTACTAGGGAGAGGGGAAAGTCGGATTGCAGACACGAGGTGGATGTCGTCCTAAGAGTGTTACGAACTACCAGAAACCGTTTCATAGATCATGCTTTCTGTCTAGGAAACTATTCATTACTGCTGTACTGTATCAAATATATTCGAACAGTGAAAGAAAATAACTACACCAATTCCCAAACTGTTTAAAATTTTATTCCCAGGATATATATACACAACCGGGCAAAAGAAAATGCCTGCCATTTTAATATCACTCCTGTGTACTGTGAAATTGCGACCCCCGTGTTCGTTAAGACGTCATGTGCACGTCACCTGTTGTGAAACACTCATTGATATGATGCATGTAGTATCGCCTAAGATACCCGAAGCAAATATATCTCCATCGAATAACCATTTCTTGTTTGTTTCATTTTTAGCCACCATTATACACGGGTGTATACTTACTTTTGCCCGGCAGTTTACACAAGTTACAATTACGTTCCAATCGTTCGATCACTGAGACGATTTGAACATGGTGATCGCAATAATTACAAATTGCACAGTCAGGTGAGGTGAAATGGGGTTTTCACGTCGCGTCCGCGATTATTGCACTTTAATAGCGATGTGCATGCACGTGTGTGCGTGCGTGCGTGCGTGCGTGCGTGTATGTGTGTGTGGCGGGGGAGGGGGGGGGGGGGGGGGGTAGGGGAATAGATGATGGATTTAAAATAATTATAATAATCTGTGTTTATTGAAGTCAAAAAGGCCACTGGCCCACAGGACATACATTGTCAATATTAAAAGAAAATAGATAGTTACAATATACACGAGAGGATTAAAACAATATACATGTAAATATACATAACAACAAGTAATTATTGATGAAGTGTAGGATACAGTTTAAAAGCGAAAAATATGTATTTACTTAAATTTAACAGTGTTTGAGGGCATTTGGAATTAATTAGCTTTATAAGTTGAGTAGGAAGAGAGTTTAGAGTTGCCTGTAATGTCTGCTTGCCATTGTTGAATATCTACGTCGATGATACGTTGTTTTATTTCTGATAAGAATACTGATTTATTTCCAGAGTCCTGCATGATCCAGGTGTCTCCAAATCCATATCTAAATAAAGTTTCTTTAACATATGACACCCACGATGAACGGTTTACACTGCCCAGTCCATGTAACACTATGTACGTTTGCTTTGGAAGTCGATAAGTTTAGTCCAAAAAGATAACAATTTCATTACTTGCGTCACGAAGACAGTATTTCTTCCACAGTCACCAAGAATACATGCATTTTGAGGAACAAAGATAATCTTCTTGAAATATTTTAGCTGAACTGTTTCGATACATTGAATCCGTTGAAACCCCCAAATTTCAGCGCCGTAGGTAAGGATTAATATTGGTAATATCATTCCGTCAAATAGGTTTGCAGCAACATTTATTGGCAGTCCACCACACTTAAAATGGAGTTTATAGATAAGCTCGCATACTTTTTTGGCTTGCTGTGCTAATTTCGTTGTTGCTCGATTCCATACTGCCTTAGGCGTGAAGACGAGTCCCAGGCACATATAGAATGGTACAACTTTAACCTGTGTTCCTTTGTAAACACACTTTTCGTAGTTGCGTAGGTATCCTCCATTCCGAAATAGTACAATCTGGGATTTATCTAAATTAAGAGAGAGCCCCCATTTGTCACAGAATGTGCTGAGAACATCAATTTGTTGCTGAAGCCTCCCAACCGTATCTGTAGTGTTTGCCACGTCATCTGCATATAGGAGAAAACATACATTTGGAGCATCTTCTGAAATATATATACCTTTACAGTCTGGTATTGTCATCTCCGTTGTAAGTTCATTTATAAATAAGCTGAAAAGTAACGGGCTTAGCATACAGCCTTGTCTTGTTCCTTGAAAACACTGGAAGAATTCTGTTAAACCACAGGAAGTTCTGACACACGACTTTAATTTGGAATACATATTTCGTAGAATAGTCAAGATGTTACCATGTATATCATAGTTGATGAGTCGGTACCAAAGATGAGAATGGTTTACATTGTCGAAAGCTTTCGAGAAGTCTATGAGAAAACAATAAAATCGTCCACCCGACTTCGAGAGATATTTCCTGATCATTCCATATATAATGAACATGTTATCTACGGTTGCGTAGCCCTTCCTAAATCCAGCTTGATTTTCGTATATGATATTGTTATCGGATGTCCACTGTTGTAGTCTTTCGTTCAATATTTTGTGAAGACTTTTCCAATTATTGATAAAAGTGAAATACCTCTAGAGTTGTTTACGTCATTCAATGATCCCTTCTTGTGGAGAGGACATATTATAGCCTTACACCACTCGTCAGGAAAATTTCCAGTTACAAGAATCTTGTTGAAGAGATTGTAAAAGAACAGGCGATATGACATCAACAGAATGAAGTATTATTTCTGATGGTATACCATCACAACCCGGCGACTTGTTCCGCTTTAATTCTCCAATTGTTCTAGTTACCTCAGACAAAGTTATAGGTGCATTGAGGAAATAAGGTGTGTTATCTTCACAGTCTAGACGTTGGACGTCATGTAGAGATAAGACATTATTTACCGTATCTTCAATTGTTGTATCTTTTCGTTCAATATTTAATAAACTTTGAAAATGATTTAGCCAATCATGTGCAGTTATTTTGTTATTAGGTTTTGAAGTTGTTAGCTTCTTCAGTTCCTTCCAGAGATCGCCAGTATTGTGTTTAACTGTAATGAGATTCTCCGATACACTTCTTTTAAAATCATCTTTTTTCTTTCGGCAAACATCTCTGAAAAGAGATATTTCAATCTTTTATAATCTTGAATATCTTGGTGAAGATTGGTTATCCTGAGTTTATCAAGAGCAAGATATTTTTCTTGTTTTGCTGTCTCACAGTCACTATCCCATCATTGGGGTTGAGTCCTCATCTGCTGATCACGTGACGTTTGTCGTCTGCTCATGCATTCAGCAGCTCTACAGTAGAAGTCGTTAATTAATAGTACAGCCTCTTCTGTGTTGTTTTCAACTTGATTTACAATCTCCGCAATTAATTACGCTGCAGTTTCATCTCTGATTAGTCTCTGGAACGTGTCAGAATATCTAGAATCCCATTTATATTTGGTGTAAGACGCCGTGCTCGTTGAATAATCTTCATTTTCCATACTAGCTTGCTGTTTTGCTACAAATTCACCTATGACTGGAAAATGATCTGAATCATCCAAGTTACCAATCTTGAAAGCATTTATCACTGGAAATAAAGATGAACTAACAATCAAATAATCTACAACACTTTGCCCATTTCTTGAAACACATGTAAAATCACCGTCTCGTCTCAACGTCCCCACACACAGTCACAGTCAACATCGCTATCACGAAAAGCGTGGCCACTGACAACGACACACACATTGTGTTAGTTCTGAACTTTACGCTTGGTTTTCGTCTCGAAAAAGTTCCCATCTTTACTCTCCAGGTATTGATATCTACCTCCATACCTTTCTGAGTGCTTTGCTTTCTTGTTTTGTGTACTTTTGAAAGAAAAAATCAACTCTGCTTGTTTACTTCGTGTCAATAGCAAAGGGGCGTCACTCTATCACCAGTTGATGGGTTTAACAACAAGTAAGGTCATCTTGAGCGGGGCGGTTTTCGTAGATGGATTAGCATATGAACTATGATTCTCTTTAGGGTAGAAAAAAAAGATCCACGATGTTCGGGAAGGGGAAAGGAGCGCAGAGTGATGACAGAAAACAGAATGCTTTGCCGGGCTGTAGATGCTTTCCTCAAAACCCATCTTCACGAGGCAAGGGAGTTAAAACTGACTATAAGTCCAGTTTGCACTCCTGCCGAACTTTGCTGGAATTTCCTGGCTCGATCGTAATGCTACTAGTGACCAAACAGATTCAACCTCTCACTTGCATTTGCTTCAAACAAAATGGCGGCGCTCAGGTCAAGACGACCTGATCGATATTTCAAATCTATATTGTATTAAAACGGGTCTCACTTTGCGAAGTGTGCTCCGAATCAATATTTGACCCTGATTTTGGCTATGAAAGTATAATAGCGGAAGAAAATATTCCATATATTTACACATTTTATATATTTAAGTGTCATTTAGAAGTCCCGTTTTCAAAATACTTTTATGATATATTTCGGATAGGATAAAATGTAATAATAATTATATATGATATACAAGATTCCGCCTTTATTGTTTCAACCGGAATATGAGCCAACATCTTTTCAATGCTTTATCAATAAGCCAGTAGGTGTTTCTATCACCCGTCCAAGGAGGTCGTCATCGGCGCGACGTCTGAGTAAGGACAATACTGGCTCGGGTCAACATTTAGAGAAGCGTTAAACATGGTTGCTTGAATCCGCGTCGGTAAGGTTTTATTTTCGTTCAATGACACTCGATCGCACATTAAAATTTTAGGGGAAGTGCTTTTGACGTTGATTTACAACAGAAATGAGGTCAACCATGACAAGCCTAGAACTGTTAAAATTACGAATTGATACCCGAGGCTAGGGGTGCACTAAATAATTATTTTAGTGTGCGACATGTCTACGATCTGATGGCGTTAACTTGCCCATACGTGCAGGGACACAGAATAAAGTCCTTTCATCTATTTATTTGTAGTTATTCATATCTGATCCTGACGGTGGTTATGCCAGATCGAACTAATCTCAATTACTTAAATCATACCCGCAATATCCCGTTGAACATCAAAATAAGCGAACGATATTACCACTGAGTTAGTCATTTACCATAAAATCCCGTTTATTCAAATGGACATATATTTTCCATAATCTATACCGTCATTATTTGGCAAAATGTGTAAATTAAAACGTACTATGTAACCAAATTAACAGAGATAGTTCTAGTGTATTTAAACATGCTCCGGATTTTAAGTACAGCATGCGAAGTCAGTCAATTCCGTTTCATCGCCATATTGTCAACAGCAGCTTTCTCTCGTGATGACTGCCACCTTCACCACCACATATTTTACTCCATGTATCACAGGGGGCAAGGGTGGCACAATCGTCTAAGGCGCCGCGATTCGCTGTGCAGAGTTGCATCCCTTGGGCACGCCAGAAACCTATGATTGTGGGTTCGAATCCCGGTTCGCCCCGATTATGTTTCTAGGTTTGTCAGCACCATACCCGTGCTCGTGGGTTTCACCGAAGTGGTAAACGTCTGAGACCTGCATCACTTCGGGCTTTCCTCCCACATTAAGCTGACACGCCGCGATATAACTGGAATAGTGTTAAAAGCGGCGTTAAACCCATCTCACTCACTCACCATGTATCACATTGCTTTACAGTAAACATATCCCTGTAGTCAGATACTTGTATTGATCTAGCCGGAGGTGAGTGGTATATTACCTAACGAGGGACGCATTGAAACCACATACCCGAGTGACCCCCTACAACGAACTTATCTTGCCGACGTCTTGTTTCAATCTGTCATTGTAAAAGAATCAAACAAACTGAAAATAGATCGAAAACAGCTGTTCCATTCAACTGAGGTTAACTTGTGCTGTCAAGTAGCTTTCATTGACTCTTATATAAAGGGCATTTTGTCGCTTCGCAGTGGGGTATAAGGGATTTATTCTTCCCCTCGGAACTTTATTTCAGTATCTTATCAAGATCACGTTAACCAATCATTCTGACGTGGAGCTTATATGACCACTTTAACCATGTGCAAATTGAATTTGAAGCCGAACGCGCAGCATGAGGTTTCAAATGTTGAATTTAGCGAGGTTAAATCTACAGGTAACCTAGCTCTACATTGAAAACACAGTATGTTTATCTCCATTCTACCATGACTAAATAAAACGCGAACTCTTTGGTGTTAGAAAATATACTGAGTGAAGCGGCATGGGTTGAGTTCAATGTTTTGAGTGGGTTATCGATCTGAATTACGGAATCACCGAACAAAATATGGTGCTGTATATACTCAATCAGTTTGTTTACTCCGTAATACTTCACTCGAACATATGACAGGCATATAAGCACGGCAACTTGGTAAGCTAACATGAGGTGGCCATCCCAAGGCTTTTGCTCTACATCCCATGTCACCATTATGACGTCACGTCATATCGCTCATTGTGACGCAAAATATATGACATCACAGTCGTATATAGAAAAGCGCCAAAATTTGAAGCCCTCTGTTGTCTCCAAAACGTAAATACATTCCCTTTGTTGATTTCTGTCGTGTTTTCTGCACGAAATGTATTGCCACACATCCTTTGAATATTGTAGTAACGGCATCGGTGCATTTTGTAACCTGTAATTGTAGATATAGTTATTTAAATATGCCTACCGACAATGACTGAAAATAGTACTATTCTATGAATATTAGCTTCCGTGGTGATGCGGCCGTCAAACCAGCTGTTTCAATCAGAGGGGGTTTATTGTGATTTAATACCCTCTGATTGACCAATCAGAATCGAGTAAATTCCAAATTCATGGTAGAATAAGCAATTTATTCTTGTTAACCGTGTCATTCTGTTGTCATAAGCATTTTACACCATATATGGGATTCTCATAGGTCTTCAACAACACATACTTATCATAAGAGGCTACTAACGGGATCAGGTGGTCAGGCTCGCTGACAATGTTGATGCATGTCATCGTATCCCAATTGCGTAGATCGATGATCATGATGTCAATCACTGGATTATCTATTTAGCTGAAATATTGCTGAGTGTGGCTTTAAACAACAAACAAAACAAAAACAATATTTCCTCATACCACGATGAGGAATATATTACCCCTATATGTTTTATTACTTATATGCAATATTTCCAACACCATCACCAGGATACCTGGTCGCAGGTGTTTGCCCGTCACGTCCAAGCACCATATCCCCGGTCGCGGGCTGGTTCAGGCAGTGACGCAGAACATCAAGCCAGGTTACCCTGGTGAACAGGGACTCGTATATTTGCTAACACCAAAGAGTTCGTATTTTATTAAGTCATGGTAGAATGGAGATAAATATACTGTGTTTTCAATGTAGAGCTAGGTTACCTGTAGATTTAACCGCGCTTAATTTAACATGTCAAACCTCACGCTGCGCGTTCGGCTTCAAATTCAATTTGTTACATATACAGGTAACCTAGCTCTACATTGAAAACACAGTATGCTTATCTCCTAAATCTGCGTGACCCTCCACAACATCTACATCAGCGTTACACCTCTACAACATCTACATCAGCGTTACACCTCTACAACATCTACATCAGCGTTACACCTCTACAACATCTACATCAACTTAAATACAAATTACATGGTCGTTTTAACATTTTTATTATCGGAACGACGCCACATACCCAGAACAAGTTTAGGTCATGGAAATGCTTACTGTTTAGAAACTTCCAGGTCATCATGAAAATATTAGGGCATGGTCTCTCACTTAAAGGATTGTACAGTTTATCAGTTCATAAAAGGAGGATTGTGTGGTGTTGCGTCCCTTATGCGTGCCAGAATCTTACGATCAGAGACTCGAATCACAGATTCGCCCTGATTATGATTCTTAGTTTGTCAGTACCATTCGCGTGATCATTGATGCAGTATGAATCCAACAAAACCTGTTAAAGAAGACAGAAATACACATTAACCTCCACTCAGAAAGGCGCTGACAGTGAGACATTTTCATGAACGATCTTTCAGTATTTCAACAAATATGTTATTTGACTCTTTTCTAGTTACAAAGGGAAACTTGACTCTTTGAAGAGAACAACAAAGTGTTGCTCTATATTTCACTAGCACGGGCTTCTTCGGTCTGTGATCGTACGACTTCGACACACTTAGATCAATATCATAATAAACCTCCTACATCTAACGGGTCTCTCTTGGAACTGGCAGCATCATGTCCATGTACGGCCGTTTGATTAAATCAAGCATCACGCTTGTTGAATTTACCTGCCAAGCTACTATTTGGGAGAAATAAAGGGTGTTCAAAATACAAGAATATAAAGAAATTATCCCTTTGAGGACTTTGTGTGATACACTTTCTCGCGTTCTCGCGATCTCGCATTCTCGCGATCTCGACTTTTTGGAAACGAGCTCAATATGCCAAAAGCTAAATACTTGAACTAAAACAATTAGTTTGTGACGACCCCTGTGGTTCTTGTAACTTCTGTAGGTACTGTTGGTGAATATATGTTTTTGCCTGGTTTTCCGTCGTCTTATGTATCACCCTCTACAAGCCAGTTCTCATGTGTCTTTAGGTTAGGGTTGCATAAATCACAACAAGGCACATATACACAGGAAGAGCTGGTTTCCAAAGTTTTGCATAATCTTGATCACTAATCCATACCTGTCGTTTGTACATGTGTTATCAGTGTGATTTAAGGGAGATTAGTTAAGTTGTAGCCCAACGATATGCTGACTTTCAAATAATATGAATTTACGATCAGGTCAACGGTACTAACAATAAATCTCATTTTATTTTCACTGGTACAAACACAAAAGAACATTTTTTTCATCTGCTTGTTTTCGAGGGCGGTTGGCGTAGCTTTGTGCTTAAATCGTTATGCCTTTACGCCCAAATCCAGGGTTTGATTCCCCACATGGGCACAATGCGTGAAGCATATTTCTGGTGTCCCTCGCCGCGATATTGCTTGAATGTTGGTAACAACGGCCTAAAACCATACTCACTCGCTGATGGGTTTTTTTGTATTATTTTAGGCGGATTGTCATTTGACATTCGCTGTGTGGAGTTGCGTCCCTTAGCCATAACAGGATCCGATGGTCATGGATTCGAATTCCTCATTCTCATATTTGGTTTGTCAAACACCATGCCAATGCTCGGTTTACCGAACTGGTAAAAGTCGACGCTTAGACGTCCTATTCAACTAAAATACCTTTAAACCACACTGTTCGTATTTATTTACGGAATCCATTACACTCAAAGTATATTATTTTAATTTGGGTTGTGTTGACCCAGAAATATTTCACCAGTTAGATATTTTCAAACTTCACTTTAATTTAAACTATTTCTTACCTCACCATCTCGAAGTTACAACTTTTTTTCAAAACAAAAACATCCTGCATCGCGATGAGGGCGCGAATATTTCTGACAATTGATCATTATAACACAAATGTAACGATCTTCACTTTCCTCTTCTTGGGGACAACAGTGAAGAACAAAACGACATATTGTATTAATTTTTAAATCTGACAGACACGTTTTCATCTCAACAAAGAGGTTTACCCAACTGTATCTTTCTACTGTCTATATTATCATGTAGCCTTCAGTTACTGGTTTCTTGGTTCGAATCCAAGACATATTCTGATAGTTCATTGTCAGCGCCACACGTCTGTGAGATGAATCGCTTTGGTTGTCTCCATAATTCCGCTGACACATGATGTGAATATTATAAACTGAGCAACAAAAGAATCTGTTCCGCTAAGTTAATTTCATCATGTTTCATTTTCAATTGAAAATATCTTATGTTAGCGAAATTTATTATATCCCAAAAATTAACAGTACTGGCACTTAGTCAGCACTCATTGAATACGTCTACTCGGTTTTAGTTTTCTGAATATAATTTAATTAAAACTTTTAAAAATCAAAAACAAAGTTTTTCGCATTACACACACCTGCTGTTTGATTTTGTCAGGACAAAGTTACAACAGATAAAACATGGCAGCGGTCACGAGGCTGCAACTTCATTTCTTACCCCAGGCTTCAGTGAACCAATCATCTTTTTACACAAACATTATATATGGACGTCAACTTCTTGAATTATCCGTTGAATTGTTAAGTTTCCACCTCAATTATCTTAATTCTTTTGTTGTTCTTACAGGAACATGTACTGAACCGCAAAAGAAACGTCACCATGGATAGATATATGAGAAACCCTATTTGTACAAACACTGTAAACATACTTTGAGACATATTAAAAAGATAAAACTTGGCAAAACTGATCATTAAGGTTGAAATTAAAGTGTCAAATGTTTTTAAAGTGAAACACAACACTAGACTCTGAGGAAATGGCATCACAATTCAGTATCTCGTGTGTCCGCCATGTGCATTGATGACTGCCGTGTAACGTCGATACATGGGATGGATGAGGCGGTTGATGAAGGCCATAACCACTTGAGCCCACACTCTGAGGAACGTCTGGTGCAGTTCAGCTGCAGTTGTCGGCCTTGGTCGGACGTCATTCAGCCGTCTTTGAATCTCGTCCCACAGGTGCTCAATGGGATTTAAATCGTGACTGAGGACAGGTCACTGCATGGTTCTGATGCCATTCTGATGGAGGAAGTCTCTCGTTGCTCTCGCAGTGTGGGCACGGGCATTATAATGATGCTGAAATTTGTGGTTGTGGCGATGTGCAAAATGAGGTATGGCGTTTGGTCTCAAGACTTGATCAATTTACCGAGCTGCTGTGACAACATTGCCTCTCCCTGGACCGATGTTCTGGAAGACCACAGGGCCGACCCTCTGGCACGATCAATTCCACCACCTCACACCATGATGCTCAGAGCACCCCACGAGTCACTCCCAACATCACAAGTTTCCGAAAAACGATCCCCACGGCGTCGCCAGACGTCGCAGCAGTAACAAAGCGATATTGAAGATGCTGTCGCGATCCTGACGTCGGGTGGTGATCCTTGGTCTTCCACTACGTGGTCGGTCATCTGTAGTGTTTGTGGTCTCGTACCGTTGCTGGAGCCTGGATATGGTCCCTACGTGGACTTGAAATGCATTGGCGACTTGCTGAGCGGTTTGTCCAGCTTGCAATCATCCAAGGGCTTGGCTCGCTGTTTTCTTGTCAATCTGGGCATGTGGTGGCAATTCAATAACGAAATGAATGTTATCCGATCTGGGTGGATTTTTATAGGGCAAGAAATGGGGGAACGGATGTGCATTTCAAATTTGCACGGAACTCATGTGCATCGGGTTACCATGGCCGTTGGCGTGATGCGTTTGGGCGATCGGTTTTATTGTCATCTGCTTTGTTTTTGTATCATCAAATTTCATTTTTCCGGACAAAGTAATGTTAAATTTTGGAAACTTTGACACAAATTACCCAGATATTTAAATGACAACTTTTTATTCAATGTTACTTGGGGTGACGTTTCTTTTGCGGTTCAGTTTATATTTATATATATATGTTCCTTGCCTCATGACATTTATTCACCCGTTGAAGGAGTAAGTATATACACCGAAACGTTGTGTTCCTCATAATATAGAAGTTGACATCCATAATTTTCTTCCATGAGTTATAGTTACATTGACATAATCAAATCTAACAACATATCTTTCATTTTTGATTTATTATTATATAAAAACAAACTCGGTGTACTTTCTGTCTTGTCTCGGCCCGGCCCGACACTTTGACAACCCATTATTTAATGAATCACGTCAATCAATGTACCACTTTTAATCGGTAAGTCTTGAAACAACCAGAGTCATTCGCCTATAGTCCCTTTCTAGGTATAGAGTGTGAGAGTATAGAGCTTTTTACAAGCTTTTATTTCATATATATTTACATATGATCCAAACTACTCATTCCATTTTATCATGCAAAATAGATAGTTCTTACATACATATGGATTCATTACAGCCACAACGTCAAGAATGTGCATTCAATGGAAATATCAAGCACAGAATGATTGATTAAAATAAAAAGGAAGTAAAGGAAACCCTGAGAGACGAAACATGCTGAGTGTGCTTAAACTGAAACCGTACATACCAACAACGACATGCAGACACCACATGGGCACGCGGTGATGTTACCAAAGGTCGAGTGCATAAACTCTCTCTCAAATGATCGCCACGATACAAGAGAAGACATTCTCGATATGCAATGGGGAGATATAAGAAACAACCCTATTTTCAATGGAATACAAGAGGAAAATAAAGAAAACACACAAGAGAAACTAACTGATTTTATCAAGGAAACATTGAAGGTAAAGAATACAATACTGCGTCTCGTCTTGCCACTAAATATATACCAGTAACCTTCGTAAATCAAATTTCAATTATAGCCTGACAAGAAAGTTGGCAACAGTCCAAACCAGATACAGACTGTAGCTAACCCCCTCCGCCTGACTGACCTGGGATTCTTTTGTGTTTTGTTGTTGTTGTTGTTGTTGTTTTGTGTTTGTTTGTTTTGGTTTTTTGGGGGGGGTCTTGTTCTTTTTTTTCTTTTTTTGCTTTTTTTTGTTGCTTTTTTGTGGTATGTTTGTTGTTGTTTCTTTTTGTTTTGGTTTTTTTTGGGGGGGTGGCACATTTATATATTATCAGCCACCTTTCAATATCTGTTAGTTAATTACATTGTAGTTTATGATTACAAGTGGGCCAAACTAATTCAGAAGAAAACGTGTAAATCTCGACGGACATTCTTTTTGCACATCCTTTCCAGTTTGTGGTCATTGGTCATCACAGACACATTTAACACTGGCCACTTGCTGATCATGACCACACCATTCCTGTGAAAGGTCGTGACATCAAAGTAAACTCCCGGAAATGATGAACTGCTACTGCGTCAAACCCACTATTAAATTGCTACCTACATATGTTATAGAAACAACCATGATTGCAAACCGCTCAAGTTTGCACCGATAATCATGATGTCAATCTTTTTGTATATTACACAGAAGAAAGACATAGAGAAAAACTATTTTATTAATATGTCACACTTTGCACTTTAAACGTTTGATGGAAATGTAACAAAATTATCATACATGTATGTACCATAGCAAAGTCCAGCCTATAATGGCTTATGAGACACAATAGCATCATAATAAAAAGCATATAAGTTATTAAAACAACAAACATAAAAAAATAAGACGACTGCACATTAAGTGGAATAGCTTTGAGATGGATGTCGTGAGCTTGTTACTCGAGACGCTTTACGTTTAAACAAGCAAAATATTGTGAAAATAGATCGTTAATCATAACATAGGAAAGTTTATCTAGAGGATCTGAATTAGATGACATCTTATATACACAGTTATACATTCACGAATTTCAATCCTCGCCACTTGTCGTTCACATGGATTAAATGGCAGAAACAATGGTTTGCTTTCATGCTTCACCGCGTTCGAAAGTTTTAATGAGTACAATACGTACAGGGCGAAGATATGTTTAATCATCTATTATATTTATGATTCGGAAAATCTGAAAATAAATGCCAGTGAAGGAAATATGAAACGTCAACGCAAGAGAATAACCAGTTTCGAGTATCCGACGAATAAATGGTCGTTAAAAGACAAATATCGGTGAAAAATATATGAATGGAATAGTGAAAATAGTGAAAAAAAAATCGTTTTCCTTATTACCAGCACTCAACGCCACGCAACGACGACAACCAAGCGAAGAGTGAGTGAGTGAGTTTGATTTTACGCCGCTTTTAGCAATATTCCAGCAATATCACGGCGGGGGGCACCAAACATGGGCTTCACACATTGTCCCCATGTCGAGAATCCAACCCGGGTCTTCTGCGTGACGAGCAAACGCTTTAACCAAAAGCTACCCGACCGCCCTACCAAGCGAAGAAATTATTAATATGTATACGTGATTTATGAGAGTGAACATTCTCATAACTCTCTGCAAGTTTATGCAAGTCAATACTGCTCTTGCGCAAGCACTTTCATATGATAAATACATTACACTCAAGAGGGCCCACACGTGTATAAATACACTAGTCTTTCAATTGAACGACACTTTACATTTATATTATGAACAATCACACTGTTTTCTTCTTGTTGTTTTGTCTGCACCATAAACGAATTCAACCTACATGTAAAATCAAGAAATATTGTGTCCAATAATGTCTTACTTCAAAATATTACTTATATCATTTTCCTCTTGTCGGTATCACAGCATCATGAGAACAAACAATTTCGATTGCAATTGGAAAACGTCTGGTTATAAATTGTGTCCAAATCAATGCATGGTACTGAATATATGTTATATGGAGGTACCTCTTGTCATGGAATTTGATGGAATAACAAATTCCAAAAGGAAAATACAATTGCCATAGATAATTTTATCACTAAGATATCCATAAGACATCGAATTTTAAACTAATCCTTCGATTAATTACAGTTGACAACTGAAATTTTCATAGCAGGTAGCAGATGCCAACGATTATAGTGCGTTTCCAGAAATGTTATCTTTACCGCAGTCATTCTCAAAGGGTGTTGATTTATATTTAGGGTACGGGAATTGTTTACAGAGGAACTCGACGATAACGGTTTGACTTTCAACCGTACTTCTTGACCCTTTACAACAAATAAAGGAAATGTGTCATGTTATCGCGTTCGTCAGCTTATCATACGGGAATTGGAAAAACATAGATAATTCACGCATCTAGCCTGGCAATGATACAATACTGTTCACTTGTCCATTCAATAACAAATATGGAACGTCAACTTCAGAGAATAATCAGTCCCGATGTATTCGCAGAATTAGATTCCAATGGGTATAAAAGGCAAATAGTTGTGACAATCCAATGAAACGTAACAGTCGTCATCTACAGTTATCGAAAACTGACAACATATTAATTTTAAAGATGTTGACTATATGGCGTTAACGAATGATCCAACATTTAATTGTGCACACACAAAATACACTTTGACAAACTAGTGTACGCTGAGGGCGAATGAAACGTGTCAAGGGGCTGTGCTCCAGAGACCAGGGTGACATTAAACAAGAGAAAAGTGATAATGAAAACGTGGTAATAGGTGTCACATGTTTATTATTATCAGCTAGTTGTAAGTACAGATGAAAATATAAAGGATAAAAAACAATTTACACTCACAACGATCACTGATGAATTAAACCAGAAAAAATATTACGTTGATTAGCTAAGCAACTGCATAACAATAATAAAATGTGAGTAGCTAAATCAACACTTTGACATGATAATTGACAATTAATCGGCTGCCAACAGACACCTGAGATTTCACTCGACACTCAAATGAGTAATTAACCTTGGCAGGTTAAGAAAGAAACAGAGAGGCCTATCCCTTAAATAAGTCTCGTGGACAGTTAAATAGACGAAAAAAACGCCCGAATGGCAAAATAGTCTTCTTGACTGAAGACTCAGTCACTTTGACTGGGCAAGAAAATCCTTCCCCAAAATACAAGGTATTTGACCTAAGAAGTATCTCTAGATTCCATATCGTAAATAGGTATTTGAAGTTAGGCAGTCACGGGAAAATTGATTGTCCACGAATCACAGGAAAAAAGGAGTTAACGGAAAAACCCTAGCTAATAAGTTTACCTCAATTCAATACAATCAGAGTAAGTCAGTACAAGATAATGACACATGATTCGCCAAGGGTTATATACGAGCGCGTGGACCTCGGAGAGGGCAACCTGTCCCGGTCAGCCGTGAAAATACAATAGCCTGGTGAGGTAACCAAGTCTGTTTCCTGACACAGGGAAAACCGGAATAGCAAACTAAATATTTACTCAATACGGAAGATGTAGGTACCAAACTAAAGCTCTGAACAAAAGGTATCCAACGTTACCACTAAAGATTTACAACCAGATATGTACAATTATTGAGGTGGCAAAAATGCCTATTAATACATGAGATATATCTAAGTAAGCAAACATATATAAGATAACATATATGAAATCAATACATATTAAAAATGTGCGATTAAACCGCTAGAGAAAAAGATTTATGGGTCACCAATTCTCTAACAATGGACGTTAAGACACCGGAGGACGACGGTATAACGAGACAGCGGGGGCACTATAGCGCGGTAATTGAGCAGATGGTAGAGCTCGGGCTGCGCCGGTAAACTGCATTTTTGCCAAAGAAATAAGTCTTGCGTATTGAGCTTAAAAACACAAGGTGACAGAAGAACATGACTTGATGCACTTTTGTGTTTGAATAAAATTCAAGTTTTCAATCATTTATTGTCAGCGAGAGCAATACACCCTAAGGCTCGTGTGCATAGTATAATGACACATAACAACCATGCACAATGTTTACTTGTCACCGTTGTGATAGAAAATATAAAACTGGCATTACCAAAACACGAAGCCTGTTCATTTCTTGGTACACGTACATGACATATTTATTGTTATTGAATATCATATATGTAGAGAAATTACTTTTATTGGTTTTCGGTTCAACATAATCAGTAAAGGCGCTATCGTATGGCAAGCCGTTTACATATTTATTACGGAATTACAGATATCTTCAATTGTTTAAAAGATATCCTGAATTGAATTGAAGATATCTTCAATTGAACTGAAGATATCGTGAATGGAATTGAAGATATCTAAAATACAGATAATTGTAGATATCTATAATAAAATTTAAGATATCACGAAATGAATTAAGGATATGGTGAAGCGTATTACTGATATCTTGAAAAGAATTGCTGATATCTTAAATTCAATTATTGATATCAAAATATGATTTAAAGATATCAAAATGTCATGGGTTTTTTATGATGTCAGTAATTCAATTTCTGATATCTTGAAACTAAATACAGTTGAATCAATTAATGATTGATATCTTCAATTGTTGCCATTACTTTAATATTGTTACTTAAATTAGATAACTGATATCTATAATTGGATTTTTTATATCAGTAACGGTCAGAATTAATGGTATCTTGAATTTATTTAAAGATATCTTGAATTGAATTAAAGATATCTTGAATTGAATTAAATATATCTTAAACGAATTAATGATATCTGTAATGCATTTGTGGACATGTATAACTTATGTCAAGATATCTGGAATTTATTTCTAATATATTTATGTACAGTAGGATGGTAATTGTTTAATGATATCTTACATACATTTAGAGATATCACAAACTAATTTGTTGATATCACCGTAACATTTTAAGATATCAGTAATTGTATTATGGATATCAGAAATGAATTTAAGATATCTTTAATTATTTATTTTATATCTTAAAACATTATTGACATCTTCAAATAAAATACCAATATCTTTAAAAAGAATTGAAGATATCTCTAATTCCGTAATAAATGTGAAAACGGCTTGTCATACTATCGTGTCCCAGGATTGTTTGGTCAAGACTCGATTGTTTACATGCGGCCGTCGTATGGGCAGGAATACTGATGTGTATTAGGCAACAAAGGTGTGAGTGACGGGTGCCGGGACGGGTAGAGAAGGACACACTTGCCTTTTTCGCGAACATTTTCAGTGATCCATTCATATTATTTTCACCGCAATTTTACCTTTTACGCTAAATGAATCTGTTTTTGGCAGATAATCGAGACGTTGACAGTATATATTCTTATTTTGAACAGGGAATATACTGTACTAGTACACAAACCGCGGTTATCGCGAGACAACTTACAGTTAAATATGACTTGAGCTACTTAATCCTGATTACATTAGCTTTGACATGAACAGTAGCTATATAGTGCTAAAAACTTTTGCGGAATCTATGAATTCATGAACTCAAAATTAATTGAAACTTTGTACATGTACGAGAGCCTAATAGCTACTTCAACAGACAAATGCCAATACCAACAGGCACATTATCTCCACCTACTGTGATATTCCAATAACTCATAACCAGACAGGACATGAGTGAATCCTTTAAGTCCTAAACTGTAGAAGGGACGTTAAGCTATCCGTCATTAATGATAAGCTGACCGCCGACATTCAGTAATCCTGAAACGGATTCTGTTATACAGCTTTAAACATATGTTTACATAATGGAATTCGGGTGTACGAGATTCCACAATATATGAAAATTCAGTTAAGAAACTATTGATTAATTGGGCATTCTTATGTACGGCCGCAACCATAGCCAAAGGGAATGCTGCTGTGTTGACCTAACCCCTCACGGGGGAGTAGTCTGACAGGTATATTATGATCGATTAGTAATAACGACGGTTGATACCGACCGTCACCTTCTGGACGAAAGCACAAAAAAGTAAATGTATAAGAGTCAAATCATGGTGATGGGGACCTCAATAATGATTATTTATGCATTGACGGAATATGATCCAGCCAGCTGTTGTTAAAATTGTTACCATTACTTTATTCATAGATCAATGCACTAGGTATAGGATTATTTTTATATTAAAAAAAATGGGACGGCTGTTATTATTTTGATGGAAAACAATTCAACCTGAAATACATTGTGGAAACTCTGTTGAGTTTAGCATTGAATGACAATGCGGCGTGTCCTGGTTCTGATTCTGAAAATATATGTAAAACTGTGCAAAATTATGTCTAAAATGAAACGATTCAATGTCACTAAAGTGCCAACTATTCAGTTTCATTTATTTCCCTAAAGTTGTCTGTTTTCATGCCCATACAAGTAATTACAATACTAATTTATATCGATATTACTAGCTCCCATGACGTCTGTAGAAAACCATTTAACTTTAAAAAGCCATTTAAAGTGTGGGACTTGTCCAGTCAGTACATGGATGTAATTAATAGTGATCGGAAGATGAGATTTGCATCGCATACAGCATCCCACCCAAGTGCCAATGGTACATCTGTGCAAGTGCCACAAAAATACACACATAACATGCACACTCGATTCTTTACATGTATTGAAAAAATTAATTATGTTTCAGACTGTTAAAATAACATACCTGCCTGACACAAAAATTGCCTTGTTGCATTGTGTATTTCCTTTTAAGAAATTCAATGAATTAATAGCATTCATTGTAATAAAGCTGTTTGTGTATATCCATAGCACTATCTCCCTTATTCAGCATATCAACTTCTACAAGTCACTTGAAGACGTCAATTATTGTGTATTATGTATACTTAGATGTCTGGCTGTCTTCATCGATAATTAAAATGCATTTGTTGTTTCATATACGCTTTGGTTGCAGGATATGATATCATCCACTACTTCAATAGATTTGTTATTTGATTCCTTTCGGGTTACAAAGGGAAACTGGTCTTTTAACAGGTGACACGGGAGTTTCACTACACATTTCGATGGCACATCTTTTTCCAGTCTGTGATCATATGAATTCGACACACATAGATCGATCTTGTAAGTCAAATCCAGAACCTTACGAGTGTTCCTTGGAGCTGGCAGCATCATCCCCATGAAGGGCCGTTGGATCAAAGGAAACACATCACTCTTGTTGAATTTCTTTTTTGTGGCTCTACAATCTCGGATGAATGAAGGATGTTCAGAATAAAAGAATATATCGAGGAAGGGCCAATTCCAATGCTTATCACCAGCCTTTGGAGACTTTATGTGGTAAAATTTCCAATTTACCTTCCAGCTGGTGTGATGTTCATATTTTGGCCTGAGGGACTGCAGGAATTTCAGCAATAAAGGTTTGTCTTTTTCCCTGACAATAATGTCCATATCGTCATCCCAGGGAATCATGCCATGATGAGAGTAGGAACCGAGTAAAGCTCCTGCATAGAGGAAGTAGGTGATGTTTGAAGGCACGCCTTTACTGAAAGTTTGAATGAGGTCTTTGAATTCCATTTTTTCTTTCAGTGATAATCGATCATAAAATAAAACCTTTGCATTCGTCTCTGGTGATTCCTTATCATCATTAGCATGCTGTGATGTCAAAGGGTAGATCCCAGAATGTTTTCTTCCGAGTAAACAGTCAAAGCTCTTCTTTTTGCTGCTTCCTGTGATATTTCTAGCTACAAACTTAATAATTTCGTTGGCGATGCCTTCAACAATATCTGTGGTGATTTCTCGTTTCGCTCTGTTCGTCTTGGAAAACGAATAAAGAAAGTAAAGATTGCAGCAGAAGAAGAGGAACAGACATACTACTGTTGTTTTCACGGGTGGCACTTTCATACTTGTGTCCTCTGTATGATGTCTATTCGCTGCAAAACGAAATACGACAAATGAATATTATGTTTCGTTAATTTTAATGTTTTTGAAATACATTTCATGAGGAAAATTTTCAAACTGCCATGGAGAAAAGAGCTGACATTGAGAGGGGGAGCGTGAGAGAGAGAGAGAGAGAGAGAGAGAGAGAGAGAGAGAGAGAGACAAGACGCAGATGTATATGTGCGCGAGAGCGTGTCTGACAGTGTTTGTGGAGGGGTGACCTTCCATAAATCAAGACTGACTCCTTATAGGGTTTTGCTATTGTGTATAGCCATTGTCAAACCGTAAGGCGTTTACATAACATAGCTGTCAAGGCAACAGCTTCGGATAGCTGCAGTGCTTTTATTCATATGATAGCCAAGTACGCTTCCACTTCAAGTCAATGTTTTATGGCCATTTTATCAGTAGTACCGCGATATATGTTACAATGCAATCTATTTCCACATCTGTCAACAATATCCAGTACACGGGATATTGCGAGGTGATTACCAAGATTTCAGTGTCACACGACGTGTATTTCAAAATACAATGCTGCATATATATAAACACAAGAACACAAGTAAACGCCAACATAACACTATTGTTCGTGATAATATTGGCTGACAATAGGAATGTACCTCATAGTTAATAGTTGAGTCAATTACGTTCGTCCAAACCGATCCAATGTTCGTTATTTCTGTAATTATTCAAGGGAATACACTCATTCTTTACTTCACTTAAAACAATATACTCTCAACAACCGAGGTGCCGGGTTGACCATATCATTACAACACTACCCATGTCCATTTAATGCTCTATGCTTGACAAGGAAGTTACATGTATATCTTGCATTGATTTAACAAAAGTACAAAAGTAATATTACCTTACAATATTTGATTTTAAAATGTTTTACTTTTTCTCATTAACTATGTGTAAGTGTACACGTTGTCGCATTTATGTTCACTATACTATATACTATTTACTTAGGGACACGTATCACTGGCTCATTTGACCACTGAATAACCTCACGTGAGGTATATCTGGCTCTTGTTCAGTGTTGACGATGTAGTACAAAACAATATGGTATTGCGATATCGAGAGCGTGCTTACCTTTTCTAGCGTCGAAGCATCTAGCGAGAAGTTACATAAATACGACTGTGTATTTCCGTCACCGCGCATGTACACGTTTGTTATCAGATAACACTATGCGTTGACCTGGTTCTGGAAATGAGGCTTTCGCCATGACTTCACATTATCGTTTTGCGTGTAGGACTGTCTCAAAAGAATATAAATGTTAAGTGCATTATTTTAAATATTTTGCTGTATTCATAGGATTGTCAGTTTAAAAAGTACCTTAAAATACATATATTATCAGGACATATATGACATATTTAGATTTTGTTTACATTAAACCTTCAAGGAAACAATTTCAGACAGGCCTTATTACTATCACTGCCAAACAGTAGTACTGCAGCAGTACCATGTAGGATATGCTATGTGGCCACACCTATTTTAATTAAGAGTATAGATGTCAGAAATGATTCTATATGAACGACATGCTATATTGAGTGTCAAACTGTCATATATTATCTATTAACTCGGAATGGTTAATGTTCTTTTAATTATTTTCCCTGGACAGTACTGAGCCTGCCCTTATCAAACAGCTGTCAGTCATGTGTCAATTTCAATTTCAGGGAAAGCATGCACATGTAACCGTATAGATTTTTTGTTGTCAAATGTCGCACTATACAATATTTTGTCTTTACGATGGTGGCCAGACCAGACAAATCAATGCTTATTGTAATGATAAATGCTATGTTGTTGGGGTACGCGAACACGCAAACAATCAATTAACAAAGCCTCACTCGCCATGCATACACCACTCCCGCCATCTCCCCTTTATGCAGATCACTAACGTCAGCGTCCTCAACGATATTGTGTTTACAGCGACTGCAACGTGACAACACCCCTATGGCCTTGTTGTCCTCTGGGGTCCTGTATTTACCGTTGCCATGATATCTCGTTGCTTATTTTACGATTACGAACGCTACATTTCTCGTTTTTATTGTCATGTCTGATACTTAGTTTGGTATACACTGCTGGGCAAAGGAAATTTATTCCCATGTTTGACAGTGGCTGAAAAAGACATGGATGGTGGTGTATTTGATACGGCTATCATTGTTGTGTTTTGGACCTTAAAGTTTGAAGTGCTTCAACGACTGTTTTCAGCCTAGTAACATCTAGATAACGTTTGGGTCAAGTCCAATGTAGTTAGGGTGTGGGTACATGTGGGTGTGAAAAGAATATTAAGGCTTGCCAATTCTCAAAAGGACTTATTTAGTTTTTACTTTTAATAATTCTTTATACGTTTGATAATGAGTATGTCAAAAGTCACACAACATTGATTTAAACCTCCACAGGATTGCTACTTTTAACCTTACTGGAAGGAAAGCTGGTGCATAGAAGGGGTAAATTAGAGAGCATCCTAATATCTAATTTGTCAGGGGGTTATAACTTTTTAAACTAGACTAGAATCTGGATGATAGCACCAACACATTCCGGTAGACTTGAATCAATTCAATAGTCGATTTGACATATGTGTCTGCGAGTGAACGTTTTAAATGCCGCAGTCAGCAACATTCAAACTACCGTAAGGCGACCTGTACAAAATCGAATCTGAACCAAACAAACGAATGAGTGAAGGCATGAACATCGACTGAATTCGTGGGATTACATCCTGACAATCCAGTCACTCGATCCTTACCATAAACATGGCATACTGATGGCCTATTGTTCCCTAGTGGGGCTAGCATCGATAGACAACAAAATCTGTCAAGTGATTGGTGACTGGAGTTTCTAGGCAACATATATTGATATACTTGAACAACTCAAACAGCTAACTACATCTATAACTATTAATGAGGTTAAGAGAACCATTGACCCTTTTCTAACTGATAGTGGATTTGTGAGTAAGAGTTTTACGACCGGGCATTATCATCTAAAGCTGTATTATCGACAGGCTATATACTCGATCATGGTAACTCTAGGACAGTAATTATTCCAGGCTATATGAATATAATCGACTAGGTCACACATTACTACTTACTATTGTCGATTACCCACCGACGCCGATTTCATTGGGTATCAGGCAAAATAGTCGTGAACATAACATGAATGGATCGCTGAAAATTAGTGATGACACCTTATGTTCCCGAAAGGAGTAAGCATATCCTGCTCTTCAGGTAACACCCGCCACTCACACTGCATTAGAAGTAACGTCACACATCAGGACTCCTGCCAAATTATGGCGGCCAGAAAACAATCGAGTATTGACCAGGCAACCCAGTTATAGGCAAGTGATGGACTGCTGATCGGGGCTGACTGTGTCTGTACTTGAGTCCATGCTTTCAAACAAACAGACATGTCACACAATGTAAACATAGAACGTCAAGGCTAGAGAAGAATCAGTCTTGATTATCCACGAAAACGGATTCCACTGGGCGTAAAAGGTAAAATAACGGTGAAAATTATATTAGAAATCACTGAAAATCAGTGATTACACCAGGTGTTTCGCGAAAATAGTAAGTCTGTCCTGTTCTACCGGTACCTCCCGCCACTCACAGAACTTGCACAACAATAAAGTGGTTGTTTCCTGACTCCACACAGCGGTACTCGGTACGCGGTGCTATGCGACGGCGGCCTGTAAACAAATTTTAAACGAGACAATCAAGTTGTGATATTGCTCGACATTATAGGGAAATTCACGATTGAAAATTAAAATCGTTCCTCTTGTAGTATAGCTTGTACAGATGGGTTGGTTTGTTGTTTAACGCCGCACTCAGGAATAGTCCAGCTATATGACGGCGGTCTGTAAATAATTGAGTCTGGACCAGACAATCCAATGATTGATATCATGAGCATCGATCCACGCAATTGAGATCGATGACATGCATCAATCAAGTCAGCGAACCTGACCACCCGATCCCGTTAGCCGCCTCTTACGACAAGCATAGTCACCTTTTATGGCAAGCATGGGTTGCCGAAGACCTTTTCTACCCTGGATCTTCCCGGGTCAGACAATCAAGTAGGGACCAGAAATCCCAGTGAAATAGCGTTTTAATAGAAAGTGTAATACCTTTGGTTTTACCTGTATCAATAGACGCAACGTGAAAGTATTAATTACAGGGGGAAGCAGGGTTGAGTGTTCAAAAATGTCTAAGTCATGAAACAGACTATGATGCGAAGCAATTGAGATTATGTAACCAACACGAATATAATGTTTAAAATATCCATGCTAGTGTCCCTCGTCATCATTGACACTGATTCAGAATCCTCATAAGAGACAAGTCATAAGACAAAACTAGAAAACACACAATTATTAATTGTAAACAACTGTTTATGTGACTAAACAAAGACACTAAGTCTTCAGGTGTTTCCAGCGTTTAAAAACTATGCCACGACACAGAATCCCTTGTTCTATTCATATGTGGTTTACCCATAGATGCCACTCGTAGGGAAAATGTGTAATAATTAGCGAAAAGGCTAAATATATATGACTTACTGAGTGTACCTAGTATGGATTTACAAAATATTTGACGCCGGTAGTATCAGCTAGATGAAAGTAACTGGTTGTGTGAATTGTGGAACGACCAAGATAACCCCAATGGCAACAAACTCCGGAAATACTGCCTTCCAAAAAAAGACTTGAAAATCTATTCCCTCGATGCGCCAGCCTACAACTAAATATAGTACAAAAACCCAGAATATCAGGGGCGGTGGGGTAGCCTAGTTGATAATGGGTTCCCTCGTCACGCCGAAGATCCGGGTTCGATTCCCCAACTGGTTCAATTCGTGAAGCCCATTTCTGGTGTCTCCCGCCGAGATATTGCTGGAATATTGCTAAAAGCGGCGTAAAACTAAACTCACTCACTCACTCACTCACCAGAATATCCAATGGTCGGTCTCATTGTGGTTGCAAAGTTGGCTTGTATCACATTTATGTTCTTGCTTCGCGGTGTGTATATTTTACGAACGCTTCGAATTTGATGGTTACATTTTCTTTACATCACGTTACACTAAGAGATATCCATGCAATGTATCGTATTTTGGCGGAGACTTTATTGACTGACAGCAGACCATGGGCCGACCCGTACCCCTGCAACGTCAACAACCACGACCTCATAGACATTCCCAAGCGTGTCGTTAATGCAGATTTAAAACAGGATGAGACGTTTATGAGGTAAGACCTGCGCACACAATGCCATTTAGAAAGTGGTTAAGTGTTACAAAAGTTATATTTGGGATAACACTTTCTTAGTAAAGTACAGATTCTAGTACTTTTGGGGTTGAGTCCCCATACAGGGTGAGGCACCTAATCGCCAGCACACAAAGTCAGTCTAACTCATTCAGCCACCAAGCTAAGACCTCTTTTTAAAATGTCATCACTAGAGAACAATCGGTCGCAAATATGAGCCGAAACATTTCATTGCGCGAATTGTGATGAAAATTAAATGAATAGATCACCGAAAATCAGTGATGACAACAGGTGTTCGCGAAAGAGGTATGTCTTGCTCTATCGGTAACAGCCACTCACGCGTTTTTCATTGAAATGTACCAAATTTTTGGTTTGTTGTTTAACGCCGCACTCAGTAATCCATTCATATGACGGCAGCCTGTTAACAATCGAATGTACATCAGACAGTCCAGGGAGGGATATTGCTCGACATGATAGGGAAATTCACGATTGAAAATTATAATCGTTCCTCTTGTAGTGCAGCTTGTACAGAATGGTTGGTTTGTTGTTTAATGCCGCACTCAGCAATATTCCAGCTATATGACGGTGGTCTGTTAATGATCGAGTCTGGACCAGACAATCCAGCGATCGATATCATGAGCATCGACCCACGCAATTGGGATCGATGACATGCATCGACCAAGTCAGTGAGCCTGACCACCCAATCCCGTTAGTCGCCTCTTACGACAAGCATAGTCACCTTTTATGGCAAGCATGGGTTGCTGAAGATCTATTCTACCCCGGATCTTCACGGATCAGCTTGTACAGAGGCTGACATCATTATACATTCCTATACACAGATCCTGAATCTGGATTCTCTGTTGCTACTTTGATTTCTTACTATGAAGGAAAGATAAGGTGACGTTACTCATTACTGTGGCGAAATTCACTCTCATTCCATCAGATGTTTCAGCTTCTGGAAAAAGAAGCCTGAAATGTCGCTCTCGGTATTGTCCGAATATGATACACTAGTCAACAATACATCCAACTTTCAATGTAGCTCACAACTTAATAGTTCATGTACTCTCCTTCCCCAAAACCAACACAACATGTAGCCGGAGGCTTAGGTACCATCAGAAGATAATAAAAATAATAATAATAATAATAATAATAATAATAATAAAAATTTAATCTCCCAGCCATTCTGGTTTGGAGCCCTTATAAATGGATAACAAATGTTCTGTAATATTTTGGGGGCTTATCCGATTTGCCAAGGCTAAATATTCTCTTGAAACACACGTATTATCTGCGCGATATCTATTTATAACAGTGCATTCTGGTAAACTATGTACATGTGTGAATTAGGATCAAACAAACTGACTAAAGACAGTTCTCAAGGTGATTACAAACAAGAGGGATTTCAAAGGTACTGATGTTTTAATTAGATAACCGAGTTATTCGCTATTGAACTATGTGTGTGAAGAAAACATTCATGTTCGAATGCTTTTCTTGTTAGTTCGTTTGGTTTGATCAAAATTGCTTTATATCATGTCGTGTTAACTGAATGTGAGATGAAAGCGAAAGTTATTAGACGTTACTGAACACCACCGGCATATGCATGGTGCAGAAAAACAATAAAATCATTGCCATGGTAGTATTCGAACCCGCGACCATGGGATCCTTGTTCGGTTAAGGGATGCAACTCCACATGTACACGGCGAGTTACAACGCCTCTTACGTACCCGGTGCATCCATGAGCTTTGGGCTGTTCCTCAATACACAAGTTTGAATGCGTATCATTTTGCGCTGCTTATATTTAGGTATTATCACCAGAAATGGGCTTCACACACATAACCAAGTGAGGAATCGAACCCAGGACTACGCATTGCAAACGAACGATACTACCACTAGGCTACCCATCACACCTAATGCATAAGAATGGCATATGTTATGTTGCAAACGCGTGCATGAATGGCATATACACGTGAGGATTCAGGGTTAGAATGGGTCCCCAGCTAACTATGATTGTCGTAAGAAGCGACTAAATGGATCATGTTGTCAGATTCCTTGACCTTTTATCCCGACGTCGCTGCTCATAATATCAATCACTGGTTTGTCTGGGTAATGCCGCCGTCACATACATGTTGCTTAAATTTTGATGTTTCACAAAAAAAACAGCAGATGCCTCTGTGTGTGTATGTTTATTTATAGTACATAACCTCCCGTCATCAGTACTCATCAAAACAGCATTTTGGTAAATGCACTATTAAATCAAATAATTGAAAATGTCGAGATGGATGCTTTTAGACATTTTTACACAGTGTATCCATGAAAATATATTTCTGACATCTATACACCTAATTTATTTTAAAAAATTGGTTATGTGTTTTGTTGTTGTATTGTACCGCACTCAGCAATATTCTAGGTATGTAACGGTGGTCTGTAATAATCGAGTCTGGACCAGAGAATCCAGTGATTGACATCATGAGCATAGATCTACGCATTCTACTTGGTGGTGATAACATTCCTGTTTGCTTGCCTGTTGTTTAACGCCGCACTCAACAATATTTCAGCTATATGACGGCGGTCTGTATCCAGTGATTGACATCATGAGCATAGATCTACGTAATTGGGATACATGCATTAGTCAGCGAGCCTGACCACCCAATCCCGTTAGTCGCCTGTTACGACAAGCATAGTCGCCTTTTACAGCAAGCAAGGGTTGCTGAAGACCTTTTCTACGCCGGATCTTCACGAGTCGATAACATTCCTGACCTAAATATTTAAAAAAAACAGCCACGACTGTCCCACTATTGTTTAGCCGGGATAGCCTCGGCACCTTATCTCAGGGATAATCCGTATCCAAACTTTTCGTTATAACATCAGGTATGCACATCCTTTGGTATGGGCGGTGACCCGCCAGTACACATGATTACACATTACGAATCAGTACATCAGTTTGAGGTCTGACGTACCCTTTGACCAAACGTTATCCTGGTGCATATGGGTGTTTGTGTGTGTACAGTTTTAAATGATTGATCATTCCATAACGCAATATTACCATAATTATTGTTAGTTGTAATTAAGTAATCGATATATATCTATATGATCACTTTCACTTTTATAACAACTGAACAGTGTTGTATCCTTGGTGAGCTCGATGTTTTAGGTTATTACTCTGCCAACGCAGAGTTGACGTGCGAGATAATGTACGATACTGCCTCTATTTGATTGAAGTTATAGTGGCGACAGATGAAGCCCTTATCGTCGAGGCTACTCTATAAACCATATCTTACCCTAACATTAAGACTGACAGCACGGGTTGAGAAACATTTTAAGAAACGCCCTGTAATCGTGGCAATATATCACATTCCTAACAGTTTCGCTTGCCAACCTTTATACGCGATCTGGTTCAAATTCAATGTTGCGCAGTTAACCTAAATCTACATTCAAAATACAGTACATTTATCGCTTAAGTGAGTGAAAGAGTGAGTGCGTTTGGTTAACGCCACCCAGAAAAGTATTCCAGTTATATCACGTCGTTTATCTTAGTAGAGAATCACATATGCTACAATGTATTACAATGAGATTTTCTTTCCACTGACATTTCCTGTCATTTATGTTGTAGACGTAGTTTGTTTGTTGTTTAACGCCGCACTCAACAACATTCCATCTTTGTGACGGCGGTCTGTAAATAATAGAGTCTGGACCAGACAGTCCAGTGACTGACATCATGAGCAATTGGGATCGATGACATGCTTCAACCAAGTCAGCGAGCATGACCACCCGATCCCGTTAGTCGCCTCTTCCGGCGAGCAAGGGTGCTGCTAACCTATTCTAACCCGGATCTTCCCGGTGCTTAGACATGTAAGAGTTCGAGTTTACGAAGTTCGGCAATATGATATTGACCAACCATGGAATATGGGACCTTACGGGCCACATTTTAACGTTTTAATTTTTAACATTTTAATATTTTAAAACTACGGTATCCAAGGTCCACATAAATACCAATTCATAACCTTCAGTTCATATTTATTATAGAGATACATGGCATCCAACATCTGGACTCAGTGTCTGCAAAGTAATGTCTGATTAATTGAAAGTATACAAGTATGCCGAATTGTTTTGAAATAATGTGTTATTACATTACGAAGTAACGGATGAATATAAGAGTTTAGCTATTTTTTGCAGCCCGCACACATGATGTTTTTTTTAACGTCTTTCTTTATGACGTCTCAGCACAATTGCATCCGAGCAGCCATAAGGCTCCTTCGCTCCTCATAGGTCGCAAATATGAAAGTCAACTATGAAATTGTTGTAAACATCGTAAACCACAAGTAATGCCAGCGAAGCTAACGGGAAGTTGACTTAACCTGTCTCGGGGTAGATAACGTACCGCTATACGTTCCATTGTCATCCAGTATACTGTGGAATGTGCCCGGTGTCATGAAATAACTGTCCCCTACACAAGATCTAGTGTGCCCAATTAGCAGTACCATGCTTGATACGAATGATTCTCCAGATTCATGAGGCTTACCAACACAATAAAGTTACAGACAATCAATGTCAGAACATGGTGACTCGGCACATTTACGGTAAGCTTATGTAGACATTGACATGATCTATCCAGCTGATGTTGAAAGTCCACATTTATTGAATGTCCACATTTCAGCTATTATGAGACTGAATGAGTGAGTATGGTTTTACGCCGCTTTTAGAAATATTCCAGCAATATCACGGCGGGGGACACCAGAAATGGGCTTCACCTTGTACCCATGTCGGGAATCGAACCCGGGTCTTCGACGTGACAAGCGAACGCTTTAACCACCAGGCTACCCGACCGCCCCCAGCTGTTATGAGAGGAACACTCATAAGTGTTCATACATTATTCTGTAGAGTTTAACACTATACGACAATGGGGAGCGTCGTAATTCTGTTTATCCGTGAAGATGTGCAAACATGTTTCTAAAATGAAGAAGTTCAATGAGAAAAGCGTCTATTTACTTTCCTTAATTTCGATTTCAGATGTCTATTTTCAGCAAAGAATCATGCAAGTAGTTTCTTGCCATGGATGGCCCAGTGCTCAAAGTAAGGCGTTAACATTTATTTCGAGCTCCCAGCTCACTTGATGTCTGTAGAAAACATTAAAAAGTACAAATCCGCTATTTACATTGTTGGAATTTGCGTCTGACTGTTGTTTAACACCGCACTCAACACTATTCCAGCTATACGTTGATATGTTCGCGAACACCTGGTATCATTGTTTGATAGTTATTCAAAAACACATGGGGTCACAGGTGGCCCTGTCGTCTAAGTTGCCGCAATTCTCAGTGCAGATGTGCGTCCCCTGCTCAAAGCGGTGAAGATTCAAGGTAGAATAGGTCTTCAGCAACCCATGCGTGTCGTAAAAGGCGACAAACAGGATCGGGTGGTCAGGCTCGTGACTTGGTTGATGCATGTCATTGTATACCAGTTGCGTAGATCGATGCTCATGATGTCAATCACTTGATTCTCTGGTCCAGACTCGATTATTTATAGACCGCCGTCATATAGCTGGAATATTGCGGAGTGCGACGTTAAACAACAAACGAACACAAAACAAACATCAAAGCGGCGTTAAACACAACTCACTCACTGACTCATACACACTTGATAAGGATAGTAGCAATTGTGAAATGGATTCATATTCGTTTATGTCATATCATTATAAAATATTTATGAAGATGGATATTCTTGTGTGTGCAATATAAAAGTTATGGTGTGCATGTTTACATATCTATCTTTCGACAGTTTATACAAAATTTCATTGTTACATTAATATACTTTTTTCGTTTCATAAACGCTTCTGTTGGAGGAGATGTTGTAGGGGTCTTCCAATATCTCAACGGTTTTGTTATTTGATTCCTTTCGGGTTACAAAGGGAAACTGGTCTTTTAACAGGTGACACGGGAGTTTCACTACACATTTGTCTGGCACGCTCTTCTCCAATCTGTGATCATATGAATTCGATACACAGAGATCGATCTTGTAAGTCTTTTCCAAAACCTTACGAGTGTTCCTTGGAGCTGGCAGCATTATCCCCATGAAGGGCCGTTGGATCAAAGGAAACACATCACTCTTGTTGAATTTCTTTTTCAAGGCTCTACAGTCTCGTATGTTTGAAGGTTTTTCAGAATAAAAGAATATATCGAGGAAGGGCCACTTCCAATGCTTTTCACCAGCCTTTGGAGACTTTATGTGGTAAAATTTCCAGTTTACCTTCCAGCTGGTGTGATGTTCATATTTTGGCCCGAGGGACTGCAGGAATTTCAGCAATAAAGGTTTGTCTTTTTCCCTGACAATAATGTCCATATCATCATCCCAGGGAATCATGCCATGATGAGAGTAGGAACCGAGTAAAGCTCCTGCATAGAGGAAGTAGGTGATGTTTGAAGGCACGCCTTTACTGAAAGTTGTAATGAGGTCTCTATAGTCCTCCTTTTCTGCTTGTGTTAACCTGTCAAAAAATAGAGGCTCTTTGGCTCTTGTCTCTGGTGATTCTTTGCTGTCATTAGCGTAGTTTGATGTCAACCGGTAAGTTCCAGAATGTTTTCTGCCGAGGAAACAGTCAAAGCTTTTGCTTTTGCTTCTTCCTGTGATATTGCTAGCTATAAACTGAATAATTTCGTTTGCGATGCCTTTAACAATGTCTGTGGTGAAATCGGCTCTCGTCACACCCGTTTTGGAATAAGAATAGAGAAAGTAAATATTGCAGCAGAAGAGGAGGGAGAGACACATCAATGTGCTTTTCACGGGGGACACTTTCATGCTTTTATCTTCCGGGTGATGACTAATTGCTGCAAACCAAAACAGGATATATCAATATTTTGTTATTTTAATTTTTATGTTTTAAACATAAAAGTGAAAAGTATCAAGCAGCTGTGAAAACGAGTATACCACGAGAGAGGGGGTGGGGGGAGAGCCGGAGAGTGCATGAGCTAGTATAAGGAGACTGACCGTGGGGAAATGACCGCACAAGTGAGATCCACAGCTGAAGAGAGGAGGAACAGGGAGAGAAGGACGAAGAAGGATGCGGGAGGGGCGTTAGTGCATGCGTGTATGTATGAGTGCGTGAACGTGGGTGACGAGTGTTCTTGCGAACTCACTGCCCCGATGAGATCCGGGTTGACTTCTTATATTCCCTCGAACCAGATGGTTATTATTTTTAAATTGTAGACTATGTCGTCGTTTTCGTTAGAACTGAACTGCATGGGTTTTCATAACATAGTTTTCAATGTGTCAATTATGTTTGTTTGTTTGTTTAACACCGCACTCAGCAATATTCCAGCTGTGTGACAGCAGTCTGTAAATAATCGAGTCTGGACCAGACAATCCAGTGATTAATATCATGAGCATCGATCCATACAATTGGGATCGATGACATGCATCAACCAAGTCAGCGAGCCTGACCACCCAGTCCCGTTAGTCGCCTCTCACGTTAAATATTTCAAGCCACCTGTTTATAATTTTTGATACTACGTTTAGTGGGATAAGAAAATAAATTCAATGTGCGATCAGTGCACATCAATGAGATGGCACACGGTGTTCTGTACTGGACATAATGTACAAGCTCCTTACGTTTCTCTGCACGTACATTTTGGGGCAAAATTCAATATTTTCTGAGGTCGTGGCATGAAAACTACATCAAACTGTACAGATTTCCAGAATTTTGTGAATAAGAATGTAAATTGTGCATGAGTGAGTAGGATTGACGCCTCGTTGAACCGTGTTTCATCTATATCGTAGCGTTTCATCCTTTTATGGGAGGAAAGTCCAAAGTGATTGATGTTGTAGACGTCTTCATATTTTCGGCCCAAATCGAAAAAACCCGATTAACATCAAATTATAAAACATCATTTCAGAAAAAGACGAGTTGTTTTTTTAACTTCAATGTATTGCTCATTTTGCGGTGGCTCTCACTTCAACAAAATAAGACGTTTAAACAACCAATAATGCTATTGAACAGTTCAAAGAAAGAGAATGATACATGTATAATACCGTACATATATTTAAGAGCTATAGAAATAACCTAATCATAATTATCATTGTGATCAGAAGGTACGTTTCCACAAGAGTATCTGTATTTATCGCATTCATGTTCACCAAATGGATTTATGTTAAATAATGACGCGGACGTATTTAACCAGCTTACTCCTAATTCTAATTCACCACTTCATGACCTCAATACAATATCAGAAGTACAATCATTAATCATAGATACTAGTATTTAATACAGCTGGTCTCAAATAAAAAGTCAACATTGTGTGAGATCTTCAACGAATTATAATTCCATGAACTATTACCTATTCAAAATTGGGATCCAAACTTACAATGATTCAGTTGTTAGCAAAAACGTCGAGCGTCTTCCGTCAGTGTATGCTGCAACATGTGAGCTTTTAATCATATAAAAAGTAAACATAAAGGTCGCTTGTTTCAATGCGGACGAACTGTAACATAATGTTGCATGGAACATACACGTAATTGTTTCAGCAGAAAGAAGAGCGTGCTTACCTTCTGGTGACAAGTAATGTGTGAGGAATTGCAGACGAGTATGTATTTCAATCACGGCGCATGTACATGCTTGTTATCAGATAAGGCTATGCGCTGACCCGGTTATGATAATGTGGCTTTCGGTTTCAATTATCGTTTTGCACGTAGAGTAGCCTTCAATGGAAATGGAGGACAAGTGCATAATTTTCAAAGTGTACTTTATTCAAAGAATTATTTAGTCTCTGCTTCTATGAAATTGAAAAGGTAAACGTACGAATATTCTCAGGACCAATGTGACATTTTTCGACTTTTTTTGCATAATGATCCCCAGTTTAACATGGTTACCCCCCTCATACATAATACAATCACAACCACCTGACCAGTCCTTGTTTTATCTCCTCAATGTCTTAACCAGGCAGGGTAACAAAATGTACCATTATTAACGTCTTTTGGTTTTGGGTTTGGTTAGTTGTTTAACACCGCACTCAGCAATATTCCAGCTATATGACGGAGGTCTGTAAATAATCGAGTCTGGACAAGACAATCCAGTATTTAATATCATGAGCATCGATCCACACAATTGGGATCGATGACATGCATCAACCAAGTCAGCGAGCCTGACCACCCGATCCCGTTAGTTGCCTCTTACGGCAAGCATGGGTTGCTGAAGACCTATTCAACCCCGGATCTTCACGGGTCTATTGGTGTGACGCCGACATCGACCGAACCACATACCTTCCGTACTCCAGGCAGACTCTCTATTCACTGGACCACGGATGCGGTCTTAAGTGTACAAAACATTAATGTAAGTATTCATCTTTTAGCACTGAATAGATAGTGCTTGAAATGTGGGAAAGTCAATATGACCAAGTGGGGAGGTAAATTTCTCAACACATTAGACGAAATCCAGTTCTTTGAGCTGTCTCCCAATGCAGCTCCTCTCTGACCCTTTGCTGTCACACACACCCTGTCTCTTTTATTCTCACGCTTTCTCCCTGTTTCTCATCAGTATACCTATATACTGTATCTTGGGACTAATGCTAGAGCAGGACTTCTCTTTAGTGCCTTAAGCCAACTTCAGATGACAAGTATTTATTATCATACTCCCATAAGTAGAAGAAACATATAAGTATTTCTATATTTTGCTTAACTTACTTTATTATTATTTTATTATTATTATTATTGTTGTTGTTGTTGTTGTTGTTATTTACAGATTATTATTTTTTTGTTTTAAATGCAGCAAAGAGGGTTCGGGTGATCCTGGCACAATCAGGCTTGTTAGGCTCATCATCAGCTCAGGGCCCTTGCCCCCTCTACACGCAGCCCAGACAGCGAAAGGACTTCTCCTAGGAAGCGCTGCCTAGTCAAACCCACCCAGAACTTTTCAGAGAATGTGAAGACTCCCCAAAACTACAGCCTTCTGCATTACCCAGATTGTCAGAAGGGCTGTATTCCTGGTAGCAGACCCGGGTACTCTCCCAATGTCAGTCAACAGATTGGGAGGTACCAGCCTAAGGCACCGACTTGGTTGATGCATGTCATCGATCCCAATTGCGTAGGTCGATGCACATGATATCAATAACTGGATTGTCTGGTCCAGACCCGATTTACTTACAGACCTCCGTCATATAGCTGGGATATTGCTGAGTTGGGCGTTAAACAACAAACCAACAAACAACTAACAACATTGCTATTTTACCCCTCTATTTATGCAGGAGATGTGACCCTGGCTCTTTGGCTCCCGTTTTTGTATATTAATCTACAAGAGATGTGGCACCTCCTGGCTTTTTAGCCTTCCTGGCCGCAGAGAAGTGACCACCCCGGGATATTTAGCTCCCTTATTTGTACATTAATCTACAAAGAAGTGTCCATCCCGGTCTATTTAGCTTTTTTTAGGTCCGTATATCAATCGCCAGGGAAGTGACACCTGCTGGCTATTTAGCTTCCTTTGTGTATATTAATCTAAAGAGAAGCGACTACCGCATGGCTATCAAGCTGCCTTTTTGTATATTCATCTATATATGGCATTTCCATGGACACTTCCAAACTACAGTGAAACATCACTTTCCGAACTATGTTGTTGTGAATAAATATGTAAATTTACAGCCATATAACTCAGCACATTCATCTCCTTAACCCGGAAACTGATCAGTCCGGACGATTTCACCAGGAGCTGTACAGTCCGGATAAACGACGAAACATAACACTGTAACGTGCTTACCTTTCAGTGTGTGAATGTGTCGTCCCTGGTATCAACGCAGTTACCCAAATGGGATTATGTCTGGCAAACCGGCGTTGTGGCGTAAGGTCCTCCCAACAATTTGCGATAATTGGATGTGAGAGAAATGCAGTCTTTTAACATTGACAAGCTACCAGTTTGGACATTATCGAATAAGTTTAGCCTCATATTTCATTATTCTACTTGATGGACGAAATTTAACAGGAATTTGTTTGGAACAGAAGTTCAATGTACATGTTCTGATAGACGTATGCGTTGATATTTTCGCTGTATTGAGAACATATATGATTAATATTATATTTATTATATCGCAGACGCTTAATCTCCTTACTAAGCATTGCATCTCAGCATGTGCATCACATTAATGTTTCAAATATTTCGGCTTCCAATCGTTGACCCCGGTTTGATTTCGGAAAAGAAAACAGTGACAGTTTCCCAATACATCATGCATTTCACTGGAGCCGACTAAAGATGATCGGGTGGTCAGGCTCGTTGAATTGGTTGACTGTCTGTCATCGTGCCCGACTGCGGAGGTCACTTGTTTGTCCAGCCCAAACTCAATTACACACCGGCCTCCGTGGTATTAGCTGGAATAATGCTGCGGCTTAAAACATTTACTCATTAAACTGGGTTTATCCCGACAATACAATGTACCTATCATTTTGTTAACAATCATCACATTTACATATATGTTTGACGAGTTTAAGATGTTCTTATTTATTATTGTTTGTCATAAGCAACAGGATATTTTTTTCACTCATCGTTTCAAAACACGCATGAACCGTGACGATTCGGGTTACAATTGGTCTTCAGCAACCCATGCATGTTGAAAGAGACGAATATGCTTTTGGTAAGAGGCGACTAACGGGATCGGATGGTTAGGCTCGATGACTTGCTTATTGCATTGTTTCCCAATTGCGTGGGTCGATGCTCATGACATCAATCACTGGATTGTCTGGTCCAGACGGCTTATTTACAGACCGTCGTCATACAGCTGGAATATTGCTGAGCGCGGCGTTAAACAACAAACAAACTTATATATCTATGGATACCTACATGACAAAATTGCAAATCACCTTATGATCATTACAGCAAAATTTACGTGTGCCTGGGTGCATATGAGAGGACGGGGCTAGCTTCATGCGTCTGACAGCTTGACACTTCACCAGTCTACCACGTAAATGTGTTCAGACAATAATTATAAGGTGAAGCTTAACAAAACGCAAACCCCGTAAACTTATTTCACCATTAGCGTGCCGGTTGTTGTTATATTTTCAATTTGAGTATGTGTCACCAGCTCTTTCGCAACACCACGTGTGGATACAAAGGCGGGATAGATCACAAGCATCTTATGCTTGCCGAGAGCGATCTGTGATAACAATGGCATCCCCGATAATCGAGGTATTATGAATGCCCTGGACCCATGTGCTGATAATTCTCAGTTCTGCGTGTGATTATAAAAACCTGTCCAATCAAATTACATACATGAGCGAGAGAAATTATGCGCGCAGTTATTGTAGCTGTTCGTTGCTCAACATTTCGCGAATTCCTGGTGTCATCACTATTTGATAGTGATTCATACATACGCTTATAGTGAAGTCGGGATCTTACAATGGCCTCTGCGTTTAGGAAAGACTTCTTATGATTATGGACAGGTTTTCGTCGGTTTAATTTACGTTCATGAAAACGAAGAATACTAAGATTTACTAAGATATATCATGTTCACTTGTAGAATATATTCATACTCCTAAAATACAATTATACCAAAATGCCTTACGATTTCTGTGTCTTCATATATGTACGTCTGTACCCCTGTACGTCTGTACCCCTGCACAACTAACCCCTTACGGCCTTGCTCACTGGAAATGTTATGTTGGTCCACTGCTCACTGGAAATGTTTTGTTGGCCTACTGCTCACTGGAAATGTTTTTTTGGTCTACTGCTCACTGGAAATGTTTTGTTGGTCTGCTGCTCACTGGAAATGTTGTGTTGGTCTGCTGCTCACAGGAAATGTTTTGTTGGCCTACTGCTCACTGGAACTGTTTTGTTGGTCTACTGCTCACTGGAAATGTTTTGTTGGTCAGCTGCTCACTGGAAATGTTTTGTTGGCCTACTGCTCACTGGAATCGGGATCAGGTGGTCAGACTCGAGGACTTGGTTGATGCATGTCATCGTATCTCAATTGCGTGGGCCGATGCTCATGATGTCAATCACTGGATTGTCTGGTCCAGACTCGATTATTTACAGACCAGATTATTAACACACCACGTGATACAGTGAACCTTCACTCACTCACTCACTTTACGATGTACAATACATAATGGAATCATGGTTGAGGACCGGATGAGAACATAACATTATGAATCACAGGTTTTCATAGCAAATATATAGGCATTACCACCAGTTTGTCAGGGTAATAAATTATGGAGTGATATGTACTTGTATAATTTTTTGTTGTTGCTTAACGCCGTACTCAGCAATACTCCTGCTGTATGACGGCGGTCTGTAAATAATCGAGTCTGGTCCATACAATCCAGTGATTGATATCATGAGCATCGAACCACGCAATTGGGATCGACAACATTCATCAAACCAAGTCAGCGAGCCTGACCACCCGATCCCGTTAGTCGCCCCTTACGACAAGCATAGTTGCCTTTTACGGCAAGCATGGGTTGCTGAAGACCTATTCTATCCCGTGTCTTCCAATATATATTGGATATATACTCTGGAAAAATAGAAACGCCGTACGGATCAGAGACGTTTTACAAGCGTCGCAGGGAACGTTATGCCCGAAACTGCAAACAGGAAGTGGACACATTTAGCGGTGGTAGTGAGTTTATGTGGGCTGTCATCATCTACACTGGTAGAACAGACTTGGTGCAAGTCCAAGGAAATTTACCGGCACACGGTTACAAGGGTGGGATTCTTCGGCCACACGTCCTTCCCATTATGCAACAAGCGAACGTCATTTTCCATCAAGACAACGCTCGACCTCACACGACAAGACTGACAACAGCCTTTTTGTGGAATCACAAAGTCCAGGCCCAATCGAGCATTAATGTTTTGTTTCTTTGTTGTTTAACGCCACACTCAGCAATATTCCAGCTATATGACGACGGTCTGTTAATAATCGAGTCTGCTACTCTAAGCTACTGAGAATAAATCCACAATCCATGAACGCGAGTCCTGGTGACGTGTTAATTAGGTAGCCAATCATCTGTGTAAAGACCCTCCCCAAAACTTTGCTATGACACGCTGCAGCTGATGACGTGAACTGGGCAAATCGCTCCGATTATGTGATACTTTATCTGTCAGCAACCTACCTTGTCTCGTGAGATATATGTTTACGATTTGCGTGATTTGCGTGATCCAAAGGCTTGAGGAACCAAAGAAACAGGTGACCTAAAAAAGGACACAATGGAATTCCTTTTCTGCATATATGACAGCAGTGTTGTAACGAATTATGAATTATGGATGGAAAGAATCCTGAACATTAACACGAAAATGTGCACCTCGTTGTGTGATTAAGCCGCGCTTGGTGTGAGACCGGGATGATTCTGTTTTAGGTGACGTACCGAGACACGCTGACATATTGGTAGTCTGTAATACAGACTCTGAAACGAAAAATTCGAAAATATGATAAACCCTTCGTATTATGGAATGGAAATATAAGACGACTCCTCTCCTACCTAATTTTTAATTATGTTTCGTCTACCTTCCGTAGCAAATAAAATGAAAGTACCTGCATGTCAAACAATGAACATGTTTTGTCCCTTTTTTCATAATCTCTTGAAGAAGGTTCGTCCGTGATCGGAAATGTCTGTGATCACTTTGCATGACAGCTAAACCCAGAGAGTTATGTTTAGATTTTTTAAAAACAAAATAATGTCATGATACATCAGTTTAATTGTATCTACAATACCATACCAGAAATAACAATAGTATCCATTTCCGGGTTTAATGAGTATTCGAGGCCCGTACATTTCATTGTCACCGACGGCGTTACATTAAAAATCAAAGAATTAATTCAAAGATTAGATTATGTATATATTCAACATATTCATATTCTAAGGGGATTGTGTTGCAGCCTGTCTCTGTGGGGATTGTATTGCAGCCTGTCTCAATGGGGATCGTATTGCAGCCTGTTTCTGTGGGGATTATATTGCTTCCTGGCTCTGCGGGGATTATATTGCAGCCTGTCTGTGAGGATTATATTGCTGCCTGTCTCTGTTGGGATTATATTGCAACCTGCCTCTGTTGGGATTATATTGCAGCCTGTGTGTGAGGATTATATTGCAGCCTGTCCCTGTGGGGCTTATATAGCATCCTTCCTCTATATGGATTATATTGCAGCCTGTCTCTGTGGGGATTATATTGCAACCTGCCTCTGTGGGGATTATATCGCAGCCTGTCTCTATTAGGATTATATTGCAGCCTGCCTCTGTGAGGATTATATTGCAGCCTGCCTCTGTGAGGATTATATTGCAGCCTGTCCCTGTGGGGATTATATAGCAGCCTGCCTCTGTGGGGATTATATTGCAGCCTGTCTGTGGGGATTATATAGTAGCCTGCCTCTGTGGGGATTATATTGCAGCCTGTCTGTGGGGATTATATAGCAGCCTGCCTCTGTGGGGATTATATTGCAGTCTGTCTGTTGGGATCATATAGCATCCTGCCTCTGTGGGGATTATATTGCATCCTGCTTCTGTTGGGATCATATAGCATCCTGCCTCTGTGAGTGTGTGTAAAGGATACAGCATGCTCCCGATGGAAGGTTTCGTACAAAATGTGAACAGATCCCAATTCCGACTTTTAACATTTGTAACCAAACCCGAGGGAAAGTTTTATCTGCCCTATCAACCAATATTAAAATCTGAAACAAAATTCATTAACAAAAATGTTTCAAACACACTTTCCATGAACGTTATGAAACGGACGTAAAATATATTTTTCTGGCGTACATAAGCGAGTCTTAAAAGCGTAATGATTTAATTTGGACTTCAAGTCCAAAGGAACACAAAGACGTGTGTACAAAGTACTGACTAAATTATTGCAGGCACATGTAGCTAAAAAATATTTCAAGGAATTGTGATTAACTTGGATCCGTGTTAGATGTATTTGAAACGGTATTTTATTTCATTCTTCTTGTAATCGAGTAAACGAAACGGTTGAAACATAAGGGAAAGATGAGATAATTCATGACCTGGAACACATGGTATGTTGACTTGTCACATTAATATTGTTGGTACGTTGTTTGTTCCGTCTACATGGCGCTCTTTTCCAGAGCCATGACTTCATATAGTAAGTTATGACGTCACGTAGAACGTCTCTATATAAACAGTCGAGAGGTTCACGAGGTAGGTATTACGTGAAAATATATATATATTACTTTCCCATTAACGTCTTGTTGTGGCCTTGATGATTATCTTTGTAGAATTTGTTCAAATTGGTGGTTATGCATTCAAGTTCTTCAGTTCATGAAAAGGAGTGCCCTCTTAGGTGCAACAATTCGCTGTGTAGCGTTGCGTCCCTTATGCGAGGATTTTGTCCTTCTCCACAAAAATTGTCCCCGTATATTCTTGAAAATATAATTATCCTTAAGACTGTTATAATAATTTGCCTGCCACAAAAATGACATGGTTGCACGATGGGTTGGGTTTTTTCACACAAATTCAGGCTCATTTGATCGGTCCCTTTCGATCGTGAACTCGATTCGCTTTGGTTTGTTGGTTTGTTGTTTAACGCCGCAATATTCCAGCCATATGACGGCGGTCTGTAAATAATCGAGTCAAGACAAGACAAGAAGTTTATTGTATGAAAGGCCTCCGGCCTATATACAAATACACACAATGTATACATACTTTCAACATATGTGCATTCTAGGAGACATTTGTATTTACAAGTTCTTGGCGAATATTGAGTGCTTGATGGAGAAATTGAGCTAGGCTGTAGATTACATCAGAAGATTGATTAGACATAAGTGATATAAGGGATGTGGTACATTGCTGTTTAAGGTATTTAGCGGGTACAAAACGTTTTCGGATATCTTGGTAAAACTCACAGATAAAAAGTACATGAAATTCGTCCTCAACACCCATATCACATAATGGACACAAACGCATAGATTTTAACGAATTTTGTCTTCTTCCGGTATTTACTCTAATATCACTCAGTCCCAAAAGAAAACGTGTGAATGTTGAACGAAGATTTAAATTACAAAGAACACTTAAATATTTTTCAGGCTCCAGTAAGGATTTTAATTATCTATACACATCATATCTACTACTTGCATTTAAATTAGACATCCATGTTTGATAAAAGGTATTTACAATTCTTTCTTTGAACATATTTACAAACATACAGGTGTTACCAACTCCTTGATAAATCCAAGCATAGCCAAAGCCATTTGAGAACAAAAGTACCCGAATATTTGATGCCCAAATGTTGTAACCCAGATTATCATAGTTGTATAACATATTGTAAGCTTTCCTTGGCAGTCGCTGTTTGTGCATAGTAAGTATTTTTAGCCAATATCTGATACAACGAATATATGAATTAACGTACAAATGATATCTACCGCACTCTCCGTAAACAATATTATTAGGGAAGTTGACACCAATCATTAAAAAAAAATTAAAGGCAAGAAGATGTACTTTTTCGATTGTATTAAAATGTTTAAAACCCTATAATTCAGAGCCATACAAAAGTATTGGTTGTATCTGTGTGTCAAACAGTTTAAAGAATATACTTGGGGATAAAGGCTGGAGTTTAGATAAAGTTGACAATAACATGACCATGGTTTTTTTACCCCTTACAGATAAATCCTAAACAAGATTACCCATACTTAAAGTGTTGGTAAACAGAACACCTAGGTATTTATACTTACTAACACCTTTAACTCTTGAACCCTTATCTGAATATCAGATTCAAGGATTTCCCGATCTATTTCAGAAAAGAAATCATCTTCATTTATAGGACCATATATGTCATCAAAAAGCGTATGATCAAATACGTCATTTGTTGAAAATACTTCTTTAAAAAGAATTGCCCATTCAGCTTTTGAAATGCTACAAGCAGGGATGTTTCTCATATTAATGGTTCGAACCTCTTTCCAAAATTTCTTAGCATTACCCATTGCATTATATAGCTGTCCAATTATATTGTGTCGTATCTTGTTCTTACATAACCTGATTTCGTACTTATATCGATTTCTTAAGGAACAGTAACTCTTTCTGTTATCAGCAGACTTGTTACTTCTAAATTTCCGTAGTGCTCGCCTCGTAGGACGTTTTGCCTGCATACATTCAATGCTATAACGTCTGTTAATCATGTAGCCATTCTTAGAGCATAAGGCTTTCTTCATGCAGCTGGCGGAATTCAGTTAATAGTCTACGAAGCTAGACAAAGATCTATCTATATCAACATGTAGAAGTTCTATTAATTCAGTCAGACAGCTCTTAAGATTATCCAAGTAACGAGATTCGTGAAAATCATTCCAAACATATTTGACCAGAGGCTGGTCACTACACTGGTCAAGACCGTTACTTATTAGTTTTATGTGACAATTCAAGAGGAAAATGGTCAGAGACGGGGTTTTCCCAAATGCATAATGAGGAAATATGATGGAAGAAATCAACTGAACAAATGAAATAATCATTAACGCTACTGGCCTGGTGCCTTACAAATGTAAATTCTCCGTGCAAATCCCCATTCACACGCCCATTAACTAGGGACCAGACAATCCAGTAATTAATATCATGAGCATCGATCCACGCAATTGGGATCGATGACATGCATCAACCAAGTCAGCGAGCCTGACCACCCGATCCCGTTAGTCGCCTCTTACGACAAACATAGTCACCTTTTACGGCAAGCATAGGTTGCTGAAGACCTACTCTACCCCAGATCTTCACGGGTCGAACTCGATTCGCAGAATCACCCTGATTATGATTCCTAGTTTGTCAGCGGTTAATGCGTGATCATTGATGCAGTATGAATGCAACAAAGACTTTTTAAGAGGACACAACTATACATTTACCTTTATCGAAATGTCAGGGCCAAAACGTAAACTGATCATCAAAATACAGTGGCCTCTCACTTACAAATTGTTAAATGACACTATCCCTACTGGCATTTGTGTTTATCACAGATGTTATAATTATAACCAACTGTCATATTCATAGTTAATTTCCAGTATTTCAACAGATGTGTTATTGGACTTTTTTCTGGTTACAAAGGGAAATTTGTCTTTCAAAAGAGAACAGGGAAGTCTTGATCTACATTTCACTGGGACAGGCTTCTCCAGCCTGTGATCATAAGAATTCGACACACATACATGTAGATCGTAATTGTAATGCAAACCCAACACCTTACGGGTCTCTCTTGGCGCTGGCAGCATCATTCCCATAAAGGGCCGTCTAATCAAAGGAAATATATCACTCTTGTTGAATTTCTTATGCAGTTTTCTACTTGTTTGGATGAATGTATCTTTTTCAGAATAAAAGAATATGTCAAGAAACGGCCAATTCCATTTCTTTTTACCTGCCTTTTGGGATTGTGTGCGATAGAATTTCCAGTTTTCTCTCCGCCCAGTGTAAAGTTCATATTCTGGGCCCAGGATGCTCAGGAATTTCAGGAGGGAAGGTTTGTCCTTGTCCTCGACAATGATGTCAAAATCGTCGTCCCACGGAACTATGCCGTGATGAAAGTAGGAACCATATAAAGTTCCTGCATAGAGGAAATAGGTTATGTTTGAAGACACGACTTTGCTGAAAGTTTGGATGAGGTCCCGAAACTCGGTTTTGTCTTTCTGTGATATCCTTTCATAAAATAGAGACTTTGCTCGTCTCTCAGCTTCCGTATAAGTCTTACTGTTTCCATTATCGAGTTCGCTGACGAGACATCCGTCCTTTCCTTCCTTAATGTCTCCCATTGTTGCAATATCTCTTTCGAAATGTTCTTTCATATATTTTCTAAGGTTTCTTGCAGTGTACTGTTTATCAATGTTTCTACTTTCTCCTGCATTATCTCCTGTGAAATCCCCTGTGAAATCCCCTGTGAAATCCTTCCTCAAATCCGTCTTCGTTTTAGAATAAAGGAAGTACGTACACGGTATGCACACAAGGAACCAAACACAGACAAACACACGCTTTCTTGATAGGAATACTGTTATCATTCTAACACGGAGTCGCTGCAAAGACAAAAGCAATGACACAATTAATCATGTAAGTGTAAAATGAATATAATATGTAGAGCATGACATGAATGAAATACCCGTCTTACAGCATCATGCATAAAAGAACAAAAATACCAATAATTAAATTTGTCGTAATTGGTTGAACTGTTTTGAATTTTCGCACACAAATATGCTATTTCAAGCACAGAAAGTGGTTAAGTGTTTTAATTATAATTATTAACATCATTAATTTCGACTTTTGATATCATGTACCAACCTGTATTGCTTTCTTTGTAACCCACTTACTAATAAATTAAATCTTATTATAATATCATTTGTAATTTGATTAATCTAAATGTAGCAACAGCAACATCTATTAATGGCTTCACAATACGTTCAAGGTACTAAAATATAGAATCAAACTAAAATTGATAGGTGAGGTGAAATGGAATTTAACGTCGCGTTCAAGATTTTTGCACTTATATAGCGACGTGCATGTACGTGTGTGTGTGTGGCTGCTTGTACTAGTCCGGACTGATGCCGATTTATAGTGCTAGAACACTGAGATACAATGCCGCAGTTTAACATGAATACCCCACTCAGACACAGTTTACTGACTCCGAGCCGACCAGTCCTTGTTTTAGCCCCTTAATACCGAGCGCCCAGCTGGGTTACAACAAGTAATTTTTTTACGTCTTTTGGTATGACGTTGCCGGCGATCGAACCCCGGACCTTCCGCTCTCCGGGCGGACGCTCTACCATTAGACCACGGAGGCGGTCCTACAATTGATACATCAAATAGATGTAATATCACATGACAAAACGGCAAAAATGTTAACGTTATGCTTCGTCTGTGTGCTTTTAACTGCAGCTAAATGCATCTGCCTGTATCTGCAATTAAAGATCTGGGTTTCACTGTCGTGACATCCTCACTTTCATTTTCAGTGACGATACTCGAAGCACTAAGATCGCTTTGTGAAACGGGTACCTTGTCTCTATACGAAGATGTACGTCATGGGTACAATGTGTGAAGCCCATTCCTGGTGTCCCCCGCCGTGATATTGCTGGAATATTGCTAAAATGGACCAGGCGTCGCACACAGTCTTGTGGGATATCTGTGCATATCTGCTGGAGTATGTTTCGAAGTTCGTGGAGTGTCTGTGGAACACGTGGCTGACGTCGAAGGCGCCGATCCCTCTCATCCCACATGTGCTCGATTGGTGAGAGATCAGGGGAGCGAGCCGGCCAGGGGATGTCATTCACGTTGTTTTGTTGAAGGGAATTCTGAAGAAGTCGAGCAATATGAGGCCGGACGTTGTCATGTTGAAAGGTAATGCCTGGGCCATGACGACCCCAAAACGGTAGAACAACAGGGTCGATGATCTCGTCGCGGTAGCGCTGCCCATTGAGATTTCCCTCTACCACTATCAAACGGGTCCCCTGTCTTGCTGTAATCCCACCCACATACCATAACGCTGCCGCCCACGAACCGATCTTCTTCCATGACACAATGATGGACGTAACGTTCACCTCGACGTCCATCGCTGTGGCTGAGGTGAAAACGAGACTCGTCAGTGAATAGAACTTGTCCCCACTGCATGGCCGTCCAGCGTAGACCCTGTCTGCAACACGTGCACTGTAGACGTGCTTGGCGGTGGTTTCCTGTCAAAATGGGACGTCTGGCGGGTCTTCCGGCCAGGGATGCTTCTTGCAGTCACTGTTGCTGGCTGGAATCTATTTCGTAGGTGTGTTGTTCGAATCCAGTTGTCTTGTCGATTATTGGTTACGCGTGGCCTGCCACTCCGAGGATGATCTCGGACGGCATTCGTCTGTTGCCAACGTTGCCATAAACACCAAATGGTGTTTCTGTCGACGTTAAATTGTCTTGCAACATCACGTTGACGCGATCCTATCCAAGCATACCAATGCCTCGCAGACGCTCATTTTCGGACAGGCGTGGCATTTCGTCATGTTGAATAATTGCGTAATTTTGTTGTTTTTCTGAGTTGTCAGCAGGTGCTAAACAATACATATGGAAGTCAACACACATGTTTCTATACCCATTCACGGTTAGTGAAATGCATGGGGCTTGCATAAAAGTCAACTTTTGCATGGAATGCATGCTTTTCTGTAGCAGCTGCATTTTTGTGACTTGATTCCATACATGTACTACAATATTGAAAACCAAACTTTACTTGTTTGAAAAATACACTAAAATATATGTGTCACAGGAACTTTTGTTGTTGTGTATATATTTAATATAAACTATTGCATACTAACCTTTGCATTTGAAATTTGTTTTGAAATAGAATCAGTTAATCAGTTGTTATAGCAAAGATTTACTTTAATTTTTTATGGTCTGACTCATGACAGATTTGTTGTTCACACTGCAAACATGAACACATCATTTTTTCAAGAACGTAACCGGAAAAGCGTCGATTTCCGAGCACCGTGATATAGTAGGCATCACTCCTACACTGATTATATATACTATACAGTTGTACAAAGTACAGGAGCTAATGATGTTTCTTACTGGGAATATGTTACTTAAGCACCATATAAATGAATGGATAAAATACTTCCATGTATTATATTATAGAGAGATTAGGCGCACATGTTTAACGCTGCACTCACTTATATGACGGTTGTCGTGGTTGATGCATGTCATTGTTTCCCAATTGCGTGGATCGATGCTCATGATGACAATCACTGGATTGACTGGTCCAGACTCGATTATTTATAGACCGCCGTCATATAGCTGGAATAGTGCTGAGTGCGTCGTTAAACAACAAACCAAACCAAAAAGATCGTAATCACAACACACCAAACCTAGCTATATGCATAATTACAGAAATAATACCAAGTTGAGAGATGGTAACGGAGAGAACAATCAAACGCCACTTACCAAGTTCTTGATATCCTTTCCTTCTCTACGTAGTCAGGGAGTCAGATCTCCTGAGGTTCTCTGGCTCTCAACTCGCGATATGCTGCCGGTTCTCCCTTTGCTCTCCACGAGTTATCTGCCTTCCCTGCTGACCACCTCTGTATATGAAGGGTAAGGGTATTTACCCTTTTGACTTGACGGCCCTGAGTTTACAGGTTGTTTACTTGTTTCTGCGTGATGGCCTTTTAATTGTCTGGCCATGTATCAACTTTGTGTAGTAAATAGTCTGTCCAGACAAAGATAATTTAAATAAACAAATGTAAATTGTATATCTCCCTGCATGGATCATTTTTATGTATGACCTCCATATCGTCTTCAGCTTCTGTGCCAAAGAGAAAACTCAGTGCTTTTCCAACAAAAGGAAGTACTGATGTATCTGCAGATAATAATCTCAATACACCATACCTAGCAATATGCACACAGTTCAGAAAATGATACCAAGTTGAGAGATGGTAACGGAGAGAACAATCACTTGATGTCATTCACTTCTCTGCGTAGTCAGGTAGACAGGTCTCCCGAAAATCTCTGGCTATCAATTTCGACTCTCAACTCGCAAAGTGCTGCAAAGCCATTTTTTAATTAGACCACTCTTTCCTTTTTGGCTGATTATTGAACGGGCGGGCGCGTTGCATTATTGCGTTGAACGATGTCACTGATTCGTAATTATGTCTGCTGGGATTTTTTGCATGATGATGATTAAATTAAGCAGTCTGTGTTATTACTGATGAAGTTTTTATTTTCAAGAATTGACTTCAATAACAAAATTCCGTTTATGGTGGTTTATAACGTCACCACCTCCATAAACGCATAAAATATTTATGTCAGTCTCTTAATATTAATACTGTTGAAACTGATTATAGGTTAACGATATCAAGTCTCCCTCCTCACGTTCACGCACATCCACATGGCTTAATGAGGTGTTGGTACTAATATAATAGACTTTGACCTTTTAACCAGAACACAACTCACCCCCTATATATCATCAAAATCCCCCGAAGCGCCACTTCCTAAAACATCCAATGTGACGAAAAGATAAATAGGAGTATTTGTGACAAAACTCAACTGTCTGGTTATCTCTTCAAGAAACGTACCAATGTGTTCAGTCAATATAACGGCATCATAGGTAGGTCGAACGGGTAATGATTTGAAGACACAAGATGGAGGATCACACTTGATTTGTGTAATATGCCTTAATATGAATCGAACAGCCGTTCAGCCTGGTCTTGTACGACATAAAAATGGGCTTACTGCGCGCACGTCAACGACTTCCGTTGGAAGTTGTTTCGCTACAGACAGGGTCTATAGATCAAATGCAAGACGAAACAGATCAGCTGCAAAAATGTCAGAATAAACCAGTCGCCGAGAAATTCATTAAAAGGTGTTACTTTTGGTGAGTGAAAACAAGAAAAACAACAAGGGAATTTTTGTTTTATATACCTGTTAAGGAACGATACAAATATATCTGTAAAGAAGATAATTAAGACACTTAGTAATAAAAAGATGTAATTTAGGATGTTAAATGATTTGCAAATGCAGACCTCTCATTGTTGACCAGTTATATGCAGATAGCAAATTGTTAAGCATCTTAATTTAGCAAGGGTATTTTATCTCAAATTCTATTATGATAAATACACTTGACCGCTTCGTTTCAGAACTGACGTCTTATTCTCTCTTAGCTCTATCTTAAGCAGGAATTCTCTCTGTCATGAGTGTAATTTGTTTTGATGGCTATTTTAGCGGGGTGTCCTTCAAGTACGATTCAAAAGAGGCTGTGCTTTCCAGTGGATCCAAGACATTTAACATAATACATGTGGAACTGCGATGTTATATACTGGATAACTGAGGATGAATGGTGAGGTAGTGTCTTGATTCCTATGTGTATGTCAGGGTGCACACTACATCATTTTGGTGATGAGGAGTCTTGAGGCACAAGCCAATCCATACGCTAGGGCTTTGGAGTAGCGCTCTATGTAGACTTTTGTCTAATACTTCTTTTTTAAATACTAATTTTCCATATTTGACCCCAGGGTTGGCAATGTAAATGATGAAGAGCTGTTAACAAATACCTTGGATTGCTTCCCCACCTCCCCTCTGCTCGTGAATTGTATGCTGAAACTAATTCTGTCCAGTTTGGTGACAGGAGACAGGTGAAGGTAAAGCTCCAACTTATTTGTGTAATATTCTTTCTGGTTATGTTACGGTGGGTAATAATTAAAGAATCTTTTTAGAATTTAAACCTGTTAAAGAAATGACAACTTTCAATGTAAAATCGTTCCTATCTAGTACTGTAGATCTTTACCAGAAGAAGATATTAAATCAATGCCATCTTCAAGTAGTTTTACAGACACGATCACGTCGAAATAAGGACATACATTTTTATTCGATATCAATTTTGAAAATAGATTCAACTTAAGCCATTATGAGAAACCATATGTTTTATTTTACAAATGGCTATGGTATTTTTGAAAAAAAACAGCCTTGTGTGGTAACGTTGAAAAATGTGTACAGGAAAACATAGAAATTGTTTAATCTGTACATATACTCACCGACAAAAGAAACCCGAATACCATACGTGTTGGTGAATATGTGAAGAATTTCTCAGATTCAAGATATTTGAGATTGGTTCGATGCACAAATGAACATTCTGTTATGGTGTGTGAACCGACGCTCATGAATGCATCACATGTGACGTCATAGATCCATAGTGTCATTTGTCTCGTGCAGGATTAGCGTGTAAAGTTTGGAAACCGCGTGCAGCGAATAAAGACACGCTGTGATAACACTTAACTGATTGTTAGTTTTGTCTCTCTCTGTCACCAACTCCATTAGCTATATATTTTGTACCTTTACCAATGCCATTGTCAATACACCATTTACCATATACCATATTCTCAATAACATGCACCCTATTTCCATTACTAGCCACCATGTTCTCAATACCGTGCTCTAAATACTCTGTTCCCGATACCATGCACCCTGTTCCCGATACCATACACTCTATCCCCAATATCATGCGCCCTATTCACAATACCGTTGGCCGGTCACCCTGTATCTCGCACCGTATACACATGCAATGTAGTATTATGATCCTTTGTAAACTGTACCATGTACCCTGTATCCTGTACTTATTGCATGTACCCTGTAACATCTTTTATGTAACCTGTACCTACAGTGTGCACTACATCATTGTCAATGTGTGCCTGGAAAATGACCTAACTACCTTCCCCGGGCTTGCGCCGTCTACACCACACTCATTCTTACTCGACACCTTTAATGCAATACGTGGAAGGATTTAAATATCGGATTTATATTTTACGACGCCATTATCCCAATCTTGAATGAGATTAAACTTTATTGGGTAGCTGTGAAATGTAACAGTTATACTGTTTGCCAGTGTTGTTGACACGAGTGAGGCAGTGAGAACCTACAAACGAATATACAGAAAGTTACCATGGCTGATTCACTGCCTGGCGGATCTAAAGTCGAGTCGAGAGTGCAGCCATAGCAGAGTCAAAGACTGACTAGGACAAACGCAAATCACATGTTGCTTTCACCAGGGGCCGCGGGTGGCCCAGTCTTCTAAGGCGCTGCAATTCGCTGTGCATAGTTGCGTCCCTTGGGCACGCCAGAAACCTATGATTGTGGGTTCGAAACCCGGTTCTCCCCGATTATGTTTCTAGGTTTGTCAGCACCATACCCGTGCTCGTGGGTTTCACCGAAGTTGTAAAAGTCTAAGACCTGAATCACTTCGGGCTTTCCTCCCACATTATGTTGACTCTTCGTGATATGGATCGAATACTGTTAAAACCGACGTTAAGACACAACAAACTCACACACTCACTCACTCAATGGTAAATGAAGTTACATAAAAGTTCAAAAATACGGATGATTGTTATCTTTCAATGTTTAATCTTGACATCCCTGTACATTCTATAGAACGCTACTTATCCCAGGGATGTTCTTTCGATATGCCCGTGGCATATTTTACAGCATATCCTGTTCTGCTTGCAAAGGCATCACGAGAAACGAAGACCCTCACGACGGGAGAATGGTAAAATGGCACGTTATTGTTGTTACCTCCAAAAGGTGATCTGCACTGATGCCCATGCATTGACTAGATAACACACGTCTGCAACAAGATGATAACATGTCTTTATTCAACAGCAGTACATGTCTTGGACGGAATGGTTTTAATGATACTCATCAAATTCTGAATATAAGGACAACCTTTGGACATTTGGATTATAACACGTAAGTGTATTTCTTTCTCCTCTTTATATGCGAGTGCTGGCTGTGTGTGACTTTACTACCGGTGTCACTCACTGACACAAGGAGTCCTTAGGGAGCGAAAACAGACAGAACTGTTGTTACCTGTCACCTTTTACGTACTATTTAACATGTCGTTTCCTGTAACCCGTCACTTAAACATGTCGTTTCCTGTAACCCGTCACTTAATCATGTCGTTTCCTGTAACCCGTCACTTAAACATGTCGTTTCCTGTAACCCGTTACATAAACATGTCGTTTCCTGTAACCCGTTACATAAACATGTCGTTTCCTGTAACCCGTCACTTAATCATGTCGTTTCCTGTAACCCGTCACTTAAACATGTCGTTTCCTGTAACCCGTCACTTAAACATGTCGTTTCCTGTAACCGTTACATTTACATATCGTTTCTGTAACCCATTACATAAAAATGTCATTTCTTGTAACCCGTTAAATATACATGTCGATTCCTGTAACCCGTTACATAAAAATGTCGTTTCCTAGAATCCGTTACATAAAAATGTCATTTCTTGTAACCCGTTACATATACATATCGATTCCCGAAAGCCGTTACATATACATATCGATTCATGCAAGCCGTTACATATACATATCGATTCCTGCAAGCCGTTACATATACATATCGATTCCTGCAAGCCGTTACATATACATATCGTTTCCTACAACCCGTTACATATACATATCGATTCCTGCATGCCGTTACATATACATGTTGTTTCCTGCAACCCGTTATATGAACATGTCGTTTCCGAACCCCTTTACATTATCATGTCGTTAGCTTTCACACGTTACATTAACTTGTGTTACTTGGACTTGCTTTAATTTGTCATAACATACCAACCATTACACCCGATATTTTCATGTATTACACTTTAGCATAATCAAAGCTGATTGCTCAGCTAAAGAAATATGGCATCGTTTAGAATGAGCGATCAACTGTTCATGAAGTTACATGCATATAACTGTAACATTACGTCATCACAATGAAAGGCTGACCTCAGTTAAGGTTTATCATTTCATACATTTTCCTTTATAAAATAACATGTACCAGACATGATAACATCTCTAAACTCTGCAGCCTATGATGTCTCGTGTCTGTGCCTTTCGAAACAGATGATCACACAGTCCTCGTGTCTCGTTTGCTATTCTCTTCGTCACTTAACACCAGGTATTCGATAGAGGACGTGTGGCAGAACTATATTGGGATATGAAGGATATGTGGGTAACTATCAACAAGGCGAAACAGAGCCCCATTGATCTCGCAAGCGTTGCTTTTAATCCCGATAAAGGACTGTGACTCATCCTCTCTCTGTCTTAGGGTACAGCCACGAACAGGGAACAGTTTGTGCAAACTTTTCACTTTCCACTGAACGTCCACGGACCCACATCCCAGCGTCTGTGTAAATATTGACGTATATGCACTGAACGTCAGTCTTGTACAAAGTGCATTGGTTGAAGTGAATTATCAGGGTATAACGGTACTACATGTGACTCGAATGACGAACTCCATTCGGACCAAAGCCTATGGCTGTGCTCTAAGGATTGAGACATTTCAGAGACCAGGTAATCAGATTGCCGTGGCCCTAAATAGCAGATAACACCACTGCGTTGCGTTAAATTCATAACGGGTTATTAAATGATGTTGAGTCATCAAGTACACACACGCACACAGTCCGCAAAGAGTGGTAAGAGCAAACTGATTTTATAATACTAGATTAAATAATTATATTTCTTCATTGTCAGATAAGCAAATTTGTTGGTGTTAACCGTGATACATTTCGATTCTGCCTTTCACAATGCAGATAATCATGTCAGAAAAAATCGTATGGAGTGAAACCCTGTTAAGCCGGACGTTACCGTTCCGAGTTAAATCGTCCGGATTAACAAAGGTCCGGATGAACGAATCATGGGTGCGTGGTATTGTCCTTTAAGTGCATATAAACCACCCCGTTCTGATAACGGTTCTCGGTCTCATCGTAAAGTGAAACACTGTCGACAATCGAGACATCTCGACATCCCAGGTAGGGGGAACCAAAGGGACATTAGTACGTGCACTTGACTCGTTAATCCGGACATTTGTTCATCCGGACAATTTCATTTGGTGTGATACTGACCGGGTTAACGAACTTTCAATGAATGTGCAAAACGTGCATTACAAATGATGATACCAATTGAAATGGTGAATGAGAAAAATATATGGCGCAATGAGCTCCACGTAAGAAAACACAGCATGCGCACATGTTAAAATCTCATGGGCTTGAAACGTCCCTGCAACAATCAAACAAGAGTTTAGCTAACATTTTGGGACATGGACATAGTGTAGATCTTTGGTTCAGGAGACAAACAGTACCTGCGTCACTGTATGACGTGCCTTCTCCAAGAACGGCGTATCAGGCTGTGTCGAGAAACAAAATACTAACACCATCATCAGCACGGGCAGTTATTTACCTGACATTTAGGGATACACAATGTCATTGTTTTTCGTACCTAAGTTAATTAAGACGTCATGCTTAAATCTGCATGAACCTTTCAAATGGGTGAGAACATTTTCAGGGGGCAATGAATGCAATTTCCTTCATTTTAACACATGAAAAACCTTTCCCGATCTTAAGTGAAAGAAGTTGTCTCTTAAATATAAAAAAATATTAAAACTAATCTCCATTACGTTTGACATACCCATCAACAGAATAAGTTAATTGATGCATTTAAGATGGCTGCACGATATAAACAGTGGAGGCGGATTGTAAAAGTGATGTCTATAACCTTTGGTTCAGTCCTTTGGCCAGCTTGCATGACATCTAAGCTGAGCTTACAGTTTAATGTAACACTGTCCTAGGAACCAGCATTTATACACCTGGGAAAAGATACAGCATAACGCCTTCTTAATGTTCATCTTTCACGAACGTTAATGCGTCATTTTAAGTATGTGCATGACATTGATCTTATATGATACATGTACAAAATACAGCAAGAACCCCTTGGCAGTACAAGAACACTGAATGGCCTTCCAGATGGCCTCGGGTACTGAGTCATGTCAAATGACACAAGAGGCAGAGGGAGCAATGGGAAGCATCGTCAAACAGCTAGTGCCAAGAATCAGTTACAAAATATGGCGTTAAGTAAACAATCTTGATTTCTGTATTTCAATGTAAGTATGTCACTTTGTAAACAAAAATAAAAGTGTTTTTGTCATTATGAAAGGATACGATCTTTATAACAAAATGTATAATGAAACTTTACAGTAAGCGGTGCCAGATGCATTTAAGCCTCGAGCAATACATGCTTCAAACGATGATATAGGAACATGTATTGAAGCAAAATCGACAATAAATCTTGTCAGGATTCTGTTGGGACAAAGTTGTAACCGATGGTTGTGAACATCGACATCGATGACAAACGTTGCATAATGAAAATGTACGCGGTTATTACATGATGATAAAAAATGTAATAAAGCGGTGATTGGTAAATTGCAAACTTCAAAATTGCATTCATCATACATGTATGTACACTATGAATATACATCCTTCATCTTGTCACACAAAGTAATGTAATGCTTGCAAGTAGATATTTGAAATATCTAATCTGACTTTAAATACGTTTTTTTTAATTAACGTATGTGGTGAGAAAAGACGGGCGATATTGCAAATGTTGTTTTTCTATTTGAGTTTATCCTTAGCCATAAAAGAAGATAAAGATGCATTTCCAACCTGCTGTGTATGTGTTTGAGGGAGTATGGGTTTATGTGCGATATATTTCCTTACGATATGCCATACGTTCCAGCAATGAAAACCGTGAATGTGTGTGTGTGTGTGTGTGTGTGTGTGTGTGTGTGTGTGTGTGTGTGTGTGTGTGTGTGTGTGTGTGTGTGTGTGTGTGTGTGTCGAAACTGATAACTATGTGAAACTCATAACTTTGATATGTATGTATGTTGTGGTATGTAGTTTAACGCCGCTTTTAACAGTATTACGGTCATAATACGGCGGTCATTTTCACTGTCGGAATAAATCCCGACATGAGGTGGCAGTTGGCTACCGCTCTGGTAAAGCCGTGTGTACGGCCTGGTACATAGTAGCATTGCTCCTGTGAGTATCCGATTCGAACCCTGAAGGTAAGGGATTTATGCTCTCAGTTTTAAACTTCACGTTATCAAAATGAATGTATATTTAATCCATAATAACTACAGTTGTCAGATTTGATAATCATACTGTTAAAGTAAACATAATTGCACGATGCAAGACCATCCCTGAACTGATCATGAGCGAAGAACTTCCATAATTAAGTAATCAATTTCAACAATAGGTCACTACATTACAACTTACTGTAGCTGGAACTGTCCCTCGGTGTATGTACATATCAGTCAGTGGGATGGTGTCAATCATAGCACACAATACAAATGATTAATTACTATTTACACATGCTCGGTTGTGCAGTAGCCGTAATTACTCTGTGTAACCAATAACGGTGGTGTGTTCTGACCCCAAACATATCGTATTGCCTCATATAGACACCAGAGATTCAATGCAAGACGTAGCTTCAATAAATGTCAGAACACCAACAGACGACGGAGCTCCAATAGAGACACGGGAGATCCTATAGACATCAGATAATGGAAGAAAAGGGACAAGATTTTTAACAAACGCTGTGTATTTAAACTTTCTTAAGCCTCAAGCTTGTGAACTGATTTCTTCAGCGAGAAAACGTGAAGACATTGCTCTCCAATAAGAGCCTTATCATTATAATGTCCGAAAGATACAACAGGAAGCGTATATCAGAGGCAATACGGTACTCACTGTACCATCAGTAAATTCACTGCGTAATAACGTATATCAATTGTCGTTTGAACGGAGTGCCATCAAATGTTTGCCTAATCTATAACATTAATTAATAACCTTGTATGTAAATATACCGTATTTACACATGTATAATTATGTACGAAAGGTTTGCAGTCATGCGTTGGAATAGCAGGGTGAAGTGGGATGAGTGACCGTGACATTAGACACGCTGTGTATCATTAGATATGAGTTTTAGTGCAAACATTGAGGGAAATAACCAATATTTTTCATGAATACATGCTCGAAAGCATAATGGCCATTTTTGGTAGTCAAATTAATGGACTTTTCTTATTTCAAAGACGATTTTGGATATGTTTGGCAATTGTTTTTGTTGAACGAAAACATATTTGAATAGTTCATGTGACATCGCCATCGTAGGTATACGATGTGACATGTAATCTTTTCTATCACATGTTATTATATAAAACATAGTCATATAACGACGTCAATACACCATCAATATTATCAGCATTTCAATTGCACAATGTGTTTGTTTAGTGGAATCTATTGCAATTATTCACTGTCAGGGGTTTGGTAATTGTTCAATACATCTGTGTCGGAAATAACCCGTCAAATAACTCAATCTCATTGTCCGCAAGAGATGACACAAAACGATCAATGGCTAAACGTGGTGAGTAATTGATAGCACAACGGTTGACCGATGTAAATTGGCAATGAAAAGAACATGCCAATTACAGAAGCCGATAGAAACATCAGCATCCCTTGTCTGCATCAAGAATGTCGATTCCACGTTTGGTGAAATAGGTTACTCTGTGTCGTCTGGTGCGATGGACGTACTTGTGACAACACGTCTGATTGATGGCCAATTCTCCCATTGTTTCTCATTTTGTCTCGCCATCTGCAAATAGAAAGGATATTGTACTTCTGTACTGAAGAATGAAATAACATTTTGTACCTGCGTCAGAAGTTAGCTGTGTTACAGGTTAGAAAGACGGGACCTGAATAGACGTGTTACAGATAAACAAATATTGTCAGTAGTCAGTCTCACATTTATATTTCGTGTGCAAACATACGTCAGTGATATCATCGGACTGCATCGGAGTTCAAATATTTATAGTCATCGTATTATTTGACATGTTGAAATGCACTTTGTATATCACGATTGCGAATAAATGGAATAGCTTTTAATGTCGAGTTCAAAGTTACACATCAGCATTGTTTCAGCAATATCGCGAATTAAAAAAGATGTTTCAATATATAATATAATGATTTAAAAGAATTCCGTCAAAAACATTTGGATGGCATAATATTTACACCTACTTAAAACATATGCTAAAAACACAACAACCAAACGCAGACCATCGTCATATCCCTGGCCAATATGGAAGTAGAGTAATGCATCGATTGTATTGGTTATATTGGATGGTTAAATAACATCTAATACTTAGATTTTTATATTTACTAGGCTTGAGTAATTTTACTGTTCACCTCAAGATAAGATAGTATAGTTTCAACTGCGTAAGTGATGTATTCCAGTTGCATGACGACGAGTCAAATCAGTGTGTGAAGAACGCCCGGTGAGTTATATAAAGAGGTTTTTGTTCTATAATTTTTTATGAAGATGTACTGCTGTGTCATACTCCCCACTTCAACGTTTAAATAAATCACTATTTGTGTGCTAGGACAAGAATGAAAGTCAACATGAAGAAAGTAATACTACTTGAAAACGGAGGCCCTCTAAGTAGTAGCAGACGTTTCAAGGAGAAACATAATGAATTTGTATCACTCTACAGGTACAAATAAGAGGAATGTTCATATGTTAATATGGACACCAGGTCCTCAGCTTCCCCATAAAGTTTGTATCGTAATGATGAGAACACGACATTAATGGAAATAAATAAATGTGCCTCATATAAAGGTCGATAAAAATTATTTTGAAATTAATGAATGTAATACATATGTCAATACATCTTCATGAAGACTTTAGGTTCCTCGGCTTTAGGGTCGTCATTCATCATTGCGGACTGCGGACAATTTGGATGTTTTGCGTGTTTTCTGGGAGGATGATAGTCACACACGAGTTTTTTTGTAATGTGAACACCACACAATGCTTGTTCAACTATCGAGTGCACAAGAAACACTTTTGTTTAATCGTAAATACCGTTTACGCAAAGTTACGGCTTCCTGAAAATCACCGTCTACGCGCCGTGGGTATGCTGCAGACGCAACGGTGCAAACGAGTTGCCCGGCACCTTAATGTTCATCGAAACGCATTATCATCTCTTTGAAGACGTTATCTACAGCAGAGCAACTCATGACGTGCCACGGGCCGGTCGTCCACGTCACGTCACGTCACGTCACGTCACGTCACGTCACGACAACAAGACACGCATATTCGGTTGGTGCATCTATGAAATCGATACTAAATTGCCAATTCAACTTCTCGGACAATTCCTGGATTGAGACCAATTAGTAGCAGAACCGAACATAACTGTTTGAGGGGGCACAACATCCGGCCCCGACGTCCTGAGATACGCCACATTTTGTTTTCACATCACTGCCAGGCACGCCTAGCTTGGTGTAGACAGCGTGTGAGGTTCAGAAGACAAGACTAGAACAGGAATACTGTTGACAGTCTAGTCCAGGATGCATCTGAAGAGTTCTGATGGTCGGGTATAACGGCGTCCAGGATAAACGTTTAAACGGTTGGAAGTGTTATTGTATGGAGTGCCATCATAATACATCATTGCTAATGACAATTTGAAAGGCGTACACTACCGGGGCGACATCGTTCGATATCATGTTCTACACTTTGTGCAAATTCCCAGACGTTACGTCACGTTACAGAATGATAATGCACGCCAACAAGCATGTGTTGTAACAGACCTTTTGAGACAGGATAACCCAGTCAATTTCCATCTCAGAGTAAATCATTAAAATGTTTTCACTGTGAAACACCACTTTACAGACGGCCAAAGTTCGCAAACGTTATTCCAAGCCCTTCTGAAAATGACGTGGGATTGGAATGTTTGAAATCGGAATTGCACAACACATTATTGCTTGGCGTGTTGGGGTTCAGCATAACACCAAACAGTCACATGGGGTCGGTACCAACGGACGAGCAACACCAAGGAACGACCACGTACTGGACGTCATCGAGTAACGTCACTTCGACACCCTGTACACATGGTCATAGACTACAGTGGACAACAAAACATCCCTTGGCCTGCTGTTGAAACCAGATCTGTCGCCCTTCGACCCGTTCAAACCAACCAGTGACGTTGACCCATCTGCTGCATGCCTTGGTCAAGGTCTGCAATGAAATGCAACATGCTCCTCTCCGCCGTCTTGTATTGCCAATGAGGCGCCCTTGTCAAACTGGAGTCACGGCTAGTGGTGGTCATACACCGACACTGAATTGTGAACTGCCAACTGACAATTAACAACCTGAGATGACGTTTACAGAGGATGTGTTGACACTGTCATGATGAATTCATATCTAACAGCAATCAATATGTGTTCTGCATTTATTATATCGGTGATGCACAGGAACTTTTTACCGCTAGTATATATCGCGTGTATCAGAAGGCTGGATTAACGTGCGACTGAATGATCAAGGCAGCTGATAACATAATAGTCATGTTGCTTTTACGAATCACACACACACACACACACACACACACACACACACACACACACACACACACACACACACACACACACACACACACACACACTAATTATTAATATTAACATGTTGTTGTGTGATGGTTGTTTTCCACTGATATTAAAGTTTCAGAAAGCTCACAACGTACATTCCGTATTCTACGGGAACATTTCTCTAATGTTGAATTAATCGATATCACCACTCGGATCGTCGATAACAATCCTAGATTATGTAATCAATTGACAAAAAATTCAAGGTTCCAAGGAAATAATTCACTTGAGATGTATCTACAGAAGATTTTCCTTCTTAAATGCATGTGTCAAAATATGTAATCAATTGGGAGGACGTTTGTCATTCTAAATTTAATTTAAATCTACACTGTGCATTTGATTTTGAATAGGCAGTATAGGTTACAAAATATCATATTTTCGAATCTGTTTCCTTTCACATCACGAACAACCAACGAAGACGGTGCTTATTAAACCAAGGATCGTGGTTAGTTGGGGGTCGCAACTTTCTGAGCGTAATTTAGCCGTGCCAGTATCTGCTGGTTGTTGTTTAGAAAACTATATTCGTCCTTGTAGGGGCCTAAATACCCGTGGCCATGGACTCCTACATCGTGGTAAATATCTAACCTACTCTTAGTTGCATCATTCTATGGTATGGGCTACTGTTGAATATTCTTTTAAGGCTTACGCAAGTATGCACCGAATAATGGCTGATCGGGGATATGGGTTGGTCGACTTCTGGTGTTAATCAGTGAAGAAGTGTGTCAAAAACTTTATAGACGCTTATGTAAATTAGATGGTAATAGAGCAACTGCCAATTTTTTTTATTTGGAGTTATGATTTAGCAATGAAGAAAAAGCGTCCCCTTAAGAGTTGATGTCGAACTTTGTGATTCTAATTTAGCTCATTTAAATAACATAAACGTTGATTATCATATCCTTTATGCTGTTTTTTCACAAATTACCGATGCTATTTTTAACGATTATGTACATAAACGGAAACATGGAGTGTCGCAAGCAGGCATTAAAACCGGAAGAGGTGGTAATAAACTAAGAACTTAATCCACCTTTAAATATGAATTTGGTTGTGAATTGTATGTAAATTGCAGCATGCCTCGCAATATAGAAGGGCACTGGTTCTTTTTAGCTGTGATGTAGCTCCTAAGTGTTGAAACTGGGAGATATATTTTGGGTGTCTTTTATCAGAAAGAATTTGTTTCTATTGTAAAGATTTTATTGAAGATGAAAGACACGTTTTACTGCAATGTCCATTATATCACGTCGAACGTTTTAACCTTTTAAACAAGTGTACCCAATTTGAAAAAGGCTTCATGTCCTTTTACGATCAAAATAAGGTTCGTTTTATACTGGCATACCCTGGACTGTTCTTTTTAACTGCCCACACCTGCCATAATATCTAAAACAACGTGCTGCCAATTTGTATTTTCCTACTTGATATATATTTTATTGTAATTGTTTACGGTTTTACGGTCCGTCTGTCTGTCTGTCTATCTCTGTCTCATATATAACTGAAATACTGTTTAAAGCAGCGTTTAGACCAAACTCAATTGGCTGGTTATGGATCTATTCTGCTTTTGACTCTGGGGTGGTCAATCAATCCAACTGACCCCTGTGTATGTTGTAATCTGACGACATAACTGGTGTACTGACTTTTAATACGTTTGATATCATTACTGTCTTGACGGTGACCGCCTCCGTAGTGTAATGGATAAGCGTTCTGCCCGGAGATGTGAGATCGATGGTCCGATCTCCGGCGCAGCACACCAAAAGACGTTAACAGATGGTACTTGTAACCCTGTCTGGCGCTCGGCATTCAGGGAATAAAACAAGGATTGGTCGGCTCAAAGGAAATATTGGTGAGTGAGTGAGTGAGTATGGTTTTACACCGCTTTTAGCAATATTCCAGCAATATCACGGCGGGGGACACCAGAAATGGGCTTCACACATTGCACCCATGTCGGAATCGAACCCGGGTCTTCGGCGTGACGAGAGAACGCTTTAACCACTAGGCTACCCGACCGCCCACTCAAAAGCAATATAGTGTGTCTGAGTGGGAATCCATTAAACCGCGGCATTGTATCTCGAATGCTAGAATTATAAACCCTGCATTTGTCCGGACTAATACAAGTAGCCCCGAATGTTCACTATCTGGCATTTGCCGATGTGATGCAGCGTCCTAACGCCAACGCTGACATTTTGATACCATGAAATGTAACATGTTGGTTTAACTTCCAATTGTCTTTACATTTGTCAATGTATTGAACCCTTCGGCGTTACCGTTATGATTCATCATAGCGTGTCACCTGCATAATCCATAAAGCGCTTCTGATACAACTGATTTAATAAGTAATTACGCTTTCATGGAAGCTTCACCGCCGATCCCGTAAATATAACATGTTTATACAAACAGGAAATTTCTCGACACCTAACAGCCGTCTTCCCTTATGATGTTAGATATATACCAAATGAACTATAGGGTTACCATAGAAACGAAAAAATATTTTTACACTTATTGCGTTAGAGCCATTCAAATGTATGGTTATGATATACCGCTGAGCATCTTTGGGTCAGATGGGGTTAAGCTGTCGTCGTTTGTTGTTCCAGGGCAATTTGTATTATAGTTTTATCATATTGATTCTGGAGCTATTGAATCGATACCGACTTTATTGATGTTTCTTCCGTACTTCTAGCGGTTTGAGAGTAAACAGCAGACTTGCATGGACGGTAAAATGGGACTTTTATGTAAACGTAAAAATCTGTAATGCACGACGGATCGAAGAAGTGTGACATTAACAAGAAGGCGTTTATGTTTAAACCACGTTTTGCAAGGCAAGAAGTTCAATATACGTGATTTTCCTCTTGTTACCATGTAGTTGTCCGTGTTTACGTCACCGCCAGGCAACGGTGTTTTTTTCGTCTTAAATTAAAGCGGATTTGCTTTTCGTAAACGCATACATGCAAATATACTATCTGCATTTACTCAGATCAATAAATTTGAGAAGCACTTTAAAGCTATTATTATCATGGCGATATACGAGTGTAAGGAAAGCGGGTATTTGGGTTGCACTCTATCTATTGTTTATGTGAAAGGTTTTGTCGATGATGAGATACTTTTTACTGTTAATGTAAACTAATACATCAGGTTTCATAGTGTCGACACAACACGAAGACATACATTACCACCTGAACATCATCGTGGTATTGTGAGTAGAACATGGTTTGTCAACATCAACCACGATTACGAATACGCACTTATTACGTACTTGTGACATTCTACATTTCGTTACTACGTAACTATCGCCTACTACATATTGCCCAACCTCAACCAGAGTTTCATATTATTGATTTCTTTATCTGGAGACAGTGCCAGAACGCATGCTGTATGGCACACACTTCCTCTCTGATTCTCATCAAGAACATTATGACACAAACACCTGCTGTATGACACACACTTACTCTCTGATTCTCATCAAGAACATTATGACACAAACACCTGCTGTATGACACACACTTACTCTCTGATTCTCATCAAGAACATTATGACACAAACACCTGCTGTATGACACACACTTACTCTCTGATTCTCATCAAGAACATTATGACACAAACACCTGCTGTATGACACACACTTACTCTCTGATTCTCATCAAGAACATTATGACACAAACACCTGCTGTATGACACACACTTACTCTCTGATTCTCATCAAGAACATTATGACACAAACACCTGCTGTATGACACACACTTACTCTCTGATTCTCATCAAGAACATTATGACACAAACACCTGCTGTATGACACACACTTCCTCTCTGATTCTCATCAAGAACATTATGACACAAACACCTGCTGTATGACACACACTTACTCTCTGATTCTCATCAAGAACATTATGACACAAACACATGCTGTATGACACACACTTACTCTCTGATTCTCATCAAGAACATTATGACACAAATACCTGCTGTTGGACACACACTTCCTCTCTGATTCTCATCAAGAACATTATGACACAAACACCTGCTGTTGGACACACACTTACTCTTTGATTCTCATCAAGAACATTATGACACAAACACCTGCTGTTGGACACACACTTACTCTTTGATTCTCATCCAGAACATTATGACACACACACCTGCTGTTGGACACACACTTACTCTTTGATTCTCATCAAGAACATTATGACACAAACACCTGCTGTTGGACACACACTTACTCTCTGATTCTCATCAAGAACATTATGACACAAACACCTGCTGTTGGATACACACTTACTCTCTGATTCGTGAGTCTCTTCCAGAACAATATGACACTAACACCTGCTGTTGGACACACACTTCCTCTCTGATTCGTGAGTCTCTTCCAGAACAATATGACACTAACACCTGCTGTTGGACACACACTTACTCTCTGATTCGTGAGTCTCTTCCAGAACAATATGACACTAACACCTGCTGTTGGACACACACTTCCTCTCTGATTCGTGAGTCTCTTCCAGAACAATATGACACTAACACCTGCTGTTGGACACACACTTACTCTCTGATTCGTGAGTCTCTTCCAGAACATTATGACACAAACACCTGCTGTTGGACACACACTTACTCTCTGATTCTCATCAAGAACATTATGACACAAACACCTGCTGTTGGACACACACTTACTCTCTGATTCTCATCAAGAACATTATGACACAAACACCTGCTGTTGGACACACACTTACTCTCTGATTCTCATCAAGAACATTATGACACACACACCTGCTGTATGGCACACACTTCCTCTCTGATTCTCATCAAGAACATTATGACACAAACACCTGCTGTTGGACACACACTTACTCTCTGATTCTCATCAAGAACATTATGACACAAACACCTGCTGTTGGATACACACTTACTCTCTGATTCGTGAGTCTCTTCCAGAACAATATGACACTAACACCTGCTGTTGGACACACACTTCCTCTCTGATTCGTGAGTCTCTTCCAGAACAATATGACACTAACACCTGCTGTTGGACACACACTTACTCTCTGATTCGTGAGTCTCTTCCAGAACAATATGACACTAACACCTGCTGTTGGACACACACTTCCTCTCTGATTCGTGAGTCTCTTCCAGAACAATATGACACTAACACCTGCTGTTGGACACACACTTACTCTCTGATTCGTGAGTCTCTTCCAGAACATTATGACACAAACACCTGCTGTTGGACATACACTTTCTCTCAGATTCGAGAGGCTTTTTCAGAACATTATGACACTACCACCTGCTGTTGGACACACATGCTGTCAGTTTTAAAGGTCTTCATCGGAACATTATGACACTACCACCTGCTGTATGACACACACTTACTCTCTGAGTCTTCCAGACCATTATGACACTACCACCTGCTGTATGACACACACTTACTCTCTGAGTCTTCCAGACCATTATGACACTACCACCTGCTGTATGACACACACTTACTCTCTGAGTCTTCCAGACCATTATGACACCACCACCTGCTGTATGACACACACTTACTCTCTGAGTCTTCCAGAACATTATGACACCACCACCTGCTGTATGACACACACTTACTCTCTGGGTCTTCCAGAACATTATGACACTACCACCTGCTGTTGGACACACACTTACTCTCTGAGTCTTCCAGAACATTATGACACCACCACCTGCTGTATGACACACACTTACTCTCTGGGTCTTCCAGAACATTATGACACTACCACCTGCTGTTGGACACACACTTACTATCTGGTTCAGGGGTCTCTACAGGTGCAGGTTGTGACTTGGCAGCGGCAGCGGGCGCCGGGGAGGGGCGAGGGGTCATCCGAGCCTGGCGTTTCTGCTCCCTCTTGGTATTGACCATGTCCAGTTGACGCCGCCTCTCTTCCTTCAATTTCTCGTTCTTCCCGTGCAGGTCACTCAGCAGCTGTTCCGTCTCAATCTGCTGGGCCTTCAATAACCGATGTCATGGTTACATCGAGGACACATGCAATCAAAATGTGTTCTAGGTCTCATTTAATTTCTTACAAACATTTATAATACGTACATTGAGGATGGGTAGCGAGTTGTAACATTTATGACAAATGGCCTTTGCATAAACTGCCAAAATCATATCACTTTAATATAAAATCGATATGAACGGTTTTTACAGATAAAAATAAGGATGGGGATCGTTTTACCTAGCGATTTTAGTGCTATAGTATACATTTCCATAGGCCAACGATAGTCGTAGTGAAAAAATCGCTTTGAGGTACAACCCTGGAGGTATATTGTTATTAGGAATTTCGTGTTAAGATGTGTCAACCAGTACACACAGAAGGGAAAACCGGGACTGGATAACTGACCCCTCTGAATAGGTATGAGCGGATCATTGTTTCCCCAGAGGTGATAGGTATGATATACCGAGCAAAGGGAACGTTTGCCTAGAAATCAAACGGCAATAAATTTCAAAATGCAAATATGATATAAGTGCTGTAAGATGACCTGAAATATCAGTTTCCCCTTCAATAAATCGGCGGTTTGGCGGGTAAGCCAGCTACGCGAGTGTCAACATGTGGTGCACAATAGCAAGATGGCACAACCACGTGGGCGTATTACGCACGTGCAGCACGTGCACTTTCATATCCACTGAATGAACTTTGCCAAGTCACTTGGAGAGCCTTCTCCTCTGTGTGTACCGGTACTAAGCAAGAAGCTACAGACCTAACTTGCTACACTTACGGCTGTTATGAAAAAGAACACAAAGATATACAAACCGATTTCTGTCCCTCATCTATGGACAGGCTGATAGGTGAGTTTGGTAGTTCCATACTTTCTGTGACGCACTCCGACACAGTGGTGATACGGGAGCCCTGTAGACTTCGGTTCCATCGATCCTCAGCTGCTGTCTTAGGTTTGTAGCTCGCTCCTATATTTTTATTAGCGTCGGTAGAAGGTTCTTCTTTCTTCTTCACATCTTCTATGACACTGAATTCCCTTTTATTTTTCTTTCTGTTCGCAACGTTAATTGTCAATTTTTTTATAAAGTCTGTTGCTCTCTGATTTTTTAGCAGCAGCTTCCGCTGTAGTTCCTTCCGCTTCTTCTCGGGTAACCGCACCCTTGATTGCGCATGCGCGTAATAAAGAGTAAAGTTATTGACCACGATTGGGACCGTGAAGGCAACTGTTAACACCCCACACAACACACACATAAACCCGATGATGTACCCTCCTTCTGAGACTGGTACCTTGTCACCATAACCAACCGTCGTCATGGTTACTAGAGCCCACCAGAAACCAATAGGGATATTATTGAATGTTGCATTTTCCGCATAATATATTATGCTGGCGAATATTAGAACCCCGCTAAATAGGAATATAACCATGAGACAAAGTTCTTTTGTGCTCACTTTAATAGTGTAGACTAAAATCTTGAAAGCAGTGTAGTGTTTCATTAGTTTGAAGATCCGCAGGACTCGTACGATTCTTAAAGCCAGGACGGACTTGAGAAAATGGCTGGCAGAATCTGCAGGGTTGATGGTCTTGATTGTGATGGCGATGAAATGCGGAAGGAGACACAAAATATCGATGACGTTAAGAGGCTGGCGTATGAATACCAGCTTCCTCGGAGCAAAGAACAGTCGCATGAGATACTCAAATGTGAAGAAAGCCGCACACAAGTAGTCCATGTACTTCATGGCGTCATGAGGTTCGGTGAGTGTACTGGGGAGTTCGTCCACCTTGACCTTGCAGCAGCATGCCCCGTCCCCCCTGCTGGTGACCTCCAATGATGTTGTGTTGGGGAGAGTCACCCCTGGGAGCGGCACTCGGAACCAGGAATGGGTCTCAAGGCAGAACACGGCGATAGACAGAACTACGAAGAACATTGATACGACCGCATACACCTGCAAAAGACAGGATGGAATTAGTTTATTTGTTGTAATCAGCACGCGAAACTTTATGGATGACATTTTGAGGATGCGACCTAATTTTTTCAACTTACCCATTCGCTTTAATCAACTTATAAGGAGGGGCTGCCCTTTACTGAACGGAACTTGAAGTTTAAAGGATTCGAAGGAAACTTCAATTTCAACTTTTTAAGTTAAATGCCTCAAGATAAATAAACGGATAGAAAATATCAGAACATGAAAAGGGATAAAATGCAACATTTATATGTTCCCCTCTTTAGAATGAAAGCATATAGCTGTCCTGACATTCACCAAACGGCGTGGAGAGAAAATACGTGTAAGGATTGGGTTGTATGTACTTTTCCAACTGTGAGTCATTATACACAACATGTAGGCTTAACATTGCCTTAGATAGTCGTAGCGCTAAGATTGATTTGTGAAACCTGGTCTTGGGCAGATGTCCGGGAGAAATACGTAAACTTTAAAAAATCTATGTTCATGAATATGCAATGCTGTTGGAGAATAACACCTTTGCCCATCGTGATGACGCGGGGTCCTCCAGGAACATCCAAATCCGTTTCTTGAATTTCTGCAGTGACGACGGTTTTTCCCCCCACGCCTTCTCGTCTAGTCCCAGGGTGAAGTTCTCGTCAAGGTCCGCCAGAGTGTCTTTATGTTCCTTGAAGCGACTGTAGTTGCCCCAGCAGCATGGCTCTATGTCCAGCTCCGTCAACCCCCAGTACTCCAGCTCCTGAAAAAAGGTCCTATGCGATAATTTGAAAGATAAATATTGTAATTTAGGAGTCATGTCTAATTGCAGGTCTTCTAGCTGTGATTGATAGTCTGATTCGAGGCGGTGATGTACAAATCCGTCGTTATATGTCGTCATATTCGTCATTACATCATATTGATGTACCATCATTAAGTTATGTAGTCTGTTTTGTTCTTGTGGTTAGTTATCGGCCGACCTGTTATGTACTATGGGACGGAATAATAACAGAAGAGAATGTTTGGATATAAAAAGGCCAGTTGTTGAAGGCGGAGACGGGCGCTACACCGAGCAAAGTGAGATAACTCCCAGCAATCAAACTAAGATTACAAGTTATGGTAGATTTATCAGGCGGGCCAATAACCCCATTTAGCTAAATACCACTAAATGACATTAAAGCACCCACCCCATCACGCGCGCACACACACGCTCACACACGCACACACGCACTCACGCACGCACACACACACACACACAGAGGACTACCCGCAAGACTACCCGGACCCGTGGTTAGTCACGTGATATATTGTTTCATGACAAAAAATCCCAATATAATTGCGTGCTTACACGACAATTTTAAATCTCTAATGTTCGCATTTCTTCGTGGCTATGAACACGTCCCTTCTGACTCAAATATGTTTGAACAAAGCTAAAACTTCAGTCAACTTCAGTGTATGCATGACCACATACGTGCATCTAAAAACATTCTGCACGGGCTACTGTCAAACTATTCCCAATCGGACATTTCGTACCTCTCTCTTGACACCAACAGCGGGTACTCGGGTAGGGACGGGTAATGGGGGTGTAGGTACCTGGGTAGTATATTTGGACTCGTCCCAGCCCTAATATATAAACAAGTACATACATACATACATACATACATACATACATACATACATACATACATACATACACACACACACACACACACACACACACACACACGCACGCACGCACGCACGCACGCACGCACGCACGCACGCACGCACGCACGCACGCACGCACGCATGCATGCATGCATACATACACACACACACACACACACACACACACACACACACACACACACACACACATACATACATACATACATACATACATACATACATACATACATACACACCTTACTAACAAACCTTCGGGGAACCTCACTATCGTATGGTCTGTATTTATCATAGGGTTAGGGGCAACACTGTTTCCGTACATATCATCATATTAACAAACTATTGATTTTATTAAACATGCTCACCTTCGGAAATATCAATCGACACCTGCACTACACTACACTACACTACACTACACTACACTACACTACACTACACTACACTACACTACACTACACTACACTACACTACACTACACTACACTACACTACACTATCACTATCACTACACTACACTACACTACACTACACTACACTACACTACACTACACTACACTACACTACACTACACTACACTACACTACACTACACTACACTACACACATGTTGATGGCGGCACGCGTAAAATTGTAATGCTTCACAACAACATGTAATGCCTATTTCCCTATTGTGTTATAAACTTGAGATGAACAAAACCAATATTTCAGAGAGAGGTACCCTAAAATAATGTTATAACTCAACCCTATGTGCATGGCTAATGAAGCTGCTGATCAATGCCCTTGAAGTCAGTTCATGTTAATATTTGACAACATCATCTATTACACAATCCTCGTTATTGCACAACATTAACAAAAGAACGACTTCTATTCCTCAGCTCTCGTGTGTTGTAGTGAGTCATCACTTGTGTCGACCATTTCAAACAGTGGCACAAAGCCTGACCGATAATGTTCTATATGACCCGGGAACTCTGCATCTAGAAGCGATCAATTATTCATTGTGGCAAGATAACAATTGTTATTCTCAGATGAAAGGGAATGTATATATAACGCCTCATTGTAAATGTACGGGAAACATGGTCGGTAATGAACATACTTCCGTAATACTACCGATGACGTCAGATCTCACCAAGTATCAGCCGTCACATCTTTTTTTACTCAAACCCAATCTCATCTAAACCAGATCATTTAGTCCAATACGATAACTCTCTGCATGAACACACGACAATCAGTCCATAGGAGATTGGTTTCTGGTGTCCCCGTGGAACCCAAAAGAAGGTTTCTGAAATGAATCGACTTCGTTTCTTGCTACATTCGATTAAAAATGTCAATCGTACCAAAGGGAAACACACATTGACACAAATATACCATCGAAAACATCCTGTTGGGCTCAGAAACGACAGGGTGTATAAATATATCCACAACACCACTATAGCGCGACCTTTGTTATTTTCCATTGTTAACTGCCCGGTTATGTTCGTTTTCGAGATACAGAAATTAGATATGCTGCTCTGAATGCTACGCTCGTGCCGATAATGAGAAGTCGCAATGCTGACTGGCTGATTACAAAATATACCTGACGCGACCTCCTATGGTATCGTATAGAACTAAAGCAAAACGCATGAACAATTTGATCACTGAAGCGTCCCTGTTGAAACCACATTCCTAATAAGCAAATTAGACAATGTACATATTAAATTGTCCGTTATCTTATTATGTACATCCGCATTCGCTACCGTATGTATTGCACGTTATTAGCCCGCAACAGTATGTCTTTTACATAGTTAGGTATCTTTTAGCATTAGATTCTAGTACATGTTACTGTCATTATCGAACATCAATCAAGTTGTAAAATAACTGAAAATGTCCGTCTGTTGACAAATTGCATGATCAACTCAGTCACACTACAAATTACCTAAACATATATATTATTGACTTATTAGTTCTACTTGTGAAAAATAGACTGTCAATAATAAGTATGAAACACGGTGTTTAGCTTAAACTGACGATACTACACAGTAAATAATGAAACAGAAGTTTAATTCCTACCAGCATATTCAATCAATCATACTAAATACAACAATGAAACCTACAAGTAATTTATATTGTGAATAAGTGAAGTGAATTGAGACTGTAATGTAACCGGATTGAAAACTATAATATTGTCCTTAACATCATCGGTAGCAACACTTGTAAATAGTTCCACGGTGGAAAAGTAATTGATTAAGTGGGAGAGAGTGTATCATTCTGTGTCCCTGACTGACACCACCCCAAATTGATGCTATGTTGCTTAAGACGTTTACAATGGGACTTTGTCTTTCCGTTCATTTTCAAACATACTTTCCAGCAGAACCTATAGTCACCGGTGTAGCGAAAAGTGAATGCTAATGTCCAAGTTTTATCTCCAGATAAATGGATAAATCATTGGAAATGGTGACAACCGGAGTAAAGATTTAAAAAATCAACTCTTTCTATCCGAAATTTGTTATTTGCAGAATCAATAAAGTTAATTTCCACTGCCAGAGGATCAGCAAGGCTAAATAAAATACTTACAGAAAACATTTGTTGTTCATTAAATGCAGGCCGCCATCTGCCTGCGGGACTCATCCTCAACAGTTACAATTCAAATAAACAAAGACATCGCCATGAATCTGTTTGCTTTTATTTCAAACGTTTCAAATTAAATTGCCAAAATGGGATTTAAAACCAATTTCCAACCAATGCACATACCAGTAAATAGTTTCGTTATTTACACATATTTCCATGATAATCAAATAAATATAAACTAAATCAATCAAATGTCATTTATAACAAACGTTGTACTTTTAGACAAATAATATTATTCATGAATTCCATGGCATTACAATGCAATGAAATTAATGCAAATGTTGTTTTTTACGAGTGCATTTATGTTGGTGTGTGTGTGTGTGTGTGTGTGTGTGTGTGTGTGTGTGTGTGTGTGTGTGTGTGTGTGTGTGTGTGTGTGTGTGTGTGTGTGTGTGTGTGTGTGTGTGTGTGTGTGTGTGTGTGTGTGTGTGTGTGTGTGTGTGTGTGTGTGTGTGTGTGTGTGTGTGTGTGTGTGTGACATCTCCTCGACTTGAAGGTCGTGATTCACAGTTTGCAGGTGCATGCATAGCGGACAATTTGGGTATTTGTGTGTTTGTTGGGAGCATGATGCTCACGCACGTCATTGTTTGACTCTCAAGTGCTCACTTTTTCTTAATCGTGCATTACGCCTACGCAATGCTGCAAACGGCTTGCTGCAAACACGAATGGCACAAACGAACCGCTAGATATTTAATGTTCATCGAAACACAATATCGTTGCCTACAGCAGGACAACACTCATGACTTTCCACGGGCCGGTCGTCCACGTGTGACGTTACGCCAATATAACAGGCATATTCGGATGGTGCATCGATACCAAACTGCCACATTAACAGCTCGGACACTTCTGAATTGAGCCGTATGCAACCGGTTCAGGCAGCACTACATCCGGCTCCGACGTCCAGAGATGCGCTAAATCTTGCTTCCACGTCACCAAGATTATGTTTTACCCTTTGTGCTAGACTAACATTTAGTCTATGAAATCTTATATTACACAATACCCTTCTCGACTCTAAAATTAACAAATAATTTTCCCAATACTAATTTCAAGGACTTAACGTCATGTTGCAGCCGGATAACGCCCGCCCATATTGATACTGTGCACGTGTTGTGACATATATTTTAAGGCAGCATAATATTGCTGTACTGCCATGACCGGCTGTGTCTCCAGACCTCAGTCCGACAGACAGGACATTTCTGGGATGGGATTAAAAACGCCTACGACAAGGATCGGTAAAGCTGGCTCAGTTGGGCCAATCTCTTGTTGACATTTTGGACATCATCCCAAGGCTTTTTTCAATCATCTGGTGTTCTCAATGCGCTGCTGCTGCCTCGCCTATAGCAATGCAAATGTTGGTCACACGCAATATTGATATTGTTAATTGTCTCTCTGCCTCCCGTATCAAGGTATTGGTTTTGTTTATTAATTTGTTATTATAACGTCTTGATAAGACAAGTGACCAAATAACGTAGCTATTTTCAGTAACATAATATTTACACCACTTTATACGAAGGACAGTTTTTCCGTTTTAATATATGTTTCATACAAGGCCACTTTGTTACTGACAGGATGTAGCTTAACCACATTATCCTTTCAGTGATTCCCCAGGGGCATTTATTATATCACAAATATTTTATTATGATATTAATCAGCTAATATAAAAAAACGATACTTAGCTTTGGTTAGCCAAACATCCAGTTCCCTTCCACTGATTTCCCCACCTCGACTAGAAATATAGGAGATCAGTGAGACCGCCTCTTTTGTTTCATATCTAGATCTATGCATACAGACCCAGAGTGACAAAACACTCTCAAAAAGACTGCATCACAAGAGGGATGAATTCAACTTTCCAAGAGCCAACTGTCCCTTCATGTCGAGCAATATTCCAGCAGCTCCAGCCTTTGGTGTTAACATCTCACAACTTTAGAGATACAATCAAGCATGCTCATTCTATCAAGATTTCAAAAGAGCGTCATACGACTCTTGATCAGAAGTTGTTTGATCAAGGTTGCAACATTCAATGCTTCAGTGAAGCTTTCTAAAAGTTTTATGGAAGACATGTGGAGGACATTTCCAAATTCGACGCGTCAGTGACAAACATGATGTCCGAGGTAATTCCCTAGTTTGACTTGATCCATATGTTCCCGTGCTTTTACAGGTGAACAATTGACTTGCATTTGCATGCGTTTGTTATGGGTGCCATCGGTGGGACAGGACTATTTGATAGTGATTCATAAACACATTCTCATGATATAGTCGGCATCGTACAATCGACTCTGCTTTATGTAGAGATTTCTATTGGATATGGAAAGGGTTTTGTCGCTTTATTTACAAGTTCGAATAACAGATCATACGATATTTATTTAGGTGACGAAATAGAAAGGCGTATGTGAACAGCATTTTCATGGTATAAATCCCAAACATGCAGTAGCTTTGGAGAACAACATGTGAACATTTGAAACAATCTGAAGTTTTGGAATTGTGTGATTACTCTGACTCGGGCAATAAGTTCATGGGTGATAATTAATGATTACTAACCTTATTGATTGCACAATCCCCTTTATTTTGGTAAACTATTGAAGTAGCGATGTTTATACTGAGATATCCAATGTCAACCATTGCAGACTTTCTTGAAGGCAACACTTCAACAGTGTAACATTGCAATACTTCTACGATCCATCATTTACAACACTTCAACAGTGTAACATTGCAATACTTCTACGATCCATCATTTACAACACTTCAACAGTGTAACATTGCAATACTTCTACGATCCATCATTTACAACACTTCAACAGTGTAACATTGCAATACTTCTACGATCCATAATTTACAACACTTCAACAGTGTAACATTGCAATACTTCTACGATCCATCATTTACAACACTTCAATAGTGCAACATAACAACACTTCAAAGGTTCAACCGTCATACCAAAAGACGTTACACGATGGTACTTGTTGTTACCCTGTCTGGCGCTCGGCATTCAGGGCCAAAACCAAGGACTGGTCGGCTCAGTGGACTAGCACTATAAAGTCGGCATCAGTGCAAGCAGCCACTCACACACGAACACACACACACGCGCGCGCGCAGACACACACACATACACACACTAATTAATATTAACACTCATATGTTCATGCCAACTGTAACGGTATTCCCATGGGTTGAAGGACATTTTAGTGATTGACACACGTGCATGCACCTCGCCATATAAGTGCAATAATCTTGGAAGCGACGTTAAACCCCATTAGCTCACCTCAATAGTTCAACATTACAACAGTATAACATTGCACTTCTACAATCCACCATTGCAACAGTTCAATAGTGCACCATAACAACACTTCAACAATGTTTCTCCCGATTTGTTCAAGGCTCTGTTTCAACATATCACAATTTGTTGCTAGGAAGAAAACCTAAGTTCAGTTGAAGTCAAAATAGAAACCATTTAAACAGTGTAATCTATTCTACTTGTAATGGAAGACGCGATGGATTGGTTGTGTTAGTGGTTATCGTGGTAGTGGTGCATGAAGTGGTGATGATGGGGTAGTGGGGGCTGATCGATGGGCTGCACACACAGTTCCCATGTGGTGAATTGCACGGTGGCTATGGACGTAGTACTGGTATCTTTGTAAAATTAACCATCGTCGTAGTAGTTATGGTGATAGTGGCTATGATAATGGTTGTGGTGGTAGTTGTCGTAGTGGTATATACTATGGTCATTGCAGGAGTGGTAGTGTTGATAGTGTTGTAGTTAGGGCGTGGTAGTAGTTGTTGTGATGATAGTGGTTATGATGGTGGTAGGTGGTAGTCTTGTGAGGCGTCGTAGTGGCTTGGTTATAGTGGCTATGCTCATAGTAGTGGTGGTAGTGGTGGTAGTGGTAGCCTTATAAAGCTTTGTTATAATGGTATGGTCATAGTGGCCATGTTTGTGGTTTTGTTTGTTTGTTTGTTGTCGAACGCCGAACTCAGAAATATTCTAACTATATGGCGGCAGTCTGTAAATAATCACGTCAGGACAAGACAATCCAGTGATTACAATCATGAGCATCGATCCACGCCATTAGGATACGATGGCATGCATCAACAAAGTCAGCGAGCCTGACCACCCGATCCCGTTAGTTGCCCTTTACCACAAGCATTGTCGCCTTTTACAGCAAGCATGGGTTGCTCAAGACCTATTCTACCCCGGATCTTCACGGGTTTGAAGTGGCTGTAGTGGCTGTAGTAGGACTTGTGAAGCGTTGTCGTAGTGATATGGTTAAACTTGCTATTATCGTGATATCGGTAGCGTTGTAAAGTGTTGTCGTAATGGTTGTGGTCATAGTTGCTTTGGTGGTGGTAGTGGTGGTAGAGGAAGCCATGTACACCGTCGTGGTAGTGGTAATGAGGGTGGTAGTTTAAGTGGAGGTAATGTGTGTTATGTAGCCATGAAAACCCAGATTCAAAACATCTTCTGGATGGCTACACAACAACAGCTGTATGTATCGACTTCCTCTGCCCACTTCACAACCAGTTCGTTAAGGATGCTTCTCTTAGTTGTTGTGAATATTTAAACACTGCAATAGATTATGTATTATTAATGTGGGACGTTTCCGCCAAAGAAATTAATAGTCGTCTCACCGACACACGCACCATTGACAGTAAATTGACTGTTTTGCGTACATCATATTTCACTTTGCTCTAAAGCAGTAAACAATTGACCTGACTATGCCTCGGGCTTTGGGGAACAATTCATCCAGAAAAGACTTTTACAGCCGAAGCCATTCATCTAATCAATCATGTCAAGTAAAGGAATCACCGGTTTCCTCAATGGTGGTCTGGTTTGACAGAAACTACACTTGACCATATTTGGGTCCAACTCGGAAAAACAAAGATAGAAAAAGTTCGACTTATATTGGACACAAACAACGTCATCAATACCTTGGACTTCGGAAGATTATTATATAAGAAAAGTTCATGATTTACTTACAATGAAGCGTTTGTGTAATTAAGATAGGGATAATGCGAGTTATGTTCTCATATATTTCAGACAAGAAAAAGACGATGTGAACAGATTATTCAAAATATATGTAATTCGGTTCTTAGAATATATTTGTTTACCAATGACAAAGACGGTCAGTTCATCGAATTCGTGGTGTCGGCATATGATTTAAGTTAAATATATGTAAGACTGTATGGTTTCTTTCCAACTAATGTGCATTTCAGGATCCGAAGGAGTGAAAGTAGTCTTTATGGTAAGACTAGCTGCATACAATGTAAATGAGAGGCTTGCCTGGCGAGCTTTGCTGATATTTTTGGTAATTGTATTTTCAGCCGCGTTCATTATTGATCCTATTAACCCCTATAACTAGCGGAAACAGAACCCATTTAAAGATGTAAGAAACTAACAGAAGTTTCAAAGAGTAAACAAATGCTTCAAACGATTCATCGACAAAACTGTACCGACGGTACTTGCAAACATTTCTAATGTAACGTGAATATTTTTGAACGGTCATTACATAGATATGAATATTAAGACATGAATTTTACATGGTTGTATTACACTGATTATACGAATCTCATTTTTTTCAAGTTCCACTATAATTTTGATTATTGCAGTCGTGTAATGTTATTTCTCCGGTATGAATTTTGTTCCTCGGCAACCTGTGCTGGTCGTATGACACCCCTTTTCCTGACTGCCCGTGACGATCCGGGATGGAATAGGTCTTCAGCAACCCATGCCTGTCGTAAGAGGCGACTAACGGGATCGGGTGATCAGGCTCGTTGACTTGGTTGATGCATGTCATCGTATTCCAGCAGAATTGATCGATGATCATCTATGTTAATCACTGGATTGTCAGTATTTACAGACCCCGTCATAAAGCTGGAATTGTGCAGTGTTAAACAACAAACAAACGACACTACTGTGACCTTCACTGCTGAATGACTCGATTATCATCTTAATACAAAGATTCGATTATCGTCAAAGTACAATGGTTCCATAATCTTAAAGCAAAGTTTCGTTTAATATCTGAACACAAAGGTTGTTTTCCCATCTGAACACATAGACTTGAATACCTTCTTAATATAGAGAAATGACTATCTAAACGCAAACTTGTCCTTTAAATGCAAAGACAACATTATCATCGAAATACAGAACTTGATTCTCATCTCATACAAAGTTTCAACTACCATCTTGAAACAATAAATATTTATCCATCACTCATTTCTGGAACAGTTTGTAAAAAGTAATCTGTGGCTGGGTAATTTTGTATAAAAATTAAGTTTTTCAATGAAGACTCATTTCAGAACTGAATTTGCAACATCATGACCCTTATGTTTGATATTTTGCATTTGCGCTGAAGAAAGGAACATTTTGATTCGCAAAGATACGATTCTTAGATAATCAACAGCAGTTGTGTATCAGCGATATGTTTTTTAGATTAACAAATTATATATTTTAAATAAAATCAAGTGAAATAAATCTTGGACTGCTGACTAAGTGTCATAACAATTCATTTTTTATATCGCTGACTTATGATCAGATATTTTCAATTGAAAATCACACATATGATAAAATCAACTGCGAGGTATAGTTTCTTTTGCTCGTCGGTTTAAAGCAAGTATACAAATTGAATCAGTTACACAATAAATGAAGGGAAGATCAGAATTTGTAAATGGTATCCAGCCTTGAACTGAAAATTGCTGCACATTTTTAGTGAAAAAATATTTGACATCAAGTTTGATATGTGATGTAAAGTGTGGAATTGGTGTTGTGATTCTATTTTTGAATATTAGTTGCTTAAAGAGTGTCAAGACCACATTAAAAGGATCGTTGTTCCTCTAGGGGCTCCGAGCAAAATGGGTTGTTTGGTAAGTTGTGTTCTTACATCTGTTATTGTAAAAAATGTACAGTTCGTGCCAGATTACTCTGCTACAGTCGGAAAATATCTCCGGAGCCTTTTCTGCATTACTTGAACAAATGCAAGCATTATTATCTGTTCTTCACATTTGGTAAAGGGTAGTATATATTAGGTAAAATGAGTTGCAAGATTATATACTGGAACCATTGTAAACATTGTGAACATCGGAACGGTACATATGGTTATAGAGAGGCCAGATTTGGAAACACATCTTATTGTCGAGCATGACCTCCGATTTTCTACCATGTTGATTACTTAATGTTCTGTAGTAATTTTGGAATACCTTTCGATATTTTCAATAGATAATATATGAAAATAGGCAAAACCAACCCTTCATGTTTTATGAGATTAAGGCTAAAAGTTAGTTTTTAATTTATACTTATTCAGAAAACTTTGACTGATCAAGAATTCTCCTGATGTATCTAGAATATCTTTCATATATCGTATTCCCTTTTCTTTCCATTTGGGTAGCAGATTACTCTGCCATCTACGAAAGCCTAATATTGCCATTTTGGTAGCAAAATTTCATTTGTTTTTAAATCGATGTTTCGGGTATTTGTCTCGCTATTTTGATTTATTATTATTTTTCGAAATTTCGATTTTTTTCTCGTTACTTCGAATATAAACGCTAATAAACGGAGGAACAAAAGAAACTATACCTCTCAGCTGATTTTATAATACGTTGGATTTTCAATTTAAAATATCTTAAGTTAACGATATTATGTCCAAAACATGAACTGCACTGCCGCTTGTCAGCACTTAAAGAATACTTCTTCATGGTTTTTTTATGTTTTTAAATATACTTTGATTACATTTTATAATCTGTTCTAGGAATGAGTTATGGTTAAGTCTACATAATGACATTTGATAACAGTTCTTTCAATTTTCAATTACATAAAACACACACTCGGTATACTTTCGTTTGCTCCTCAGTTTAGTTTCCACCGTGTTTAGACTGGCTCTCCGACCAGAGACCCTGTCCACTCGACCACGTGGGCGGTTCAACTGTGACGAAGCAAAAGCCCTAACGGCTGATGACTCAAAACTCTTTACATATTTCCAGACAGTATATCCCTCACGCAAGCTAGCCATCCACATTACTTTGTATATCTTTCTTTTACGCTATTTACCTGTCACTAACATGCGTCATTACTACCATTGTTGCCATAGCACGATGACAAGGATACGGGATTACACTGTGTGAAGGGCGCTGCCGCCTTCAGTATATATACTCCTCGGGGTCAACTTCAGTCCCACAGAGTGCAGTGTTCACTACACGTTCACGACGCAGCCAAGCAGCCTCTGTCATCTTCGAGAACCATAAATATCAAATTAATCTGATATCTTTATATTTTCCATCAGTATAATATGATCAATGGGGTAAACAATATAAATAGAAAGACGATTGCTAATTAACGCATGTGGCCATCTGTTGATCATCGCCATGGTAACATCAGTTACGACAACGCGGGGTCTAGTCTGTTGTAGTGGTGTTTGATCTCTTACATTGATGCTCGATCTGAACAGCTCCCCCGACGTTGGATCTAGTCTGCTTCAGTGGTGTTAAAATTACTCTGGTATTATGGTGCTAGATGTAATCTGTTACAATGATGCTAGATCTATGTACGTTACATGTGCGCTAGTTATAGTCTGTTACAGTGATGCTATCTACTATTTTACAATGATGCTAGATCCACTCTGTTGCAGTGAAAATAGATCCAGTTTGTTACAGTGGTGCTCTTTCCAGTCTGTTGCAGTGGTGAGAGATCCAGTTAGTTACAGTAATACTAGACCTAGTCTGTTACAGTGATGCTAGATCTAGTATGTTACAGTGATGCTAGATCTAGTATGTTACTGTGATGCTAGATCCAGTCTGTTACTGTGATGCTAGATCTAGTATATTTCTGTGATACAAATTCCAGTCTGTTACAGTGGGGCGGATAGGACTGTTGCAGTGGTGCTAGATGTAGTCTGCTACAGTGTTGCTATATCCAGTCTGTTACAGTGATACTAGATCTAGTCTGTTACAGTGATGCTATATCCATTCGGTAACAGTGATGCTAGATCTAGTCTGTTGCAGTGGTGCTATATCCATTCGGTTACAGTGATGCTATATCCAGTCTGTTGCAGTGATGCTACATCCAGTCTGTTACAGTAATGCTATATCAAGTCTGTTACAGTGATGCTAAATCTAGCCTGTAACAGTGATGCTGGATCTAATATGTAACAGTGATGCTAGATCTAGTCTGTTATAGTGATGCTAGATCTAGTCTGTTACAGTGATGCTGGATCTAGTATGTTACAGTGATGCTAGATCTAGTATGTTACAGTGATGCTGGATCTAGTATGTTTCAGTGATGCTAGATCTAGTATGTTACAGTGATGCCAGATCCAGCCTGTTACAGTGATGCTAGATCTAGTCTGTTACAGTGATGCTATATCCAGTCTGTTACAGTGATGCTATATCCAGTCTGTTACAGTGATGCTATATCCAGTCTGTTACAGTGATGCTAGATCTATTCTGTTATAGTGATGCTATATCCAGTCTGTTACAGTGATGCTAGATCTAGTATGTTACAGTGACGATGGATCTAGTCTGTTACAGTGATGCTAGATCTAGTCTGCTACAGTTAAGCTATATCCAGTCTGTTGCAGTGGTGTTATATCAAGTCTGTTACAGTGATGCTAGATCTAGTCTGTTACAGTGATGCTGGATCTAGTATGTTACAGTGATGCTGGATCTAGTATGTTACAGTGATGCTAGATCTAGTCTGTTACAGTTATGCTATATCCAGTCTGTTGCAGTGGTGCTATATCAAGTCTGTTACAGTGATGATATATCCAGTCTGTTACAGTGATGCTAGATCTAGTCTGTTGCAGTGATGCTAGATCTAGTCTGTTATAGTGATGCTAAATCTAGCCTGTAACAGTGATGCTGGATCTAATATGTAACAGTGATGCTAGATCTAGTCTGTTATAGTGATGCTAGATCTAGTCTGTTACAGTGATGCTGGATCTAGTATGTTTCAGTGATGCTAGATCTAGTATGTTACAGTGATGCCAGATCCAGCCTGTTACAGTGATGCTAGATCTAGTCTGTTACATTGATGCTATATCCAGTCTGTTACAGTGATGCTATATCCAGTCTGTTACAGTGATGCTATATCCAGTCTGTTACAGTGATGCTAGATCTAGTCTGTTATAGTGATGCTATATCCAGTCTGTTACAGTGATGCTAGATCTAGTATGTTACAGTGACGCTGGATCTAGTCTGTTACAGTGATGCTGGATCTAGTATGTTACAGTGATGCTAGATCTAGTCCGTTACAGTTATGCTATATCCAGTCTGTTGCAGTGGTGCTATATCAAGTCTGTTACAGTGATGCTAGATCTAGTCTGTTACAGTGATGCTGGATCTAGTATGTTACAGTGATGCTGGATCTAGTATGTTACAGTGATGCTAGATCTAGTCTGTTACAGTTATGCTATATCCAGTCTGTTGCAGTGGTGCTATATCAAGTCTGTTACAGTGATGATATATCCAGTCTGTTACAGTGATGCTAGATCTAGTCTGTTGCAGTGATGCTAGATCTAGTCTGTTACAGTAATGCTATATCCAGTCTGTTACAGTGATGCTAGATCTAGTCTGTTACAGTGATGCTGGATCTGGTATGTAACAGTGATGCTAGATCTAGTCTGTTACAGTAATGCAATATCCAGTCTGTTACGGTGATGCTAGATCTAGTCTGTTACAGTGATGCTGGATCTGGTATGTAACAGTGATGCTAGATCCAGTCTGTTACAGTAATGCAATATCCAGTCTGTTACGGTGATGCTAGATCTAGTCTGTTGCAGTGATGCTAGATCTAGTCTGTTATAGTGATGCTAAATCTAGCCTGTAACAGTGATGCTGGATCTAATATGTAACAGTGATGCTAGATCTAGTCTGTTATAGTGATGCTAGATCTAGTCTGTTACAGTGATGCTGGATCTAGTATGTTTCAGTGATGCTAGATCTAGTATGTTACAGTGATGCCAGATCCAGCCTGTTACAGTGATGCTAGATCTAGTCTGTTACATTGATGCTATATCCAGTCTGTTACAGTGATGCTATATCCAGTCTGTTACAGTGATGCTATATCCAGTCTGTTACAGTGATGCTAGATCTAGTCTGTTATAGTGATGCTATATCCAGTCTGTTACAGTGATGCTAGATCTAGTATGTTACAGTGACGCTGGATCTAGTCTGTTACAGTGATGCTGGATCTAGTATGTTACAGTGATGCTAGATCTAGTCCGTTACAGTTATGCTATATCCAGTCTGTTGCAGTGGTGCTATATCAAGTCTGTTACAGTGATGCTAGATCTAGTCTGTTACAGTGATGCTGGATCTAGTATGTTACAGTGATGCTGGATCTAGTATGTTACAGTGATGCTAGATCTAGTCTGTTACAGTTATGCTATATCCAGTCTGTTGCAGTGGTGCTATATCAAGTCTGTTACAGTGATGATATATCCAGTCTGTTACAGTGATGCTAGATCTAGTCTGTTGCAGTGATGCTATATCCAGTCTGTTACAGTGATGCTATATCCAGTCTGTTACAGTGATGCTATATCCAGTCTGTTACAGTGATGCTAGATCTATTCTGTTATAGTGATGCTATATCCAGTCTGTTACAGTGATGCTAGATCTAGTATGTTACAGTGACGATGGATCTAGTCTGTTACAGTGATGCTAGATCTAGTCTGCTACAGTTAAGCTATATCCAGTCTGTTGCAGTGGTGTTATATCAAGTCTGTTACAGTGATGCTAGATCTAGTCTGTTACAGTGATGCTGGATCTAGTATGTTACAGTGATGCTGGATCTAGTATGTTACAGTGATGCTAGATCTAGTCTGTTACAGTTATGCTATATCCAGTCTGTTGCAGTGGTGCTATATCAAGTCTGTTACAGTGATGATATATCCAGTCTGTTACAGTGATGCTAGATCTAGTCTGTTGCAGTGATGCTAGATCTAGTCTGTTATAGTGATGCTAAATCTAGCCTGTAACAGTGATGCTGGATCTAATATGTAACAGTGATGCTAGATCTAGTCTGTTATAGTGATGCTAGATCTAGTCTGTTACAGTGATGCTGGATCTAGTATGTTTCAGTGATGCTAGATCTAGTATGTTACAGTGATGCCAGATCCAGCCTGTTACAGTGATGCTAGATCTAGTCTGTTACATTGATGCTATATCCAGTCTGTTACAGTGATGCTATATCCAGTCTGTTACAGTGATGCTATATCCAGTCTGTTACAGTGATGCTAGATCTAGTCTGTTATAGTGATGCTATATCCAGTCTGTTACAGTGATGCTAGATCTAGTATGTTACAGTGACGCTGGATCTAGTCTGTTACAGTGATGCTGGATCTAGTATGTTACAGTGATGCTAGATCTAGTCCGTTACAGTTATGCTATATCCAGTCTGTTGCAGTGGTGCTATATCAAGTCTGTTACAGTGATGCTAGATCTAGTCTGTTACAGTGATGCTGGATCTAGTATGTTACAGTGATGCTGGATCTAGTATGTTACAGTGATGCTAGATCTAGTCTGTTACAGTTATGCTATATCCAGTCTGTTGCAGTGGTGCTATATCAAGTCTGTTACAGTGATGATATATCCAGTCTGTTACAGTGATGCTAGATCTAGTCTGTTGCAGTGATGCTAGATCTAGTCTGTTACAGTAATGCTATATCCAGTCTGTTACAGTGATGCTAGATCTAGTCTGTTACAGTGATGCTGGATCTGGTATGTAACAGTGATGCTAGATCTAGTCTGTTACAGTAATGCAATATCCAGTCTGTTACGGTGATGCTAGATCTAGTCTGTTACAGCAGTGTTTGACCTAGTCATTCACAGATGTGGTTTATCTAGTATGTAACCATGCTGGATCTAGTGCATGTAACGACACAACCAGTAATTGAATGCAGTTAGTGACTAGTTGACATAACAACATCGGTTTACCGGCCTGTTACCCCTCATTTCCACTGGCTTTGATATTGTGTAAAAAGTGTCAACATAATTAAGACCTCGTCGATAGGTTGGCGATGTCTGGCAAACATCACAGTGCGCGGGGAAACGAGTGCGCCGGCTAATCGATGGTGAAAGCACTGCGGCTAAATATCAAAAGAATTAGGAGCATTGCAACGATTATTCAATGAAACTTAAAAGGTAGTATAAACATACGTTTGATGCACTTCCCGGTTATGCTAAGCGTACCCCCACCATCCCCCCCCCCCCCCCTCCCCAACACACACACACACACACACACACACACACACACACACACACACACACACACACACACACCCCACACACACACACCAACACACCCCACACACAAACCCGGCTGCTTTATGGGTGCGGGGAGTTTACCTAGCGTTTTTCCCCATACTGTAAGTTTTCCCGGGGTTTGTAAAATCTTCCAGCATTTGTTCAAGTGACGTAAATTCTCGCAGCGTTTGTTCACGTGACGTTAATTTGCCTAGCGTGTGTTCACATGCACTAAGTTCTCCAGACGTTGCATTTCCCTTAGTATGCTTTCTTAACGTGAAGTAAATTTGCCTCACTGATTTGCGCGTGAAGTATTTTCAACTGAGGGATTTCTTTCGATGAAGCTAGCATCCTTTCGGGTTGGTTATACCAAACCTCACTGAATGGTGTTCACGTAAAGTGTAACTCCCCCAAGGGTGTTCACGTGTAGGAAACCCCATGACGGTCGTTATCGTGTATAAAGCCTCCCTGGCGAGTGTTCACGTACAGAGAGCCTCCCTGATGGCTGTTCATGTGTATTAAGCATCCTTTTTAGGGGTGTTCACGTGTAGAAAGCCTCACTGATTGATGTTCAAGTGTAGTAACCCTCACTGGTGGGTGTTCACTTGCAGTCAACCTCCATAGGGAGTGTTCAAGTAATTCGACATTTATTTTCTGTGCTTTCCTGGTGTCAATGCCATCTACATAATGGCTTCTACGCGGGATACAGTAGATGCTGCGCAGGTACTGCTGTAATGAGATTATATAGCCTCGATGTTTTTCGTGGTTGTCCGAATCAATTAGATTCAAGATGTTGACTCCACTCGATATTGCAATATTCCGTTTCAAAACGATTGGCGTTAACTTTTGATCTCCTCCAACAGAACGGTCTGTCATGATTGAGGTGAAGGTTTATCATCGACAAGTGTCATTTAATAAATCAAACAGGGACATTTTCAGGGAGCTAATAACAGATAATTGAGAAACTACTTCGATGCCAAAGGATGATACGCGATACAACGTTTTCCCGCCCGTGGACATATTTCCGCGTGGGCGATGTCGTTCCATACCGTCCACGTTGTCCCCTTGTCAACGCCGAAATAAAGCACGCACTGTATTGATGCCAGGCAAACAAGGACATCTGCATCTTCTTATCGTAAACCCCATCATTCACATTTATACACTGACTTCATATCGGAGTATTTTAGGATATCCGCCGATTTTCAGCTTATTTAGTCACAAAAATAGCACCTGTGACAATGTTGATATATTATAAGAAACAACAGAGCCATCTTCAAAGCTGGGATCGTTAAAACAGTTGGATATAACATCGGAAATATCACAAGCTGTGCTACCACAGTTCTACTCAGATCCCCAAGAACTACTAAGTTCGTCGTTTTACCAACTTCTTAATTGAACCCGCTTGAAATGAAATTTGGAGTGAGTGTGGTTTTACGAATCTTTTAGCAATTTTTCAGCAACATCACGGCGTGGGACACCAGAAATGGCCTGCACACAGAAGTGGCGGGGGCTTTAACCAATTGACTACCCCACCGCGTCTGAAATTAGGAAACTTTAGTTTTCATCGTTCCTCTTAAGATTGGGCTGATTTGTTTACCTGTTTTTTTGTGAGAAACTTTATGTGTTTATAGATACGGCCCACATATTCCTAGGTAATCCTGGTCTGAACTGTCGGGAGCTATTTTGTGTCCGAGATTGAATGTCGTGTTTAACACGGCGACGAGTTTTAATTAGAGATGACGTCAACAACTTTGATTAAACAAAAAACCACGGCCATGATGTTGCCAGATCACAATTAATATTCTGAGTGAATCAGGATTTGAACCAACGATCAATTCCATGATGAACATAATGATCACAAACATTTGGCTCAAACATTTGGCTCTTTCATTTGACGCCGTGATATGGCTGAAATATTGCTGAAACGGCGTGAATCATTCAAACAATCCCCTGGGAAATCTGAGGAATAAGCCTTCCTCGAGCTCGAGCTGGCATTATTATTTTGTGTGTAATATTTCTATTTAGCTGTAAGAGTATATCAAAGAAGTTCTTAGCCATAAAGACGTGTCCACTTTAGATGTGAATAAGTATTGCTTTAGACCGCATTTAGCAATGTTCCAGCAATATCAATGCAGGGGGACACCCGAAATGAGCTTCACGCATTGAATCCATGTGAGGATTCGAAACCGGGTCCTTTGGCAGGACGATCGAACGCTTTAACCACGAGGCTACCCCGCTGCCATCTTTAAGTGTTACTATAAAACTACACAAAACACGTTACAAAAGGTTACCGTTAATGCTAATGGAGGAAACAAAGCAAGACACTGAGTGGTCCTATGCAAGGGAGAGGTTGCTTTGGAACGCCATGCAGGCATGTGTATCTAATTGTAATGCTGGATGTTAATGAACAAGACATCTTGTAATGTTTCTTTAAAGCGTTCTAAATACTCCTACATTACAAAGGGTTAATGGTAATGTTAATAGGGGTTAATCGGGCGGTTACCTTTGTTGTCCTACTATGAATAGTAACACTTAATGGACTGGTGGCAAGATGATGTAATGACATGCACAATGGCAACGTCTCACATGTCGACTACCGCGGGTTACCATCGCAGGAGATATTGACTGCGTGGCGTGCTGGCTGGCAGGGACTGTCATGGCAAATGTGACTTTGCTGCGTCGATGGGGGTATTGTAAACTGGCTAAAGCTGAGTTGTGACGCCACAATCGACAGCCCTGCGGGGGGTCTCCATGCATGGGTTCAGAATTCCAGCGGAACCCGTACGACGCAGATTAGGGATCTGTGCGACGCAGATTGGGGATTTAGTATATAAATAGATACGAGGGTTGGCGGTAGTTTGGGGTGCATTGGGTCAGGTCAGTAGTATAGTCTGCCTTCAGGAATGTTGTTTTATAGCAGTCAGCACTTTTTACAGCTTTATTACGGTACGGTGGGATAGCCTAGTAGTTAAAGCGTTCGCTCATCACGCCGAAGACGTGGGTTTGATTTCCGACATGGGGACAGTGTGTGAAGCCCATTTCTGGTGTCCCCCTCCGTGATATTGCTGGAATATTACTCGATGCCCATGATATCAATTACTGGATTGTCTGGTCCAGACTCGATTATTAACAGACCGCCTTCATATAGCTGGAATATTGCTGAGTGCGGCGTTAAACAACAAACCAACCAACTTACTTATATTACTCACTCCAACTAAACTACATCACGACGAACATCACTGGTCAGCTCCCATCATTCAATTTTCCCCCGGAACAGAGCCGAAAAGAAACGTGTTTATTGACGCCCCTCTGAAAGCACATCTGACGTTCACAGTACCTATTACATGGAAAGTTGATCGATCAGTGCCACAAGATATGTTTCCTTTGTCTACACACAATACAAGCAGAGCAGGTGCTGCACGATACCACTAAAACCGCAAATCCACATGGAATCTTATTCATGGATATCCCTACTGTTTTCCATTCGCTCTCCTCTCCAGGATGTCACTTGTATGACCACACAGCATGCAATGTTCCAGCAATGTTCCAGCAATAGTCCAGCAATATTCCAGCAATGTTCCAGCAATATTCCAGCAATGTTCCAGCAATGTTCCAGCAATGTTCCAGCAATAGTCCAGCAATATTCCAGCAATGTTCCAGCAATGTTCCAGCAATAGTCCAGCAATATTCCAGCAATGTTCCAGCAATATTCCAGCAATGTTCCAGCAATATTCCAGCAATGTTCCAGCAATATTCCAGCAATGTTCCAGCAATGTTCCAGCAATGTTCCAGCCATATTCCAGCAATATTCCAGCAATGTTCCAGCAATGTTCCAGCAATGTTCCAGCAATATTCCAGCAATGTTCCAGCAATGTTCCAGCAATGTTCCAGCAATGTTCTAGCAATATTCCAGCAATATTCCAGCAATGTTCCAGCAATATCATGGCGGGGGACACCAGGACTGGGCTTCACACACTGTATCCATGTGGAGAATCGAACCCAGGCCTTCGGGGTGAACAGCAGATTTTCCTTTTATTTATGTGCGATCTCAACTCTACGACTATCGTACACAGGGATAGGCTTAGTTCAGGACATGATCTCAGCTCTACGACTATCGTATTTGGGACTGAGCTTATTTTAGGGCGCGATCTTAACTCTGCGACTATCATATTTAGGACTGGGCTCATTTAGGGCGCGAAGCCAAATCTACGACTATCGTATTTGGGACTGGGTTTATTTTAGAACGCGATCTATTCTCTACATCTGTCGTATTTAGGACTTAGCTTAATTCAGGACGCAATGACAAATCCACGACTATCGTATTTGGGACTGGGCTTATTTTAGAACGCGATCTATTCTCTACATCTGTCGTATTTAGGACTTAGCTTAATTCAGGACGCAATGTCAAATCCACGACTATCGTATTTGGGACTGGGCTTATTTAAAGGCGCGACCTTCACACTTCGACTATCATATGCGGGAATCGGATTATTCAGGACGCGATCTCAGTTCTACGACTATCATATTTCGGACTTGACTTATTTAGGGTGCGATCTCAAATCTACGACATCGTATTGTGATGAGGTTACTTTATTATTATTGCAAGACGGGCGACAAGAATTATGCCACCTTGTTCCATATCACACAGTGTAGAATGTACAGACATGTATCCTTAGTTACGGTATGATATAATATTATGTTCTCCTTGATTGTGATGCCATGTACATGTGTTTTAATGTTGTCATGGGAATGGTAGTAAGGCCGAGGGGTCAGTTGTGACTGTGGATTAAGTAAAGATACCACGTATTTACTACAGTCATCGTATTTGTATCGCATATCGTATTCGCGACTGGGCTTATTTCAGGACGAGATCTGAATTATACGGTGAGTGAGTGAGATGGGTTTAACGCCGCTTTTAACAGTATTCCAGTCATATCACGGCATGTCAGCTTAATGTGGGAGGAAAGCCCGAAGTGATGCAGGTCTCAGACGTTTACCACTTCGGTGAAACCCACGAGCACGGGTATGGTGCTGACAGACCTAGAAACATAATCGGGTCGAATCGGGATTCGAACCCACACTCATAGGTTTCTGGCGTGCCCAAGGGACGCAACTCTGCACAGCGAATCGCGGCGCCTTAGACGACTGGGCCACCCGTGCCCCCGGACTATACGGGTATCGTATACAGAGCTAGGCTAATGTCAGGGACCCGTGAATACCCGGGGTAGAATAGGTCTTAAGCAACCCATGCTTGCCGTAAAAGGTGACTATGCTTGTCGTAAGAGGCGACTAATGGGAGGTCGGGTGGTCAGGCTCGCTGACTTGGTTGATGCATGTCATCGATCCCAATTGCATGGGTCGATGCTCATGATTCCAATCACTGGATTGTCTGGTTCAGACTCGATTATTTACAGACCGCCGTTATATAGCTGGAATATTGCTGAGTTCGGCGTTAAACAACAAACCAACCAACTAATTTCAGGCCATGCTCTCAACGCGATGTATATCATATACCGCACTGTCCTTATGAGACTAGCATCTAGTCTCTGAAATGAACATATCGTACCAAAAAAAAACAGTTGTTCAGTTATCTTAATAAAAGTATAACAAAAAGGAGCCCAGTGACTCTCTTCATTTTCAGATACCGCAGTGATCTAGACTTGCCAAACATTATAGACTTGCATTGGCTGTATTTGATGTTTATTTGTATCAGGGTCTGTAAGACAGACTATGTCCCAATTTCAGGACGCGATTTCAAATCTACGAGTATCGTCACTCCCGTTCTTTAACAGAGATGTTGATCTAGTCGTGTCTACGATCGGTGTAAGTAACGGAGCCTTGGAACGTGACATGACGTCTCATCAAACGCTTAATAACGCCTTTCCTGTGTAATCAGCATACGTCAGTGGGAGCTAGAGCTTTGGTCAGTGATTAAATATTTTCCATATGCTGAGAAACATAGTGACATAAATCATTATTTACTGTTTGAAGGCGGTAGTGCACTAGCCACTGAAGATAACACAGAGGATGAATACCCCCATACAGCCGAGTTTTTTTTACCATATCGATTGTTTTAAGAGCTGCGTGACCTCCCATTTCTATAAATTATATCGACTAAAACGCTAGCAACCGTAGTTGATCGATAACGATTGTTTAAACCTCAAAAGGATTTATGTTGTTTAAAGAAAAATACGTCGAAAGGTATTCTAGAACATTCTGTATGCAGTGGAGAGTGAGTGAGTTTTGTCGGGCGTAAAAGCATACTCACTCACTCACTAAACGATTGCCTGACGTTGCCGTAAATAATCTTGTAAAATTCTTCACGTCGTACGCCCTAAATGAAGAGTTCACACATAAGCTGCGCGTCTATGTTCTGGAGCTGGTGTTCTATGAACTCTGCGGTAGATGATTAGCTGTATAGGATTATGACCTCGACGGATTATGTGAGAAACATGGAAACAAGTCAGGATAAAGGGATGTCAAAGGGTGCGCCGATTCCCCACATATGTGTTTATTTACTTCATTAACCAGTTTCAACTTGGATCATCCTGGGTACCATATATCCATACTATTCTGATAACTACCCATGCATGAGTGAGTGAGATGGGTTTAACGCCTCCTTGAACAGTATTTCAGTGATACCACAGGTTGACAGATGCATGTGTCTTAGGGACCGACCATTTGATGAGAGGACCTGTAGACTAACAAGACAAAGTTTACCTGACAGGGGCCTTGGATTTTATCACAATAATAAATTGTCCCAGAATTTTGATTTTTTTAAATGATTTTACAATTAAAAAAAAAATTGCCTGGCACAAGAAATATGTTGTTGTAACGTGGTTTTCTTTGAAAAGATATATACGCTTTAATTTCAAAAATCTTCTTTTGAAGCTGTACTTGAAAAAACAAACATCTGTGATCCCCATACAAAATACCAGCACACGTAAGCCTGGGTCATAGTAATGTCTCCCCCGTTGTCTAAGAGGATAAAGCGTTTGCCCGGCGAGTGGAAGTTCGAGGTTCGATCCCCGGTCGCCTCATACCAAAAGACGTTAGATGGCACTTGATGCAAGTTACCCTCCCTGGCGCTTGGCATTAAGAGATTAAAACAAGGACTGGTCAGCTCGGTGTCAGCAGATTGTGTCTGAGTTGGGTATCCCTTTTTTAAGTGCTGCAGGGTATCTCAGAGGTTAAGCACTATAAAACCGGCATTAGTTCTGACTAGTAATAGACAAGAACAGACAGACGCGCACGCACGCGTGCATGTACGTGGCTCTGAACGTGCAATAATCTTGAACGCGACGTGAATCCCATTTCACCTCACTCACCTCACCTCTATATGTAAAATATGCCTGACTTAATCAATTGCATCTAAAGTTTTTAAACAGATAAAACTTGTGAAAATCAGAATGTTGCATGACCATCCTAGTATTTTCCACAAAGTATACATACATAAAAAGAAATGTTTAACACAAATATGTGCTCGGGAAAATATCATCAACGTCCTTTGCTCAAAGTAGAACCACGGAACAGCATTATAAAAACACTTTGAATAACTGGTGACGTTGACATAGTCGTTGACTATGCTGTTCTTGTTGCCCCCGTCACCAAGACGTCAATACAATCGATACACTGAAAATCGTCAAGGTATATAATGAAAGTGAACTTATCAAAAACTAAATTGATTTTAAAAACTAAAATGACTTTGGGGTCTCTTTCATGATACTGTTGTTGAAAGATGTCATGTTGGTGCGGGATATTTCCAGCTACCTAAATCACTCCTTCATTGTATACCCCCGACATTACCGCCATCGACTGAATAGATCCTCTGGCTTGCCTGTCACTAAAGGTTAAAGATTTATTATCATTCGTTTGTCTTGCAACTCATTCAGAAATCTCTGAATGAATAATAGATACCCAGTACCTTGCACTGAGTGTTGATCAAAATGAGAATCGGTTAGACACAATGTCGATTGATTATGGATAATGGGAACCTATCAGTACTGATGCGAGCCCCGTTCTGTAAAGCGAGTTTAGCTCTAATACTTTCGTAACGCATTTACTATAACATTGACAAGAAATAGAGCGATAAGCTCACTTTGCGCATATGGGGTCTGGCTGTCGTTGTGTATTTTCGAACCCTGTTGTTCTAATCCATGCTAACGCTGTCAACGTCTTGTTTGTATCCATGGCGCATTGTATCTTTAAGGTCGACGTGGTACTGATGTATTGATGTGGTTTCGACCAATTCACCTAATGATCGTTCAATCAGGGATATGGGACAAAAGCAACGTTGGTGTAGGTAGAACCATAGCGAAAACAACTATGTAACGTGTTGTTATAAATCTCCCCGTACCTTCTATGTTCTCATCTGGTCACGTGTTTGTCGGTAGGTCCTTGAGCAGTGTTCTCTTATAAACAATCAAGCCTTGGGATCGATTATTGATCTCCATAATCATGTAAATCGACTTGATCCATTTCATAGCGGTTCGAAATCGACCCCAGTGTTACTAAGTGCAGTCAATTGTTTCCTCTTTCACTTGTTTTATACTCTTATAAAACCATACTGATATTGAAACCGCCCCAATTCCCAGCCCCGTTATACAAACTTAAAATTTGTATAAGCAAACGAGTGTTCGAAATATTAAACACAAACCAATTTCATGTAAAGATTGTGATTCGAAAAACAATTCGGTTAATGTTATTATAATTTGGAAAAAATTCAAACAATCTCCAAAATCAATTTGCATGCCATATAGGGATCTCTTTCTGGACGTTGCACGTAGGTAAGTTGTGACATCTAAGCATACAGTATCATGAATGCATGGTTGACAATGAAAGGGCTTTCCCTGGAATTCAAATGCCACTACATACATATCCGCACAATTTAGAGTACACTCCTAACAAGGAAACCTATTTGATCGAGCACAACAGACGAAAAACACCTTAAAATTAATATAAGTCTTGGCAGGGAAGCAAACATCATTATATAAATCAATACGGTAATGTCAATATCAAAACGAGACGAGGCATTAAAACTACTGAATATGGCCGAGCTAATCAATGTTTCTTCAACAATAGTTGACAATAGTTTACATAACAAATGTACTTTGTCCGTCTTGCTGTCATGGTAGAGTAAAGGTTTTGTTGGCAACATAGTAACACTTGCTTGTATGCAATTTTGAAATAATAGGACGCATCATAGCAAAGAGTTGAAATAACAGTAGCATGGCGTCTGGTCATGTATTATATATCAAACAATACAATGCTTTCACTTGTGTGTACGGTTGCCAAGCATGCAATATTCATCTGATGATGTTCATCTGGTGTACGTCTTCAGAATCACCGAGAACACACACAGAATTGTATTGCGTGTAAATATGTCAACGTGTTATGTGACTTGTAACGTTTTCATAATACACAGACAGATGCAACATAGCAAATGGTTTGTATATCATTATTTACAGCAATAAACGTGTACAAGTAAACACCATGATTGCCATGGGAACCCTATAAACGACGTCATATGTATGTGTTCTGACAAAGGATGAGCGACACATCACACATTATCTTAATTGCCTGTGTGTAAATTTTAAGTCGTAATCGATAACTGAGACAAGCTCAAAACAAATTTACTAATAGAACTATAAACATATATCGGGTACATACTGATCTGAATGCATCTGCAAAACGTCCTGGCCAAACAATGAATTTTTAATTTCAAATATTTTATCTGCACAGTAAAACATAGCATTGCAGGTACATTTTAACATTGAACAGATAATAAAATGTCCGAATCATTGAACGATTACTTATAGATGTGTGTAAAAAGTTTATTTTCACCCAATCCAGATTTATCCGCTACGCATGTATCTGTGTTATCAGGCGTTCGCTATTCGATCAACAGCATACGTTATATCGACCAGTGTATTATCCGTGCTTGTACTTAACAATGCCTAGTAACTGAGGATATATTACGAAAGTTGCTCTGAATAATACATAATTGTAAATCGTTTGTGTCGGGTACGAGGGTTTCAGCCTAGCCGGAATAGGGCGCAATCTCGGCGTGTGCCTGCCGAACTCAATCATGCCGAACACAATCCTGCCGAACTCAAGCCTGCCGAACTGGGTCTTACCAAGCAGCTCACGAAACAACGGTGTTCACCATTTCCGCTTCAGGGATCGATTCCAGCTTTTAGGTCTACCCACTCCCTGGTTAAAGTTATAACAAAGAGTGTATCGTGATTTAGGGCTTATCGTGGGATTTAACCTGGTCGATCAATAAGATGGAATCGATTGTCCGAAACGAAAATAAATATATATGTTTTGACACTGTTATACTTAGAAATGGATACATGTTCTCTGAGAAGTTTTATCCTTTATATCTAAAACTATATTGATTAAATCAAAAAGTACTTTATCAATTTCCTTTGAAGCAACTGTAACAGAAAGTGCACTTCTATACGCGTGGATGATTGATATCAATAATTAATTGGCTTAATGTATGATAGAAGAGATCAATTTACAGGATATGTATTTGAAGTGAGTTTAATTAACTGTTAATTAACCCCAAATAGTGTCTTCGACCGCCTCCGTGGTCCAGTAGTAGAGCGTCCGCCCGGAGAGCGGAAGGTCCGGGGTTCGTCATACCAAAAGACGTTAAAAGATGGTACTTGTTGTTACCCTGTCTGGCGCTCGGCATTAAGGGGCCAAAACAAGGACAGGTCGGCTCGGAGTCAGTATACTGTGTCTGAGTGGGGTATCCATGTTAAACTGCGGCATGGTATCTCAGTGAGCTAGCACTATACATCGGCATCAGTCCGGGCTAGTACAAGCAGCCACACACACACACGCGTGCATGCCCGTCGCTATATATGTGCAATAATCTTGGACTCGACGTTAAACCCGATTTCACCTCACCTCACCAAATAGTGTTTTCAAACACGTCACATCAACCATGCCTGTCACTTGGTCTTCTAAGTCCATGTAGGTCAGGGTTGCCTAGACCATCACCACTCACTCTGTTGGTGGTCCGGCGTTTTGATAAAACAACCTGATTTGTTGTTTGCATGAGTAGAATATGATAATGTTGAAGAGATGTTTCCAAAGTTTGAAAAGACACCGGATAACAATTCGTCACGAACCCATGTTCTCTGCATTATTTAGGAGTGAGGGTATGGTTTCACGCCTCTTTTAGCAATATTCCAGCAATATCACGCCGGGGACACCAGAAATGGGCTTCACACATTGTACCCATGTCGGGAATCGACCAAGGGTCTTCGGCGTGACGAGCGAACGCATTCACCAAAAGGCTGCCCCACCGTCCTTTTTTTCGTGAGGAAGAACATCTTAATTACACACTAGACCACCCGTCTCTCCGGCATTTAAGTACACAGTGTGCCTATACACAAGCAGTACAACACAGCAATCCCAACGCGCAAAAAATATGCACACACGAACATGTCGACATCACTTCATATCATGACAATTCTTGTTTTGTTTGTTTGTTTGTTTGTTTGTTTTTTAACGCTGCACTCAGTTATATTCAAGCTATATGTCGGCGGTCTGTACATAATCGAGTCTGAACCAGACAATCCAATGATTAACATCATGATCTTGAGATACAATGACATGCATCAACCAAGTCATCGAGGCTGACTACCCGATCCCGTTAGTCGCCTCTTACGACAAATATGGGTTGCTAAAGACCCAAGTCTTGTAGAGATGTCAGCACCAGCCATTACAACAGACAAAACATGTCCCACATCACAAGCACCAGCCGAAGTGGAAGCAACAAACAACAGCCGGGCGGGTAGGGCATTTACATATGTCAGACATGTTGCCATCACATCTAGGACGATATCGACGTCGTCAACACGACATTGACGACATTAAACACGCAAGCTGAACATACGTCACCTGCAGCCTTCATTAATACCCATACGGTGGTCCCTGGCTCTGAAAATCTCCGATCAATCCGGATAGCGAAGCGTAAACGCCCAGCACTGAGCGCAGCTAATTTTCAGAAGGAGCACTTATTTGAAACAAGAACGGCTTGGCATATGAATAAACAGCGGAATATGGCCAGTGACCTTTACTACCCTTGTTTCATATGATCGTTCTAGACTGTGATATCCAACAATAAAAAGGTCGTTGTTATATTCACGGTAATTGGTCTGTAGTGCTTCAATCTGAAGATGGTCAATGACCCAGTAGGTCTTTTGTTGTGTTTTATGCTTCAGTGTCTATGTTAACCATTTTACACTGGTCATATTATCGGACAGTACACATACCAGTAAGACAATGCCTGAATTCGCGCCGTTGTAACAAAAGCATTACTTCAGCACTAACACATTAGTCTTCATAGGAACAATCCGACTGACTGAAACATGATTTGACACTATAATTAAGAATTGAGTGACCCGAGACAACCGAGGTTACCTCAACAGGGTTGACTAGATTGACCTAGAGTTAACTAGTCGTGTTAATCAAGGATTTCTTAGGACAGTATCCGAAATAAAACACGTAAACTGAAACCTTAGATGTAATAATGGCTGCCAGGAGACGGAGAAACAACAAACATGTGCAACAATACACAACAATGAGAAGTGGTTCTTTGCTTGGCAAAGCTGCCATTGTACCTTTTCTATTCAATGAACATAAAACGACAAGAAAAAACCAGAATTAAGGCTTATAACATCAAACGATATGCATTATCAAACGAATCATCATCAAAGTTCCACTAAGAATTCTAAATCTTAATGTATTTATGTCAACAATCGGAAGTTAAACTTCCCTGACGCATATCAGAATAGACATATACATGTGGGGTGAGGTGAGGTGAGGTGAGGTGAGGTGAGGTGAGGGGAAAGAATCAAGCCCATTGATATCCCATGTCGCAGTTTCACATTATTACCCCACTCATACACAGTATACTGACTCCGCCATCATTCCTTGTTTTAGCCCCTTAAATCGGAGCGCCAGGCAGGGTAACAACAAGTACCATGTTTTAACGTCTTTTGGTGTGACGCAGCCGGGGATCGAACACCGGACCTTTCTCTCCGGGCGGACGCTCCACCACTAGACCACAGAAACGGTCACATATGCATATACTTTCAATTCCTGGTTAATTATATACATTAGAATGTTTTATTCTTGATTGGGTGGGTGAGTGAGTGAGTATGATTGTACGCCCCTCCAGCAATATTCCAGCAATATCCCGGCAGGGTACACAAGAAATGGGCTTCACACATTGTATCCATGTCAGGAATCGAACCAGAGTTTTCGGCGTGTCGAGCTTACGCTTTAAACCACTAGGCTGCCCGACTGCCCCTATTCCTGATTGAATCAATAGATGTAACTATTATTTTTACAGATAACGTCACATGGAGGCTGCTGGCCAGAGTACCGAACCGCAAAGGTTCAGTAGGTGTGGGCAACTTAGGTCAACCCAAGCATGACAGTTAACACTGGTCAACCAAGGCTAGACTCGTCAACACGGGTCGTCCGGGGTTTTCAAATCGAACGCAAGCACTATCAGACGCATGGATGACCAACAGAACTGTCTCGTGTCACTACCAATGTCACACAAGTATTGTCCCATCACATCACATATCTATTCTCAGCACGTTTCTCAATACTAACGAGAACAAGAACAGCACTATATAATGTACAGACCGGGTCCCAAGGGACACTATCAATTTCTATCGGTTCCTGCAAACCCGGAGCAATAATGATGCATAATTTCAAAGGAATAATTATTTTGCCAGAACAAGGCCGGCAGTAGAGTACAGCCTTGGTCAATTCAACACTGCTACTACTCTGTGTTGTACAGATTCTTCTATTTGTCTGGCATGGGGATAGCTAAGTGAAACACGCTTTTGATACACTGGGGGTTGTTATATTAAAATATCAATTGTCGTGGAGTTTTGATACATGAAGAAAAAACTGATAATCAATAACTCCACAGCTATATAGTTTGTGCTGCTATTATTGGTTTTTCGTTCGAAATAGCTTCCTCGTGACTAGAACTAGGCTAACCTGCTCAGCTCCCTCATATACGCCCCCCCCCCCCCCCCCCCCACAAACCCAACCACCTCCCACCCCCACCCCCCACCCCCCACCCCCACCCCAACCCCAACAAAATAATCTATTCTCACAAACGAAAATTGTTTGTTTCCCAATGAACTAGCTATGGACACACACACACACACACACACACACACACACACACACACACACACACACACACACACACACACACACACACACACCTGGGTCAACAGTGCTCCGTGAAGAATGTCAAAGTAGGGATGAAATAAATTAATAATTAACACGGAGTATTCTCTGTGATCAGTTGTATCCTATATCCGCTACAAAAGCAGGCAATTTCCTCAACATATATGTCGATCATGTGAGCAATGGTTATACTCGCTCCTACTAATCAGAACGTCGATGATCCAGCGTTAGTTATACTCGTATCTCAGACACATGAAAAGAAACATGCTCTGAAGAATGAAGCGATCAATGTTTAGTGAAACAATCATGACACTAGGTGTTCACTAAACGAACAAGCAGGTTCTATCCTACCGGTAGCGTCGGCTATGATTTTTGGCGGGGCGGTCGGGTAGCCTAGCAGTTAAAGCGTTCGTTCGGGTTCGAATCCCGACATGGGTACAATGTGTGAAGCCCATTTCTGGTGTCCCCCGCCGTGATATTGCTGGAATATTGCTAAAAGCGTCGTAAAACCATACTCACTCCCTCGCTATGATTTTTGGCCTATCAGTCTCATGTTGTCACCAAGGTGGTAAATTTATTAAGACACCAGGTGTTCACAAAATGGACAAGCATGTCGGGTCCTACCTATGGTGTTGGCTATGATTTTTAGAATCTAAGTTTCATGGTGGTAAATATTTAAGACCTGTCTAACATTGGGCTTTCGTACCACTTCCCGTTGACACATCGTGATATAGCTGAAAAAATGGTAAAAGCGGCGTTCATCCTACCTTACCCGACCACTGCAGCTCCTCTTGAACTAATTGTGGTGTGAAATCGAACAAACAATATCATGGAGTGCTATCTTTAATTCAAATAATTCTCTAAATAAAAAAAATACATTTTGTCTTAATCACCACAATAGCACAATTACGAATTGCTTTGCATCTTATATCAAGTCAACAGGACTGCCTCAATTCGGACACTTGGTTCACAAACTTCCCCGTTTTGCCTGAAAAGTTTCCACTCCGTGACTTGTCCCACGTTGAAACTCAGGTTATATGTAGCGTTTTCTTATGCAAGAAACACAGGTTATATGTAGCGTGTTCTTATGCAAGAAACACAGGTTATATGTAGAGTGTTCTTATGCAAGAAACTCAGGTTATATGTAGCGTGTTCTTATGCAAGGAACACAGGTTATATGTAGCGTTTTCTTATTCAAGAAACTCAGGTTATATGTAGTGTTTTCTTATGGACGAAACACAGGTTATATGTAGCGTGTTCTTATGCAAGAAACACAGGTTATATGTAGCGTGTTCTTATGCAAGAAACTCAGGTTATATGTAGCGTTTTCTTATGCAAGAAACTCAGGTTATATGTAGCGTGTTCTTATGCAAGAAACACAGGTTATATGTAGAGTGTTCTTATGCAAGAAACTCAGGTTATATGTAGCGTGTTCTTATGCAAGAAACACAGGTTATATGTAGCGTTTTCTTATGCAAGAAACTCAGGTTATATGTAGCGTGTTCTTATGCAAGAAACTCAGGTTATATGTAGAGTGTTCTTATGCAAGAAACTCAGGTTATATGTAGCGTGTTCTTATGCAAGAAACTCAGGTTATATGTAGCGTGTTCTTATGCAAGAAACTCAGGTTATATGTAGCGTTTTATGTAAGAAACCGAAATAGTCCCCCGTTCACGCAGCGGGGTACCAGATAGGACAGTAAACGTTCCAACGCATTCGATACTCCCCGCAAACATGAGAATAAAATTTTAATCCACACTGATCAAAAGACCGGGGTAATAATAATGTAGCGCCGTGAGAATTAACTATTATTATTGTTGTTGTTGTTTTAAAATATTTTAAAATATTGGAGAAGATTGTGTATTTCTGAGGAGTCCGGGCAACGAGGTTTCACAGTTGCAATGTCAGACTTTAATTGCGGACTCGGAGTTTGCCCCAACTTGAAAACATGACACCACCCCAACCTACCCCACCCCACCACCATGACATTAATATATTGATTCAAGCACATTCATTATTGTGGGCCCGCCATGCAGCACAACATCGGTCAAGTGAACACAACAGGTATCGACCGCTACATCACACAATGCAGGAAACAATGGTGAAGCCAGAGTGCTAGCAGACCATGCATCATAACACAGACAAATGCTGTTTTGTACAATAAGAATCTTATTGCCAATTATCAGGTGTTAGATTAAAGACACCATCAGTCACTATGGGTTAAAAAAAGCTTCTTGAAGCTTGTTATGGCGAAGTGTTTCTCTCTGCTTGAAACACCTTTGAAGTATCATTAGCAATCGTGCAAGTACTCGCATTTCTGAATACAGTTTATGATTTTGTATCAGACCATCGCACACCGATGTGTTGACCCACCTTCATTGAAATCATTTACTATAAGTCATTTCACTTGAGAACATATTTGTAACTCATTGTTTTCATTTTTCAACAGAAAATCGATCATGTCCTATGTTAAAGTGTTGTTCTCGGATTCCATTTGTGAGTGTTGTTTCATTTAACATAGGACATAAATTCTTTGTTTCGCGTTTTTGTCCTTTTTCGTTTTAAGCCCTGGGTTTAAATTTGGATAAAAAAATGTTACTTCATTGAAATGGTAAAAATCCGTAATTAAGAGAGGGGGTTTGGGGGGAGGGAAGTTGAGTAATACTGTCCGCGGAGTCTTTCCTGATAATGGCATCTGAAAGACATACCCGTGCACTCAAAATGTTCTTGTAAGTAAAACATATTATATGAATATACTCAATCCGACCAGCGAAGAAACAACTTTGCTCCAACTTTTAACAAGTTAAACAACTGCCCGATACAACAAGACGTCTTAATGCATAATGGATGCCTAAGATGCCGTGGGTGGTTAAAATCCTTAACTGAAATGGTGATCAATAACTCAGTCTGTTAAAGCGTGTTAACTCGGCACGCCAAAGGCCCGGGTTGGATTCACCACATGGTACAATGTGTGAAGCCCATTTCTGGTCCCCCGCCGTGATATTGCTGGAGTATTGCTAAAAGCGGCATAAAACAATTCTCACTCTTATATCGGATATCTATAAATTGTAATAGATAAAAAACAACGGAAGGTTATGCACATGCACAAGGACACACAACCAGGCGCAATTCGAATATTCTTTGTTTGATGAATAATGTAATTGCAGCAAATGCAAATGGTTGTGCGAGCAACGAACTCCGAATGTAACGAAACAATTTCAACAGTGTTGAACCGAAAGCTTCACACCTCATCCAAACAAAGTGAATATCATCTTTGTATCACACCTGTTGTTACACGATCAGCTGATCGTTCTTGAAGTCTTTATTATCTTGATTGCCAAACTAATCGATAGTTATCTAGATATGAACGCGATGAAATAATCACTTTTATAACGATTGGGTAATCAGCGTTCTATTTTCTTCCTCGTGTCGATAACAAAAACAATATTTCAAATGTACCGATAAATATGTCATCGATACTCCCATTTAATGCACGGGAGCATTATTGATGGAAATATTGTCCGCCATGGTAGAACACTATATTTGATTGTGAAACCACGCGTACGTTAGATATGTTTGCTAAGAGGTACCGAGAATAACGAGACTAGGGCTCTCCGATCATATCACCAGTGAACATAATCTCGTCGGAGCTATATAATGTTTATACACCATGAACGTAACTATAGATGTCTTTCATCTTCAATGTAAAATGTTTGTTCAAAATGGTTCGGACATCTGATCAAAGACTATATCGAACATATTATGAGGCAAGATCAAACAGAACGGTACAATTGAAAAATATTTAACGTACACGTATTGCAAGGTGAGATAATACAGGGATCGGTGATACATGTCAAATTATTCAAAACTATAAATAGAAGGATAACACGTGGTAATAATGTCATGGGGAAATGTAGTAATATGTCATGCCAAAATGTTGTATTATGTCATGTCGAAATGTAGTAATATATCGTGTCCAAATTTTGTAATATGTCATGTCGAAATATGTAATAATATAAATATCGAAATGTGATAATATGTAATGTCGAAATGTAATGCGTAATGTCAAAATTTGATAATACGTCATGTCAAAATGTGATAATATGTATTGTCGAAATGTGATAATATGTCATGTCGAAATGTGATAATATGTCATGTCGAAACGGAGTAATATATCATGCCGAAATGTAATATATCATGTCAAAATGTTGTAATATGTCGTATAGAAATATTGTAATGTGTCAAGTCGAATTATGATAAAATGTCATGTCCAAATGTGATAAGATGTTATGTCGCAAAGTGGTAATACGTCATGTCGAAATATTATAAATTTGGGATTCATGTTAAACTGCGACATGGTATCTCAGTGGGCTAACACTATAAAATCTGCATCAGTCTGGACTAGCACAAGCAGCCACACACACAAAGGCGAACGCAAGTCGCTGTATAAGTGCAACCATCTTGAACGCGACGTAAAACCCCATTTCACCTCACAAGTTGTCAAACTTTTGCAGCGTTCAACATGTAGAAGGCAATGGTTCGTGACGAAATATGCTCCAACAGTTTGGATATTGTCCTGGATCATGTCAAAGTCTGTGGACCAGCAACTGATTTTATACCTAACTAGTGTATATGGGGATATTATCCACGTTTCAATGTATAGAGTATTTTGTATCATGATATTTTACAAAATGTTCTTTTATCATAATAGAAGTAAATATGCATACCATAACTTGATTTTTGTCGTAATATTTCATGTGGAAAGATAATCCAATAATACGTATTTCGTAAAAATATTGCAAGTTGAAGTCGGGGTGAGGTGAAACGACGCGTTAAAGATTATAGCGACGTGCATGTTTATGTGTATATATCAAAGTACATCAATATTCTTGGAGACATAAACCATGCTTATTTCTTTAGAATTGTTGATGTTCGGGTAAATCCAAAACTTCTATAGGGGGTAGAAATATGGAGACTAAATCATTTTGAACAAACAGAACGTGTACACGGAAATGCATGGAAAAAATTCATTTGTTTAAAAACAAATACATCTTACATCATGATGCATGTTCATGACGCAGATACATTAAAGTTATTAAATCTTCGCTGATGTTATTACATATGCCATCCTATCGGTTACCTACGAAATGTTATAATATGATGTTACAACATGATAAAAATATGAATACACAATGTCATTTATCCCAAATATAACATTTTTTACATGATAAAAATAGGCAAAATAATGGGGCTACAAGTGTAAAAGATTTATTGTTTAAGGGTGGGTACGGTTATATTTGGCAAATCCAAATTTATAAAAGATTTAAAGACATATATCAAGATTGTTAGAAATAAAAATCGGAATCAAATAAATGGAATAGCTTTTTAATGTTTAAAGGTTATATAAACATTAACGGAGGAGAATATATAGAGAATCTCATCCGAGTGTCTTTGATATCAAATATATCAACACGAGTTGTTAAAAGTGGAAAAATTCCGAGGCTTGCCGAGGATTTTTGCCACTTTTATCAACGAGTGTTTATATATTTGATATCAAAAGACACGAGGGTGAGATTTTATTTATCATCCAACATCATTCTTCAAACATTTTGTAGACAATAATTAGCAGTGTCTTCAGTGTAAAAAGTACTGCTAACAGCTTCAGTAGCAGAGCCATTAGTGATGTCATTTGATTTTGACGTCATTGTAACCAGTGATGTCACAATGGTCTGCAAAGCATTGTGATGTAATTTCATTGCAGCGATATCTACAGTGTAGATATCGCTTGATCTAATCCAAGCGTGATTTCCTGTGGGAGCCAGTTTTGGATGATAAATAGACATTTAGAATAAGCTTAGTTCGTTTTCGATGCTCATCGCATGATTTATCAATTGAAAAGGAAGCTCTATGGATGTTAGAGAGAACTAAGAATTAGCCAACTCTGTGATGTAGATGCAGTCGAAGATGAGTACATCCTTGTCACAACGTCAAGAAATAGATACATCAAACACAATTATTCTGACATCAAAATATAAATACAGTACAGTACAGACTATGATACACAGCACAATCTTACATAGAAAATATATCATGCTTTAGTAAGTGCATAACGGTATGATGTTATATAATAATGTTTGTCATGTACTTAAATCATGTGGTATGTTAAGTACTCAAATAAAGATTACGCTCTCGCATCGTAATATTAGTTGAAGTATTATCCAGTCCCTTGTATATGGTCATACGTAGAATGATATTCCAACTGTTCTATAGTGACGTCATATGGTTTGTTCTATGACGTTTCCATATTTGTAAAAGTGGGTCAGTGACATTCGTGTTGCACAACTTTTTCCTAAATATGAACTGATCGCCTCCGCGGTCTTGTGGTAGAGCGTCCGCCAGGAGAGCGGAAGGTCTTGGGTTCGATCCCCGGCCGTGTCACACCAAAAGATTATAAAAGATGGTACTTGTTGTTACCGTGTCTGAGGCTCGGGATTAAAGGGTTAACACGAGGTCGGCTCAGAGTCAGTATGCTGTGTCTGAGTGGGGTATTTAAGTTAAACTACGGCATGGTATGTTAGTAGGCTTGCACTATGAAAACGGCATCAGCCCGGACTAGTACACACACACACACACGCGCACACGCACACACACACACACACACACACACACACACACACACACACAAAGTGCATGTAAGTGCAATAATCATTTCACCTTACCTCGTAATGAACTGGTATCGATAAGGTATTACTCCACCGCGAAATATACCTAAGCTGTTGATAAACTAATATGAAATATTATTTAGATATTTTGATATATATTACAGTATTTCTTGAATCCAACATTGCTAACGTTGACAATGGAACCATAACATCATGCACGTTACAGCTGCGTACTTCCGCGAACACCTGGTGTCATCGGGGATTTTCAGTGATCCATTTATTCACGGCTATTTGTACATTACGCCCATTGGAATCTGTTCCGGCAGAAAAGCGAGACTGGTTATTCTCTGACTTTGACGTTGAACATATGTGTCAAATCAACAATTGCAATTATCATAATCAGTGCTGAAGAAGTATAGACAGGTGCAAGAGATACGTGATGCATTTCAAAAGCGATAAGACAACCTTTGTTCCCTTTAAAGGCTTTCAAATCAAGAACTGCATCAATTGATGACGAAGGTTCATGAAATATACATGTAGGTTTCATTTTCCAGTGGGCATTCAACAACAGAAAGCCACACTGGTGTTATAGCTTCATAGACATAACCTGTTTCTCAAGAACAACGTTGATTTAACCAGCGTGCATGGAAAATCATCAAAAATAATTTTGTCAAAAACAATACATTAGACTAAAATAACGAGTATTTTGAAAAAAAAATACAATTGAACTCAAACATAGGACTATACTTGAAGTTTATCAAAACCCAACTATCTATGTTAAACATTACATAATTATATGCGTTTCAGGTGTTAACTTCAGCCATAGTGAGTGAGTGAGTATGGTTTTACGCCGCTTTTAGCAATATTCCAGCAATATCACGGCGGGGGACAACTTCAGCCATAACACAAGCATCAACAATTTGAGGCTCATTACAAATAGCACCAAACGCCTCTTTCTTTTCGACAACAGAGGAAGCAACAAACATCATTGATGCTGCTTTTACAAAGAGTCGATGTTATTGCGAATAGCATACATGTATCATTCAGCCTCTAACTGTTATACGAAAGGTTACATAAAATGATACTAACTACCCATTATAATAAAGTAGCAAGATACTTTTTATCACTTTGTGTGTATACCATTTGTAAATAATATTATATCACAACACAATATAATTGAATAACTCACTATTATGTTCAAAAACATTTTGCTCAGACAATAAATGCCAGAAAACATTTGTAATATGACTACATTTTGTTATAATTACCATTTTTTAAATCCTTTCTATCTATCGTTTTACATTCAATCACGAACGAAGAAGTGTGAGGAAGAGGAGAAGGAGGAGGAGAAGAAGAAGAGGAAGTAGAAGAAGATGATGAAAAAGAATAATAATGAATAAATATATTATAATATTGCCATGGACTTACCCCTCGTATGATATTGCCACATATGTTATGATCAGTGTGAAGCTCGTCCGTTCTGTAGTAGTGCAGGATAGACGCGAACACCCCCGGGTGTCTGTCATAGAAGAACTCCTTACAGTCGGGGTCCCAGCTCTCGTCCCGCTCGTGAAGGATAGCCATGGTGGCAAGACGGGTGCCCGGCTTGCGCTCCAGTGTGCTCCTTAGGGTCTGGTAGGACACCCCTCCGACATTGATGGTCAACCGCCGGTCAAGCTTCCGGGCCCTGCTCAAGAGGGACTCCATGTCCAAGTCCGATATGGCTATACGAACTTCTTTTAGCCGGTCACCATGGTCCTTTGAGATATCCACTTTGGGTTTGGTTTGGTTCCTATGAATGAACACCTAGCATCGTGTTTTAAAGAACATATAAGTTTTAAACAAGTGTTCGACGACAATGGTACTAACCCGTTACGGTAATACTTAAAACAGGTTTGGTCCATATGATATTAGTGTATTTTTCGTTGCTCCGCACGTTTTACGTGTTCTGGTTTTACCTTGGTTCTGGGACTATGAACTGAACACTGACTTGTTCCACGTGGCACGACAATACCCACACGTTACATCCAGGTTTGTTCTTACTACCCATTGCCTGATTAAATCTTTTCAAATCCGATATGTTCACAATCTAAAGCCTTTGCACCACACTGATTCCAATAATCCAATTCCGTCCAGTAGGAGCACAATACCAAACTGCACTTGTAAAGCTGAAAGCTTCACAAATTGTTGTCCTAACTTAACATGAGACCAGGGCCAGGCTGCGTGTTGTCTGAGTCAGCGCAGCGATTGACAGTAAGTATTGAACTACCTAACGACTCCCCACCTTCAGGCGTGGAAGAAATCTACCTGCGCTATTATCCCTCCCGCTATTGGAGTCGACCATATCCACAATGGGCACCAGCCCAAGCGCTTTCCCCTGAGGATTATGACAATTGCGTCCCACCATTAACTGACTAGCAATCAATAAATCCCGAGTCCTGATATCGCTCCCAATACAATCACCGGTCGCCATTTAAAGCTCCTGCCATCAAATAACTAAAACTTTAAGGATGCTTTTAGGTATATGCAAGTTACATCCGAGTGTCTGGGGAGTGAAAGGCTATTTATCTATAAGGGGATAGATATTATTAATGGATAGTGTTACAATTTAATGAGAAGCTGTGAGACTCAAGCTCACTGAACATGTTTTGCGGGTTTTGAGTCTAAATAGCCCAAATCGAATTCTATTAAACAACGCCATCGGATATTGATTACCTTAAATGACTACAGCCATTTTAAAAGGAGATAGAATTCTGAGTAGGTTATGTGATAGTTTACGTGTATGGCAGTGACCACTGAAGTGTTACAGTTTGGCGGAGTGTTCACTTTGTACCTGTCACTTCGTGTTTAGATGCAGACGATTTCCGGTTGCTGCTTTGGCTGCGCATGCGTTACACAACTTGACAACCTGAACATGCAAATGCAATTTAGAAAAATCCTCTATATTTCATATTTTATTCATGTTTTAGTAAAAATATCCACACGGGAAATTGAACAACGATTGCCCATCAATATTGGTTGACATATAAAAAAACCAATTGGACACTTTGTCTTGACAGCGCATCGCACATTATTTATTTCATTATATTAAGTCATGATCGTGTATGTTTACACGTTCAATAAACTGCAATTACCTTTACCAGGATGAAAAGCATATTATTTAAATTACACAAGAGGGTGATTTAATGCCAGTTTATCCCTGAAGCTTCCAGGATCAGTGTTCTTATTCCCAGATTCGGCCCAATTATAGTCCTTGGTTTGTCCGCACGTGCTCCAGGTACGGGCGGTATTCATGGGGCATGCCACTCATTTACCACCAGCTGTACCGCCAGACTCCCACTATCCGCGGTTTGTTAGCGTACCGTCAGACTCACACTATCCGCAGTTTGTTAACATACTGTCATACTCACACTATCCGCGGTTTGTTAGCATACCGTCAGACTCACACTATCCGCGGTCTGTTAGCATACCGTCAGACTCACACTATCCGCGGTTTGTTAGCATACCGTCAGACTCACACTATCCGCGGTTTGTTAGCGTACCGTCAGACTCACACTATCCGCGGTTTGTTAGCGTACCGTCAGACTCACACTATCTGCGGTTTGTTAGCGTACCTCTGCTTTGATAAATACAGCAGCAAGTAGGATTCGAGCAAGGATTGAAGAAATGCACATATTTGATCGGACATGTTTTAGCTCTTGCTCGGTGTTGATGTTGTCGCATACAATTTAAAGGGTTAGGAGGAGGGGTGGGTGGGATGAGAATGTCTACTACTAATATTATTGACACAGATAATATTAGATATTAATTGCTGAGATGATGATGAGGATAAGATCTTATGCAAATTATTTGAACAGTCTGGTATCACTTAACGATACATTGGATGGGGCCAAGCTTCAGTAGCGTAATTGTATAGAGCTGAGATAATCGAGACTGGTTATCCTCTGTCATGTATTAGTAAGTGAATGGCAGTTGCCTTCTGCTGATTGTAATGTAGAAGAACACTGTGAAAAAATATGTGATTTTCTTAGGGTGATGTCTTGTCATGCATTCATAGAAGACAGCTTTCTCAACATATCTGACACATACTGAAATGTTGAAGAACTTGAATGTCAGTTTGGAATGAATCCCCTAGAAGTGCCCCAAAACTCTGCTAGAGCATTCGTCCTCCTGCTATACAAGTAAAAACATCATAGGCCCTGGATGACCTAGGCTATATTTCAGGCCTCCAACACTGACAAGACAGACACAATGCTCCCACCTACAGAAGATGTTTTCAAGCAACACATATTTGGGGCTATGTTTCAGACGACAATATGGCCGCACAGTCCTGTACCAAACCCTAGTTCGGAGAATCCAGTGGGAACAATGTGATGATGTAGGCGTGAACCCAGACACAGCAGTTATCTCATCTACAGTGCCAGATCATGTGCCGTCTCCAGAAAGAGTCCTGGGCTTCCATTTACTGAACACTGCCCTGCTCTGCCCTACTCTTCACATGATGGTGACAGTGACAAAATACATCTTACTGCATTTGAGAAACATTATGGATTTGTTAATGAGTTACTGACAATATTGAAATAATTGCAGATTGATAGTTAGTAAGTGATAATTAGTAAGGCAATATGATCAACAATTATAGTATAAAACATTGGCGATAAAAACATGATAGATGGAGTTCCTGGTCAAAACCAAACTTGACATTCAATATCTCATACATTCCGAAGTGAAGACGATAATTTTCCTGTTTTGGCCATCTTGGGGCCATTTTGTTTGCCATATTGGATAAATCAAACCTCTCAAGCTCATATATGTAAGATACTTAACCGATTTATGTGTTCAAATGAAATTTGGTGTACAAGAATGTTAGTGTTGTAAAAGTAAATGGTTTTGATATGTAATTACATATTTGTGGTTTTTTTTAACAAGATGGTGTGTGTGTGGGGGGGTGGGGGGGGGGGGGGGTGGGGGGGGGCACAATTACTCAAATTTGATACATTATATTATACCTACATTAACTGTTGATTTTTTTATAAGCTCCTAAACCATTCATCCACATTTTGAAATATCACACGACATGATTGTCAATATAGACGTTACATTATCTTCAGTTTTGTAATAATTTGAAAATGAAAATAGAGTGATTCTTTCATGTTTTTGACACATTTAGGTTATAGCTCGTTTTTTTAAAAATCTGCTTTTTGTTTATTTATTCTGTTGCAGGTTTCCTATGTCCATTGATTTCGTGCTAAAATAAGTATTCCAGTATGCAAACCGACTTGATTAGAGTCATTTATTTGAATTTGACACAATATTTCCATTTTACCACAACCAGGATTTTCTAATGCATAAATGACATTTTGTGAAGAAAAATGTGGTTGTGGTTTATTTTACTGTGGGGAGGGGTTGCTCCTTAAATAAGCCGCGTTTTAAGTGTTGGCTGCTACACAATAGGGCAATGGCGTCTAGCGCGTCTCGTACCTATGATATATCTATGTACGTTTACACGAAACCATCAATTATTCTGGTATAGATTCAATACGCTGCTTGTATTTTTTGTGTGATGCGCAAGATCGACCATACACTGATATGTTGACATCATTCGTTATTAATCAGAAGAACGTGCTTTTTTACACCTTCTACTGAAATGGAATTGACAGAAATATTGAATTCCGCATGAAATCTATCCTCAAGTACAGCTACTCCAGCACGTGTAAAATGTGGCCTGTTTTTCTTCATTGAACTGTTGGATTACATGTCCGTACAAAAGATATAATCCTAATTTGAAAGAGGACATATGTTTATGGGATTCGCGGTTCATTTTTCAACAATATGTTTTAAGCCTTGGAATATATGCAATGGTTTTGGATAGAATTCTTTAAGTGGGCGAAGGTTAATGTACATAATCAGATTTATGATAATTACAAAGATATTGTATTGTATGGTATAGAAGGAGGCACAGAGGAGTGTACTTTGATGAATTATTTACTACTGCAAGCAAAGTATATTGACTACAGATGTAAAGTAACTGAAACCGATTGCCTTTTTAGAATATTTAAAAGCGAACTAGAAATACAATACAAAGTCCTACAGTATAACAATGTTAATCTTGCAGAAAAAAATAAATGTGTACTGAATATCTAGATGAGTATTATTGCTTTAAGCAACTCAAACCCAAATATAAAAATATAAACCCTGATATGCCAGTCCACGTGGCAATGTACAGGGCCATGTAAAATCGTGGACAATCAACATGAATAAATGATGTCAACAACAACAACAACAAAAAAATATGCAATGGTGTCGAAATTCCTAGCTTGAGAAAATTAATTTGCTAAAAACGAAATTATGTTGTTTCCTATTGCTTGTATAGCGGATCGCTTCCGCGGCCTGGTGCATTGAGCGTCTAACCGGAGAGCGGTCGTTCGATCAAACCAAGAGACGTTAAAATGTGGTACTTATTGGTACCCTGCCTGGCGCTCGACATTAAGTGGATTAAAAAGGGGCTGGCCAGCTCGGAGTCAGTATTCAGTATCTGAGTGTGGGCTAGCACTATAAAACCGGCATTATATAAAACATATTACACGCAGCCACACACACACACACACACATCTTGAAGTCCCATTTCACCTCACCAACCGTTGTGTAGAGCTATAAGCGTAGTAAACAAACGGGGTTCGAGAGCGGAGTCATACGATGAGGGACCTACCATTTGATATTCTGGGGAGGCCTGGGATTTTGTATTGAGATTTTCTGCTACAGCTGCAAAACTTAAGGAAGCCTTTTAGGGCCATTTTTTTATATTTATTTCGATACAATCTTGAAATTTCAAGATACTACGTTGAAATTTTAAGACACTAAGTTGAAATTTCAAGATACAGAGGTTGAAATTTCAAAATAATGATCTTGAAATTTCAAAATAATGATCTTGAAATTTCAGATAGTATCTTAGAATTACAACTCAGTATCTTGAAATTTCAACTTCTGTATCTTGAAATTTCAATTTCTGTATCTTGAAATTTCAACTTTGTATCTTGAAATTACAAGATAGTATCAAAAAATGTTTATAAAAAACAAATGGCCCTAAAAGGTTTCCGTAAAAAAAACAGATATATTTTGTTAATTAAAGTTATTAGTCAAAATATTGTTTTCTAAAAGCCACATTGCAACAATGTGGGTTTTTTTTTAGACAATTTCTTTTTTTTCCAACAAGATAAAGCAAATTTATTTTTTTCAAGAATTTTCGGGGACAATTTATTCTTTTCGATAACATCCCAGCTCCCAATGTGCATAATACGTCACAGGCCTCATTGATCGCCAGAAAAGAACTCGCTTTCGTTTCCATAAAAAACACACTCACATAAATATTTATGCAATGCTTGCTTTGACGTGGATAGGCACACGGTGGAGCTCTAAAACTTCAAATACTTAATTAAGTTCTGTAGTATTCAATTCTCAATTAATAGCATTTGTCAAACTGGTCAGTAATATAGATTAGGGAAATACGCGAAACTAAACGATAGGCTTTGATCTGCTTGTGTGTAATGAATGGACGGTTATTTGATGTCAGTTAGGAATGGCCTGATGTTTTATAATGGATGAAAACTTTTCAAGTCAGACATTCGATCATCCATGACATGGCAAATGTAGTATCTTCTTCATACAAAGGCGGTGGAACTTGAGTCCATGTATTTTCCAAATAAGATATATTTTTGTTAAAGAAACAACAACCTTTACTTGTGTGTCGGAAAATTTGATAAAGAATCCAATTTCCCCAAAAATAATGTATAACAGATTTTAACAAAACAATTACTGTCACTTGGGGAATACTTGAAATAATCAATAATCAATGCAACATTACATGTGACTTTCATACAACAGGGTATACGACTAATAGGATTATGATGTTTAAGACATATCAAATACATGTAGCACTGGTGCAAAAAAACAAATGAGACAAATGAGACTTACAAAAAATATATACATATTTCTTGTACCTGAATTTATTTAATTAAAGTCTACAGAAAGATAATATTACTTCAATTTAAAAATCAACCTGAAAAATGTAGGGGTCCTAGTTATAGCGACCTTGAAACAGCAAAGCCCGCAGAGAACTACACTTTTTTCTGATTTATACCTTTGGACCAGTGATTGATATTATGAGCAACGATCCTTGCCACCGGGCTACGATGACACGCAATGAACCAAATCACCGAGTCTGACCACCCGATCCATTTTCGTCGCTTCTCAAGACCAGCAAAGGTTGCTGTGGATCAAGTCTAGCCAGGAAAATTTATTTTGTAAGCGTGTTACAATAAACATTTTTACGATATGTTTCGGCCCGTTCAAAAACATATACGTATTTGAACCCAAATCCTATTTATCCAATTTAAGAAAAGAGATCGAATTTGATAATTTGCTTCTTTAATACCACCAAAGCATGATAAAATTTACAATATCCGGCTTGATTTGAACGCCGTTATTTCTCTGACATCCTGATCGCGTGCATATTGCGTAGCATCTCTGTCAAACGACCTTTAAATTCTAAAAAGGAAATTATTATTCTTCCTTCAATAAGACATTAAACACTATGTCAGGGAGATAGTGCCCTGTCTTCTCTTAATAATGGCATTAATGTCACCTACGGGACATCGATATAATCTATCGACATCAAAACTTGGCGTGGGGTCTGCCTCTTGACTTGGGTAAAGACAAGCGCCAGTCTTCATTAGATGATTATCAAGTTGCTGGGTCTTTTTGCACTACTTTCACTAAAGATCCGGCCGGATCACAACGTTTTGACGTCATTAAGGAATTAAGACCTCCATATACATTTATAACCATGTGTCATTTATGACAGAAATCGTTAGTAACACACATGAAAGGAAGCCGGTTATTTCTCACATGCATAGTGCAATGTCCCTTGGCCCATGAGGGATGTCTGCATTGATCTTTAACCTTTTTTTATTTTGACGTAAAACATACTTAAAATCAGGTTAACTGTTCTTATTCACTTTGTGTTGTTTAGAAGGACTCAACACACGTCTCTGTTTCCTTGTGATGACATATTACCTATATGAGAATGAAAGACAGGGAAGATCAGGATCATGCGAGGTGCGCCATTAAGACATGTACAGGAACATGCACGACACTCGGTGACGATGAGGAACCAGCAGACACAAATGGTGCTAGGTTCGTCAGCAGACTGGGGACAAGAGACGGAGAAGCACCGACCCTACTGATACCAGCTCCCCACCAGGACGAAGTGCTCAAGTACGATCTACAGGGCACACCTTCACTTCAATCATATTCATCCCTTGACAGCGCCCTCTACAGACGTAGAAGCCACATCATTCCCAGACTGTCACAGAACCGTGCTGATGTTGAACAGGAGGGGAGGTGGACACAAACTCTGGATGGAGACAGGTTCCTGCTATTTACGGATTTGATGAAGACAAGACGGTGCCCAGCTGCGAGCTCTACAGACAACATCGGTTATCCACATGGATGCACAAAGACAGTGGAATATATTCATTTCAAATTTATTTCATTTATTTCATTTAAAAAAACACAATCTAGAAACGTATACAAAATCAAATCTTGCCAGCTCTAGCTAGCTCTATTCCACATGAAATCGGCATCGGGAATTTTTTATTTTATTTTTCGAGTCAAGAAGGGTATTGTGTAATATAAGATTTCAAAGACTAAATGTTAGTCTAGAACACTCACTGCCAGTCCTGATATGAGGAATCAAGTTAATTCTATTCATGCCAGAGTAGGATCATTATGTATCATTATCTTGTGTATGCTCCAGAGATGCCGTGGCAGGCTCAAAGACCAGATGGCGCAGGGGGTCAAGACCCCGATGCAATATTTGGACGCTGTTAGCAGACTTGGGAAATTGGATTGACTCTGGTAGTCGGTTCCAAAGTGCTAAATGATGTATCCATGTAATATACCTTGATGTAGCAATACATTACACCTTGTTGAATTATTTATGTCTATGAAACACAATGAAAGTGTTTTTATTGATTTATTATAAGTTTTATATTCTTCATGAGGTATCAGACAGATAGGGTATGATCGGGACTAATCCGTTAACTGCATTGCATTGTGGGAGAACTCAACCGTGGCATTTGTGATTTTAAGGTATCTGACAAATGGGTTGCGACTTCTTTTGAGTAGTATATATTACGTCCTTTATCATAGGGGCACGGTGGCCCAGTCGTCTAAGGCGCCGGGATTCGCTGTGCAGAGTTGCGTCCCTTAGGCACGCCAGAAATCTATGATTGTTGGTTCGAATCCCGGTTCGTCCCGATTATGTGTCTAGGTTTGTCAGACACCATACCCGTGCTCGTGGGTTTCACCGAAATGGTAAACGTCTGAGACCTGCATCACTTCGGGTTTTCCTCCCACATTAAAATGACACGCCGCGATATAACTGGAATACCGTTAAAAGCGGCGTTAAACCCAACTCACTCACTTCTGTATTATAACACGACAATGGGACTGGCACGTTTGATATTAAGTGGATATTTGATATATCACGAACTTCGTATAAATAGATGGCGTGAATCCCATTTATAGACGTTCAGTGTTTTCACAACTTTGGATGGAAGATGATAGTGAGATGGACTTAACGCAGTTTGAACTGGATTTCAGTCACACTGTGTGTCGGCATCGGGAATTTTTTATTTTATTTTTCGAGTCAAGAAGGGTATTGTGTAATATAAGATTTCAAAGACTAAATGTTAGTCTAAAACACTCACTGCCAGTCCTGATATGAGGAATCAAGTTAATACCATTCATGCCAGAGTAGGATCATTATGTATCATTATGGGGAAGGGTTCCGAGCATGGCACGGGTCGTATACATTTACTCTGGGGAAACCAACGACCATAGGAATGGTTCTGGCAACCAAAGATCAATATGGGATTCCAACCATTGTCGAGCTCATTCTTGCATCATAAGATACATAATAGGAAACTGTAGCATCTTAGGTCAGTGGAAAATATATCTGAATTTGTAAATAATCGAGTTTGGACCAGACAATACAGTGATTGATATAATGAGCAACGTCCTACGCCGTCGGGACACAATGCATGCATCAACCAAGTCAGCGAACATGAGCACGCGATCCATTTGGTGGCCTTTTACGACCGGAATAGGTAACTGGGGACCTATTCTAACTAGACTTCACTGTCGAATTCACATTGAAGCACTGTATACCAAGATTCGCTTATCATTGCTGGCAACATTTGTTTGTTTGTTGTTTAACGCCGCACGCAGCAATATTCTAGCTGTATGACAGCGGTCTGTATAAAAAAATCGAGTTTGGATAAGATGATCCTGTGATTAATATTATGAGCATCGAGCCACGCAAATGGGATACGATGACATGCTTCAACCAAGTCAGCGAGTCTCACCACCCGATCCCCTTAGTCGCCTCTTACGACAAACATGGGTTGCTACTCTCTACCCGGATCTTCACGGGTTATACACTACTGAACGTTTTAGGTATTCCTGTCTTTCCATGACGCACCGAACTATTACATATATTACATAAATTACATGGTACATGTAATAGAAATTACATGACATGTATATATAGTATCATTTCTCTGCCATTTTAGTAGCTTTTTAATATTCCAGCTCATCGAAACACATTTTTAGTTTTGTTTAAATTTATTTCCATTCCAGTGGAGATGCAGAGACATTTTCAAGAACGTTATTTATATATGCAAAACGATGTGGTATCTTACTACCATTATCATCAACCTCCAGTAATGTCATGCTATTGTTCTCCAATGGGTTTTTAATTTCATAAACAGGGCGGTTATATTATATGACATCCCAGGGATATTTGAGAAACAATATTTTGTTATTGTCACGGGGGGTTATATAATGACTGTTTCTCGCTAGAAATATATTTTGCGTTTGAGCACAATGTAATGAAATGTAAAATCAAATGACAAATGTTTTCTCTATATTCCCGAGGACGGTTCTCGTGTCTGTAGCCCAGTGAGTGTACCACAAGGCTACAGAGGCGCTGATAACTCACAATGTTTTTTAGAATGTCTTTTTCCAAAGTACCGTTGCCAGGAACAGATATTTTACGTCGGGTTCCCGAAGGTTCATGGATATTTTACGTCCGTTCCCTAAGGTTCATGGATATTTTACGTCCGCTCCCTAAGGTTCATGGAAGGTATGTTTGAAACATAAAAATGTTGATAAATGATGTTTTCGGTTCATAAGTGAGATAAAACACCTCTCCTCGGGTTTTAATTAAATTAAAAACCCTTATCCTTGGGATAAAACCACGGATGCGGGTTTTAAATAGCATAAAAACCCTCAGACGTGTTTTATCCTACTACACATAAAATATGCCTTGACCACTATTTTTTTCTAATATCACTCTGAGTTCATTTAAAAAGATAATAAAAAGTTTTGGACTAAAATCGCATGATGGATAAGTTAGTAATCGATGTTAGTAATCGTAGAAATTTCCCATTTATTCCCACTCGATTTAAGCTTTTTAAAAGTAAGTTGTGGTTTACTCTGTCAAAAGCCTTGGAAAAGTCAATAAAGCTGCTGTAGAATGTACCCTTGGACTTTGACGTTGAATGAGGGACTTCATGGACTTCACAGATTATACCCAGGTAAGGAATCGAACCCAAGCCTTCGGTGTGACACGCGAACACTTTACCCAACCTCCCCTTGTTTGATCAGAAGTTTTGTTTGTTTGTTTGTTTGTTTGCTGTTTAACGCCGCATTCAGCAATATTTCAACTATATGTCGCCGGTCGGTAAATAATACAGTCTGGACCAGACAATCCAGTGATTGACATCATGAGCATCGATCCGCGCAATTGGCATACGTTGCCATGCATCAACCAAGTCAGCGAACCTGACCACCCGGTCCCGTTAGTCGCCTCTTACTACAAACATTGTCGCCTCTTATGACAAGCTGAAGGCCAATTCTAACCCAGACTTTCACGGGTCTTTGTCAGAAGTACATGCCAATCAACCTGTCAACACCACTGTAGATATTAACAACATACATACCTGTTACTAGTTGTATCAAAATATGTATCTGCGTCAGTTCGAGGCAATTACTTTCGTGTATTCGGGAGATATTCCAAGGAAGTGTTCTGTAGATGGAAAAAATGAAAGTTAGCTGGTGTTCCTTTCTACATTTCTAGTTATTTGGCTCTATAAATGGCGATTCAGTCTTCCAGTGATTGACATCATGAGCATCGATCCACGCAATTGGGATTGATGACATGCTTCAACCATGTCAGCGAGCCTGACCACCTGATCCCGTTAGTCGCCTCTTACGGCAAGCATAGTCGCCTCTTACGGCAAGCATGGGTTCCTGAAGACCTATTCTATCCCGGATCTTCACGGGTCCCGTCGCTTGGCCCACTCGACCAAAATTGTCAACACCGTCAGCAAGTTAACATGGTAAAGGGGTCATCTGAGGTATATATACTATAAATATAAACTTAGTTTTTGTAATTACTATTCACAAGGTTTATTGATGACGATGGCGATCAGCATGTCAGTTGTGACACACACTTGGATCATGGTACTGACAAATTCAACACCAATACATACTTGTATTATTCATGACAATGTCTTATCATAGTGAACGTACAACTCTATGACATACTACAACACAACCTAGTAGGATGGGTGTGCGAGAAGGTCTTTTTGGCACGCTGGAACATTCAAAGTTTAAGTTAGTGAAAACTTTTTTATATATAATGAAAATATTTGAACATTTCCATATAACTGACAAATTGACTATGTTCTTTGTTACAGTCATAGAGAGTAGTCGATAAAATGAGTGAGGAGGCAGATTTTTTTAACTTCCAAATTCAAAAGGAGACCCACGATGATATTTTTACCATTATAGATACTGGATAAAATAAGTTAGTGATCATGAGTATATCTAGGGATATCTTTGTTAAAAAGGAATTTTAACAAAATATCACACACAAAATTTATGATCCCTAACTCATTTGTTCAGTATTATGTACTGTCTTTACCAACTCCTGAGACACTGAACTTGGGTCAAAGACGTGTTTGCATACTAGAAAAACGCTCCTTGAAAACATCATAAACCTGTCCTTTACTTTGTCCGGAGCCCATTCACAGGAACACGTTTTAACGTTAAGGATTTCTAAGGTGCAGCTCATTTCTTGAAATATGTAGTTATGTGTGTCAGAAAGGGTCCTTACCCTATCTTGTCCTTCCAGTTCTGTGCTGTCGGAGAACTCCACGATACACGAACAGATTGATCCTGTCCAACGGCGTTAGATGACTTGCATATGTGTATAAACTACCTTGTCCTTCCAGTTCTGTTCTGACGGAGAACTCCACGATACACGAACAGATTGAGCCTGTCCAACGGCGTTAGATGACTTGCATGTGTACGTGTATAATCTACCTTGTTTCTGTCGATATGTGTGTTGTTTGACTGATCCGTGTGTGGCCTGCACTCTTGAAGGATAACTGTGTCATTCATCAAACGTGTGATTTTATTCTCCAACACATATAGGTTTTTTAAATAGATGTGCCAGAAATATCCGCTGCATTCTGTCACGTACAGTGCCTCCCAGCATGAGACTGAATTGAGGACATTGCCACATGCTGAGGTACATCATAAACCATGTATTGCTGAAATGGACTTGTTACGACGTAAATTGTAATAAAAAGGTAAATTGTAATACTTGCAGCAAATTGTATTAATTTTGACGTAAATTGTAATAACAACGTAAATTGTAAAAACATTTGACGTAAATTGTAATACGCAAATTGTAATAAAAATTGACGTAAATTGTAATAATCTCTACTTGCGGTAAAATGTAAGGCGCCTCCAGCGTTTATGCAATAATGAAAGAGAAACATCTTACACGGCACTTGATCCGAGAACTTTCATCGCGAACTTTGTCAACATGTTTTTCAAGCGTAGTCTGAAATGGAAATCGCCAGTTTAAAACTCGTGAAAACTGCTTTCTCATTGGCTAATGTCGACTTCTTGTTTGTCATTTCATTGGCCTGTCAAAGTTCGCGAAAGGTCGTTCTGACGTGACCTGTATGAGATGTCCTCAGACCTTGTTCAGTGATCGCGAGAACTAAGATCTGATTTGAATGAGATTGAGTCGAATCTTTCCAATGTAAGGGCGTAATTGATTTTAACGATATCGATTCTATTTCCATGGCAACAACAGGTTACCTAGCGACGGACAATGCATGACAGTGTCACCTTGGACTTATACTAAACCAGTGTCTATTATAGACTGAGAGTGAAAGCTGCAAAGAGTGTCAATTAAGGTGTTCAGACACATTCGCCCGTGGTGTGGCTATGTGGTTCTATCTCCCTTACTACTTCTCGTATTATAGGAATTCTTGTGGTATCCTGTTTCGAACATCACCGCTGAACACCTCCGACACACTCTGAAATATTTCAGCAGTATGATAGTAACCTGTTAATAATCACGCCCACAAAATACAAACCAGTGACTAATATTATGAGCAACGATTCAAGCAATCGAACGCAATCAATTAAGTCCTATAACCTGTCCACCCGGGGTCGGTTGGGAGGGCCACACTTGATATTCAGGAAGTGGCGCTCCTTGGATCAATAAGGGCTAGGATATTGGATGCGGCGCTCCAAGTACAAGGCAAATCAAACGAGAACAAAGGTGTGCCGCCCATCAATTTCAATACCGTAGTAAAAGAAGTGTACCTGCATGTTGCGGTAAAATGGACATATTAAAGTGATGATCAGTGGGATTAATCCAGATTTAGTAGTTCAGACACATGTTCAGTGTAGTCTACGTCAGACAGATGAGGGTTGCCGATGTCGTCTTTCCGTGATCTGAGACAGTAGCGCCGCTTATGGTAAGAGAGGGGAGGGGGTCAGAAAGATGGCCGTCCAATGTCAGGACGCTGACTTCTGTGTTCGACTGCTCTCTTTAGAATAGCTGCACCATCTCGTAAATGTAAGGGTGGCTGTTCCTGCCAAGGTGGCCACCTTCAAGATCGCTGTCAGTCCGATGTCGAGTGTCGACATGGGGTGAAACCTACACTGTAACAAATGTCTTTAGAATGTAAACACAGACAAGACATGTTAAGATTTAAACATGATTTGGGATGTATTTCAATTCTAAAAGGAAAACATTGATGTGCTCTTTCTAAACGCATTTAGGTCTAAACACATGAAATGAGCTATCGCCTTACAGCCTAAACACCCCCTAAACACAACATCCCCATAATCTAAACATGTTCAGAATTTAAACTCGTTAAAACATGTTTTTACATGAAAATACCACATTTAGTAACACATGCCCCACAGTTCAAGGAATGGTGTTTATCGTGTGGAATAGAGGGGTGTATAAAGTTGGAAAAAAATCAAATGTTTTGAAATAATCGAAATTCAGGCAAATCACCTGATATTTGTAGAATCCACATGGTGTTAATTCCACTTGTCTCAAATACTTTCTTTGAACGTAAGAAAGAAGTCCTTGACAGTATTACGGGTCGTGCTCAGTTAATCTTTTGAGACAGAGACTTGGTGGAACATGTGCTGACCCCGGCAATATATCTCTCTTTGTACGGCTGTTTATGGAGCACTGGAATCCAGTACAAAAGAGGAATGGACATGTCTTTAGGTTTAGATTCGAGTCAAAAGTTGATACTGTTATACGGATTCGTAGATTTGGCAGATGTTTTCCTCAATTGTAACATACGGGCCTTATTCAAGTATGTAGTATTATTTCCTATGGCGCTTATGCAAAGTTCTTTCGTACTAAATACCAATTTGACATCATTCTTTTTCTTTTAGAACCATGGACATTGAGGCAATTAATTAGTCATGTGTGTCATGACATAATTGTTTCTGTCATTTCTAGAAGGATAAATATTCTCAATATGGTGTCATATTTGGCTTACCGCTTATTTGAAAGGCGGGAACAAGGCAGGAATGAGATGCTGTCAAGCTACCACGACAATCAGCTCATTTAGGAAACGAACAACCTAGACAGTGTTGAGTCATCTACCATCAACTCGTACACTATTTTGTTTTGTTGTTGGGTTTTGTTTTGTTTTTTGTCTTGGTTTTCTTCTGGTTTGGGTTTTGTTTTTGTTTTTGTTTTGTTTTTTCAGCGCGCATTCGTCTACCATCAGCACTAACACCGTTTGACAGAATGAGGATGCAGGTCACCAGCAAGAGGTCCAGTGATGACTCAACCTCGCCGTCAGAACAGACGTCATAGTGCTTTGAACCATGTCAGTTGGCGTCAACAACAATGGAGGCGGGTTCTTTTCTCTGATCTCTGCAGATGACCGTGAGACAGGGTGGCGACGTCAATGAGAAAGATATCGTGGTCAACGTGTGATCCAAACGAGGTTGCCAGACATTTTAACGTTCATCGTTAAACAGTATCATCTGTTTGGACACGGGCAACAGTCATGACTTGCCATTGACCGGTCGTCGACGTGTGATGTTACGCCAACAGGACAACCATGGTCGGTCAGTGCAATTACGGAATCGTGCCACGTTAACAACTCGGACAATTCCTGGCTTGAGACCAATTAATAGCAGAACCGTACACATCTGGTTGAGGGAGCACAACATCCGGCCACGCCGTCCAGCGATACGCCCAATGTTGTTTCCACGTCACCGTCGGGTACGCCTATCTTGGTTGTAGACAGCATGTGAGGTTCAGAAGACAAGGCGCGGACATTACACTGTTGACAGATGAGTCCAGGTTTCAGCTGGACAGCTCTGGTGGTCGTGCAAGGGACTACAGAAGAAGGTGTGAGAGACGCTTGCGTTACTCAACGTTCAGTTTGTAGGTAGAAGTGAAATGGTATTTGGTGGCATCACAGCTCATGGGGGGAACACAACTCATCATGGTTAATGGCAACTTTAATGGCGTACGCCACATGGATGACATCGTTCGAGATCATGTTCTACCCTTTGAGCAAATGCAGGGACGTGGTTTCTGAGAAGCTGTTCGCCACTATACCACACATGGCTAATTTTATTTTTCAACATAATCTCCCTGCTTTTCAATACACTTCTCATACTGATAATGAAGCTTTTCAATTCCATTCAGGGTGAGTGAGTGAGTGAGTATGGTTTTACGCCGTTTTTAGCAATATTCCAGCAATATCACGGCGGGGGTCACCAGAAATGGGCTTCACACATTGTACCCATTTCGGGAATCGAACCCGGGTCTTCGGCGTGACGAGCGAACGCTTTAACTACTAGGCTACCCGAACGCCCCCCATTCAGGATGAAGTTTTCTGAAGCCACTCGGAAAAACCCATTCACGGCAGCTTTGAGGTCTTCGTTGTCGTCAGAGTGAGTGAATGAGTTTTAGCAATATGCTAGCAATATTACGGCGGGGAACACCAGAAATTTGCTTCACATTGTACCCATGTCGGGAATGGAACCCGGGTCTTCGGCGTGACGAGCAAACGCTTTAACCACTTGGCTACCCGACGGCCCCGCCTTTCTATGAAGGCGTTCTTGTAGTTTTGGAAACAGGTGGAAGTCCCTTGGTGCCAGGTCTGGCGAGTATGGAGGGTGAGGAAGGTGTTCTAATCCACATTGTCGGACAGCAGCCTTTGCAAGTCGAGTGGTGCGAGAAGATGCATTGTCTTGAAGTGAGAGAGTGAGTGTGGTTTTACGCTGCTTTTAGCAATAATCCAAGAATATCACGGCGGGTCACCAGAAATGGGCTTCACACATTGTACCCATGTCGAGAATCAAACCCGGGTATTCGGCGTGACGAGCGAATGCTTTAACCACTAGGCCACCCGACCGCCCCTTTGTAGAACTCCAGTAGTCATCATTTCTCGCCGCTATTCTTTGATAGAATATTTCAGGCGATAAAGCAATTCAGCATAGTAGGTACCGGTAATCGTCTTTTGACTTTCAAGGTAATCAACACGGGTCACACCCTTTGCATCCCAGAATGCAGTGGCCATAACTTTCTTCACTGATCTTGAAGCCTTGAAAGTGGAATAGTGCCATTTCATGGATTGACGTTTGGACTCGGGATCATAATGGTAGACCCATATAGCATCACCTCTTAATAATCTCTTTTTGAATTTAGCGAAATCCTCCTCAATTAGCTCTAAATTTCCTCTGGCAATGTCACTTATTTTTTCCTTAAGATCAAAATTTAAAACATTTGGCACCCAAAGAGCAGATATTTTATTCATCTGTAAATGTTTATAAAAAATAGTTTCAGTAGGTCCATAGCTTAGACCTTTTGTCTTTCTCAAGTTCAGCAATGGTAATACGTCACCTGACAATATAAGTTTTTTCTATCTCCTGGAATGAATCTTCATTGATGGACGTTGAGGGACATCATCAATGCTTGTTCTCCCATCCTTAAACATAGCTGCCCAACGTTTAACAGTGGAATAGCCAGGGCACTTATCACCATACATTTGTGACATGAATTTTTTGGAGAGTATTTTTCTCTTAAGTCAAAAACTTTATGACTGCTCGGTACTCGTTCTTTTCCATTTCTGGGTCTATTTCGTCCCCTATTACGTTCAACTAGCTGTCACTAATATACAAATGGCCTCAACAGACCAAATACACTTGCAATGAACTACTAAATGTTTTCACCAGCCCTGGTATTTGCTGGGATTTATTTAATCTGCGATCATTGTCAGTATAGATTGGGTTTTCGATCTTTTATATTGTCGCCCATTGATACAGCTGATTAGCTGCTAGTAATTAACCTGTGAACCTATTATCACGTTTCAATTATCATTTGTTTCTTTTTTATTGACACCCATGATCATTGGTGCACAACTCCGTGATACACACATATGAAGACTTCAATTAAGTCTCCGCTCCATAAAAATCCAGTGGTCGTCAGTGTGAATGGACCACACAAACCAGTGGTTGAAAGCATGAACAACAATACATGCCAGAGGAGTAAGATGACACTCAGTCTGCTAGTTAATGCCTGCTCTTACAATAAAAACTTACACAGCGAACGACCATACATTTGCCTTCAATAAGAACACAACAGCAAGTTCAGAAAATCTCACCCAAGACTATCCACACCCAGAAGCCATTGTGGCCATCTGCTCCCCATTTGAGTGACCATTCACAGCAGGAATAGACACCATGAGCATAAGTCAACTTGTCCACAGCTCAATCCAGACTTTTTTTTTAAAACACAACTATCCTTCTACCAGATATTCACTGGTCTCGGACAAACGAAATGGAGGCTGTGTTACCCGAAAAGATCTGGGGTAGAATAGGTCTTCAGCAACCTATGCTTGCCGTAAAAGGCTTTTGGTAAGAGGTGACTAACAGGATCGGAAGGTCAGGCTCGCTGACTTGGTTTATGCATGGTATTGTAGATCAATCCTCATGATCTCAATCATTGGATTGTCTGGTCCAGACTCTATTATTTACAGACCGCCATCATATAGCTGAAATATTGCTCAGTGCAGCGTTCAACAACAAAAAACAAACAAACCAAAACAAAGAGTCTGTGTCTGACCCTGGTGACAATAATCAATGAAGTCTTTGCATCACGAGTTCCCAGGCACATCTGATGTCAATCAGAGGAACAATATCATCATGACAATATTTTAATGATATATATGCATAGCGATATTTACAAGAGATGACAACAAAGCATCAACAATGCCTGATAAAAATACAGAGAATGTACACAGCATCTACAATAACTTTAACAAAATGATACCTTCTCCGCATATTTGTCCTATTTGTTACCAACAAGTGTTTAAAAAAGAGTGAGTGAGTGAGTATGGTTTTACGTTGCTTTTAGCAATATTCAAGCAATATCACAGCGGGGGGGGGGCACCAGAAATGGGCTTCCCATGTCAGGAATCGAACCCAGGTCTTTGGCGTAACGAGCAAACGCTTTAACCACTAGGCTACCCGACCACCCCCTTTCAAAAAGGAACAAAATTAGAAATGACAATAAGAATTCACATTTCACAAAGTAAGCAAAAAGGTTTTAAAAACATTCACCTAAATCCCTTATAATAAGTAATATGAGGAAATGACTGAGAATAAATTAGGAGACTATTCAGATTGCACAGGAAGCCAGGGTGTTGCTGTTTGGTCCTCATCAGTCCATGGACTTCCTTGGCTTGGCAGCTATCTCTGCTTTCGTTAGAATTTCATCCCACTGGATAAACTGCTTCGATAACAATGTTACCTGGAGAATGGTCAAGGAATCTCAGGAATGGACAAAACCACAATACATTTATTCATAGATTCTCATCCACACAAGCAGGATTCTCAGCAACCTTTTACACTAGTCACTGATGCTTGTGATGTGATGGATGAATGTTTCATAGGGCAAAACACAATATCTGATTTTGTAATGTAGTTGTTTGATATTTGTTATTCTCCATATATGTAACAACACTGTTGTGATTATTCACATACCTTTATGCAAAATGTTGTGATGGGTAACCATGAAGGTTGATTTGAAAGGCCACCAAATTAGATTTCTTCACCAGTCATGTAGAAAATAATTGCATATCTAAAATGTCTTCACAAGCATTCATTGCCATTGTTATCATTTGAAAAGATATCATTCTCAGTATTTCTGAAAAACTGTACACATAAATAAACTGTTAGGTCTCATAAAATAAACTTATAGGGGTTAAATACATCAGGGATACCCATGATTACTGAGCAATGATTCCTGCTTATCCACAGCACAACACAAGATTAAACAAATCTTTACCTGAAGGGAGATAACTCCTCAAGCTCTAAACCACCACAATGCTACCCACCATCAACCCCCCCCCCCCCCCCACGAGCAATCTCTTTAAAATAAGACCTTAGTTCTCGTTACTGCTAAACAAAGATCTGAAGACATCCCATTAGGGGTCACGTCAGAACAACCTTTCATCCAACCAATCAGAGCGTCACTTACCAAATCATGAAAGTGATAGTCGGAATGTGATTTCTAATCATACAACCTCGAAAACATTAACACGGGATATTCCGAACGATACTTACAGGTTTAGCAACTGAATCCATACAATCTAGACCATCTATTAGCCATTCAAGAATGTTCTTTTGTTCAGGTTTCAAATTTGTAATTGAGAATTTGTCAAAATATGTTTTGAAGCATTGTCGCCAATTTTAAATTAGTGCCGTAAAGCAAGAGAAAGCTGACTTCTGATTGGTCATTCCATTGGTCGGTCAAAGTTCACGCAAGGTCATTCTGACGTGACCCGTAATGGGATGTCTTAAGATCTTTGTTTAGCGGTAGCGAGAACTAAGATCTAATTTTAATGAGATTGATATCCAGAGATGCCCATCTTCTCGAGGCAAGGGAGTTCACTGACTGTAAAAATTTAGTTACCACAATTGCTGAAATAGGCTGGAATTATTTATATACATTTTGGCTGGACTAACAAGTCTATGCCTAGTCCAATCAAATTGTGTAATGAAAACTAGACATCCGGTTCAAAAACAAAATGGATTGCAATGTGCAGATTTCGGTCTACTGCAGGACTTGCATGGCATGTGAACTGTCAACTGGGTGTCGACAGATATTTTGCAGATATGTTTTAAAACAAGGTGGATGCACTTCGTAGGGAAAGACCCGTTCTATTCCAATATAGTTCTTGATTAGATTGTCTTGATGGGCGCTGCCATTATGTTTGAAGCAAATGCAAGTATTATGAGAGATGGAATCTGATTGGTCAATAGGAGGCACATAGAAGGGACATAACTCAAAATAGCCATCTGTGGCGCTACGATCAAACCTGTCATTTTCCCTGAAGGATACAATAGAGTTGTAGGCTTCTAAACAGGATCTGGCTTCATCATTAAACTGGGAGGCTTGGTCCTGCAATGGGAATCACAACAATCAGGACACAACTCTAGGACAACGTTTTAGCAGCCTTTAACATGTAACATTACAACACTGCATCAATAGTGGAGGGAGTATTAACAGGGGTCCGGAAACGGTCATATGTGCCGGACATGTCCAATTGGGAATCTCAAATGTCCGATTTCAAATATTGCTTACCGGACATTTAAATTTTTCTGTTCGGACATTTTAAAAAACAAACAATGCTACCTTCGGGTTCCAAATAATTGATAAGCGTTATCGTATACCTTCAACGAGGTAAATAACCCTCAGTAATATAAGCACAAGAACTAAATACCAAGGCTGACATTTCAGTACCAACAACATCCAGAATATTGATACACTGACAAACATAACTGTAGCAACAATGAGCTCACTCTGACTTAATCTCACTTGCTTGCTCTCTTGCTCAATCCCTCTCTCATTTACTCTCATTTTCTCTATCTCTCTCTATCTCTTACCTGTTGTTTGATCTGCAGCTGACTGAGCTCATGCAGTTTCCCTGCCAGTTTTGGGGCAGCTGGAATGAAACGTGAGTTTTTGTATGTCAAATCCTTTTTGGGGAATAACAAGAGTTATCTCCCTTCAACCAAACAAGCAGAACTTGTGAATTCATAGTTGACTATCTACTGATAAACATTAAACAAATGAAATCAAGTCATTCTATTACAATCTCCTATAATCTTGAGTGTGTAGCCTGAGTGTGTAGCCTAAACAATCAAGGGGCATTGAAATTACTCTAAAAGTTCAGCGGACTATTACCTATCATAGATTTCTTCACAATGACCTAACAATGATGTCATCTTGATTTCTTCACATCTCTCTTTATGCGCATACTGACACCTACCCTATCTGTGTTCATTGACACCTACTCTTTGTGTTCTCTGCCACCCACTCTTTATGTGTTCACCGACATCCACCCTTTATGCATCCACTGCCACCCACTCTTTATGTGTTCACTGCCACCCACTCTTTATGTGTTCACTGCCACCCACTCTTTATGTGTTCACTGCCACCCACTCTTTATGTGTTCTCTGCCATCCACTCTTTATATGTTCACTGCCACCCACTCTTTGTGTGTTCACTGCCACCCACTCTTTATATGTTCACTGCCACCCACTCTTTATGTCTTCACCGACATCCACCCTTTATGTGTTCACTGACACCCACTCTTTATGTGTTCACTGACACCCACTCTTTATGTGTTCACTGACACCCACTCTTTATGTGTTCACTGCCACCTACTCTTTATGTGTTCACTGCCACCTACTCTTTATGTGTTTACCGACACCGACCCTTTATATGTTCACTGACACCAACTCTTTATGTGTTCACTGACACCCACCCTTTATGTGTTCACTGACACCCACCCTTTATGTGTTTACTGACACCCACTCTTCATGCATCCACTGCCACACACCCTTTATATGTTCACTGACCCCACCCTTTATATGTTCACTGACCCCCCCACCCTTTATATGTTCACTGACACCAACTCTTTATATGTTCACTGACACCAACTCTTTATGTGTTCACTGACACCCACTCTTTATGTGTTCACTGACACCCACTCTTTATGTGTTCACTGACACCCACTCTTTATGCATCCACTGCCACCCACCCTTTATATGTTCACTGTCAAACAGCTCCTCCATGCTCTGCATCTTCTCCAGTCGAGCTGCCTGCTCACGAAGGAAGTCCTCCTCTGTGAACACAATGCCCAACAATTTAAACACCATGACATAAGTGAGTAGAACTCTTGTCTTGACCCAAGCAGTGACAATTCACAGGATGTAATTAGAGTTTAAATGACATTTGTTACAAATTCTGCTCAATAAACAGCGATGTTGAATACATAGTTGTTTGTATTCAGCATATGTCTAAGTTGGTATTTCTGCTATCTAAAATGTCTTATTGTTGATATAAATGTGATGTTTAATAATGCGAGCAAAGGCCACTCGCAGTTTTCACATTTGATTCACGCTCGCTTTAATTTCAACATTCACAGTATTCAAAAACACTTGTTGTGCTAAATTTTACAGCCAAATGAACTTTTAAATGATGTTAAACTTTAACCCAGTCTTTATGGCAGAGGAGAAGGGTACTATGATACAAGTGTCCTGGCCTAACCTGCAAGAATGATTTCTGCCTTGGTGTCATCCGACGTGGTCAGCTCCTCGGTATAGGAAGGGTCGAGGTAGCTCCGGAGATCAGACACTGAAACACGAAATGATGCAGTATATCCAGGAGAACGAGTGAGTGAGTGAGTTGAGTTCACCATTTTTCACTATCATTCAGGTATATAACAGCTGGTCAGATTAATAACGGATGAAAGACAAAATCGGTGAAGATTTTAGACATTTACCACTATGGTAAAATTCCAAGAGCACAAGTATGGTGCTGCCAAATCAATGATCATAATCAGGACAAATCTGGGATTCATCCCCATGAATACCAGCTCCTGGCACGCCTTGAGCAATCAAAGCAAATCTATGGAACCTTAGAGGAGCTGCATGCCCTCTCATGGACCAGTCGAAGTGAGGTGAAATTGGGTTAACAGTGCGTCCAAGATTATTGCACTTCATAGTCTTATATAGGGACGTGCATGCACGTGTGTGTGTGTGTGTGTGTGGCTGCTAGTACTGGGCCGGACTGAGATACCATGCCACAGTTTAACATTTAACCCACTCAGACACAATACTGTACGCATATGAAAAAAACCTTATCTGGAACACTGGTGTGTCATTGTACCCTGAAAGCACAGGCAGTGCTCATATATCAATCAATGGCTTGTCTGTTCAGACTAGACTATTTACAGGCCATAGTCAGGTTGCTGTAATATTGCTGTTGCACAAAACAACAAACACGCAATCTCTCTTCACTCAACCTTAAAGGCCAGGATGGAGTACATGAGTATGTGTGCTTCCTGATCTATTAAACTTACATCGTTCATACGCTTTGGGTATCTTCTTCCTGCCTGCAGTAGCAGCAAACACCTTGCTCTGGATGTTGGACAAATTGTCTATACACTGAAATATACATCACACAATACCTGTCACCACACAGTCCTAGCTGTCAGCCTACCCACACCCACTGGAGGTGTGGCATTAACAACACACACATGCTGGGGAGAGATAGAGACATTGTTATATGGATGAAGTGACCAACATATGTATGAGTCAACATGATGAAACATTACATGAATTATTACAGAAATGCAATGAACATGACCCTCACATGATGCTCACATGTATGCATTCAATAGATGATAGATGAGTCAAATCGTGTGATCATTAATTTGTACTCTCGACTCTCTGACTCCAACACTTGCATGTCAAATACATAAATACTACATTTACATAAACAATAAGGAATAAATATTTGTAAAATCAGCATCATTATATTATAAAACTATCCCTGTTTTTTACTTTCCATGTCAGCAACATTATACTGTAAGTACTACAAACATGTGTTTCTTGCTACCGGAAATCTCACATTAACACAATTATCTGAACTATTTGCATGATACATACAAGTTGGGTTACCATGGTTACTGCACAATGTAAGGATGCTATGTTTTGTTCTATATTTGTAGGCTATATTACCATGGTTACTAAATATCTATGAAACATCAAATATGAAAAAAAAACAATGTTCCCAAAAAACGTTTCCGATCAGCAGATAACTATGTTATCATGATTAATATTTGCATCTTGCTCGAGTATCTGCCAACTTTCAGCATCTCTTAATGATAAACTACAGAAGAACTTTTTATCAAGGGTAATTATCTCTACATGATAGAAGGCCATATATAAATATCTTTTCCATCCCTTCCAAACTGTTTTATCATTGTTTTATTACTGTTTTATGTTTCAGTCAGATTTGTAAATTTTACAATAAATTGTATATTTATGATACTTATCCTTATGGAGAAAAACCGAACAGATTCCCTTGGTGTAAACACGTCACCACTCCAGGGGGATTGGAAAGAGAACAAGTTGCCTGGAAAATCACGTGTTCGGCGCATGTAGGTAGATAGGCATGAAAAGTGGGCATGACCCAGATTGTTGGTGGGTGGCCAGCCAGCCATGGTGATGCTGGGTTGTTCGGGTGAATTGTTTTTTAGAAGCTGGAAACCTTTGTTTTGGCACGGTTCCACTTAGGATCGAACGAAGTATGATAAATGCATCATGTGAGATAGGATCAGTTTTAAAATTCTATATTCATAAACTGAAACATGTCATAGTGTAAGAATAAAATATTGATAAAATATGCCCTATACCAATTCTTCTTTTGAAAAGTGATCAATGATGATTAGAAACAAGACATTACAACTTCTTTCCTCGATTATCCAGTGCATAAACTTCCTTCTGTCTATCATCCATTTTCTGCTCTATTTGGCAAGTGAAAACACCATCTCTCTCATCAATAACCTAATCATATTAATGAGGAACTTCTTTCTCATATGAGTGTAGTTTCATTGAACCAACAGTTTTCAAGCAGTGCCTTTCAAATCAGATTGAAAACAAATCTATTGTATCGGGTGGGTCCAGGCTTTTTAATCATAACAGAATGGAAATATAACACCCTGGATTATCGAGGATGAGTGATGTCCTGTATTAGAGTCTTTGGGGAACATTGGAAACACATAATGACATGACATGTTTTGGATGTACATGACACCCATGACAATATCTAGCAGGTTGTACAGCATGTGTGCATGGTAAGCTGTGCAGGGCAGTGTGTCCAGCCCACTTCATGCAAGCTGAAACAAACACACCACAGACTACACACCACTGGGAGCATCAGAACAGGGGTTCTCACTGGGCACTGATAATCATGTCAGGTAAACTGCATAGACACTGTTTTGAAATGAAACAACATTAATCAACAATAAACCAGTTATTTGTATGGACACAAATGATATTAGGACATTCTAGAACATCTTCAAGACTCAAGCAATTTCTTGACACTACAGTATGTGACTTTAGCATGTTTAGCTACTCGTCTAAAGCCTGTGTTACAATTCTGCCGGATCTAGAAAGTTCTGCTATTGATAGTCCACATACAACATAATAATCTAATGAAAGTGGTGACAAGGACCATGTTTGGGATAGCAGAGTCCATACTCAAAAGTGAAAGGCTCATTCTGTCACAACATGAGGGATGATTTTTTTATCATTACCATTATTAAAAGAATCTTCATGACATTTACTTCAAATTAATCGTGATGTCCTCGAACATTTACCAAACAGAAACCCAGGTTCATCAAGTTGTTTCTTGAATTACTGTAACCCATACAGCTTTAAGAATATCATGAAAAGTTAAAGTTTGACTCAAAAATTTACACAATAAAATACTTGATGAATGACACGTATGACAAGGTACAATGTTAATCTACAAGATTTAAGGGCACATGAACACTGTTTGCTATTTCTGACAACATACATAACAGAGGATTTATCTACAACATTTAGATATCACATCAACATTGAGTTGAATTTGTACTCTCAGCTGGTATGAACTATTCAAGCCAACAATCCACTGCTAGGATTTTATCAATATTATGGAGAGTGGACATGATAACTAAACAGCAAAAGTAACTACAAGCAAATAACTCCACACTTCTCTCTTCTTATTTGTTTGAACTTTACATCTAAACAAATTCAAAATGTCAAATTCTAGTTCTGCCTGGCAATTTCTACATCATTAACACAAGTTAGTTATGTGAAGCAGTTTCATAAGAAAGGTCAAGTTTGAGTTCTGTCATTGCTTTTCACCCTCTACCCATTTCTACGTCAAGCTACCCTGGTTTGTCTTGACCAGAAACCTGTCTGATGAGCCACGGAGTCCATGCCATCATTATTATTACTGACATACAGTATCCAATAAACTGATATGATGAAAGCTAATTTTGAAAATGAATCTTTTTCATGAAGGTGTGTACAGCAAGGAGATACTACATGTCCCATTTCATATTAGCATCTGCATGAAGAAATGACTCGGTGTCTTCTTTCGTTCATTCCAAGTCAATTCAACATACCCTAGCACAAGTCTTGTTGAATATTTGGCAAATTTTTCAAGTGAATTTCTTGATTTAGTTTTGACAGATTAGGTTTGGAAATTTTGTCTTATGGATCTGCAAACACAAAATGTTTAATGGAATAATAAAAGAATAATTACTTCAGGCAATGCCTCTCAGTCTCACCTATGTCAGCAGATGAGAGAGTTTACCTATTTTGAGAGTAAGGGAAGTAAGGCATGTCCTTAAACAACAACTCTAAATAGCATGTTTATTTCACCCACTTTTGACAGACATGAAAAAAATAACCTGGAAAACTTACCTAAATACATGACTAATGCATTCACTTACACATGCCATTATAGTGATATTGTTAATTCTTAGGTTGTTTTTTACAATTACGAAATGAATAAAATGGAGTGTCCCAATATCTGAATGTCACACTTATGAAAAATATGTTGTTAGACATCAACTGCAGGTGTTTTTTAAAGCATGCAATGAATCATGTACGTAAGTACCCAATATGACATTTGTGATATGTATTCCTCAAAGCCAAGAGAAAAGTAAGCAGGCTGCCAAACGATACTGATCAGTTTTGTCCTCAGGCCTACAAAACCTACATCAAAGAATTGATACTCTTTGTAGATGTTATGCCACCAAGATCATCCATTCGCCAATCCCATGAATGACAAAGCACATCACTTAAATAAACATTAACGTTCACTCCAAACATGTCAATATGACAGAAATGATATATTTCTTTCAATCTCTTTTTTACGTTTTAGGGGCAGGAATATTTTTTTGTAAATAAATAAACTTTTTGTTATTTCTGATTTAATTTTATTTGTATGGGTGTTTGTGTGCAGTCTTGCAGCTACTTAATCTGGACCCAACCAATCAGTGATTAATATTATGAGCAAAGATTCAAATCCAAAGGGGTACAAGGGCAGGCAATCAACCAAGTCACCAAGCCTGATCAGTGATCACAAATCCTTTAAGTCTCCATGCCCGACAACATAGGTTGCTGGGTATCTATTCTAAATCGAAATTGCTACCATACCTCCGTACATCTGACATATACAGCAATGATTCAGTAAACAGCCAAAAAGATTATCAACAAAATCAACCCTTTAACAATAACATTAAATAAAAAAGTTAGTGGGTTAATTGTTATACCACACAAAGCATCAACAATAACAAACAGAAGCTGTTTGTTTTCTTAGGCAAAAGGCAAAAGAAAACAACTTATGTTTCAGGTAGCCCAAAGGACCCACCGTATCACTTGTATTTATCACAGATGGAAACAGCGGTCAAGAAATCCATATGTAATATTTGGACAAACATCAGCTGTTTCCACATATTATCTTATCGTCATTACCAGTGAGGCTGTAGTGCTGTAAGATGCCATGAATGCTGCAGTTCTATCATGATTACCCCACTCAGACACTCTATACTGACCAGTTCTTGTTCTATCTCCTTAATGCCAAACATCAGGAAGGGTAACAACAAGTGCCATCTTTTAAGGACCTTTGGTAAGACACGACCTGGGATAGAACCACAGACCTTCTGCTCCCTGCAGTTGGCTCCCATATCCGCAGCGGGTGCTGATGCAGGGAAAACGTCCGAGATACACTGATTCAGAGACAGTGAGTAGGGTTTGTCAATCCTTGGTTTGTATCACAATTTTGATATGTGCCCTTGAAGTGTTCAAGATATAAAGCAAAGACGTGATCTGATGTAGGTAGGCGGGTAGGTGGGTAGGTGGGTAGATGGGTAGGTAGGTGGGTGGTATGGTAGTTTGGGGGTAGGTAGGTAGGTAGGTAGGTAGGTAGGTAGGTAGGTAGGTAGGTAGGTAGGTAGGTAGGTAGGTAGGTAGGTAGGTGTACTGTGTCTAAGTGGGGTACCAATGATAAACTGACACATGGTATTTCAGCGGCTTGTACAATAAAAGTGACATAAGTCCGGACTGGTACAAGCAGCCACACATACATGAGCATGCACGTCACTATAAAGGTGCAATACTTTTTAACGCAACGTTAAACCCCATTTGACCTCACCTAACATTATTTCCTGCAAGCAAATTTGTGTTAATTGCCTATTTCATATCTGTGTACTATATGTACACCAAATTGTCACTGGAACAAACAACTGTGATTCAGGATTAGTAAGCAAATGATTACAATTACTGTGATACTGATTTTTATACACTGTAAATATTGTATTGTTTGACAGGCATTACTTAGAAGTAGACTGATGACAAAGTAGACACAATTTATGGACAACTTCTTTGATACTGTAAAAATCAACCTTTCAGTATAGATGCTTATATCTAAGTCTTGCTTGACAATGATATAAGGATCTATACCGAAACATCACTTTTTGAAGTATTAAAGAAGTTGTTATCCATAAGTTATGTCTACTTAGTAAATATTGTAATTGCATGATTTAAACGAAAAGAGAAAAATCATCAATCTCATTCAAGTCAGATCTATCACTCCAATAAAATACCTCTCTGTAAGAAGATCAGAGAACACCTCCATAATAGGTCGTGTCAGGTGAACTTCCTCATCACTCAGTCGGCATCAACTTAGAGGCTTTCAAATTCTCGTTACAACAGACAATGAGGCTGTCTTGGACATGATATCAAGTGTTTTTACATGCAAATTTTCTATAGTATTTATAGCCAAGATTATTTTTGCTGAAATTGTTGATTAAGTCAAACCTCATCAATATGAATAATGTTTACATTTAAACATGTTAAACATGTTAAAGAACATTTCAAAATATTGCAACAAAGTTTGATATCCCATAGCTTTTGACAAGAGTTACATGTTTTCACTCAATAGGGAGTTCATTAGTCACCCGAAAATGATTCCACAGATTATAATTATCATGATTATCGCCCTAGGCAATTCATACAGATTACAATTATCATGATTATCATTCCAGTCAATACATACAGTATCATAATTATCATGATTATTGCTCTGGGCAATTCATACAGTATTACAATTATCTTGATTATCATTCCAGTCAATTCATACAGTATTATAGTTATCATGATTATCGGTCTAGGCAATTGATACCGATTACAATTATCATGATTAGCATTCTAGGCAAACCAATTTGTGAAGTCAGGGAGTGAGATTTGAAGCTGGTTTTTTTCTAAATATTTCAGCAAAATCAAGACGACGATTGACAAAGAATGGACTTCTTGTTTTGTACCCATGTACAGATTCGAATGCAGGTCTTTGGCACGACAAGCAAATGCTTTTACCACAAAAGCAAATGCTTTAACCACAAGGGTATCCCACAGCTTGGAAATGTTAAGAAGCACACTTATGCAGCACTGCTGCTGATGACACAGACTTAATGCAAAGAGACAAGACACACGACACAGCCTGTGAAAGCTCAGTTGGTCCCCATTTTGTGTATACTGGTAATCACGATAAATCAATAAGTATACATCATTATATGGTAGCATACATGGTCTAAGTTCATAAATCATTTATTTTAACATACTGTCACTTAGCAGCGATAGAAACTAACTGTTTTAGTCCACTAGTCCTTATAATGATACCAGACATATATCAAAACCTTTAATAATGGCAAATTTCTAATGGTCCTTATGATACCTTACCTATTGGGCAGTTTGGCAAGGACTATAGGACTAGTGCCAATTTCTAACGCTGCTTAGCATAGATAATGTTCAATATTCCCACAGTCATACAAATAACGTCACTAGCTGCATTGTTTATTGATTAAAACCATGTAAATATAACACTCTGACGAGAGGTCCTATTACAGAACACCCCCACCATTATAATCATGGTAATACAAGACAGACTAAACCTGTTAGTAACATACATAATTTCTTCTATATAATCATATCATGAACACATTTCGAAAACATGTTAAAGGCCACATCAAATTAGTTAAGTCAAGAAATAACAAAGTTGCATCAAGAAAAGAAACTGCAAACAAATCACACACAGAATGCAAATGGAATTGAAATGTACATAAATCTCAGAACACTCCTTTAGGATAGTCAAATAAATATACTTGTTTCTGATGATTTTGTCACAATGTCTGGCTAGGGAGAGAGGATATTATTTTTCTTATTTCATTATATTAATAGGATACAAATCTATAAATGTTTACTTTATCCTAATGATAGAGCGGCCATAAATTCCCAAGTCCCGTGACGCCTTGTCCACATGACCAAGGAGATTGACCCCGTCATCAAGCTGACAATGTAAGGATCCCTTCTGTGGGACGACTCCGTGCCCTGCTACATGCCATTGGACCTTTTTAGCCATGCCCCATCACCTTGAATTATTAAGAGATGCACACATAGAAATTCCCATGGTGACATAACAGGGAGTCCTCCTTGTTCCCATGCAGTCTGACACACTTTGATGCATGGTATGTCCAAAAGGTTTGAAATTTGATTTTTAAAAAAGAAACTGACTTGGAAAGAATGTTTCTTAAAAGTGCATAAAATGTAAAAGCAATGATTGGGGCTGGGGCAATTCCAGAGGTGGGTCAAGAGAAACAAGAAATTTATTTGACAAACCATATCATTATTATCGTGTATTAATGTTAATGCTGAGAGAGAATCCTGCCTGAAATATTTATACAGATGATCAGAACAAACACAGGAGAAGTAGTAGACCCATCACCAATTCTTTATTCAAATGAACAGAAAATACCACTGATTGGGACTTAGAATGTGATTTGTTACTGTCATTTCTTTAGCAGACAACTTTACTATTCCAACATTTGTTTATACAAAGACAGAGTAGTGTCCTTTCCAACAACATATTTTTGTACCATTTCATTGGCTTTTCAAACAACAAATGTTAGCAAACATGTAAGTAATTTGTTGTGGCCTATTGAAGACATTTCACGGGTAGTACATTAGTCTGCTATATACACCAATACTTTGGATAAGCTGGGTTAGTGATCTAACTGTGCAGGCAACGAGCATGTGAAGCAAGACAAGCCGTGTTTTACCTGTGGACCTAGGCTGGAATCCTGTGACAAGAAAACAAGGAAACAAACACAAGTTAATCAGGCTGCATGCACATACATGTTGACATGTACAAGACACAATGAAGAATATGAGATACCAGGAACAATAATGTGCTGTAAGGTGGCAATTCTTTTGGTTTACAGACTGACCAACTGGTGCAGAATAATGTCATCATAAAACAAAAATTATTTTTACATTTTTTCATACCCACTCTATATGATATGGGAAAATAAAAAGTACACTTTATTTAAGATAGTGATTTTGATATTTATTATCAATTACTTCAGCATCTTATTTGGAAAACAAATGTTAAAAAATCAATCAACTTTTCACAGACGGTTATAACAGCTAGTGAGTGATTTGAGAATGGTTTTACATCACTTTAAGCATTATTCCAGCCATATCATGCAAGGTAAACCAAGAATAGGATTCACACGTGGGGAATCGAAACCCATCGTCAGCATGATGAGTGAAAGCTTGAACCGCTGGGTGGCCACATCACTTATCATTCAGTGTTTCATCAAGGATCAGTGAACAGTAATGTACATATGATCAGATAATAAAGCAAGCAGTTAAAGCCAATATGGGATACAAGCTGTAAAGAGTTTTCAAGAAAGATCAAATTCAGAACATGTGGGTATAAAGTTGATCTAAGAATATTCTGTTTCCTCCAGAATCACAACTGCTCACATGTAGCTTACTTCTACATTAACTGAAGAACAAGGAAAAAATGTTTTCCTACTTGGGTCATGTCAAAGTGGAGGCATGTAAGTGTTAATGATGTCATAAAACTGCACAGTTTGGCAATGTTTTTCTCATAGGAAAATGAATCTGATGAAAATGCTATGGCAACCAGACGAAAAACAGAAATAAGAAGAGTCTTGTCGATGTTGAATACCTGTACCTATGACTGAAGTGTCAAAAATGAAACTGTCTCATATGAACATAATGAGTGATCAGGATTGTAGCCGAAACAGGTGTAAATTATCATGAATCATATCAAAAACCTTAGTGTTACACACATCTAACACTGTCAATCGTTTTACAATATGTTTACGCCACACTCAGCAATATTCCAGCTATGTGACAGCAGTCTGTAAACAATTTAGTCTGGACTAAAGCAAACTTGTGATTCACATAATGGGTATTGATCTATGCAATTGGGGCAGGATGACATGCATCATCCAAGTCAGCAAACCTGACCACCCGATCCCGTAAGTCTCTTCTCTAGACAAGCATGGGTTGCTGAAGATCTATTGTAACCCGCATCTTCACATGTACAAAATTGTCTTTACTAGAAGTAGAAATAGGATCAACATTCAAACCCTGCTGACAAAATGTCTCTAACTAACTATGGTGAAAAAGGCAGAACCACTGTATTATACTATTACTGTATCTTTTGAAACCAAATATTGAAAGGCACAAGACAAGATATAGTGTAGGCTTAAGGTGGGCATATAATGGGGATTTTCTCCAAAAATAACCAGATCTTCATTTTCATATTTAGCAATGGTGTCAATTAACATACTGAGAATGTTACATGCACAATGTTGTAATTTGTAATGAGACACTTACTAAAAAATGAAAGTTAATTATCATGATTATGCACACACATAAAAGTTTTGTCTTTTTGGTGAACATGCTGTTATCAAATTAATGTTTAGCTCATATAAATTATCTAGACATGCAACTTTCCTATCACTAGATGGCCATTGCTGGTATCAATATTGATAATGAAATTGTTCAAATAAACATTCAATTTTAGCACAGATTTAACATAAATCTTAAAAAGTTGTAAAACAAGTAACCCCCATCCTGGTAAATTGTAACAATTTAAGAGATACACACATGTAATTACTTTGTTTAAATCCCACAGAAATGTGTACATGATGCACCAATACTGTACTTAGCCAAGAACATTTTCAACTGCAACTTTGAATGTCTCACTCTGTGTTTGTTGTTTAATGTCCCATTCAGCAATACAAAAGCTACATGACAGGGGCCTGTCAATAATTGAGTCTGGATAAGATAATCTAGTGACTGATATTATGAGCAACAATCCGTGCTGTCGGGGTATGCTGACACACAATCAAAAAAGTCACCGAGTCTGACCACCCGAAACATTAAGTCATATCTTACAACCAGCATGTATCAGGTCGCTGGTGAACTGTTCTTCTCATCTGGAATTCCCACGGGGATATGTCATAGTGATATTATCAAAGAGCATTTTTAATCATGTTAATACAGTATCACTTGCCAGAAACTATACCATCTATATTAACAATAAAATCAATAAGGAAGAGAATTTATGGAAGATAACTTCTTTATTATGAGGGAAACAATGTATCGGAGTACATGTATATGCTAACCGAATGAAGGACCTGATAAAGGAGGAGCATTTACTCTGAAACATTGTGTTCCTCAGAATAAAGGAGTTGACACACATAATTCTCTTCCTTATGTGTATCACTTTTTTAAGTGACATTCAAAGACTTGAAATCATAGCAATGTTTATCCACAACTTCTTTTTGGACAAAATGCTTAAGGACTATCCAAAAAGATCTTATACCCATAGAAAATCAATACAAAACTTATTTATAGTTTCGTATCCTAGGCTTCTTAACTGTATTTTTTACTTTCATGGATGCACTATGTAAGTCGTGGACATCAAAATCATGATACTACTTTATTTACCAACTATTTTGATGTCCAGTAAAGATTTTAGTGTGGCTGCCATCGTGTCTTACAAACGAAAATATTGTTTTTGTTTGATCAAGATTCCTAATGTTTGTTTGTATATATATATCTGTTGTTTACCGTTGCCCTAAGCAATATTCCAGCTATATGATGGCGGTCTCTAAATAATCGAGTCTTGACCAGACAATCCAGTGATTTACATCATAAGCATCGATCCACGCAATTAGGATACGATGACATGCATCAACCAAGTCAGCGAGTCTGACCACCTGATCCTGTTAGTCGCCTCTTACCACAAGCATGGTCGCTGAAGACCTATTCCACCACGGATCTTCACGCATCAGAACCCATATGAAGTAAGGTGACAGGGTTTACAATCTTAATTGGTATCAAATCATAATGTCACAGATAGGTCCTTTTTCATTATCATTCAACAAAACAAGCTAAACGTTAGATTTGTGAATCATGATATCTGCAGAAAAGGTCCTGTGTTACCAACAGTCCAGACAGCCAATATTCATGCCTGTATTGTTTCTATTGAAAGGCTTTCAACTAGGGCTGGGACAAGTCCAAATTTACAACCCGGGTACTAAACCCCCATAAGGCCACCTGACCCTACCTGGGTACCCACTGAAGGTCTCAAGCCTTGGGAACATGATGTCTGATTTTGAATTGTTTTACCGCAGCCCTGGCAAATTGTATTTGTATACATTTATCAAACGATCAGATCATGGGTTCACTGAAGCTTCATCTTTACTCAACCATATAGGCCTACAAGTGTTAAGAATGTGTGCATCGTCAAATTGCGAACATTAGCGACTTGTAGTGTAACCGCTGAGCTTTTTTGTCATTAAACAATATCACATGACTAACTATGGGTCCAGGTAGTCCTGTGGGTACCTGAGTCGTACTCAGGACCCACCCGAACTGAGTACCCGAGTTACCCGTCCCAGCCCTACTTTCAACGGTTTATCAGATAAGAAACGCAGTGAATAACATATCATGTAGACCTAGGTCTAAGTCTTTGACTAAGATAGCTGCTATATTGCATCACAGACTGAGACATCACTCAGCATGCACTAAACTGAATAATCACATACAATACACAGATATAAATAATATCATTATATACCTTTGGGTACAACGCATCTTTATCAGCGTTGCCGAAAACGAGAGCTTCTAGACTCTCAATTCTCTTTTCTAAAACATCAATTTGACAGGTGGCCGCCATCTTTTCTACACTAGTGATGTGCTCTAGAGGAACTTCCACTAGTATCTTCCTGAATGTTTCATTTATTAAACAAAAGTAAAGTAAATTGGACAGTATATTACCTTAATTAAAATGCATGCTTTAAAATAACGTGGGATTTAAGTTCCGTCAAAGCGTGAAAATATATAACATTGTCCTTGAACATCACTTTCATTGGCAATACAGTATTACCCCCCTTTGACTGGTGACTCACTTGAGGTCAATACGCATATTGTACTAGTATTTCTAGTGTGCGCAAAATGTCTAGCCAAGGTTATTTTTGTATGAGGACAAACATGTATACAGAAATGTAAAGTAGCCTCTGGCTTTCAGAAGTATAAACTCAGATGTATTTCGGACAAGAGATATTGTCAAAAAATAAACTTTCAATTATCAATTTCAAACTTTATTTGTTTTATTAATTGATCTAATATTATTAACTCTTGCCTCATTCTGGTCTAAAAAACGCTTGAAAAACAAAGTCCAAGCAAAACAGTGTATAAATCATTGGATTTTCTAATTAATCGCTTGTGACTTTTACCTTTATTACAAATCGCTTTGTCCTTTATTTGAGGTGAATGTGGAATAGTTGTTTAATTTTTTATAAGGCCACGTGATCCATTGTACAAATAATAATAATCCATTCGTTATAAAGTGTAGCGTATTTCCGAGGCCAGGAGCAGATAGCGACCATATTGCGTTGACGGAACGAATGACAAGGCTGTATACAGTTGGCAAGATTGTTTACTTGTTTATCTATAACCCTAGTCTTTCTCACAGTCCCTGAACCGTATTGTTTTCCCTTTCGCCCAGCCCTTACTGTAATGATATAGCCCGAAATAAAGCAAGTCTAGATCTTCCCCAGTATATCCCCCATCTCACTGCGGCTGCTTTCGAATTTAAATGGAGTTAGTTGTTTCTATCAAAGTATATATTTCCAGGGGGAAATTACGTACGTTTCAGAGACTGATCGTTAGTCTACTATAGCCCGGAAGCTTCGCGTTATGTTATCATAAGTTGACAAACTAGCCATGCACTCACTGCATCAATTCCAATAGTCGGGCCTGAAAAGATCTTGGGGATACGATGCCACTCTGTCGTCTCATTAAACATGGCATTCACAAGAACTGTTCTCCACGTATGGGCCGCCTCCGTGGTAGCGCGTCTGCCTGGAGAATTTTGTGGGTTCGATCCCCGGCCGCGTCATATCAAAAGACGTTAAATGATATGGTACTTGTTGCTACCCTGCCTGGTGCTCGGCAATGAAGGACTAAAATAAGGACTGGTCGGCTCGGAGTCAGTATACTGTGTCTGAGTGGGTTTTTCATGTTAAACTGCGGCATGGTATCTCAGTAGGCTAGCACTATAAAATCGTCATTAGGCAGGACTTGTTCAAGCACACACACAGACACGTGCATGCACGTCGCTACATAAGTGCAATATAATCTTGAACGCGAAGTTTGACCCTTTTTCACCTCACCTGATACATACATGTATGTGACACTGAATTTTAATTCTGTAATTGCCGACTATAATTGTAAACACACACAGAAACTTATGTAGATATAAAACCGTGGGAATTCTGGGGCAGATCGTGTTCGCGGTACGGAAGGCGAACATCAGTCCCGAAATAAAGTAATGTTATAAGGTAAAGTAGAAATACATCCCTGAAGAAACCCTCGATTTTTTAGGAACCTGCTAGCTGAATGTGTGTGTGTGTGTGTGTGTGTGTGTGTGTGTGTGTGTGTGTGTGTGTGTGTGTGTGTGTGTGTGTGTGTTGAAGCGGGGTGGGGTGGGGGATGTTTTACTACGTTCTAGGGCCAGTAAGGCGCCAACCGTTTAATATTCTGGTGAGGGGTGGGGATCGAGGGTCGAACATGGGAGCTTTTTTTGGAGGCGGCATAGTTTTCAATTTTCGTCGCCTCAAGACATGCGATTCATTCTCAAGAAGGAGGGAGCAATTTCACTCCCGTTTCTCCGAGCATCGAACATGTTCATTGAATTACAATTAATGGCAATCCTGTGGGAAAATAACTCGTCGACAGGTTTTAAAAAACAAAATATAGTAAAATGCGTTTATAAAGAACACGCTTATAACGAACTACGGTTATACCCCAGATTAGTGGTTCGTTATAATCTTAGTTCGTTATAACACTTGTCTGCTATATTTGGTTTGTAAAACCTGAGGACAAGTTATTATTTCCCATAAGTACCTATTTATGCATGATTGCCTGTGGAAAATCCTAATACCATTCACCATGTGCATGCATGCAAACCATTCTGTGCATTAATGTTGCTGGCTATATATGTGTAAGCGTGTTTGAACAACACATAATAGAAACAGTATAAAAATCCCCCGTTTGGTGGTCAGTCACGATATTTTTGATACAAGTAACAAAGTTATAAGATAAGAAAAATAGGCCTAAACCAAAGTGTAGGCGGGCCATTCCACTGATAAACAACAGCTCATTTTGTGAAATGTGCATGTGTTCATATGCGTCACGTGGGCTCGTGGAAACAGCAGTTGACAACTCCGACATTTGTAATTACCAGCACTGATTAAGCATAGGTCGTTGTCTTCAATATCAACAGGTATAAATTTAAGTTGTTTGCCATGCTTCGTAGTGCTACTGCGCTATCTGGCGTGTCTACCCATAAGCTTGTGTTGGCCTTGACAACGATTGGCGTATACAAGCAAACCTTGAATACATGCATGCGAGTTTGGCCATTGCTAACAAAACGCCTTTTCTTCTGTGGCGGTTCATACAGCCAAAGCCTATCGATCTCTGTTGCCAGTGTCTCGGTACTTACCCCACCCTTCCCCTGGGCCCACCTAAAAGACCCGACCCTGTTTCTGTAAACACGTTTGGATGCTAATTAGTTTCTGTTTTCAATTTTATACAAGTGCGTTTCGTACGAAGATAGACTAACGCTTAGTCTCTGAAAAAAATATAATTTTGATAGAAACAAACAACTACATTTTAACTGGAAGGGAAAACCAGTGAGATGGAAGATTCCTGAACCTGTGTGTTGTATGTAAATCTAGACTTTCTTCATTGAGGGCTCTAGCATTACCATAAGGGTATGGAGGAAGGGAAAGTAATATGGTTCAGGGACTGTGAAACAGACCACATAGGTAGACTGCATGTTTACATTTTTGTTTGTTGTTTGACGCCGCACTCAGCAGTTTTCCAGCTACATGACGGCGATCTGTAAATAATCTAATCTGGACCAGACAATACAGTGATTGACATCATCAGTAGCGATCCACGCAATCAACACAGTAATTACCATGTAATTAGGTACGTTTATATAATTATTTAAACCGACGTGATTTGAACAACTTTTGCGCACCAGCTAGTCCTCCTTGTAGGAGAGTATCCTCCCAAAACGCGGACCCCTCAAAACGCAGAACTTCCAAAATGCAGACCAGAAACTGATTTTCATTACATTATGCATGCTGGTCACAACTAATTCAGGAATGGATCAGTCCAAAATTATTCTTTATACTCATTTCCTAGTCTAGATACCTTAGGAAGTATATATAAATCTCTATAGGACCTAATTGGTTTTTTAAGAGATAACTATTAATCCATTGCAATACGAATTTCGAAACACTTTGTTAATACACTTGTACATAACACCTGACAAACTGTCGTCAATCACACGAGTCATGCTTGACATGACTCGGATCAAACAAACTTGCCAGTGCCCCGTTAGTCATCACTTTCACGGGACACGCGGCTGGTGTTGTATTTCTGCCAGGTGCCTAGTGTGAAAGACATGCCTCGTGGCGAACCTAGCAACGTAGAGCAATTACGCGGATATCATACACAATTTCACACTATGAAATTGATTAATCGCATACACTTCTTCTAAAATGTCAAAGTAAATGTTAGAGTTTTTCCTGTGTCGCCATACCCTGATGGCATTGAACGATGTAGGATGTGTACTAAACGACTTTAATAAAGTGGTGTGAACTGAGTTAGAAAGTTTTGATTTCCTAATGCGTAAAGCCACGGGCATCCGCGTGGCATGTGAAAAAAAGTTGTTATATGGCAGCAATTACTGGTACATTTACCACGGATATAAACAATTTCAACATAAACTTGCTTACGTGTAATTCACAAAGCAGGAGTTTGTAAGCATACATGATTTCAATAAACAAAAAGTTTTAATCGCATGAGGCAACATGCGAATTTACAGAATTATAGACATGAAAGAAGACAAAACAAATGGACCATTTGATATTCTAGGGTACGAGGTTGGGTTGGGAAAACTAATTTGCCCCAAGGTTTCACAAAAAAATATTTGTTTGCTGAATGGCCAGAAAATCATTTGTTGTAAATATATAAAAAATAATTCAGAGACAAAATATGCATGACAGAAAAAAATATTCTCTCTACTACTACTACCCTTTAGCCAAATCTAACAAAAACACACACCCACACTCTAGAATATGATATGATCGGCCCTCTGCCCACAAGTGTAGAAAGATAGACTAATGAAGGTCATGTACAATTAATAAGCTGGGCCCGTCTCGTATCACAAGTTGAGGACGCACAGAGATAGTCGGGAACCAGCTTAGTGTTATTTGGCGATTCTCTGTAATACGACGACAATTTCTTCGTCGATAAGGACACTACTATATGACGTCATTCATTGATTAAAAAATCCTAACACGTCCGCTTTTGGAGATACACCTACGGTGTTTTCAATGCAGAGTTGTCGAACGTAGACTCGACAGCTGTATACTTCAACCACTTCAGTGAGACACAATAAAATCATGTAATTTTGTAATGTTTTGTTCTAAAGTACGCACCTCTTTTGTGACGTCATAAAGGTATATAGAAGTCTATGCATTGTGACGCGGCAGACATGACGTCACAGTACGTGTTGATGTTACTGAATTTTACAATGCGCATTCTCCTACCCAGAGTTCCTTGCGGTCAACCTAGTGTGGAGTCATCACTGCGCCGTCTACAATAGTCGCTCTAAGTATTTCTTTGTCAGGTTTTCCGACTGAAATACATTTACGCACTAACTGTAAATAATGTAGGAACCAAACATATTATTTAGCAATGATAAAGAAGAAAGGCCACTATTCGAAATTGCCGAAGAAGTGCTTCCGAATAAATGTACGTTTGAGGAAATGCCGTCTAACGTAGATTCGATACCGCTAATGGACCAATCAGAAAGCTTGGTTCTAAAATGCCATGGTAGAATTAACAAAAGGTTGACCATATGTAGGGTTGAGACGTATCTCTTTATTTTCTTCCCCAAACTTAAAAAAGACTAGTATATAGAAAATATGCTACTTGAGACTAGGAAATTTTACGGATTATCTGTGATTCGTGAATGAATGCTATGAGTCCCTTGCCAAAACTTTGAGGCTTATGGCATTCATTCACTCGAGACAGAACATCCGTTCTTCACTAGCTTGTTGTTTGGTCTCACCAAATGGTACAGAGATCGCTGGTTTTTACCTGACACGTAAATGAAGTGTGGGTATTTCCGCGTTTACTCGCATTTGATTAGCCGTTGTAGAACTTACTTCCTCTGATTGGTTGAATAGCCATTTCGAAATTATTGTTACGTGACAATGGTCCGTGGGTTTTGACGTTTAGCCATTGCGGCGTTCCAAAGTCGAAACCATACATAAGCATTGGCATATTTCAACGATTTCATGGTTCTATTTGCAAGCTTGATTAAATTTCATCTTTGGTTAAAATGACAATCCAAATACTTCCATGTCACGTGGAATTTCGAAACAGCACACCAAAGCTTTGGCTCCTGTCGAAGGTCGAACATAATGTACAAGTTTTTTGTTTGTTTGGGTTTTTTAGTGTGTGTTTTTTTACGTTAACTCGGTTGAGATGACTATGAGTTATGAGCAATAAAACACTGAGTCATAAATGCCACATGTATCGTCTCGTACAGACACGTATGTCTCCGGGTAGTTAACGGGTAGTTTTACTGGGTCAGTGGGAAGTTCCGGGAGTACATTGCTGAACACCCATACTATGTTCACTCTAAAAAGTAATAAACTGGTTCATTGTAGGCGACTGTCACACCTGAAATACGGGGAACACCATTCAGTTGGGGGTTCGGGATAAAATATGATCCCATCATACTCCTGTACGTACTACTCCATGCTTGACATGAGATTTATGAGCCGATCGAAATGAGTGAGTGAGTGAGTTGGGTTTAACGCCGCTTTTAACAGTATTCCAGTTATATCGCGGCGTGCCAGCTTAATGTGGGAGGAAAGCCCGTAGTGATGCAGGTCTCAGACGTTTACCACTTCGGTGAAACCCACGAGCACGGGTATGATGCTGACAAACCTAGAAACATAATCGGGGCAAACCGGGATTCGAACCCACATCATCATAGGTTTCTGGCGTGCCCAAGGGACGCAGCTCTGCACAGCGAATCACGGCGCCTTAGACGACTGGGCCACCCGTGCCCCCCGACCGAAATGAGGTGCGGGGTATATTGTAGTCTGTGACGAGGATATGTGTCATCATAACCGACTACGTGGATTCTTGCAAATAATATGAAGGCAACAGTATCCATTTTAAAATTGTTTATGTTTGAATACCATTTAAAAATAAGCTCTTCGCAATACGGTAACAACAAAACCATACTGTTTTCGTATTCTAATTCCCCATTCAAGTTACAGGTTTTAATGTGCCCCGTGAAGAGGTGCCAGGAAAGTTATCTAAATTAAACCAAGTAAGAATAAAATATAACCATATATATGACCATCCGATCTAATATCTTTTAAAATAATGAGGTACAAGAAAGTGACCTTCGGGGTCAAACATCGTTTTTGTTTGTTTTGGGTTACATACATAAATCGTATTTTTGTACAAATACATATTGATATGTGTGGCATAAATTGTTCTTCAGTTAAATTATGAAAGGATTAAATTTGAAACATATTTTAAATTTGTATAATTTCATATTGATGATAATATTGATCGGTGTTGTTAACCAGGCGCGTATATTATAACAGGAAGACTTGTTCGACCAATCAGGGCCTCCTCTGCTGATAACGTGTTTATAGGGATTTTATATCAGACGAAACGTGGGAAGAGGAACCGATATACACCTGAGTTTCCTGGAGAGGTGCAACAATGACCGCTGAAATAATTACACAGATGTACACAATGAGGTGTCATCTCGTGGGGTTTCAAAAAACAGGAAGTACCTTTTCCTGTATTTCCTGTATTTATGGAATATATTCTATTTTTAGTCAATTCTATCCATTTTGTAAAAGCTGATTGACACAATGAACACACAGTTGGTGTTGTGAATACGATTAAGTTAATTGAGATTAAGATTATGTTATTTAAATATTTTATAATGTCCTGTCCACGAAACTGCATATGAATAAAAACACTATTCATCTGTCAAGGATATATTTTTAGTTACGGTCACATTCTGAATTTTATACACCGTTTATAACGATATATACGTTATGGTTGTCTTTTCGTGTTTGAAGGGTTTCCCCAACATGACGCAAGCGATGCCTCTTTATCATCAGAAACCGCGTGTCATTCTCAAAGATGAATGACAAATGCGCTGACGTGGCAGCTAGGAGTTGGGTTTCTATCTCGAGTGGCCATATGTGCCGTCTATAAAACCTCAACAGTCACTAATAACTCGTGTAGTTAGTGGTCCGATCTAAACGAATGATGATTTTAATGGTATTTCATAAATCCGCCGTCTTACAAACATGATTATTGTTATGCTTGTTGACTTTGTTTACACACAGCTATCCGCCTACGTCACGAGAAACAACCCCACGTGTTTTGCAAATACCACGCAGTGACGTCACAAATCTAAAAATAGCAGGGATCACATCGAGACAGTCGGCACACAACAGCAGTCAGTGCGAGAGTGTGGCGGTGAGTTGGGAAGCCAGAAGTTTCTGTCTTGAGCGGTATATAGACCCAGGTAAATCAACCCACACGGTTTTGAGTGTCCTGGTGTGTTACCAAGGCAGAAATGAGCAACGATACAACCACTGAGGCACCAACTCCTGCCGAGGAGACGAAGGTAATTGTGAATATCGAGTCAGTGGGTCCGGCTTCCGACCACGAGGAAAACATGGGACGCGAAACGAACGACTCAGAAGTGATAGTTCGTGTGCCGACTCCAACACTTCGAGTTGACCGTATCGAACAGTTGAAAGAGGAAGACGGTGGCAGTAGCAGCAGTTTTACCTACACAAGCGAGGAGGACGTAGGGAGTCACGGGTCCGATGAGTGCGACCAACCCCAGTTTGAGGCTCCGGACGATGAACTGAAGGAAAAAATAATTAAACAGGTGGAATTCTATTTCTGTGATGTCAACATATTGAAAGACGCTTTTCTACTGAAACATGTTCGAAGGAACAAACTGGGGTATGTAAGCTTAAAGCTCATTACATCATTCAAGAAGTTAAAGTCCCTGACGAAAGATTATCGTGTTGTTGCATACAGTTTGAGGCAATCTGATAAATTAGAAGTTAACGAGGAAGGAACGAAGGTTCGTCGTTTGGAGCCCCTCCCGGAATATGACGAAACCACTCCTTCGAGGACAGTCGTGGCTGTCAACTTGCCCACAGAAAACCCCACGATAGAGACAGTTGCTGAGATTTTTTCCAAATGTGGAGAGGTAGTGTTGATTCGTGTACTTCGTCCAGGGAAGACCATTCCCCCAGATGTGAAAAAACATTCAGCCAAACATCCCGAAATTGGAACAACAGTCTGTGCGGTGGTTGAGTTCGAGAGACACGAGCATGCCAAAAAGGCCTGTGTGGAAATGAACGACACTAGTGACTGGAGAAAGGGCATGCGGATTGTAATGTTGGCACCCCCAAAGAGAACAAATAAGAAGAAAAATGATGATAAAAATGATAAGGATGAAATTTCACCAGATGAAGGAAAGGATGAGAAAAAGAAGCGCAGGAGGGGTGGGAAGAAAAAGAAGACCAGGCTGGAAGAAATTGCTGGCGAAAATGAATCCTCATGTCACAGTAGTGGTTCCGAAGGGGAGGGGCCATGCAAACCTCAGAGGCTCAGTCCAAAGATTAAAGACCTTGACCCTAACCACCTCAGTCCAAATCACTCTCCACGAACCTCTCCCCGTACCACACCTAAAACTAGTCCCTTGTCTAGTCCACGATGTCAAAGAAGAGGCCGAGGAAGTCACGGCAAATCTCCATTGGCTGAGCTAAGTCCAGGAGACAACCGATTGAGTCCTAGAAGTAGTCCAGAAATGTCTCGCAAAAGGTTTGAAAATTCCTCAGGAGGCGAAAGTACCCCGACTAGCCCATGGGTTCAACGGAGATTGAAAGCAGCACAAGAGCTCCAGGATCGCAGTCCAGTTGGAAGTCCTCGACTAGGCCGCAGGAACCCAGATGGTACCTTTGCCACGGGAATCACCCCCAAAATGCTGGACATGGAAGGGGTATATCGTCACCCCAAGGGACCAGATGGCTCACATGGGTTCTATGGTGGAATTGGTCGAGGAAAGCCAAGAAGTAACACTGTGTCCTGAGATAGAACTGATCATGGATAATGCTGAACTGTCTGTTCTTTTGCATATGCCAAACTACATTAAATGTGTATTGGTAAATTGAACATTTGAAAATTGTACTTTATTTATATAAATTTGTTAAATGTTAATAAGTTCATCTCAAGACTGTATTGATGACAAGTCTGTGACTTAATATACTTCTGTAAGAATAGTATATTTAAGTGTTTAGATAGATATTTCCTTCAGAATTGATCTTTGTAACTTATATTTCTGACTGGTTCATGAAATCGTCGAGTAATCAAACTGGTATATTTATAAAGTGTTTTCATGAGTGTTGCTCGAAATTGTCTAAGTGCTTAGTGTTTATTTTTTATTTTTTTTATTACAAATCAATTCTGTTTTGTATGAGTATTATTTGTGCAATGCAAAGAGGTGTACAACTTTGCATCAATCTTCCATGCAGTGCTCAAATGTTCAATAAATAGATTGTGTTCATTTCAGATGTTTCGTCAATGGAGGTTACCAATGGCATTTATGAATAGACATGCCCATTAGAAGCAAGGCATTTTTTTTTTTACTGAATGTTTTAGTATACTTTTAGTGTACTTTTGATATACGAACAGCATCATTTTAGCGATGTTAATGATTGAGCAGTGGGCAAACATCTTTCATCCATACATTTGTAAATATTCATGTGTTCATAGTTGTTTTGGAATACCATCGCTGCCGAAGCAGCACAGGTATCATTTGGAGGAGGATTGTTCCAGTGAAACTGGTCCAGATTGGAGGAACATTCCACTGATTTCTTTTGTCTTTTTTTGAATATTTATATGCAGAAATGTCATAAGTTATTTTAGTGTTTTGTATATCATTAAGATTGTTACGTTTATTAAAATGCCAGTGGTTGATATTTTGTCAGTAATGTCTTTTTTTGTTATTTTTCAAGTGTCTGTAAAACTAAGAATTTTATCAGTTATTACAACACGTTGTGCATTTCAGTGGTGTTAATATATTGGGAGGAAGTGGGGTAGCCTAGTGGTTAAAGTGTTCACTTGTCATGCCAAAGACCCAGGTTCGATTCCCGACATGGGTACAATGTGTGAAGCCCATTTCTGGTGTCCCCCGCCGTGATATTGCTGGAATATTGCTAAAAGCGGCGTAAAACCATACTAACTCACTCACTCACTACTAGTGTTTAACACATTCTCACTCTGAAAACCCGGGTTCTATTCCCCATATGGGTACAAGGTGTGAAACCCATTTCTGGTGTTCCCCGCAGTGATGTTCATAGAACATGACTAAAATGCGGCATTAAAACAACCAACTCAAACGATCGAGTTAGTTGGTGTTTAGGGGATGAGATAATTTTAGTTATTGTGTGAACCACGTTTGTTTTGAGAGATAGGGACTGATACTGCTATTAGCATGATTAGTCAATAGATATAGTCTTGTTAGTTGAAATAGTTTAAGCACTTTAAGTTGTTTTCCAAAACCTCGTTACAGTAAACTACTGTTATAACTGACTGAAAGGGACCATAAATTTTAGTATATCATAACCATATATATATACAGCAGATGCCTTGGACCAAAATAACAGTTCATTATATGTGTCAGGTTAGAAATGGTCCAGACTTTGTTTGCAGCCGTGTAGCTGGAATATTGCTGACTGCTGGGTTAAAAAACAAACACACACCTGACAATGGGAAATGTTCCCGTGCTATCAACCACTGGTCAATCAAGTGGTTGGGTTGTCGGACTTAGCGACTTGGTTGATTGCCTTGACATTTGTACACTAACATCATGGGTCGTTGCTCATATCAACATAATTAAGCAGGCACCCTTGTGAGGTGACTTCATGTCTGCCTGTCCTAAACATGTAACATTTATGATGTCTCTTAACTCATTTATCAATAACATCCTGTATATCCAGATAAAAATGTACACTTAAACAACAAATGACTATCAAAATCAAGCAAAAGTTAGTTAATTAAGCTTATCGAGCAATTTGAAATGGACATCTCAGTTAAACAATTTGACATTATTAGAAATGCTTTTTCTGCAATTTTGAAAGTTGTTCATTTTTGTAAGTGGGGTCTGAAATATTTCTTTAAGGGTGAACTATTTGAGGTGGGTATTGTAAAGTATTGTCTTTGTGGACAATTATTTCTGTCTATGATGTGTCCATGTGTCAAAGGATGACATTCACTTTTCGTATTCACACAATGCTAGTGCATCTCCAAACCTGGGATGCCAGTTTGTTTGAGCCTGTGAATTTGGGGTTTGGCTAGTATAGTATTAGGTATAGTAGAATTTCAGGATTGCTGGGGGATGTCCTTATATGTTATTATCATTCACCTTAGTTGATGTTTCAGGTTAAGCTTCATCCCTGCAACAAGTGTGGTGATTGTTGGTCACAGTGGTTCCTTAGTGGACACGTGACTGATGTTGTCTTTCACACTACCCCGTGGATATGTGCTCGCCATACTCACATCCTCTTGGGAGGGAGGGAGGGGTACCTGTGTGCTTTGTCATGAATCCTGTTGGGATTCTAGGTCAGAATAGGTTCCTAGTAGGGCTGGGACGGGTAACTCGGGTACTCGGGTCGGGTGGGTACTGAGTAGGACCCGGGTACCCACATGACTACCAGGACCTGTGGTTAGTCACGTGATATATTGTTTAATGACAAAAACTCACTATACCTCAGTGGTTACACTACAAGTCACTAATGTTCACATATCTTTCTGACGATGAACACATTATTTTTTACTTGTATATGTTTGAGTAAAGATAAAGCTTCAGTCAATTTTAGTGTTTATGTAGGATCTGATCGTTTGCTACATGTATCTAAATAGTTTCGGCCAGGGCTGCAGTAAAATAATCACCTTTCAGACATTTTGTTCCCAACTCTTGAGACCTGCAGTGGGTACCCTGGCCGGGTAATAGGGGTTCAGGTACCCAGGTAGTAAATTTGGTCCAAGCCTTAGTTCCCAGTACCACATGCTTATCATGTGAGCCCTCCAAAGTAGCTTGGGTGGGTATGATGTGTTTCATGTCATGATTGTGTCAGTAATCCCACATCCCCATGAAGACCAGGGTCTTCGGCAAACCATGCTTGCCATAAAGGGTGACTATTCTCCTCACAAGAGGTGACTGATGGGATCGAGTGGTCAGGCTCACTGACACTTTTGATGCATGTCATTGCTTCCCAATTGCGTGGATCGATGCTCATGATGTCAATCACTGGATTGTCTGGTCCAGACTTGATTTTTTACAGACTGCCATCATATAGCTAAAATATTGCTGAGTGTGGTGTTAAACAATAAACAAACAAACATTACTCCCACATCAATCATTGCTCATGCTATCAACCTCTGGTTTGCCATGACCAATTTTGATTATTTACAGGCTGCTGTGATATAAATTGCCGACTACAACTAAACGTCCTTCTTAAGTGACTCATCCTAAGTATTAGCTGTGTTGTGCCAGCACAACTGTTTAAAGGAAGTGGTGCCATTTGTTAGTTAATCCTTTGAAAGAGTCAAAGGTCATGAGTGTGAATTTGTCATGCTGACCTTCCATAATATTTCAGGAAGTTTGTTAAATATGTTGCTTCACAACTCAATAATGCAAAGCAGACGAAGCATCTTGCTTGTCATTATACCTGATGGTTCTGGTTCGTTGTCTGCTTTCAGTTTGTCTGGTCCAGACTTGGTTCATTACAGAGAGGTCTCAATTGATAATAGATCGCCCACATCTTTGCATCAGTAACTGTGTGGCATGAGGGCAGATCTTTTATTAAGGTTTTAAAACAAGGACTGGTCGGCTTGGAGTTGGTATACTGTGTCTGAGTGGGGTATTCATGTTAAACTGTGACATGGTATGGGGTGGTACTAGTGCGCATGCACACGCACACACAAACATGTGGCTATATGCTTACAATAATCTTGAACACATTAAACCCCATTTCACCTCACATTAGTTAAAGCATGTCTTGTAATGTCAGCTAACCACCCTTGCATCCTGCAGGTTGCATGAAAAAAAACATGTTCAGCGAGGAGATGGATGGAGAAGCAAAACCTTGGGGAAACTGGACTTCTGTGTGGTTTTGTCTTACTTTGACCATCTCACATCAACTTAGGCATAGAAGGTGGTCACGGTCATTGTCCCAAAAAATGTTTTTATTTTTTTAAAACTTTTTTTGACATGGTTTTTGACATGATCTGTCTAAGGTCAAGGTCAGTATTCAGACATGGTTATACCTATTGCTAGTTCGGAGGTATGGTTACCACTACAGTTACAAGACTTACTGCTTGTATGCATTTTTAGCTCACCTGACTAAACGTCAAATAGAGATAATGTCGTAGCATCTTTGTGGATAGTGGTGCATCATGAACATCCTTGAAACCACTGGACCAATGAAGCTGAAACTTCACTTCCACCAGTGGTGACACATCAATTCGTTCAAGAGGTTTGAATCCATTTTTCAATATGGCTGCCTACTACTGCCTACTATTTTGACTACACTGAAAACTGAAACTACTTATGGCAATTGCTCACAGAATGAAATTTGGTACGGGTGTAGTTAGTGGTGGGGTTCAACACCCAAATTCTATTTTTCGAGATATTTTAAATCAGAATATTTCTAAGTTTCGAATTAATTTTCAATTCGACTGCTCCAGTATTTTTTTATGTGTAGTGAGAAGAGGGTCTCACATATGTGGTTTAATATTGACCTTGTTTTGACTATTAACTTAAAGCAATTCGACTCTGTAAACATCGCCCTGAAATTGACAGACAGGGGGAGATTAACTTTGGCATGTATGTTTCTTGGTTTTAATGTTAGTTGTTAGTCCTAAATATTTATGAAGAAAACGTTTGAACATCTATGCTAACCGCAATTGTGCCTGTCTGTTTTTGGCATTATAAACTGCTGACACCATATCCAGGTGAGCTACAATGCCCTGGTACTCCTTTAGAAAACTCCAGCCTCTGATGTTGTTAGCACATCTGTATAAAGTCAGGGTCACCATTAAGGGGATGCTGAAAAAGAGTTATCAATCTTTCTTTACTAATATCTTATATCATAAACATCAAATGTGGACTTTCTGTCAGAGATCAACTTTTGGCAATTACCAAGAACTGATTTACATACATATATTATAGGGTTTAATTCAGTTCTTTATCGGTAGGGAACTACCACAGTCATTACTGTTTCCATTAAATGAAAATATTACTAATAGAACTCACCCGGAACGACACCCAATTACTAAATATATTTTAATGTTAATTCATATTTAGGGGATTTGTTGTTTTCCTTTAAGAATGATTCCTAGTGTCAAATGAATCTAGCAAGGTGGAAACAGGGAACAGATGCAACACTCAAACTGAAAATTGTATGAGGTGGGTGAAAGTATCATCACTTTTTTGTGTTCACAAAAAAATCAATTAGGGTACCTCAAGCGAAGCTGTATATTATTCATGTGAGACGTAGGCGTCATTTGCAAAGTGATCATTAAATAATTGCGAAAACCTATTAGACAAATCAGGGAATGACTTCATATGATGGACTTAATTATTGATAGTCATTCTGTATGGAAAGATAGATACCTTTCTCCAGCAGCGCTGTCTAGGGGAGCCATCTACGGGCTCGTCATATATTTATTGTTCCGTCGCTGTAGTTTATGAGAAACCAAATGAGTTCATACGCACACACTGTCAGCATTTGCGTCAAACATTTGTTCTTATTGATGAAAGCGAAATGTGTCAACACACATATATCTGTTATTTCCTTTGTTAAAGGATGGAATTTGCGATTGTAGGGGTGATTACAGTTTACCAATGGTCGCCCCGAGGGTGTAATTCGTCTTCTGTGCAGAGACAGGAGGAAGGGTTTACACATTATTAATGTTTTCCTTCCAAACTATGAAATAAATGTTTGATTGCTGACGTTTTATTTTCATTCCCTTTGCGCTCACGGTCGCAAAGAAGACATACGCCCTGCTTGTGTAAATAACATGTTGACCAACGTGTGTGTCTTCAGACAGACTCCGACAAGACTGGACTGCTGACGAAGTGTCTCAGCCTATCCTCGGGCTGTTGCGTCCACGTTTGATGATGTGCACTGCTAACGTCATTGGTACACATTGACATTGCCGTCTTTTTATCTTAATTATATACAGTTTCTTAGACTGTCTATTGCAATAATGCAAATTTAAACGAGTGATAAGATATACTCCGTGCGTTAACTAACCAACAACACAAACACGCATTGTAATGTTATGTAAGTATCTTGGATTTGGTTTTTAAGGTGTTTATGTCTTATGCAGTATATATACTAAAGTACTCACGGAAATGAAAAAAACCTGTTTTTTCGATCTCAGATTTTAAATAAATGCAGTTAATATACAAAATATTTAAACAACTCAATTAGTACCAATTGGGCCTTGGTACAAATACAGCGTATCAAAGGTTATGTCTTTTGTGAAACTGAGCATAACCAGGTGTTAGTAGATCAAGGTGAATGTCCATGACCTATGACACCTTGACGACAGGTGAAAACAGGTGCTTGATATCCACGTGCATGTGATTTGTCAGTGGTTAGTGATTTGTGAGTGGGATAGTGAATCATCGTCAAAATATAAGAACGTAAAAGTAACATATTCCCTTCTCAAACAACTTACATGTCATTATTATTATGTACATAAACATAGCTGTTATTTTTATTGTTGTTTTGATAACTTTTTTTTCCAGGCTAATTTGCATAATGCCTATAGCCTATTTCTGCCATGTCAATTTGGACTTGAATGTTGAAAGTGCCTACAAATTACCTCCTGTAAAGTACATTTTGTATTGAGCACTGAGATAAAACTAGCAAATCCAGAATAGTACTTTTCCAGTTGTTTTGTTATTTTGTATTTACATCTACGTAATGCTTTGTGTCGATTATTAAATCCAGCAAAACAGTTTGTTTTCATTTCCATGAGTACTTTTTTTTAGTGATGGAAAATTACATAAACGTAGGATGATGAAAAACGTTCAAGTTACACCACGGCTAGACAGCCCGATGACGGCGTTAGTATCTACATCAGTGAATGATAAATATCCAAGCTGATAAATACTTGACGCTTCTATTTAATAACGGTGAATAAAAAGTGTTTTTAAATTTGCCAAAAATTGTTTGCTTGGAAATGACGTAAGCCTGAACAATGGGCACGTTATATCTGCAACAACCACAGGCATATAAGCAGTCTTGTTGCCCACTCACAGGGCGTGATGATTGCACGAATAAGGTACCGAACATTAGATGTTTTCATGTGTGTGTTGGGAGGGATAGGGGAGGAGAGGCGTCTTGCTTTTCATCTCATCAGTTAGCAACGTATTACAGCTTCGCGGCAGTCCCATCGATTAATTGACCCCACGAGAAAACACTGGTCATGCAGTCTCACGACTTCGAGGTATTATGGATGACGTGAGGTGAAATAGGGTTGCACTTATATAGTGATTTGAAATGTGTGTGTGTGGGGGGGGGGGGGGGGGGGGGGGGGGCTGATTTATAGTGCTGGCACACTGAGATACCATGCTGCAGTTTATTTTGAATACCCTACTCAGCCACTACTCCGAGCCGACCAGTCCTTGTTTTAGCCGGGTAGCCTAGTGGTTAAAGCGTTCGCTCGTCACGCCGAAGACTCGGGTTCGATTCCCGACATGGGTACAATCGAACCTGGCGGACGCTCTACCACGAGACCACGGAGGCGGTCCTATTATGGATGACCAACAACGTATAGTAGCCCTGCCCTGCATGTGGAATACTAAGGACAAACCGATACTCATTTCATTATGATATAATATGTTGAATGCATACTATAATAGTGGTTCCAGGTTAGAATAGCCGAGAGTGATCGGGTGGTCAGGCTCGATCACTCTCTAACTTGTCTGATTTTCTGAACCTATTTTGTGGCAATTTATATCATAGGTAGATTTCGACGCGGATACAAAGCATCAGTTCTAATCTGTGTATTCAGATCAAACCGTGTATAAGCAACAAAACGCTTAATTATTTCAACATCAAATCAAGAAAATTCAGTCACAGGTTAAAGCATCTGTACGCCACGTGTAAAAGGATGACGAAATCTCGCACCCCGCCTCTCTCCACTCCGCCGCCATCCTTATCGTCCCCACTGCGAGTTTATTGCCAACGCTGGTGTGTGCTGTTCAAATATATCTAGCAAGGTCTGTTTAAATATCTTAGATTTAGGTGTGACCTCTGGACTACTGCATCTTTTGTTGCCATGAACAGCTAACAAATCACCAAGCAGTTTGTCACGTGACGTATTTAAAATGTTTAACTGGCTTCGTGCGTGATACATTATGACGTAGCCTGCACATGTTACAAATAAGAAAGCAGTGTAGTAATATGTTATGCGTGCACCACCGTCATCATTATCATCATCAACATCATCATCATCATCATCATCATCAATGCGACTATTCTTGTCGTAAGAGGCGACTAACGGGATATGTCATCGTATCCCAATTGCTTGGATCGATGCTAATGATGTCAATCACAAGATTGTCTGGTCCAGACTAGATTATTTACAGACCGGCATATAGCTAGAATATTGCTGAGTGCGGCGATACCCAACAAACAAATAAATCATCAGCGTCATCAGTACAAACTTATACAATCACCACCACCGTCGCACCATTTCCACATCATCATGATTAAAACCATGCACAAAACAAACAAAAACCGCCATCCCAAACATCACTCTTCTACCAGAATGGCTGACCATGACACTTCGACATCATAATTTTTCAGACCCCCCCCCACCCCCACCCCCACCCCACGTCCTGCCGCCTCACACTCCCCTCCGTGGCTGATTGTATTTAGTTTCTTCATGCCTTATTAAATGATTGCCTAACCAACAAACCACTGTGGCACATTTTCTGATACTTTTTAACGTTTATTGAAAACAATTGTCAATGACTAGTTATGTTGACAATATGGTTGCAGTTTATGCAAAAATCCGATCGCAACAATACAAATTAAGTGATACAGAAACACACATACCCCCAACCCCTTCTCGCTTTCACAAGTCAGCTGAGGGTTCGTCTCGCGTGTTATATACATTTAAGGGTGTATGTTTGCATTGTGAACCAAGCCACACACCTATTGCTTACGTTTCTTAACAGCAAAACACACGTAAGTATACACTATACTAAAAATAGCCCCAGCTTGAACAATCATTACAGTGCATTCTTATACATAGTATCTTGTGTCTATATGACGGCAACGCATGCAGACGTCCCTGAGACCGCTCAACACTTCCGCACCGCGTGTAACGCTATGGACTGCGTTGGGAGTAGATCCAGCGATGTCATCATCGTACCGTGCTTACCTACCTACATTCAGTTGTCAGAGTGATTTTTCTAAAACTGTGTTGTCGACTTAGAAAAGTCACACTGCCAAGTCATACCGAAAAACACAAAAAGACATTTAAACGTTGATCACTTGTATCATGTCGTGAGAAAAAGATTTACTGTTGATTCTATATTTGGGGAAATCCCTTTTACATAAGCCATGTCGTTGGCGTAGAGTGCAGATGTGGGCGGAAAGCGGAGTACGACACGCGAGCCTTTACTCGTGGGAGTTTCAGTAGTGTTGTATAAGGCTGCTGTAAAAACACTGTGCTGGCTGATAACGATATTCTGGTTAGAAAAAACACACAAAAAACTCGTGTCATCCCACAAGGCCCGACACTTCAGCTGTGAAGCAGAGGCGACACCCACGGATTGCGAGGCTGGTGTCCACAGCCGGGTTTCGAACAGGAATAGGAAGATATGATTAAAAGGGACTGTATATAAACCCTTTCAATAATCATAAGACATCTGTGCTAAAGGCACAGTCCATTGTGCGATTTCGACTACATTATAAGCATGTGTTTATGAATCGCTATCAAAGAGCTAGTGATGACACCAGGGATTGCGAAAATCCGAAGTTGTGATTATAAACCTAAAAACATGTGCCCCCTTATATATCAATAGTTTAACGCCCTTTCTATATATAGAGAGGATAGTACGTGATTGTCGTGTGTTTATTAAAGGTAGAGTGGTTGACTTGTAGTGTTTGTATAGAGAGAGTGGTTGACTTGAAGTGTTTAGTATAGAGAGAGTGGTTATCATGAAGTGTTTAGTATAGAGATAGTGGTTGTCATGTAGCGTTTAGTATAGAGAGAGTGGTTGTCATGTAATGTTTAGTATAGAGAAAGTGGTTGTCATGTAATGTTTAGTATAGACAGAGTGGTTGTCGTGAAGTGTTTAGTATAGACAGAGTGGTTGTCATGAAGTGTTTAGTATAGAGATAGTGGTTGTCATGAAGTGTTTAGTATAGAGAGAGTGGTTGTCATGAAGTGTTTAGTATAGAAAGAGTGGCTGTCATGAAGTGTTTAGTATAGAGAGAATGGTTGTCATGAAGTGTTTAGTATAGAGAGAGGGGTTGTCATGAAGTGTTTAGTATAGAGAGAGTGGCTGTCATGTAGTGTTTAGTATAGAGAGAGGGGCTGTCTTATAGTGTTTAGTATAGAGATAGCGGTTGTCATGAAGTGTTTAGTATAGACAGAGTGGTTGTCATGAAGTGTTTAGTATAGAGAGAGTGGTTGTCATGTAATGTTTAGTATAGAGAGAGTGGTTGTCATGTAATGTTTAGTATAGAGAGAGTGGTTGTCATGAAGTGTTTAGTATAGAGAGAGTGGCTGTCATGAAGTGTTCAGTATAGAGATAGTGGTTGTCATGAAGTGTTTAGTATAGAGATAGCGGTTGTCATGTAGTGTTTAGTATAGAGAGAGCGGCTGTCATGAAGTGTTTAGTATAGAGATAGCGGTTGTCATGTAGTGTTTAGTATAGAGAGAGCGGCTGTCATGAAGTGTTTAGTATAGACAGAGTGGCTGTCATGTAGTGTTTAGTTTAGAGAGAGCGGATGTCATGTAGTTTTAAGTATAGAGATATTGGTTGTCATGTAGTGTTTAGTATAGAGATAGTTGTTGTCATGTAGTGTTTAGTATAGAGAGAGTGGTTGTTATTAAGTATTTAGTATAGAGAGAGGGGTTGTCATGTAGTGTTTAGTATGGAGATAGTGGTTGTCATGTTGTGTTTAGTATAGAGATAGTGGTTGTCATGAAGTGTTTAGTATAGAGATAGCGGTTGTCATGAAGTGTTTAGTATAGAGATAGCGGTTGTCATGAAATGTTTAGTATAGAGAGAGTGGTTGTCATGTTGTGTTTAGTATAGAGATAGTGGTTGTCATGAAGTGTTTAGTATAGAGATAGCGGTTGTCATGAAATGTTTAGTATAGAGAGAGTGGTTGTCATGTTGTGTTTAGTATAGAGAGACTGGTTGTCATGTAGTGTTTAGTATAGAGATAGTTGTTGTCATGTAATGTTTAGTGTAGAGAGACTGGATGTTATGTAGTGTTTAGTATAGAGATAGTGGTTGTCATGTAGTGTTTAGTATAGAGAGAGTGGTTGTTATTAAGTATTTAGTATAGAGAGAGGGGTTGTCATGTAGTGTTTAGTATAGAGAGAGTGGTTGTCATGTAGTGTTTAGTATAGGGATAGTGGTTGTCATGAAGTGTTTAGTATAGAGAAAGTGGCTGTCATGAAGTGTCTAGTTTAGACAGAGTGGCTGTCATGTAGTGTTTGGTATAGAGATAGTGGTTGTCATGTTGTGTTTAGTATAGAGAGACTGGTTGTTATGTAGTGTTTAGTATAGAGATAGTTGTTGTTATTAAGTATTTAGTATAGAGAGAGGGGTTGTCATGTAGTGTTTAGTATGGAGATAGTGGTTGTCATGTTGTGTTTATTATAGAGACTGGTTGTCATGTAGTGTTTAGTATAGAGAGACTGGTTGTTATGTAGTGTTTAGTACAGAGAGAGTGGTTGTCATGTAGTATTTAGTATAGAGATAGTGGTTGTCATGTAGTGTTTAGTATAGAGAGAGTGGTTGTTATGAAGTGTTTAGTATAGAGAGAGTGGTTGTCATGTATTGTTTAGTATAGAGAGAGTGATTGTTATGAAGTGTTTAGTATAGAGATAGTGGTTGTCTTGTAGTGTTTAGTATAGATAGAGTGGTTGTTATGAAGTGTTTAGTATAGAGAGAGTGGTTGTCATGTAGTGTTTTGTATAGAGATACTGGTTGTCATGTAGTGTTTAGTAGATATATAGAGAGAGTTGTTGTTATGAAGTGTTTAGTATAGAGATACTGGTTGTCTTGTAGTGTTTAGTATATATATAGAGAGAGAGTGGTTGTTATGAAGTGTTTAGTATAGAGATACTGGTTGTCATGTAGTGTTTAGTATATATATAGAGAGAGAGTGGTTGTTATGAAGTGTTTAGTATAGAGATACTGGTTGTCTTGTAGTGTTTAGTATAGAGAGAGTGGTTGTCTTGTAGTGTTTTGTACAGAGACTGGTTGTCATGTAGTGTTCAGTATACAGATAGTGATTGTTATGTAGTGTTTAGTATAGAGAAAGTGGCTGTCATGTGGTATTTAGTAAAGAGATAGTGGTTGTCTTGTAGAGTTTAGTATAGAGAGAGTGGTTGTTATGAAGTGTTTAGTATAGAGAGAGTGGTTGTCTTGCAGTGTTCTGTATAGAGAGAGTGGTTGTCTTTTAGTGTTTTGTATAGAGACTGGTTGTCATGTAGTGTTATAGCATAGAGAGAGTGGTCGATATATTATGGAATATATTTATTTTATGAAATAAACACAATGTAGAAACGTATACAAAAGCCAGCTCTAGCTAGCTCTTTTCCACATGAATCAGCATCGGGACAATTATTTTCAAGAAATGTATTGTGTAATCTAAGATTTCATAGACTAAATGTTAACATTCACTGCCACGTATAATACACCATCCTTGCGTGCACACATTCTGCAATGTTCATAAATAATAAGAAACTTGTAATCACGAGACTACAATGACATTAGTGTTGACATAATTATAAAGATATAACATAGTTACGTCTATATGAGCAGATGTTGGCGAATACAATTTCCACGCGGACCTTGAAAACTGACACAATATAAACATCCTTCTGAGACAAGATAGCTGACATTTATTAGTTCACGTGTCAAAGGTCATGTCACTTTCATGGCTACCTCTCTTACGGATCACAATGTTTGTGTTTTATCTGCGTCTTTCAATACACGTAATAAACATCTTTGAAGCGTTTGTTGTAAACAGTGGTCTCACCTCAAATAGTACTGGCAAGACACTGTTGAAATCAACAACGGTGTTCGGTTCTTGTACACGACCATGCTTTTCAGACAGAGAATCCACGTGGCGGGCGATATTTTTTAGTTATACCCAAAGGCAAAGTAGATTATGGGATTATGTTCAAGGGCGGAACCAGCATTTTTAAAAGGGAGGGGTCCAAAAAATAAAACTCTTCTCTTAGTCAAATTTACTGCCTACATGTTCTAATTTTAATTTTGTATTTTTCAAGAACCATATAGCTCTAAACTCTTTGGGCATTTGAAGTGCAGACAAAATGGATCAAAATGGAACTTTTCGCGTCTGTCTTTTTCACTCAAACACACATCAAACGATATCAATCTATGTCTGTCTTGACATGTGTTTTGTTAAAGATTGATCAAACTATTAAACCATGCATTATCCATATCATCATAAATATAATCAATTTTCCGTATCAGTTCGTTCATACAGACAGATCACAGACACGTTTGGCTTTTAATATATATTTGCATTCATTGCTAATATTCCACAAATGACAAGTGCATTGTTTGCATAAATGACAATTCATGCTTCTTGCCTAGGGACATAAGGCAGAAACATCGTCTGAATTTGTTCAAGCCTGAGACGCCCAAGGGCTCATTCATCATAAAATACTCCCTTCTGTGTCGTCCGCGTGTAAGGTTATTCCCGAGTACATTTTTTGCGTGTCATTTTGGTATGAAGTGCAACTTTGTGTTGCAACCTAATTAAATTATTTTTATAAATATATCTTAAACCGTTTATGAATAACCATAGAGATTGTAAATTTTAAAAAAAATATTGTTCCCAGAGCAACATGACATTTTATCATCGGAGCGCCACGGAGTGCACCAGAAAACGGACGTTAAGTGGTATCGACATATAGGTCATCTGTCATCTTTTACTGCGCTGTAAGACGTGCATTAATGTCAAAACAACAAGCGATGAACTCGCCATCACTAATATGTGTCGGTCACCCCGGGCAGGTTTTGGTACATTAACATTTAAACTCATGTATGGAAATCGGTGACAACATCTGTCGCGTGAGCGCAATATATTGAAGGGAACATGTTTGTCAGTTAGAGTGACGCAACCTGGTTGTTTGTTTCGCTGACGTTTTGACCGAATTACAACGCAGGACATAGTAAAGTGATATCATGTTGAAATTTAAGACGACAAGTGGAGATAATGCATATTTCTCTAAGGGAGAACTTACATAGTTGGTAATCTATACGCTTCAGTGATTCATTAACATAGATAGTACCATCTTCCCGAGACAAGCGTGTCCACTAGCCCATACCAAAGCTAACAATACTTTATAATAAAATAAGGCTTGTAGACTCTCTTGCCTCGGGAAGATGATATAGTACAAATGAGTGAAAATATCGGATTAATGAACACATAGTAAGAGTGTATTCCATATAGACCAATGGCCAAAATACAAAATAATTAAAAAATATACCTTATGCGCATGTTTGTAGCATGGACAGATAGTTACTTCACACCCGTCCCCAACCCACCCAAAAACCAGGCCCACGACCCCCAGTGATTAAACAGATAACATATATTTCAAAGTTTGCTCATTGACATAAGAATTTAGAATTATCTATAACTTTGATCGTATGAAATATGTATTTAGATAAATTATGCCATTATGGTGGATGCTTGACTATATGTCATACCATGTGTGTCTTACTTATGTACCTCGGAAATATTATAGTAGCCGAAAGAGTGAGGTTCGGGTGGAGCTTGGGGTTGTGAATGAGAGGTGGGGGTGGGGGTGTGACTGAGGAGGGGTGGAGTGGTGGGGTGAGAGGGCGTGTGAGTGGCGGCGGTGGGGTGAGAGGGCGTGTGAGTGGCGGCGGTGGAGTGGTGGGGTGAGAGGGCGTGTGAGTGGCGGCGGTGGAGTGGTGGGGTGAGAGGGCGTGTGAGTGGCGGCGGTGGGGTGAGAGGGCGTGTGAGTGGCGGCGCTGTAGCGGTGGGGTGAGAGGGCGTGTGAGTGGCGGCGCTGTAGCGGTGGGGTGAGAGGGCGTGTGAGTGGCGGCGGTGGAGTGGTGGGGTGAGAGGGCGTGTGAGTGGCGGCGCTGTAGCGGTGGGGTGAGAGGACGTGTGAGTGGCGGCGGTGGAGTGGTGGGGTGAGAGGGCGTGTGAGTGGCGGCGGTGGAGTGGTGGGGTGAGAGGGCGTGTGAGTGGCGGCGGTGGGGTGAGAGGGCGTGTGAGTGGCGGCGGTGGGGTGAGAGGGCGTGTGAGTGGCGGCGGTGGGGTGAGAGGGCGTGTGAGTGGCGGCGGTGGGGTGAGAGGGCGTGTGAGTGGCGGCGGTGGGGTGAGAGGGCGTGTGAGTGGCGGCGGTGGAGTGGTGGGGTGAGAGGGCGTGTGAGTGGCGGCGGTGGGGTGAGAGGGCGTGTGAGTGGCGGCGCTGTAGCGGTGGGGTGAGAGGGCGTGTGAGTGGCGGCGCTGTAGCGGTGGGGTGAGAGGGCGTGTGAGTGGCGGCGCTGTAGCGGTGGGGTGAGAGGGCGTGTGAGTGGCGGCGGTGGAGTGGTGGGGTGAGAGGGCGTGTGAGTGGCGGCGCTGTAGCGGTGGGGTGAGAGGGCGTTTGAGTGGCTGCGTGAACCCTAAATGTCTATCCATAAACAATGCATCTCACTTTGGTCAACGAACAAATAATCTATGTTTATGGTCCCAGAAAATGTTTGTCTGGGATTCGTTTTGTATAGGGCATGGTTGGGTAGTGTAGTGCACAATTCCGAGTCAGGGTAGGTCTTCTGTAGCCTAGCTGTGCTAGTCTAATGCCGAACATTATAGGAAAGTAATGCATAACTGGCTTGGCTTGCTGACGAAATCAAGTTGGGTTTGATGAAACACTTCTCTACCTATACAACTATCGTGAAGCAAACTATATGACGTCGCACCAACGTTTCAGAAACGTAGTTACGAAACAAGGTTGTGTGATGTCCAAGCATGCGTTGAGGTGTACATTTACATTAACGTGGCGTTGCATCTGAACGCAACAGTTCATCACAGTGAAATTTCAAACCATGCATGAACAGTACGTGATGCACGTGCATATAGGAAGCCAACATATAGGGAAACTCAAAATCATTAACGAAATTGTGCTAAGAACACGCTGAAAAATGCCCCAGAGACAGTATCTAAATGAAAATGAACAGACAAAATGGCGAATTGTAGGTGCGATAGATCCTAGTTGCCTGAATGTTGGCAAATAAAAAAATGTAATTTTTCGACTGTGGGACAAGTACTGTCAAACGGTCGGGGTTGCTATGAGACAGGCAGGCCTAAAACGACACATAGACAATATCTTCTCATTACATAAATTGCACTACGCAATAGATCAAATCTGCCCCTGTAATCAATAGAGAATTCCGTACAATAACAGGAAGGCGAATTTCAACATCTACCGTTTAAACCGACTCTAAGCAACCCATCTGAGAGCTAGGCGTCATGTGCATGTATAAGCAAAGGTCTGTTTCTCATATTTGACACTCCCATTGTACCCGCTTTACAAACTAAGTTTACCTATTTAGATTGATAGATTATGTGATGAGAAAGAATATTTTTTTTCACTGCGGTCACCCTGAAATCCAAGATGGCCGCCAATATGGCCGCCACTTTTCTACCTAACTTGTTAACTGTATCATTTCTCCATCAGATGCATTTTATCCGTAATTTCCCTTGTCTTATAGATTATTTTACATTGTAAATATACTTATTTGGTAAGAGAATGTAGACGTCACCCATTGTCGTCATCTAAATTACATCCTTAGCAATTATATTTGTTTGTTGTTTAACGCCACAGTCAGCAATATTCCAGCTATATGACGTCGGTCTGTATAAAAATCGCGTCTTGACAAGATAATCCAGTGATTGACATCATGAGCATCGATCTACGCAATTGGGATACGATGTCATGCGTCAGCCAAGTCAGCGAGCCTGACCACCCAATCCCGTTAGTCGCCTCTTACGACGTAAAATGACGTTTCGTTCTACATGGCCAAAACAGTTTATCCGAGATCACAACTGCTTTTCTCAGCATGAATTACTGAGCATATTTTCTATTTTCTATCCATGCCTCCATTGTTAATATATCCAAAGGTTGTAGAGTTTAAAATATATCATCATAATAAAGGGAACAGACCAAAAGGTTAAAAGGGCCACAAATCCAAGACAAAACGGACCCACCAAAGTGAAAAAGGACACGTGAATAAGCATAAAAATACAGCATAAATAGTTTTAGTTTCTAGTTGTTTGTTCTATATACATGTATTCAGAGATTTAAAACATACCAAATGTATTCTTTTCTATTAAAAACACCCCCTGTTTTGGTTTGTGACCGTTTGACTTTTAGGTGTGGCCATATGGACCCTGGGGATTGTGGACTGTATAACCCGTAATAGCTTGTTTGTTTGTTTGTTGTTTAACGCCGCACTAAGCAATATTCCAGCTATATGACGGCGGTCTGTAAATAATCGCGCCTTGACCAGACAATCCAGTGATTGACATCATGAACATCGATCCACGCTTGAAGACCTATTCTATCCAGGATCTTCACGAGTCTAATAACCCGTATTGAAGACGTACGCTGTTTTACAAATTGAATGTTTTGTTATCATGTAATGTTCTTTTTTATTTGGAATATGTGTCGTTAATGGCGTTATGTTATATGTTACAGTATTTTAAGATAAAAAAAACAGTTTAAAATTCAACCCAACTGTTCGTTATAGGGCGTACATTTCAATTAATGAGTCGCATTCCTTAGTGGTACGGAGGCTATCGTTGGACAATATATAGAGAGAATTGTCTCCCCTGGAAGGAATCCGGAAATACGTAATGGCGCAAAATAGAGCCTGATTCAAACTAAGTCAGCTAGCTGTTTACCAGACGTGTAGACGGTACCATATGTGACAACAGCTTATAGGTATGAATTGGAAAATACATGCAGTTGCTTTATATGTGTTAGTATGTACCTGAAACTGGCATCTGTGAGACCAGAGACCATATAATACGGTCTCTGGTGTGAGTCTGTGACTAACTTCTGAGTAGTCTGTAACTATAGGGGTTCAAACCGTAGCTAAAACCTTTTAAACTTGTAATTACTAGAATGAAGTTATATTACAGGTTCTTTAGAGTCGTTATTACGAAAATTAAAGTCGTTATTACGAGTTCTAAAGTCGTATTTTAATAAAGTACGGAAGCCTATTGGGGTCAAAACCGCACAACTATTTTATTTTTTCCAATGAAAGTCTTCATTACGAGTTGTTAAAGTCGTGAAAACGTGAATAAGGTAGTTACAACAAGTTCATAAAGTCGGAACAATGAGTTACTTAAATTACCGGAATATAGTTGGTATTCAGAGTGCTTATGAGCATGATGAGTGAGTGCAGGAGTAAGTATGGTTTTACACTAGCTGCTTTTAGCATTATTCCAGCAATATCATGGTGGGGGACACCAGAAATGGGCTTCACACATTGTACCCATGTTGGGAATCAAACCTGGGTCTTTGGCATGACAAGCAAATGCTTTAACCACCAGGCTACCTGACCGCCCCTGAGTTAGGAAGTATATAGCAGTTAATAGAACAATGTCAGTAAATTTCATGTATATCATGAATTTATAGGTATGGAAACCTATTGGTCAAAACCTCACATTTGTTTTCTTTTGTCTGAAAGTTGTAACTGATTAGGATAATTCATCGATTCCTGAGTATTTCTGTGTCAGAAATTGATGTTTAACCATTCTCCCACAGGTGGCAAGAGTTAATCCAGCTGTCAACACGATGCATGGCCAGTCATCAACTTGCACTGGGATTGAACACAAAGTTCAACAGAGGTCACTGGAATGGTTTTCACTGCGTAGAAACACACTGATCACAGCATCACAATTTGGAGATGCCATTGGAGTTGGAAGAGGGAAGCCATATGACTTCTTCCTGTCTCTCATTTCAGAAGATTCAATATTCGAGCTGGATGGCAATCTGTTGTCCCATCTACAACATGGCATAGACACGGAAATCATTATAAAAGAAGCTTATGAAATGTTGACGGGGAACAGTGTAAGGGATTCAGGATTCTGGGTTCCAAACAAAGACAGCCCTTTGAAAACTCTGATCGGTGCTTCCCCAGATGGTGTGGTCGTTGATAGAGATTGTCCTGAGAATATTATTGGACTTACAGAGTTTAAAGCCCCTGTGCATAAGATGTACTCTGGAAACAATTTGGACTTGGGTATACCCAGGCAATATATGGCCCAGATTCAGGGTCAGATGGCAGTGGTTGGTGCCCCCTGGTGTGACTTTTTAGCAGTGTGTACAAAAACAAGGGAGATAATGCTGAAAAGAGTGCACTTTCATCCCCTGTACTGGCTCCATGTGTCGGATGTCATAAGGCAGTTCTGTCATACATTGCAGGTATCCTTATACAACTAATTACTCTGGGCAAGGTCTTGGACTGGTGGATCCACATCAACTGCACTGCAGTGAATAATGCACAAAAGCACTAGGTCTCGCATGTTGTAACTTATACATATATATCGCTGTTGTGGGTTTATATACGAGACATGTGGCACTTATGAACATTTGCAAATTAGAAATCACCTGAAACAGCATTATAAGTAGAAATATTTTTCAGAAAGGTCTACTCATTGGTTAAAGAATGCCCGATGGGCTGGACCCAAGGAAGTGGAAACACTGAATACTCAAAGAAAACTATCACTAACCTATGTGAATAACATGATAAATGCTTGATGGTTAAAACATCATCTAGAGCCCTGTAGAGGGAACACAATATGGCATAAGTGATTCACTCACTAGGCTACAAATACAATGTTTGGAAGTTCAGTCCCACTGAAATATGTTAGCAACATTTGTGACCCACTAGGGGGAAAAGGGACCTAATGGGTGCTAGGATACAATTGTGCTCATAATAAAAGATGTTTTGCATCAATTAACTTACTTCCGTGTGGACTGTACAAAAATGTCCTTTTTTTTTTCTTGTTAGTTCGTAATGTTATAAAAACATTATTTCAAAACATTTCAGCATAGATGTCAATAAATCAGACATTATATCTAAAAACTACAATCATTACATAAACAATTATTATTCTGAAAATAGGACTTTTGAGAAAATGAGTCCAAATGTTTGATGCATATGTATCTATGTAATATATGAATTGAAGCTCATGAATATTATTTTTGTGCTCCTAGGATACTCTTGTTTGAAGATTAATAAAAAGGCAAAATGTGATTTTTTCACCCATAAGGTTCCTTATCTCAGTGTTGGTCACATTTATTGTTTGATTTTGCATCATTCTGCACATTTCTTTAAGTTAGCATTGTACTGTGTGATGTGTAGATAAAATATATGTCTAATGAGGATAGTGGGACTTTCAATAGAATATTTCTGTGCCAGTGGGTCTTTCTATAGAATATCCCGGGACAGAGGTATATTATGTCGAAAGTCCCTCAGTCCAAGGGATATTCTGCAGACAGTAGGGCTGGGACAGGTAACTGGGGTACTTGGGTACCATTGGACTACCCGGACCTGTGGTTAGTCATTAGATATATTCAATGACAAAAATTCACTGACTCCATGGTTACTTTTTGCAAGCCTCCGCTAAGAGGTTATTGAATGAAAAGATGGTCCTGTTCTTGCGTGAAACATGACTGCCCCGTCATCTAGTCGCCATTTGTCGAAATCTTTTTCCTGTTACAGGAATCCCAGGTGAGGGAGACTTTCGGACAAGATCCTTTAGAATCTCTGTCCGCGAAGAAGCTGAGGACAATACCGATGCACAGACCCAAGTTCCCGGGGGAGGACAGCATCACTGTGGTGGACCTTCTGGAACAGAAAGATGGGATGTTCCGCGGGCCTTCCAAGTTGTTCATGTCATTTGACCTACTTATGGGTTACCCCTGTACCCAAGGTAACTCAAGCCTGAATATAGACCATGTGTTGGAGAGGATAGACAGCCAGATACATAATCCTACACAAAGTCGAGTTGTGTGATCCTTTACATGTCTTTAAGATGTTATTTATTTTTATTCAGATTTTAAGTGATGAATATTATCATTTTATCCAGTTTATCTGTAACCTATTTTATTATTGTTATTTCAATAATTTGTTCAATAAACTATTAATACATGTCAAAGATACCATTGAATTTTTTTGGGAACGATAACAAATATATATACCAAATATCAAGTTACCAGTTATTGGGCTTATTTTTACTAATTCAGTAATTGGATTATCACAACTTGCCATTACTTCAGTAATTGCATTATCATGGCTTGCCATTACTTCAGTATTTGGATTATCGTGACTTGTCATAACTTCAGTAATTGTATTATCATGACTTGCCATTACTTCAGTAATTGTATTATCATGACTTGTCATTACTTCAGTAATGTATTATCATGACTTGCCATTACGTCAGTAATTGCATTATCATGACTTGCCATTACTTCAGTATGTGTATTATCATGACTTGCCATTACTTCAGTGATAGTATTATCATGACTTGCCATTACTTCAGTGATAGTATTATCATGACTTGCCATTGCTTCAGTAATTGCATTATCATGGCTTGCCATTACTTCAGTAATTGTATTATCATGGCTTGCCATTACTTCAGTAATTGTATTATCATGACTTGCCATTACTTCAGTAATTGCATTATCATGACTTGCCATTACTTCAGTAATTGTATTATCATGGCTTGCCATTACTTCAGTAATTGTATTATCATGACTTGCCATTACTTCAGTAATGTATTATCATGACTTGCCATTACTTCAGTAATTGTATTATCATGACTTGCCATTACTTCAGTAATTGCATTATCATGACTTGATATTGCTTCAGTAATTGCATTATCATGACTTGCCATTGCTTCAGTAATTGCATTATCATGGCTTGATATTGCTTCAGTAATTGCATTATCATGACTTGCCATTGCTTCAGTAATTGCATTATCATGACTTGCCATTGCTTCAGTAATTGCATTATCATGGCTTGCCATTACTTCAGTAATTGCATTATCATGGCTTGCCATTACTTCAGTAATTGTATTATCATGGCATGCATCAACCAAGTCAGCGAGTCCGACCACTCGATCCCGCTAGTCGCCTCTTACGACAAGCATAGTCGCCTTTTACGGCAAGCATGGGTTGCTGAAGACTTGTACAGAAACTGACATTGTTTACCCGACAACCTTTCTAAAGCAGAGGTTATTGGACTACTTCAGTTGCTTTGATTTTTGCATATTATATGATTCAGTACAAGCAACAATCCAATGATGCTCGTGAACCTCAGTTTCAGCAATAATTGGTGGTATCTTACACATTTATAAAAATGGGATCAGTGTCATAATATGTCGATATTTAGGATACATGAAAATTTGGAATATGTACAGAGAAATGAAGAGTCTCTGAGCTCCTTTTTACTATATAGCTATGATAATCATAAACTGTTTTTATCTGTAAAATATGTTCATTTCAGAAACTAGATGTTAGTCTAAAAGTATATATTCTCAGTAAAATGCTTCTTCACAGCCAAACTCAATCAGAAGAGTCTACCGGTAGGTTTAAATATAGGAGTTACTGTAGTCGTAGCGTTACGATCGCTTTGCGAAATGGGGCCCAGGGTATTGATCATAATAGAAAGGAGAAAAAACACCCTGGATCCTTGCGCTTGAAGGAAGGGTTGATGTTTCCAGGTGTGAATACAGTGTATGGCGACTTCTGCACTCGGAGGCTGTTGAGACAAGAGTTGGTTGGTTGGTTTGTTGTTTAACCCCGCACTCAGCAGTATTCCAGCTATATGATGGCAGTCTGTAAATAATCGAGTCTCGACAAGACAATCCAGTGATTGACAGCATGAGCATCAATCCACGTAATTGGGATCGATGACATGTATCAACCAAGTCAGCGAGCCTGACCACCAGATCCCGTTAGTCGCCTTTTACGACAAGCATAGTCGCCTTTTACGGCAAGTATGGGTTGCTGAAGACCTATTCTACCCCGGAATCTTCACTGGTCTTGAGACAAGAGAAATAAAGACCAAGCCCATCTTGCATTTTGAGATTTTTTAATGATACAAAACATATGAAAATATACACCTGAAAAATCTCAAAATTTAATAAGGGACAGTTCATAACCAAGATAAAATTGCTTTTCACTGTTTGTGTTTCTTGTTAACATTATGTCTTGGAAATTGTTTTAATGCATGACTTGGAATCAGCCTCCACAGCAAGTGATTGTAGCAACTCTCCCCTGAATGCAATGTGTGAAAATATAGTCCTGCACAGCCATGTTACAAAATTCTCAGGTTAGCATAGAAAAGTGAGCAGATTTATTAGCGTTCATATCACAACAGATGGGATTTCCTTAGTGTTTGCAGTGATGTTCCCAGTTGTTCCTCCAGCGCAGTAGCTTCATCTGCAGTGAATGCATTACACACCATCCCTTGCAGAATGAGATCATGTTGTAACAGGTAAAGTGTCTTTCACAAAGAGTCAACACACGGAGTTGACATCAAAGGTGGAAACTATCCAACTCAATCATATCAAAACATCATTATGAGTGAGCCATTTGGGTTTAATACCGCTTTTAACAGTATTCCAGTTATATTACGGCATGTCAGCTTAATGTGGGAGGAAAGCCTAAAGTGATGCAGGTCTCGGACGTTTACCACTTCGGTGAAACCCATGAGCACAGGTATGGTGCTGACAAACCTAGAAACATAATCGGGGCAAACTGGGATTCGAAACCACAATCATAGGTGCATAGGTCCGCACAGTGAATCGCAACACCTTAGATAACTGGGCCACCCATGCCCCCCTCATCATTATGAACATATATGGAGACTGATTTTTCAAAATGAGTGTCAGTCCAGAGTGAGAGTAATACATGAATTCTTACACAAGTTTCGTATGACACACATGCTTGTTTAATAGTCTCTCTGTTACCAATTTCTTAATCCTTTTGAGCTCCCCTTTAGAAAAGTGCACTGATCATGACCGCCGCCATAGAAAACCACAATTGTGGAATGACGTCCACAATCTTCAGCTAAGACATTTCTAGTGTGATGTCATTCAAACCTAACATCACAAAAGCTTTGAAAGATGTCAACTATGCCGTCCAGATGTTGGAAACAATACACCGATGCACTTGAAGCGCTACTTGCACGAGTGCACATACGATGTTTATAAACTTTTTGTTATTTGTAACCATATGGGCAATATATATATATATATACTACTCCAAAGTTATAGAACACCTGATATTTTCAGGGCATAGTTAATCTGTAATGGCTGGTGCGTAGTGCAACCCACAGCCTTCCAATTGTGGGTGTTCTTTAACTTGAGAAGTGTATTTTCATCTTGGCTTGCCAAGTTAAATCTCCCAATTTCTGCCCAGTAGATACTTTTTTTTCTGATATCTCCCATAATCTACATTGACCAATGGTTTCCATGTACAAATTAGTTATTTCAATACAAGAACTATTAAATACACTACAGTATCATACAATATATACTGAAGTACTTCTCCCTGATACAAAGCATACCATGTTTGGCCCAGTGCACGAATCTACACTCAAACAGGCTTCCTACCACAATGCCCACATGCTGACAACGATGTCTTGTTTTCAGTTTGTGCACACTGTTTGTAGAAGGGGAGCCAAAGTGGACCTTCCCTATAATCAGCAACACCATGCATCAGTCAAAACAGATTTGACCTGACAAACAGTCAACAGACCAATCCGTGTTTACAACATGTAACATGACACGTAATTCACAAGATCACATTACCACGGGACCTGTGAAGATCCTGGGTAGAATAGGTCCTCAGCAATCCTCAGCAACTAACGGGATTGGGTTGATGCATGTCATGGTATCCAAACTGCATGGATCAATGATCGTGATGTCAAACATTGGATTGTCTGGTCCAGACTTGATTATTTACAGACCGCCATCCTATACCTGGAATATTGCTGAGTGCGGCGTTAACAACAAACAACATAATCACTGGATTCTCATCCATATGGGATCTAAGGAGGTTCTGGGGACCTATTCCACTCATGACAAACAGGCATGATCATACAGTTTCTAGAGTTGCTAAGGGAAAGCTACTCACTGTATGACAGTAAGAGTGTCCTATAAGGAACCTGACATGCTACATACTCCCTGACAAGTTCTGTAATAGTCATGATAAATTTAAGTTAACAGATATAACAACAAGACTAATAAGAATGAATAAAATGAATACCCTCACAGTTACAACAATGACATGTTTAAAAACTCAGAATTAAGTATTTCTCCGTTACCATGGTTACTATAACCTGGAAACAAATGAACAGTGAAACTATTTCTTGCTAATCTGCAGCTTACAAGCAAGCCATCATCTTGACCTTTTTACTTTCAGTCAGGGAAAGTAACCATGGTAACGTGACATACATGCAATCCAGTATTCAATGAACCCATGTAGCCAAAAACATTGTAGACACATATAAAATTCACATAAGCAATAATTTCTGATCTGTTCTGGGATTGAAACAAAAGATACATATTATTTTCCTGCTGTTGGATGAATAAGATAGAAAAACATGCCTCACACATCACTAACGTGAAGGTGGTCGCCTTCATCAGCAGTATTGGTGTTCCATGTTGGGTGGAATATTATGACAACACAAACCTTCACAAAGTTGAACAGAATACACCACATGCAGACTCGACACTACCTAGTTGGATCAACACAAGTTTAAAAATAACAAAGACAAACAAAACTCATTCTCATTAAAATCAGACCTTAGTTCTCGCTACTGCTAAACAAAGATCTGAAGACATCCCATTAGGGGTCACGTCAGAACGACCTTTCATCCGACCAATGAGAGCGTCGCTTACCAGATCATGAAAGTGACAGTCGGAATGTGATTTCTAATCATACAACCTCGAAAACTTTAACACGGGGTATTCCAAACAATAGTTACAGGTTTAACGACTGAATCCATACAATCTTGAACCTTTATTAGCCATTCCACAATGTTCTTTTGTTTAGGTTTCAAATTTGCAATCGAGAATTTGTCAAAATATGTTTTGAAGCGTCGTCGCCAATTTGAAATTAATGCCGTAAAGCATGAGAAAGCTGCTTCTGATTGGTCATTCTATTGGTCAGTCAAAGATCGTGCAACGTCGGTCTGTCGTGACCCGTAATGGGATGTCCTCAGATCTTTGTTTAGGGGTAGCGAGAACTAAGGTCAGATTTTAATGAGATTGAACAAAACTTATTCTCAATTTGCCCACTTAAAACCACAACAAAATACACCTCTCCCTACTCACACATTCAAAGGGACACAGTTCATTACCACAGACAATACTTACACTTGACGTAACACCTCTCATGGTTTTGCTAATTTTATAGGTCCTGTCTACTAAAAGTGGGCAGTGATACCTCATTCACATTTCCAGGTTAACTCATTTGTAAAGCGATATGACCTTATTTCAGTCAACTAATTCCATGGTTATGCTATTTCTAACTTATATATATATATTCAATACTAAATCAGACTGAATATTTGTTTCGTGGCAATGTTGAGTTACAAACAGATATTGGTTTGATATTTTAAACTCTGCTTGAACCTCAAGCTTAATCAACAATAAGCACGACAATTTACCAGATTTTATTTTGATGTGTTCAACATGTTCAAGCAGAAACGTCCTTGCTGTGATTTGAACTCCTGTTAATGCTGATGCTGTTCTTATTGAAAAGATTAAGGTGCAAAAATGTTCCATGTTCCATGTTCCAGTAACCATTGAAAAACTTGCATGATCTCAATTTTGTTAGTGCAAGAATACATGGAATAATACTGCCATGCTTTCATTTTTGTCTCGCATACTTCAACAGTGTTCACAATAAATGCCTGTCTGCGGCTGTAACATTTGTCGGGCAGCATGAAATTTCGCTCCATCTGCCCGAATTTAAATATTAAAATTATTTATGTATTCAGTTTTACCGGTATTATGTATATTAATACTCCTTGTAGATTCACTAGTGATTGTTTGCAATATTTCAACTGAGTTAAGACGCGATTTGTCTCTTATCTTTATATTTACAATTACAAAATATATGATTTCAAACTCAAAGATATCGGAGATTTGATGATTGAATTTAACTGCCACAAATTTGACAATTTAAACAAGTTCCTCATATGAAACCATTTCCACATTCAATCACATATTTAAGATAATTCAAGAAACCTGACAACTGTGATTGCTTTAGTCTTAAACCATGTAGGTTTGAAAATGTTAGGATATATTTTGAAAATAATGTGTATTTTTCTATCAGAACTAAATGTGGAAAATGTCGATTCATCTGTACCGTGTTTAATGTAGCCTCAAATGTTTGACATCAACAAGCTTTTTTACAGTGCCTAAAACAATTTCAGCAGGTAGGATTAAAAACTGTCCAGACTGAAGCATTTTATGTAGCCAAGAAATAAACACAGTACCACAGGAATTAACACAAAAAGTTAGTGCTTGTTTATCGAGTGATCAACCAATTGGTTACATTTGGACATTTGTGCGGTAGCTACTTCTTCCCTGCGAAACTTGAAACTTTTTACTACAGATTGCATTGGATTAACTTGCCTTATGATAAGAAAGTGGTACATAAGCTTAAGGATCGCCAGTGGGTTTTTCATTTGCAAGGGGTACTCAACTATAAGGACTGTGGCTTTGTTTGATCATGTTGAACAGAAAGGGGATCCAAGGGCTAAGTGACCCTAACACATCTAACCCTAATGATCGAACATGCACATAAGATCAGTGAAGTGAGAGACACAGGCAGAGCTGATTACCCCAGCGCTATATATCGCTGGGTCTGATAAACCATGGTAAACTGTCTTGCCTACAAGTATCCTTCACAACAAATGTCAAAAGTAACAGGCCAGACATACCAGGCAGTCTAAAGATGTGAATTACTGAGAATCAATGTCAAGGTGTGGGGAAAACAACATTCACATACTAATCCACGTTGTGCTACTGGCCGAGAATCATTCACTCAATTGTATCCTCCTCATCCACAGTGATGGTCAGCATATCCTCCTCCCCCTCCCCTCCACTGACCACGGACGTGCCTCCCTGATGGCTGCCAGTGTTAAGGCGCTCCCTCTCACCAGAGGTGTCAGGAGTTATCTCCCCTTCTGACACACTGCTGTTATCACTGTCACTCTCTCTGTGGAAACCGTTACTATGGTCAGGGTCCATTTGCATACTGGCACTGTTATTTTGGCGTTCGTGGTTATTGTTGGATGTCTCGCCGTTCATGCCACCTAACTGCCGTGCTTCCTGGATTCTCTTCTCTTGGCGTGTCCGTCTCTTCCTCGCTTTCTTCTCAGCACTGAAATAACAACCATGTCAACAATGTATGTCAATTTTTGGTCAAAAGAACTGGAGTTAGTAATAGTATTGTTCAGTTTCTACAAAACTACAAAGAAAAAAGTTTTAAACACTGTAATATCAATCAAACCTGTATTTCAAAACTATTTCTTGTATTGTATTTTATTCTGCAAAGCAATACAATAAACAGTCAAACATGATACACTGATATTGATAATGCCTAAAGAAATAGGCTTGATTTCTTTTATAATTGTTCAAGGATAAGTGAACAGGATGCATACAACTATGATCTGATACATTTGCTACAGAAAGCGACTGCATTCCAGTACAGATTTACTGACTTCTTTCTCCTGATATGTTCAATGTACATCTTGTCATTTTCCTCAAAGACATAGTCTATGTCAGCCTTTGTAACGTCTGAGTCCGACTTGAACAACTGTAAAAACACCCCACCGGGACTACGGCGCCGACTACCATCCTGCAACACAGACACAACACAATGGAGATTGTGTGACAAAACAAAACATTGGGGGTGAACCGGGATTCAAACCCACAATAACAGGTTTGTGGCGAGCCCAAGGGACGCAACTCTGCACAGCAGCCACCCATGCCCAAACCCTGAAAAACAGACGCTGGCACGGCAAAAGGTTTAATGAGCAATGAATTTTATGAGCAATGCAGTTCCAGAGTTAGACACTGCCCATTGTTTGTTAGTCTGAGACTGGTACAAATCCAGAGTGTCTAGTTGCTTTCTATTAACATCTGGTGATTTTACATAAACCACTAGTCCTAAATGAGCTGCAGACAAACTGGACTTGACTAATGGTGTCTATCCCTGGTGTGCACAGCTTTATTCTTACCTTAACCAGCATTCCCCCGTGGTCCTCTACATCTTCGGTCTGGCGGAGGAGCTGGATGCTCTTCTTCTGACCGAGTCGCTTCACAATCCGAGCTGGAAAGTAGAACAAGGAAATTACCAGTAAACAATGTCAAAAGAACAAGAGTTAGTAAGTGAATGTTATTTTACAGTCAGTAACATTCCCACCACTGCCCAATCTCATTAAAATCAGATCTAAGTTCTCGTTGCCGCTAAACAAAGATCTGTGGACATCCCATTACGGGTCACATCAAAACGACCTTTCATGAACTTTGACGGACCACTGAAACGACTAACAAGAAGTCGACATCAGCCAATTAGAACGCAGCTTTCAAGAGCTATACGGAACTCGTCTCAACCCGGCGACTTCCATTTCAGACTATGCTAGAAAAATATGTTGGCGCAGTTCTTGATTAAAACTGTGAAAACTGAACAAACGAACATTCCGGAATATCTAATATATGATTGAGATTGTATGGCAGTGCTTCCCACGTACTGTGTAATGCCTCCTCCATTCAAAAGTGTATACCACGGAAACGAGAGACAGACGGAATCAGTCGTACGCGCCGTAACTGGCGTTCGTAATACCCTGTGTTATCGTTTCCGAGGTTGCATGATTAAAAAACACATTCCGACCATCACTTTCTTGACCTGGTAAGCGACGCTTTGATTGGTCGGATGACACGTAATGGGATGTCCTCAGATCTTTGTTTAGCGATAGTGAGAACTAACATCTGATTTTAATGAGATTGACCACTGCCAGTGATTGGTGGCATGATCAATAATCAATGCCATTGGGGCATGATGACAATCAGCTAGGTCACAACCTGATCCCCACAACCTAAGCTCTTCCCATAATTACAAATAAATCTGAATTTTGGGTGACCTAGTTTCCCTGGAATCGGCTCGACGAACAGGAACAGGAAATTAATTGGATTGATTGAAAGGGTATATCTACCATGTTCATAACCCCTTAACTAGAAGAATGATTTCTAAAGATTATGCTCTAAAATGAACCTCTCACAAAACAACAACCTCATAGTTATTCCATGTATTTCAGTCCATTGTTTACTTTCAGTCTAAATAAAACATTAGCATCTCTTTTGGATGAATCAGTGCAAACCCATTTCCACATACCATGGCCTTTTAATCTAAGTCAGTAATACTCTGATACTAGAACTAATCATGCTAATATCTAAGATTATCCAGTTATTCATGAAAATGAAGATTCAAAGCACATACTTATGAGATCAATTTTAGGTTCATCAAGAACCTCCACAATAGCATCTACAACCACTGGCACTGGGTCCTCCTCTGACACACTGACATTCGGCCTGGGTCTTGGCCCTTGATAGTTAGACTTGTATTTCCCTGAGTTTGAACCAAGACGGCCTTTGACTGACCCCTTGGATTTGTGTCTATGTTCACGCATCAACTTCTCCCCTAACCTATCAAGATTAGACCGATCACCAATTCTGTCTTTCACGGGACGTTTCCGCTTCCGTTTCTTTCTCTCTCTGTTCTTGGCCTCTTCATCTGGGTCTAAATCTACCACCCCACCAAATAGTTCATCATCAGACCTATCCATTTCATCTTCCTCCTCACGGGCAAAAGGTCTCGGATCTTCACGAGCCTTTTTGTAGTTATAACTCTCTACACTACGGTCCTGAGTGTCAAGGTCGTCATCAGAGTCTTCCTTGTCAACACCAAAACTGACCATGTTCTGTGTCAGAGACTGCTCCTGCAGCACAGAGCCCCAGATGTTGTTTGTCTTCTTCTTGGGGGGTGACTGAAGCACTGGTGATGATCTGTGTCTGTCCCGCAAGGGATTGAGGAACTGGGGGGACTGACTCCTGGATGCATCAATCCCTTCCATTTTGAGCTTATTGAGGTATTTGGTTCTCTTGCAGTTCCACAATGGGGAGTCTTCATCACTGGTGTCAATTGAGTCATCGGAGCTGTTACTATTCCTTGCAGAACTACGGTGTCCAAAGGAGTCAGCCGGGGTTGGTGAATCTCTGTGCCGTGAGAAGCTGAAGCCCTGTGGTTTGGTTTGGTTGAGATTAGATGGCACGGATGAGGATTGACCAAAACTGTACACCTGCAGAAACAAATAATATCCATATAATTATTATCAAATCTGAAAATCGTAATTTTGTATGCCCACAGTGCAAAATGTGAATATGATCTTAATGATTAAGCATTCATTTGTTCATTATTTGGTTTACAGATTTCCCTCTCTCTCAAAGCATACAAGAGTAAAAGATCTGATTAAAATGAGATTGCTTCTAGCAACATTTCATTCCAAACTAGTTTCATGATCATGATGATGGGATGATAAGCATGATAACATGTACATGCTCTAATCATGTAATGATGTGTGCTGAACACCACAAAAACATCATTAACATCATTGCGTCAAGTGAACTTTATAATTAGCCAATCAGCGCCAGGTTTCAAAATTCTCAGTTCTAAGTGAACGAAGCAATAAAATTTTCTGCATCTCAAAATCTCAAATCCTATCCTCATGATCATGTCTAGTCTGTGGCCACTCATCTACTAGTAGTTTACTACTGTTTGTCTAACACCTTACTTGGCAATATTCCAACCATATGACCATGACAATCGCCTGAAGATAACACAGTCTTGAAAAGACAATCCAGTGATTGATTATATAAGCAACATGATGGATTGAACATCCAATTTTGTTGAGGTACAAAGACAACATCAGCCATTTTGTCCATGTCACTGTAATCCACATGGGTGAAATAACCACCGTTCTTATTCACAAGTGGATGAACGTAGTTGTGACAGCGTGGAAACCTTTACTGACATTTCGCAATGCTTTCAGATACTACCTTGCTTATATGCTTGGTGCAACCATTGTCATTTAGTGAACGTATATGGATCGTCAGACTTACAATACATACGTCCACCTGCGAACAAATATGTTCGTATACTGTTTTGAACCATGTTGAACAGGTTGTTTTAAACTATCCATTCCCAGAATTTTGTAAACGAAGCAGTAGTCAAGCATTTTATTTGGTGGTAGTATGCTACAGTCAGCATTGTTTTCATTTGTCACGTGCATATGTGAACAGCAGATGAAGAATCGTATTTTCAGTTAAAAGTTAACCAAATGATACGCGACGACCAAGCACTGAACATAAACGACAGCTTATGTAATCCAAAAATATAAACGCACGTTATTGCCTGTGACAGCAGCTGCAGGCACTTCTGAGTCAGAGTCGGCTATTTCACCTTCTTCTAAGTCCGCCATCGCACAACGATCGTTTCCGGTCGGTTATCTGACCGTTTAGAGTTACTCCCCTTCGTTGTACAATCGGATAACATCGACAGTTTCCGCTCAGCCCTGTTAAGATTTGAAGCGAACAAAATTACTTCACATTTATATCTATATTTCGATCGTCATTTGATAACAAAATAGATGAAAACAGAAATTTACAGGATTAGCATTTAGACCGGCATTACATGTTGTATACAGTTAGATATATTTGATGAAAAATTTATAATAAGTTCGATCCTTTTAACTGATTGTTCTATATTTCAGAAGCGCTTCATCCATGTGCTATAGACTTTATCTTTTTTTTTGTCAAGGACATCGTTTATCAATTATATGGTTTCCGGACACAAGTGACCACATGTTTCTTCGTCCGAGTTTGGCAGCATTAACAATTTTGTGCCGTGTAACCTTTTTTAATCTTTCCATTTATTACAAACAACCTCGTGTGGATTCCAAATTAGAATGGGTCACTAGCGACCAAAAGGATCGGTGGTCAGACTCGGTGACTGGGTTGTGTTTTCGTTCCCGACGGCGTGGATCGTTGCTCACAATATCGATCCCTGGATTGTCTGGTCCAGAATCGATTATTTTCATGCCGCCGCCATATAGCTGGACTATTGCTAAATGCGGCGTTGAATAACAAACAAAACACACCAAAAATAATTGCTACATCTGTTCGTTTTCAATAGCGAACGCTAAATATTGGTATTGGATAAGCTGTTAGTTTCGCGACACAAAAATGACCGCTTATGTATGCATTTACAACAACAAAATATATGTCTTTATGCGCAAAATCAGCTTGGGTTTTAGTTGGGCCTGGACAGTACTAAATAAATTGTTTCCACTCATTGGTAATTCTCTCGTATCTTCACTCTCTTTTCTGGTGGACGTTTCTGAGCCAATTTCTCTACATTGATTTAAATTGAGGAAATTATTTGTATAATGTTCGTTTGATGTATGAAGTTTAACGTTCAAATAGACACTGATGTTTCTGAAATGTAGTTTCAAGAAGTCGAGTGGTGATATCCAAATAAATAATTAACTTTATCGACAGTTTCACGAGTCCCCTTACGTGTCGGCTACATAACCACGGAACAGGACAACCTGAATCTAATCCGTGTAGATCCGGGTTAGTAGTTAGTAATGCGTGGTGCGAGATTCATAGTGCGAATGCATAATGTCCACAGCACTCGTGTAAGCTGTTGAATACGGACCACGCAGCTAACACGCTTATGAAAAATAACATGTTCTGAATCGGTTCATCTGGAACGACCCGTGAAGATCCGGGTAAGACTTGGTCTTCAGCAACCCATGCCTGTCGTAAGAGGCGACTAATGAGACCGGGTGGTCAGGGTCGCTGACTTAGTTGACGCATGTCATCGTATCCCAGTTGCGTGGATCGATGCTCATGATGTCAATCACTGGATTGTCTGGTCCAGACTGGATTATTTCCAGACCGCCATCATATAGCTGGTAAATTGCTGAGTGCGACGTTAAAAACAACAAACAAACAAACCCTGACGTTTGGTTGATGTCCGCCCTACAGATGGATGTACACACGGTCTCCGTATAAGATCACGTAACACGTCACCTCACAGATTTGGAGAAAATATAACTCAGCGCAGAATTAGACAAAAACCCGGAATTCACCTTTTTAATATCAATCAATACACAAATGTTCATGATTTCCAAGCTCTTCTATCGATTGTTTTCCCAAATGATGCCCAAACCTTTAACATGTGATTCAAACATAAAAATATAAATCCTGCAAACGAATCTTTAAAAAAATAATTCTCACTTTTAAACGTTTTTGTGGTGTGTCTTGATAACATTAACTAAGTTTACATCTAACCAAAAAGAAATATCGGTGACACTACGCAGAAGTGCTTGCATATTTGTATGCCTTATGCAATGATAACTGTTTTAGTGACCGTTTGAGGAATTGCTTCGTTTCGGGTTTGGATTCGATTTTTCGAAAAATGAGTTATATAAAAAACAACTTAGGTGGAAATGGTTGTTTTTACCGCACAGTTTGGTAACTTTACCGCACAGTTTGGTAATTTTACCGCAGAAAGTTGAATATTTTACCGCAGAATTCATCTAGGACTGCCATATAAATACTACTCATATTTTCCTTTGATAAACAAAGAAATTAACTTATCAAGCTCGAAGTCTTCTGTCAAATTATACTGTGTTCTTAACTTAAGGGGAATTAAATATTACCATTTGGACAAGAGAAAGTATTCCTACATAGGCTGTCGGGTAAAGCAAAATATGTTTGGTGGCTTCTAATAATGAAACAAACAAGGAAGGGTTATTCGATGGAGATGTATTTGATACGGGTCTCATAGGCGATATTACATGCATCATATCAAATTGTTTGATAGGCATTACATAGAAGTTGACGGATGACAAGATGAGGGACATAGTGCAGGATATATATAGTAGGTGGAGGACATGTTATCCCACTCATGTATGCTATTGTTGTTACTGTTAATCCTCTACTGTTAATCCTCCACCTACTATATATATTCTGTACTATGTCCCTCATTCAGTCTTGTTTGACAACGGTATAAGGATCTATACCGAAACGTCGCTTTTCACAGTATTGAGGAAGTTGTTATCCATAAAATTGTGTCTATCATGCATCATATCAGTGTATATTCTTTCTTACAATGGGGATCAGCCTGGAAACGTTTATGTAATACGCGCGGATAGTGTAACATTTTAAATTCTGGCCATTCGTTTCTTCCATAACTTAACATTTTCTTGATACGGATGAACTAATAATTTTCACAAAATATATCATATGTAAATAAAAGAGACAAAACCCTGTCTGAACTTAAGATATTAGTATGCTGTTTAATAAAGTCACGTATGATTATGTAACTTCTTATAGGTAAAAGTAGCATAGGTAAAATGTGTAAAGCCCATTTCCAGTGTCCGATAATAAACATAGACATAAACTGGCGGGCAAAAGACAAAAACCACGTTTGACGGTGGCTGAAAAAGAAATAAACAATGGTTATATTCTATGGTAATATATTTTTTTTTATGGGTATCACCGTTGTTTTGGGCCTTTGGGTGGGAGTGTTTCGGCGACTGTTTTCATCCTAGGGACCTTTCGATAACGTTTGTAATTGTTTGGTCAAATCCAGTTTTCAAGTGAATACTTTCTTTCGCCCGGTAGTTTTTAAATCCTGAGAGAGACATCAAACGTGCGATATTATGTGTGACTTTTACGGATTTTCTCCGTGGAGTGAAACTAAAAGGATGTTGGTGATTACTCTTGTGACACTGTAGAACACGTGTCTTTACTTGACATGGAACTCACCTTTCAAATTATGGTATTTTGTAGCTTTATAGTATCACGGAGATTTCCGTGTCTATCTTTCCCTGGCAGGTCTTGCTATCGTGACGTAATAAATCTCGTGATAACAAGCGCGAATATGTTAATCAATGAAAACAAAAACACACTTATTCAACTATTATGGCAGATTTGTTTACCGGATGACTATGTACACGGCCCCCGACCTTCCGCTCTCCGGGCGGACGCCCCACCACCAGACCACGGAGGCGGTTTAGAGGATGGGGACTATTTATTTAAAGTTTATGACTTAGTGTGAACTATTTAATTATCAAATTGTCTATCTTGAGGATAGATATTGAAGTTTGGTATTCCTTCTCAATGTGTCTGCGAACGCGTACTGTGTAGGTGCCGCTCGGAGAACTCTCCACGGAGACTGAGGTAGAACTTCGTCACCGGATGTCCCTTCCCGTAACCTTGGAGAAGGCTGGTCTTGGAATGACACGACCAGCAGCAAAAGCCCGAGTATGTCTCACCTGGAAACGCCGTTCATTGTTATGCTTGTGTTTTCTGAGAGTTAAAGTCGTATAATTATGTATGTTCTCGAATACTGATAACGACTGTTGTCTTTGTACATCAGAGCTGATTCTCTGGAGACATCACGTTGCCACCAAAACGAGAGAACATTCACCCGTACTCCGGACAGATTCGATACGGAAAGATTAGAGTGGTGTCGAATGGGAATTGCGACTTCTCTGAAATGGTGAACATCACGTCTGTATGAAGTCTTACGATTATTCCTTGCGCTGTAGGCAGATTTGAGTGAAGGTTTGTGACGGCTTTGCCTTAACGCCTTGACGACACGCGGACCAAGCTTCCGTCATGTTGACGCAGCGCCAGTGTGATTGACGAGCACCGTGTTTCGGTGCATGAATATTGATATATTCCCAAATAGGGCATTGTTGACATTTCTATGCATACGCATAAACAACATATTGCAGTTGTGAAAATTTGAAAAGTCACATTAGCGCCGCGCTTTGAATATCGGATCAACAGTCTTTCACTCGCACTGCCGGGGTCCCGTCTGTGCAGTCAAAATGGTTCGTTTTTTTGGTCTATCAGCCGAATTTATATCCTGTCCGTACCAATTTGGAAGAGGAAATCAGAGTGTTCGCCAAAGACATTTATCTTAACTGTACCCATACTGAAGACGTGAAAATCAACAAACTCCTAGTTTACTTGCATGTCAAACGAAGGGCAATGTCACCACCGGAATAAGAAAAGACAACCGTGATCTTCTCTTCTAGAGATAGGGAATGTTATTGTTTACATCTTGGGAAATTTTGGGCCACATAATCAGAAATCAGGCACACTTCTACGGAGTTTTCGAATGATTTGTATCGAAATGTTCACTTTGAGTGATCTGGTCGTGCAGTCGTGAACAAAAAACTCCAGAAACAGTGCCACAAGATGCGCTTCGAAGAGGACACTGATTGCACAACCGGATCATCCCAAGTAAGTCTAGATATCTGTCCAGATAGATTAAACTGACTTCATTTCACCACGCTTACCCTTTTACGTTAAATCAAATTGAAAGTTGCGAAAGTGCGTCACGCTCATCGGGACCCTCGATCTATTGAGGTAGTCGTACATTGTAAATGGATATAACTCGATTATATGGTGTCTGTTAAAGCCCCATGCTTAACTAATATAGAATGCAACCCGAATTTGATGCGCGTGACTATCTTGTGTGGCTTTATAAAGTGTTTGTAAATATCTCTCGCTCTCATGAGATTGCTTCAGTTCTGCTTTGTAGTTGCAAAATGAATGACGTCTCGTGTTTTTTTCATGAATGAAAAAAGTAGTCCCGGTGTTACAGAGGTCACGGTTATCCAATCAAAACGAATAAAAGAAGGCCAACCTTGTACGGCACACATGTGACGTAGTGATTTAGTATCTTACCATCTGTATCTTCACCACGTGGGTAAGAATACAGATTAGTTTACGAGTATGTGTACGAAACGAGTGTCAGAATTCGTGTATTTATCGAGCAAGAGCGAGGGTAATACAAATGTACATGAATTCTTTGACGAGTTTCGTAAAATTTGTTTTTGTATGACACACATGTGAGTGTAAGTTCTTTATTAGCCAATATTTCGAAGTCCTTTTGAGCCCCCATTTAGAAACATGCCGTGATCACCACCGCTGTCCTTGAAAACCACAATTGGTCGAATGACGTCAACAATCTTTGACGTGGTTTCTAGTGTAATATAACGTCATTCCGATTATATCGGAAAAAGATTCGAATGACGTCAACAATGCCATCCGGATGACGGAAAGTATACACTGGTGCGCGAGAAGTGATATCTGCCCAAATATACATACGGTTCTAATGAATAGGTTATTTGTAACCCCATGGGTAATAAATAGAGGATATTTCATGTATCGAGTGAAATATCATGTTTTTTCTCATCGAGTGACCTGGAGAAAGGAGATATTTTCACGAGTGACGTAGCCACAAGTGAAAACATCTCCTTTTACCCCGTCACGAGTTGAGGGAAACGTGATATTTTCACGAGACATATGGAATATGCTTTTTATTATATACATTTTGTGTAGTTGTCTTCCGGAAATTTAAATTATTTCATTACAAACGCAAATTCTCCCTACCTAACACACAGGGACGGTTACCACCCCATGTATTTACATCTGTACTTAAAAAGTACTTTCGTGTTTGCAAAATCTTACAAAATACGAACAGAAGTATAACAAAAATATTTAGTGTCACGAAATTTTTTTATCATACATTTCAATTTAATTATATCCAAAATCAACTTCAACAATATTCTTGAAAACTAGGAGACCGCTGTTTGAAGGGAAAGAATACACGTTTTTCAAGTATATTGTGCTTTGGGGAACGAACAGTCCCCATTGACGAGTTAAATGTGACAATTACAGTTTATAACGAAACATTTTCTAGCGAATAACAAATGGTAAGACGTGATGTTTACTCCACAAATGACCATCTGTCATTATTTAGCCTTGTCAATGTAGAACTAACGTAAATAGGACGCCAACAGTTTGTGTACGGGTCAGACACATACGCCAAAGGGAGAATACTTAAGGGGCGGGAACTCTTGTATGACAATAGTTCCGTCAAAGTATTATGTTCATTGCAGTGAAATATCAAGAGCATGTTATGTTCGCTGTAGTGAAATATCAAGTATTATGTTCACTGCAATGAAAATATCATTTTTCTCAACTTCAGAAAACTCAGTCTTTCACGCTGAAGAATATAATAAAGTCGGGAATGAAGATCATCACCCGAGAGGGTCCAATTACAATTTAGTGCACCGTGACAGGATTAATGAAGTATATTTAAATTCAAAACCTACAAACTATAATTTCAAAACTTATGTCTTACACTGAATAGGACAAGCGTAAAACCCCGAAAGGGGCCATTTATTTACCGATTTGGTTTCTTTATTGTGAATCAGAATTCCGACAGGTCATAGACTAAACATCACCGTTTGGTATTTTTTAGTAATATATAATACAAGACAAGTGGAGAATCGAGTAAAAAGATACATGTGCATTGGTGTCGATAATTGGACAGCAAAGATACCTTTCGTATAAAAATAAGTAAGGATAATTTATAATAAAAAACTAGACAATAGTCCAACCATTATTTTTTTTAGATATCAAAAAAAACATGACCGACATGAAGGATGGGTCTGTCTATTATATTAAACAGGGGTGCAAACTACTCACATCAACAAGACCAGAACGAAGAGACGCCGCAGTTCTGGTCTATAAATTCTTTTGAGTGAGTGAGTGAGTTGGGTTTTGCGCCGCTTTTAACCTTATTCCAGTTATATCACGGCGTGTCAGCTTAATGTGGGAGGAAAGCGCAAAGTGATGCAGGTCTCAGACGGTTACCACTTCGGTGAAACCCACGAGCACGGGTATGGTGCTGACAAACCTAGAAACATAATCGGGGCGAACCGGGATTCGAACCCACAATCATAGGTTTCTGGCGCGCCCAAGGGACGCAACTCTGCACAGCGAATCGCGGCGCCTTAGACGACTGGGCCACCCGTGCCCCCAAATTCTTTTGACCTCAGAAGATTTGTTAAACTCAAATACATTATTATTTCTCACACAGATAGCCCGAGGCCGAGCGACAGGAATATACATTATTGCACATATTAAGTTATGGGTGTAATATATGACACACGATTTACATCACGAGAAGAGAGTGTAGGCAGAAGAAGGCCGAACTGCGCATGTGCATGTCGTTGACTGCTGTGAAATCATTTCAGTGTATACTTAAAGGCTTTGGTTGGTTGGTTTGTTGTTTAACGCCGCACTCAGCAATATTCCAGCTATATGACGGCGGTCTGTAAATAATCGAGTCTGGACCAGACAATCCAGTGATTGACATTATGAGCATCGATCCACGCAATTGGGATCAATTGGGATCAACCACGTCAGCGAACCTGACCACCCGATCCCGTTAGTCGCCTTTTACGACAAGCATAGTCGCCTTTTACGGCAAGCATGGGTTGCTGAAGACCTATTCTACCCCGGAATCTTCACGGGTCGTATACTTAAAGGCAACAAAGATGAAACAATCTGGATCTGTCATAAAGGTATTTTACCAACAATGCAAATTCGTTTAATTTCCCCCCAAATTTACTATTTAGCAAAATAACTGAAATCCATCCTTTGCTTTTTTTGCTGGTAACATACCTTAACAAAACACATATTTCTTTAATCTGTGTCAAAATGAAATGTGTTAAAATGTCTGTTAAAAACAATTTCATTAACAGCGGGTTGGACCCGTGAAGATCCGGGTTAGAATAGATCCCCAGAAACCCATGCTTGCCGTAAGAGGCGACTCGCTGACCTTGTTGATGCATGTCATCGATCCCAATTGCGTGGATCGATGCTCATGATATCAATTACTGGATTCTCTGGCCCAGACTCGATTATTTACAGACCGCCGTCATATAGCTGGAATATTACTGAGCGCGGCGTTAAACAACAAAAAGACAAACAAACAGAAATCGGTGATCACTTGATTCTCTGGCCCAGACTCGATTATTTGCAGTCCGCCGTCATATAGCTGGAATATTGATGAGTACAGCGTTAAACAACAAACAAACAAACAAACAAACAAACCATGTAGGCCACCTATCAGTATAAGTGAACATTATCTTCATTCGTGACACTGTCCTTGACATCAGCTCGTGAAAAGAACATCCACAATGTGTCTCTTCCACTGCTAAGACGGATGGTTTATAGAAGGGCCATTATTCCGGATGAATGTCCCATCAGCGTAACTGATAACAGCGTGCTTCCAAGTGCTCGCAATTCATCTCCGTCAATCACCAGGCTACCTGTTTTATATAATACATACATTGGGAAATCATTCAAGATCAGAGCTTGTCAAGATTTTTACGGCAAATATGTTGACATGTCTGTAACAGGTAAAGTCGGCTGTCGCGAACAAGGCTTAGGTGTGTTGTTTGTTTGAACAGTTGAATTATACATAACTGATTACAGATCGGATCTGGATGTGGAAGAGTGTTAACCTTGAACTGCCTGTATCAGTATGTTAACTGCTGATAACTACATTTTTGAGCTGGTTGTTTGTTTGTTTGTTTAACGCCGCACTCAGCAATATTCAATCTATATGACGGCGGTCTGTAAATAATCGAGTCTGGACCAGACAATCCAGTGATTGATATCGTGAGCACAGATCTACGCTATTGGGATACGATGACATGCATCAACCAAGGCAGCGAGCCTGACCACCCGATCCCGTTAGTCGCCTCTTACGACAAGCATAGTCGCCTTTTACGGCAAGCATTGGATGTTGAAGGCCTATTCTACCCCGGATCTTCGCGGGTCAGCTGGATGTTTATTTGACAACCCCAACAACAAAATCAACAAATCTTAACAACAGAGCTGTGCAATAATGTTTTAGGCTGATACGATAGTATAGAGTTAGATGTTGATCAATGTTAACACGTGGACGATGGTGTACTCAGATAGCATTCTCAGCTCCCTTGGCAGTATACGATCGTTATCGACATGACCTTGTAACTATGTCATCCTAGCAGCGTTTTTGTTAACAATATTAACTACACATACAAGAATATCGTAGCAACTGTTTTATTTTCTCTGAGCTTTTTGAATTTAGCTTCATGCTGATTGGCTAATTCAAGTCAGCTGTTCAATTGTTTTTATTGGGGATAAAAGGCCCTAAGCTCTCTGTTTGCGTATCATCGTACTATCGGAAAATAATAAAAGATGACGGCATCCATTGCTCTTGACGTCACATACTGTTTTCTGTGATGTCGTTTCAACAAAGGTTAACTGTGCCGATGTCTTCACTTGTGACAGGGAAACCCACATTATTTTCTTTATTTTATCTCAGATAAAAAGGATATAGGTTCGTGAAATAAAGTTGAAAGTGAAAACAAAATTTATTCACTCGGGACAGAGAGCCCACAAGTCCTCGTAACTCGTAGGCTACTCTCTAAATCGTTTACATATCGTGTCAACGCTTTACCATCGTCAGACGAGATAGTTGTTAGTAGCGGCTCTTCAAACGTTCAGGAGTATGTTAGCCTGGTGGTTAAGCCATTCGCTTGGGCCCGGGGTCGATTCCACACATGGGTACAACATATTCCGTTCCCCATGTCGTGATAGTGCTGTAATATTGCTTACAACAGAGTAAAAACACACTCAACATATTGGTAAAATAAATTCTAGGTATGTTAAATTGAAACTGGCAAGGATTAATGAGTGAATATTGATTTAGCATTCTGCCAGACAACAGAGGGGAACATCAAGCATAGGCTTGTACTCGTGTAGGAATCGAACCCGGTCTCCGGCGTGACGAGCCAACCTTAATCACTTGGCTACACCACCGCCTCCTTACTGCTTTACTAAGGGGCGAACGAATCTATTCTCTTTGCTATGCTAACCTTAATGAGGTATGTCATATTCATACTTTGCTTTTTATGACTCGTGCTGTGTAAATTTGTACTTCATTGTTTATATTATTTTCCTTTTTTAAGCATCAGTGTTTACCGTCCACAAATCAGCAAAATAGATTCCCACCGACAAAAACACGAACCCACTGGACTAGAAAATAACACAACAATTAAAAACACAAGTAATAAGACGATGCTGTAGATGCAATGAGAAGCTTCACATCACTAAGGCTGTATGACAAAGTGATTATTTATGCCTTGTTAAAATGTCAACAGCTGGTGATGTGTTTTTTTATGTCAAATATATACCCCATCAGCCGTCATTTCTCTGATGAATATTCTCAGTATATTCTCACTGACCTTGTGGCTTATTTTCCATTAGAAGTTTAGTATGAAGGATTTTTGCTTTTTACAGCTAAATACAGCCATTTGCGTGCCATTATAAAATCTGCTCAAAGAGAAATGCAAGTAATTAGTTTTTATGCGGGAAAATAATCTATATGTTGAGGCCTAAAGTTATAGTGTTTAGATTTCCGATAAAGTGATAAAACTGTGTTGCGTGAAAGCCTACTATTTCTGTCATTCGTGACCAACTCGTGTTATTCCGGGACAAGCCTTGCATGTTACGAAAAGGGGCGAGTGTCGACGAATGCTATTTCTGTGTCTGTGTTTTTGATCCCCCAAGTACCCACCTCCACGTCCCATCGACATGGCGGTTATTAGGCTGTTTGTCTGAAGCTCATTTGCCTCAGTGCCATCCAGAAGCAAAGCACTGAACGCAGTTGGTGAGGTGTAATGGGGTTTAACGTCGCGTCCAAGATTATCGGACTTATATAGCGACCTGCATGCACGTTTGTGTGTGCTTGCTTGTACTAGTCTGGACTGGACTGGATTTTAGGGGTTTCGTGGACGGGGTAAGTGGGGAAAAGAAAATATGAATAATATTTCAATAAAGTTAATCACCATACCCAAAAAACTGTAACTGAGGGGTCATAAACCTAATGCTACATCCTATAGTGTAAAATATACATCTAGGGTATTAAGGTTATATAATGAGTTTTATAATATATATACTAAAATTGATTTACTATATAAGACAGTTAATTTCATAGCGCTTATGGTCTAAAATTTATAATTAATCTAACATATTAGGAAATTATTCTAATTTGATAAAAAAGGTATAGCTTAGTGGGGTTTATAAAAAAATGCAGTGAAGCTGAGAGGCTGGTGGGTTGTTGCGTGAGGGTGACTGTGAAGGTCCTTGACCTTAAATTGTTGGCTGGTTGATTGATGTTAGTTGTCGTTAGCATGGGTAACTGAAATCTAGTGCGCAGACGTCGTAGAGGACAGTCACCGCTGGTATTTTCGATACCGATCCGAATTGGGAAAACTTTGTTTACATTTACATTAAGCGTGTTTTGATTGGGATTTTTTTGGGGAGGTTCTAAAACAAAATTGGTTTGTTTTTTTTGTTGACAGGTAATTAATATTTATAGCATACATGGGATGAGGTAAAGGCGGATTGGTTTGTGGGCCAAAAGTTTAACTAATTATGTGTCAGTTTGGGAGCCAGAGAGAAGAGTTTTTGTTAGCTGATAATCTTGGTCATCTAGTGTGGTATTATCTTCATTCTGTCATAATAGATCTCCTGGACCGCTTCGTTTCGGAACTGACTTCACCAGGTCCATCATTTCTATCGGTATCGCAGCACACATAATCTTTCGCCTTTGAATGCAGTTTGAATGGATCGCGTTATTCGGATCGGGCTCAAAATAAATCAATGTTGGCGAATGGGTCCACGGTATTTCTAAAAGTAGAATGGAAAAATAATATACTGGATGATTGAGGATAACACGTACATATGCTATAGTCGGAATCGTACAATGAACCTTTTTATGATATCTGAAGGCCGAGATGACCAGATGACGTTTTTGGTCTACAATTATTTCAGTTTCTAATGTCATGGTGTATACTTGCGCTTTGAGTAACTATGTGCTCTTCTTTACTGAAGTACATGTATTGATCTGTTTATGGGGCACGGGTAGCCCAGACTTCTAAGGCGCCGCAATTCGGTGTGCAGAGTTGCGTCCCTTGGGCTCGCCAGAAACCTATGATTGTGGGTTCGAATCCCGGTTCGCCCCGATTATGTTTCTAGGTTTGTCAGCACCATACCCGTGCTCGTGGGTTTCACCGAAGTGGTAAACGTCTAAGACCTGCTTCACTTCGGGCTTTCCTCCCACATTAAGCTGACACGCCTTGATATAACTGGAATAATGTTAAAAGCGGCGTTAAATCCAATTAACTCGATCTAAACGAGATGCTCAGGAGATCTCCTCACGCCTTGTGCAGTTGTAGGATGCAGAGAACTGACTAGGATGTTCTATATTCCTCGCCACTGGAAATATAATCACGAAATATAGCAATTACAGATTAAGGAAATTAGCTGCATGTGTTCTTATTCTTATAAAGCGAAAGCAAGCCACACCGGCGATAAGGAACATTACTTACAGCAACGACAAAAAGCACAAAGTGCTCTTTTCAAGAAATATCCATTTTGCTGGCGAAAAACATCGTCACTGAGTTTTGATCATGTAGTTACAATGTCGGTTGGGATCGGCAGTCACGTGACTGCGAGCGGTTATCATAATTAATAATCGCGATATTTCTACATTCTATTTCAAGTGGCTAGGATTGTTCTTGTAGTGTCAGTAGTGTTATACACATAAAACCTCCAGGTTCATTCATTCAAGTGAACAAAATACATATGCTTCTTAAACAAGACGACGAAGTGACTTTACATGTTATATCATTTGCGTCATGGAAAACTTATCACCACTTACGTGAGTACGACATTGTATTCGACAAGTTCTCGTCAACAAACAAGGTCCTGATAACTTCCCTAAAGATGATCCACCCCGAGGACACTTGATTAGTCTGTCCATTTGTCCACCATACGTGGAATCCGGTTAACAAGAATGATGTATGGAGCAGTCACTGGGCATGCGAGCCCTTCAGTTCTGTAGTCTAATGTGATGTTGACATGATCCGCGTTCATGAAGGAGACGTGCCGTTATTGGTCATCACAAGTCTTGCTGAGCGGACGGCTTTAATTGCTTACCTGCATGACGGATGACTGGCATGTTGACATGTACGCTTCTTATGTATATTTAGCTTTGACAGGTAAATCTATAGTAAATATAGTAAATATAAAAATAGACTGTGAAAATTAAATCTTGTCTCCGTTCCATAAAATGATCTCAGCGCTGAGGTGATCTTAACATACTTTAACATAGGCCTACGATCATCTTAGTGCTAAGATCGCTTTGTGGAACGGGAAAGAGGTTTTTTTTCTCATAGTGATCTCTACGGGATATGGTCATCGCTGTGGATGCACGTCGAATAAACACTAACTTGGTAAATGAAAACATTCTTTCAGAAGCACACACTCGATAGCTTAAAAAAATCGAGTTGCTTAAAGAACGAAAACAGAAAGTGTTCTGCTGTTTTATAGATCTTAAAAAGTATTTTGATAGTGTATGGAGAATTAATTTTGGTGTAAATTATAAGCCAAGGGGATTAATGGAAAATGCTTACGTATCATAACATCAATGTATGATCGTTTCAAACCGTATGTGTCTGTGAATGGTTTAAAGTCAGAGTTATTTGATTGTAATGTTGGAGATAGATTAGGGGGAAAATTTTCACCATTTCCTTTTTCCTTGTATTTGAATGATCTAGAATCCTATTGTACGAAACATGATTGTACAGGGTTACTACACTTGATTGTTTTGTAGATTCTGGTCTAGTTTTATTTGTACTTCTGTATATTTACTTCACAGCTCAGACACGTAAAGACCTACAGAAATCACCTGATTGTGTTGAAACTAATTGTAAATTGTGGAAACTAACTGTGAACACAGATAAAACGAAGGCCCTTTTTCCGTGGTGCAAAAATTGATAAAAGAAGGAAATTTATTTTGAATGATTATTTGGATTTTGTGGATGAATATACACATCTTGGTTTATATTTCCAAAGCAATTATACATTTTCTAAATCTGTTAAAACAAAAAAAAACAGCAATCTCTCTTTAAAACGCCAACTCTATCTGTTTGACGCCATGGTTAGGTAATACTACTGTATGGTTGTGAAATATAGGGCAATGAGCGTCGTATACTAATTGAAAAGGTTCACGTACAGTTTCTCAGAAAATGTCTACCCGTAAAGAAAAGCCTTTAACAATTCTCTATGGAGAACTAGGCAGAACCCTCCTTCGTCTAAATGTTGACTTAAGAATGTTAAATTTCTTGTTGAAGCTTATGTCAAGAAAATGTAGCAGACTATCGTTTGTATTGTATTCAGTCTTGTATAGAGACTCAATTGTAAATCAACGGACTTATAAATGGGTGTCTTTTATTAAACTATAATAGGTATTTCCTATATCTGGATATCACAGAGTTTTAATTCACCCCCTGGTTGAAATCATATGTCTCTAAAACTCTCTCTGACCCATATTAGCAATTTCTGAAAGCGGATATTTCAAATTCTAGGAAATGCTCCACACATCGTATTTTTAAAATCGCCAATAAACTTGAAAAATATTTAATAAACATTCTTCTCTACTTATCGTTTAAACTGCTAACTTTTGGGACATCTTGTCATCTTGTCAACGCCCGCCAGGAAGATGGAACTCCGTTAATGAACGTTTATGCAAGCTGCGTGATACTTTTGACATTGGAGATGCATTCCTCTATATTTTCAAATGTAAATATTTCAGTGAACAAAGGCGCATGGGACAAAACACTTTACAATTTCACGGGGCCCTGATCAGGGATTACAGGTAAGATTATACCCTAACACGGATATCCACTCTCCTGTGAAACATGCACTTCCGTTCCACAACACACTACCTCATGTAATGTAATAAAGTTATACTTTACCTGCGGGCCGCATATAGCCGTAGATCATGAACGTCAGCATGTGCTCGTAAATCACGTTCGTTGTCTCATCGTGTTACACCTGTCACTGTTGACTGATAGCTTGTCAATATCTTGTACATTTCATCTAAATATATATGCCTGTGTCTTTTCTATATCAGTAGCCACTTCAGCCGACCCACTGACATCATGTCGTCAAGGTTTCACGCCATTTTTGTAAGTTTTCCATTTACAATTATCAATTTGAGACGTAATTGTATTGCTGTTTTGTTCCTATTTTTCATTTTTCTGATCGGGTTTGATTCATTAGTCATGGAGTATAAAATATAAGTAATATGTAAATTGAAATTTACCGTCAACTTCATCGCAGTCATTAGTGGGATTCCTCCGGTTACTTTCTTTTATGGTTCGTATGAATATTAGTGAGTGAGTATGGTTTTACGCCGCATGTTTAGCATATTCCAGCAATATCACGGGACACGAGAAATGGCTTCACATATTGTACCTATTTGGGTATGAATATTAATGACAAGATAATAAAGATTATCATCCTCTTTATTACAATCGTAACACCGTTACAAAGCAACTGATAGAAGCTACGCCGAAACGTCGCTACCATTTTAATGAAGAGGTTGATCATCGTCATCACTTAAATATCCAACCTCTAAATGCCACAAACGCATTTTGTATAAATATATCACAACTGGACATCTATATCATTTGGCTTAGCGAAGATGTTACTTTGAAACAACTTGGTGAGAACACTATACAGATAATTGTAACATTTTCAATTCTTATACAGTAAACAACGGTTATAACGAACTCAAAGGGAATACTAATTTTAGTTCGTTATAACCGTAATTCGTTATAAGCATATATACAGCATAACTACAGCAAATAGTCGGGACTAAAAAGTTAGTTCGTTATATCCATTTGTTCGTTATAACCGTGTTCGTTATAACCGTAGTTTACTGTATATGAATTGCGCCCCTCGTGATTTATTCTCCCTGCAGTGTTTTTTATTGTGCGATAAATAACTCCCACTTATCCTTTATTTCTTATAGAAATCAACTAGACAGATGGCCAGCTTGATGCCATTTTAAATTGAATATATGGAATACATATAACCAGACATGTCACCGTAAATAGTGTGAAAAAATAACAAGTAGTTCTGGGTAAAATTATCATCATTTGTTTCACATTTCAGGGCCCAACCCTCATTTTGTGCCTCTGCCTCAGCGTTGGACAAGCACAGCAGCAGAGCCAGGTCGAAGTCGAAGCCCAAGAGGTGGCCCAAGGACAAGCCAGCATACGATATCATGTTCCGCTAGGACCAGGTCAACCAAACCCAGTTGCAACAGCTGCAACTGCCGTAACCGAAGCGCCAGATATCGAACCAGCTGAAGTGCTTCAAGGTCAAACTCCAATCTCACGGAGCGTAGCAATGTCCACCTACCCCCAAAATTATGAATACGAAGCCCCTGAGACCGAGGTGACGTCTCCACTACCCACAACGCCAGCTAATATTCCCAAGGCTCGTCCACGGACGGTATTGCAAATCTCCCTAAAGAAACCATCATATATTCAAAAACAGACCCAAGGAGCGCCAGGAACTATATCCCGGTCTTTTCAAACTACACCTGCGCCCTCTGGCGGGAAGCAACATCGACAGCAACAAATAACACAAGCAACCAATGCAGTGAAGTCACAACTGATGAAGGGTCTTTTTGAACAATTTAGAAAAATGGCAGAACACTATCAGTATGACATGCATAGGATGCGTGCTGCCATGATGAAGCCAGGTTCGCCCTCCGTTTCAGCATCAGCTTCAGGTCAGAATGGGGTTCCGGCATATGCAGTAGGTCAAGGGAACGTACAGACATCGACTTCAGGTCACAGTGGGACACCAGTATATGATGCAGGCCAAGGGAACATGCAGACATCGACTTCAGGTCAGAATGGAACACCGGTATATCATTCAGGCCAAGGGAACATGCAGACATCGACTTCAGGTGAGAGTGGGACACCGGTACATAAAGCAGGTCTAGGAAGCAGACAGACATTGACTTCAGGTTACAGTGGGACACCGGTATATGATGCAGCTCTAGGAAGCAGACAGACATCGACTTCAGGTCACAGTAGGACACCGGTATATGATGCAGCTCAAGGGAACATGCAGACATTGACTTCAGTTCAGAATGGAACACCGGTATATCATGCAGGCCAAGGGAACATGCAGACATCGACTTCAGGTCACAGTAGGACACCGGTATATCATTCAGGCCAAGGGAACATGCAGACATCGACTTCAGGTGAGAGTGGGACACCGGTAAATAAAGCAGGTCTAGGAAGCAGACAGACATTGACTTCAAGTTACAGTGGGACACCGGTATATGATGCAGCTCTAGGAAGCAGACAGACATTGACTTCAGGTCACAGTAGGACACCGGTATATGATGCAGCTCAAGGGAACATGCAGACATTGACTTCAGTTCAGAATGGAACACCGGTATATCATGCAGGCCAAGGGAACATGCAGACATCGACTTCAGGTCACAGTAGGACACCGGTATATGATGCAGGCCAAGGGAACATGCAGACATCGACTTCAGGTCAGAGTGGGACACCGGTAAATATAGCAGGTCTAGGAAACAGAGAGACATTGACTTCAGGTTACAGTGGGACACCGGTATATCATGCAGGCCAAGGGAACATACAGACATCGACTTCAGGTCAGAATGGAACACCGGTATATCATTCAGGCCAAGGGAACATGCAGATATCGACTTCGGGTCAGAATGGAACACCGGTATCTGATGCAGGCCAAGGGAACATGAAGACATCGACTTCAGGTCAGAATGGAACACCGGTATATGATGCAGCTCAAGGGAACATGCAGACATCGACTTCAGGTCAGAGTGGGACACCAGTATATGATGCAGGCCAAGGGAACATGCAGACATCGACTTCAGGTCAGAGTGGGACACCGGTGTATGATGCAGGCCAGGGGAACATGCAGACATCGGCTTCAGGTCAGAGTGGGACACCGGTACATAAAGCAGGTCAGGGAAGCAAACAGACATTGACTTCCGGTCAGATTTGGTTTCCGGTATATGTTGCAGGTCGATGGACGATACAGAAATGGACTCCGGGTAAGGAAAGCGTACCGTTACATGCTACAGGTCAAGGAGACTTACAGATGTCAACTCCTGGTCAGCCCGGAGTACCGGTACATGCTGTAGGTCAAACAGAGGTATCACATGGAAGCCCAACAGGAACACAGGCACCAGTTACAGCTCCAAGTCAGACTTTTGCACAGACAACGCCTGCAGGTCAGGCAGGTGCACACTATTCAGGTGCAGATCTTACAGTTGCACAGACACCAGTTAGCGGCCAGGCAGGTGCATACACGACGACATCAGCACCTCTTCCTGTTGGTGTTCAGACATCACCCGCTGTAGGTCGGTCAGGTGCAGACTATTCAGCTGTTGATCCAAATGGTCAGGCAACTACACAGACAACACCAGCTGCAGATCTAAGCGGCGCACAGACATATGTCAGTGGTCAAGCAGTAGCTGCACTAGCTGCAGATCAGGCTGGGGCAGCAGTTGTTGACCAGACTCCAGTCCACATACAAAATATTGTTCCTGTAAAGACAGTAGAGAACTCAGTAAATGCCAAACTGAACCATCCACTTGAACCAAGGTTTTCTTCAACCCGCAACATAGACCCATCTATAGGTACTAGCAATATGCTGAACCCGTTCAGCCCTGCCGACTTCAAGGCAGTTATGCAAAGAATGATGGTTCACAGTCTACGGAAATACATGAGCTCCCAGAGGAAATTCCAAGCTTATAAGGGAGGGCATATCGTTGCACCTTCAGAGCCCCAATCACCTCTAGGAATGTAGAGTAAGTAATAACAGTAACTGTAGAGTATTGTATATTTGAGATTTGACATTTCAGATTTGATATGCTTTCTTTTTCTAAAAGCTAAAATCACCGGTCTGAGGTTTCATATGAACATATGGCACCCCAAAGAATTAGGCCTGTGGGGATTTAACTCGATTTCTTCCAGATTACCATCAATGTTATAGAGGTAGCGCACGTGAGTGAGGCATCGTATGGCATATCGGAACCGTTTACTTTTGCGATATTTTCAAGGTTTCCATTTTTTCGTTTGGAAGCACGGTTACCCAAGCAAAATGTTGTCGGGGCGCTGAATTCGTTGAGAGGACTTGCGTCTCTTAGCCGCACAAGAATTTGATAGTCGTTGCTTTGAATCCTATATGCACCCTTGGTTTGTCAGGACCACATCTATTCTCGTTGGTTTCAACAAAACAGTTAACATCTACCTTTTGCGTGACCTCGGGCTTCCGCCTACATTAACATGATATAACCGTGATAAAACTGACATTCTGATCGATTCGCTGTTAAACTTAGCTGTTCGATTCGGTGGTAAACTCAACTGTTCAATTCGTTGTTAACCCCCAACTGTTCGATTCGGTTTTAAACTGAACTTACCGATTCAGTGTTAAACTCAACTGCTCGAATCCTTGTTAAACTCAAATTATTAACTCAGTGTTCAACTCAACTGTTCGATTCGGTGTAAAACTAAACTGATCGATTCGGTGTTAAAATAAACTGATCGATTCCGTGTTAAACTCAACTGGTCGATTCGGTGGCCAGCGGTAGAACGTCCAAATATTGTATCTTCATTCTTTTATTTATACCCCAGACCCATTAAACATATTCAAAATAATTTTTCTACTTCACGATATTTGTGCCGATCAAAAGTGATTCCAGTTCGTCAACAGGAACCAAACACAAACGATGTTTATTATGTTGTGCGATTATTTCTGTTAAAGATACTAGTTTCAAACTCTGGAGGGACGCCCATTACATAACGTGACACCAGGGGCGTGACCAGACGAGAAGACACACAGAATCCGGATCCAACAGTTATGTCAAGAGAAGACCCGTCGCATAGCTGACATTGTTAAGTTTTGTTTCAACGTCAAGTTTCTAAAATAAAGATGTTCTTTCAGTATGTAAAGTGGAGTATTTCCTTTACATCAACTCACAATAAACTGCCTTATTGCCATAAGGATAAAGGGCTTGACATGGGCCCACTAGAACTGCCAAAGTTGACAAACTGATGCAATCTTTGAATACATGAAAACGGCAATGATTGTTCATTTAAACACGAACATGAATATGAACATTGAACATGAACACAGAACATTGAACATGAACATGCATCATGAGCATTGATCATGAACACAGAAAATTGAACATTGAACCTGAACATTGAATATGAACATTGAACAGGCACACTGATGATGAGCATTGAACATGGAACATGAATATTGAACATGAACATCGATCATGAACATTGGACATGAACTTTGAACATGCACATTGATTATGAACCATGAACATAGACATTGAGCATTAACATTGAACATTAACATTGATCATGAACATTGATCATGCACATTGATCATGATGATTGAACATGAATCTTGAATATGAACAATGAACATAGGCATTGAGCATTAACATTGAACATTAACATTGATCATGAACATTGATCATGCACATTGAACATGAATCTTGAACATGAACTTTGAACACGAACTTAGGACATGAACATTGATCATGAACATTGAACATGTATATTGAACATGAACTTTGAACACGAACTTTGAACATGAACATTGATCATGAACATTGATCATGCACATTGATCATGATGATTGAACATGAATCTTGAATATGAAGAATGAACATGAACATTGAATATTAAACATTGAACATGAACATTGAACATGCACATTGATCATGAACATTGAACATTCATATTGAACATGAACTTTGAACGCGAACTTTGAACATGAACATTGAACATGAACATTGAAATGAAAATTGATCCTTTACATTGAACATGAACGAACATTGAATTGAACACTGATCTTGAACGTGAACATTAATCGTGTACATTGAACATGAACATTGAACTGAACATGAACATTAATCATGTACATTGAACATGAACATTGAACATGCATATTGAACATGAACATTGAACATGCACATTGAACGTCAGTTTGGATGGGTTCATTGAAGTGTGAACGATTTAAAAGCGCTGGTTCATCTGTGTGAACCTCCGAGTTTGCGCATTTTGCGACCGGGTTAGCGCAAACGGGCATACCTAAAACAATTGTCAACTCGTTGCGCAATGGTTTAACCCCTTTTTTTCCACATATCTTATATATATTTCAGATGCAATTTAAAGCACATCGGGGCGTGCGTAATTATACAGTATGATTGAACACATTTAACTGTGTCTTTGGTATATTTTTAGATGTAAGACATATGTAAAATCAAAAATTATTTCTGAGGGATTCTTTGACGAAGAACTTGAAATCATACGCACATTCTGATTGGTTTGTCGTATTTTCGCACATTAACACTCATCGATAGGGGGGCGAGTCTTCTTGCAGTTTACGGAAAGGGGCGAGCGGTGCCGAATGACACCGATCGAGAATTCGGGGAACCCCGGGGAAGTATTTCCAGCAAAAGTTCACACGATCAATTTCACAAACAATTGTTCACGTCGTGTGAACTTTTCAGTCCGTTCACATGTGTGTGAACTCCAAATATAACATCACGTGACAATCCTTTCAGGCAATCAGCATGAAAGAAACAGTGTAAACTTTAAAGTATGAAATTATATTGAAATGATTGTGAACATGAACATTGAACATGCACATTGATCATGAACATTGCACATCGATCACGAACATTGAGCATGAACATTGAATATGCACATTGATCATGAACATTGCACAGTGATCATGAACATTGAACATGAACACTGAACATGAACACTCGATCGCGAACATTGAACATGAACTTTGAACATGATCTTTGAACATGAACATTGAATATGAACATTAACTATGCACATTGATCATGAACGTTGATCACGAACATTGAACATGAACATTGAACATGAACATTGAACATACACATTGATGATGAACATGAACATTGAACAACAGCGGATACAGACGTTAAGCTGAAATGGATTTATATCTTCGTGTAGAGGGGGCACGGGTGGCCCAGTCGTCTAAGGCGCCGCGATTCGCTGTGCAGAGTTGCGTCCCTTGGACACGCCAGAAACCTATGATTGTGGGTTCGAATCTCGGTTCGCCCCGATTATGTTTCTAGGTTTGTCAACACCATAACCGTGCTCGTGGGTTTCACCGAAGTGGTAAACGTCTGAGACCTGCATCACTTCGAGCTTTCCTCCCACATTAAGCTGACACGCCGTGATATAACTGGAATACTGTTAAAAGCGGCGTTAAAACCAACTCACTATATCACTCACTCTTTCTGTAGTGTTCTTTAATACCATTAGCACAATAGGTCATGAGAACAAATCGTTAGCCAAGATGATGTTTCTGGGTGTAGTTTACATATCGTGAACAATCTCCCAAATCAGGGTTTGCACCGGTCTTAACCATACTTCTGTATTTGTTCATGTTAGAAGTCCACTGCTTGCAAGTGATGGATGGTAGAAAGGCCAGTTGTAAGTAACAAGAACACTGACTTCATAATACATTTAAAAACGTTTCCTTAACGTAACAATTTGCCAATTCTAGCCCCTTCCTCTGCCAAGGACGCATTGATACGAATTCGTTTGACAAAGCGAACGCTTTCAAACAGAAGAAAACTTTTATTTCATTTGGTATTTCAAGAAAACGAAATGCATATCTAGGTTTTAGACAATTAGTTTATTCACACAGTTCATGTTGTAACACTGTAACTATAAAGGCGCTTCTAAAGAGAAATCCCCAAAAGGTTTGAACAGTGATCTTGGCGTATACTTCTGTTATGTCGTGGCGTGTCATATTTATGTGGGAGAGGTCCGGTGATTATCACGGTATGGTGACAGGCCAAGGTTTAAAATCTGAGCGAATACTGCCCACCTTGTTTTGCGGTGCCGTGGACCGCTTGACAACCGCATACTGTGAATACAGTAAAATTGTGTTAAGCCATTTTTAAAATCCCGGGTCCGCAACGGACTGTTAATTCTTCAAATTGGATTCCAAACTCATTTTATAGAAAATACATAATTGATTAATGACGATTCTACACTCCATATATCAGTATGTCAATAAATAATAAATATTGAGGTTATCGTAGAATATATGTACACAACAATGGTTAACATGTACAGATTTAAAACACTAAATTAAGCTACACAACGAAACACTATGGACATCCAATGATCTCAGAATATAGAAAGCAGACAGCTAATGCAAGAACCTCATCACGACCAGCTGCAAGAATGGTGACGTGGCGTTAAGTAATTATCACACATTTACTCACTCACAATAAAGAACCAAGTGTCGATTTCTCCGTTAAGGTAATTGACGGATATAAGAACGGATTTAACTGACCTCGTGAAGTTAAACCTAAGGCGTTATGTATTAACAGAGACCATATAAGGAATATGGTCTCTGGTATTAACGACGATCTTCATGAACAAACTGCTTGAGTGAGTGAGTTTCTATTTTTACGCCGCTTCCAGCACTATTCCGCCATTCTAGCCATATCACGTCGGGGGATACCGAAAATACGTTCACTCATATTGTTCATGTTAGGAACTGAGGCTTGGTCTTCAGCGTGTGAACGAATGCTTTAAACCACGAGGCTACCCCATGGAGTTGTTTCAAGGAATAACTTATAAAGAAACATTATAAATCATTAACTAAGGAGAAAAAGAAACTAAATCTCTCAGCTGATTTTAACAAAGGTTTGATTTTCAATTTAGCATATCTCAAATTAGCGATAGCATATCCGAAATTGTACTGTAATGGCACTTAGTCAGCATTCAAAGAATACTTCTACATGATTTTATTTCTTAAAATATAATTTGATTAAATACTTTTAAAAAATAAAAAAAATAAAAATCGAGTGATATTCAATTGCTGATGGGTATCTCATATATTGTATCTTTAAAATCAACAAATTTGTTTTTTTCGGCACACATTTACAATATTTCAAACATGGTAGGGGTCATGTGGTTGTAAATTCATTTCTTACCCAAGTCTTCAATGAACCAGTTTTCTTTTACACAAAATTAACCAGCTAAGTGACGTTTTGACAAACTGTTGCAGGAATGACTGATGGTACAATAGACATAATCAACAGCTCTTTCAATTACATAAGAGACAATCTCTGTTTTCTTTCGTTAGCTGTGATTTTGTTTTAAAACAAGACAGACCGCCGATGTGAGGCATTCGGATCAGAAAATGACAACAGGGCTTTAACACCTATACTCTGTGAACATACGTGAGATCAGATGCCTCTTGTAACAAAAAGGACGAACACTGTGATAAAATATACTCCACAACAGGTAAAAATAGAAAAACAGGTTTTCTGAACTCCAGATAAACCAAGAGCTAAATGTGCATTCAAATATCGAAAATATTTGATGGTCATCGTCATTTTTATTGCAATAAAATTACTCATTACAAGTCCAAATCTTGTTTCTCATTTGAAATATTCTATTGACACTTTTAGAAATATGCATTCTTATAGGTTGGGATATGGTAAAACAAGAATTTATCTTTTCGTAAAATATCTTCGTAAATAACCTTTGCTCAAAGGCTTATCTGGAACCCAATATATCTACAGTAGTATCACAGGTTAAGCTCCTTTAAATACACAGTTATATCAAAGTGGAATGTTTCTTTTGTACACTGTATATATGTATACATAATGAAAACGGCATAACATACTAGACTGCGAAAAGAAATGTGTGTTGCAATTTGATTGGTGAAAAAACGTTCAACATGTTAAGTAAGTAAATATGGCTTTAGGCCGCTTCAGCAACATCATGGAAGGGGACACCAGCAATGGGCTTCACACATTGTACCCATTAGGCCGCTTCAGCAACATCATGGCGGGGGACACCAGCAATGGGCTTCACACATTGTACCCATTAGGCCGCTTCAGCAACATCATGGCGGGGGACACCAGCAATGGGCTTCACACATTGTACCCTTTAAGCCGCTTCAGCAACATCATGGCGGGGGGCTCCAGCAATGGGCTTCATACATACACATGTGGGGAATCGAATCCGGGTCTTCGCAAACGATTTGATCACTAGGCTACCCCATCGCCCTATAACTTGTTAAATGGGACGCAAATCCTGAATATATCAAAAGGTAGGAATACTGTCCTTCAGAAGTTTAATGTCCCAATTGTTTTAACATGGTGTTCAGCTTTGTCGACATGAATATCGGATCCATTATATATTGCACTTGATCCAATTCTCCCAAATAAACTTCGATTTAGGTTTTTTTTCGTTGCATACTTCTAACCTTGACGGTTCAATTGTCAGGAATCTTATGCCGTCATCCATTCATCATGGCGTCATCTTTGTCAGCAGTTTAAGTGCGTTTCAAATACTCCTTAACACCCTCAAATCTGAAAACACCTGATCTAAATCTTCTAATTAAAATTAAAAAATTCTGTATGATTGATCACTCATCAAGAACACTAAAGAATGGATACATCATTACTGCCGGTTTTCGCGGTGACGAGTGAGAGCTTTTATCTCACAATCAATCTGTTCCTTGGTAGGTAACAGCTAGAGATTAAAACACACGCCTTCATAACTACCCACATACGGCTCGTATCTTTACGTACATCAGTACTTATGACCTTTTTTCATACAACAACGTTCACCAATGAAATGATTTACAAAGGGTACTAAATGAGTAAGTTCAAATAAATGTTCAAAGGCTTTTGGAGATGACTTCGGTTGCTTTCGTTCTACATCGGAACTGGTCGGTCTGTTCCGGTGTTTACCGTCGCTACATGTAGCTGACCGGTTCAATGGGGGTTTGGTAGCCCTTCTTGTTGTTTTTGACGACCCTTCGGGTCATGGCCTGGCCGATGGAAAAGAGGAAACTGCACAACTCTCCCAGGGTGATGGCGGAGAGGCCAAGCCAAAGGCCCAATTGGCCGCCGATATCACTGATCAAGTTCTGGGACTGAAGACAAGAGAAGTATATCACACGTTAAAAAAATGTTTCTTTATTTTCAAACAGACATTGATAAGCTCTGGGATTGAATCAAGACATATTTTACACCATCATAAATCACATGTTAGTTTTCGGGGGCATTAACCGATATTTCCAAATGGGCCTGAAAGGGAAACAAAATATTTTACCCATTTCACGTCATAATAGGCCACAATTTAATTCTGTTCCGTATTTTATTGATATTGTTTTGGGACAGTTCTCGAACTGGAGACAACAAACAAAATATAAGCAAAGAAAAGCTCCTCGCTATTTAAAATTTGAAATTGATATACATAATAATACATCTAACCTCGTATGCTTTCTGTTGCTCAATTTCTTTAAACAAAAGGTCCTCAAAATAGACTTCTACCCTTGCGAAGTCCTCCTCCCTGAAAACAACAACATGTAGACTAATTGTTTATTACTATTTATGACCAGCTCGTTATATATTGCAAACCACATCCGTATTGGCGTTACATGTTACAAGCATTATCGCTAAAAGAAAATTTTAAAAAGAGAAATGTTCCGAATTTCCTTGTTAATTTGTCCTCAGGTCTTACCTCCAAATATGTTCGCGGGACTTGTTAAACGTTCACAAAATGAGTTGTGGGTGCCCATAAAATTGTTGGGTGCAAGATCAATTCTGTATCAAACAGGCCCAGTTCCTCGGTGTATGACATGGTAGGTATCTTAATTGTAACGCACCTATGCTGTAACTTGATAACATAAAGGTTGACTTACTCGACTTTCGATCCGTAGAATCTGTAGTTACTCTGCTGGACCTTACTCTGAAGATGATCCTACAACATACGTAATTAAAACAAGATTCATCAGAAACTACGAGGGGTAGCAACAGGTTTTGAGCCTAAGAAACATAGAACTGAAATATTGTCGGGATCTTATCTATTCTTGAACATCCTCCTTTTGCTATTAAATACCGCTTGTCCCATATCTTCTCCACTTTAGCTCCCCCTGTTTTATAGAAGGTCAAATCCTGGCGTAATTAAAACAAGATTCATCAGAAGATGACAAATGTCCCCGACCCCCACAAAACGACCCCTGCTCTGAAAACTAAATACGGACGGACGGTCGGATAGACAGACAAACCATATGATGACTATATTCCCCCCTCGAGTGGATCCACTCACAGCCGTAAAATCGTTCCCAGTTGCTATGGAGTTTCATGACTCGCTCAAAGTCGTAATGATTGCCAGTGGCTCTCTCTTGGCCACATGATCGTCCCACGTTCACTCCTAATTCATCAAAAGAGGATTACTTTTGTTCAGTGAAGGTATTCTGTTGAATTGTAACGTTAAATGTGAAACCTACTCACCGCATATCGCTTTGAAGGCCATTGAGCAACAGACAGCGTCTTCTCAAAACGAATCTCCCTGCAGGTATAGAAGATACAGGGCATAGTCTGAGAGTTCTAAATACTTCAAGCTTGTCATGCCGTGCTACTTTACCACAAGACCACGTGATACGGAATGATGACCGAACGAAACATTCAACAAAAGTTGTCTTGAGCTGTTTCTTTAGGGCTAAATTTAGTTTCGTAAAAATAAAATGATCTAAGAAATGATTCCCTGTCATTTCATTTACGCATGTGCTGACAAAACACTTTCGTGTTCTGAATGTCCACTCAATAGTATAGAGTAACAAAATCAAATTCTAAGATACATTCTTTCTTTTTGCTATTATTTGTATATTTTGTGGTTGATATATATAATTTACAAAGTGATTTATGAAATAATAATGGGCGTCTGGAAATTATCATTTTCTTTTTTTTGCTCCTTTTGTTTTTCATATCAAGCATCATAGAAATACTTAACCATATTTGGGTCCTGTTTTCAAAAATAACACAATACGTATTTTTGTGCAAGCATAAGCTCATTAAAAAAACGTACCCATCCACCGATGCAAGCATGACAGGAAATATCAATGAAACATGCTTGAAAAGTACACATGCATGTTCCCCCGCAAGCGATATCATTTGAAGTATTCAAGCACATATTGAAACAAAGTAAACCGTCCCATCCTAACGCGTACCTGCATGGTTGAGGGCAGCTCGTGTCACACTGCTTGAACTCTGTTGGCTGATTGTCCGGTAGGCCCTTGCTGCAGGTTTCTAGAGAATACCACAAAGGAGGTCATAGAAGCGAAGCTTCTGAGGAAAGAGGTCTCAATACATGTATTATCACAAACCTCCAATTGTGTCTGTCACTTGCCAGGGAGTGATTAGAAACAAATTGTGTCACATACTTTTTCAGCGGTTCTCATGCGATTGTTTTCCAGCACCTTAGTATGCATATGCCATTTAAAGGTGATTGTGTTAAACACCTTAATAACTACGAGGGGTAGCAATAGGTTTTGAGCCTAAGAAACATAGAACTGAAATATTGTCGGGATCTTATTTATTCTTGAACATCCTCCTTTTGCTATTAAATACCGCTTGTCCCATATCTTCTCCACTTTAGCTCCCCCTGTTTTATAGAAGGTCAAATCCTGGCCTGTCAACCAGCACTCTACAGCAGCAACCAATTCTTGATCTTCGTTAAATCTTTCACCATTTGAAAACAGGTGGTAGCCACTAGGAGATAGATATGGTGACTAACGTGAAAGGGAAAGCTGGTACCCATATCCCTGTACAGCTATTGTAACATGACTGGTATGAACTGGAGCACTGGCCTGATGGAGAACTCCATGTTCAATTGTGGCATTTGATAGGGCACCCTCCCATAAACAGCTAGCGACCATTCCTCAATATGCTTTCGACATTGACCCTCTAGAGTCATCTTCTGATGACTGCTCCATACCTGCAGCAGTTGTCATGTCACAGAGAGTGACGTTGGCGGGTAAGGAGATTAAAAAAAATCGTGTTACATATCTACAGTGGTATTTGTCATGTCACAGAGAGTGGCGTTGGCGGGTAAGGAGATTGGAAACATCGTGTTACATATCTACAGTGGTACTTGTCATGTCACAGACAGTGGTGTTGGCGGGTAAGGAGATTGGAAACATCGTGTTACATACCTACAGTGGTATTTGTCATGTCACAGACAGTGGTGTTGGCGGGTAAGGAGATTGGAAACATCGTGTTACATACCTACAGTGGTATTTGTCATGTCACAGACAGTGGCGTTGGCTGGGACGAACAAATGGGGCATGGCACAGTGACAGTACTTGATGACAAGGTTTTGGAAGCAGGACTTCAGACAGGATAACTTGGAGTAGTTCGTGTGCAGGTTCGTGTTGTAGATATCCTCAATCAGGCCTTCCTCAGCACAAACTCCATGCGGGGGTGGCAGGCGGGTGATGTCAACCTGGAGGAGGTATGGAGATTTGTACCAGCAACTCGGGTAATGTCGAAGTGATCGGAACCAAACGGATCTTCTACGGATAGCCCTAGTTAGTTATGTAAATGGGCAATACCACTGATTAACAGTTTTTGGGTTGTCTTCGCATCTGTCGATTTGACAATTTGTTTGAATGCGTTATATTCAGAGTATACTTTATATCGACAGATTCTGAGATTGAAAATGGGGCTATTTTAATTTATGTCAAGTTTGAAACTTCAGCACACGTCATAACAGCTTTCACAAATATTGTTTGTGACACTGTTGATAATAGGTTAGCATTGCAGAATACCGACGAGGAGTTGGCGAGAACGGAAGCGGGGCCATGTACAGTCAAGTGGACAAGTTATACTCCGTAAACGCGCCAAGATCCACTGATCGTCCATTCGCGCCGAATATGATATTTTTAAGCACAGATGCTTCTTAATTTAACCAAAGTGCACAGCGTTTTATAGTCACTTTGGAATTTCCATATTCGAAACATTATCAGGGAGAATCTAGGATTCGAATCAATGATCAGCAGTTCCTGGTGCGGCTATAGGACACAACTGGGCGACAGCGACACCCTGGGCGACAAAATACAGGTTTGTAGTGCAAATACGCATTCAGCCTTCAGGACAAAATAAATACACAAGAAATTTGTATGAAACACCATTCTTACCTTGCGCAACCCGACAGAGGTAGATACGCCCGGAGCTATAGAGATCCCCTCGTCCTCAGGGAACGGCATCGAGTTGCGGGGGTGGATGAGCACCCTGGCTCCAGCTGATGGGGACAGGGCGGGGATGTACTCTTCCTGGTCCAGGTACAGCTCCAGGGACAGACCTGGATGTAAAGGACAGTACAGGCACGCGCGGACACACCTATTTGGGTCAGGGGGTGTGGTGATTAGGGGGTGAAGGGGTTGGTTGTGACTTTTAAAACATATTAGAGTGATTTAGTTATCTTGATTGTTTGTATGTTTACTTTGAAGTATGCTTCAAAGGAGAAGGGTGATCGCCACCACTGTCCTCAAGATGAAGTGACACATTTAACGAAATTTAAATCTTATAAGTCTATCACATTGAGTGAGTGACATGTATGTGTGTGTGTGTGTGTGTGTGTGTGTGTGTGTGTGTGTGTGTGTGTGTGTGTGTGTGTGCGTGTGCGCAGGTGTATGTGGATGCGTACGTGTAGTTTGTATACTTTCATCTAACATAGCACACTGGAATCTGTTGACGTCTATATGACGCACAAGTTCTGCTTGGTTTATTTGATATATAAACAAATAACAATGGGATACGTGTATCCTGAAATCATTGCAAGCAGCGTTAATCGTTTGTATTAATTGTATAGGTGGATTAAGTGAAAGCAATTATCATTCGGGACATTCATGTGATGTTTATGATCGTGATACATCCACCACAGACACTAAATACCCTTCATTTCAATGAACTTACACTGTCCAGATGTATCGTAACCATAGTAGCAGAGTAACACACGCACACATCAATAGCCGTGTGAATCAGTTAACGCCGTGTGTTCAATTACTACGATTGTATCTGGTCAAAAGTATTTGTGCATACTGATGCGCATGACTTGCATTACTCTCACGTTTCATTACTCAGTAAGCCCGTCTCTCGCGCCAACAAAACCGATCGACACCGTTTAATACAGTCAGTCTGTTGGTTTGACTTGGGTTTCGGGTGACTAAACAGAGAGTGATTTACATCCATTGGTGTGTGGTGGACTTACTGAACAATATGAATTAAGCTGATAGATGGTATGGCTGGAATGAATGAAGGGGCTTATTGTGAGAAACAAGAACCTTTCGTGAACATGTTGATTTAAGATTTTATTATGGAAAGGTAAATACCATTAGTGGTCATCATTTTGGACTTCCACAAACTTGATTGACTCTGATTGATGGACTCTGTGTCCGTTTCGCATTGACCCTTGTGAATGAGATGGGCTTATAATTATGTGGGAGACACTGTAAACATACACTGCCTCAAACATGTTTCAGTGTTGGTCCATTAACGTACAATAATACGCTCCTGAGTATCAGAATTTGTATTCAGTGGTAAGATCACGATGGAGATGTGTGATTATTGTTAATTATTCTGCAATATTCCAGAATATCACGAGGGGGACACCAGAGATGGGCTTCACACATTGTACCCATGTGGGGAATCGAATTCGTGTCTTCGGCGTGACAAGGGAAGATTGTAACCACGAGGCTACCTTATTTACGCACTCTCGTTGAAGATGTAATACACGTACTTTTGGAATGGCCGTTGTATGACAGTTTACGCAAAGATGTAACAGTATCAGTATAACGGGGATACATAGTGTATGTTTATGTATTACGTATTCTGTTTTATGTACATTATAAAATGTTCATAGTATCACCACCACAATCACAATCACTACCACCACCACAACAACCACAACAATCCCTTCCACCACCACCACTTCTACTACCAACAACAACACTAGCACCACCACAACAACAACCACCAGCATCTCTACCACCACTACCACCACCACAACAACAACCACCAACAACATCACTACCACCCCAACAACAACCACCAACAACATCACTACCACCACAACAACAACCACCAGCATCTCTACCACCACTACCACCACCACAACAACAACCACCAGCAACATCACTACCACCACAACAACAACCACCAACAACATCACTACCACCACAACAACAACCACCAACAACAACACTAGCACCACCACAACAACAACCACCAGCATCTCTACTACCACTACCACCACCACAACAACAACCACCAACAACATCACTACCACCCCAACAACAACCACCAACAACATCACTACCACCACAACAACAACCACCAGCATCTCTACCACCACTACCACCACCACAACAACAACCACCAACAACATCACTACCACCACAACAACAACCACCAACAACATCACTACCACCACAACAACAACCACCAACAACATCACTACCACCACAACAACAACCACCAACAACATCACTACCACCACAACAACAACCACCAGCATCTCTACCACCACTACCACCACCACAACAACAACCACCAACAACATCACTACCACCACAACAACAACCACCAACAACATCACTACCACCACAACAAAAACCACCAACAACATCACTACCACCACAACAATTACCACCATCATCACTACCAACACCACCACTACTACTACTAACACCAACACTACCACCACCACCACAACAACAACCACCAGCATCACTACCACCACTACCACCACAACAACAACAACAACCAACAACATCACTACCACCACCACAACAACTACCACCATCATCACTACCACCATCATCACTACCACCATCATCACTACCAACACCACCACTACTACTACCAACACCAACACTACCATCACAACCTCTAAAACCACCACCACCACCACCAGTTAATGTACATACGAGGTCTGGTGATAAAGTTCTAAGCCTGACTTACTTTCAACTACTGGCCATAACAAAATGAACTAGTCAGTGTAGTACAGTGTTTGAGTAGTTCATTGCGATATGAAAAGTGTGTTGAAAAGCAGGGAGATTATGTTGAAAAATATAATTAATAACACTTTCAAAAATGCTTGTTTTGTTTGTTAGGCTTAGCACTTTTTTACCAGCCCTCGTATTTCATGCACAACACAATGAAAGACTGACAGTATACGTTTTATCGTGGAACACGAATTGACTGAACAACAAATCAGCTCGAAATACCTTCTGCGTTTTAAAATGTAGCGTTTTAATGATTGAAATAGGACTTATACCTGACAGCCATGTCTTTTCAATTATACTAGAAAATGGTTCGTATTCCGTGAACAGCCCCTAATGTTGTATGTTGTATGCATTTAACTCATCAAGCAGAACGCATATTGTATACAGAAAGACGTGTGTTGACAATTACATTCAATCAGAAAGACTCCCATGACGAACCCGTTAAATAAACTGAGGGGTAAAAGAAAGAATAAAAAAGAGTTGGTTTTTATTGTAAGTGAAAAGAAAGAAAAAAAAAGGAGTTTGTTTTAATGTAAGTGAAATTGAAGTGCTGCGAATGTTGGTTATGTCTATTTAACCATCCCCCATTCCTGCAACAGTTTGTGAAAACGTAATTTGTGGCTGGGTAATTTTGCGTAAAAAAAATTGATTCAATGAAGTCTTGGCGTAAGGAATGAATTTGCAACCACATGAACCATACGATGTCCGAAAAGTTATAAATATGTGCCGAAAAGCAAATTGATTGAGTTGTGGGTTGTCTTTTAAAGGTTTTCAAAAGTTTTAAATCAATTTATATTTCAATAAATAAAATATTCTTTGAGTGCTGACCAAGCGCCATTACAAATGACTTGTTGGATATAATCTAGCTAAAGTAAGATATTTTTATTTGAAAAATCAATCTAGCTTTCAATACATGTATTTGTATATGGATATTGCAATAAAAAATAAAGAAAATACATTGAGATGTACATCAGTGCATACACTCATGTATGCTATGTAAAGCAACATTTAATTTAGTGAAAACTAAATTATATACTATTTGCTTTGGAGACAACCCCAGATTAAGCAAGTGAAATACATTGATATTCCAATGTTTAAGCGACCATCACGACTTACCGACCCCATACTTTATTTATGTTGAGGTTTGGATTTAAGTTGAGGTTTAGATTGTGCTTGAGGCTGGGTTCGTCAGAAGTGATGATAATTACCGATTTCAAGAATTCCATTGTTGAAGAATACATGGGAAATCCAATATACGCCCACCAAAGACACTAAGTGAATGTAGTTTTATCAATCAACACAATGGGATAGTTTTTCACGCCCCGTATTACACCCGTAACATCAATAATAGATAACAATACGTAATTTGCTCTGTGAACAGGTTTCCTTACATCTAATTGTAGTGTTAGCCTAAGCTGTTTCATTCGCCGTTGACAACAAGGGAATTGTGGTGGTAATTAATGATTTTCTAACATTATATTGGTGACCGTACCGGCAAACAATCAGCAATATACTGATCATACTGTATACCAGGTTTAGGTTACCTGTGTATTATGTGGTATCCTGTCATATTCATATTGATTCCCTTACATAAAACTGCTCTTTAGGTGTGTACATCGTGAAGAAAAGCGTCTTTACCCGAGTCGACTGAAGAACACGGTTCACCTTTATCTTATCATACAGTTGTCTAGCAATATCACTGCACCTAAGGTACCACCAATTCCAGACTTTAAGAGGAAAGAAAAAGACAAAACCCTTTCCAAATACATAAGAAACCTTTGTTAAAAGCAGATTCGATTGTACAATTCCGATCTTTTCATGAGCATGTGTTTATGAATCACTAGCAAATAGTGATGATACCAGGTGTTGGTGAAAAGGGCCTACACTGCCAGATCGGTAGTACCCGCCACAAACAGATGCAAGGCAAGTCAGTTTTTCACGGGAACGTGTGTACCAAGTCAAAGTAGTTTGCTAATTGGATCAGAAATTCCGATTCACATGCTTAAATAAACAGATCTGCAAGAAGGAGAGTGGAATAAGTGCCCATGAGGATGCCCAATTCCTGCCTGAATGTCTTACCCCAAATGTAACATTCATGTTATCGATGAGAAAGTCCAGTTTTTCACATATTGTTTTCTCAATACACTTCAGGTGACATTTGGTTTCATATTGAGAAATTGTTCCGAACCTCTGAATATAAATATGTAACTGTATCTCTGCTCATTATGGAATCCACATGGACTTTGGCATGAAGTTTTTCCTAAAGTTTCTCATGTGGGAAAGTGGTGTACAATGTTGAAAAATCTAATGTTTTGACAGAATTGACCTTAGTTCTTTTCTGAGTTTGCAAACAATCTAGCAAAACCTTTGAGTGATGAGAATCCACATGGTATTAATTCCACACGCCTCAAATACTTTCTGTGAATATATAGAAAGTCCTTCCTTTATTATATAAAGGCCTGTGGGTAATATTTTCAACAGGGGTTTGGTGGTACATTTGCTGCACCCAGTAATATATCTCAGGACTTTGGGATCCAGAACAAAAGAGGAAAGGACATAATCTTCAGGTTTTAGAGTCAAGTCAAATGGCACAAGTGCTGATGCGTGGTTATGGCAGATTTCGTCCTCATTTAACATACTGACCTTATATGGGATATTTTTTATACGTCTTTTTCCAAGTTCTTTGATCAAACCAACAAAGAAGTGATGCGTACATATTATGATGATGCTTTTAGTACTTGTCATTAGGAACAACTATAAACTTTTCACGTTGGGCATCAGATTTTTTATGATAGGTGGCTGTGACAGAAAGGGTTTGTACCAATACTGTTTACCTCTTGTTAGTTTTGTACATGTATATCTCTGGAGCTTTTGAATCGAGTACAAAGAGGAAAGGACCTATCTTCAGGTTTTAGAGTCAAGTATAAATTTTATAGTACTGATGCATGATTTTGGCCGATTTCTTCCCAAGTTAACAGTTAACATAAAAGAATGATCCGACACATTGAAAAGAAAAGAAATGATAAAAAATAACTATGCCATCAAATACTATATAATGTTACTTGAAATCATTATTTGCAAATGTATGCAAAACAAACCACACAGCTATCCTAAAAAGGGGTATGTTGACAATATCACTAAATGGCCTAATGGCCTAATTTGTATAAATTGGAAAAATGTTTATCCAGCGTTGGGGTAAAAGATATGAAAAACGTGTCCAAATTTATCAATACCATCTTTAGAAATATTGTAGCTATTACAAAACGTGTATGAGGTCCTCGTCACTTTCATTTTGTCACATTTCAACTAACAACATAACTTTCAATCTCTATACGTATTTGCACAATACCCCTGTCATCTTGATATTATTATTATTATCATCATCATCATCATCATCATTATTATTACTAACATAATATGAATTTATGATATATATTTTTTCATGTATTACCGTGAGAAAAAAACTGAACTGGACTGACAGTGCGAGCAACAATCATCAAATATGGGGTACGATGAAACAGAATCAACCAGGTCACACACTGACCACCCTTCATTTATCGCCTCTTAAGACAAACATGGGGCTGGAGTCCCTACGGTGGAAAAAGGTATGAGTACAAGGTAATATGTCTCAAAAAATGGTGCATGAATGAAAGATAAGTTATTACCATAACTGGGACCAGTAAACTTTGTCACGACCTTCTTTCCGTTTCCCTCGGCGTTGAATGTGTAACAGTTGCCATATTTGTGACTAACAAAGGTGGTAAAGTTCCTGAAAATGGGATTAGTACACCTATATACAATGTCAACACATTTATGAGGTCACTTTTATGAACTGTTTCATTACAGTCTTTTTCGAGTTTTGAGAGAAATATAAATGCAAACTTAATATCTGACATCTTAATTGAAATAAATCAAACAAAGATCCTTATTTCAGCCAGGGTTCAGGTTTAAAAAGTGAAATCGCCAAAGATGGAAACTGGAAAAAGATCTTTGTAACAAAATACATGAAAAGGTTATGTTTTAAAAACATCAAAATGCATTAAGATTATTATAGTGCAAGTCCTATACGAACGTGATTCCAAAATATATCTGAAATATTACTGTTATAGGAAATATATTTACTTTTGACACAAGAATCACTTTGTGAAATACATACCGAGGCGAACAAGCGAAACCTGCCATTTTGCAGTCAATAAAGAAGTTATTAGCTGGATGGCCTCCATTAATCACGATGGACTCATTATGTGTCTTGGAGAAGGTAGCATAGGCCATTGAGGCTATATACTCTTTGTCCTTATCTTCATAAAACTGAGTAGCCACGGTACTTCGTTCCAACATATCCCATTTATTGAAGGTATTTTCCTTCAAGAAATCGGTGAGATCTGTTGCTTGTCTCCTTTTTCTTATTTTCGGCGAAGGTCCTTCTCCGCCACCGACTGGGGTCGTTTCGAGTGGATCTCCGCCCGTCATGCCTAATGTAGGGTCAGGGAAATCGCCGCCATGTGTTGTTAAGGATGAGGATGAAGATGCCGTTTGGGCAGACCCAAATGGAGCAGAATCTCCGCTTTTTGTAGTTGTATCAAGACCTACGCCTGTCGTGACAGACGCGGAGCTTGTGGCTAGGCCAGAGGGAACGTTGGCATTTGTTGACGAAGAAGACACCGATGGTGTAGTTGTCGATGCATCAGACGGAGGGTTTGTTGCCACACCAGGAGACAAACCAATTGCTGTGTTTATATTTGATCCCGAGAATGTGTTTTGGTTCGGCGTCCAAGTTGTTATTGGATCAGGGGACATTCCCATACGTGGCCCCATCTCTTTGGCTGGAACCAGAGGTCATGCACACATATGTAATTCACAGCGTTCAAAACCAAAATGGATGAAAATTGTGTATTCCACCCCGGAACCACAAACAGTCATAATGTTTGTTATTGTTAGTCGATGTATTCCTCTATAGTCTTAAGACATTATTTGTGAAATCCTTACCGCGTGTGCCTGAATAACCACTTTGTTGCAGACAACATAAACGACTGCAGATTTTTACAGAATAAATCATCATGCAGGCATACTTCAGAAAAGCTCAGAAACGCAAACCAAACCAATCTCATTAAAATCGGACCTTAGTTCTCGCTACCGATAAACAAAGATCTGAAGACATTCCATTAGGGGTCACGTCAGAACGACCTTTCATCCGACTAATCAGAGCGTCGCTTACCAGATTATGAAAGTGAGTCGGAATGTGATTTCTAATCATGCAACCTCGAAAACTTTAACACGGGGTATTCTGAACGATAGTTACGGGTTTAACGACTAAATCCAATCTAGACCATCTATTAGTCATTCAAGAATGTTCTTTTGTTCAGGTTTCAAATTTGTAATCGAGAATTTATCAAAATATGTTTCGAAGCGTAGTCGCCAATTTTAAATTAGTGCCGTAAAGCACGAGAAAGCTGCCCTGTGATTGGTCATTCCATTGGTTGGTCAAAGTTCGTTGACGTGACCCGTAATGGGGTGCCCTCAGATCTTTGTTTAGCGGAAGCGAGAACTAAGATCTGATTTTAATGAGATTGAAACCAAACTACTGTATATTGTACCGTCGCAAGACCGTCGCAACAGTTTTTATCTACTGACCCACATGTTCATTGATATATTATTTAATATTGGGTTTAAATTTCAGGGTAGGTTTTTGTTTGGCCTGTTAATCCTCTGCACTCAGTTGATCTGACAGGAAGAGGGAGACGTCCTGTGATTCACTCCGTAGAGTTCTCTTCGGACATCCACAGGACAGGGTACACAGATTCAGTGAGTGGCCAACAAATTGGCTATTCTAAGATATTATTGAATATTAATAGAATTTGATTTAATGATACATTGAAAGCATTATACCAATGAGGTATATACAATTGTTATTTTATGTATTGTACAACTGTACTCGCATTGTCAATATACTAGTAATTAAGGTATACCTTATAGACAGAGAGACAGTATGTTCTTTTTTCGAAATCTATTGAGACATAAATTGATCTAATGTTTCAGCTGTTTCAATGAAGAATACTATAAAGTTATACCTAGAGTTGGACTGGTTGGACTGTACATGTATACCCAAGTCGCATTTAAATACAACGAATACATGGTCAGTTAGATCTTTTACAAAAAAGGTATTATTCAAGATTGACCAAATAAACATGTTCTCGATAGGTATTTTTGTATCACTTTAATTGTATGGCATATCCATTGACTTAAGACGTGAGTCCCGAACCTTCACATTTAATTATTATTAATTATACTTACGATCCTGTGGTTGTTGCTTGGCTTGCCAATCGTCATAGTAGTTATCCTTGAACGCGGTGTATAGCATATCTTGCGACTCAAGCTGCATAAAGGATCCGAGATCGGCATAGGGCATCTCCATTAGCTTTGATTGCTTGAGCGGGTTCAAATTACATACGGTAACACTGGGGAATTCTATTTCCTGTGCCGCCACCAAGTCCATCTTAACTTCCATGGGGTAGTTGAAGTACCGCTCCAGGAGCCAGTAACACTGAACTGACAGCCACACCAGCATCCCCAGAAACACCACCAACCACGCAAGGCGCTTTACCAGGGATGTAGCGTTGTAGATTCGAACCAGAGCAGTGAAACTGGTTTCCTGAAAGAACTTCTTAAATTGTTCTTTTACATTGCCAGTTTTCATTTCCTCTTCCCCGCGGTAAACAAAGGCTTCAGGGATACCGTTCTTCTGAGACCTGGCTCTTGGGGGCGCCATCATTGTTGAAGGCTGGGAGTTTCTTCGGCGAGGAGCAATTGTTAAATTTGTTAATGTTGAAGTGTCCTCAAAGAGCCCGACTGAGCTTGAATCACATCATAAAGAAACTTAAAAACTCAATACCTCGATAATAATGTCCAGCTTGAGTTGTAAATAAATTACATCATGTACAGAGTTCAAATGATATGTGGACAATCTCCAGTATATCAACACAAATGTAATGGACACTTCAACTGACGTGTCTAAACTCTTGCCATGGTCGTGTCATCGTGCCAACATCTAGGTTCACCTTCGCTCCCTTCAGTCTCTATATATCACCCCGACGGTGGGTTTAACGCATTAACGTACATTGCTAAAAGCAATCAATGAGTGCTTGCAATACAGGTGGGCTGGCAAATCAATCGAGAAACCACATTAATATGTTGCCATTGGGTAAATACACCATAATATGGCGGTTGTAAATAACCTTTACCTTGGTACCCGCATGCGAAATACCCAATGGGCAATGTGGGTGTGATGGGATCGTCATGTAAATTCCTTATTGGGATTTACGGGTAAGGGAAGTTGCCTCGTTCAAAGCGCAGGATGGCTCTATTGTCCATGCATGGGTTGCATGAATCAAGGGTGAACGCATGATGCATCAGTGAGTGATGGGTCTATAAGCATATTGCATCAAGTTCAATGACCGAGAACGTTTTTATGGGATGATCCAGTAAATTGGTTCCCATATGTGCGATGATATTGTATCATCACAATTAGGTATTAAGCATGTTACTATCGACAAATTATGATATTTTTAATGATTTTCTCTCTCTCTCTCTTGTCGGAAGTTGGTAATGAATCCCATTTTTACATAATTTGGATATTGTAAACTATTAAATGCTGACGAGTATAATGTATGTTTGCTGTGAGTTATAATCACATTGCTTTTGGTTGTGATAAATATTGAATTCAAAAGCACTGAAAGTCGAGACCGAAAGAGTGTTACAATGCGACGGTGAAACTTCCATATTTAAGTCATGTGAGGGAAAAAATTACTTTTATATAAGTGGTGATTCTCAAAAAGTCTCATATAGACTCCCTGGGTAAGAATACTTAAAACTTGCTCCCCCGGTTATGTGCTTTTGTGGAAAGGAATTTTAGAAGAGCAATATCAGAAGAAGTGGAATATTGAATAAAACAGTAATTTGAATGCCACCTTCAACAAAATCCCAGCCAAACACTGACAAGAGCTCACACGCACACACCCAGTCACCAAGCTTGGATACCCAGGCATGTGTTGGCACAGTACAGACATGATCAATTGTTACTATTTTCACATTGTAAAAGTGGAAAGCAATGTGACTGATATTGTTTTAAGTAATAGGTAACCTTTAGAGAACCAACCTGGCTGTTTATCTGGACTTGTCGACCATTACCAATAATCACGAAGACAAACATAACATGCCTTGGAAAAATCCATAATCAAAGGATCCGATGTTACATCTCCTACCGTCTCGCACAATGCCTGTTTTACTTCCATGCCATCATTAATTACTTTTATCAATTCACATTCGGAAAGTTTTGGTACTTGACAAAAAAGTATATTATTCAATTAACGTTTTTGAACCTGTGTAATAAATGATTCTATATCGAAGTACTAGGACAATAGTGCAGAACTAATGTGAGAAGCAGCACAAAATCAACTGGTAAAGCCACTTAATGACTGGTGTTGTGAAACTAACCTGATTATTTGGATTTGAGGAGCTCATTAAACTAATATAATTTGCGATTAGAATAAATTTTCACCACATATTTATATTTATACCACCTCGGAGATCTGCTAAATGAGTAGGGAAACCATACGATGGTGCGGTGTATTTGATCGGACTTGTTAATCGATTAACACCAGACAAATTGTCAATCCAACCAGTGTTTATTATTCTAAACAATCAGAGAGTCATTTTTCTCATGTAAAGCCTATCACAAAGCCGCCATTTATCTCGACAAATCAAACGTGACTGTCCTCAGTATCTATTACAACGGCTGATCATGCTGATATGAACAAGTATATTAATTATAGTAAACACAATTATTCATTACAGTTTAAGAATGTTACATGTAGCATTATATTTTCATCAGATAGAGGATAACCAACTTGCGCATATGTTTATATTCCCATGATCATATATAAATCCCCACCAACCCACACAAAAAAACATGCTATATAAGAAACTAATAAACTCAAAGCCGCCCCTTACCATCTACACCCCCCCCCCCCAAAAAAAATAAAATAAAATAAATAAAAAATAAATAAATAAAAATAATAATAATGATAAATAAATAAAATTAATAATTTAAAAAAACACAAACAAATAAATAAATAATGCATGCACGACGCTATATAATTAAGTTCAATAATCTTTGACGCGACGTTAAACCCCATTTCACCCCACCAGGTGCTCAGCAACATCTGATGGTCGTATTGGGTTCCTGCATGATGGGGTGGTCAGGCTCGGTAACTTGGTTTTCATCGTCCCCCAACGGCACAGGAGAGGGGGTTGCTTATAATACCATTCGCTGGTTTGTGTGACTCGCCGTCATACAGCTGTAATATTGCTGAGAGCAGCTTTAAACAACAAAACTCAATGCATGTTCGTGCACCACCTTGGCCAATTAACACGTATTCCTGTTTGTACACCCTCTCAAAATAACTAACAGATGTGTTTCTTTGATTAGCAGCAGTGATACCATTAGTGGGAGATCTGTCAGTGTATAAACGTACTGACAGTTTCCATTTCTATCGGAATCTATTAAAACTAATAATTACAATGTTATAAAAGTATTGTCCATTGTACGATTCCGACTGCAGAGCAAACAAATTAAGCACGTTCCCTCTACTCATATAGATACAAGACCATTTGAAATCTGCTTTGAGCGGTTGATTGTATTATGCTCAAGTGGCACTTAGCGTGTTGACAATCAAGGTAGCTTAGTTAGAGTGCCTGTGGTTGTAGGTTTTTAATTACACATTCCGAGGTAATAACAACTTTGTATCATGTTACTGTGACCTCGCATTGACTCTTGTGTTGACGTTGTGACAAGAGTCTTGCGTTGATCAGTGACGTTGATTTATTCAGTGGAAACACCCAGTTGCAACCTCTAATAACTATGTGAGTGAGGAAGTTGGGTTTTAAGCCACTTTGACCAGGATTTCAGCTTTATCTATGGTCACGACTTTTAGTAACATATACCCCATGGATCAAGCAATGACGCTTTCCCTAAGGTTTGTGGTGTGGCATATTGGTTAGCCCCCAATGTTGTACTGAAAGTCCATGAGTGTATGGTAATTCTATCCTCAAGATTGGCAAGTCTGGATAAGCGACCTGTACAAGGACGCCAGTCTCAAACAGGGACTTGTTCTTGTCATTTATATGATCTAGAAATTATGATTTAAACTAATAATTTTGCCTAGGAAATTGTTTGCAAGTCTAGGATATTGGTGTACAGAGTTGAAAAGTCAAATCTTTTAACACAATTGATCTAAGTTGGGTTCTTTTATGTGAATTCAAACAAATCCTTTGAGTTTTGGCGAATCCAAACATGGTATTTATACCACTGTCACAATTACTTTCTGTGAATACATTGAAGTGCTTCCTTGTTTGTATTAAGGACCATTGTTAATTTTGGCGATAGGAATTTTGTGGCACATTTGCAGGACCCAGTAATGTATCTCTCTTTCTACGGATTTGGAATCCAGTACAAAAGAGGAAGTGACATCGGTTTTAGAGTCAAGGCAAATGTAGATAATGCTGATGCGTGGCATTATTTTATGTGTCACTTATTTGACGAAACCAATAATGAAGTGATGCGGACATATAACAGTTATGTTTGTAAGACCTTGTCAGTGGGAACAAACCCAAACTGTTCATGTAAGGCAGTCACACTTTAGATGGCACCTGGCTGGGACAGAATGGGTTTGTTCCTCTGGCTGTTTGTGCATTCTGCACGTGACAGCACCAAATACTGACTTAACCACTCTGAAAGACATCTTATTGGTTTATCTTCTCTTTTGGCACATATTTGGCATATGCTTCGACAAAATGCAGAATGATTTATAAAGTTGTCATCCAAATTGGTAGGAGACTGAGACGTCATCTGTGAGAATATGACCCCTCCCCCCCCCCCCCCCCCCCCCCCCCCCGATAACTTAGCTTAACTTTAAGGCATCAACAACCTTGTTTTCAAGTTCAGGAACATATTTTTCGCACGATTGGTGGAATTGGTTTCTGATTTGGCCAAACGTTTCAAAGCAATATCAAGAACTATGCTGTCCACTCGAAACTGTGCACTCTTACTGTTTGTAGAATCACCCATCAACAAAAGGTGTAGGAATCGTTTTGCTTTCTTTCAATGACAGAGTACGGTCTTGTTTTTTCTTTGTGCAGTCGCAATGATTTCTGAAAGTGATGCTACAAATCAAATCATGGTATTACAGGGAGATTGCACACGTCATCTGAAAGGTGTGAGCACACGTTGTCATTGCTGTCAGTGCGTTCTGAAATAGTGAAAGGAAATAGTTCGAGACAAAGTAACATTGATGTTATTTATTACGAGATATGACTACGGAAATAAGCGTCTAGGTTGGGAGAGTGGTTCGCTTTAATTGTAACCGTACCACGGTACTAGCATCATGGCTCATTGAGGTTGTAGCACTACTTAGAGCATAACGGTACATGGATTCCTGTGTGCTGGCATCTGAGGTTCAAGCGTGAGGAAGGCGGTTGTCACGACTAAACTGAACTCCGTGTTCGCCTTGAATGACAACATCGCTTTCTGTAAATAGAAGCAGATAATTACACGATTCGCAACACAGAAAGTTTATATGGGATTTTATTGAACTTAAACATATTGTGAGAAATGGATCGACAACACTCATCCTCGATTACCAAGTGTACTTCATTTCTATTGTGATGTCTACCGTGGACCCATTTGGCACCCTACCTTCGTTCCGGAAGTGACGTCACTGGCTTACTCTCATTTATGATATCTGGGTATCGTTGGACATCGGCCAAAACTGAGTCCCAGGCAATGACTGCTCGATGCCGGCCCCCGCATCGAGAATCCAAGATGGCGGTCTTGGTACATTTACAAATTGAATGGAAAATTACGAGTTTAAGTTCTTCCAGGTCCCTTTATCCACTTTGAAGAATCTTACTTAATAAGATACCGTAATAACGATAATAACTGTCAGTATTCTTTCTATGAATGACATTGAATTGAGCTGATATAGAATTATGAAAAGTTGGACAAAGCCCATCTCCATCAATAAACATCAGAACCGCCTCCAATGTTTATGGATGCTATACAGGACGTATCAGCTCTGCACATGGGGTTATCTTCTAAAGTAACCCACGAAACATTACACATTATAAAAGTAATTTTCATTTGTAATATTCCTTGAAGTTCCAAAATGTGGCCAACATACCATTCTCCCAGGGTACCCTGATGTCTTTTGAAAATATGCACTAACTATCTCTCGCTGATGAGTTTCAATTCAAAACAAATCCAAATACCTCTTCTGAATGCGTGTTCGGCATGGATCTACATTCAAAATTGCAACCTCCATACATTCTATCCAATAACACAACTCAGACGTTGAAGACAAGTCATTTTGCTGCGAGGATATGCTTGAGACAAGGTTCGAATCGAGTATTTAAAAAGCTACAGTATGCAGGGTTATTTATCATAACAGAATGGAGATTAAATACACTGGAGACTTGAGGATGGACATTGGAGGTAGAGTCACTGTTCATGTCTGGCAGTATTTACGCACTTATCCCGTCCAAGGAAAATGAATGTTTAATGGGCCCAGTGAGCTGTGATAGTGGTCTCCATGGAGTAATTAATCAATAGTATAACCCCAAAGCTTTGTCACAGAAGGATTATATTACAACGTAGCAAAGTCCCTGATTACACGTTTTTGTTGTTCAAATAACGTTGCATGTGTGTGTCAAACATGAACGACATCTGCTGCGACAATGACTAATGTTCTTACCTATCCTGGTTATAATGTCACGGACGGACTCCCCATTGACTGCTGTCATCTCCAGTTTGATGGGGAGCTCTACCAATCCATCGCTTAATTCCCAGAACCCATCTGCCGTGTGCTTCATAGGATGTGGTTGTCCATCGCGATCAACCATGATAGAGTTAACTGGGATTCTGGAAATAGTTAAGCACGCAGGCTTGTAATGATTGCGTGAGTTGTTTGTTTGGCAACTGTGTTTGTGTGTTTGCTTATTTGTTGTTTAAAGCCGCACTTAGCAATATTCCAGCTATATGACGGAGGTCTGTATATACTCAAGTTTGGATCAGACAATCCAGTGACTGACACCATGAGCATCGATCCACACAATTGCGATACGGTGACATGCACCAACATAGGCAGGGATCCTGAACATTCGATCTCGCCAGTCGCCTCTTACGACAAACAAAGTCGCCTCTTACGGCATGCATGGGTTGCTGAAGATCTGTTCAAACAGGATCTTCACGGGTCTAGACCGATGTGAACAGTATTGATGTTACATCATGGTTATCAGCTTATTGATGGAGCAACCCCGAAAGTGATGTAGTTCGTGGGCCTACTATACGCCTGTAAAAAAGTTAAGCATCCCCGAGGTACTGAATGATAACATGTCACCTTAACTTCGTCCTCCCAAGGCAAGGGAGTTAACTCACTTTAAAAATCCAGTTTCCACAGACAGATATTTTGAATTATTTGGTTTTTTTATCAAGGTGCTCAGGTGATTTGATGCATTTCGCGGGGTAAGGCCCGTTTTTTTCTCAATATAGAATCTGATTATCGATCAGATCGGCTTTTTTTAGCAAATGCAAGTGATATGAGAGGTGGAATCTGATTCGTCAATAGGAGGGACAGAGAAGGACATAACTCGTAATCGCCACTGGTGGCGCACGGTCGAGTCTAGAAATTCCGGCCTAGTTCGGCTAGGGTGGAAACTGGACTTTTAGAGTAATTTAAGTCCCTTGCCTCGGGAAGATGCCTTAATTTAAGCTGTAATGTCAATGATGGCTAGGACAAGGGTGGTATTACATCATAAGTATGGACCGTTCATGTTTGACGGTGACTTCAGAACCTACATTGGCATGCATGTACATCCCACTAATGCATTCTCCAAAATGAAGTCTTTTCAGGCATCACATTTGGGTATTTAAATCCACTGTTTTGCAATATTTAATCATCCCCCGTTAACATGGCATGAAGGAGGACACCAGAGGCGCAAAGATGGCAAATATTCGGACCGCACTCCACAATGTGGTCCTTAAATACAACCGGGCGTCAACATGCTACCATGACAGTAATCAGCCAATTTTATTATTTATAAATTCTATATCCGATCTTATTTTGTGTCAGTTATTTCTTGCCATTTTCCGGAACTTGTTTCATTAGTCAGTGGAAACTGAGGGGTTGAATATCGTTTTTCCCCGGTGTGTATGTTAAGTCAATGTCTATAACTAGGCAACATGTATATTGACTAGACATTTTAGTCAGTGTATATATTGACTGATTCACTGGCAGTAGATTACTTTGAATGACAGAAGGAGCGCAAACGAATTACAAGACTGGGAGTAGTAGTTAAACCCATTCTGTCCACGAACTTTGGATCTCATCATAAGATCAAAATAGATCCAAAATAAAGAGTCTGATTCGTTCCAGACATTCAGTCTAAATTTCTGTCAATATGTACACTACCTGAGAAAATCAGTCAATATACATATTGACTGAATTGGTTTGGTCAATTTACATATTGTCTGATTATAGACATTGACTGAAACATGTATACTATCATACACTACTGCCTAGGAGTTCATTGACCTAACACGCGTTGAGAACGCGTGCAACGGGTGTGCATGTAACACGGGACCAGGTTTCAGTTGAATTTGACAAATGTATCAAATGAATAGTGAGATAAAACAAAACAGTGAGATGTAAATCTTGAGTTAATGAGGAGCCATTGACCTGTGTTCACTAGACCATAAACACAAGGTCGGCCCGTCTTCGGTTCGGTTGCTAGAATTTTATGGCATGGCCCATTCCACGAGGGTCCAGTCTAGCCATTGGGACTAGCCGACAGCAGAACAGTAGTGAATTTAGATGCGAGTTTATTGCTAGGGGAACACCGAGTTGACATGATTGTCGCGGGTTGGTAAATGTTCGCCATTGATGAAGTCATTGTTTGTGGATTGCGGACATATTCGTTTTACGTTTTGGCAACATGAGTCATTCCAGGTGATTGCAAATATTACGCCTTTCGTACGTCAAATGTATGCTTTAGATCGTACAATTATAATAGAGATGTCACCACACCTAATGTCATATTTTGTCACGTAGGGATATGTCCCATTTCACCACTCCTCAATTTCTGTTTTGCATTTTGTAAGAATTAATAAGAGAATGTTTTTGTGGGGGATTCTAATATGTATCACTAATTCTAAGAGAAGATTGGTAATGAATATGAACAGCCATGTTGTCTGACTTTGATAGAATTTGAGATCTTCACAATCACCGGGTGTGACCCCGTTAGGGTTTGTGATGTTAACACTTGCCAAATGACCATAATGAGTATTGCAAGGGATACCAAGGGTAACAATTTATTATTAAAGGAAATTGGTTGTGGGTAATCCTTTCACGTTGGTGGAAGGAAGCCACTCAACCAGGTGGTGACAATAGTTATGCGCAAGGCTCGGAATCGCGAAAAGATCATCAGAGATATTGATGGTGGCTGGACATACAGCATACATCATGTCCAGTGTATGCAGGGACCTCGTCTTTGTTTCACTCGGTATTTGAAACTTTGATATACAAGGCTACGGCCACCACGCCATTCACAGGTGCATATGTCTATTTACAATGAAGTTGTTTGGCGTTCCCAGTATTTATATACCATCTCACTGATTACTTTAACTGGTCACTGCAAGCGCTTTAATTATTTAAATTTCAGTGAACTTATTCACATGTTAGCTTTCATAGATTGAAGCTTAGTTAGAATCCTTGTGTATCTGCGAACTGGTCTTCCAACTGGTGACATTTTAGTGATGGATGAAGTTTAATACTTTTGGACTAAATGTAACATGGCTGCTTTTACATTTCTTATACAGGTGTTTGACTGCCTCACTGATTCATGATCAATTTCATTTTTTATTGTGTAAACAAATCCGTCACGCTTGCAACAATAGATTAATAAGTTGATAAATTTGGACAGCAATTACCGATTAACAACTTAAGACATAGAAACAGGGAGTTGATATATAACCAAAGTTATGGTTCTGTTGAAACGCTTGACGTTGGAGTAAATGACAGCAACTAATTTGAATATTCCCCAGTAATATTATACAATACGTCATTACCCATAACCGTGCCAGAGACAATTCCCAGCTATACATTGTAAGGTCAATCGCTTTTGACATGTTTAAGAATAAACTCAATTTAAGGCACTTGGCAAGTCAAAACTGGCCGCCCTGATTATGTTTTTAGGTCAGACATAGATATTATTTGTTACCTAGATGTTATTACAATAAGCGAATATGTCCACAGTTTGTTTAATTGTACAAAAAACGGGTGTTAAAAAGCTATCAACGTTTTCTTTTATTGAACATAATATTTTCATTGTATTGATGTAAATAATCTAGCCTGCTGCCCATGTAACTTAAACATAAGTAAGGATAAGATTTATGATTGAACAACTTCTTTATTACAATTAAGAGCGACGTTTCGGTGTAGGTTCTAACACCGTTATCAAGCAAGTTTACCAACACCGAAACGTCGCTCTTAATTGTTTTAAAGAAGTTGTTCATCCATAAATCTTATCCTTTCTTAGTACTGCAACTTCTACATGCCTATCAAAGAAGTAACTTAAACACATATATGTATGATCTTCACATGCCACTGTGTGTGGCCTGAAAAGCAAATAAAGTTATGTCTTATGACCTCTATTATCCCTGCTGACGCTATCATAATGTTCAATTTCAGTCTGCCACATCATGCGTGAATAAACGTTATACAAGTGTTGATAAAGTACACTGACGCAAGCGTTATACAAGTGTTGATAAACCACATTGCCGCAATTAAGCAAAAAATATTTGATGTGGGCAAATACCTGGCTTGTTGACATGAAACATTCTAGTTAATTGTGGATACACTGGGCTATCGTATTTTTGTGTTACTAACTGATCCCTTATTTGCTAAATAAAAACGGGTATTACCAACATAAGTCAGCAAACTGAAAGATTTACTGCCTGCTACATTCCTTATATAGGCTAAACGGTCCTGTTTGTATGTACTAGACGTAACATTAGAAGGCTAATAAAGTCAATTTTAAGCCAGTACAGGCTATGGAACCGAACGATAATATGTCCAGAACGCATATGTTGTGTATAGGATGATGTCTATGCCCTGAAATGTTAGAACGTTAGATCACGAGGGCTAAACATTAAAGTAGATACACGAGAGTTTGGACTCTGGCTGTGTAACACCACATGCGGTTTGATATCAGTCTCTGACATGAGAGATTAGGTTAATTAAACACAAAATTTTGCTTTCACCTAAAGTATTGTGAGAACTGGGGAGCCAATAAGCAAGTATTGCACCCATTCACAAACGGAAGCATATTATAGTTGATATAGTAGATGTTTTCAATAATCTGAACACATGCATATCAACAATAAGCAAATTAACAAGTCCAATAAAAATTCTTTGCTGCATGTTAATGTTTTTTGTTTTACCCTTGCCTTAATATATCATAACAGAGTGAGAGAAGGTTTGGGATTCCTCTTGAAAGTACTAAATTAACAACTGTTCTTTTCTGAACAGAGAGGTTTTTATGATAAAAACATTGACTAGCAATTTCTTCTCTCATTTTCCAATGTAGTTCACTTCAAGTTTCTTATCTTTTCCTTAACTGTAAAGAAAAACGCCAACGTGATCACAAGGTAATAGGCCTGTTCCATTAGTTATTGGAAACGTTTAAGAAAATATTTCCTTTCTCCCTTAATCCCATCTTTCATGCACTCAAAATGTCAAACATATACTTAGATAAAATCTTCATATAATCCATACAATAAATAATGTTTATTAATTAGGATATGGACGTGTGAAGACAACAGTCCCTTTGAATATTTCTGATTTAAACACAAATTTGTGTACAACTTGACAGGTTATAATAATATGAATATCAAAATTCACCACCACTTGCCAAGTTCACTGAAATGTCACCAGTGGGACGTTGTTACAGATAAACACGGATTCCCACCAAGTCTGATCTTCTTTCACATAGAATGCATGAGTGACTTCTTTCCATCAGCATTACACACAGGCGAGGAAAAGGGCTAAAAATCCTGAACATATCCTGTATACATGGTATTAAGTACTTACTATCAATTTCCTTTAATAATAAAATGTTACCTTTGGCAAGCTCCAATATAATACTCAGCAGGATCATTTGGGCAATTGTAAAAATCACAACCCCTAATGTGAAACTGTCCACATGGCCACACCCAGTGATTGTTAAGATAACAAAACCTAGCTACAGTCAGACAACATGACAGTCTATATTCATTTCCAGTATCCTCCAATAAATAGTGGGTAATGTCAGAGTAACACCCTCTGAAAAGATACGTCAAGTCCCCCACCAAACATCCTCTCTTTAACTTTTACAAAAAACAACAACAAAAAGTTGGGTGTGGGGAAATGTCCAGTATTGAATATCAAGAGAACTATTTTTGTCGTAACGAGTTACGGTTCTTTTCTGAATACCCCTGTGGACCTTCTATTATAAGAAATATATCTTTTTGTAGACCTTTCAATTCAGGTGTTTGTATGCTACTACCGTTTAAATGTATCTTATTTTACCGTTTCAAAAGGTGTTGAAATATGTTACTGTGTCCAACGTATTTAAGTCTATCTCCACACGCTGCGCTTGTTACAATAACATTCATATATTATCATCATCAATTATAGCTTTTACGTCGAAATACAATCTTGTATTTCGTCCACACACGCACGCACGCACGCACGCACGCACGCACGCACGCACACACACACAGCCATGTAATCATACGTAATCATACTGAATAGGTAGGGAGTCAGTATGTTTCAACTCTTTATAACCGGTAACTGTCTGAATGGAACGTCTGAAAACAACGGGTTAACCGTTACACAGTAATTCGGGGTGATGTTTCTTGTGCTACAGAATCAAAGTACCGTTGTGCTACATGTATATATTAGATGATACGATGATGTGTCATTCCCTAATCAGTACTAATGTATAGCATAAAACTACACTTAAAACTAGACACATGTTAACGATAGTAATGACAGAGAGATTAATAAACGCAGGTCGGGTCAGTATAATTTCATTGGTTAATCATAAGTTGCCATTTTGTAAACAGTTTTTGAAAAGATGGAAGAAATGATGGTGCAGAAAAAAAGATTAGCAATTAACACTGTTACCGTGATGCAATCGCGTTACTCAATAATCCACAAAAAACAATATGTGGGGCGCCTTTTTACTATTTATTCCATATTTTATATCAACAATTCATTTATGGGTACCAAAGAATGAATTTATATCACAAGTATGATTTTATTATCCCATGAAATGTTTATTGATACCGCAAATCGATGTTTAGATATCATAACAGAATTTATCAAATAATGTACTTTATCATCTAAAAAATCGAATAAGGTATGATATCTATGGCTTTCGTCTCCGTGACCTTATGCCACTTTTTTACAGTTCGTGTAGATAGGTACAATGTTAACATTTACATATATAGTCATATTCAGTCGATGTATCTACATATGTGTAACGGCAAGCTTCTTCCCTTTATTTAATCAGTTTTCCACCTGGCTCTGAATGTGGGACACATGTTTTAGAATTACATATGTATCTTGTTATAATTGTATTTTTATGCGATTTGAATATTTATATTAACTATTGTACTTACACAATGTACTACGTTTTACGTGGGACGTTTTATATTTACATGTCACCATATATTACCATTATTGCTTGTTAGCTAAACACAATTGACAAATACTCAAAAACAAATGACTAGTAAACTAATAATATACGTTGAAATAATATATTGCCAATGCCAAAATGATGTATCAAGGATCAAGTAGAAGATATATTGACAGTAGCGCTGGGAAACTATTCAACAAGCCAGTGAAAACAAAAGTGCTTTTGCTCAATGTTCATTATGCAACGGCCATCTTCTACACAACCCCGCGCTCACGTCTACAGGTTTCTTCCTGTGGTACGGTAATTAGTAGAACCCTCTCGCTCAAGTGTATCTTCCATGATATAACCTACTCTCATTAATTAAATGCTGCTCTTTTCCAGGGAATTATAAGATGAACAAACCATGGTTTGGAAAGGAATGTATAAATGCTAGAAAAAGTTTTTACAAAGCAAAACGCCGCTTGAAAATATTTAATTCTATTTATAACAAACGCCTGTTAAAATATGAATGTAAGGCTTATAAGAAATGTATGGATAAGCATATAAAACAATATAAAGATAACTTAGGTAAAATGTTAAGAGAAAAACACAAACACTCTCCAAAAGAGTTTTGGAAAATGTTGAAAGGAGATAAAAAAGATGACAATATTTGTCCTTAAATTGAAGAATTTTACCAGGTTTTTAAGTCACTCAATGAAACAACTTCTGAAGACCCGGAAATGAAGGAATGTACTATGGATACTCAATATGAAACTTTAAATGGAGATATCACACCTGATGAAGTTATGATAGCAGTAAGAGAACTAAAGAGAAATAAAGCATCCGGTATTGAGTTTATAGAAAATGATTATTTTATTGATAGTATTGATTTATTAACCCCTTTGTTAGTTGAACTATTTAACCTGATATTTGAAAAGGGTATACTTACAGAATCTTGGTTAGTGGGTATAATTAAACCGATTTACAAGAAAAAAGGTGACCCACTTGACCCTAACTCGTATAGGCCAATCGCTATCCTTAGTTGCTTTGGAAAACTAATCACCAGAATTTTAAACAACCGTTTAACTAAATTCCTAGATAAAAATAATATTGTATCACCTGCTCAAGCAGGATTCAGGAAATCTTTCTCAACTGCTGACAATATATTTGTAATTTATATGTTTTTGCAAATTTTAAGAAAAAATAAACAAAAATTATACTGCGCTTTCATAGACTTTACTAAAGCTTTTGACACTGTTTGACGAGTGGGATTGTGGAGGAAAATGCAGACTATTGGCATCAAAGGTAGATTTCTTACGTTAGTTCAAAATATTTTTAAAAATATTAAATCGTTGATACAGTGTGATGATAAAATGCAGGTTACTTTCCTTGTAATATAGGTGTCAGACAGGGAGAAAACCTATCCCCTCTATTATTCTCAATTTTCATAAATGACGTGGAAATCTTTTTGCTTTCATCTGGGTGTGGAGGAGTTAATCTCAACTATGATGAAGATAAAGACTTAATTGTATGGATCCAATTCATAATTCTATTGTATGCAGATGATGCTGTATTTTTTTATGAATCACCAGAAGGTTTACAAAAAGCTTTGGACACTTTTAATGAATATTGTGAAGAGTGGAAATTACATGTAAATATAAATAAAACAAAAATTGTGGTTTTCGTGGGTGGCACATCGAAAAATTCGAAACATAAATTTCACTATTCTGATAAAACTCTAGATATTGTCGACACTTATACGTATTTAGGAATTGTACTTCACAGGAATAGAAAACTAGTATCAAGTCTTTTGTCCCTCAGTGATAATGCTTTGAAAGCAATGTTTTGCCTGATAAAAAAAAATCAAGAAATTTAAATTTACCTTTGGACTGTGTATTATCAGCTTTTGATACCAATTGATTACCAATATTAACTTATGGTTCAGAAATCTGGGGCTTTGAAAGTTTAGAAATTATAGAAAGAATACATCTCAAATTCCTCAGACCTATCACAGGATTAAGAAATTCAACTCCTCGTTATTTGATATATGGCAAATTAGGTAGGCTACCATTAAGAATAATAATTTGTAAACGAATGATATCTATCTGGCACAAATTAACATATCATGCTGGTGTGTATAAACTTTCACAGCTGTTATATCAATATCTGTCAATTAATGGGAACAAGACTACTGCATCAACAAATCCCTGGGTTAGATGTGTTATGGATATATTAGACAGTATTGGATTATCTTATGTATTTAACAATCCGTCAATTTGCACAACAAAGTGGCTAGTGCCAGAAGTAGAGCAAATACTTAAAGATCACTTTTTCCAGAAATGGAGAAGTGACGTTAATTCTAGTTCTAAAGGATTATACTATAAACATTTAAAGGACACTCCGGTTCTCGATAAATATCTTCTATTGCCAAAATGAATAGCAATACCAATGCTACGATTTTGAACCTGTAATCATAATTTACCTAATGAGACTGGCCAATGGAAAAATATTCCAAAGGAAAATAGAACTTGTAAATTATGTAATTCCCCATCTATTGCTGATGAATTTCACTACTTATTCAGATGTAATTATTTTAAAAGAGAGAGGCGAACATTTCTCTCATCATATTATACTGAATGGCCAAATATTATAAATTTGTAAAACTCTTATCAAAAACAAAACACAGGATTTTAAAAAAATATCGAGAATTATTGTAAAAATGTCCATTAGTATTAAAAATGCTAGGTAATCACATGTTGTTATTAACTGCCATCTTGTCTGCTTTTTGTACATATGCATAATTATTTATTGTAATATGCTCTTGTACCACCTTTTGTGGTTTCTGAGAATAAACTGATTCTGATTCTGTTACGGCTATGGAGCTAAGACAAAGAGACCCAACCATCATAATGTAATAAGGGTATTAGGATTTACTAGGATCGTGTATTCTCTTGACACCATCGCAAAACATCATGAAGAAGCCACACCAGTACTCATATTTTCCTACAAAATCACACATCTAAAAATGAGACATCCGCAAGTACAAAAAATAACATGTGTATTAGCATTTTCCGTTAGGATATCAAAAATGTCTCTCCTTGTTACCACCACCAAGATCAGCTTAACAGGGGTCCTCCTTTGGTCAAAAGTTTGTTCCCCTCTAATGAGTGTGTCACGCGTTGCACACGAGTGACGAACGGGATGCACACGGTTTCTGTAAGGCGGTGCCCATGCGTGTAAGGGGAATGAACTTCTAGGCGGTTGTGTACATCGGCGAAACCCACAGTCACTGGCATGGGACTATTTATTTGCTTGCTTTGTAACGCCGTACTCAGCACAATTGCAGCTGTATGACGTCGGTCTGCACCAGACAATCTAGGGATTGATATTCTGAGTACGCCCCACACCATACGATGACACTCAGTCAACCAATTCTTTGTGATTGACCACCCAATCCATTTTGTTACCTCTCAAGACAGGCATCAGTTGTTGTTGGGACCAATTCTAACTGGGAGTCCCAACGGGATTGGTGGTAAAATGACACGGCGGATACTTACACGTCTAAGGGATGGGACTTAACATAAACCATTCACCCGTTCAATTGAATGCAACATCAATGTCAATTTCTTATTTTAGAAAGAAGTAGAACATTGCGGTATAGGTAATTCTAAGAAGCAAGGCTGTAGGTTACCGTAATATATTAGGTGTTATATGCGAGGCTATTCTCGTGGAGTGGTCATATCAGAAAGTGATGCATATGAAGATGATACAAGCATGTGGTTATGGTTAAGGACATGGCGATACGACTGAACAGATGTGTTACTGACCTTGCGTTCCTGACCTGGAGCTTGATGTACCATGGGTTACTTCCTTGAAACTTATACTCTATTTTGGTGTTTCCGACCGGACACTGCACAGCCTGGATCTCCACCTCCCAACTTCCATCACCTTCTTCCGCGAGGTCAATGTCACCTGCAATGGGTCAGCGTATTGGTTGAGTGCGTTTTGGACTGGATTGTCGGTAACATCACAACGTGACAGCTTAATATGGGAGGAAATCTCGACAGTCGAACACATTTGCTGCTTTGGTGAAACCGTCTGCACTAGTATGGTGCTGACAAACCTAGAAACTCAGATCTGGGATTCGAATCGACAATCATATCCTTCTTGCACGCCTAGGGATGTGAATCTGCAAAATGAGTTGATTGCCATTGGTGAAACCCCTTAATCCCATTTCCCCTACAACCCAGTTCCCCTACAATTAGTTAAAACAACACACAGCATTTACCTGTTTGGCATTATGGCATAAAGGAGAGATTAAGGTCTGGAGTAGAGGTAGTAGAAATGAAAGGGGTAGAGCTTCAGGGGATTAGGGGACTTAAAGGAAAGTTTTTAAAAAAAAATTAATGTAAGTGTAATGAAAGATGTCTGTATGATGAGAAGACAATTTTTAGAAATTACAAAAATAACAATAGGAAGAAACAATTACTACACTTGTTTCTTCCATTACTGCCAGGCGATATGGAGGAAGGTCCAGGATCTGGGACTAGCTGTCGCGTATCGAGAATATCCTGAAGTCTGCAAATGGATAAGAAGAGCAGCTGGCCTACCCCTACTCTCCCAGAACAAGATCCAGGACACGTGGGTTGACGCAATGGACAACACACCAGATGTACCAAGAGCTGTCGCCTTCAACGACTACATCGTCACTACCTGGGTCGACCACGAAGCACGATTCCCCCTACCACTGTGGAACCATCACGGTACAACAGGTCCCAGGACGAACAACAACCTGGAAGGCTTTCACAACCGACTCAACCGAGGTCTCCCTCACTGACATCCCAACATCTACCGATTTGTGGAGGTAGTCAGGATGGTGGAACAGGCAGAACGAGCTAAGATTTTACATCTCAACTTTGGAGCAGCTCCAAGAGTCAGGAATAGAGTGTACAGAGAGGTGGAGAACCGTCTCTGCCGCCTGAAGGACGAGTTGAATAGAGAGGTGAAATTCCCAATGCAGTTTTTAGATGCGGTTGGCCATCTCCTCAGGCTGGGATAAAGAGTGCACTGAACATTTGAGATGAAATTTATCATAATGTATTATGAATTATGAAAAATGAACATTTTATTATAATGTATTATAAATTATGAAAAATATTTTTTTTATTATAATGTATTATGAATTTTGAATAATATTGTAATCGTAATTAAATATTTATGTCAATTTATTCGTGTTTCTTGGGTTGTTCCATTGTATGAAATAGGTAACAGACTAGGGATTAGCAGTGCCATGGATCGTGAACTTTGTTGTCTTAAGCTGTAGGGGAAATGGGATGTAGGGGTTTTGGGAGGTTACCGTGACGGTACCGCCGGTATTTCTCAAACTTTCTGAGAATAGTTTAATCGGAAACGTACAAGACGGTCTAGGTACAGGCATATTTAATCCAGACGAATAATATCCGCACTTTTCCAAGGTTTCAAGCTAAGTTCTGACCAAGCGTCACAGCGAAGGAGATGGGCAGAGCGAAATATGGGATAAAGGAATACAGGGGGTGGGGGAGATAGAATAATAGGGGGACACACACGGAGGGACACAGATAAAGAGAGGCACAAATTAACAGGGGAACACACACAGGGACACAGACAAAGAGATGGATACACACACATATGGTGAGATACGAAGAGACACAGGCTAACAGGGAACACCCCGGCACAGAGAGGGAGGCAAACGAAGAGAGACACAGACTAACAAGGGTACACATACCGGTAGGGAATCAGACAAAGAAAGACACAGACAAACAAGGGTACACACAGAGAGGGCGCCAGACAAAGAAAGGGATATACACAGAGGGAGGCAGACAAAGAGATACACAGACAACAATGGTACACACTGAGAGAGGGACGCAGACAAAGATAGGGACACACAGAGAGGGAGACAGACAAAGAGAGACACGGATTTACAAGGGTACACACACAGGTCGACAGAAAAGAGAGAGTCTGACACAGACTAATAAGGGTACACACACAGAGGGACGCAGAAAAAGAGAGATACAGACTAACAAGGGTACACCCACGTAGACAAAGAAAGGGGTACACACAGAAGGAGGCAGTTAATGAGAGACACAGACTAACAAAGGTACACACTGAGAGAGGGACGCAGACAAAAAGAGACACAGACAACAAGGGTACACACACACTGGGCGACAGACAAAGATGGGGATGCACACACAGAAGAAGGCAGTTAAAGGGAGACCCAGATTCACAAGGGTACACACACACACACAGAGGGTGACAGACAAAGAAAGACACAGACTAACAAGGGTACACACACACAGAGGGCGACAGACAAAGAAAGACACAGACTAACAAGGGTACACACACACACAGAGGGCGACAGACAAAGAAAGACACAGACTAACAAGGGTACACACACACACACACACACACACAGAGGGCGACAGACAAAGAAAGACACAGACTAACAAGGGTACACACACACACACACAGAGGGCGACAGACAAAGATGGGGATGCACACACAGAGGGTGACAGACAAAGAAAGACACAGACTAATAAGGGTACACACACAGAGACGGAAGCCGAGAAAGATAGGGATACACACAGGGGGCGACAGACAAAGATGGGGATACACACACAGACAAAGAAAGACACAGACTAACAAGGGTACACAAACCCACGAACACGGTTATGAAAGGGAGGGCACAACGAGAAGGAGTTGTTTATCGTAACCTATTGTCCCTGCAGAGTTTTATTGTACGATAAACAACGACCACGAGTCGTTTATGTATATTTTGAGAATTTTTAAGAATGTTAATAATACATGTTATTGTCGTAACTGCTTTCGGGCGTCAAGTGCGACCCTACTACAGTTACTAAATGTATTGCCGTTCCTGGTCCTCATGGTCAGTTAAGCCATGACTGTGCAACTCGCCTGGTGAGCATCGGCTCAGTTCCGTCAAGGAGTGCTTGGTCTAAAGACGCTTACTCAAAGTTGTCTCCATCAACATTCATACTCGCATAATAAAGAAACGCAACACCAGCTTTATACTCACATAGTTTTACTTACTCTCAGCCCATCCATCAATACAGGACAGGATCAGACCGGCCAGACTCGTTACTAAATGGGGAAAACTTAGAACGATCGGGATTCGACTCGATCGATCTCCTAATGTTGAAGATATCATTTTATAGTGTTCGGGCCTGGCCTGTCCTAGTCACATGTCACAATACCTCATTTTGATTCGTTAAATGTTAGATCTGACCATGAACTCATGTGTGTCGTAATCGGAAAAATACAGAAGCCTACGTGCCAGATTGTTCATCTCTCTGTTGATTTTGTGACTCGCATCCGGAAGCTCCAAATGAAATATACCTTGAAACTCTCTATTTGTTTCATTACCTAAAGGACGATAACCAGGAACCAATCCAATGACAATTATGAAATGTTCAGAATACACTTGTGATAAATATGAAATGTCTTTTATATATTGATTCCTTTCAAACTAAAAGTTCTGTCACAAACTATATCTAACGCAACTAACGCAGCTATAACGGTTTTATTTGTTACCATTTTCTAATGTTTTTGAGATGCATTTTTAACCTTATAACATTATGTACAAGTTTTCACAAACTATCTACAAGTATGCAAATGATGAGGACTCCCTGAATACTATCGGATCTCGGCAATGTCGGACCAGTGCATTTAAAGGACAACTGGGTATTTCCCGCATATTCTCACAATCCTCACGTCGATTCCGTGTAACTTTCCTCTCAATACCGATTTCATATCTCTCTCCCGCTTTTGAATGTGGTCGTTCGGTCATTGCGTTCATCTGCGTTGCCCAGCTACATCTATGGGGAACAACTCACTAGACACTTCTCTCTCAAAAATAACGTGGTCCAATTTACGACGTCATCAAGTTGTCAGCGAATGTTCGAATCTGCAGAAATGACGTCATGAAAGAACATGTTTTATCGTGAAATAAACCACCCTTCGTTCTAGCGCAGCTATCTTATATTTAAGAAATAAACGACGATTGGGAGTTGCTTATCGTGCAATAAAACACTGCAGGGAGAATAAACCATGAGGGGCGCATATGTGATGGACAACGGCCATGAGTCGTGTATGTCTCATATGTGATATCAGCATTATGTACAACCTCTTTAGGATTTTAATAAACTGTTCAAGCTTTAAAAACAATTACCTGTATTCAAAAAGTCATGACTCCCTGAATACAATCCGACCTCGGCAATGAGGTCCATTTATGAACGGGGAAGGGGGTATGAGTGCTGTATTTCCCGCTAATAACAATGTTTCAAGGTAAAAAATAGCCACGCTTTGTTCTTCTTTGTTGTATATATCACTAAAAAGGCTGTATATAATGTCGATATATAAGAAATAAACGACTCATGGTCGTTGTTTGCCGTACAATAAAACACTGCAGGGAGAATAAACCACTTGGGGCTGCCCCTCAGGGTTACGCGTTACGTACCTTCTTTACATTCTGGGCAAATGTCGTTGACAAATACGTAGAAGTCTCCTTGTATGGGGTCTGATCCTGTACCCACCCCTTTACCCCGCACCTGCAAGAACAAACACCACGAACTATTTTAAAGACACAGATACATTTAAAGTGTTGTTTTACAGAATGATAACTACTGACTTTGATTAGTTCATAGAAAGAAAGCCTACCCTGAAGCACATGCCACAGGCAATAGATCCCGAGTACTGTTCCGCATTTATAGCCACCAGGCTCTTGATCCGAGGATGTGTAGCAACAGGTGGGAAGTCCGGCCCCATCTGACACGCCCCGGTTTGTCCTCTTCCGACGTAGGTCCCCTACAACATACAGTGACGCGACACGTAAAGATATCTTTCTTACAAATAGATCAACACATTGAATTAAATATTTTACACCAACAAAACTGAACACTAATGTCCGAGCGAATGCATTGACTTGTTAAGCGTGGTTTATTTTTTTAAACACTTACCTCCCCACTGAATCTCTGAACATACAGACTGAGAACGGCTTTGTTGTAGGCCTGAACACTTCCCAAACAACACATTATGACTGCAGCTATAATAATATCCATGATGAATAGCCCTTTAGATCCAAAACTACTCTTAGCGATATGGAGATTTTCAATTTTGCGATGCTGATAGAACAACCATGGACTTATATAATCTCCCTGCATTAGCCATGTTTACAATGTGATTCAGACATGGGAGCTAAATGCTGAATGTTTTTTCCGCGACGGAACATCACACAGGGAGGAAATGGGGGGATTATCAGCGGACACAAATCAAATTTCGAGGGGCAACTTGGCTACTTTGAAGAATGTTTATTTTCACGTACCTCTTGTCTCAAAATGTAAAGAAGGGCGGCGCGTTTCTTTTTTCAGATCTTAAACCTAGACAGCGTTCATATTTTCAGTTTGCAGTAGAGACTCGTGGGTTGGAAAAACATGTGTTTTTTTCATTCAAACTCAAACTATATCATCAAGGGAAGTACGTGAAAGTTTGAAGAGAAGTCAACCGCGACGACCGTATGGCTAAGCTGAAAGTAGAACAGTTTAAACGCCAGTGTCATTAATTTCACCAACGTAATGGTTTTCCGTTCTTTAATGTTTATTGTTTTTGTCAGTGAAGACCAGTTCAGGTTAAACTCTTTAATGCCTCAGAAATAAGCATTGTTCTTGTTCTGCCAATACAAAATCGGTTAATTTATATTTTGAACCTTGTTAGAACACGGTATTATCTGCCATAATCGAGACGGTAATAAACACAGCAAACAATTTACAGAAATATATACTTGTATTTGGTCTGGTTTTGGAAAAAATAAAATAACGTTGGTGAATTGAATACAGATAGATATAGTTAGCGACAAACGTGACTAAATTGAAGTCACTGTGATGTTCTCGTGATGAAGATACACACACGAATAACTCGAAGTCACTGTGGTGTTACTGTGATGTAGCAACAAACATGACTAACTCGAAGTCACTGTGGTGTTCCTGTAATGTAGCGACAGACATGAATAACTCGAAGTCACTGTGGTGTTCCTGTAATGTAGCGACAAACATGACTAACTCGAAGTCACTGTGGTGTTCCTGTGATGTTGAGACAAACATGACTAACTCGAAGTCACTGTGATGCTCTAGTGATAAAGTGACACACATGGATAACTCGAAGTCACTGTGATGCTCTAGTGATGAAGGGACACAAATGGATAACTCGAAGTCACTGTGATGTTCTCGCGATGAAGCTACAACCATGAAAAACGCGAAGTCCCTGGAATGTTCTTGTGATGTAGCGACAAACATGACTAACTCGAGGTCACTGTGATGTTCTTGTGATTTAGCGACAAACATGACTAACTCGAAGTCACGCAAATGTTCTTTCGACGATGCGCCAAGTATGATTACATCTGAGTTACGCGCACGTTCCTCTTATAGACGGTGACGTATGTTATTTCAAAAACGGATATCAATTGGAGGTTTATTAATTTGTTTCCAAGACCAATTGATTAAAACTGTATACGGGAATGTTATATGTATATATGGTATGCTTATGATAGTGTCGAAATCGAACAATGGACATGGCTTTCGATCATTTTTTCCCCCGCTTTTAATCAGACCGATAGACATTCACTTCATCTACGCAACAAATGTCAACTACTCAATTTGAATATTTGCAATGTTTTACAGTATTTGAAGAATTGACCTTAACTTAGTATGTGTAGCCCACATTATTTTGCTTCTTTACTCAAATGTGAATGACAGTGAGATTGTCTATCGTGACGTATGCAGTTGTAAATACTGATCTTTATTATTTTCATAACATGGTTATTATAACATGATTGAAGTTTAAAATGTTTTCCTGTAATGGAATAGCAGTCTGGTGTTATTACCGCCAGCGTCAAAGAAACAATAAAACTTTACTTAGTATATATAATGAACCGCAAAAGAAACGTCACCGTGGATAGATATATGAGAAACCAAACACTGTAAACATACTTTGAGACATATTAAAAAGATGAAACTTGGCAAAACTGATTATCAAGGTTGAAATTAAAGTGTCAAATATTTTTAAAGTGAAACACATCACTAGTCTCTGAGAAAATGGCATCACCAGTCAGTATCTCGTGTGTCCGCCATGTGCCTTGATGACTGCCGTGCAGCGTCGATACATGGAATGGATGAGGCGGTTGATGAAGGCCACAGGCACTTGTGCCCACAATCTGAGGAACGCCTGACGCAATTCAGCTGCAGTTGTCGGCCTTGGTCGGGCGTCATTCAGCCGCCTTTGAATCTCGTCTCAGACGTGCTCAATGAGATTTAAATCGGGACTGATGGCAGGCCACTGCATGGGGCACGGGCGTTATCATGCTGAAACTTGTGGTTGCGGCGACGTGCCAAATGAGGTATGGCGTGTGGTCTCAAGACTTGACCAATGTACCGAGCTGCTGTGACACCATTGCCTCTCCCTGGACCGATGTTCTGGAAAAAAAAGACCACAGGGCCGACCCTCTGTGCAATACCAATTCCACCCCACCCATGATGCTCGGACCACCCAACGAGTCTGTGACAGTGGAGGTGTCTGCTCGTCAATCGTCGACGCACGGTGTCTGCACTAATGTGTCGCTGGTGTTTCCCCATGGTCTGACGAGCAGTTTCCGCAGCAGTAACAAAGCGATCTTGAAGATGCTGTCACACAATCTGACGATCATGACGACGGGTGGTGACCCTTTGTCTTCCACTACGTGGTCAGTCATCTGTAGTGTTGGTGGTCTGGTCCCGTTGCTGGAGCCTGTATATGACCTTACGTGGACTTGAAAAGCTTTGGCTACTTGCCGGGTGTTTTGTCCAGTTTGCAATCGTCCAAGGACTTGGTGTCGCTGATTTCTTGTCAATCTTGGCATGTGGTAGCAATTCAATAACGAATGTAAATCACTGGATTGTCTGGTCCAGACTCGATTATTTACACCCGCCGCCATATAGCTGGCATATTGCTAAGTGCGGCGTTAACAAACAAACGAATGAATGTTATCCGATCTAGGTGGATTTTTATAGGTCAAGAAATGGGGGAACGCATGTGCATTTCAATTTGCACGGAACTCACGTGCATCGGGTTACCATGGCCGTTGCCGTGATGCGTTTGGGCGGTCGTTTTTATTGTCATCTGCTTTGTTTTTCATTTTTCCTGACAAGGTAATGTTAAATTTTAGACATTTGAATGACAACTTTTCATGCAATATTACTTGGGATGACGTTTCTTTTGTGGTTCAGAATAAATACATGTCTTAGATCTGAGCGCTTTATCGGCCCCGGGGCAGAGAAGTCTTGTATCACTCATATGTTCAACGATCCAAATTCATTGGTTTAAAAGTTTTATTCTTCATCTGTCACCACCATTTATGTGGATTTTATGAAAGTGACAAACGTCTACGACTTGCGCCACCATGGCTTTCCTCTTATTCACTCACTTTAAAGGACCCAGAATAATGTTATAAACAAATCAATAAGAAGAACTCGGTACGTACAATCTTTTATTGTATGGAGAATGGTAATGCTTGTTAAGACACAACACATATGCCACATGCATCTCTATGCCGTGGGTAGGCTGGGGTCAAGCTTAAACTGCACCTGGTTTTTGCCATGTAAAACCACATTATTATCTGAAAAAAGACATTATCATTGTTGAGTGCAAGGATTTTTAAAGACAGAATAGATATTCCCTATGACATAAACATGGACCAGATGAATATTGAGACTTTATATATGAAATATGTTACCCGAATGTATTAAGCTCTCCAGATTAACACGAATTGATACTAGTAGGTTCGGGATAATGAAGGTTCAGGAGAACTCACTCAAGTTGGGAATGATGTCAGTGACTGTATCTCCATTGGCTGCTGTCAGCTTCACAGGAACACCACCAGTTTGGTCCACTTGATGTCCGTTTGAAAGTTCCCAGAATCCATCGGCGGTGTGCTTCATGCTGACGTAATGTCCGCCCTGCATCATTTCAGCTTCGGTGACCGGTATTCTAACAGATACAGTTTAATCTTATAGCTATAAAACGCATGTCCTGTTTATAAAGAACAATTTCAGACAAGTGCGTGCCATAGGAGAAAGATAAATGACAAGCACAAAACAAAAACCATTCGAAATAAAATTTCAAATGATCAGCCTACTCTGTTAGTTTGACAGCTGCAGAATGCAACGTGATCATTCTTCGTGTATGCCCGAGGCTATGTGCCACAATTTCTATATTTATGTCCTTGTACATATATCCGCGTCTCTATATCAATGGAGGGGGGGTAGCCTAGTGGTTAAAGCGTTCGCTCGTCACGCCGAAGACCCGGTTTCGAATCCCGACATGGGTACAATGTGTGAAGCCCATTTCTGGTGTACCCGCCGTGATATTGCTGGAATATTGCTAAAAGCGGCGTAAAACCAAACTCACTCTTGTTTAACCTATGAAACCTATGATTATGGTTTCGAATCCCGGTTCGCCCCGATTATGTTTCTAGGTTTGTCAGCACCATACCCGTGCTCGTGGGTTTCACCGAAGTGATAAACGTCTGAGACCTGCATCATTTCGGGCTTTCATCCCACATTAAGCTGACACGCCGTGATATAATTGGAATAATGTTAAAAAGCGGCGTTAAACCCAACTCACTCACTCACTCTTGTTTAACGCGGCACTATTCCAGCTATATGACGGCGGTCTGTAAATAATCGAGTCTGCACCAGTCAATCCAGTCATTGACATCATGAGCATCGATCCATGCAATTGGGATACGATGACATGCATCAACCAAGTCACCGAGCCTGACTACCTGATCCCGTTAGTCGCCTTATACGGCAAGCATGGGTTGATGGAGACCTATTCTAGCCCGGATCTTCACGGGTCTCTGTGTATCTATGTCTATGTCAATGTACCAATGTCACTATTTGTAAGTATATGTCAAGCCAATGTTTCGTTTCCTATTTCACGCCCTAGCCTTATGTCAATAATTTGGGGGCTCTAAAATATCACCAGAACTTCTCATTACTGTTTTTTAATTTGCCCATTACAAATTATGTATTGTTATCTTCGAGTGTATTTTCTACAGACATAAACCTCAGGGCACTTACCGGGCGTTTCTGACTTGCAGTTTGATGTAGTACGGGTTTGTACCCTGGAACTTGTATTCAATCTTAGTATTTCCAACTGGACACTGCACGGCTTGGATCTCTATGTTCCAGCGTCCGTCTCCAGACACGGCAAAGTCCAGAGATCCTGGAAGCATGTTTATATCATGGATCTTATCGGTTTAAACATCAATGGATAATTGGAATTCACTCTCGTATCTCATGTTTGCTTGTCTGATTGATTGATTGTTTTATTTGTTTAACGCCGCACTCAGCAATATTCCAGCTATAAGATGGCGGTCTGTAAATAATTGAGTCTGGACCAGACAATCCAGGGATTGATATCATGAGCATCGACCCACCTAATTGGGATACGAGGACATCAATCAAGGAAGTCACCGAGCCTGACCACCCGATCCATTTTGTCGCTTCTTACTGTAAGGTGAAATAAGTTCAATGTCGGGTTGAAGATTATTGCACAAATATAGCGACGCGCATGCACGTGTTTGTAGCTGCTTGTACTACTCCGGACTAATGCCGAGTTTAGAGTGATGACCCACTGAGATTCCGTGCCGCAGTTTAACATGGACACCGCCCTAAGACATTGAATACCAACTCCGAGCCGACCAGTCCTTTTTTTAGCCCCCTAATGCCGAGCGCCTGGCAGAGTAACAACAAGTACCATACTTAAACGTATTTTGGTATGACGCGGCAGGGGATAGAACCTAGGGGGCTTCCATAACCAGGGCGGGCGCTCTACCACTAGACCAGGAGGCAGTCGCCTTTAAAAACAAGCACAGACGCATGTAATGTGTCTAGCATTCATATACATACACGCACAAAGCGCTATGAAAGTACAAAATACTACAAATTACGTCACAGGGTAATGTCACGTGTTTGAAAGTTTGTGGTACTGTATTCTAAAGGTAGTCCGAAAGAACTTTAGGTAATGCTAGGTGTTGAGACGTTGGCCGAGTTTGACATACTATATCCCAGAGACCTGTAAGGAAACCATCTTGTACGGATAAGGCAAGCCAGTTTTGTAATGTATGAGCAACGATCCACAGATTTGGGTACGATGGCACACAAACATTGATGTCATACTTTGTACCCGATTCTCATTTTAAATCGGTTCCACTGGATGCATGGTACTTGGGACTTAGTCTTCCCAGGGTGTTGCTTCTTGGGACAAACAAAAGTAATTATATACATGTGGCTAACAAAAGCACTGCATGGACACTCTCACTCCGGACTCTTTGACATCAGTGTCGTTCTTGCCCATGAAATATCCAGTGCTGATGGGGGCACGGGTGGCTCAGTGGTCAAGGGCGCCGCGATTCGCTGCGCAGAGTGGCGTTCATTGGGCACGCCATAAACCTATGATTGTGGGCTTGCCCCGATTAGATTTCTAGGTTTGTCAGTTTCATATCCGTGCTCCTGGGTTTCACCGAAGTGATAAACGTCTGAGACCTGCATCACTTCGGGCTTTCCTCCCACATTAAGCTGACACACCGTGATATAACTGGAAGCGGCGTTAAACCCAACTCACTCACTCACTCTAATATCCACTGAACCTAACAGTTATTTATTTACTATTTATTTCCATTACAATTCCTTATCATCAGTAGACTGCCTCCGTGGTCTAGTGGTAGAGCGTCCGCCCGGAGAGCGGAAGGTCCGGGGTTCGATCCCCGGCCGCGTCATACCAAAAGACGTTAGAAGATGGTACTTGTTCCGGGGTAGAAAGGGTCTTCAGAAATCCATCCTTGCCGTAAAAGGCGACCGTGCTTGTCGTAAGAGGCGACTAACGGGATCGGGTGGTCAAGCTCGCTGACTCGGTTGATACATGTCATCGATCCCAATTACGAGGATCAATGGTCATGATGTCAGTCACTGGATTGTCTAGTCCAGACTCGATTATTTACAGACCGCCGTCATGAAGCTGAAATACTGCTAAGTGTGGCGTTAAACAACAAACACACATTTACTGACCAGCATGACACTCTGGACACAGGTTGTTTGCAAAGACGAAGAAATCCCCTGTGATGGGACTGTTTCCAGAGCCTTTCCCCGACCCATGAACCTGCATTGGGAAATCATATCAACAGTTATAAAACATCCCTCACTAATAGCTTCATACATTGTAGACTTCGTTTACAAAGAGAACATCACACACATTATAGTTATCATATGGACTGAGAACACTGATTCAAGCGTGATAGTGCCTTACATCCATTCTGCGTTATCATCATGGAAGCAGCACTGAAAGGGGAAATTTCAACAAAACCTCGATAAACCGGACAACGGTCTTACGGACGATTATATGAGTGGCGTCTGTACATAGTAAAATGTATTTAGCCATATATAGGAAACATAGTCCGTTGATACAGAAAATTGTAAACATCAGTGTTATCCCGAAATTTAACATCTTTACCTCTGAAATGAGGCATGCTTAACATGTAATCACAGTACATGACATTCCATGTGAGACAAGTACGTTTACCTTGAAACACATTCCGCATCCGAAAGAGTCTTGGAACTGTGGTTTGTTGAGAGCTACTGTATACTTTATTTTGGGGCTGAGGGCTGCTGGTGGCAGGCTTGGTGGGTTGTACTGGCACATGCCTGTGTCGGTGTGTCCGTAGTATGTGCCCTCAATAAGAACATAATCCTTAAGATCAGTTTTAAATACAGTAAACTACGGTTATAACAAAGTCAAAGGGACCACTGATTTTAGTTCGTAATAACCGTAGTTCGTTATAAGCATATCTACATCACAATAACAACAAATAGCCGGGAATAAAAATTATGTTCGTTATATAGGTCAGTTCGTTATAAGCGTGTTCGTTATAAAGGTAGTTTACAGTATATCATTTCTGTTGGGGCACGACCATTTGTTATTCTGGTAGTTGTGGGTCTGGGAGTTTTTATCGAGATCAGGTATTTCTTCAGCTACAGCTACACACCATATATCTTGTACTTAAAACTATTAGCCTGACTTTTTAAAAAGAAAACAACTTGCAACAATGTAAATTTTGTGTCAGGCAATATTTTTTCCAGAAGTTTCGGGAACAATTTATTTTTTCGATAAAACCCAGTCAGCATATATTCCAGCTATACCGTGGCAAAATACACCTGGTTGTGGTGGGTAGTATGAGGCACGGATGTTCGGAAATCCAAGGTCCGATTCCCCACATGGTTAAGCTCGGTGCCTCAGTTTGGCGTGGGTAGTATTTCAGAATTTTAGTAACATTCCGACTGGTGAATTTAAGCATGTCTGCTAGTCTGTAGACACAGCATCTAACTCTTTTAAGATAGTGAATGTATTTTTCAAGTATTTTCATAGATTAACATATGTCGTTACAGTGAGTTAAAATTTAAGGCACCTGAACACCATATGTTAACCTATCCCATTTAAAAGGACGTGAAACTGAGAATGACAGATTTAAAGTCAAATTGTCAAAGATACGGTTAAATATTTCAAACACTTTTCATTTGATCGAAGAAGAAATAAATCCCAGAAAATGCTTGAAACATATAGTTATGCTTCACTCTGTTGGTAAAGAAGGAGATATTGTCTGTCACAAAAATATATTTTTACGAGATGTTTTTTAAAATAAATTATTTAGCGACATAGTTGTATTGATTATGTCGTACTCCTGATGACCCGATGCAGATCGAGTAGTGACACAAAGACATATCAGTAGACATCTATAACCCACTTTGAGAGGACACAGAATTCAGGATCACGTGTCTTTCACAACTAGGGGACACAATACATGGCTGCGTTTGTCCACCTGTACTGTACCAACGAAGTAAGGATAAGATATATCGATTAACAACTTCTTCATTACAAATAAGGGCGACGTGCTGGTGTAGGTTCTAACACCGTTATCAAGCAAGTCATGTACACAATATGGTTGACGAGCATATATACAGGTATGAGGCAGTGTACAGTTGAGCAGATAGGGATGTAGTTACAATAGAGCGGAGAAGCCTGTTATGTACACAAGACGGGGGATATAAGGTAAACATCTTGACAGATGAACCCAGCAGCATATACAAAGGGATCATGACTGATTGGGGTCTTTGATGAGTTGATGGTACGCAGGGGGGTGGGGGTGGGGGTGGGGGTGGGGTGGGGGTTGGGGTGAAGCAGCCTTGATGACGGGTGATTGATGGTTGGAGTCTTTTTATGTTTATAGCTTCTTGGAGTTTCCTGATTTTGAAGTCTTTGAAGTTGGTGATGAGGGCTTTGACTTTGTCCCACTGGATCCTGTGGCTGGGGTTGTCATGGATGTTGTCTCATAGAACTGACTTGGAGTCACATTTGGAAACCGAGCTTTGATGTTCTTTAATTCGGGTTTTGAAGGGCCCCTCAAAGAAGTTAAACCAACTAGTTTATGATTCAAGTGATCTATTCTGTTGAGCCACGACCACAAAGTATTGAGGATGGTCGTTGACAATGTCGGCACACGTGTGACACTGACACGGTGGAAACTGATAAGACACATGACGAAAATAGCAGTACGTTAACAAGAAACATATTTGTTTGTTTGTTTGTTGTTTAACACCGCACCCAGCAATGTTACATCTATATGGCAGCGGTATGTAAATAAATGAGTCTGGACTAGACAATCCAGTGATTGATATCGTGAACATCTATCCACGCAATTTGTCACGATGACATGCATCAAACAAGTTAGCGATCCTGACCACCCGATCCCGCAAGTCGCTTCTTACGACAAGAATATTCGGCTCTTACGACTTGCTGAAGACATACTCTAACCCGGATCTTCTCGGTTCAACAAGAACATGATCATAACTTACATCTCCTGTGAATTTCTGTTGAAATAAACTGAGGATGCCCTGGTTTGTAGCACCAGCTGCGAGACCAAACAATAAGGCAGACAAGTAGAACATGGCTCCCAGCAATCTCTTCTAGCCGCGTTATCAACCAAATATTTATATCCAACGTTGCTGACCTTTGCCATGGCCTCGTGATACACTGGAGGGCTTTTCTATTTCTAACTCAAGGTTTATCTATTTATGACTCATCTAAATGCACGTACGGATTTCACGTACTTGAGATACAGATGGTCCATTAACGGCAGTCAAACCCGAGATATCTGCCAAAATGAACTGAAACGATTTTTCTGAATTTGAGTCGCTTGACAGACGGATCGCTATATTGTTGCAAAATAAATGATGTGATGTAAGATCTTAGCTTACTCTGAGAATAAACTGTACTGTTATAAAAATATGTCTGGTTCAATAGTGACATTACGCCTCACCGATCAGAGTTATGTCCCTTTTGATGCAAGATCAACTGGAATGAGTTCGGGAATGCCAGGAACTTGTTCCTTTGATTTGGAAAAGTGGCGAACTTTACCACTTTGGCGTATCATCCAAATTCCAGACATTTCACAGCCGATTAAAACGACGTGAAACTCTCAAACACATTGGACATTGGAGAAAGTTGAAGGAGTTTAAAGCAGATAATGTTCGAGTGCCCAATGATTGTTTCGAAAGGGCGATTGAGATAAGGGTTGATAGTCGACACTGAGCGCTGCCACCGGTAAAATCTGAACTGTCATGTGACATCAACGTTGATGGACGAGCCTCTGCCCACAAACAACGACATGTTGTTGTCCCGTAACTCTGAATTTCCGGACGTTATAATTAAGAACGTGAAATATAATTTTAAGGACTTGACAGCGTACCCATTGTTCTCTAGTCCGGGCACTTGCCAGGACTAAAGAGGTTCAGTTGTTACTGTAACATTGCTGACTGACGTAAAACAGTTTCACGCGGTCCCCTCAACGTTCAGGGTCTTGTTCGACAAATCGGCCGCTGTGATTTCATGCACCACCAATCAGTCTCATAATAAAGAGGTTCGATAATTGTACTTGTGAAAATTGACCCAGGTTGACAATAAATCCCTTTCCTGTAACAACAGGGGGATGGTTGGCCCAGTCGTCTAACGTGCCTGAATTCAATGTGACGAGTTGCGTCCCTTATACGAAACCTTTGTGATGGGTTCGAATCCCAGTGTCACCGTGATTAGGTTTCTGTGTTAGTGATCACCATACATGTGGATCTCACCAATGTGGTCTTACATCTGAAAGTCTTCCACATCAAACTTGTGATATGATTGGAATACAGCTAAATTGTACCCAAGAAGATCCGGTGTAGAATATGGTCTTCAGCAACCCATGCTTGTCGTAAAAGGCGACCATGCTTGGCGAAAGAGGCGACTAACGGGATCGGGTGCAGATCTTGGTGGTAGTAGCAAATATTCAAACGTCAGGATCGCTTGACTTTGGTTGATGCATGTCATCGTATGCCAAATGCGTAGGTGGATGCTCATGATGTCAGTCACGGGATTGTCTGGTCCAAACTCGATTATTTACAGACCGCCGTTATATAGCTGGAATATTGCTGAGTGCGGCGTTAAACAAAAAACATTACGAGGCCGTATCTTGGCCAAAAACGAATACGAATCAATCACCTGTGAATAGCGTTCATAAATATTTTACAGGCGTTTCATACATTTACAAAGAACACCTCATGGAGAACAGCTCGTCAGTGATAATCATGCGCTGTCACTGTGTTGGCCAAAATGAAGTGGCCCAACATTCTGTTCAGGGCGGATACGAGTCCTGTACAGATATTCTTTCATTACAAATATCTAAAAACACCAACTCCCAATGGGGATTCTAGAATAGGTGACTTCGCAAATAGATTGGTCAGGTTAGGTGACACGGTGATTCCGTTTCGTCGTACCCAATCGCTACTTTTTGAAACAGTTGACTCTTCAATGTTAGAAAAAAAAACGGGAAAAAAATTCCGGTCGCTAAATATAAATCCTTTTAAAAGACCCGTGTCTAGTTGTGTTTGTTGGTTGGACAAAAATAAAAATCCTACACCCCTCCTCACATTTCAGAAACATATCCCAACAATTTGTTTATATGAAGCCGAAGTTACTTCTCGAGTTAGTTACAGGTGTTCAAATAAACAATTATGTGCACTAAAGGCATTTTATGTTAGGAGCAAAGTGTTTGTAACAAATGGGCTACCTTATCTATATCAGAATAGTAGGGCTCGATACTGCTTGGCAGACGAACGCTCTTTTCGCCGTTGAGAAATATTTCGCTAATCTATTTATAGTAAACCAGGCACCTAGTCCCTGTTGCGTTGACCAGTGCCTTCATCAGTAAACAGAGCCATGATGACACATACAACACACCCTCGCTCTGTACCGACATCACATTGCTTGTACGCACACACCGTCTAACACTCCAGCTGTGGCAGACATCGTCTTCATCTGCCTAGCTAGTGCAGCAAACAGCTGCTGTAAAATACCATCACTCGTTGTTTGGGACGTGTCAGTTTGAAATGAATCAATTTCTTGAACCGCGTAATTGGCATTTAAGAAGGGGGTGCATTTTTAAAAAATAAAAGGTAACGTAGTCATTTCTCTGTTTGGGTGGAGCTTTGGGTTACTGCATAATGAAGAAGATGAGTACTTTGGGGGACATTATTCAGATTACTGTTATGAGGTTAAATGCTTCCAAATACTTCATTAAAATAAGTAATCGTCAAGTCGAATACAGATAACCCCTGTTAATTCAGACGGTACCGGTTCCCGTGAAATCGTCCGAATTAACAAGTAGCCAGGTTACTGAATTACAGTTATATCTCCCTCCAACAGTACTCGCCCGCATTGGGGAGTTTCTAGAGTGGTGCCTCATTGTTGAGAACCATACGATGTGACGTCATCAATTGTTCATGACGTAAATAAATGACAACATCACGTCATGTAAAGAATAGACTTGACTTCAGCGAAGTTTCTCACTGAAGTTGACATGTGTGCCATTTTCGTCTCTGTTCTTGGGAGGAGTTGCTGTGGGGTGGGTGGGGGTTAGTCTAGTGGTTATAGCATTCGCTCGGTCAAGACCCTGGTACAATGTGTGAAACCTATTTCTAGTGCCCCCACCGTGAAATTGCTGGAATCAGCTGGAATATTGCTCGAAGCGCCGTAAAACCATACTCACTCACCCTTATGGTCTTGAATGACAGTGACTAGCATATAGTCTCGGGAGCTTACACCATTCAGTCGGGACAGACTATTCCTGACTGCCCGCAGCTGGTTATTCGTTTAATAATGTCAATATAACAGCCACCACAGATATCAAATCATCTGTCTCAGACCACCAGCTGCAGCAGACCTTCTCAGTTTAACAAAGTCCTAATCCTCTCTACCAAACATTAGGACTACACAAAAAGAACACTCACAGAAGTCATATAATTTCCGCCGTTACAAACCTTTGATCAACAGAGAACAAGGGTATTTTCATTCCGTCTGCCTAGAGACACCTAATCAATCAATAGATTGTTATTAATTAGCACCCAATCAGCTCGTTACAACTGTTTAATCCTTACTGTACATCTGGCTCCGTTACCTCTGAGCTATTCATTATTCTTACCCAACATCTGGTTTCATTCAATTTTCTATGTGCTTCTTGTTATTTATAACCTGTTTAATCTGCTGCTTATCGCAACATATCACGTATATATACCTCTCATTACTTGATTGTAGTCACTCCAGCTTGATAACGGTGTAAGAATCTACATGGAATGCAATGCACCAGTTGTTATCCATAGAGTAGTATGTTTTCTCATGTATTCCCCAGCATTTACAATGGCAATCTAACAGACAATGGTGCATTGTTTACTAGAAGCTTTATCATAATATATACGTCACTCTTTCTGTCATGAGCACGCCCAGTGAACCTGACCTCAATATGCACGAGATCGGCTCTAGTGGAAGCTCTTGTAATCTATCCTAACGATTATCACTCATAATGTGTAATTTTAATAATGCGAGCATGGGGCACTCGCATCTTTCGCATTTCGTTATTTGCAGTGACTGAACGCCAAGTTTCTCAGGTTATAAACAATGAAATCGAGTCAGCTATATCGAAAAAATCTTTTTTCAGAGGTTCTATTTCAGTTTAACCAAAACGAAAGTTTGGAATTTTCAAAAGTTATAAATAATACATAAATCGAGACACAGTTTGAACAACCCGAGGCTAGGTGGGATAAGGCATGCACTGTTCGTGTTTCATTGTCCCAAGGAATTTTAATCCGAAATTTTACTTATTAATAAGCGAAATTCAGAAAGAAAGCGGACAATATGACACAAGGACCTAACCTAACGCGTTATACTGAAATCCTGATGATGTTATAAGGGTGCCATATTTCAGCTTAACAACTGTGACAGCTGTCTGCATAATTACTGACACCTACTTGTTGTACCCTCGAACAAGACTAAACAGCTTGTTTATGATTGAACATGTTTTGAAAGAATGTAACATTGCTTTTAATACTATCAGCTCTGGATTGCTTCATGTTAAGCAAATGCAGGCTACGAAAGCTGGACGCAGTTACAGTCAGTTATTTATGATGGTGATTTGATGTACGTTTCTATTTAACATGCATATAATGCCAGTGGAGTTAGGTATGCTCAGCTGCACAAACACGACCTGTTTACAACCTGTCAGTCTTGAGTCTACCCTCTTCCCCCCCCCGCCCCCCCTCCTACACATATCACTGCCTGTGAACTGCGCGTAATATATTCTCGAAGCTGTGGATTATAAATAGCCGAAATCCATCTGGCTAGTTGCTTCTTCACGATGGCGAGGATGAGACGGGGTTCCAACTTTGTGCTCGCTTGTCTATGTTGTGTTGTCCTTCGTGGTGCTTTTGCAACTGTGGATCTAGAAGCTTTGAAGTCTGATATAGCAGCTACTTGGAGGTGCCGTAAAGACACCAACCCTGGACTTGCAGTGTCTGTTGTCAAAGACGGAAAAGTTGTGTTTGCGGAGGGTTTCGGGCATGCAGACATAAAGAACAACGTCCCCGTGACGAACGAGACACAGTTCGGAATAGCCTCACTGTCAAAGGCCTTTGCTGCCACACTCTTGCTGAAGCTCATAAGTCGACGCAGTGAGTAAGTACAAGCTGTATATGCCATTTTGAGTGGTAGAGGTTTGAACTTTCCCTCGTAAAGTTTTTGAGTTTGCATCAGTGCATGTTGTCGACGTTAAGTTCTTTGTTATCCAACCCGATGTTATTCATTTTCTTTAATGCCTTTGTAGAGAAGGTCCTTAGGATTTCACAGTTGAACAGACATGCGAACATACGCGCATTCAAAAAAAACCACACGCACACACACACACACACACACACACACACACACACACACACACACACACACACACACACACACACACACACACACACACACACACACACACACACACGAACACAAATGTACAGAACTCAATCCTATTAGTTTTTTGTATCCTGTCTTGATATTTGCTGGCACACCAACTCTTTCCCCTTGTGATGTAGGGACAGAATAGATCCCCAACATCAGCGTTCGAAATACCTGCCTGCCCGACCGTCCGAGACGGGTTGATTTAAACTCGGGCTGTCAGATTATCAAATCCCCCTGCTCGACGGTCGGGTTATATTTCAAGCTGAAAATATTTTAAATATTTCCCGATGATAAGCATTAATTCACATGTAAAGATGAATGATAAAATGTAACCAAAAAGAAACCCCGTTATCTTTTAGACAACCTAACATTTAGCGATGCGCTTATGCTACAAACAATCAGTTTTCATATTTTTAATTAAATTATCCTGAGAAACATATGATTATAGTGGGCAGGCAGGTTTTGGTCAGGGCTGGCAAGTATTTCAGCTAGCCAGTCCTGTGGTCTGGTTGAATTTTTTGGGAGTTTCATACCCTGGCAACATTCATGTTTGGGGGTAAGAGCCGAATAAAATGACGAGCATGTGGTTGCAATACGTGGCCTGGCCGCCCTCAGCAAGCACTGGTATTGCTGGAATAATGTTTATAAGGTATTATACGGTATAAGCGGCGTAATACCGTACTTACTCAATCAATAACCCCAGTTTGACAGTGTCCAGTCTTTGTTCACACATCGTGTCACATCACATATCTTTGTATAATATCAATATGCCATAGCTATGACTTTGAAACGAAATAAACGTTTGTTGTTGTTGGAATATTGCTGACTGCGTCTTAAAGAAACAAATGTATACTCTTCCAAAAAAGAAACGCAAAATGGATATTTATGGCCACAAAAGCCAAATCAGCGGACCATGTGTTATAGTGTCAGTGACAAATTTCTCGTATCAGAATGATCACAAGAAGGACATGCAAACCATTAGCCGAGAAACACGTACGATTAGAAAAAAAACGCACCCAGTGCATCAACAAAAGGGCCATAAAGCTGCACGTACTGCACATGCAGCGGCACTGTGAACGGTATTAAAGTGCAGGGTTTTTGATTGCCTGGGATCTGCGTCAATCGAACAGTGACAGTTCAGCAACATGCCAAGATTAACAGAAATGCAAAGAAACGAGGTCATAGGCCACTTGCAGGCAGGGGAATCCCGATCAGCTGTAGACAGGGTTTTCAATGTAGTGCTCCACACCATCACAAGGCTATGGGGTCGGTTTCAACAGCATGGGTCAACACGTGATCGGCCAAGATCGGGACGACCAAGAGTAACTACCCCCGCCCAAGATCGCTACATCCGACAGCGCCACCTTCGTGAAAGGATGACCGCAGCCATCTCAACCGCAGCCCAAATGCCCGGACTGCGCAGAATCTCCGACCAGACCGCACGAAAACGTTTAAGAGCAGCAGGTCTACGAGCAAGACGTCCTGTTCGATGCGTCATATTGAGTCGACAACATCGTCAACAACGACTCCATTGGTGTCGTGAACACAGGGTATGGCCTCAAATGCGATGGAGAGATGTCTGGCTCAGCGACGAATCAAGATTTCTCCTCCGTTGAGGGGATGGAAGAGCACGGGTCTACAGACGTCGGGGAGAACGTTACGCCGGAAACTGCGTACAAGAAGTGGACAGGTTTTATGGGGGTAGCGTTATGGTGTTGGTGTCTATCTCTCATCATGGCAGGACAGGTTTGGTCCATATCCAGTGCAATCTTACGGCCCAACGATACATCAACGAAATTCCTCTACCACACGTCCTCCCTATTGCAGCCAACGGCAACGGTGTATACCAGCAGGACAACGCTCGACCGCATACAGCACGGGTCGCAAAAGCCTGTCTCTGTGATTCGCATACTCGTCTCTTCCATGGGCAGAAGATTCCAACTGACCTTCACCTTGGACTTTTCCTATGTACAGATAACAGAGATGACTACAATCACCAAGTGTTCCCCCCCCCACAACATTTTTGCTCCATACTTTGTACGGTTCCTCGTATAAATGTATTTGCCTACCTCACATAAATCTGGCTTTGCGTTTCTTTTTTAGAAGAGTATATAACAAAATTGACTGTACCATCCCTCAACTAATTATGTGCTTTCTGTTTCAGTATCACGCTGTCAACGAAGGTTGTAGATATTCTTGGGGATGAGTTTGCTTTCCCAGATGAGTTTAGGACCAAATACACGACCCTTGAGGACATCATGTCCCACCGGACAGGCCTGAGTCCGTTTAACAACATACGGTTTGACACCAACCTCACCCGAGCCAATCTACTCGGGTAAATACACGACCTTCAAATACCAGTCAGATCTTTACGGTCTCAAATTCTACACTTGTCCTTCACAGTCTCTAACACTCTTTCGTCTGTGCTTAACTGTAGACAGACATTTATTATCTCCACACTCGCCACAACGGATATTCCTATATATGAAATAGTGCATATGTTCCTCCACAAATTGAGGGCAGATACATTTTTACAGACCTTTCGTGTGAGCCATGGCCATTTTGTTATTCAAGAATCTACTGGACTTGCCTTTTGAACATGACAACCAGACGATATCCGCAATAATTACCTATAAAATTCTGTCACTTTCTTTCGATCTTAGGGGGGCACGGGTGGCCCAGTCGTCTAAGGCGCCGCGATTCGCTGTGCAGAATTGCGTCCCTTGGGCACGCCAGAAACCTATGATTGTGGGTTCGAATCCCGGTTCGCCCCAATTATGTTTCTAGGTTTGTCAGCACCATACCCGTGCTCGTGGGTTTCAGCGAAGTGGTAAACGTCTTAGACCTGCATCACTCCGGGCTTTCCTCCCACATTAAGCTGACACGCCGTGATATAACTGGAATAATGTTAAAAGCGGCGTTAAACCCGACTCACTCACTCACTCACTTTCGATCTTAATAAAGGGACGGTCGGGTAGCCTAGTTGTAAAAGCGTTTGGTTTCGATTCCCGACATGGGTACAATGTGTGAAGCCCATTTCTGGTGTCGCCCGCCATGATATTGCTGAAATGTTGCTAAAAGCGGCGTAAAACCATACTCACTCACTCGATCTGAATAAATGGCCTCAAATATGCTACTAGCTAATGCGAAAGTTATAAACAGTACTAAATATTTAAATAACATCACGCGTAGGGCGACCTGTATATAGATAGCATTAGCTATGCAGCATATCTTGTCCGCAATATGTCGTTAATGCTTTGTCAGATGTAACACACATACATGTACCTTTTAATTACAGGTCTGCTTCACACTACATGTCTCGGCAGGTTTAAATACAGTATATCTGACCTTGCCATGGTTTACAAGTCTACAAAAATGGATTAAGATTCTGAATTCTGCGTGCTGAAGGAGAACATTCCTTAAACATGTCCATATTTGATACCATCAATAAGACGACCAATTGGTCGAAACATTGTCTCCACACACAATGTCATCGATGACATAGTCTATTTACTTATTATGCATTGCAGCTCGTGACATATCCTATTTCACTCGGTTGGCAACATGATGTTATCACAGTTTGTCCCTCCAATTACCAAACTGTGACTATATGTTACCATTTGACCTTCTACCCTGTGTCCAATTAATTATCACAAATTGTCCCTCCAATTACCAAACTGTGTACTATATGTTACCATTTGACCTACTACCCTGTGTCCAATTAATTATCACAAATTGTCCCTCCAATTACCAAACTGTGTACTATATGTTACCATTTGACCTACTACCCTGTGTCCAATTAATTATCACAAATTGTCCCTCCAATTACCAAACTGTGTACTATATGTTACCATTTGACCTACTAGCCTGTGTCCAATTAATTATCACAAATTGTCCCTCCAATTACCAAACTGTGTACTATATGTTACCATTTGACCTATATATTACCATTTGGCCTATCTATTACTGTTTGTCCTATACGTTACAGGAGTGTGTCCTTTGTATTATCATTTATCTTATATATTGCGGTTTGTCCTATCTGCTACCAGTCGAATCAAATACCTGGGCAGTACAGGAGAATGGCGGGGGAGCTACATCTACAACAACTTGATGTATGGAGTGGTGACGCGGATAGCGGAGATCTTGGGAGGAGACACGTGGGAGAACCTGGTGCAGAAAGAGCTGTATGATCCACTGCAGATGACGTCATCGTCGTTTGCTACCACGCTGGACTTCTCACAAAATCAGGTTGCAAAGCCCTACTTCATTAAAAACGGGGCACCAACACCTCTCAATGTTGACTTTTCACGGTAAGAAATAACTGTTGATTTTTTAATAGAAAAACACATATGGAGCAAAATAATAATTAATAAATCAAGATATCTGTTATACTCATTATCGGCCGACCTGTTATGTACAGTGGAACAGAATAATGACAGAAAAGAATGTTTGGATACTGCGGCATGGTATCTCAGTTGGCTAGCACTATCAATCGGCATCAGTCCGGATTCGTACAATGACTAAGATTATCCATTCATAGGAATTGTGGGTCTCTTCAAACAGTAAAACACTTCCAAAGCAAACATACAAGGGAACTCTGTACGTCTTGATACACCTAAACGTGTTGCATGAAACCATTATATTCACTTGGTCGGGACCCAATAACCTCTTGACCTGCATACCTGTGCATGTATTTAAGGGGAAGACGCATGGTTTTAACAAATACCCCAGATGAGAGATACTCTCTTGCAGGCGATGGGCCATGTTGTGTGGGTCGGGCTGTGTTGTCACTACTGCTGTGGATGCAGCGAACTGGATGAGGTTTCACCTGAGTAAAGGTCTGGATCCTTCTGGGAGGAGGGTTATGGAGGAAACGGACATCGATGAGTTGTATGCGGCCAGGACCGCAATGAAGTCTTACACCCTCAAATACTTCAATAAGCCTGAAACTCCTTTCACATCTGTCTTCGGCATGTATGCTTTTGGCTTCAGGGTGGGCTATTACCGAGGTAAGACTCAATCTTAATTTTGCCTGATCCACTTACGATCTCCGTATTGTTTTCCGTGTTTCCAATCTCTCGCCAGCCCAGAATTCTCATTCACAAGCGAAATAATAACACGTTTTCTGATCCCCCATAATTTTTAGTGACAAACAATTTGTAATATATTTTATTTAAATCGCCCACCAGCTCTCTTTAGGTTGGAGATGAGAAACAGATAAAAACATACGGATAACCATAACGACAGACCATTTAATACTCTAGGGGACGACCCGGGATTGTTGTTTGGGACAGAATATGTCTGCCTCCAGACATACATATTGTTCTGAAAGCGCCAAACAAGTTATTATATTCGCACAAATATATTTTACAATTCAACTGTTGCCCTACTGTTTTCCGTGAGAGGCACACTGTTTCTCTGTCGACCTTGCAAAAGATGTTCGTAAAATCTTGCACTGCCGGAAATGCAGAAAGTGAATGTTTAACAGATAATAGCATATAGTCGATATTCGTTCGGGTACGGAGTTATTTATGGAACTTACTGAAACTGATGGTAAAATTACTAACCTAAAACAGGTTACAAGATGATCGCCCACAGTGGATCAACGTGGGGCTACAGGGCGTTGCTGACTTTGCTGCCCACCGAGAAACTCGGCATCTTCATCGCCATGACGGGCGATGACCCCCACTACAAGTACAGGTTCCCTCTGCAGAACTACATTGCTGACCACATCCTCGGTAAGGTCCTTGTTACCGTTCGCCCTTTGGTAACATTTTCACTAAATATACCAACGCCGTGGGGGTTCCAGAGAAGCGACGCCATTATCACAAAGAGTTAGCTGTGTCCGATGCATAGAGTTTATACTGATTTGTGTTATTTATGAGTGGAATGGCCGCCAAGTCGGACCAAAACCCTTCTGATGACTATTTTGAGTGCGTGGCGACAAAAATACTTCTCCTGAACTTCTTTGCATTGCTATCTCATAAGGAACATTACATGTGCCACTGGTCACACGCTGCATGTGGGTAGATATACAATTTCTCATTATTATTCAGTATTTGTTATCATATATTTAAGTTTGAAATTATCTTGACACACATCTTCGTTAAAGAAAGGGATATGAAAAAAGCCCTTTTATACCCACTAGAACTATCATATTTCCCACTTGCATGGTAAAACTGTTATGAAACTAATGGATGACTATCGTCATATGACTTTGTATGACTGGCAAATTCTCAAATAGCATGAACTAAATCCATTCTGTGTAGCTGAAATGAGTAACAACTGTTTCATCACACCCTTGAGCAAGTCCGTGTTTGGTGTGGTTTTACCCACATCTAAGAAAATCAGCCTTGGTCAAAGTCCACTCGTCATTACTGCGTGAAATCGGTTTGGAAGCTTTACTGAGGCCTTTTTACACACACTTTAGCCTTACCTCTGCTTTTTGGTTTAACACCATACCATGCAACTGGTGAAAAGAACAAATCAAGACAATTTCTAAAAGTGATTTTCAGTTCTTACATCTCTTTATCCTATGCATGGGCGGATACAGCTTTTTTTGAAAGGGGGGGGGGGGGGGGGGGTGCACCATTAAGATCTATTTATTGTCTTTGCTGGTAATTTAAATAAAAAGGGGGGGGGGGGGCGCACCTTCTGTATCCGCCCATGCTATGTGTAGTCTGTAGTCCAAGGAGATTGATTGTAACATGTTTGGTCTCTGTAGGTGAAAAGCCGTGGCTGAATGTATCCACCATATGCTCGTTCCCAGCACCTTGGTACAACGAAACGAGTTCTTCCACCAGCTACAAAATGGACAAGAGTTTGTCACATGATCACAAAAAATACGAGGGAATATATTACCACAAAGGCTTCGGTAACCTCGAAGTATACTACAATGATACCCAGCAACAACTGATAGCTAAGTACGGATTTGCCACATGGAAGCTGTACGAGCAGGATGGAAATAACTTCTACGGAAAAGGATTTGGAATCATGGAACCGAGGACTTGCAATTCTATGACATTCAAAATGGCTAAAAACTCACAATTTGATGAAGTAGAAGCCGGATGTTTTGAACCTAGCATACCCCCTGTGTTCTTGAGGGGCGGTACTGCTACTTCTGGGGCTGGAGTTGCGGGGCACTTGTGGTCTTTTCAGTCTTGTGTTGTCCCTATAAGCATATTTCTGATATTGATGTGTAGAGAATAAGCCATGCTCATAAACATGCTGTCCTGTGTTCTCTTATACGTGATAGGCAATTGGACGTCGCAAGAACGCAAGCTTCACGTTTCGGAAAATAAAAAGATTTTTTTGGACTTTACAACACTCAGAGGTCCGTCAGTAATGACATGGCTTTAAACGAAAAATCGGATTAACGATATATATTTTACTCATTTATATGTTAATCAATATATACCCACAATACTGCCCAACTGACTTGTTCGATAGAGATATCTTAGAAGTTGACGGATGACAAAGTAGAAACAATTTATGGATAATAACTTCATAATTAAACTGTAACAGCGACGTTTCGGTATATTTCAATATTTACCGTCTTGCTTGACAACGGCATAAGGATATTTAGCGAAACGTCGTTATATACAGAATTATAAAGAAATTGTTATTCATAAATTGTGTCAAATGACGCTTCAGTTTTACTTACTCACTCACACACTAGACACACAACTTGCAATGTCGTTCAGTCCATGCCAGTAGTAGACTGCAGCTTCGGTTATAGTCACCAGAAAGCGGATTGAAAATGAATCGTTTATTGCCCATACTCAGGATTTGTTTCAAACAGAAAAATAATGCATCAGTTTTTTTAAATGACATGCTCATGAAATGGAAGTCATTTGTAACAATGTCATTGATGACAACTTACTGAAAAATGTTGATACAATTTGAGCATCATGAAAATATTTGATATTTGAAAGCTCACGAGTATTTGCAAGGGTTTGAAATATATTTTAGACACTGTTTGATTTCTATATATGACACGTTTGAAATAAAACTGTATTGATTCATGACGACGCCTTTGTTTATTGTTGAAGTTTGTAAGTGTTTCTTTTATTAGATCCAGATTTCAGATTCTCGTGAAACCACGCATGGTGGTACAAGAGCCGATTTTACAGATAGTACATATACAATACATTACATTATCTCTTTATTAGATTCCTAAGGGTGCCATTGTACAGTTGCACTATATTTAGACAGTCTTGAAGTTTCTCGGACACAGTAGTAGTCTTTTACATTTATACAAGGGACAGATCACAGAAAGAAAATCAAACGAATGCATGCAGATCTGTGTTGACATAAGGCTTGGCATTTGAAAAGGTTGTGAAACTTGTTGCTGTAGCTGGTTCTGTGTCAAACACACGATGAATTCACCTGCGCTCACTAATTACGACTGCAAGCACAAAAAAACGTCGTTTACACCTATATGGGCACAGGACGAAATCTTAACAGAAAAAATCTTTACAATAAGTAAGTAATTGTGACATTTAGTAAAAATAACATCGATTGTTCAACGGAGATAGCGCGTTCCATATCATGTTTGTGACACCAGGTTACAGCAACCTTTACTTTCAGACACATGAGGGGTGAGGTGAAATGGGTTTAACGTCGCGTCCTTGATTATTGCACTTATATAGCGACGTGCATGTACGTGTGTGTGTTTGTGTGGCTGCTTGTACTAGTCCGAACTGATGCCGATTTATAGTGCTAGCTCACTGAGAAACCATGCCGCAGTTTAACATGAATACCCCACTCAGACACAGTATACTGACTCAGAGCCGACCAGTCTTTGTTTGAGCCCCTTAATGGCGAGCGCCAGAAAGGGTAACAACAAGTACCATCATTTAACGGTACAAAGAAACAGTCAAATGTCCTTTCATACTTGCTCGTATATTGTTAATCCGATAGGAGGCCAAAATATATGACATGCATATGAGGTGAGGTGAAATGGGTTTTACAGTCGCTTTGAAGATCATTGCATTCTGATAGCGACGCGCACGTCCCTTTTTATGTGGCCGTTTGTACTCGTCCGACCTGTTTGTCACAGTTTCAAATGGATATCCACCCAGAAACACCACACTGGCGGTTGTGTTGTATTACATATAACTTCATAGTTTGTCTAAATTAATATGGAAAGGGTTTTGTCGCTTTTATGTGACTATTTAGCATTTACGTCATTGCATTTTCGGCTGGTGTGTTAATGTTGGTGTCATTTGTCTTCAGATTGAGATCACAGTACAAAGCGCTTGCATCCAGGTGACGAAAGCAGCGGTACTCACGACCTGCATATGTGAGCGTATATATGTTCCCCATGAACTTTTGTTCTGTTGGAAACCCCTGGTATATCGATTCCTACAGAACAAATGTTCAGAGGAACATATTTACGCCCACACATACACTGGAAGGTTTTACAGGTGATCGGGTAGGAGTAGGGTACCTACAATACCACTATAAATAAATCATTTACAGTCGATCCTCGTTGTGCCGAACTCATTGGGACTTCGAGTTATCTGACTTTGGAGACATCAGGGGATGGCATGCTTAATATCGATACTTTGGATTCCCAAATGAGTTCGAGACAACCGTGAATTCGACACATCCAAGTTCGACACAAAGAGGTTCGACTGTATATGTTTTCAACAGAACTATAGAAAGGATACATTTCGTCATGAATTAATCATCTTTTTTTTAATGTAAACCCTGAACTCGACCACCCATGTCCTTCCTAAACTATATCCAGATCACATAATAGATTATTCATTGAAAATACGGTGACTAAATTTATTTAGCTAGATTGAAATTAAATGTTGAAATACAGGTGATTTTCATCCCAAGTTCTTAAGGACAAAATTACAGTTTCAGAATAATTTATCCTATTCTTCATGAAGGTTAACCATGAAAATAGATTGTTGTCAATGAAAACATTAGTTATTCAAGTAGTTGACATAGTCATAGTCTAATCGGGAGCTTAACCCTACTGTCACATACCGTAAAGGATCTCACAAAATGAATCCCCCACCACCTTATGGTAACCTATGTTTAAGTTTCATTACCCTGTTTAGGGATAATGCGTTAGTATCTCTTTTGACTGAAAAAATGTGGCCCCCATCCGACATCTTACGTCAACACATGACTGGCTGTCTGAATGGAAGGGGTACCTTTAGGCTAGCCGAGCAAACAGATTTGTCGTGTTTGATTCGCATTCTAGAAGTTGTGAGTAAGTATAAAAAAGGTAAAGCTTTATGGATAACTTCTGGTTTATTGCGTACATCGATCTAGATTCTTATCCAGTTATCAAGCTGGAGTGTTTTTCTCAGATTTGACCTGGATAGGACAGTTTGTTTGTTTGTTGTTTAACGACACACTCAGCAATATTCCAGCTACATGACGGCGGTCTGTAAATAATCTAGTCTGGACCAGACAATTCTGTGATTGACAACGTGAGCATTGATCTAGGCAATTGGGATAGGTGAGTACCACAGGCAAGCCAAACCGTGTGTCAATATAGGCTGCTGCTTTGGGAGACATTTATGTATGTGTCTTCAGTAATATAATATATATGTATATATATATATATATACATATATATATATATATATAGAGAGAGAGAGAGAGAGAGAGAGAGAGAGAGAGAGAGTTCCTGTTGATATGTACTAGTACTTGCATCCTACTCATGTAGACGCTTGTGCCAAAGGGACATTTTCAAATTCTCGTGCTCGCGGTCTCGGAAGAGTTCATATAAAAAAAAACATGAGTATGCTAAGGTATGGAATTGATGGTACATATCAAGTGTGAAGTGCAGGCTTAGCTCTTCTGAAATCACGTTCCACTCATGACACACTGAATACAAAACAGACCTATTTTGGAGGGGTGAGGTGAGGTGAGGTGAAATGAGGTTTAACGTCGTGTCCAAGATTATTGACCTAAGACAGCGACGTTCATACGCGCGCGTGTGTGTGTCTGCTTGTACTTGTCCGAACTAATGCCAATTCTATAGTGCTAGCCCACTGACATACGGGGGGTGTTCATCAAAGATTTCCCCTAAACCACTTAGGGTTATCATATTTGGTTGAAATTTCACATGTTAATGATAAATGTATCTATGGGTTATGTCTGAATATGCAGCACCGAACTATTAATCTTACAACTTTTACAGGGGTTTATTCACGAGTAGGGTGTGACAATGGAGCCAGTAGAATACCGAGGAGTGATTAGGTTTTTATATTTGAAAGGGCGCACAACAAAAGAAACTTTCGATGAAATGAAAGCAACTTATGCGGAAGATGCCTAATCATATGACGTTGTTAAACACTGGCATCGCCAGTTCAAGTGTGGTCGGACATCAGTGGAAACAGCTGCCATTCCTTGTCGCCCCCATTCAGCCATTGATGAGGACGCTATCCATCAAGTGGAGACCGCCATTTTGGCAGACCGACGTATAACTGTTCGCCAGTTAGCACAAGATGTCAAGATCAGTGTAGGGTATGTGGAAAAAATCATCCATGACAATTTGAACATGCATAAGGTGTCTGCACGATGGATTCCCAGGCTGCTCACAACTTTCAAAAAGCAGGAACGAGTCAATTGCTCAAAGGATCTTTTGGACATGTGCCAAAAAAAACAGGCAAACTTTTTTTACAGACTTTTCACACAGGATGAAACATGGGTCCATCACTATGATCCTGAGACTAAAGTTCAGTCGATGCAATGGAAGCATGTGGAGTCACCACCCCCAAAGAAGGCCCGTGTCCAACCCTCTGCATGCAAGGTCATGCTCACGGTGTTTTGGGACCAGCACGGAGTAGTGATGATGGATTTCTTTGCAAAGGGTACCACAATTACAGGAGCTTATTAAGCTTCACTGCTGCGGAAATTGCGGAACGCTATCAAGCTTAAGAGGCGTGGCATGCTGACCAAGGGTGTCCGTCTCCTGCAAGACAATGCTCCAGTACACAACTCTCATGTTGCCCAGACAGAAGCGCGGTCCTGTGGCTATGAAATCCTTCCACATCCTCCATACTCTCCTGACCTTGCACCGTCTGACTTCCACCTCTTTCCAACCATGAAGTCATTTTTGAAGGGAAAACGTTTCACAGATGATGAAACACTGATTTCTGAAGTCAAGTCCTGGTTTGAGACGCAAAATGAGGGCTTTTACAAGCGAGGGAGAAGTGTGTAACTCTTGGTGGTTCCTATGTGGAGAAAGACTAATACCTATGCCAAGTTTCATTCCACTAGGTCCATCGGAAGTGGGTCAGGGGAAATCTTTAATGAACACCCCTGGTACCATGCCTTTTGATGCATCAATGTTTACTTCAGGAACATGACCCTTAAATTTAATCACTTCTGACGCTCAGTGACATCCCCAAATATCTTTAATGTAAACATACATGTATACGCTCCGTGACTGGAAATCCGATTTTTCCGATAGTCTCTTCGGCAAAAAAAAACTTGAAATCCTATATACTATTTGATATGTTGTTTATCTTGTTTTCTTTGGTAAACAGACAGGAGAATGTAGGGACATCGCGGTCTGGGTACAACTGGGTCAGTGTGAAAACGCACGCACTAGATTTTAATGGCTTTGGCTGTAACAGAGCAGATTCTCTGCATTTGAACACAGCAGACGTAATCCAAATTTAACATGTTTTGGGTTGCAACAAGACCCGTGAAGATCCGGGGTAGAATAGGTCTTCAGCAACCCATGCTTGCCGTGAAAGGCGGCTATGCTTGTAGTAAGAAGCGACTAACGGGATCGGGTGGTCAGGCTCGCTGATGCATGTCATCGATCCCAATTGCGTCGATCGATGTTCATGATGTCAGTTACTGGATTGTCTGGTCCAGACTCGATTATTTCCGTCATATAGCTGGAATATTGCTGAGTGCGGCGTAAAACAAACAACCAACCAACCAACCAACCTCAATAATAACCCTCTTTGAAAAATTTGGGGCTAAGGCACTTAGAGCAAGAAGTAGGTATCCCAAGGGCACCAGTTGTGCTCCCTTTCTTGCAGATCTGTTTCTTTATGCACATGAGTCGGAATTCCTGCTCGGATTGGAAAACAAGGTAAATTGGTCACGAAATGTTTAACTTAAGCTTCAGGTATAGCGATGATGTGATATCGTTCGATAACCAACAAATAGCCAATTCCCTTCCCCTGATCTTCCCATCTATTTCATGTTTAGATCTATCCATACAGTTCCGGCAAGATGACTTCAACTTTCCAATAGTCAACTTTCCCTTTATGTCAAGAAATATTCCGATAGCTCCAGCATTTGGTGTTTACATTTCACAACTTTTGACGTACAATCGAGCTTGCTCTTACAACCAAGATATCAAAGAACGCTATGCGACTCTTGCTCAGAAGTTGTTGAATCAAGGTTACAACATTCAAGACATTAGTGTAGCTTCAAACAGGCTTATGGTAGACATGTGGAGGACATTTCCAAATTGATGCATGTGACAAAATTTATGTCTGATGCAATTCAAATTTTGACTTCATGATATAGTCCGAATCGTATGATCTTTTGGCAGCTCTACGTGAAAAACTATATTAGATATAGAAACAAACTGAATAATCATATAAACAGTACTTCGGACCTCCTTATCAAGAAAGCAATTGCGTATATAAAAGATGTAGGTAAGGTGATTCGGTGATTGACGTATTGTCTCTAAAGATGGTACTGTAACTTAAACGACTCATTCCATAGGTCGCTGCAAGGGGAAGATTATTTTGTATTACATAGTTACGGTATATCACAGCGGGTGTTTGACGTATAAACTGAGGACTGTTGTTTCGGAAGGCTTTTTAGAAACCATGAAACGGGATCCTACATGAATGAAATGCATTTCATGGAGAAAGCCTCCTGGAATTTTCATGTTATTTACAGTATTTTTTAATGAAAAAATGCTATCGACTATGTCCAAATTATTTTGTTTCCCAGTTGCATAAGGATCGTTGTGTATGATCTGAGATTGAAGTAACTTAAAAAAAGATATGTAGAGCTATTTCCAACACATATTATGTGGAGGAGATCAGAGTTGGGAAGGAACACTCGATAAGTGACCTGCTAATGTACTTTGCTGGAACAGCTGGACATTTACCTGGGATAATTCTATTATGATCACCAAGGCTTCTTGTCCGCAATGTTTATTAATCTATTTACTGTGACAGGCTAATTCGATGTTTTCATCATTTCTAATGTTTGCGTGGTCTTGGCGAGGTGAAGATGACTGGAACACTCAGAAACGTCAATTGTTTGATGCTAGTATGGATGATTGTTTAGGCATCACAGGCTCTTATAAAGGTTGGCTTACGGAAAGGCCCTATGAACAATGTTGTAATGCGACGAAGAGTCTCGTTCTTCACATCCCTTTTTTAAATAAACTTGGGCACCACTGGTAATGTTCACAGTGATATGGTATGACCTTCAGACATGTACACAAGGACAGTCGCCAACATTAAATGTCTTACTGCAAAATAATCATAAAACGTATGAAACAGAATGAACTTGCGTACATTTCCACAACGGGTTAAAACCATTTGCTGGGCTGGTCCCCTTTCAAGTCTGTAGTGAGTGAGTACGGTTTTATTCCAGCAAAGTCACGGCGGGGCACACCAGAACATTGTACACATGTCGGGAATCGAACCCGAGTCTTTGGCGTGACGTGCGTACGCTTTAACCACTAGGCTACCCGGCCGCCCCTCATTCTGTAGGGATACACTCGGCCGAAACGACTGCACCTTCTATTCATACAGACCTAAAGTCTTTTTGTCTGTATTGAGAAAAGATCGGCTTTTGTTGGCAAAGGTTTATGCTGATTGCTTGTGCAGCTACCCCTTTAACAATGGGTCTTCTAGGAACGCACATTCACTTGATTAAAATAGTACATAATAAGCGGCCGGGAAAGTGCAGAGGGGTTTCAAACATCTGAGTCATTCAAACCCCTCGCCTCTTTGTATGAAAACACATTAATATCTCTCGTTCTGCCTCCGTTGAAAGCCAAACGACTAAATGCTTCACTGCCGAAAAAAACAAATGGTAGTTTCATTGAACTTTTTTACCTCTGACACCATGCATAACTTTGCCTTTTAATGAGTTACCCTGCATTTTGAACGTCCATATTGTACACGGGGACGCGGGTGGCCCTGTCGTCTGAGGCGCCGCCATTCGCCGTGCAGAGTTGCGTCCCAAATTCGCCCCGATTATGTTTCTAGGTTTGTCAGCACCATACCCGTGTTCGTGGGTTTCACCGAAGTGGCAAACGTCTGAGACCTGCATCACTTCGGGCTTTCCTCCCACATTAAGTTGACACGCCGCGATATAACTGGAAGACAGCGTAAAACCCAACTCACTCACTCACTCACAATATTGTACACTACTGGGACGGGTAACATGGACAAATATCAATATAAAATGATAATATGCATCAATGCCAATCCCCTTGAAAACATTAAATGTACTTTGTATTATCCTGTGTAAATCGGTCTCTGTTTGAGAACTGTGACAGGTTACTCGGACACACCTGAAGATATAAATGTTCACTGTAATGAATGTTTATATAATGCAGTAAATGCAAGCAATTATATTCTTGATTCTGTTATCCACCTGGTGGTTTCAATAAGGATAAAGGTCTTTTTTATTTCCAGCACAGCAATATACAATATTCATAAGTACAATAAGGAAATTCATATAAATCATCATTTGATATGGGATATAATCATATTGTGTGTAAGAAAAATACAGCATCTTTATTGGATATTAGGCAAGGTCCCATTTTCTATCAAGTGTATGTCCCGAGTGGAATTATTTTACAGCTGATCAACAATTTGCTCACACCAATGAAACAATGTCCAATATTCATCTCTGTAGAACCCAATTTCATTAAAATCTGATCTTAGTGCTCACTACCGCTACACTGAGATTTGAAGACATCCCAATTAAGACATCCCATATATTCACGTCTGAATGATTTTTCATCCGACCAATCAGAGCGTCGCTGACGAGATCGCGAAAGTGAAAGTTCGAATGTCTTTTCTAATCACAGGCCATGTAACCTCGAAATTAAAGGGGTGTACGACTCATTGCGTCAAAATGATCGTCTATCTCTTGCTTCAATGGGATAAACATTTGAAACTGAAGAGACTTTCCATAGACTGTGGGGAGTGCTGCCTTACAAACTCTGCCATCTTTTGGACATGCTCGAGCTCGAGAAAACTGTCTTTTGATTGGCAAAGGTCCACCTCCTGTTAGTCATTGGTCGGTCAATGTTCGTAAAAGGTTATTCGGATGTGACCTGTCATGGGTTGTTCTCAGATCTTCGTGTAGCAGTAGTGAGCTCTAAGGTCTGATTGTGTCGAACCCGTTTGGCGTTGTAACCTGAATAGCATCCATCCGTCATCAGGAAACAACATCACTGATAAGTCTTATTTTGGATGTCCTTCGCATCACAAAGACCAATTTGTTTCAGATTGTCAACTACTATCTTTGTGTGACCTATATGATTAATTCTTGGTACATGTATATGATAATGATCAAAGCGGATATGTTGGTACCTGCCTTGTTGGAGATGCCATCGCGTTCATGAAACACAGCTAACGGTCAACGGCTCTCGCGAAATTCATTGCCCGCGAACGTCTAATAGAGGAAATATGGTGCTTTTGATATGGGATGCTTTTGACATTCTATAACGTAACGCTGAATGCTTTGATGAGTTTACAAGACTTAACGACGACATACAAATGATACCGTTAATAAAATTGTTAGGGGTATGTTCAGTGTCAAACAGATAGTGAGTGAGTGAGTTGGGTTTAACGCCGCTTTTAACAGTATTCCAGTTATATCACGGTGTGTCAGCTTAATGTGGGAGGAAAGCCCGAAGTGATGCATGTCTCAGACGTTTACAACTTCGGTGAAACCCACGAGCACGGGTATGGTGCTGACAAACCTAGAAACATAATCGGGGCGAACCAGGATTCGAACCCACAATCATAGGTTTCTGGCGTGCCCAAGGGACGCAACTCTGCACAGCGAATCACCCGTGCCCCCGTCAGATAACTCCCTGATTGAAACACACGGTAATGAAAGTAGAATATAAAATTATAAAAAGTGTTTTTAAAAACTTTATTCATGACAACATGGTATTTGCAAACCTTTTCGTGATCAATATATAATTTTATTTCCGTTAACCACCAACATTAGGATTTGGCAGGATTCAAAAACTCACAAATGTACCAAAATCACTGAGGTCACAGCACATGACCTTGATCACAACAGCTTATCGAACTTCATGAAATTCATAGCAAAACACACACAATTAAGCTCAACATACACGGACGACTGTGACAGGGCAACAACTGTCGAATCCAAGAGCCCGGAGATGTTGTTTTTTACCAAAGAGAGGCCAGAGGGTTTGAACCTGTATTTTTGTAAAAATAACTCCTGACAAAATGCCCGCTCGTCTGCAGCCTAAAAACGACTGGTCAGTCACACTCCACGCAGTTGTCAATCACGTTTTTCCAGCAGGCTCATTCCCGTTAATGTTGAACCACATCATATATCGGGCTTGATATCCTGCTTGTGTAACTTGTCAGAGGTACGGTGAGCATGAATAACATTGGGAGCCATTGACAGTTGTGAGTAGAGTGGAGAGAGGTATTTATTTTCAAATTGTATTATTTACTGGCCGTAATTGCAAACAAATTAATAAGACTTACATATGTAAAATAAATAGTAAAATGTTAATTAATAAAGTTTCTAGAAGAAATAAATTCGTTACGCATTTTGTTAAACTATTTCTACAATCTGTCATTCCTACAATGGGACATGCCATATTCGATTACCAAGAAATGACTTGGTGAGTCCAAACAGTGCACAACAGACTATTAAGACTATATCTAATTCCAAAACACAGTAGGTTTATCTTCTAATTCTCACATGAGAAAGGTGACTAACTACAGGGCAATAAATAAAAGTGAATAACTTAATTCGGAGATATATATAGCAACTGCACATAACAAATTTATTTTTAATGTATACCTCTGAATCACTATGTAACATAACTCAACATTGAAAGCTCTGTATTTTTTGCCCGTTCTGCCATGGTAAAAAAAACTCATTGGTGACTGCAAAGATAATGAGTGGTTGGACATGGTTTTACGTCGCTTTAAGCAATATTCCAGCAATATCACGGCGGGGACACCAGACATGGGTTTTACACATTGTGCCCATGTGGGTGAAGATGATGAGTGATATAGCACGTTGTCTCGTGTTTTCAGTAGGATGTCGGTCACAGTATATGGTGGTTATAAATTCTATGCAGGCGGGAGCACAGTAAGTTTTTTAAGTAAACATAATTTGACACCCACTAGTCTCAGCCCCTTAGTACTTCAGTCAGCACTGAATCCATACAGAAACTGGATTCGTGCACACGTGACTGTCACATTGTACAATACAAAGACAGTCGTGGACCTGATATGACGGTTCAACTTGATTCAGTTTGCTGAACAAAGTGGATGCATAAATTCCGTTATGCAGATAAATAAACCGAGCGGACTCGAGTGATAGGCACCTCTTACAAAATAGAGCGAACCCTGCACGTTGTTTTTCTCAACCAATCACAGCTATTATGACGTAACGTAAGATTTACGACAAGATCGTTTCACCCTGCCAGTCTTGCAGGTGTAACAAGTTAACCCATTCTTTCTCTAATTTCATCACAGGACCAAAAAAACAGATTTTATACCATTAAAACGAATGCATATACAGTAGGAAATGTATCCTATGACAGGATTAGCGTATGTTTCCCGATATGAACTAACTTTGGGCATTTATTTCATATTAAGCCATACCTTTGCAACACATAATCATCGTGTAGTACCGAATGCACACGCACCATTGTCATGAATGCTATGACCGGATTTGCAGACATTTCCAACCATGAATACAAAACTTGATCATAGAGTAAATACTTGATCATAGAGCATTTCAAATGCATTTCATTATATTATAATAAGTGCTGAAAGTTCTGTCCTCTTTCTTACGTTGCTAGGATGTGAAATATGGACATTTCCATAGGAATATGCAAATAACATTAGTCAACGTTTAACCAACGCATTCTTAATATGGTACAAGTCAAAATAGAGAATTGCATCGGACTCAACTCTACTCGCTTCTTCTGTGGTAGTCACAAATCAATACATGTATACTGCCAAAAATAGATTTAATCTCCCTCTCACAACACACTCACGAAACAAAGATCTCTCGCAATGGCAAAAGTATTACTTTATGAAGGATCGACCGATTTATAAATAAATGGCATTGTGCTGTACAGACATAAACGACATGTTGTAACAACGCCCTTTATTATTGAAACAGCTGAAAAATGTATGTTTACCCTGGTTAAGATAATACACATGCTTGTATACAGTTGTGACGGAGAGGTTAGGGCAACATGACCCACATGAACATTATTGTTTACCTCCGCCAGATGAAACTAAGGTTGAACTCATTCGTGTGTGCAAAAAATGAAGTTTGCAATGTCCAGAATCACAGAAATTAACTGTATAAAAATTTCTATCTCCTTCAAATCTGGTATATCATATTATAGACAACGTTGTTACCAATTAGACATATTCTAGGGAGAGGAAGTAGCCCCGACTACTACAAACTTCAGATAGATATCATATTAGATTACTAATTATTAGCTTAGATGATGATAAGCCTCGACAGGTCATGAAACAATTTGAACTCAGTCTTGAATTACTACCGACTATCACCTGGGACCCAAGCTTCAATGGCTACAATGTGCAAATATTCATTTTTGGCGAATGAGATAAGCTTTACTGTCAGATGTAAACTTTTACAGATGATTAGTTCTCGAAATGCACGACGTTGCAGTGTCCCCGGCAGCTCAATATCTGCTATTTCAGTTTCCCAGTAACTTCAGGGGACATTTCACAGACATTGAAAAATAACCATCTTAATTTCAACGCAATATATATATTTTTTTGCCATATATAAAAATATGTATATGCATGCAATGGAGGATAACAGACAGACGTTGTCTGTGATGAGTGAAGCAACAATCAAAAAGAATGCCACACTACATGGGACAGGAACATATATGTTAATAGTCACCTGAATTCCCTTTGTTTCATAACCTGCGTAATGAATGCAAATTGAGCAGCCAAATGATCATTTCAAACGTTGGTCATATGGACCTCAGATGACACGTTCTTTTCCGAGCATGCATAAATTTGGGACATACTGTCCTTCTGTGTGGTGCATATCGGCTGATGACGTACCGACTATCGCTTGCTAATCACAATTCACGAGAATGTTATGGACTTGTCCTGAGCATTGACCGTAGATTGCCTTTTTTACTAAAAGCCTAGGCAAGTCTGGATCAAACTAAACCAAGCCTAGTTTCTTTAGGAAAAATATGCAATTATTTTAAAGAACGGTTTTCATGGTGTTAGTCTTGTGATAGACAAGTGTGACGTGTAACAATCTTATTGTACATAGCAATGGCTTAACACACGTCCTAGCTCATGATTGGACAATTGACTTGTTTTCTGTCAATGTCAGGCATTAGAACGCGCTAGCCGCAATCTCAGATCATCAACGAAGTTGTTGTCAAGCTGTATGTGATATACGCTGATTTAGCTGCTGTATTCTTATCGATAACAATGTAACAAACAACCAAATTCACGGGGGTGAAACGTTCTGACAGAAACATGCATACGTTAGCAGGGGCTGTCTGGTAGCCTAGTGGTTGAAGCGTTTGCTCGTCACGCCGTAGACACGGATTCGATTCCCGACATGGGTACAATGTGTGATACATTTCTGGTGTCCCCCCGTCGTGATATTGCTGGAATATTGTTTAAAATGGCGTAAAACCACACTCACTCACTCACTGCATGGGTTAGCATATGGCAACGAAAACACAAATTGGGCCACATATAAGATCAATTCATCTCATCCAATGCTTTCCAATTATGTACAGTTTGTTCATGTTCTTGAACCCTTATGTGTGGTTGAGTTGGAACAGCTGGCCATACCTGAGTTGTCCCGCCTTGCCTTTTGACTTCCATTTGATTTTTATGGAACCTTTATTACATCCTATGTAGCTTGTCAAATTCCTGGCCAAACTGGAGTTCGTAGTATATTTTATAAATCTTCACTGCATAAACTTCCCCACTTTCAGTTCGTTTACATGTATGACTGCCTTGTATACCTCTTAACTTTTCCACTCTGCATGCTGACAGGTATATCTCCCCGTGTTCATGTTCTGTGTCCATTTCATCTTTAACAGATGTTACAAACTGATTATACATATCACACCAGACTTCTAGTCTTGATATCTGCAACTGCACAATCTTATCATTTTACTTTTACGGCGCTTCTGTGGGTTTCTGCGTTCGAAATGTTTCTATCTTCCAGTTACCAGCTTTCAGAAGAGTGATTGGTCAGGGAGATTCAATGATGGTACCAAATCAGACACGTTGATCACACTGCTTATTCTGTGTGCTGTTAAGTCACTCACATGATGACATACGGGGTTAGTACGTTGTCAATCATTGACTTTACGGGTGCGCAAAAGAGTCTTTTCTTGAGTCCAAAACCTAAGTATTCTTAAAAATCTTAGTACATTTTGCAATAGTATTTTAAAACAATTTCACTGTACTTCTGTAACTATTATACCCAATGTCTAGTCCGTCCATAATCTTGTATACATATACATTATTTATATGTATTATAACTCTCGTGTAAAAATAATAAAGTTCTGTTTGGTCTGGAAATAAAGTTGTGTTCTGTTCTTGTTATTAAAATTTGAGTGACCTGAGCGAAGTGATATTACCACACTTCTGGCAACTAAGGTTATCTCGATTCAACTTGACAACAGTGTTAGTAAAGGATAACTCAGGGAGGAATCCGAAACAAAATGCAAAGAATGCTATATTGGATATATGTAAGTGTTGGTGAGGAGAAACACAACAGTCACGTGTAGTGCTATAACACACAATGATATATTAACATGTTTTGTTTGTTTGCTTGATGTTTAACGCTGCACTCAGCAATATTCCAGCTATGTGACGGTGCGTGAAAATAATTGAGTCTGGACCAGACAATCCAGTGATTGACGTAATGAGCACCGATGGGGATACGATGGCATGCATCAACGAAGTCAGTGAGCCTGACTACGCAATCCTGTTGGTCGCCTCTTATGGCAAGCATGGGTTGCTGAAGACAAATTCTTCTATTAGCAAGTGTTTCTATTTACTGCACTGATCGATTCTAAAGTCTTAACATCAAAAATCGAAAGTTACATTTCCGTGACGAATGTCAGAATACATATCTTCTCTAGCTAATTACATTCATTAAAATGTTAACATTCGTGATTGAATCAATAAATGAAATAAATGTTTTTACGAAGGCATCACTTGGAGGCTGCAAAGCAAAACAGGGGTTCAATAGGTACGGGCAACTAAGGTTCACCCAAGCTGTGAGTGAGTGAGTGAGTGAGTGAGTGAGTTGGGTTTAACGCCGCTTGTGACACAGTCGTCTAAGGCGCCCCGAATTCGCTGTACAGAGTTGCGTCCCTTGGGCTAACAGAAACCTATGATTGTGGGTTCGAATCCCGGTTCGCCCCGATTATGTTTCTAGGTTTGTCAGCACCATACCCGTGCTCATGGGTTTCAACGAAGTGGTAAACGTCTGAGACCAGCATCACTTCGGCCTTTCCTCCCACATTAAGCCGACAAGATGTGATATAACTGGAAAACTATTAAAAGCGGCGTTAAACCCAACTCACTCACTCGTTGCTTTCAACAAAAACATACCAAATCACTATACGATCTATGTATAGAATATTATACTGAATACAACACAAATATCCTCATTCATGAAGGTATTAATTCATGATCTTGATGTAACGTTATATTTCATTGTTAATTCCACAAGCTGCCATGTCGGATTAGGTGAGCACTTCGTGAGTTGGAATCCTATTGCGACACACGTAAATTTGGTTGGTTGGTTTGTTGTTTTACACCGCACTCAGCAATATTCCAGCTATATGACGGCGGTCGGTAAATAATCGAGTCTGGACCAGACAATCCAGTGATTGATATCATGAGCATCGATCCACGCAATTGGGATCGATGACATGCATCAAACACGTCAGCGAGCCGGACCACCCGATCCCGTTACTCGCCTCTTACGACAAGCATAGTCTCGACACACCTAAATGAAAAGAAAAAAAAACATTAGTTCCGTCTTTGCCACTGGAGTTAAAGCGACTATACATGTAACGGGTGCGTCTGGTGTAGATATTAATGATTACCAGTGTGGCTTTGAGAGCAAAACAAATTTATGTTTTAACGAACGGTCCACGACCATGATATGCTCACTCCAAGTCGCTTACTACTATCCAGATTACGCAATACCAATCCACTTCTCGCGAACAGTTGTGCAAGTTTTGTGACTACATCGCAATAAGTAGATCATAAGATATTGATGAAGGTTTCCAAAGGATATATAACACGTTATGGATTTATTGAATGATGCCGTTCTTGCTATAATGAGGTTACTACATACAAACTGTTGTGTCATGGTGCATGAGGGAAATACCTTAAGAATAAAGATGCATGTTGTATTATTTACAGAGAAGTAGGGTGATTGGATGAGAGAGATAAACTGGCGAGAGCAAGAGAAACAGAAACTGAAATATGTTGCATGGAAGATCGGTGAACAAAAATCCATTTTGCCATGGTAACATGTATAGGTTAATTTCATATTAATCGGCTCGGCCTTCTCAATACAAAATATCAGCGACATACATATTCACACTCAGTCTTCACATACTGTACTAGATATTGTATGGAAAGTTCCCATTCTAACACCTACCCGTAGGCTAGCTGATCCCGTAATGTGTGAACTGACCTACATATTATTTATTGTTATGTTTGCTCGGTTGGGGGTGTATTTGTTTAATAAACGGGCTATATAATACATTGTTATCATTCTTGTTCGTCAATTCGTATGCTCAAATACACCAAAACAACATATACCAAATGGGTTTCAATGGCAACGCGGAGTTTAATATTCTTCCCCAGTTATATTTCCAGGTTTGTCAGCACCATACCCGTGCTCATGGGTTTGACCAAATGTTAAACGTCTGATACCTGCATCATTTTTGGCTTTTCTCCCAGACACGCCGTGATGTAACTGGAATACTGTTCAAAGAGACGTTAAAACCAACTTAATCATTCACTCAATGCCTGTCATGTATACTTAAATCGTCGTTGACAAATATCTATAAATATCTTGGTACACTGATCGCCTAAATCGTTTAGATTTATCCAAGATCAAACAAGTCATGTTCATCATTTTACCAATTTTATGCATGCTATAAATACCTCACGATGCCAACGTGTATATCGACGGGGAGATTGAAGACGAAGAATAGAATAATTCCAAACTTTCTTAATCGGTTATAAAATAAGCAAATACATTCAACTTGAAAGATGTTTTCTACCTTCCTGTGCACATTATTCTCATTAACCACTATGCATACCATATTCAGTTACAAATTTATGTAAAAGACAATGGTAACAACGATCTTAAGGTAACAAGAAATATGTTATAATGTACATTTCAAATAAAAGCGACAAGACTTCAATATCTGATTCCATTTTCTAGGCCAATACGAAGGCTGGTAAATGACATTACAATATTCTCACTTACTTTTATGTCTGCTGTATTCAATTACAAATTATTCCGAAACAGTCTTCAGGCAGCAAGAAATATATTCTGAAATACCTCTAAAAGTGCTCATTTGTGACAAGAAAAGTAGACATAACAATTTTTTTGTTGGAAAGAATAAGTGAGTCATACTATTTCTGACTTGAAATTTTTGAAAGAGTCATTTGTTTACAATATTTTGGGCGCCCCATAATTGACTTTTAGTCAATTAAATATCAACATAGACAGTTGTATTGAACATCAAAGGCCACATTTTCCTTGTTTTGGTGGTCCTTTATTGTTGACATTTCCTTGGTATTGGCTGCCTCGTTCCTCAATAATCTCATAGAAGTTATACATCTTGAAACATATTCAGCACCGCTTTCGTATTGCTGTATACAAGTTTGCCTTATGCATTTTCTGACGAAACACAATGTTCTTTTCATACTGAATTAGAATAGCCAATACTTTGTACTGTTCCATGGCAATATGTATTTGAGTAACCTTCAATTGCCTCCATGGCTTCTTTTGTGTGAACAAGAATGTGTGTTCTTTTGCCTTTTTTTCGTCAGATGTTGGTAATATATTAGACATTTATTACCATGAGATCAACGTCAAATGTAAATGTTTCCAAAACTTACATGGCAGTTCAGGACATTTGAACATGGGGAAGAGGTGGTGCTTAGTATTTTCCTGGGTGTATATATTATCTTTGTAAGCATGTTTAGGAGACGATATTATCATTTTAACATCTTTAAAATATGTTCATCAATACTTGCCTTTTTGTGTCTTGCGTGTAAGTTGATTTCATTCGGATATAAGTTCATAAAAAATGGCATTTGCATTTGCTTCAAAACGATTAATGAATGATATATCGTAGATGAGTTCACAAACAGCGAGTCCAACGTCTTGCCTTACGTAGTTGAATGCCCTGCATACTCTTGACTGTAGACACAGAATTGAACAAGTAATCGCAGATGAGCTGGACTGCTTCCGTTTTATCACAGGTTGCTTCCGTTCCTGGTTTAGGCCTGAACGTCAATACTGAAAAATAAATCAATGTGTATTCCGAGCGAATTGTGTCACAACAACAGAGACTGTGATACTTCCATCCTTTGTGACAGCATTATTGATATAAAATGGTATATATATATATATATATATATATATACACATACATACATATATATATATATATATATATATATATATATATATATATATATATATATATATATATATATATATATATATATATAATAGAGAGAGAGAGAGAGAGAGAGAAAAGAATGAAGAACAACATAGTGATTCACTGTTGTTATACACTTTGTCATGAGATATCATGAGATATGGATATTGTAAGATAACGTAACAATAGTTATAGTGTTTCCACACCATTTGGTGAACTATGATGAGACAGTGCCCCTACATACCTTCACATGTTGTCACAGGTCGTCCATGTACCTCAACTTCACAAAGGACCAGTTTCGATTGGCAGAGCTTCACTTGGTCGTGTGTAGACTCTTAGATACCTTCCCACGACGGGGGCCTCACACTGCAGGGTGATATTAGCACCCACAGCAGGTTCATGGGTGGTGCACACAGTTCCATTTGGGAGACCAGATGATGGTGCTTCCCGGAATAGATGGATTTCGATGTTCTGCAGAAAATGGGCTGTAAAATAAAAACACTGATAACACTCTTTAATCGGAGGGTATGTTTACATATTCAACATATCAAGTATTTGAAATAGGAAGTACAGTTTCATTCATCATTTAATCCAAACAACATTATATTTTATTTAGAAAAATATAACAACAACGACAAAAATAAAGTATTTGATATAGGAAGTAAAGTTTCATTCATCATTAAATCCAAAAAAATAACAACTTAAAAATATGTCTGGTAATAGACTTGTATCGGTGAATATGATAACATGTTTAGCAATTACAAAACTGGAGAAATAACGATTTGACCTACCATTAGATCTTCAGGATTAATTGATAATAATGAAATAATGTTAAAACATGTTTTCTAAAACATTTGTTTTTACTCCGACCACTGATCCGTCAGTTTTTGAGAAAATATACACTGACTGTTTAAATAATATACAGAATAAAGGTGGCCTTACGAAATGTATAAAAGTTATATATTAATATCATATAAAAAATGAGTTACTGATTACCCGAAAAAGTGATTATCAAAGATAACGGAGATACAATTTGTATACTCCAAAATTGTATAAAATTTATAATCGTGTGTGCATAATGAGCATGCATTATGTGCATAATGAACATGTATCGTGTGTATAATAAACATGCATCGTGTGCATAATGAACATGCACCGTGTGTATAATGAACGTGCATCGTGTGCATAATGAACATGCACCGTGTGTATAATGAACATGTATCGTGTGCATAATGAACATGCATTGTGTATAGGTAATGAACATGACTCATGTGTGTATAATGAATATGTATGAGAGAGAGAGAGAGATTTTTTTTACAAAAGTCCAAAGGCGAGCTGTATAATTTACTCAACCGGTTTCACGAATGTGATTTTCAAGAGTACAGTTATACAGTTAAGCTGTTTTGACGTCACAGTGCAGTCTAACATAGTATGGCGTCAAAGTGCAATCTAACTTTGTGACGTTACAATAAGACGCATTACATTGTGTGGGGCAGGCGTACGACACATACAGAAATACAGAAATAAGTACTGTAGTGGCAGTAAAATGTACAATAATTGTATAGTCGGGTTAAATCATTGAATGCAACAAATAACCACTACCTTGTTCTTGTTTTCAAAAGGAACACAGGTAAACCATTATTACAGCAATATAGAATTGCGGCCAGAAACATGTATTACATAACAAAGTAACATTCTGAATTTTATTGAGTAAGTGTAATAGCCTGTACAAGTGATCATTGGTTTATGTCAAATCTCAGCTCACAGGGCGTGATTATTCTTCCATTTATACTTCTGACACCATGCCATGTATGAAGAGGCATTAAATGTAAAACAAATGCAGCAAATGACTTTGCGTGGCATCTTTGTATTCTAGCACACGTGACACCATCATAGCCCTAAGTATCTCATAAAGTTAGTTAGTGGAATTTACGCGAATAAGAATTTAGGGTAATATATATAATGGATTAAGATAATTAAAACGAAATATGTTCATGTAAAATCTTAGCTTCACAGATTTCTCAGAAGAAATAAACATATATGCTTAATACGGTAGACGAATTCTAGAATTGCTTGGGTTTTTATTGTCAGCTTTTAAGAAGTATTCGATTGAGATGGAACACATCTAAAAGGCTACCAGATTAGTAAGATACCATATTATATATAAAACACAATGGCGTTTACAACAGTACAAGTTTGCAAATTTCCTATTAAACTTGTAATACCTATTTTAAGGTCGCAGACGTAAACTGATAGTTTTGGTTCTGTTATATATCAGTGTGATAATAGGATTGATGATTAATATAAACTCTTTCCCAGTGAACCAAACCTAAATAGAGTTATGGACTAACTACAATGGAAGGAGTTGTTCTTATACACACTGCAGTGTCGCGAACTGCTGCCATGTCGTCTAAGTGCCTCGATTCCATTGCACCTAATTTTATGGTCTACAGAGATAAACAGCGTGAGATTGTAAATGTGTAAATGTTATGTTTAGTTTCTTAAAGTTTATTCTCTGGCGTTGACGATTTATATTTACTTGAACTTGGTCGATGTTACTACTGGTGGAGTGAAGTCCCCGAGTTTCATCATAAGTGCAGTAGCTTTTATCCGCTGTGCTGAGTCAACTACAAGCGAAACGTTTGAACATCTGCACTTATACACAGCATGCGTTTTTAGTTTTGATTAAGTGATAGATGCGCCATGGTATCACTGCATTGGCTGGTCCGTCATGTGATTGTCTGATCAATGCCCCACTGTTTACAGGCCGTCCTCAATATTTACGCTTGTTTCATTACTTTCGGTGATTTAATAATACAGAATTGGGAAACAAAATACAAAATCCGTAAATAAAAGGTGCACGTTTTAAAGACTGATATTCTGGTATCATTTATGACGCTAACACCAGACAATATGTTGCTCAGCTTGCTCATCATCCGATGAGGTTCGCTAAACAACTCGGTTTGGAAATTGGGAGAAGACGGGTCCTTTGGCATCAGAATTGACAGGCAGTACAATGCTACACGACATTGGCTGGAAATCAATTCCGTGGAAAAAAACTTTCTTATTACGCACATACGAAGAAGCGCATTGCCTGATGTACTGGTAAAAATCACTGAAAGTTTTGATGAAGTGATTTTTACAGATGGGTCACTGTTCCATTTCTACAGAACATCTGTAAATAGATGGACAGGATGATGGAAGTCCATGAAAATGGTTTTCACCGCATCTAACAGTATGGGACTGTATCTTTATGTTGGATGATACTCCTATTATCTTCGTGGAGGGTAACATTAACTCCCAGAATCTGTCACAGGACAAAGTAACATTCCACGTGTGCTACAGCAGGATAATACCCAACTGGTTCACAACCATGGTTTACAGATAACCACGTTGACGTCATTGATTTTCCTGATTCTTCACCTGATCTTAATCACTTTGAAAATGTCTGGATGATCATGGTGGACATTGTTGTGAAGCTGCAGCCTGGTGATCTTGTGCGATTGAAGGACACGGTCAGCGAGACAAGATGGAATCTAACACAGACAGTTATTAAGACAGTATGAAGAGGCGTATGAACCAGTGTATCGACAGACATGAGGCCCTGACTGACTGTTAATAGTGTCCTTGTGAAAGAAAAGATCCCCATTACACGAGTCATCGTATAAACAAACTGAAATATAGTGAGCTCTCTTTAAATGATTTTGATTTGTTGTTTAGCTCCTCACTCAGCAATACTTCAGTTATATGATGGCGGTGTGTAAATAAACCGAGTCTACACCATAAAATCCAGTGTTTGACACCTTGAGCATCGATCTATGCAATTGGGATACGATGACACAACCTAGTCAGCGAGCCTAACAATAGCCATCCGATCCCTTTAGTACCTCTTACGACAAACATCGGTTGCAGAACATTTCAACCCGGATCTTCACGGGGATTCAATAACGCAGTGCCGTTAGTATAGTATATAGGAAATATCAAGTTTAAAGGTATCTGTTATTTGTCATAGACAAGCTGTTTGATAAACATGTATACATTTAATGAGTTCCTGATCGGACCTTTGATAATGTAGACAAATCTGGTCAAACTATTATAAATATTTCCATACATTCACATGTACCTGTCACGGGATATTGCTATTGATGTTCGATATGGGAAAAGTCAGTGTAATGACTCAAATTGCCAGGATATAATAACACTCTCATTTACATCGTGTTTCAAAACAACCCAGTTCTCGGAAGTAGACACTTCAAGGAGCTATCACAGTTACATCGCTGCATGTGTGACCAGCTATGGTTACGAAATGTTTGTGGAAATTAAACGATTACATAGAGAACTAATATCACGTCGGCCCGTGAAGATCCGGGTTAGAATAGGTCTTCAGCAACCAATGCTTACCGTATGCTTGTCGTAAGAGGCGACTAGTTGGATCGGGTGGTCAGGCTTGCTGACTTGGTTGAAGCATGTCATCGTATCCCAATTGCGTGGATCGATGCTCATAATGTCAATCACTGGATTGTCTTGCCAGACTCAATTATTTTACAGACCGTCATATAGCTGGAATATTGCTGAGTGCGGCGTTAAACAACAAACAAACAATCAAGTCATATTGGGATACAGATGAAGTCACTTTCATGTTCTGCTAAACGACGCTTTGGTTGGTCGGATGATAGGTCGTCCTGACGTGACCCGTATATGGGATGTCCTCAGATCTGTGTTTAAGCGATAGCCAGAACTAAGATCGTATTTTAATGAGATTGAGACAGTACCAACATCTGTTAAAACAAAAATTCTGAAAGAGTTATGGTCCTTGGTCCGTGCTTTTCAACTTGAACGTGAAAAGTGTGAACAGGCTGTCTCAGAACCTACTGAGGTTACATGCCTATCTGAGAGATACTTGTCAAGATTGGGTTCAAAACTTGGTCACGCCAATTATACTTCTAAAAGAGTTACCCCCTAGATCCATATGTTATTTTACATAGTGCATAGTGTGTGCAATCTGGATAAGTTTTCTCAGAAACTGCAGAAGTTACATGAATGAAAGTTTGTATGGTTATCCAAACGATACTTGCCAGATTGATTTCGAAAATTGGTCCCATTAATTATTTTTTTACAGAGTTACGACCATTGATCCATGTCATTTTACAAGTATCTTCAATGGGGACAAGTTTTCTCAGAAACCACTGAAGTCGCCTTATCCAAGAGATACTTATCAAGGCTGAGTTATTTTGTCCAGAGAAGGGGTCTTGTATGTGTATTAATTTCACATTTGTTCATTTTTTTAAACACTTTTTAAAGTTTATGTTTGCTACTATATGAACAAACATATTTCTTATGTGGCACATGGTGGTGGTGGGGGGGTGGGGGTGGGTGGGGGGTGGTGGGTGATAACGGATAACGCTGTTTTCTTGTTACAAAGTTTTACGCAAGTTTAAAATTGGATATTTGCAGTTCGGCACTTATCCGACCTCGCCGCTAAGGGACACTCCCTGAAATGAATGATTAATCCTGTTCAAACCGGCGTAAATATCCTAACAAATGTTATATTTGGGGTAACAGATTCTTAGTAAAGTTCAGATTCTAGTACTTTTGGGGGTTAAGTCCCATCTGGGATTTGAACCGACACTGCCAGAGTGAGGCACCTAATCGCCAGCATACAAAGTCATGTAGTTATTGCTGAAAAAGTCATTAAAGCATTTAGATTTGTGACGGTGAAGGTATAAAAGCTTTTGAAACTACTCATAGTTCAGCAACTCTCCACACGACAACCTTGCTAACTTTGTTGGTTTGTATAAAGGATTTTACGACTGGCTCTCCAGATCAATCACTGATTCTGTTTCGTGAGATGGACGGAAAACGTAATTTTTATGAGACGATCTCAATAAATCTGGCGTAGCCCCATTAATTATTTACCCCTACTACGTCTTCTCTGTCGATGTAAATGGGCAAAACTGGCTACCGCGCTGTATTAAATAAGAATAATACTGATAGGGCTTACTCCAACCCCCATGCTGACATGCTGTCAACTTTAGGGGATGATGCTTTCTGTGCCAACTGTTAGGAGGTGGACAGCAGAGTTCAAGAAGTGGGGAGAGAGCTTCGAAGATGATCTGAGATTAAGAAGACCTGTCACCAATAGAGAAAATGCGAATAACAAACAGGAAATGATTATAATGATCGATGACTCAACACATCACGTACTCAACGGATAGTCAATGCAAAGTATGCTGGGTTCCTGATCAAACCGTTCCAAGTGCATCATCTCTCACTATCAGCCAGAGACTAAACAACAGTAGTAAAAGCATCTAACGTCTCCTCCGGCGTAGAAGGCAAAGTCTGTTCTATCAGCTGGCCAGGTGATGGCTTCGGAATTCTGGGAGCCCAAAGAAATTTTACAGGTCTGTCCATTAATAGTAAACACAATTCTAGTCTGCTTTGGCATGTAAATATCAAGGTTAAACGTCATGGAAGACTCACTCAAGATGTGTTGTTCCACCAGGACAATGCACCCTGTACACAAATCTGTTGTCGCCATGGCTTCAATACATATTTGGGGCTTTGAACTCATTGAGCATCCTTCTTATTCACAGTATTTGGCACCATCAGATTTCCACTTCTTCCCAAACTTGAAATAACTGCGTGGCAAGTATAATGCATCTGACGACGGCGTCATTTCTGCTGTGAAGGGGTTTTACACCTCCAGGAGGAAGAATATACACCAGTGGGATCCAGGCACTTCAGTTTCTTTGGCAGAAGTCTGTTGATCAACTAGTACCGGCCCGAAATGTGGGCATTTTTCAATAATCTCTAAACGTACATGTACGAACACAATGAGTATCTTGTACCACAATGAGTAGCAAGTGCTAATCCCCCCGACCCTAATTGCCCTATTAATCCCTGATACACAGTGAGGTAACATTGGGTTTATCTCGCTAATGAGCTGTCGGCATAACGAGGTAATAAAACATCAAGAGTGTGTTATAGAGAAGATATTATTAACCCTACTTAATTTAAGATTAAATTGAAAGATGAAATAAAGGATGTTAAAGCTCATGACTATTATCACGGTGACCAAAATCGCCTCACTAGTCTGCCATGGGGATCGCCATAGACCTGCATGTCAGGCAGTGAATAGCAATGGTCAGGATAGAAATAATAATACAAACAAGTGGCTTGTAATCTAAACTCACAGTTTATTTATAAAGGCAATCTCAAGTAGGGGTTACAACAACAGGTATGTAGGACCTGATAGATAAACACCTGAGTATGGAGCTAATTGACAAACTCACAACTAAATAGGCTGTGCTAATCAATCTCATCGGACGCTAGACAAGACAAAGGGATAATAGGTGGATTTAAAAGAACTACAACGCTTTAAGCGTAACCACGTTAAATCTCCAGAGTAAGTAAGTAAGTAAGTTAAGCGTAAATAAGGATTTTACCCAAAATATCTTCCCAAAGTACTGTAAGATACAAATAGCTAGTTCTATGAACTTACAAGTACAAATAACCCTATAATAAAATGTAAGAGCAAGCAGAATAGTCTACGAACTTACAAAAAGGGTATAATAAGGGGTAAGATAAGCAAATGTGTGTATGACAAAGTTATCCAAACATTTACAGTTCAGAGAAAATTCCCGTCAAAGAGTCCTAGGTCGGTCCAGCAGTAAGACAGCAGTGAGCAGCCAGCAGCGTGACCTGAGTCCGCCGAGACGTTACTGATTTACTTAAGATTGAGTCGGCCTTTAAAAGAAAGAGCCCCTAATTGACCATCACTATTTGGCCACTTAATTAATTAATTAACCAATGGGAGATGGGGCCTATTCACGTTGGGTAAGGCAAAACAACCCTGTCTTGTTAATGAGAGTGTGTTTTCTATAACACGTTTTTTGTAATATAACTCAAATTATATTGTGAGTATATACATATATGAACTATGAGCGTATAGGTCATAAACAGTTCTATACACTGATGTAAAATATACAACAATAAATATTCAAATGAAATTGGTAGGGACAATAAACAGCGAATACACAAGCGCAAAATATGTGTTCAGTGACACAAAATCTTGAATTACATAAAAAGTTGAAAAGTGACAATACAAGCAAATACATATAAAGGTAGAGAATATAATTCTCTTTAAAACTGTACAAATACATATAATATTGACTTAGAAAATTGGAATAGAAATGACGCTAATTAGCACAGCGTCACACTATTATGTTAAACCGACAATCGGCTTTAACCGACTCTAATGGTGGGAACCGATTAAATCAGTGCTATTTAGACCCGTTAATCCGACAGTCTCGCACTCCGACTCCGACACACCTAATTTGCAACGAATTACCGAAACAATTCATTAATCAGTCTCGTTAATCCGGCACAGTGATCGGCGTAGTCAGTGGTCATCTGCCCGCGAGTAGACAGTCCCGTAACTTGATGCGAGATGATTCGGCTGGTAGCTGCATGTTACAGTGGCTGCAGAGATAAACTTGCTTGACAATAAACAATTAATGTTTTAAATAAACTAAACAGGATAAATCACATGCTTAAATTAACTCAATCTCCTTAAAAACAGATGCAAAATCTCGCTACCGCTGAAGACTTCCCATTATAGGTCACGTCAGAACGACCTTTCGAACTTTGACCGACCGACTGTACGTGTGTGTAACAATGCATATGAAAAAATGTTATTCAGTCTTTACTCAAATATCTATATTGCACTTCACAGTTGCTATATGTTTTGTCAATTGGTTGTACATTGTATTGGACCCTTTGTTGGACTGTGTAAGTATTGAGGTTTTTATACAATATGAATGTTTGGTTGGTTTTGTAGTGTGAGTGAGTGACGTAGGTTGGTTGGTTTGTTGTTTTACGCCGCACTCAGCAATATTCCAGCTATATGACGGCGGTGGGTAAATATTCGAATCTGGAACAGACAATCCAGTGATTGATATCATGAGCATCGATCCACGCAATTGGGATCGATGACATGCTTCAACCAAGTCCGCGAGCCTGACTACCCGATCCCGTTAGTCGCCTCTTACCATAAGCATAGTCGCCTTTTACGGCAAGCAAGGGTTGCTGAAGACCTATTCTACCCCGGATCTTCACGAGGTAGGTAAACATCAAACCCGCACTGTGACTCTCTGGTCCTTTAACATTTAAGCACCATAAAACGTACATAAATATATATTCACAAAATGTAAACAAACAACATTCCGAATAAACGAACTTGAAAAAGTGGTTAATTACAAATTGTGTGTGCCTAGTGCCTTTTTGAGGAATATTAGTAATTGTTAACTAATACATTTATGCAATGGTAATCGTCATTATGTGCACATACTACATGTTCATTACGCACACAGGAAACAACAACTTACATCTACGTGGATCGAAAAATAAGAATTTAATATGGACGTAGGTGTGAGCAAACCAACACTAATGATCGCAATGCAGCGACAAGTAGCACAAATAAAGTCATTAATTATCTGAATATGGATAAATATTATAAGTTTGCTTATCTAGGTCTTTATTTAGGTTTGGTTTCTCAGACAAATATTTTTGATTTTGTAGTTACGTATCTTCCTATTGCGTACGGGGCGGTCGGGTAGCCTAGTGGTTAAAGCGTTCGCTCGTCACGCCGAAGACCCGGGTTCGATTCCCGACATGGGTACAATGTGTGAAGCCCATTTCTGGTGTCCCCCGCCGTGATATTGCTGGAATATTGCTAAAAGCGGCGTAAAACCAAACTCACTCACTCACTCACTCCTATTGCGTACCCTTGCCAACGTCAATGCAGGGAGTGAATTAAAATCTGTAAATGCCATGTGTATGCAAGAGTCAAACAGAGAGTCTCAACTATGTTCAGTTTAACATATGTTTTCAGACATTCTATGAAATAAATGTACATTATTCTCACGAACTTTTCTGTCAACCATATTCAACAGTCTTCATAAACAGTCTTAAGGTAACATGAAATACGTTAACATGTAAACCATGAAAGCAATAAAAAAAACAGTGAAAAACTTTTCCATATTCATAAGAAATCTCTGCTGAAGCAGAGTCTGTTGTACGATTCCGACTATATCATGAGCATGTGTTTATGAATCACTACCAAAGAGTGATGATAGGTGTTCGCGACAAGGTGACAGGTGGGCAGTAGTTCACCTAAAACATGGGAACATAATTATGGTGCAAGTCAAATCAGGGAAATACATCGTTCATCATATGGCATTTACTTAGGCCTTGGATGATGTAACTTGATCAAACAACTTTTGAGCAAGAGTCGTTTGACGCTCTTTGAAATCTTCATAGAAAGAGCCTGCTCGACTGTATCTCAACATTTGTGAAATGTAAACACCAAAGGCTGGAGCTGCTGTAATACAGCTGCACATGAAGGAAAGGTTGACTATGGGAAGATTGAGGTCCTCCCTCTTGATATTTAGTCTTGTAGGATAGTTTGTTGTCGGTGCTTATAAATACATATTTGTCATGTGAAAAGTAGACATAAACATTATTGTTGGAAAGAATAAGTGAGGAGTACAATTTCTGACACTATACATCTTGAAACCATTGAAGAAGCCATTTGAGAAATTTGTCTAGAATATATTGGGCGTCCCATGTATGACTATAGTCAATAAATTATCAACATATACTCTTGTCTTTTTATCGTTTACTTTTTATTCATATTGGCTGCCTTCATTTGCCAATTACCTTACATGAGTTCTACATCTGGAAAAATGTTAAGCACTGCTTATTTTGTATTTCTATATAAACGAGTTATTTAAAAAACATCGTGCCTTGTATTCATTATCTGATGAAACACGCACGATTTTGTTCACAATGTGACATACTCATATTAGAATACAGACACCGAATTTGAATATCCAATATAGGATAGCTGCGCGACAAATCGCAAGAAACAATGAAGAACGAGGCGTGGTTTATTTCACGATAATACATTGTTCAATCATGACGTCATTTCTGGAGATTCGAACATGATTCTCAACTTGATTACGTTGTAACTTGGGACGCCGCTATTTGTGAGAGGGCAATGAGTTGTGTCCCTTACATGTACCTGGGCAAAGCGGACAAACGCAATGGTCAAACGATCGCATCCAAAAGTGGGCGAGATATGGCAATGTGTAAGGGGAGAAAAGGTACATATAATGCGGTGAGAATATTCAGGAAATACCAAACCTCAGCCCCTCTGTTCATAAAATGGACATTGCCGAGATTGTATTCAGGGAGTCATCATTATATAAATACTGGTAACTATTATAAAAGTTTTAAATTCTATTAACACCCTCAAGAGGCTGTAAAAAATAGTTTATCGAACAATAAAACACTGCAGCTGCACCCCTCGTGGTATATTTTCCCTGCAATGTTTTATTGTACGACAAACACACCAAACCAGTTTAGGGGAAGATATCAACATTTTCGGCGTCCAATATTCACCTAAAGAATTTCTATCAAACGTCTTTAAAGTATGTTCATCAGTTGGACTGAAGGGTCTTGCGTGTAAGTTAATAGAAATTGGCATTTGCAATTGCTTCAAAACGATTAATGAATGATATATCGTAGATGAGTTCACACACAGCGAGTCCACCGTCTTGCCTTACGTAGTTGAATGCCCTGCATACTATTGACTGTAGACACAGAATTGAACAAGTAATCACAGATGAGCTGGACTGCGCTCCCGCTTTATCACAGATTGCTTGCATGCCTGGTTTGGACTTGAAACCCAATACTGAAAAATACATCAATGTGTTTTACGAGCTAATTGTGTCTCCGATGTTAGCGGTTATATACTTATCACAATAACAGAGACAGAGATACTCCCATCCTTTGTGACAGCTCATACTGATTTAGAAAGTCCATGTGTTTTTCATAGACAAACATTTGAATATGAATGCACACGCTTGTTAGAGAAATGCAGACCAACACAGCGATGCACTGTTGTTATACACTTTGTCATGAGATATGAACATTGAACCACGACACAAAAGTAGTCATAGTGCTTCCACACTATGTGGTGAACTATGATGAGACAGTGCGATTATCACCCCTACATACCTCCACATGTTGTCACAGGTCGTCCATGTACCTCAACTTCACAAAGGACCAGTTTCGATTTTGGCAGAGCTTCACTTGGTCGTCTGTAGACTCTTAGATACCTTCCCACGACGGGGGCCTCACACTGCAGGGTGATATTAGCACCCACAACATGTATCGTGTGTACGTAATGAACATGTATCGTTTGTACGTAATGAACATGTATCGTGTGTACATAATGAACATGTATCGTGTGTAAGTAATGAACATGTATCGCGTGTACATAATGAACATGTATCGTTTGTAAGTAATGAACATGTATCGTGTGTACGTAATGAACATGTATCGAGTATACGTAATGAACATGTATCGTGTGTACGTAATGAACATGTATCGTGTGTACGTAATGAACATGTAACGAGTGTAAGTAATGAACATGTATCGTGTGTACGTAATGAACATGTATCGTGTGTACATAATGAACATGTATCGTGTGTACGTAATGAACATGTATCGAGTGTACGTAATGAACATGTATCGTGTGTACGTAATGAACATGTATCGTGTGTACGTAATGAACATGTATCGTGTGTACGTAATGAACATGTATCATGTGTACGTAATGAACATGTATCGTGTGTACGTAATGAACATGTATCGTGTGTACGTAATGAACATGTATCGTGTGTACGTAATGAACATGTATCGTTTGTAAGTAATGAACATGTATCGTGTGTACGTAATGAGCGATTGTGCTGTGTGCAGAATGAACATGTATCGTGTACGTAATGAACAGGAATCGCGTGTGCGTGATTGACATGAAAATGTACATGTATCGTGTAATAAACAAGTATTGTGTGTGCGTTATGAACATAATAATGAATCGTCTGTGCGTATACACATAAACGTATCTGTCAAAATCAGTCAAGTATGACATGTATAATGAACATGTGTCGCCTGTTAAATGAACACTATCGCGTATGTGTGTAATGAACATGATTGATAAGTTCCGAGCGTCACATAGAAGGAATTGCGTTATAGTGAAATCTATTGTTGTGGACATTTTATGACGTCATAAAGGTATAGCCACACAAAAAAAACAGTCAACTAATCAAATAATTTCGCTGTGACAAGTAAAAAAGTAAACAGGGATTTATGACCTTTGAAAAATGAACAAACTTGAAGAACGTGCAGTGTTCAATAGGGGCTGGACACCAACAACCATCCATGAAGATATGTTACAATATCAGGGAAAATACTCTTTCACTTAACGCCGTGAAATGGTGAGCAGCAGAGTTTAAGCGTGACAGGAAAAGCCTTAATCACGTAGACGACCCCCGACCCGGAAGGCCTGTGACGTCAGCAGCACCAAAAATGATTCGGAGAATGAGTGAGTATTGTTTTACGCCGCCTGAAACAATATTTCAGCAATATCACAGCGGGGGACACCAGAATTGCGCTCAATGTGTGGGGAATCGAACCCGGGTCTTAGGCGTGATGAGTGAACACTTTAACTACTTGACTACAACACAGCCACTCGGATGGGTTGGATGTTTCTGCTTCTCCAGATCACCCATCGATCATCACAGACACTTAGGCAATGAAGAAATGATCAACCCTGAAGCTTCTGACATATGCAGGGACAACATGCATGGTGGTAATCTAGCTCTGTTTGAAGTTGATCCAGAAGGTTCTTGCAACTGTCACCGCTCCGACTCACTGTTACGATTTGTAGCTGTGGATTAAACCTGGATTTAGGACTTCCAAACAACAATCAAAATAGTGGAAGTAATTCGAAATCTCCACCACAAAAGAAGGCAAACACTGTCCCATAAGCTAAGAAACGTGTCCTCTGTGTTCTGGGATGCCGTTGTCATGGTGGGCTATATTTCAAAAGGACAAAAATATACGGAGCATATAATTTGCTGCACTTTTAAGGCAATTACAGAATGTCATCTGTTACCAAACATGAGTGAGTGAGTGAATGAGTATGGTTTTACGCCGCTTTTAGCAATATTCCAGCAATATCACGGTAGGGGACACCAGAAATTGGCTTCACACAGTGTACCCATGTAGGGAATCGAACCCGGGTCTTCGGCGTGACGAACGAACGCTTTAACCACTAGACTACCCCACAGCCCCCTACCAAACATGAAGAAAGCTCTCATCGCGATCGTAGGGAACGTTTTGGACCGACAAGAGAGGGACTGGGATAAAATCGCTCCAACAACGTTGGCAAACGTATATCAATGTGAAAGGAGATTATGATGAAATTCTTTATATGTGACGCTCAAAACCTATTAATCAGTCCTCGCATATAATTCCTCCTTTCACTGAAATTTCAAAACCAATTTATTTCGTTTGCTTTTACACAAACGTTTCGTCAACATATTAGCAGACGTATTTGTCATCTTCAGAAGTATTCCAGGTATTGTATAATGTAAGCAATATGTATGGGTCACCCTATTTCTGGTGAACGAGCGAAGACATTTTAGCTATAACTTATCCGAATAAGCATATCTTACGTTTTATGTCCCTGTTGACAATGAAGACTGAAGCTATTGAGTAGATTCCCTGGAGATCCACTTGCCACCAGTTTGTTTCCTCATTCACTGTGTGTGAACAACTCCCTTTCCCATAGAAACTAGCTCTGTTTCCGTCATTTGCCCGAGAGGCATTGCTGTTGGAGAAGTCAGTGCTCTGTCTAGCTGGTTTCCCCAAGGCTATGTTTATTTCGCCTGTAAATGTAAACAAAATGCATCTTACTTATGAACTGCCTCATATGATAATAAATATGCATCGCCATTAAAACACTCATTCCTCAGTTTCACTGATACCATCTGTTATGGCAGAATGTAGACGATCTGAATGGTCAGTGTTTTAATAATTAAAACGGTTTCAAATTAAAAGTTTTCAAATCAAGTACACGAAGCTCATCATCATAAACTTAGTGGGAATATTTCAGTTGTGATGCCAGTGGACATATTTTGAGTTCACCGACCTACATTTACATGACCTTGTGTATGTTGTTTTATACCTTCTCCAAAACGCGTTTGTTTGTTTGCATTGCGTGTCTGGGTGGTTCAATGAACAGTGTTCCTTTGCAAATACACAAGGGGCTTAACTAAGCAACTGTAATACAGTTGTAAAATGAGAGAAGCTAAAACAACACATCGACATGATACCGACCAAAAGCGAAGACAGGCAATTAAGTCGGCTGCGACCAATGAACACCTGAGTTAATTAACTCAACACTCAAATGAGTGAATAACCTCGGCTGGGTTAAATAACAGAAAATAAACACCGAGCGCCTATCCTAGTCACTTGGACAATAAAATGGACAAGAACGTCTGCATATCAAACTAGTCTAATAGATTAAAGATTTAGTAATTTCAACTGAGAAAGGAAAGACTAAAATTTACAAAAAGCCAGACAATCATGGGTTGTTTATCCACGGAATATAGAAAAACGGAATATTAAAACCCCAGTTACTAAGGTTAGCTCAATACAACCACAGTTTGTACAATTATTGATGAGGCATAAATGATCAGAGAAATATCTGAATGTACATATAAATACCCCTAATGTTTGAAAAACATAGTCAAAAAACATTTTCAATACACGAATAAAGTAGTGAACATGTAGGAGATATCATACATCAAGACAACAAATGGTATGAGTATGCCATTAAATCACAAGAGAATGCAATAGTCGGGTTACTGAATCTCTAGCCGGGACCAGAGCGGTCACTAGATCGTGACAAGGGTAGGTTCGATACACGAGGAGAATTAGTAGACGAATAAGTATACTTTTATAAACTTTTCCCAAATAATATCTGAAGTAACTAAGTCTTCTACTTCCATTTTTGTTTGCATTATGTTCGACAAAGTTTACAAGTCCCCCTGCTGCTAACATTCGAATATCTGGTCAAATATGTACAACGCCTTTTGTAAATACAAATCAACTGGATATACGTGACTTTCCTTTCAATGTTTTTCTATAGTTCGCAATATATTTATACTTACAAATGACAGCTGGAATCCAAAAACAAACAGAAGTAAAGTGAAATACAGCTAAGGTGGGATTCATTCTAAAAAAGTACTATTTCGTCTATGCGTGTCTTGTCGCCTATCTTGCCGCCTGTCGGATGGAGCATATATCTGTAAAGTTCTGATGAGATGAAAGTGAAAAGAACACAGTTGCTACGCACTATCGATTTGACAGAAGGGAGTGGATGCTTTGTAACGCCTGAATGCCTTAGTTTAAGTTTAGTTTCATCTGGGAAGTTGAAATCAAAGGCTAGGGCTCAGGGCTGAACAATGAGTTGAGTATCAGGGCCCGATCATTTCATGTAATGTCGGTGATATATTAGGTTGGGACCGGGACCTTTTGTTACCGACAGAAATTTGACAACGACTCCCACTGGGATATCGATGTTGCAGGGGCTTATGTAATACGAGTATTTTAAATTATTCTTTGATATTTGAAGGATATAGATGCCACAGGTACATTGCACTCATCTTGAAGACACCGAGTCAAGACGTTTCTAGGGCACCTAACCAAACAATCAACATTTCTTGTAACTGCGTGTACCTAGGTTTTATTTTAATCACCACAGACGATAGGTTGGAAAGGTTAAAATAGAAGATATTGGTAATTATATACCCCAGTTGGTTTTCATACAGAAGAGGTCATACTCAGAGTGAGCTATTGTCGTCAATGAAACGGCAATTCTTGCGACCGGAGAGGTGAATATGTCACCAAGTCATATGTCACCCAAAGTCCCCTTGGCACTGGAAGTCCTCTCACATCTGCTGCGCAGATGTGTTTGATTGTCCACCCGCATTTCATTGACAAATGGTCCTACTGTCGATGATCTTTTAGATCTCTTGATGTCAAGACTATCTAAAAAATTGGCCGCTCAGGGTATGTACTTGATGAGCATGATGTAGAAGTTTATGTATCTAACATTGAATAATGCTACTTTTGCGAATAACCATAATCATCTTGTAGAAAGAATTAAAGAAATTAGATACAGGTACACAAAACGAACTTTCAGTCAGGCTCGATGGCTGCCTTAAAACAAGATGTGAAAGTATTTTTTGGCATTTTTTTCGTAACGAATGGTACCTAATAAAGCACTGCGTTGTATCTGTATACAGCATATATACCCGTGCACGTATTCCGCAGGGTTTCCACGTTGTATTTACATGCCTGTCTTCATGGAAGCTTCCAAGCCCTAACTGCAGGCGACCCATGCTTGCCGTAAGAGGCGACTAACGGGATCGGGTGGTCAGGCTCGCTGACTTTGTTGATGCATGTCATCGTATCCCAAATGCGTAGATCGACACTCATGATTTCAAGCACTGGATAGTCTGGTCCAGACTCGTTTATTTACAGACCGCCGTCATATGGCTGTAATATTGCTGTGTGCGCCGTTAAACAACAAACAACAATGTTGACATCTCATGTAAGAAATAAACGACGAGTGGGAGTTGTTTATCGTAGAATAAAACACTGCAGAGAGCAAAAACCAGTCGGGGCTGCGTCTCTCATGATTTATTCTTTATATATATAACAGCTATAGATATATATCAACAAACAAAACAAACTTAGGTCCCCCATGGCTATCGTCTAGAGCTAATCGGAAGTCTGGTAACGCGTCATGGATGATATGAAAAGACTAGTATTCGTTCGAACCAATGATTTAATGTGGTATAGAGGCAATGCGTCTTGCATGCTAGTTAGCAACGTGCCTAGCTATATACAACAATATCAGACCATGTGTCCATTTCAAAAGAGTACAAATATATCTCTGTGGTGATTTCACTTCATATTTATATGTTATATACATATTTATACATCCATGTCTCCACAACGCATGTATATACTTCATCTTTCACTGAATGTTTGAACAACCAGTGAGAATTTATCCCTCGTAACAGAAATTGTTGGACGTGTAAGACGTCCATCACTTCCGCATCTTCTCCCAAATGAATGTAACACGCTGCGTTATTACTGAAATACCATTCCAAGCGGCGTTAAACCATTAATATGGTCACTCATTAATATTATTAACCCACTCACTAAAAATCTTGACTGGGTTACTTACCAATGTACTGGTTACAATATACTTTAAGTATCCTACTTCATTTAAACATGTAACTTAAAAGGTTCTGCGATTGAATGTATGACTTCGGCATACTCCACTGACAGCCTTCAGCAACCCATGTTTGTAGTAAAGGGCAACTATGCTTGTCGTAAGAGGCGACTAACGGGATCGGGTAGTCAGGCTTGCTGACTTGGTTGAAGCATGTCATCGTATCCCAATTGCGTAGATCGATGCTCATGATGTCAAGCACTGGATTGTCTGCTTCAGACTCATTTATTCAGATATGATATATTATACTTATGCATATCCTTTGACTTAATAACCAATGTTATCGCGTAAGCAGCAAATTACCATTTATAATTCCCTTTTAGCAAGCCAATTTCTACAACACACTCGTATGTCAGATTATGGACCTGAGGCAAATGTCATTAGCGACATAAAACCATGAATTCCTCTTTCTTCGACATCACCCCAGAATAACCTTGTCATAGCATGTGTTTAATCTTTGCCTTGTTATCTTCAGGTTGACAGTAAATATGACAGGTTGTCGCTTCCGGTAGAAGCTTGCGAGCACGATCCGCCATGGGATTCTGCAATCGATGATTATTTGCATACAAATAAGTGCGTATTAGTGACGTCAATTTTTCCTGTGTCTTCGACCACGAGGGGATTTCATGAATTTCTTTACTAGACTTGTTTCCCTATAACTAGATAAAGAGATGGCCATTGTTTTCCTTTGAGGCCTAATGCTGCAGCTGCTAGCGCTGCTTGAACTAAATTGGCATTAAAACTATTGATTACGTACACATTACAAAGTCAAGAATAGGACATTGCAGGAAAATCAAGAAGCAAAAATCTGAATGAAAGCGGGTGCTTTTAGGGTGCTTTTGGATCTATGCATTATTGTTGTGTTAACCCTCAGGAATAATGCGTCTTCATCAAGTTGCCATTTTTAGATGATTTTTGTGGCAGACAATTTCGGTGTTTTTTAGTATATCAAATGGTCGGTCACTGACATGCAACTCCTCTTTTAGGGAAACTGTAATTGTATTTTATTGTAAACTGGCTACAACAATACTTAACGCTAGTTAATCCTCTCGCACTAACTCAATTTATCCAACATTTTCTCTCACTCTCATTCACACGCTTCGTCAAACCGATTCTCTCTGGCTTATCATACTCATTCAATTTGAGAAAATCACTATTCCTCTAACAGACGTTCTCACGTGTCATTCGTTCCATCTCGCAAAAGCGTACCCTGTCTGACAGAACATCCATTCACTCCATCTGACAGAACTTCTCACTCCATCTAACAGAACATCCATTCACTCCAACTTACATAACTTCTCACACCATCCGACAGGACATCCACTCACACCATCTGACATAACCTCACTCACACCATCTGACAGAACCTTGCATTTACTTCATCTGACAGAACCTCTCTCACACCATCCAACAGGACATCTACTCACACCACCTGACATAACCTCTCTCACACCATGTGACAGAATCTTGTATTTACTTCATCTGACAGAACCCCTCTCACACCATCCGACGGGACATCCACTCACACCATCTGACAGAATCACTCGAACTCACTCCTTCTAGCAGAACCTCTCACTCACATCATCTGACAGAACACCCCACTCACACCATCAGACAGAACCTTGCACTTACTTCATCTGACAGAACCTCTCTCTCACTCCATCTGACACAACAGCTCACTCACACCATCTGACAGAACATCCATTCACTCCATATGACAGAAGACCTCACTCACACCATATGACAAAACCTCTCACTCACTCCATCTAAAAGAACATCTCACTCACTCCATCTGACAGAACCTTGCACTTACTTCATCTGACAGAACCTCTCTCTCACGCCATCTAACAGAACACCTCTTTCACTCCATCTGACAGAACCTTGCACTTACTTCATCTGACAGAACCTCTCTCTCACTCCATCTGACACAACAGCTAACTCACTCCATCTGACAGAACATCCACTCACTCCAGCTGACAGAACATCCACTCACTCTCGCTCCATCTGACAGAACATCTCACCCACACCATCTGACAGAACCTCTCTCTCACCCCATCTGACACAACAGCTCACTCACACCATCAGACAGAACATTTCACTCACTCCATCTGACATAACATCCACTCACTCCATCTGACAGAACATCCACTCACTCTATCTGATAGAACATCTCACTCACTCCATCTGACAGAACATCCACTCACTCCATCTGACAGAACATTCACTCACTCTATCTGACAGAACATCTCACTCACTCCATCTGACAGAAGATCCACTCACTCCATCTGACAGAACATCCACTCACTCTCACTCCATCTGACAAAACATCCACTCACTCTCACTCCATCTGATAGAACATCTCACTCACACCATCTGACAGAACCTCTCTCTCACTCCATCTGACAGAACATCTCACTCACTCCATCTGACAGAAACTTGCACTTACTCCTTCTAGCAGAACCTCTCACTCACATCATCTGACAGAACACCACACTCACACCATCAGACAGAACCTTGCACTTACTTCATCTGACAGAACCTCTCTCTCACTCCATCTGACACAACAGCTCACTCACACCATCTGACAGAACATCCATTCACTCCATATGACAGAAGACCTCACTCACACCATATGACAAAACCTCTCACTCACTCCAATTTACAGAACATCTCACTCACTCCATCTAACAGAACATCTCACTCACTCCATCTGACAGAACCATGCACTTACTTCATCTGACAGAACCTCTCTCACACTCCATCTAACAGAACATCTCTTTCACTCCATCTAACAGAACATCTCTTTCACTCCATCTGACAGAACCTTGCACTTACTTCATCTGACAAAACCTCTCTCTCACTCCATCTGACACAACTGCTCACTCACTCCATCTGACAGAACATCCACTCACTCTCGCTCAATCTGACAGAACATCTCACTCACACCATTTGACAGAACCTCTCTCTCACCCCATCTGACACAACAGCTCACTCACACCATCCGACAGAACATCTCACTCACTCCATCTGACAGAACATCCACTCACTCCATCTGACAGAACATCCTCTCACTCTATCTGACAGAACATCTCACTCACTCCATCTGACAGAACATCCACTCACTCCATCTGGCAGAACATCCACTCACTCTATCTGACACAACAGCTCACTCACTCCATCCGACAGAACATCTCACTCACTCCATCTGACAGAACATCCACTCACTCCATCTGACAGAAGATCCACTCACTCCATCTGACAGAACATCTCACTCACTCCGTCTGACAGAACATCCACTCACTCCATCTGACATAACATCCACTCACTCTCGCTCCATCTGACAGAACATCTCACTCACACCATCTGACAGAACCTCTCTCTCACTCCATCTGACAGAACATCTCACTCACTCCATCTGACAGAACATCTCACTCACTCCATCTGACAGAACATCCACTCACTCTCGCTCCATCTGACAGAACATCCACTCACTTTATCTGACAGAATCACACGAACTCACTCGCCCCATCTGGTAGACATGGGTGCTGAGGCCTTAACAAATCCTAAAGTAAAATAGGCTATTCTTTTTACTGGGCATGAAAACAGACGCATCAAAATATGTAGCGTTGAAGATGTACATCTTGTATAAATCCGAGACGGCAGAACATCTCACTCACTCCATCTAACAGAACATCTCACTCACTCCATCTGACAGAACCTTGCACTTACTTCATCTGACAGAACCTCTCTCACACTCCATCTAACAGAACATCTCTTTCACTCCATCTAACAGAACATCTCTTTCACTCCATCTGACAGAACCTTGCACTTACTTCATCTGACAAAACCTCTCTCTCACTCCATCTGACACAACTGCTCACTCACTCCATCTGACAGAACATCCACTCACTCTCGCTCAATCTGACAGAACATCTCACTCAGAACAGACAGAGTAGACATGGGTGCTGAGGCCTTAACAAATCCTAAAGTAAAATAGGCAATTTTTTTTACTGGGCATGAAAACAGACGCATCAAAATATGTAGCGTTGAAGATGTACATCTTGTATAAATCCGAGACGGCAGATGATCAAGAGTCTGGGGAAGAATAGAATGGGAAGATACTGGGGAGAAACCTTTCACAGTATATCAAAGCGGCGACGGTTATTGTTAATTAATAGTTAATGCTATCTTCGGCTTAGACACCTTCCAGCGTTAATGTGTCTGACACTGACAGCGCCACACTGGGTCCTGATAGTGCATAGAGGCCGCAACTAACACACACAACAAGGCCAGTCTCCTGGCGATGTTCCACAATTTCAAGTACTCAACGTTATTTACAAGGATAAAAAATTCGAACGCGAATTTAGAATTCTCCCTCGTTGTCTGCCCAAATAGGATAGTAAAAAAATATTCGCAATGGTGTACACTGCCAGGGTGTAGCACTACTTCTTCACTACTTAAGAAGTGATGACACTATTTAAGATACATTTATGCTTGTATTCGTTGTATTTTTGTTCCTTAAAGTCAGTATATGAATTAATCATCCCTCTATATACAAACGTTATGTTGTCACAAACTGACAATGTACATGTTTACCTGTTTAATAAATAGCCCAAAAGTTTGTCTTATGTGGAGTTTATAGGATGCATTGAAGGACGCTCCGTAGCTCATGCAAGCATGATACTTTAACCGTTCACATCACATAAAGATTTATAAATTCTGCATTAATAATTCTTTCAATTTCTACATTGGTGTGAAAAACGTCATTGATTATGTGAAAATTAAAATATCAACCTATGTGCTGCCAAACTCTCTATTGAAAGTGTAAAGAATGGTTCCGGTATCACACTTCATCACCTTCTGTCTGCGGCACCGTCCTCCAATCCATCAGACTGACTTTGCACTTTCAAAACGGATTACTGCAGATCAATTTGCCCATGCCTCCCATTTAACCTTTACGCTCTAAACTCAGCACAGCGGTAGCCCAAACTGTTTTTCGGTAAAATCACCTCGCAGCATATTCTCAGTTTCAAGCTGGGGAGATCCTATTTTGCTGTAACATTCTATATCCTTTAATACAGGGTACTTATCGTGGTTAACACCTTGCATGTCACGCTGGCAGTAACGTATTCCGTCATAGCTATATATACCGTATATGCATATGGTGACATAGCACTGGTTACACCTGGAGACATGCCTTAGCTTTGTACCCTCTGATCCGATATCCCTGCTTTATAAATTATCTTGCTCATACCAGGTGTCATAACCTCCGATGTATATATTATTCACCTCTCAGGCTCTAAACTCAAATAAAAATACGGCCATGGAGTCAATCAAGTGCTTTCAGCTCCAACGAGGCTTTTCAGACAATACACAACGAATACCATTAAGATATACCGTACTTCATACAATACCAACGTTCAGTCCCTTGTTCCCGTAGCGTTCTTTCCCTTTTGACATTACGTAGTATTCTGGACATTACGTTGTTATTATTTAGTCATACTGATAAGTGTCATTGTTTCATGTTGCACCCTGACTGGTGAGCTCTTTTTAGCTTTGTTGGGTGTCATCACGAATGCCACACACATATTTAAAATCGAAACTATCGTTTCTGAAGCACATAACCATAGGGGGGAGGAAACATGATATTTGACTGCACTACAAAGTCAATGGACAAATTTGTATAGTTTTAGTATGTTATCCGTGAGTATGCTTGGCCAGTGTAAGTGTGTGTGCATTATTCATGAAATGGTCTGTACCTCTTAATACAAGAGGATGAATAAACACTTTGTGTATGGGATGGGCGAGATTTTACATATGAACTGTCCCTGAATGATCAGTGGTGCGAAGTTTCTGACAGCAAATCTATAATTCATGTATGTCTAAAGGCGCCTTTGTTCAACGGACCACGCAGTCGCTTGAAGCAGCTTACATATCCCTTGACGTCATGATTTGAAAAGAACAACCACTGCCTATAACCATTTAATCGCCGACTTGGAACAGATGCTTTCGGAGGCATGATGGCGCGTTGATGGGGTCGTCTTGTTAAAAGCACTCGTAGACATCTTGAGATTTCCTAGCGTAACAAGACGCAGTGTGTATTTACCCAGACAAAGATTTGGTAAATCAATTGTTCAGCGAGTGGTGTGGTCCAGACCGTTGAGCTAATTGTGTTAAATCTGATTGCCCATTCTCTGTGTGCCTGTTGATGGCATTACTATTCCTTCAGCAAACAGAACTGTAACATTGTGACATGGATGCGTGCTTGAAGATTTCAAAGCATGTCGGATACATTATCTAGTTCAAAGGTATGTATTTTTTCAGATAGTGCCTTATTCTATGTTTATCAACGTCATATGCATGGATTTTAAAGCATACTTTCGATTGTTTCTCTTCAAATTTGGTGACAATTTGTTGAACGTTGTTCAATATTTGTTCCTCTATGTATGAACTTTGCACAACTAGGTACTAATGCTAGGTTTGGTGTGAATCTATTGTTCGTTTCAAATCTTTGGTGGTAGTTATACAGATCAGTTATCATTTATGATCCTATAGTAAATAGAATTATTCACCTTTTCGTAAATGTCTTTATAATATTAAAATAATCCTCCTTGTAACAGCATTTACATGTCAGTGCTTAATTCATTACTTTTAGTCAGATAGTAATCGTTGCATGTTATTCTATTCTTGCCTAGCTGCGTGATGCAATTTCGACAATTTAGATGCACACTGCATTAGCAGATATTTCACAATTCCATAACCGGTTACCAAGGATACGCATCTGTCCACTTCTTCATTAATGGAATATTCTGTAATCCCTACTCATAACACAAGAGACGTATGGATACTTGACTGTTATGAAAGTGTAGTGCACTGTTTCAGATGACTATGGTCCTGCTATCATCGATGTTTCTGACGGTGCTATGGACTACAGCGATTACATCTAACGGTAGGTCGACAATTAAACATTTAGCCTTTGATGTTTGTCCTTGTTAAATATGTATACATGTATATATTTGAAATGTTATAACCGACAGAATTGATTAAAGAACGCATGATATACGCCTGTAACGAGACTATGAAGGTTTTCATCACAGTGAGGTTTGTAAAAAAAAAACACCTTGTACGTATTGTTGTTTTCAAGAAGTTATGATGACATCGTTAGCATATGGCGTGATCATGTACACACTGACAATGCAACTTCAGTTAGGAATGGATGGGAGCAGTGAAGTCTTTTTAACACAAATTTAACGCCCTCATTTTTATTACTGACCAACAACCATATTTGAAACGAGAATAGAATCCTTCATATACCTTGAATTGTTGAGGAAAAGAAACTTTGTACCTCAGTGTCAGTAATTGTATGGTAATTTTGTTTAATAAACTTACATGTATGCCTTATTATCCATTAAAATGGGCTAAATGACATTGTCGACGATTCCTATTCTACCTAAACAAATGTTTGTTGTCTATATGTAAATGAAGATGAGCAACTGTATCTCATCAGACAACATTGCGAAATAACACAAGCATCAGCTGTGACAGTGACCTTATCAACACTGCTATTGATCTGTCAAGACAGGATTATTTGTACTTTGGTCGAATATTCCGTAGTATATCATCTATTACTAATGAAGGCAGTCCTGATGGCTTTTGTCTTTGTATTCGTTGATGGTACCTGTGGTCTTCTCTGCACATCCCTTGGAGTTTCACTTTAATATTAATAGCATGATCCTTTATTCTTCATACCGCTTCACTTGAATCACGAAAAGCCATTTGAAGAAACATTGTTTCTTGTGTTTGGATGCACAACAAAACTTTCAGCATCAACTGGTTATTTTATGTCAAACCAATGTGGGATCATTTTATTTATTCCTAAGATAGCTCCACGTGAAATATATAAATATCATACACATTGTGATTATTAAATACCGAATACATAACAAGATTTGATGTTTGCACTTATGCATGTCAGTGATTAAAAAACTGATTGGTTGCCACATTTGTCTGTATATGTTCAAATACATTGTTATGTAACATCGGTCCTGTGTGATGTGTTATTACGTGACGGCACTCATTGTTCACGAAATGAAATATTTAACGAGCGCACAAAGAAAATAGATTTACTTTAGAGAAGTCCCGTTCTTTTGAAGACATTCATATATTACTGTCTATTATGTTTACAATTTATACGTGTAGTATTTGAATTAATCTATTCAAAACCATTCTGTGTTCCTCGTTACAGTTATTCACTGGTAAATTAAAGCCACAAAACCCTTTCCATATTTAAAACGAACCTCGATTGTATCATTCCCACTCCATCATGAACATGTGTTCGGAATCAAAGAAGGTCATCAAGAAGGGTCACTTAAAATTAATAGCAACTGCGAAATTAGTTTCCATTCAGATACTAGTATATACTTCCCTCTCTGATGAATCATGCACACTTTCACAAAGCTATATGAGAGAGCAGTACATTATTTGTAAGGAATAATAATGTAAATATTTCAAGATATATTGTCCATTTTTCAATGTTCATGTCCACCAATACTGCATATTCTGCTCTACAGATGATCAGCACACTTTTTAGATCGTATGCTGCATGGAAGTTTTAAGCCCATAGTAAAGATTAACCATTTCAGAAATACGATATACAGGTAAAAATGAGCATGTAGCTTTCTCAAACAGAAACGTGAAACACATTTTCGCCTCTTCCCATGATAAGAAGGTATGAAAGGAATCTGTTCCAAATCATGCCATCTTATGAAAAAACTCAATTATGCCAGAAGGAAACATAATTTTGTCTCCATCGTGTGATATTCTCTCTCATATCTTTTTATTCCATTTACCATATGATATTCATTGTTCGCATTTAATTCTTGTTACAGCTTAGAGTCGAGACCTTTCATGTCGTCAGAATAAGGATAATGTTCAGATTAAAAGAATGTATTTTGTATATTTTGTCTTTCCAACCCTTTCAAACTATTGTTCAAACGATGCTAGTGATGTACATGTTGGTGTATCATGTTTGACAATACCTGCATCCGAAACAATTCCTTTCCAATAATTAGACAGCTGGCACTTCAAAGTCAAAGAAGGCCTTGAACAAAGATTGCTCGTCCTTTTGATAAGAATACAATAAAATATTGGTATTCTCCAAATGCAATGCCTTACATTAGTCGATCAAACATCTCTTGTAGATATAATTATATTCGTTGCCATATTAAAAATGAGTTGTTTAACAAGTTTTGTTTGATAGCAGATTCTCTGTGATGGCAATTATTAACTATAGTCTTTGCAATAGCTTTGTTTTGTCTGTGGCTGCAAAAAATGATTTTTTGATCATATCCACTCACAGTACGCTGACTCCAAGCCGACCAGTAGTTGTTTAGTCTTTTAATGCCGAGTGCCAGCAACAAGTGCCATCTTTTAACGTCTTTTGGTATGTCGCTCTCCGCTCTTTGCGGGCAGACGCTCTACCACTAGACCACGGAAGCGGTCTTAGGCAATGCAATATCTGTCGTTAAGGAATTATAACTGGACGAATAAAAATACAAGTTCGCTTCGAAATCCTCGCTACGCATTCATATGCAACCTGATACACTTCCACAATTCGATATTACTTGGAAGTCTTAGTCTTCTGATCTGAATTGTATGGTACAGTTTCATGTTAATGTTCAAATGTTCTAGTTTGATTGAAGCAGTTTGTCTAGTTTCATGTCATGAATTAATTGTCTTGCACATATGACTAGTACAAAATCACATTTTATGAGTGAGTGAGTTGGGTCTAACGCCGCTTTTAACAGTATTCGTTATATCACGGTGTGTCAGCTTAATGTGGGAGGAAAGCCCGAAGTGATCCAGGTCTCACACGTTTACCACTTCGGTGAAACCCAAGTACTGACAAACCTAGAAACATAATCGGGGCGAACCGGGACTCGAACCCATAACCAAAGGTTTCTGGCGTGCCCAAGGTACGCAGCTCTGCACAGCGAATCGCGGCGCCTTAGACGACTGAGCCACCCGTTCCCCCTCAAATTTTAGGAAATAGTGCCTAATTGTATATGACGTATCCACACACATATATTTGAAAACAATCAGTTCGATAATAGTAATATATCTTTTTAACAAAATACAATAATTATATGTTGTACTGTTTCTATAGTTGTGAAAGGTGAAAGTTTGCGATTGATTGAAGACGACTTCTGGCAATGGAGACTGGAGCAAGCCCCGGAATTCGCCTCGTCAGTTGGTATTACAACATACAACGACAAGTTGGCCTCCTATAACGTGTCTGTGTTCGAATCCAGGCGGGTATGTGCACGTCACACATTTGCCGCCTAAAGCAGCTATGCTAAGCAAATCAAGCTGAGATTGACTTTGGTTCTCGGAAAACCGTTAATATTTTATAATCTATTTCAATTCTGAAATAACCAACGAAGGGACAGGGAGAAACAGGGCAACATAAAACCCCTATGTCCCAAGTACACATGTCCAATCGTTATGATTTACATGAAATGTCGATATATTTTCTTTCCCATAATGGCCCGCGACGGTATTTTTTAGCCATTGCTACTTTGTCAAATATATTTTGTAAACTTAAGAAATCGATACTTTTTCATGAACTTGAATGATGATTTGTTCCAAAGGTTATAGGTTCCTCAGCAAGGTTAATTTTAGATGTGAGGTAGCTTTTTCAGCGTTCGCATTATTGCATCATTTGCTCCGGCAAAGGCGTCGATCTTATACAGTGTATAACCATTCTATGCTGTCGTAAATTAATTGTCCTACTATTAGAGTGATATTAATAGTGGTCTTTATTTCGCATTATAAAAACGCATTTATGACTCAATATTGACTGTTGACTGTAGCAATTAAGGAACCTTTCCAATATTTGATTGCAACAACGAAAGCCATGAAACTAAACTTTCAATCTCCCCTAATTTTGAATTTGTTACCATGGTAAACGTGATGAAAAATCCATATTTGGATTGTTTAAAGAAAATTCAAGGAAATTTTAATAATCAAACTCTGTCCCTCCCCATTCCTCCTCTCTCTCTCTTTCTCTAACTCCACTCCCCTCCTCTCTCTCTCGTACTCTCAGTTGTTTAAATATAGATCTGATCAAATGTTCATTCTGTCAACGTCATAAAAAATATCCTTGTCATTATCTTCAAAGCACGAAAAGGTTGGTTGGTTTCATCAACACTAAAACGGAATGCGAGTCTTTCCGAATCCTTTGAAATAAAGCAAACAATACAGACGTTTACGTTTCCATTTCCGCAGTCATTTGGAACTGAATACAAATGATCCTATAGTTGTTTCCCTCGAGACACGGCCTAACTGCGCTTCCATCCAACGCACGGCTGATGTGTTAATGCTGAATATGACCAGACACTGCCCAGATTGGCTAGGAATTCTTCGTTCATCATGTCCTAGTGTTAATAGACTTTGCTCAATGCATCACAGTCCAGTGGTGATAAAATGTAATTGTGTTCATTTTTTAATCAATATAGGGAATATAATTATTCCCACAGTAGGGTTATCGGAGTTTGTTATATTTTCATTTGAATACAAGAAGTAGTCGAAGTGATGTGATTTGTACATTATTCGTGATATTTGAAACTACCTGACAAATTAGTCATGGATGTTAGTGGAATTTCAACCTTGCAATATTCTTGGTAAATCATCGCGGATTATTAATCTTCTAGTTTCCTTTTTCTCAGCCACTTAACGTGCAAAAAGTGCTTTTCGGAAGGCTGTAAAGGAAAGTGTATTCATTACATTTTAGTCAAATAAAATTTGACGAAACCTCTTCAATGTTTCTATGTCATTATGTTTTTTTCAAAGTTGCTGGAACACACGTCATAGAATAAGAGCTTATTGTCGAAACTTATGTAGGATACTTTTACCTTTTGACTCCTCCGTTAACGATAACATGAACGAATCTGAAATCAACATACAGGTTATCCCATAAATTTACATGCATGTTTGGGCTACATATGTAAATATCTACTACAGTTTTACAATATATAAATAAGAATTCAAAATTGATCAATGCTGGGAAGAAGGTAAAACTGCATGATTATATTCTATTATGAATACTTGTGCCCGGCTTTGCCAAGTGCAAGGGTTTTTGAAATGATGTTTTCAAAACCAACTGATAGGATTGCTTTTTGACTTGAAGAATGGCATAAGGTCTTTACTGTAAGGTCTCTTAATATCAAGTCTTCCATTTACAAAAAGATTTCATTGTATGCTTAGGACTAAACAGGTTTCCCACTCATTACAAAATATTCAAGATGCATGTAAATATCCCCTCAGCGTCTGGCAGCGAATCGGGTAAATGCGTGTTGCGAAAGATAATGCGTTCTCCACATTAGATTGCAGCGGACCCTGTGACCTCAATCAGGATTAAATGACATTGTCTAAAGCATATGGCCACGAGGGGAAATAGATGACAGTGGGATTCCTTACGCTGAATAATCACTCCTTTTGCAGAGCAACAGAAACATGCATGCAGTGTTAGGAGTTAGGTAATATGATGGGCCAGGGAGTCGGACATATCGATTTGAGATTTATGTCGTGTTTGGGGAACCCGTGTCACCGGGGATTTTGGCATTTCTGTAAAGATTTCCACGTTAGGAAATGTTTAAGCGCTGCGATATGTAGTTGCGGAGTTGTGTTTATTTAAATACCATTTACTCATTTAATTGAACTTCCATCAGTTCAGCTTAGAAACAAACTACAGTAAAGTACGGTTATAACGAACTCAAAGGGACTACTAATTTTTGTTCGTTATAACCGTAGTTCGTTATAAGCATATATACAGCATAACTACAGCAAGTAGTCGGGACCAAAAAAGTAAGTTCGTTATATCCGTCAGTTCGTTGTAAGTGTGTTCGTTATAAGCGTAGTTTACTGTACCTAATAAGGCAAATGTATCTTCACGATTGTGGACAAGTGCTGAACTGCAAGTGTAGCTGTTGTCTGATGTATAGCTGGACAGACATGTTGTCTAAACTTTAAAAAAGCAACAGCATGAGAATGTACCAAGTGACTTTTGATGAACGTCCATTGTAATACTTACGCTTTTGATGCGGCATAAAGCAATATTTACATGGTCAAGGTACGCGTAGTAAGTAGAGAATACATTCTAGGTGTTTTTGTAAACAAGATAAAAACAGAACGCCTTTGCCTTTTAACGTTAAGTGTGTCGCTGTGCCACCAGTCAGTTTGGACATATAATCAATACTTTGTTTGTCCCTGAAGATTATACGCCTCAACGTAAGTCATAACGACAAAACAACAAGCCAAACCACAAAGACGTCATCAATAATGTGGTTAGTCGTTTTGATCTTATCTCCTGTGTGAAAGACTTGAAGATCAATCGATTCTTCTTCAAAGTCTGTTGCACCGAATGGGAATATGTTCCACGACCCTGTGTTAAAATATAGGCGCTGTAATGAGAGGCTTGCGTCAAATTAAAACAGTGAATACACTTGTCTTATTTCTTGAGACAAACATGCCTCTGTTGCCATATGCCAAAACGTCATTCCACCCCACCCCGGACCTTGTCTCCCAGACCCTACAGAACAAAAAATATTCCAACTCAAATCTACTAAGAATTTTGCTGGGCTCCATTTGGGTTTCATGTTATTTTTTATAGATTTATGTATTTTAAAATAAGAGAACTTTATTTCTGGGACTAAATGTTAGTTTGTGTATTTACCCCTTGATATAGGTATTTTACGTCACACGTTCGATGATAGCGAATACGGTTGTATCGAATACATTTTAAACGTCATTCGTTATATCCGAACATGGCTGAGTAGAGTATGTCCCTCTCGCAGATGGTTGTGGAAGGGTTTCTGGAGCGTCTTTTGGCTGTCGATTTCACCTGGCTGGACAAGGCAGAGCAGTTGGACTACCAGATCCTCAGTGACCATCTCCAGACGTATTTGGACGGGTTCTCGTGGAGATTGTCAGTAGCATATACGTTTCTATGATTCATACCCTACATGGTCAAACAAACAGTTTCAATATTATTATTAATATTTCCATATAGATAACTCAGTAAAAAACAATCTGAATATTTGTCATTTGACATAATCACGAACAAGTATGCATGAAACAATGATATCACATTGCGATATAATTCCAGCTACGGTATAATTCCAGCTGCGGTATAATTCCAGCTGCAGTGTAATTCCATCTGCGGTATAATTCCAGCTGCGGTATAATTCCAGCTACGGTGTAATTCAAGCTGTGGTGTAAGTCCAGCTGCGGTATAATTCCAGCTGCGGTATAATTCAAGCTGCGGTGTAATTCCAGCTACGGTATAATTCCAGCTACGGAATAATTTCAGCTACGGAATAATTCCAGCTACGGAATAATTCCAGCTGCGGTATAATTCCAGCTACGGTATAATTCCAGCTACGAGACGTTGAACCCAATCAACTTCCTGGAAGGACTGCAAACCAACCCTGCTCACTTCCTTGAAACTCTGCCCTTTAAAACGGACCATGACTACGAAAACTACCTTCGACGTCTCCATAAACTACCAAAGCAAGTAAGTGACGTTTTGCGTATGCTTCACCCGTTTGTCTTTGTATTAGTTGATGAAAGTAAGATCACGCACGCAACTCAAGACTATGTCGTTGTCAATGAAACCCAATCTCATTAAAATCAGATCTTAGTTCTCGCTATCGCTAAACAAATTTGTGTAGCGGTATCAAAAACTAAGATCTGATTTTAATCAGATTGAACGAAACCTGGACATGTTTGTGGCCGATATAAATAAAATGCACAAAAAGACATGATACATATATTTCCAGTCACGCAACGTATCTCTTATATTTTAACATTCTTCGTAGGTCGCATTTTGGTAGTGACATATGTGGAGTGTGAAGGAGTATATTGACAATACTGCAGTGGGCCAGAGTACGTATATTGTCGAGACCAAAGTCTAAACATAATGTGCACTATGTAAATGTAAAATTTCAGACGTACGAATTGTACAAGAGAGTTTGAGAATTTATTATTTGCAACAATGATGACGGTGACAACGGCACCGATGATAATCAGGAAGACGATGATGGTGTGGTGATAAGGACGACGACGATGCTGCTGCTGCTGATGATGATAATGATGATGATGATGATGATGATAAGGACGACGATTATGATGTTTATGATAAAGACGGAGATGATGTGTCTCCAGCAACCTACGTTGGTCGTAAGAGACGACTTATTGGATCGGGTTGTCAGCCTCGGTTGCTAGGCTCATAGCGTGCCATAGTACCCCCAAGGCGTGGATCGTTGCTCATATTAATGATCCTAGATTGTCTAATCCAGACTCGATGATCTACAGGAGCCGGCATATAGCTAGAATATTGATGTGTGCGGCTTTAAACAACAAACAAACATGACTAAATATCTGCTATGGTTTGACTAGTCCTCCCCCTATCCTATGATGCATGGTGCTGTTGTACCACAGTTATCAACGGTCAATACTACATGAACCAAAACGTGACCACTTTACAAACAAATCACGGAAAGACGCTGGATATTCCCTAATGTAACTAAGTCATCTGATCACGGATGTCCCTGGGTCTTTCTCCCTTCCCCTCGCGAGGAAGTGAAATTGATCAGAATGCATTTCAGGTCCTTTCATGTCAGCGAGTACTGGCAGAGCATCAGCTGACGGAGAACATCATCTGCTTAGCGGCCCTGTTCGCCATTATTCTTTTCAAACCTGTGTTTGCTCGGCGTCTTGAAAGTTTGAATATTAGATTACACGTCGTAAATGGGATAAGCGACGCAAGAGACTACCAGTTTAAGAGAGCGTTGCGTGGGTGTTTAATCATGTCTTGTTTGGACGGAGCCATAGCATGGCGAATACATTATCTATCGGATACGAGCAATTTTATTTCTGTGAGTGATTTGATGTTAATAGTCTATAACTTATTGCTTGGACCATCATCTCACGACGGACAGCTGATCCATATTTACTAATTGTGAGTTGGTTGAATTTCACTCAAATTCATTTTGAAGGAAAATGACAAAAATGTGTGTAACCACGTGATAAATCACAAATTATCAAAACAATAGAACAAGAGGCGTGTAGTAGCTAATCAGCTTCAAACACATATTGCTTTTCTTTGTGGTTCTAATTATTCCCGGCAGCATCGCACTAGGACTCGACCATATAAAGTGACCAGCAGAGTGACCAGCAGAGTGACCAGCAGAGTGACGACCACATACTATATTAAAAAAAGACAGTGTCTTAACGCATCTTGGATGTACACATTACCGCAACACTACACGACCTTTAGCAGTCACTAGCAATGTCACATCTTCAGTAATTCACCAAGATATGTACACATCACCATATTCCATGCTACAGTTTCAAGAAGGCCAGTAAAGATCCGGATTAGAATCTTCAGCAACCCATGCTTGTCGTAAGAGGCGATTACGGGATCGGGTGGTCAGGCTCGCTGACTTGGTTGATGGATGTCATCGTATCCCAGTTGCGTTGATCGATTCTCATCATGGCAATTACCAGATTATCTGGTCCAGATTTGTCTACAGACCGCCTTCATATAGTTGGAAAATTGCTGAGTGCAGCGTTAAAAAAGCAAAATTGAGTTTGCAGGTTCCGAGTTGTGACGTGTCTTGTCTACTTTCAGCTTGCTGAATTCAGATATCTCTTCAGTGAAGCAGTACGCCGTCAGCACACACTACACAGAGTATCCGTGGTAGGTAGTCACACAACTCCCGGACAATGTCCTTTCCAGAGAATAGCCCGTTCACCTCACTGAAATCGCCCGGAAGAACGAGTTTCCGGATAAATGAATCAATGCCATGTATCATACATGAACGTCCCTATTCTTTAAGCGATTATGACGAAGTCACATTATTGTTGTTGTAGTTCAATGTGAGCCAGGATTTTACTTGTCATTATGAACGTTCATTTTAACAAGTAAACCTGACGCAACTATAGGTCTTCATCCAAAATTATAGAGCTATTATATACTGAACCGCAAAAGAAACGTCACCATGGATAGATATATGAGAAACCTTATTTGTACAAACACTGTAAACATACTTTGAGACATATTAAGCAGATGAAACTTGGCAAAACTGATCATCAAGGTTGAAATTGAAGTGACAAAAGTTCTTAAAGTGAAATACTAGTCTCTGAGAAAATGGCATCACAAGTCAGTATCTCGTGTGTCCGCCATGTGCATTGATGACTGCCGTGAAACGTCGATACATGGAATGGATGAGGCGGTTGATGAAGGCCATAGGCACTTGAACCCGAACTCTGACGAACTCCCGACGCAGCTACAGCTGTCGGCCTTGGTTGGACGTCGTCATTCAGCCGTCTTTGAATCTCGTCCCACAGGTGCTCAATGGGATTTTAATCGGAACTGAGGGCAGGCCACTGCATGGTTCTGATGCCATTCTGCTGGAGAAAGGCTTTTGTTGCTCTCGCAGTGCGGGCACGGGCGTTATCATGCTGAAACTCGTGGTTGTGGCGACGTGCCAAATGAGGTGTGGCGTGTTGTCTCAAGACTTGATCAATGTACCGAGCTGCTGTGACACCATTGCCGTGATGCGTTTGGGCGATCGGTTTTCTTGTCATCTGCTTTGTTTTATTATCATCAAATTTTATTTTTAACAAGGTAATGTTAAATTTTAGACTTTGACAAATATTATCCAGATATTTAAATGACAACTTTTCATGCAATGTTACTTGGTGTGACGTTTCTTTTGCGGTTCAGTATATATCAACCAAAACATGGATTAAGTCGTTAAGTCGGAGAAATCGCTTGAATCTGTTGATTCCGGAAGTTGAACTAACAGATTCTCCTGATTTTTCCATTATGTAATCGACATAACCTGGGTTTCCCGCTAACTTGTTCCGAGTTTCGTTGTATTGTATAAGAGTGAGTGAGTTGGGTTTAACGCCGAGTTTAACAGCATTCCAGTTATATCACGGCGCGTCAGCTTAATGTGGGAGGAAAGCCGGAAGTGATGAAGGTCGCAGACATTCACCACGTCGGTGAAACCCACGGTCACGGATATGGTGCTGACAAACATAGAAACATATGTTTCTATATATGCGGGCGAACCGGGATTCGAACCGATAATCATAGGTTTCTGGCGTGCCCAAGGGACGCAACTCTGCACATCCAATCGCGGCGGCTTAGACGACTGGGCCACCCGTGCCCCAGTATTCTGTAAGAAGATTCAGTCAGATTTCGATATCTGCAAACATACCGGTAAGCAGTACATAAATAGATAAAGGATGCTTGTGTTCATCTAATAATAGTTATATGCCAGAAGGATATCTAGTGTCTGTAAGTGTGATATTTCCATGTCATTTTGATATCTTAGTTTGGTTTGTTTGTATGTAGCTATTTTACAATTATTGGACATAAAATGATGTTTTATATTTTGTTGTTTGAAAGTAACATAAGAATAAAAATAATACATAAGTCTTAAATGGTTAGTGTATACAACTCAGCTAGAAAAAAACGCAAATAATAAATTCATGCCCGTCAGCAAATTTCATGACCTGGACATCTTTCACAACAGCTGGGAAGACAGTGCAGCCAAGTCGTACATACTATTTCTTTAAGTAAACAATGTCCACATATCTTTAAGAGAGGATATGGCCATGAACTGTGTCAAAGTCATAGCTTAATAGCAGAAGTATTGTGAAAATAAATTACTTTCGTGGAAATCTCTTTTCATTCCATCGATGCATCTTAAACAGGCTGCAAATGATAATTCCTCTTATTCAGTGTGTTCTTCAATACCCTGTTTACAAAGGCAGCTGTATGGTAATGATCAGTTTCCTTCTTTCAACAGGAGCCAGTTCCTGGCCAGATAGACAAGTTGCTCGTTGATGACGTAACACAATCAACCTTCTACAGTCCCTTCCGTGACATGTCAGTTGTATCGCCCGTTAAAAGGTCGTCGTTTTCAAAGATTCAATAATAATAGTTCTATGAAATATTTTATTAATAAACAGTACAATGGTCATCGTTGTTGAAATTAAATTTCATCAAGTTTTCTTAAAAACGTTTAATGGTAAAACATGTAAAGGACATTTTCAAATGTGACGCATCCGTGATAAAAACTATCTCAGACACAATTCTCTGTTTTGACTTTTGTCATATGTCCCCGTGTTTTTTCTGGTGAACAATTGACTTGCCTTTGCATGAGTTTATGACCGGTGCCACCGGTGGGGCAGAATACCCTCACTTCGTGAACACTTGGTATCATCACTATTTGATAGTGAATCATAAACACATGCTCATGTTATGGTCGGAATCGTACAATCCACAATGCTTTTAGCAGAGATTTCAAATGAATACAGAATGGGATTTGTTGGAGTTTTTTTAATTTAAATCGTCAATATTAGTGTCCTTGTGATATTTTGATGCAGTGTTGGGTTGATAATTCATTGCACTGACATACATACTGTTACATATTTCCAGTAAACGTTGATCAAAGCACATTGTCAAAATACAATAAATTATGAATTTGAATATGTTCAGGGGTACATTGATTGTTCCGTTTCAGAGATGAGATCAGAGAGAAGGGAAGACAATTTGTCAATGACGTCATAGAGGCATTCCGGACACTGAAGAACTATATCATAAATGTAATGTACACACTCAATACAGTGTAGGAACTACATTAACCACTATGTCAGTAGCATGCCTGTATTATCATTGTGCGTTTTCTAATTGTTGGTAATTTAATTTGTATTTATTTTGGTACGTGTTTTTTTATTGTTTTAGGATGCAGAAATGTGTTCCAAATGATGATCATTTCTTGTTGCGTGTCATTGGTAATTTTTTTATACTTTACCTTTTTTTATTTATATTACACCGTGCAGCTGGGTCAACCGTATTACCTATCAACCTATCAAATCGATTTATTGTTTGTTTTTTGTTTGTTTGTTTGTTATTAGTAGTGAGTGAGTGAGTTGGGTTTAACGCCGCTTTTAACTTTATTCCAGTGATATCACGGCGTGTCAGCTTAATGTGGGAGGAAAGTCAGAAGTGATGCAGGTCTTAGACGTTTACCACTTCGGTGAAACCCACGAGCACGGGTATGGTGCTGACAAACCTAGAAACATAATCGGGGCGAATCGGGAATCAAACCCACAATCATAGGTTTCTGGCGTGCCCAAGGGACGCAACTCTGCACAGCGAATGGCGGCGCTTTCGACGACTGGGCCATCCGTTCCCCTTTGTTTGTTATTAAACGCCGCATGCAGCAATAGCCCAGCTATATGACTGGGGTCTGTAAATAATCGGGTCTGGACCAGACAAGCCAGTGATTGACATCATGAGCATCGATCTATGTAATTGGGAAACGATGACATGCATCAGCGAGCCTGACCACCTGATCCCGTTAGTCGCCGCTTATGGCAAGCATGGGTTGCTGAATACGTATTCACGGGTCCAAATCTATTTCACTTCACGTTATTGAACTTATATAGCAACGTGCATGTACGCGCGCGTGAGTGTGTGTATGTGTGTGCGTGTTTGCTTGTGTGAGACAACATTGACTTATTCATTCATTATAATCAATGCTATTTCTGTGCTGTGTTCCAGGAATATCTGCCCCACGCTCGGTCGTCCTGGGGTATAGGTCAGTGGGACAATGGTATTGAGAATTACAAGGCATGTCTACGTTGGCACCTATCGCTGGACATCACGCCGGAATATGTTCACAGACTGGGCCTGAGTGAAGTGGCCAGAATACGGAGAAAGATGGAGCAAGTATGTATGACACAGCTGTCATGATGCGAAATAATGGTCATGGCGATACTCATTTGCTGTCTTGATACCAAAAAGATGTTAAATATACTTAAGGTGAGGTGGGGTGAAATGGGGTTCAACGTCGCGTCCAAGATTACCAGCCTGACAGTTAAGTGAGCTTATGTCGTGGCCTGTTTGTCCGTCGTCCGTCTTGCCACAGCAGTTATACTTTAAAATATGTTTATGGTCACTACTCAGAAATTACTCAACAATAATATATATTTTGCCCATGCTTAAATTCTCCCAGAATGCATATTTGGCTCTTTAAACCATTTTCTTCTCTTCACGTGACAGACTGAACGAGCTGAACTTTGATATGTATGTTTCTGCCTTTTCGGCACCATATGTCGTTGAAATCATTCTAGTTAGGTGTAAGTTGATAGTCATCAGTGTTTGAATAGCAATGTTGACAGCAACGTTATTTAAATGTCTGTGTTTGCTTACATTTTGACTGTAAATATATGCAGGTGAGTTTCAGTGATCAACAATAACTCGTAAGGAATTGTAAACATTTGAAGATATTGACATTATCTTTTTAGACAATGAGCAGAATGAACTTCAATGGAACTATTTCTGATTTCTTCAATGTGGTCCGCACTGATCCTCGCTTCCACGTCACGTCTGGGGTAAGTATGTGAAGAAACCGAGGGAGGGGTCAGTGTGTAATTAATGGCGTGTCTCTGAATAAACCGAGGGAGGGGTCAGTGTGTACAGAATGTCGTGTCTGTGAAGAAACTAGGGGAGGGGTCAGTGTGTAATTAATGCCGTGTCCCTGAATAAACCGAGGGAGGGGCTAGTGTGTACAGAATGTCGTGTCTGTGAAGAAACTGGGGGAGGGGTCAGTGTGTAATTAATGTCGGGTCTCTGAATAAACCGAGGGAGGGGTCAGTGTGTACAGAATGTCGTGTCTGTGAAGAAACTGGGGGAGGGGTCAGTGTGTAATTAATGCCGTGTCTCTGAATAAACCGAGGGAGGGGTCAGTGAGTACAGAATGCCGTGTCTGTGAATTAACCGAGGGAGGGGACAGTGACTACAGAATGCCGTGTCTTTGAATTAACCGAGGGAGGGGTCAGTGACTACAGAATGCCGTGTCTGTGAATTAACCGAGGGAGGGGTCAGTGAGTACAGAATGTTGTGTCTGTGAATTAACCGAGGGAGGGGTCAGTGAGTACAGAATGCCGTGTCTGTGAATTAACCGAGGGAGGGGTCAGTGAGTACAGAATGTCGTGTCTCTGAATAAACCGAGGGAGGGGTCAGTGAGTACAGAATGTCGTGTCTGTGAATTAACCGAGGGAGAGGTCAGTGAGTACATAATGCCGTGTCTGTGAATAAAGTGAGGGGTCAGTGTGTAGAGAATGCAGTGAATAAACCGACGGCGGGGCCAATGTGTACAGAATACCGTGTCTGTGAATAAACCGAGGGAGGGGTCAGTTTGTACAGAATGCCTGTTTGTGAATAACATGAGGGAGGGATCAGTATGTTCAGAATCCCGTGTCTGTGAATAAAGTGAGTGTCTGGTATGTGCAATATCCCAGGGTTAAGATGGCTATTGAATTCAATCTTTTACAGTACATGGTGTATCTTTTTTTCAGCAAACACTTCTACAGAAGTACAACGATATTATCTACAATGAGATATATCCAAAGCTTCCACGACTGTTCAAAGACATCCCTAATTTGCCCTTAAGGTACGATTTACCATTAAAAAATACCAGAAAAAATGTTGCTTTGAAATCATTAATACCTATTGTGGAAAATGTGAAATGAAAAAAAAAAACAGTCGAGTTTGGGAGACATATCATTTTGCTCCATTAATGTTTGAAAAGCAAGAAATAGACGCCAGAATGTGAACATATGTGTACGATAGAAGTTTATATAAATCGAGTTTCCAAGAAGGTTGCGAACTGTTAACAGCGACGGCGCGATCATCGTTTCACCTGTTCCTAGTTTTGTTCTTTTGGATGTCTAACAGGGAAGAGATGATATTTTGAGTTTTGCGTTTTAGTCAATGTCGACATGGGCTACACGAGGCCGCACGTTATCCTACTTAAAGGGATAGCGTGGCGATAGCATTTCCATTTATACGAATGAGTTTTGATGTGTACAGTGATGCCTCCCGATTACATTACATCACGTCCCCGTGACCGTTGACTAACACGACAACGACCTTCGCTTCTGTCAAAATGCAGCCTGGACTCAAATGAAACGGGGATAGCGTCCCGATCTTGTCACCACAGAAGTTGAGTAAATCATTCTAAAGGAGCATCCCGTTGACAATATCTGAAGTACTGCGACGCTGTGAGGTCGGATGTTGTGCTCACGTAACCAGTTATGGCACTGGCTGGTCACAAGTCCGGAATGCTTCAGGCTGTGAAACTTGCTGCCTGAAGCCGATTCCTAAGATGGACCAAATGCATATGGTTTAAGGTTCTGTGGCGGTGACAGTTTAATGGTAACGTGTCCAAAGTGACTGTCACGATGAACACCGAAAACGTCCAGCCTCAACATTCCGCGGCATTCCAGTTTCTAACATGGCAATGCATCAACACGTCCATTATCTGAAAGTCCTGGTTTTACTGTAAAAAAAAACAGTGCTGTTCTCATTTTGAGGTCCAAAGTCCAACTCGTTTTATTTATGCTTGCAATATTCTGATACTCGCAGGTAAATCCCGGCACATCAGTGTCAATGAGTTTGTGAAATAATAGTGTCGGGAACCATACTCATTTATTTCTCTTGTTATGGTGCACGATGTTTTCCCCGTTAGAACAGTACAGTAAACTACGTTTATAACGAACACGCTTATAACGAACTGACCGATATAACGAACTTATATTTTAATTCCGGCCATTTGTTGTACACATGCTGTATATATGCTTATAACGAACTACGGTTATTACGAACTAAAATCAGTGGTCCCACTGAGTTCGTTATAACCGTAGTTTACTGTATTAAAAGGCCATCTAGTGCATTCAAGTATTGAACGCTGTGACTACAAATTAGTTATCTTCGACCAGTTGTCTCAGCAATGTTGTTGTAGTAAATGGTAGCTATTACATATGTATGTTGAATCTCTTCGACGCGGCCTATGTATATTGAGTTCTCTTTGAATTATATCCTTTAAAATTGACAGGAGCAGTAAGGTTGACAGGTTTTGTAATCGCTGGCCCGTCACGCCAATTACCGGATTTCGATTCACCACATGGGCACAATGTGGGTGTCGCCTCGCCGGGAAATTGTTGGAATATTGCTGAAACCGGCGTAAAATCATTTTCATTTGTTTTTCAATGTTGTGCTTACTATATTCGCCCCTACGCTAATTTCCAACCCGAACACAACAGCAACTGCAAACTCTGTGAATATTATGGAGTATAATATTCACAGTGTTTGCAGTTGCTGTTGTGTTGGTGTTGAAAAATTAGCGTAGGGGCGAATATAGAAAGCACAACATTGAAAAACAAATGCATGAAAAAGAGTTAGTGTGTTTGTAATGAAACAATACAGAATGTTCGTGTCACACGAGGACAAATACACGTAGTCTGTTGTATTGCAGAACATCGCCGATGCCGAACGACGGGGTGGGAGGAGAGTATCTGGCGGGGACAGCGGATGGAGCTCGCCCTGGAATCTTTTACATCAATCTCTTCCATCCAAATGAGATGTAAGTAAACTGTGAACACTCATCATAACACTGCCACACACAGAGACATGTATATGCTCGCCGTGTGTGTGTGTGTGTGTGTGTGTGTGCGTGTGCGTGTGTGTGTGTGTGTGTGTATATATAGTCAATGAGACTATCCGCGTCTCCTTGAACGTCACCCGTCAGATCCCCCTGCACTGTAACTATGTCCAGTTTGCAGTCATATGATAGGCAAGCCAATTTTACGCCACCTTTCTCCGTCAGATAATCCCCTGCGAGTCATTTCAATTTGATTTAGTGTCAACTGAAAGTGTGTTTATAAGTCGCGTGTGGATTGTTGCCTTTGCTCGTCAGCCGTCAGCAAATATTCACATCTTAGCTATGCATAACTGTTTGTGACATTTAAGTGATTTTACCAATTACATTACATTCACTCGCGCGACAGTGATAAACCATTATTACACTACAGCACACACACACACACACACACACACACACACACACACACACACACACACACACACACACACACACACACACACACACATGTGGGAGGAAAGCCCGAAGTGATGCAGGTCTTAGACGTTTACCACTTAGGTGGAACCCACGAGCACGGGTATGCTGCTGACACACCTAGAAACATAATCGGGGCGAACCAGGATTCGAACCCACAAACATAGGTTTCTGGCGTGCCCAAGTGACTCAACTCTGCACAGCGAATCGCGGCGCCTTAAACGACTGGGCCACCCGTGCCCCCATTTATGTATGTATGTATGTATGTATGTATGTGTGTGTGTGTGTGTGTGTGCGCGTGCGTGCGTGCGTGCGTGCGTGCGTGCGTGCGTGCGTGCGTGCGTATGTATGTATGTATGTATGTATGTATGTATGTATGTATGTATATGTATGTATCTATATAATTATTATATAAATATATATAATTTGTGTGTGTGTGTCTACATATTTGCTACACATTCACATTGATCAAGTCACTGAGATACCATTGTATGTACATATTTTTTTCTCATGACAATACGTTACACTAATATACATTTGTTTGTATTATCACCAGGCAAGGTGTTTAACGCTACAGGATATTCCGGGTCAGAACCGGAGGGATATTGATATTCATGTTACATGTATGTTAATTCTGCTTTCAGTAACTGCTAACACCGTCAGTGTGCTAACGTGCGGTTCATTTCATACCTTCAGTGTGCCAACGTGCGGTTCATTTCATACCTTCAGTGTGCTAACGTGCGATACATTTCATACCTTCACTGTGCTAACGTGCGATACATTTCATACCTTCAGTGTGCTAACGTGCGGTACATTTCATACCTTCAGTGTGCTAACGTGCGGTACATTTCATACCTTCACTGTGCTAACGTGCGATACATTTCATACCTTCAGTGTGCTAACGTGCGGTACATTTCATACCTTCAGTGTGCTAACGTGCGGTACATTTCATATCGATTCGCTGTGTCGTTGTTTTTGTTCTGAGTGTTTTCATATAAGTTTGTGTGCCTCATCGTGTGATGAGATAATGAGAATTGTTTACTTACTAACATTCTCCTGGTTTTCTTCCTTCAACAGTGCGACCATAGACATGAAGGCGTTGTCTCTTCACGAAACTGTCCCTGGTCATCATTTACAGGTAGGGTCCTCGTATTAACTGTGAGTGTTACTGTATTACTGTCAGTGTTACTGTGTTGCTGTAAATGTTACTGTATTGCTGAGTGTTATTGTGAGTGTTGCTGTGAGTGTTACTGCGCTGCGGTGAGTGTTACTGTGTTGCTGTAAGTGTTACTATGAGTGTTGCGGTAAGTGTTATTGTGTTGCTGTAAGTGTTACTGTGAGTGTTGCTGTGAGTGTTAATGTGCTGGTGTTAGTGTTACTGTGTTGCTGTAAGTGTCGCTATAAGTGTCACTATGAGTGCTGCTGTAAGTGTTACTGTGTTGTTCTGAGTGTTACTGTGAGTGTTGCTGTGAAGGTTACTGTGTTGCAGTAAGGGTTGCTGTGAGTGTTACCTTGAGTGTTATTGTGAGTGTAACTGTGATGCTGTAAGTGTTACTGTGAGTGTTCCTGTGAGTGTTACTGTAAGTGTCGCTGTAAATGTTACTGTGTGTGTTGCTGTGTTGCTGTAAGTGGTAGTGTGAGTGTTACTGTGTTGCTGTAAATGTTACTGTGTTGCAGTAAGGGTTCCTGTGAGTGTTACCTTGAGTGTTATTGTGAGTGTTACTGTGATGCTGTAAGTGTTACTGTGAGTGTTCCTGTGAGTGTTACTGTAAGTGTCGCTGTAAATGTTGCTGCGAGTGTTACTGTGTTGCTGTAAGTGTTAGTGTGAGTGTTACTGTGTTGCTGTAAGTGTAACTGTGTTTCTGTAAGTGTTACTGTTAGTGTTACTGTGAGTGTTACTGTGTTGGTGTTAATGTTACTGTGTTTGTGTTAGTGTTCCTGTGTTGCTGAAAATGTTACTGTGAGTGTTGCTGTCAGTGTTACCGTGTTGGTGTTAGTGTTCCTGTGTTGCCGTAAGTGTTACTGTAAGTGTTACTGTGCTGCTGTAAGTCTTACTGTGTTGCTGTAAGTGTTGCTGAGTTGATGTGAGTGTTACTATGAGTGTTACTGTGAGTGTTACTGTGAGTGTTACTGTAAGTGTTGCTGTAAGTGTTACTGTGAGTGTTGCTGTAAGTGTTACTGTGTTACTATGAGTGTTAATGTCTCACTGTGAGTGTTGTGTTACTGTGAGTGTTGCTGTAAGTGTTACTGTGTTACTATGAGTGTTAATGTCTCACTGTGAGTGTTACTGTAAGTGTAACTGTAAGTGATACTGTGCTGCTGTAAGTGTTGCTGTGTTGGTGTGAGTGTTACTATGAGTGTTACTGTGAGTGTTCCTGTAAGTGTTGCTGTAAGTGTTACTGTGAGTGTTGCTGTAAGTGTTACTGTGTTACTATGAGTGTTAATGTCTCACTGTGAGTGTTACTGTGCTGTTCGGATGTAGACAGGTCCCTAGGATGTTTTGACATATTGTTTTGATATTAAGCCCAAACTGACACACTGACACTAACACTTTCGGTAATGTAGTGACTCATACACTCACAAACCAGATCGGTAATGTAGTGACTCACGCTGACACTATCCACATCAGTCATTTAGTGACTCACGCTGATACTAACCAGATCAGTCATTTCGTGACTCACGCTGACACTAACCAGATCAGCCATTTCGTGACTCACGCTAACACTAACTCATAGTGATAATAACCATATATGTTTCCACAGACTGAATACACAAACACATTTGCTGAACTTATGATCATCATTATCATAAAGCATAATTTTACCCGATAATATATTCTATATTTTGTTTAACAAATGTGTCATTTCTTTCATAAGAGAATATATGCTCTTGCTGCGGACCTACCTTCGTTCCGGAAGTTCCAGGAAGATACCAACTATTGGCAGGCACCATTCAAATTCCCCTTTTACACAGCCTATCTTGAGGTATTTCTTTGCTGGTTATTTCTGGTGAAAATAATATGACATTTTGAGGTGCTTATTGGGGATGGCAGGGTTGTATTGAGGTGCAGATGGACTTAGGTTCAAATGAGGGCAGGGATCCTCTCCGGCTCATAACTCATAAGCTTGGCGAAACTGTGTATACACATCAAGGAAGTGCTGAACTGGGGCCTTTTGGTAGTCAGGTTTCTATAAGTATTTAGATTTAGTGTTTCTAAGGCAATAACAGTCTGGACTTGGGTTCCAATGAGAGTTTCATAACTTGATGAAACTTTGTAATTATATGTACCTAAGATGTCATACTTCATTCAAGTCGTTTGCAATTCCGGTTATAATGGGGCCCCACAAATTATGCTCGTTTTGAGGGGCGACTAAATGGATCGGGTGGTCAATCTTGGTGACTTGGTTGATTGTGTGACATCGTGCTCATAATGCTTTGTTTATGAAAAAAAACGTCAAGCACTGCATCACACATAAATTCAGGAATTTGTTTAGATTTTTGCTATTTTTCATGGAATTAATATTTAAAGTTTTGAAAATATTATATGTAACGTTGCTAAAAAATGACAGGCTCTGTCTATTAAACAATACAATTACTAATTCACGCCCTTAGATGGTATAGAAAGTATTCTTTTTGAAGAATAGAGGGAATCATTTGGTTTACTCATCGGTCATAATGTCAGTTGTACTCACATGCTTTCTTGTGAACCCTTTAGTGAGGTATCTGACATACTTTTTGGACCCGTGAACATTCCGGGGTAGAATAGGTCTTTAGCAACCCATGCTTGCCGTAAAAAGCGACTTTGCTTGTCGTAAGAGGCGACTAATGGGATCGGGTGGTCAGGCTCGCTGACTTGGTTGATGCATGTCATCGATCCTAATTGCGTGGATCGATGCTCATGATATTAATCACTGGACCTTGAAAAACCGGGTTAGAATAGGCATTCAAAAACCAATGCATGCCATAAGCGGCGACAAACGGGATCAGGTGGTCAGGCTCGCTGATGCATGTCATCTTATCCAAACTGCGTAGATCGATGCTCATGATGTAAATCACGAGATTGTCTGGTCCAGACTCGATTATTTACAGACCACCGTCATATGGCTGGAATATTGCTGAATGCGGCGTAAAACAACCAACCAACACCAACATACTTTTTCGTGATTTTATGCACACATTCACTTCACAACTCTTCAAATGTAACTCACTCACTCACTCTAGATAAAAGTATTGTCGAACGATAGAAATGTAGAAATAATAAAAATGGGATTGACTGAATATTAGAATGTTGTAGCACGTACTTAGATTTACATTCCCCAGTCACCTTGCTGGACTGTATGTACAACGTTTCCCATTACATTGCAGGGATGGGCTCTGTATGCAGAGTATCTTGGAGAGGAGATGGGGCTATACAAGGACGACTATGAAATGTGAGTAGCCCCACCCAACCAGTACACAGTCATAATTATGTATGCATGGTATTTGTAATAATAACTTCCGTTAATTAATACACACTTCAAGAAGTAATACGAAAAATGATGCAATTCTGTACACATACTTATCAAATTAACTCTCATTTAATAATTGTATATATAACTAACAAAGTCTGGATGATGGTATACGTGGGCCTTTGGTAGCCTCGCAGTTCCGGGTTCGGCTTCTCACAAGCGTGCCATGTGTCAGGGCCGTTCTGGGACTCCCCTTCCTTGATAAGTCTGGATGGAATATTGAGCTGCAGAAAACCACACTTAATGAGCCAGTATATACATTTTCGTTCAAATGTTTGTTCAACAGAATGGGGCGGTACGGCTCGGAGATGTTCCGCGCCAGCAGGATGGTCGTTGATACCGGACTCCACTACTTCAAGTAGGTGATGATGAATTTACCGTTTTATCCAAGTATTCGTATATGTGACATGCTGTAGTACACAAAGTTTGCCAGTTCGCAATGTTAAGGTTTGATCATGATGTACAGAATTGAGTACCATATAGATCAGGCAGAGAAATGGTTGCTAGCATCAATTACTATCCACGCCGTAGAGCATGGTGGCACAATCATCAGGTCACTGGCTGCATCCACCCAATTCACTGTGCAGAGTTGCGTCCCTTGGGCACGCCAGAAACCTATGATTGTGGGTTCGAATCCCGGTTCGCCCCGATTATGTTTCTAGGTTTGTCAGCACCATACCCGTGCTCGTGGCTTTCACCGAAGTGGTAAACGTCTGAGACCTGCATCATTTCGGGCTTTCCTCCCACATTATGCTTACACGCCGGGATATAACTGGAATACCGTTAAAAGCGGCGTTAAAACTAACTCACTCACTCACCCACTCACACTCACTCACTCACTCACTCACTCACTCACTCACTCATCAACCCTATGCCAACACCCACCCAATGCCACTCACTCACACATAGCTATTGGCCACAACTGGGTCGTTACCATTTTGTCAATGCGTTCTCCTGTGATGCAATTCTCGTGAAACCCAATTAATATATAATAATGACAGATTTCTTTATTTGATTAATATAGAACAGCTTTATTACAACAAAGGCTATGAACTGAATTTGCAGAATATAGACGGTACACATGTATATAATTGAGGCTACATTTAATTTGCACATTCAGTATATAGAACAGTGGACTCAATATTACAAAAAGAAGTATATAGAAGGGCAAGACCAGGCTCCAACCTTAAACACATGAGGACCTATAGTACAATAAACAGCATTAAGAGCGAAAATATGTAATAGTGGTATCTCGTATGCAATATGCAGTGAAACCAAACTGTCTATATATAAGACTAAACGAGTTAACAAGGAGAAGGTGTTCGAGTTGTCGAGGCTTTTCACACTACATGTGTGTTGATAGTACCATTGAACTATTAAGTGGTAATTTGATCAGACACAAAAACAAATTTCAACACCCGTTCCTTCGATAAAATTGGCAAGACACACACGTACATAAACTACTGTCTCGTGATAAAAAAGACAAACTGTGATCATGAAAATTTATTGATAACCGAGCATTATTACATTTATGATGATATAGACTAATGACTTGCTTGCAAATAAGACCGAGTGAGTATGGTTTAAGCCGCTTTAAACGATATTCCAGCAATATCACGGCGATGGCAAATAACAAAAAGCTCAGTGTCATACAAGTAATGGGTTTAAGTAATTGTCATGCGTCGAATTATACCTTTTGATCTCTTACAAAGAATTAACACAACAACTTTTGTATGTAAAAAGGCGACAAGACCCAAAATAAAAAGTCCATCATAGATTCCGAGTCATATCATAACTACGTTTTTATGACTCATCAAAAAGTGATGCGACGACATGTTCAAGAAAGGTGAGCTTAACCTGCCATACCGATGTCACCCGTCACAAACAAGTGCAAAGCTAGTCAATTGTTCTCCTGAACAAACACAGAAATATATGGTACAAGCCAAAATATGGAATTGGATTGGGCATATTTTTGTCACTGATGCGTCAAATTTGGAACATGTCCTCCACATGTCTACCATAAAGAAATTGAAATCTCTACCAGGTGTAATGGGGATTAAGGTCGTGTTGAAGATTATCTACTAGTCCGGACTGGTGCTGATCAGTGATGACCCACTGAGATACCATGACGCAGTTTAACATGAATACCCGACTCAGACGCAGTCTACTGACCCCGAGCACACAAGTCTTTGTTTTAGCCCTTGAATGCCGAGCGCCAGACAGGGTAACAACAAGTACCATCTCTTAACGTCTTTTGGTATGACGCGGCCGGGTATCGAACCACGGAGGCGGTTAAAAGGTCTACTAAGGCGTAAACTCCATAATTTGAGTCAAAATTTGCTTTTATTTCAGCATTAATTTGTACAAACACTTTGAAACACGAAGAGTCTATCGTCAGTTCAGTCAAATAACCACTGCGTTTAATTATCAGCATGATAAATACGAACGCGAACAGTTACTTTGTTTCTTTGAGTGTACATGGCTCGGAAAAGTACATTTTTATTTTTATTTTTCAGTTGGGACAAGGAACAAGCAGTGTCGTACATGCTGGCACATACGGCATATTCCCGGAACGACATCGAAAGCGAGGTTCACCGGTACGTCACGTGGCCAGGCCAGGCGTGCTCATACAAGATCGGAGAGATTAGGATCCGGCAGCTGAGGGAGAGAGCCATGCAAAGACTTGGTGAGTGTCGAAGTGAATGTTCGGTACAATAAAAGTGGTTATGCTCGACATAATTGCAAGTTTGCAACAATTTGGTTCCTTGATATATTTTCTTTTCTTTTGTTTGTGTACACAAATGCAATATTTAAGTACAATACACTACTTGTCAAAATTATTTACGATTAAGAAGCACTCTATCTTTGTCATATTTAGGTCCTCTTTTCGACCTAAAGACATTCCATGCTCTCCTGCTGAAGAATGGTCCGGTGCCTCTGAGAATCCTGGAGAGAATGGTCAACGAATGGATGACTGATGTGACATCTGAGCTCTATCAGGGATGATGGACAGACGAACAAGATTGATTCATCCTCGTACAGTCATCACGTTAACGATTTTAAAACTAACGCTTTTAATAATATGTCAGCAACTTCTCTTTCAAAAGAACAACTTGGTTCCAAATGTTTCTTTGAGTAAAATCGTTTTAGCATTCCTTTTCTTTCTTCATAACGAATTGTGATTCTTTGGTCATAAAATACATCCAGAGTTCCCAATCCTTGTCTAAGACGGATATCCGAAGATAGATGAAGGGACCGTCCTACTGTAAAGGCTTATTACACCAGAAGATTATATCACAGGCCACTTTTTATCAATTATTTGATAATTATCTTCCTGACAACCAAGGAACAAACATTTCCAAACATGTTAAAATTTATCTAATAAACATGAATTTGAATGTAAACTTTAAGGTTACTTATCTGTCTACTTTGTAAGATTTTGTTTTCATTTCTTAGATTTATTTACAATCTCGGCGGGGACTGCTCGTCAATTATTCTTTTACATAAACTTAAGGGAAAAAGAAACTTATCACTTGTAAATAAGGTTTTATCTGAATTAAAGACGGAGTGATCAGTTGGAAAGTTATCAGAAAACATTCACCAAAACACAACCTGTGCACATGTGAAAGTCACTTTTAGCAAGATTCAGTGCCGTCAACGGCTCTGGAGAACCCATCAGCAGACGAACAGTCTTACGCACAGGTGGTATCAGAGCGACTCCGCTTTGGTGGTATCAGAGCGACATCCACTGGCTCGGAAAAAAACGTGCTGCTTTTGGCTTTGAAGCGGGGTATAAAGGATTTATTCTGTCTCTCAGAAATGCACGTGAAGCCTGTAGTGCATAGGTGGTATCACAGCCTTCCGTGGATTGGCCTTGACCCCTCTTCACCCCAGCTTACAGTTGGCAAGAACTCCACGTCTGTGGCAGCGGCGTGATTTGGAAAGGGTGTTGTTCACAGATGAAATACGCTTTAACTTGTTCCGAAATGATGGCCGAGTACGTGTTTATCGACGTAGGGGAGAGCGACTGGCACCTAACTGCATCCAAGATGTGAACTCTTATGGTGGCGGCGGCGTCGTGGTATGGGGCGGTATTTGCGGTCAGCGGACAACAAGGCGTGTCATCATCCGTGGGAATCTGACTGGCCAAAGATACAGAGATGAAGTGTTGCGACCTGTTGTCGTGCCATTCTGAAGTGGAGGACAATGCACGACCTCATACCGCCAGACTTGTTCAGCAATATCCGCACAACGTTAACGTCAACGTATTGCCTTGGTCAGCATGTTCTCCAGACATGAATCCCATAGAGCATCTCTGGGATCATTGTGATCGACAGCTGACGGACGACATCCACGAGGAGACGTATTTTGGCGTGCATTGGTACACGCTACTAAGGACATGTTTTATCACAGGATTTGACTTTATGAGTACCTTTAGAGTGACTCTGTTTGACTCGTGTTAATGTAGTTTTTTCTTATTTTGACCTCATGTCTCTTTCGCTCGGCCTTTAGCAAGTGCACTATCGATGTGGCTTTGCATATTTGTACAGATATCGAAAAAGATTTCCTCTATTAAAATAATCATCTTATAGTTAACACCTGTCTTTGATTCTTTTAATAGAGCTACTGAACAAGGTGGTAAGTTTCTTTTGCCCGGTAGTTTATTTGCGAAAAGAATGGGAGCGACGTTCCGTTCACCAAGTACTAGTAATCACATAAACTAGACTGTATTCATAATGTAGCATAGCTCTCCGACAGTTAACATCATTGCCTGAGATGTACTGTTGACTAAACAAAATACAACGCAGTCGAGTTATCACACAGCGAGTGTATGTATATGATGATTAAATCGCTAGTTTCTGGCTGACGTGGTTGGTTATCTTGGCTCCTGTATTTGACGACTAACATAGGGTCATTCAGTCACATGGCCAACCCCAAACAAATTTACAAATGCACCAGATAGACCTATTCCAGAGACATTATGGTATTAAAATGTAAATTGTATCCCGAAATAAGTTAATATACACAAGTCACGACCATTATTAGAGGATCAACACTTTGCCAAAACGCGTTTTTTATATTACAGCCCCGCTTGTCAACAATATATACTAAATTTACACTTTTCGAGACTGCCCTTCGACTATTTGGTACACTTTCAAACATCAACTGTCAACATTAAAACATAACACAAAATCACATGGAGATACTACCCCACATGTATTGCTGGTGAAATATGAATACACTGTAAGATGACATGTGTCATATTTGTGGCAAAAGGTTTTCGACAAATGCTGTAATTCATAAATAAACTCCATATAACACATTTCACTTAAATTAAAAGACAAAAACGTACTCTCAACAGATTTACAATGTATGCATTTCCCCATTAAGTACCCATCAGTACCAAAGATTGTAACACTTGAGGCAGCTAGATAAAAAGATAGTTTCATATTATACAACTGCCATAATTAGAAGTTCTTATAATCTACAACAAAGTCACCTCTGGCTCTACACCTGTGAAGAGAACTTCTCCACGGCAACTTGTTGTACAGCTCCTGCACTGCAGCCCGCATATCTGCCTCCATAAACCAGATGAAAGGCAAAACTGCACTTTTTGCATCTGCCAGAGCAACAATTGAATACGCAATTGCTACAAATACGTGAACATCCAATTGATGAATCAGTTTCCTACTTATCAATGGCGCTGCTTCTTCCGATAGACTCAACAGGATCGTGGCCACAGTTGCACATACGAAAATCCAAGGACTCTTACTCGACCCAGCATCGGTGGTGACCGGATGTATTTGTCTTCTTGAATTACAACAGTGCAATATGATCATGTGAATAATTTGCAGAACAGCTATTAGGGACGGTACAACAAACGCGAAGCACGTCACCAATAATCTTGCAGCTGGAGGCATTCTTAGTATACATATATATGATAAGGATACCCTACCAATATGAGTATATGCGATTGGTAAAACAACAAATAGCATAGCAAGCCAGGGCAGAGCCAAACAAATACCAATGGCACATTTCCGTATCAAGGGAGATAACCGCATCTTCACACGATGCAATGTTAGCAAATAGTCCGCGTTGATGCTTACTATACCCCATGTTACCACAAACTTTTGTACATAAAAGTCGAGGGTGGATATGATCAAATAGGTTGCACATCCATGTTGTCGCCTATGATTGCTGGCTTTCATGTCTGCAATAACTGGACAGGTTATCAGTCCCGTGAGAAGGTCAGCTGTTGCCATGCTGACTATCGCAAGGTGGCGGAAGTCTTGCCTTAGTGTCCGATTGCTGAGTATTGAGAAGATGAGGAGAAGATTGCCAATGATTATAACTGGTATAAGCACTGCCTCGCTGACAGCAAGGGCGGTGTTGAGAGCGGAAAAATCATATTTGCGGCGTGTTGATCCTGTAAAATTCGAGGTACCGTTGAAGTAAGTGTTGTTCATTTTGAAAGTGAACTGAAAAAAAAACATAACTTCAGTAGCACATCTATATAAAAATGAATATGTTGAATTGAAATGGAACGTACAGGTCTTGTTTTTCTCTGTGCCTTAGAATTGGCACCATGGAACATTTATTCTACGAGTCGACTCGTATGAATCGGGTATTTTACATATCATCGTGACCCGTGAAGATTCGGGGTACAATAGGTCTTCAGCAACCCATACCTGCCGTAAAAGCCGACTGTGCTTGTCGTAAAAGGCGACTAACGGGATCGGGTGGTCAGGTTCGCTCACTTGATTGATGCATATCACCGATCCCATTTGTGGGGATCGATGCTCATGATGCCAATCACTGGATTATCAGGTCCAGACTCGATTATGTACAGACCGCCGTCATATGGCTGGAATATTGCTGTGTGCGGCGTTAAGCAACAAACAACAACAACATCGTATCATGAGGATGCTCATAATATCAACCACTGGACCAGAACCGATTTTTTTATGCGGCAGTGATATAGCTCGAATATTGCTGACTACCGTGTTACACTCACTGACTTATTGTTGAGTTCATGTTAAAAAACACATGATATGTTGTAACAAATATTCCAAAAGTTGGCGTCAAATCTAGATTAATAGAATTTCCATGGATAGCGGTTTTAATGCGGGTTTAATATGCTTGCTTAGATTCACAGAATTAGCTTTATCTGTTTATGTAACAGTCCACTGTTCAAGTTAATGAGGAGTTTGGAATAATACAAAATCAAATATTAAGCCTTCGACCTGTTGAAGTTGTTTATATAATTGGTTGTTTAATGTTAAATAATGGTGAGCTATAATCAAGTTAAGGAAGTTTGTCTGGAACATAATGTTAATGTGCTGTTTCCTAATGAAAAAGATGCATTACTATCAGATTTGCAATAGGTATGAGCGGATTAGGAATTGAACGACTTTAAAATAATACACATTGTTACGGCACAAAGTGTTTGAAGAAATGTTGAAATTAAATAATATGCAATTATACTATTTTCATACCTGCCCACCTACAAGGAATATGGAGTTAGGAAACAGACAGGTCCGCTTGTCCAACTGTGAAAAATCCTAACAAGTTATGTCCTGGTTTCTAAATTTAATAATATGTGAAAATACCTTTTATTTGTTAGGCTCGTCCTCCGTCAACACAAATTTATCTAAACTTCACTATCGTATGAGGAAATCACTATGCCAACCCCAAATCTTGAAATCTTGTGAAGAAACATAACTGTTTTAACATTAACTTAAATTCATGTATTATCAATGTCTATCATAAATTGACTCTTCACAGCAAATTGAGTTTTTGGAACATAAGATCTACATGTACCTATTTATATTTTAGAATATACTTCTCCAATCAGGGGACATCAAAGATGATCACGTTGTTACAGAAAATGAAGCTATATTTAAGGCAGTACAACATTATATATGTACAACTAAAAGATTTGTGTAAAGAACTGTTCATTCAACAATGTATCTCTCTCTCTTTTTCTCTCTCTCTCTCTCTCTCTCTCTTTCTCTCTCTCTCTCTCTCTCTCTCGCTCTCTCTCTCTCTCTCTCTCTCTCTCTCTCTCTCTCATCTATAGTGTTTTATGCTTTATGCATATATTGAATTTGAAATTGTGAATATTTTGTAAATACCAGGGAGAGGGCATTCTAAGTTGGAAGAACTTGTCCCCCAATCCCGTTCACTCCTTGTGAATAAATATGTTTAAACAAAAGATGAGCATTTTTAGATACCTATATAAAAATGTTCTTACTTACCTTCTTCCTCCTTAGTCAAGATATCATACTATGCCTTGCTAAGGGAGTATGAAGATAACTGACATATGTATTGATTTACTTAATTCGATTCTCCCGCTCTGTCATGTTAACATGTAACCGTTACAGTCTCCTTGCCCTGATTGCAGGCAGGGCGATCTAAACTCAATGACGATGTTTATAGCCAACAAGAAGGACATTTCTTACAAAAGCACACACATATCAATTTTGCCAAATGGTTTGTTTTCACTTACATGTATATGTATTAGCACACTTGCAGCTATCTTTGTTATTTGACAGTCACGATATTGTGTAATTCTACCATACTCTACGTAAAGACTTGAGTCCCAAACAGTGGCAGTTCAGCCTAGATTGCTATTAAACGCAAAGAGTGTGACTACACACACGATGACACATAATCAGCTCAGGCACAGAACCTGACCAACTGATCTCCTTTTTGTCATTCACCACAGGAAAGTTTATGTTTACAGGACACACACACTTATGCCAAAGCGTTTTTTAACACAGCATTCCTAATTGAGGCCTGAAATGTGAGTTATTAGAATCTAAATGTTCATTCCATTGAAAGGTTGAAAGAGATGAATCACATGCAATATTGTTTGAGACAGTTTTCATCAGAAAACGACAAACGTTCTAAAATGCATGTTAGGCCTCACATCACAGTAACTTCCTGACACATTTCATTAGATGGTCTTGTATCATCCGTAATACAGAATGCCACAGAAACCAATTCAACTTTTGACGGCAACAAACTGCAAAGTTTAGTGTCATTGCTATCGTTGCTGCAGCCAAATCTGTGAAAGGTTCCTTAATTATTATTTTGTACAGTTTTCCTCAGCATAAAAAAATAATCTGTGTCTAAAAGTAACATGATCTAAGTGCAACCGTTGTCGATCTGTGTTCATCAGATTTATTCGTTCGTTCGTCCGCCCGTTCCTTTGTTCGTTCCTCCGTTTTCTGGCTTCGTAAGTTTATAAGTTATCTATACATTTTATAAACGTTTCCAATGAAAGGATATTTTATATGTGTACACATGTTATATAATGTTAAAACAATCTCTAATGTGTATTTGGTAATCACTATTTCATTTCGATTTGCATTCGAGATGCTCTGCTGTGTTTGCAGCATACATTACTCATTCAACACGCCCTACCAGTGCTTGAAAGGAATGGTTGACTATTTATGTACATGGCATATTTGGTAATTGAGCTCAAATATTACAAGAATACTTTTTTGTTTGCCATAATCTTAATGGATTCTTTGCTTTGAGTTCAACCTACCTTGAGAGCGTCGTCGGCTGTGTTGTTGCCCGTTGTGCATTCAGCTCCAAATACAAGGGGCGTTATTGTCTTGATAAGTAAAGGGTAGTATTACCTTAATGTCTCGGTTCTCAGACACATGTGGGGCTAATTAGGGTCACACATTCATTAACCAATTATGACTGCTCGAAATAAATGCGAACATGCTTTAATTGTTTACTCTTGCTATTATGTTACGCTGTGTAAACGTTTCCTTATATGTTCCTTAAATATTTTCATTTTATATATACATTGTGAACGACTTTGTCGGGGCCTTCCGGGTTTTAGTTCTTTGAATGGCATGATGTACCGGATTTTAACGAAAGAGTTAGCTTTCCTGGCTTAGATATGTCACAGAGGATTGAAACAAGACTTCTCCCAATTGAGGTTAAAAATGGTTTGGTGACCTGGTTATTGTCAAAATATACTTCTGATCATGATCAGAAATATGTTCGTGTTGTGTTTCAAGGTTTACCAAATGGGTATTGGGTAAAAGCGATTAACTGTTACATGACCCATCCTGTTCGAAAGACCCAATGTTTTGGGTTACAAGACTGACGATATAAAGTCATGAAGTAGAGATAGCAATATATTCTTTTGAAATAAATAGAGGCGGTCATGGGCTATGAGATAACCAGACCCATGTCACACACCCTGTCAGGCTGAGATAGCTAGTCGGCCTACCCCTACTGTGCACTTTGGCTCTAGAGGATTACGGTATAGTATTGGATTAAGGGATTTTGGATTGTTACAGAAAACTAAAACAAACAGAGTAAAATATGCATGTCTATATAACACACTTAAACATACAGTAAGCATAGTAACTGGAATAGGACTTTATTTTTGCCCACCTAGAGCATTAGCGATGTACAAGACGTTAACCTGTCCGTTAGCAATGGTAATATAGTAGTATGTTTTATAAATAGACGTAATATATAATATGTATATAATACGTGTCACGGTAATGAATTAATTTTCTCCCTTTCTTCATAATAAGTCAGCTATGACCCAGATCAAGTTACTGTCAGGCCTCGATATGGGGAATAAGCTATTGGGAATGGCCTTAAAAACAAGAGAGGATAAAGCTGTGAGGTCCAAGGTTTATTAGAGCAACTGTCTTATAATTCAGGCATATATCATAATGACATACAATGATAATAATAATGATAATAATTTTCTAATACAGTTCTGGATATATATGCAATATATGTACGTATTGTAAATGCACACACAGTCATTATACAAGAGATATGGCATTTACTAGAGTAATAACGGTAATGACAAATGACATCAGTTTACAAATAACGACATACACTGCTAATAATAATGGTAATAAATCATAATACAGTTTTATTCTAAGTCTGGGAATAAATGCAATGTATGTTATATTGGAGTGTGTACGGTAAATACGCATTTAGCTATTATACAAGGGATATACATTTACTGGAATAAGAACGGCAATGACCATCAACATTAGCTTACAGATAAAATGAGTAATTGTAACATTTTAATAAACATGTAATAGACAGTGTACAACCTACATGACAATTATATGTGTGGGATGGGTAACTAAGGTGACAATATATGACAAACGTTGACACCAAATTGATGGAATGAGAAAAACATACGCAGGGCATATACGATCAACTGCGCAGTGTGTTCATGACATTTAATTTGGTAATGTGTACATGTAGTTTTAGTCATACTTTTTTATAACATCATAATTTCGGCAATGACTGTAGAGAAAACAAGTCAGGTGTTTGTTCAGAGTAAAGATACTAAGGCACACGGTAGAAAATATAAAGCTCAGTTTTAGAGAGAATATTAAGTTTAATTTGTGATCATTTTGGTGACTACGGTAAGGTATCACGTTGGCTATGTTATTTTGACGACGTGCATTTCCTGTAGCTAAAGAGCTAGACGATAACAGATAATGGGGTGACTATGGTAATTGTGTACTCCAACGATGCACGTTTCAATGTACAATAAAACTTTATTTGATGTTTACACGATATACGACTTTTCCATTGGACGAGAGGTCGGTCACATGACCGCGAAATTGACGTTCATAAGTGTATGAACGACACAATTTGACATTCATGCATTTTACACGAGACCGTGTTCTTGAAATGACGTAAACACTGACGGACTACTTACACATTCCTGTGGAAACCCCTGGGAAACTTCCCTAGCGCGAATACATACATAAGCGTTCTTTCCGAACATTTAGACCCTGTAATCTTGAACTCAGTGTCACAGTATACATTGAGAAACGTCAGAGAGTTTGGCTTATGATTGTTCACGAATTTCCTCGCTACGACCCATCCTAATGAACAAAGCGAAGAAATGCACTTCCAAATTACCGATCGATCCGTGTCGATCCGTGTCTTGACTGACAGTGAGTCTACAACAATCTATGAATTTACCTTATTGTCTATTTGACACATCTTTAATTACCTTTCAGTGGTCGGCCAATTGATCAACGATGACTGAACAACTTCCGAAATCTCTCCCGTCACGTTTATCGTGTCGGCCATTTTGACGTCTTGTACTTGATGTAAATGTATTACGACGCGCTGTCATTTTGACTGACTTACTGTGGTAGTTCTTAACAGACCTTTCTCACCTAATGAGGATATTATTTGATTTCATTTGTTGTACAGAAACTACAAAAGTTGTCCCTGTTGAGCAAATTGAGCATACATAAGCTCATGTCACCTCTCGTTTGGAGGAACTATTTTATTACGCGATACAGCTGGTTGTAGTACGACAGTCAGTGTAAACATGAAGTCACACGTACTAAATATAACTGTCTATATAGATCAAGGTCTTCGTCATTCGAGGTTGTGATATGAACAAATATAAGTGAGTGAGTGAGTATGGTTTTACGCCGCTTTTAGCAATATTCCAGCAATATCACGGCGGGGGACACCACTAATGGGCTTCATAAATTGTACCCATGTCGGGAATCGAACTCGGGTCTTCGGCGTTACGAGCGAACGCTTTAACCACTAGGCTACCCCACTGCCCCTAAACAAATATAAGAATTGTCTGTCACTTTGTATGAGTAGTGAGGGCCAAACTGTATGAACGTCGGAGCTTGAAAAAAAGTGAAAGTCAATTCTTAATTGTCGCAAAACATAAAAGAAGACTATACATGTATTTACATGACTACGATAACGTATTTGGCTTATAGGTTATTTTGTACCGTATATAACTGTATATGTATACTTCAGTGGTGTGCCTTTGAATGTACATTACCGTGAAATATAAAGGGAGAATACAAGTGAATTCAAATTACCACGGTGATGTATTTAGCGGATTTCTACTGTTTATAACTGAGTAAGGATGGAAACCTATTACAATATTTAAATACTTATATACATGGTGATAAAACATAAGAATACAGAATATCAACTCATATAACATTTGTTGAGCGAACTGACGTAAGTATGAATTAACTGACTACCTATAAAATAGTAGTGATGTTAAACCTAGGAATCGTTTTTTGACTAAGCTACGTGTTCTGGTTAAAGCACCAAAATCTGGACTCTACATACATTGTTGAACATAGACATAGATAGGGGGATGATAGTGGATGTGGAAATATAAAAATGGAATATTGGTTTTGTACATTAAAGACATATTACTAGAGGAGCCCACGACGCAGTATGCGTAAAAGATTACTGGATAGCGCCTAAGTATTAAACGGTAAATACTATGTTATAAGCAGCCGTTAAGAACAAACATGTATATGCACATAAGATTGAACGTTACACTATGACAATACTTATTCACTTGTTCAAAATTAACACTCACATTTTCTGGACAATGATAACAATGAAATAAGAAGTTAAGTCATAAAATAACAAAAAAAGTATTTAAATGTTCTTACCTTGAAACAAGAGAGGAGAGAGATGTGGGGTCCAAGGTTTATTCAAGCAAGTGTGTTTATTCAAGCAAGGACTTAAATACCCCCACAGCTCTATTGTGTAACAGTAATATTTTCTCTGATGTTGTGGGTTTGACACCATGGTATCTGGCCATAGCCGAGAAAGTTTCCAACTCGCAGTATGTATGTGGTAAGCCACTAGTGTCAGCCTGGCCTAATGAGAGATGATATTAGTTACTGTTTAGCATGGTTAAACATATGTCTGCTGCCAAGGGAAAATGTTTTAACTCTTAACCATATATGCACGGCAGGAGAAGACAATGGGAAGATGGTAATATCAGTATTGTCGAACAAAGCTGATTTTAATAATAGTTTGGAAGATCGTTAAACGTGTGCCTGCCTAGTACATAGTACAGAATATACTCTACTGTTAATCCTCCACCTACTATATATATTCTGTACTATGTCCCTCTTTCAGTCTTGCTTGACAACGGTTTAAGGATCTATACCGAAACGTCGCTTTTCACAATCTTAAAGAAGTTGTTATCCATAATATTGTGTCTACCTTGACAAGGTAATAGTGATACACTATTTATTTTAGTTTTCTTTGAAAAGCTGGACACAGTTTAATACAGACTATTCACTTATCCCTTACTCCTCTATACCCCAAGTTGGGCGCAGTTTTGGAAGACCGGGTGGTACCCGGTTAGTCAATGCATTTTGAAAGTGTGACGACATTAAGCCCTATTTGTAATATAGTTACGCCCCTTATTGCGTCTTCTGCTCAGCTAGCTTTCCCGTGACAATGTCTTCCAAACAAGGTGAACATGTATTGCATTCACTTGCAAATAGATACAACAACAATTTCATGTAATGGTTTATGAGAAAAAGGTTACTATATGGCAGTTTTCATATCATACTCCATATCAGAAACAAAGGCCAGAGGGCTGTTATGGGGGTCTCGGACTGATACGGGGTATGATATGAAAACTGTATATAATCTCTAAATATAACACTTCTTCAAATCGACTTTATTCACACATTAAGCTGATCGTGGATCAGTGTCTGTCACACTTAACACCCAATTATACTTTTGAAAAGTTTAAATTTCAAGAAACATAAGTTAAAATTTCGAGATAATGATTTTAAAAAAAATCAAGATATTAACTTATTGTCTTGAAATTTCAAAATCATTATCTTGAAATTTCAACTTAGTATGTATCTTGAAAATACAACAAAACATCTTGAAATTTCAACTTAGTATCTTGAAATTTCAAGCTACAATCTTGAAAATTCAAATTACTAACCTGAAATTTCAAGAAGAAAAAAAGAAAATAACAAATGGCCCTAAGGGGCTTACTTAGGCTTTATGGCCATTTGTTGTTGTTTGTTTTATGTATCTTGAAATTTCAAGACGTTATGTTTCAAATTCAAGATACTCAGTTGAAATTTCAAGATAATAACATAAAATCTTAAGATTATAATTTGAAATGTCAAGTTAGTATCTTTAAATTTCAACATAACATCTTGAAATTTCAACTCAGTTTCTTGAAATTTCAAGAAAAAACTTTCTCTAAAAGGTCTCTGTACATTTACGTATTTCACTCAATTTATAACGTGTGGCTTCACTCCAGTAATAATTTCATACAGTATTGTAACGTAAAGAAACGGGTTCATCATTGAATGATCTCATAGGCCATTCTGCAGTTTGTCATTGGACTGTTTGTTGATAGTTGTAGCAAATAGTCTTCACAACAGTTCAAGTTGCCCAGTGAACAGAAACACACACCAGCAGACGAACTTAAGGCATTGATGTATCTTCGCACAAATTTCTGTAACGAACCGTTTGCTCTTTAGCATCGTCGGAACGCCTGAGTCTTCGTCTCCATGGCAATTTGTTCACAAGCTCTATGAATGCCGCTCTCAATTCGGGAATAGTAAACCAAACAATCGGCGTCACTCCTGATTTTGAATCCGCCAGGAAATTAGTGCTGTGTTTCATGAAAAATATTATTTTATACTGGGGGAATAAAGCCTTGATAAACGCCATCCGCGCAATGTTGATGCATTGTTCAAAACCAACCATAATGACAGTAACCAAGCTTCCAGCAACATATACCCATGGCAACGGAACCGCTTCCGGTGAAGTCATCAAAGAAGGCATGCCACTTCCGGTCCTTTGTCGATAGAGGTGTACTGATGTCATGATGGTTACTTGGACGACGGTAATAATCGCAGGGGAGATATACGTGAGAGACATCACGATCTGTCTGGCATCAAATGGAATAATGAGGCGACAATAGCGGAAAGGTGCAAAGTATTCCTTAGCATGTAAATATGCTATTGGTAACACAACGAAGAACATCGCTAACCATGGCAAACCGAGAATCACTGCAATAACAAAATTCCTTGGGAACGTCTTCAGCTGTGGTCGTTTGACATGAAATAATGTTAGCAGGTAATCTAAATTAATGGTAACAATACCCCACATTCCAACAAAGATCTGGACATATGACTCCGTCACTGTCATGAACATGTAGAACAAGCACCCATGTTGGTATGTCGACTTTAAGACGATGTCAGCTCGGAATGGGCACGAGATGAGTCCGATGAGAAGGTCAGCCAAAGCAATACTTATCATCACGAGGTAGCGAAATTCCCGTCTGAGTGTTTTATTGCTCAGGATTGAGACAATCAAAAGTATATTGGCGGACACGATGATGGGTGTAAGGAGAATTTCCATGATCGCGAATACATAACGAATGTTAGCGAGGTAAGTATAAAATCCTGGCCAGAAAGGCTCAGAGGCGTTTTTAGTAGCATTTGTTGTGAAGTTCATTTTCTCTCTGACCCTGAAAGAACAATTTAAATCAATCATATCAAATTAAATGATACTTTCTTAAGTCGAAACTAATATGCTGGTTGGTATTCTTTAAATGTTTTCTCCGGCCCATATTTCACTAACATTTCACAAACAATTCACAAACAATTCGTAAACCTTAAATTGATGAAAGGCCTTTGTACATTCAATACATTGTTTTCAATATATATCAACAGATGGTATTAAGACATATCATTGTGTTTTGTCACACTGAGGGCATGAAGTGTGTAAGCACCTAGTTTCCATGCATGTTGAATGTCACAAATGTCATGCCCATTTCAGGTGTCCTCCGCCGTGATATTTGCTGGAATATTGCCGAAAGTGGCGTAAAACAACACGTGCTCACTCACTCACTAACCTCAGACTCATCAAATTATCATACAAAGGACGTTTATCATACAAAGGATATTCATGTTCAGACACAGTATATTGACTCCGAGCCAACCAGTTCTTGTTTTAGCCCCGTAATGCCGAGCGCCAGACAGGGTAACAACAAGTACCATCTTGTAACGTCTTTTGGTATGACGCAGCCGGGGATCGAACCCCGGCCCTTCAGCTCTCCGGGCGGAAGCTCTACCACTAGACCACGGAGGCGGTCCGATGTGCAAGAGTGGAAATTAGAAGGTAAAACACTATAACTAACATAGGTGTATTTTCAGTGACACATTCTTTAAATTTGACCAACTACTACCTTTAAGATAGATAGATAGATAGATAGATAGATAGATAGATAGATAGATAGATAGATAGTCATGGTGCATGAGTGTCATAGCTAATTATGAACTATTCCTTCTGTAAGTTTTGAACATACCCGACAATAGAAAATATGCTAAACTGGAACGGGACGATTCGAGGTTATGTTATTTCCAAATGGAATTACGCATATAGTTAACCAAGTACAAACGAACCAAATATTAACCTGGAATGACTCTGTCTTTGTTAACTAAATTCAGTAAACACACAGCCTTGGCTGCATCGGGAGTCCAGATAAAAGCGAAAGCATCTCAGTAAAATGATCCAGCAGGATCCTTGTTAACAGATCATTATGTTATCATTCAGCTATTGGCGAAACACACAGTATATAAAAACGGACGCAAACTAAACATAAGAAAAATCGCCTCAACTGTACCTCTTGTAGATCCTATGAAAGTTCCCTTCAATTAACAGCTGATTGCGACGTACAGCTCATGCGCACGACTCGTTTCTGTTTAGAAACCAAACACTTGTAGTGATAAGATTCCAGTTTGACTTTCAAGGGGCTTGTTCTCAGGTATCCTCAGTGTTATCAGTGTCAGACGTCTGTGTCTTGGCAGATGTAATACTATACATGTATGCCTCGCGATACATTTGACACGGTCGTGTTTGAACTATTCATATACATCTGACCAAATGGGCACATGGGTGAGTGAGGGGGTGAGTTGTGTTTCAGGCCCCTTAGAGCAGTTTTCAGTTATATCACGGTGTGTCAGCTTGATGTGGGAGGAAAGACGTTTACCACTTTGGTGAAACCTTCGAGAACAAATCTAGACACATAATCAGGGCGAATCTGTGAATCGAATCCACCATCATAGGTTTCTGGCGTGTCAAAGGGACGCAACTCTGCACAGCGAATAGAAGCGCCTGAATGAATTAGTAAATGTAAAGGCACTATCATGTCACTAGATTTTCTGTTCCATGGTTCACTTGAATTGCGGGTAATACAATGAAATACATGAAATACCGGAAGTGTTGGACATGCTTACCCTTTTCGCGAACACCTGTTGTCATAACTGATTTTCAGCCGGCCATTAACATAATTTTCACATCTGTTTTTCCCTTTGCGCCAAATGGAATCTGTTTCGGTTGATGGTCAGGACTGGTTATTCTCTTGCATTGACGTGTGTAATGCGTGTGTAGTGTGTGTGTAGTTGTGTGTGTAGTTGTGTGTGTGTAGTGTGTGTGTGTGTGTGTGTGTGTGTGTGTGTGTGTGTGTGTGTGTGTGTGTGTGTGTGTGTGTGTGTGTGTGTGTGTGTGTGTGTGTGTGTGTGTGTGTGTGTAGTGTGTGCGTAGTGTGTGCGTGTGTGTGTGTAGTGTGTGTGTGTAGTGTGTGTGTGTGTGTAGTGTGTGTGTGTGTGTGTGTCTACTGAGATACCATGCCGACGTTAAACATGAATATCCCCACTCAGACACAGTATACTAACTCTGAGCCGACCAGTCCTTGTTTTAGCCCCTTAAATGCCGCTAGCTATCCAGACAGTGTAACAAGTACAATCTTTTAACGTATTTTGGTTTAATCCGGCCGGGGATCGAAACCCCAACCTTCCGCTCTCCGCACAGACCCTCTACGACCAGACCACGGTGGCGTTCCAGCCGTGTTAGAAGTTACAAGACGAGACAGACCTCATATCGTGTACATTAGTTTCCTCGCAGTAATCGTGTCGTCGTTCACACATGTACATCTCTGTTTATCAGTTATTTTGACATATGATACCTCAACTCGAGTTTCAGCCCTGTATTACCTCACACTAATTGAATTTGTACGACTTACATATTAACACAATATACGACTGTTTATGCGACATACTGATTCTAAGAACCAGGCCTTAATGAAGGAAGGGTGTTATATAATTCACCAACAAGATGGGCGTATCTGAAAAGAGTTTTAACCTAATTTTCGGAGATTTGAGAGATTTAACTACTTCACTGACATAGTATATAATTATTAACATGATTACATTATGGTAAGTGGAGGATGTGTTGCCTGTTGGTTAAAGAGAACGCTCGTCGTGCCGAAGTAAGTAATTCGATTCCCCACATGATGCACTGGTGTAAGCCAATTCTAGCTTCTCGCGCCGTGATATTCTTGCAGGGAATATTGCTAAAAGCAGTGTAAAACTATTTACACTCACTCACCGATGTCCCGTGTCATTTTATTGCTAGAATAATAAGGAAAGCGACGTAAAACCACACTCACTCACCCATGGCCACTCACTATCACACGTGACCACGATCACATTTTGTTTCGGAGACACACGTGTACATGTTACAGACACCAGACACGAAACGTAAACTTGAAAACCAGAAAACGTAAACGTAAAACAGTTATTTAACCAAGACGGCGTTAAATATCCGTGTATCGCGGAAAGTTAATGCCCATCTTCATAACACGATAGAGCTATAATATGTACCTACCATATTTCGTCAAAAATACACCTGACCCATAATAAAGACTTGGTTCAAACCAACTTAGACGAAACAAAGCTTGCAGCATATACACGCCGGGGTAGCATTATCATACATGAATTACCCTCATTCAGAAACCATATGACGACTAGTCCCTAAAAAATATCCAATAAAGGTCAGTTATACAAAAAACGATAGTTCTCAAATAAACACCAGGTCTCCGAAAAACTCCACCACGCGTGTGTCTATTAAAGAAAATACGGTAATTAGGTGGAGCGATGCACTTTATTGCATACCCTTAAAATCAATTAATGCCAAAGCGGCACACCAACAGACAGACGGATTTATTTCGTATATGTGGACATGAGGCCAATAGTACAATGACAATTTAGTTGTAGGAAAGTTTTCGTGAAGCACTTCTTGTATATTGTAACTGAATAGATGTACACGTTTGAGTTTTATTACTATTCAGTGTATCATCCTTCTTTTAAATATCTTATGAACAAAAACTGAGAACTTTTCGTTTTGTTGGATACGCGTAATAATAGTAAGGCAGGTATTTGATTCTTATATCTTCAAATACTGGACATATTAATAACACATGGTATTCATATTCGTGGTACTTATTGCAGAAGGGGTACAGAATTCCCCTAACACCAGAGGCCCAGTTCATATCCCCAGAGTCACCAAGGCACTTAAGCATGTTATAACATCGTCTAGAGTATCGTGTATCTGGTTGTCTGAGCAAACGTATCCAGTATGAGATAACTCTGCATTGATAGTTTACATATATCTGGTGCCTTAAAATTGCCTTTTAACACATTTATAAAATTTAGTATGAATTTTCTCGATACTCTGGCGATATGAGGTTCCCCAAAGTTCCGAGCCATACATCAGTATTGGCTTTATTTTACCATCAAATCTCCTAAACAAAGATTCACCAGGTATATGTCTAAATATACTAATAAACATCTTCCCGAGGCAAGAGAGTTGACTGACTTTAAAAGTCCAGTTTCCACCCTTGCCGAACTAGGCTGGAATTGCTGGGATCGATCGTAGCGCCTACACTGGCTATTACCAGTTATGTCCCTTCTAAGCCTCTGCTATTGACCAATAAGATTCCACCTCTCGCACCAGATTTCGATTTCGGTGCGCGATTTTGATTGGACTATGCATAGCCTCGTTAGCCAAACCAAAATGTAACTCCATAATACCAGCCTAGTTCGGCAAGGGTGGAAACTGGACTTTTATAGTCAGTTAACTCACTTGCCTCGGGAAGATGACTAATAAACTGCTTGGCTGAATACATTGCTTTATCTGCTTGCCTTGAGAGTACTTTACAAAAATCGATTTTGTAAATACAATTTGACATGCTAGTATACATCCCTGTCTAACACCTGCACTTGTATTGAATATATAAGTCATAGTATTTTTACTACATCTTACAGCTGCATTTACGTTTCCATATATACTTCTTATTAGTGTACTTGTCTTACCATGTATACCTTTACTGAGCAACGTATAAAGAAGTTGATTTCGATCCACGATGTCAAATGCTTTTTGAATACAGTAAATATGCAGTAATATTTTCCACGCCTCTTTTTAATATATTTATGAGTCAATGAATATAAAGTAAATATGTGATCAATCGTAGAGTAATCTTCTCTAAATCCTGCTTAGCATTCTGACAGTGTCTGTGGCGGTCGGGTAGCCTTGTTGTTAAAGCGTTCGCTCATCACGCTGAAGACCCGGGTTCCATTCCCGACATGGGTACAATGTAGGAAGTCCATTTCTGATGTCCCCGCAGTGATATTGCTGGAATATGGCTTAAAGCGGCGTAAAACCATACTCACTCACTCTGGCAGTATCTGTTGGATGGAGACCCAAAAGTTTATGCGAGATTCAATAATTGATATGAATATTTTACTTATAATATCTAACATGGCAATGCCGCTGTAATTATTTGTATCATCCTTCGAGCCGGATTTATGTTATGGGACAATAAGTCCAAGATTCCATGATTACGGGAATCGACCTGTCACAGGAATATGGTTATAGGACGCTTATAAAAGGTTAATAACAGAGAACAGGTTTCCTTCACAGCTTCTGTTGGGATCCCGTCGTGTCTTGCTGAGTTATTAACTAACCTTGCTGGCCGAAGCGCCTGAATTTATTTCTTCGTTTAATGCAAGATCATTAGTGGTTGAAACGAAACATCAGAAATGGCCAAAATACATATTCTATAAAATTATATCTTCAGTGAATTGTCAGCTGGGTGACATATTTTAACTCCTGCATGGACAGTTTCTTTAGCACCCACACAGATCCACATCGAGTAACTATGGGCTATTTACATGAAGGACAATCAAAGGAATACACATCCAGTTACTGCATGTTTTGGCTGTTTCTGTGAAGGGCGACCAAAGAGACACACATCCAGTTACTATGGACTGTTTCTTTTAAATATACATCCAGCTACTATGGACTGTTTCTGTGAAGGGCGATCAAAGAGATACACATCCAGTTACTATGGACTGTTTCTGTTAAATACACATCCAGCTACTATGGACTGTTTCTGTGAAGGACGATCAAAGAGATACATATCCAGCTACTATGGACTGTTTCTGTGAAGGGCGACCAAAGAGATACACATCCAGTTACTATGGACTGTTTCTGTTAAATACACATCCAGCTACTATGGACTGTTTCCGTGAAGGACAATCAAAGAGATACACATCCAGCTACTGTTGACTGTTTCGGAAGGACAATCAAAAGGATACATATCGAGCTATGGGCTGTTTCTGTGAAGGACAATCGACCCTCTGTGCAAGACAAGACCAATTCCACTCCACGAGTCTCTCTCAACAACACAAGCATCCGAATAACGTTCCCCACGGCGTCTCCAGACTCTCTCTCTCTCTGTTATCTGCTGTTGAGATACAGTAACGGTTCTCGTCTGAGAAGAAGACTCTTCTCGACTGCTGGTGGCGCCAATGCTGGTGCTGTGTTGCCCACTGAAGACGGTCCCGGCGATGACGTGGTGTCAGAATGGGTCCTCGGTGTGGCCTGTTACAGAGGAGGTGTCTCCTGGTCAATCGTCGACGCACGGTGTCCGCACTAATGTGTCTCTGGTGTGCCCCCATGGTCTGTGAGCAAAGCGATCTTGAAGATGCTGTCGCACAATTTGACGATCCTGACGTCGGGTGATGACCCTTCGGCTTCCACAACGTGGTCGGTTGTCTGTGGTGTTGGTGGTCTAGCACCGTTGCTGGAGCCTGTATATGGTCCTGACGTGGACTTGAAATGCATTGGCTACTTGCCGGGCGGTTTGTCCAGCTTGCAATCGTCCAAGGCCTTGGTGTCGCTGATTTCTTGTCTATCTTGGCATGTGGTAGCTATTCAATAACGAATGAATGTTATCCAATCATGGGGGAACGCATGTGCATCTCAATTTGCACGGAACCCATGTGCATCTGGTTACCATGGCCGTTGCCGTGATGCGTTCTGGCGATCGGCTTTGGTGTCATCTGTTTTGGTTTTTTATCCTCAAATTTCATTTTTCCGGACAATGTAATGTTAAATTTAAGAAACTATGACACAAATACCCAGATATTAAAATGACAATTTCTCATGCCATGTTACTAGGGGTGACGTTTCTTTTGCGGTTCAGTATATTATGTTTTGTTTGTTTATTTGTTTGTTTGTTTGTTGTTTAACGAAGCAGTCAGCAATATTCCAGCTATATGACGGCGGTCTGTAAATAATTGAGTCTGGACCAGACGATCCATTGATGATATCATGAGCATCGATCCACGCAATTGAAATCGATGACATCCATCCAGTCAGCGAGCCTAACAACCCGATTCCGTTAGTCGCCGCTTACGACAAGCATAGTCCCCTTTTATGGCAAGCATTGGTTGCTGAAGACCTATTCTACCCCGGATCTTCACGAATCCATCGATATAAAAAGGGGATGACTCATACTGTGTTGCAGTAGAGGGTATCTCCTGTAGGTTTTGTAACTCCTTGAACAGCTCTCGCATCATACATTACAACGCCAACTCAAGTGGTAACTAGTTTATTGTTCGTGACAAGATACGTGCAATATGCAATATTTAAGAGTGTGTATCTCTCTTTATACCAATATGCTCACTTGCAGTTGTCTCCCTTAGATATACACATACAAAGTGTCAGTCATGGATATATCCGTTGCAGATATACCTAGCTGTAGGATTACAAGTAATAATATATAACAGATACATTAACTGCATGTTTATCCTCTATGGTCGTCACCAAGGTTCGGTAATACGCCTGAATGACGTTACGGTACACAATTAGTTGACTCAAACCATCTTATAATTCCTCTCCACATGAGGATGAACATGTCATTGGCTCAGATCGTTTCCAAAGTTTTTGAAATACGTCCCCATGACGTCACGATGCACGTGAAACGCATCCAGATCGTATTTACAGAACCTATAGTACGTCTCCATGTTGGACCTGTCACGGACTGTCGTCTACATAGGTTTATTACTTCACCACTTTGAAGTCATGATGCGCGGGTCACGGGCTCAGATCGTCTCCATAGTTTCTGTAGTACGTCACCTCGACGTCATGATGTTGTACGTACTGCCGCCATGGCCTCCATCTTAGATTGGATTTGATAGTTTCCCATATTTCTGGAAGCGCCATCCAGACAATCGGAAGCACTGCAGATTTTATGTCTGCGAATACGCCAAAGATAAAGCCGGATAGGACCATGGTGTGGTACGTCCACGAGGATCCCATGTAGTCCGCCATGACGAACCATATTTCCTCCCCACATAACATTAAGACTGTCACCAAGCTGGCACTGGTAATAACAGCAGTGTCCCGAGCAGAGTCGGAATACGTCAGCAGACCAAGACTTGCCACGCCTGCTGGCCTTTTCTTGTAAAAGATAGCTAAGATTGCCCCCACCTGGAACAGAATGATAATTCCAGGCAGGAAGAAGCATAAGACAGATAATGTCACTGTCGCCCATTTGACCAGAAGTATTGGACAATATCGCTCACTCCACGAGCTGACGGACCATATCGGGTGTAGGCTGACAAATATGATGGGCATGATCACAATGCAGGCAATTGCCCATGGCAATGCCAACAGTTGCACTGACAACAGAGTTCTGCAGCTACGAGACAGTCGGGGGCGGGCTATTTGAAGCCTCTCTAATATGAAGTCAAAGTTGACCATGACAATGCACCAGCTTGCTACAAAAATCTGTAAATATATTTCAATGATTTGATAAGCCACATGCATCGTGCAGCCATAGTTCCTTTTGCGGTTTAAAGCAAAGTCCACCTTGAGAGGGATACATATGACTCCGATCATCAGGTCTGACACAGCTATGTTGACGATGAGTTGGTTTCTGAACACACCCCGGAGCCTTCTTGAGGACAGGAGGACGCATATCAGAAGGAGGTTGGCGAACACGACCCACACAGCGTCCAGGACACCTACAGCTACAGTTGCCCTGAATATACGGGTTTGTAGCCGTTGTCGACTCTCCCATTGTTCTCTGTAGTAAGCGAACTTGCTGATGTTGCTGGTGTTCATCTTACGGCATCACGCAGCAACTCTGCAACAAAGTGTGAACTTGTTTACATATATACCAATGCTAATAGTAAAAGATATATGGAGAAGTAGATGACAAGGTAGGTGTGTATATGGTGACGTTTATATCAAGGTAGGTGTGTATTTCGATGGGTAGATATCAAGATAGGTGTGTGTATGGAGAGGTAGATATCAAGGCAGGTGTGTGTATGGAGAGGTATATATCAAGGTAGGCGTGTGTATGGAGAGGTATATATCAATGTAGGTGTGTATAAGGGGAGGTATATATCAAGGTAGGTGTGTCTATGGAGAGGTATATATCAGGGTAGGTGTGTCTATGGAGAGATATACATCAAGGTAGGTGTTTTATGGAGAGGTATATATCAAGGTAGGTGTGTCTATGGAGAGGTATATATCAAGGTAGGTGTGTGTATTTCGATGGGTAGATATCAAGGTAGGTGTGTCTATGGAGAGGTATATATCAAGGTAGGTGTGTGTATGGAGAGGTATATATCAAGGCAGGTGTGTGTATGGAGAGGTATATATCAAGGTAGGTGTGTGTATGGAGGGGTATATATCAAGGTAGATGTGCACCTTGAGAGGTATTTATCAAGGTAGGTATGTCTATGGACAGGTGTATATCAAGGTAGATGTGTACATGGAGAGATATATATCAAGGTAGATGTGTCTATGGAGAGGTATATATCAAGATTGATGTGTACATGGAGATGATGGTTGATGCGAGTACAACTCGGTAATTGTGGGAGTAGCTCGTAAAATCTAAAACTGTGGTGGTCGAGTAGACTAACATCTAGTCTCTGAAATGAACATATCGTACAGAACAAAACAGTTGTTCAGTTATCTTAATAAAAAATATAATAAAAGGGAGCCCAGTGACTCTCTTCATTTTCAGATACTGCAGTAATCTAGACTTGCCAAACATTATAGACTTGCATGGGCTGTATTTGATATATATTTGTATCAGGGTCTGTAAGACAGACTACAACATGTAGCAGCTGTTCGTGAGTTAACGATAGCTGTTCATGAGTTAACTATAGCTGTTCATGGTTCATTATAGCTGTTCATGAGTTCACTATAGCTGTTCATGAGTTCACTATAGCTGTTCGTGAGTTAACCTTAGCTGTTCATGAATTCACATGAGTAACATAAGTTAACATGAGTGCTGCTCGGATTGGCAAACTCAAAACAAGGGAGTTATAAAGACGTTTAACTTAAACTTCAGATATATGGATAACCCGACATAGCCAAGTCGCTGATTTACTTTTCACGAACTAGAAATAAAGTGAAACCATCATATGTGTTTCATATTTAGAGCTATGTATAAAGATTCAGAGTAACAAAAGACAAGATTGTTTGACAAGAGGGAGGACTTCGATGTCCACATTTCACAACTTTCAAGGATGCAATCGAGCGTGCTCTGCGAATATTTCAAAGAGCGTTATACGATTCTTGCTCAGCAAAGTAAAGCTTCCAAAACTTCTTTTGCTAGACACGTGGAGGACAGTGACAAACGTTATGTTTTCAGGTGAACAACTGACTTGTCTGTGCATGTGTTTGTGACGGGTACCACCGAAGGGGCAGGATACGCCCACCTTTTGGCGAACACCTGGTATCACCACTATTGGATAGTGATTCAGAAACACATACTCATGATATGGTCGGAATGTAGTAATAGAACTGTGCAAGTATTAACTAAAACTGTACCTTTATTTACTAGAACTGTGCATGTGCCGCACAAAACTGTTCATATATAAATCGGGTACATAATTGGGGTCATACTTATTATACATAGTGCTGCTGACATCCGAGCTGTCGATCTTACCTAATAAAAATAAAAACATATTTAGGCGCGTTTATTCACAGGAAGTAAACGTATTCAGACACGCACAAGACACCTTTCCATACAAACATGGGAGGATGGCACTAATATAACATCATGACACTAACAAAGGAGGATGGCACTAACAGGAGGATGACACTAACAGAAAGAGGATAACACTAACATAGGAGGATGATACTAACATTGGGGGATGGCACTAAAAAGAGGACGACACTAATATAGGATGATCAAACTAACATAGGGTCATGACACGAACATGAGGATGACACTAACACAGGAGGATGACACCGATAGGAGGATGACATTAACACAGGAAGATGACACTAACAGGAGGATGATACTAATATAAGAAGATGACAATAATATAGGATGATGACACTAAAATAGGATGATGACACTAACACATGAGGATAACACTAACAAGAGGGGGATAATACTAACATAGGAAGATGACACTAACAGGAGGATGACACTAACATAGGAGGATGACACTGACAGGAAGATGACACTGATAGGAGGATGCCACTTATATAGGAAGATGACAATAATAAAGGATGATGACACTAAAATAGGATGATGACACTAACACAGGAGACTAACACTAACAAGAGGGGGATAACACTAACATAGGAGGATGACACTAACGGGAGAATAATACTAACAATAGGATGACACTAACATAGGAAGATGACACTTACATAGGAGGATGACACTAACAGAAAGATGACACTAAAATAGGGTGATGATACGAACATAGGGGGATGACACTGACATAGGATTTCGACAGTAACAGTTATAATGACATTACCATTGAATGATGACACTAATATAGGAGGATACTGAACGATCGAGCCTGGGACAGTCGTTACAGTGATCAGAATCATGAGCAATGATGCATCGCCATACACCAAGCCTGATCATCACCACCCGATCCATTAAAGTAAGTGATAAGAGGTGTGATAACTCCCAGGGGGGAGGGGGGATATGTCATCGCATCATGCTTACCTAGCGACGCGTCATGTATAGTACATTCCTCTGAATGTCAACGTAAAATGGCTGGGATGATTTAACCAGGCCTTAATCAAGGTGTGTCTTTCCATGGAATTTAAATAAATAAATGCACATGTTCTGAAGTACCTAGGCAAATGAGAAATGTAGACGCCATATGCTATTGCTGATGGTATATTGCTCCAGATGAAGGGTATATTCACGACTGGAAAATAGGAATCATCCAGCATTTTGAAACATGCATATTTGGTTCATCTGCTCAAATACAATTATTGTTGTCGAGCTGCAATCATTATCTTATCTAATATATATGCGGCACTGCAATAAGAATAAAATCTATCCGTTTGTGGGTTTGTACATGTGTTGGCTGATAAGCTCTTGATATACACGGAGCCTGAGATGTCCCATTGACGTGGAGTGTATATGTGTCGGATGTGATAACCCAGTTACTTCAAACTGTTTTGGTCAGAGGTGTTTCCTCTTGCTAGACCTCGCGCTTCCTGTGTGCAAGAGGTTCATGTCACTTGGAATTCAGGTTGGAAAATGATGCAATGTTGTCAGAAACACATTAAAGGTTGCACTGAACATATTCTGAACAAAATGCAAAAATGCAAAGGATTTGTACTGACCAATTTTCATCAAATACATATATGACATGTACATGTATTTCGTCATTTCCATTGGGTTGGGTTAGCATTATGCCAAGCAACATCTAAACTCTATCTGCATCATGTCTGCATTTTATGTGTAACATATCCTTGTCTCTATTTTGTTTGTTACATGTCAGTGTCTGCATTTTGTATGTAACATATTGGGATGTCTGTGTTTTGTATGTAACATGTTAGGATGTCTGTATTTTGTATTTAAGATGTCGGTGTCTGTATTTTGTCTGTAGCACATTGGGATGTCTGTATTTGTCTGTAACATGTCAGGAAGTCTGTATTTTGAATGTAACATGTCGGTGTCTGTATTTTGTATGTAACATGTCGGTATCTATATTTCGTATGTAACATGTCGGGGTGTCTGTATTCCGTATGTTACATGTCGGTGTCTGTATTTTGTATGTAACATGTCGGTATCTGTATTTTGTATGTAACATGTCGGTATCTATGTTTCGTATGTAACATATCCGGATGTCTGTATTCCGTATGTTACATGTCGGTGTCTGTATTTTGTATGTAACACGTCGGTGTCTGTATTTTGTATGTAACATATCCGTGTCTGTATTTTGCATGTAGTATATCTGTGTCTGTATTCTGCATGTAACATTTCGGGATGTCTGTATTTCGTATGTAGCATATCCGTGTCTGTATTTGGCATGTAACATTTCGGGATGTCTGTATTTCGTATGTAACATATCCGTGTCTGTATTTTGCATTTAACATTTCGGGATGTCTGTATTTCGTATGTAACATGTTGGTGTCTGTATTTCGTATGTAACCTGTTGGTGTCTGTATTTCGTATGTAACATGTCGGTGTATGCATTTCGTATGTAACACATCTGTGTCTGTATTTTGTATGTAACATTTGGGGATGTCTGTATTTTGTATGTAACATTTGGGGATGTCTGTATTGTGTATGTAACATGACCGTGTCTGTATTTTGTACGTAACATTTCGGGATGTCTGTATTCCGTATGTTACATATCGGTGTCTGTATTTTGTATGTAACACGTCGGTGTCTGTATTTTGTATGTAACATATCCGTGTCTGTATTTTGCATGTAACATATCTGTGTCTGTATTCTGCATGTAACATTTCGGGATGTCTGTATTTCGTATGTAACATATCCGTGTCTGTATTTTGTATGTAACATTTTGGGATGTCTGTATTGTGTATGTAACATGACCGTGTCTGTATTTTGTATGTAACATTTCGGGATGTCTGTATTTCCTATGTAACATGTTGGTGTCTGTATTTCGAATGTAACATGTTGGTGTCTGTATTTCTATGTAACACGTCATCAATATTGAAGATTATTGTAAGCAGCGACAAGCGCGTGCTGTTTACATGGTTTTTGCGTGAGTTTTTATATTCGAACCCAGTCTATCCAATACCTCAAGGTGGTAGATATTCATGGCATAATTCATATGAAATATGTGCACCACTTGTATTTTGAATGTTACGTGACCGTACATTCTATGTGACATGTTGGTATTTGAATGAAACTTGTTTATAATAAATGTAAACTATAATTGTAATTAGCTGATATGTTCATATTTTGCATGTGGCGTGTATTTTGTATTGTTATTCATAAGTATATACTGTAATTGTAATTTGTGTAAATCAAAACGACAAAACACTTCCACGGTCATTGAGAATGATCTACTGAAATATTCCAACAATATCATAAAGCATGTTTTTAAGATTCACTTTCAAATAGTGATGATAGCAAAAAGCTGAGCGTTTCCTGCCCTCCAGGTAGTACAGGTCGAAAACACCCGTCCTAATCAGTCTTAGAGGCAGATAAACTTCCATTGCAAGACATACTCCCTTATTACAATTCAGAGTAACACAAGGGTCAATGTACACATATGTCAACAATAGTCCTAATCGTATTACAGCAATTAATCACAAGAACACTTGACACGTTCACGGGCTCGAGTCAAACAAACTTTGGTGTTGGATTTTTCAAATTTAAATAATTTTTCTTACCTCATGTGACGCCCTGGAATTGCATTACGTCGTCCATTTCCTGGAGGAAAAAAAACACAAAAATAACATGTTCTTGTGACTGATATTTACTTCACCCTCGCCCTCCTCCCTTGTTACGAGAGGCTAGTATATACAGTGTGAGCGTTGACCCAGCTCACTTCCTCACACATGTTTTTAGCAAACAAACACACTTTCCCTGGCTTCCGTTACCATTTCCTCACTGCAAAGCACAATGTGAGGGCAGAATGGAGCAATTAGGCCGCATATTTCTGGCATGAATGTCATGATAGCTTTCACTGGTTTGAAATCCAAGATATGAACTACCTACTTTTATCTGTATATTAACGGTTGATGATTTGAATAAGTACATTCCATTTGGAAAAAAACATATTTAAGTAATTTGATTGAGACTGTGTAATGAAACGGTGAGCCTGACCAGACCGTATTGTAAAACAGTAAAGCTGATTAGACTCTGTAGTAAAACAGTGAACTTGACTAAACCGTGTAGTAAAACAGTGAACCTGACTAAACTGTGTAGTAAAACAATGAACCTGACTAAACCGTGCAGTAAAACAGTGAACCTGACTGAACCGTGTAGTAAAACAGTGAACCTGACTAAACCGTGTAGTAAAACAGTGAACCTGACTAAACCGTGTAGTAAAACAGTGAACCTGACTAAACCGTGCAGTAAAACAGTGAACCTGACTAAACCGTGTAGTAAAACAATGAACCTGACTAAACCGTGTAGTAAAACAGTGAACCTGACTAAACCGTGTAGTAAAACAGTGAACATGACTAAACCGTGCAGTAAAACAATGAACCTGACTAAACCGTGCAGTAAAACAGTGAACCTGACTGAACCGTGTAGTAAAACAATGAACCTGACTAAACCGTGTAGTAAAACAGTGAACCTGACTAAACCGTGTAGTAAAACAGTGAACCTGACTAAACCGTGCAGTAAAACAGTGAACCTGACTAAACCGTGTAGTAAAACAATGAACCTGACTAAACCGTGTAGTAAAACAGTGAACCTGACTAAACCGTGTAGTAAAACAGTGAACCTGACTAAACCGTGTAGTAAAACAGTGAACCTGACTAAACCGTGTAGTAAAACAGTGAATCTGACTAAACCGTGTTGTAAAACAATGAACCTGACTAAACCGTGTAGTAAAACAATGAACCTGACTAAACCGTGTAGTAAAACAGTGAATCTGACTAAACCGTGTTGTAAAACAGTGAACATAAAACTACCGTGTAGTAAAACAGTGAACATAAAACGACCGTGTAGTAAAACACCGAACATGACCGGACAGAACAGTAAAACAGTGATTGTGACTAGCTACTGACAGTAAAACAATGAACCTGACTAAACCGTGAAGGAAAACAGTTGAACCTTAACGTGTCTAGAATGTGAAGCAAAACATCGAACCTGCCTAAGAGGTGTTGAAAAACAGTGAACCTGTCTGAAATGTGTTGAAAAACAGTGAACCTGATTAGAATATGTTGAAACACACGAACCAGTCTAAACTGTGGCATCCAACAATGAACCTGTTCTGTCCGCTATATGGCGAGTTATTGCCGATGTAACGTTACAGTTTAACTCACCTACCCCTTGGAATGTGTAGACACAATAACGACATGTTGACATAACATAAGTACTTCTCTAACCATTGTCGGCGGGCATGTACAGTTGTAGGTTTCAAATGCAGAGCAATAGTTACAACATTTGGCAATATATAGTGGGCAGAAAAGACGATATGAAGCCACGAAGACCTCGTGATAGAATGGGGGTACGTTGTGCGAAGCCCGTAATGGTGCCCCCCGGGGTATTGCTGGAATATTGCCTAAAGCGGCGAAGAAAACATTCACACTCACTCACCAGTAAGATCGTTCTAGATTCAATCTTGCGAGGTCAATTCTTCAGGTAACAGAGCTCTACATTAAAAAGAAGGTTTGTTTATCTACTAAATATGTCATGAAGTTTTGTTCAGAGAATTCATATAAATCTCACTTGTCTCATGTTAAATAACGTACATGGACAAAATCTAGAACTACATTCACGTGGCATGGGGAGACTATGATAAAGATGGATCAGCTTCCAAGTGATCTGGATAATAAAAGTGTCTGGATACTGACGAGTGAGTGGGTATGGTTTTACGCTGCTTTTAGCAATATACCAGCAATATCACGACGGCGAACACTGGAAAATGGGCTTCACACATCGTACCCATGTTGGGAATCGAACCCAATTCTTCGGTTTGACTTGCCAAAGCTTAAACCACTAGGCTACCCAAACCGCCTGTCATATATTATGTATTGAATGTAGTTTATATCATTAATGCACTTAATAATGTACTTATGTCATTGGAAACCCGTACAGTTCCTTCTTGTGCTGATCCAGTGGAGGATGTTGGGGCGGTTGATCCCGAAGAGCCTTATCAACATAACGTTCAGTTGATTTCATAAACTTTACATTGACATGATTTTTGTAATAGTGAGTGAGTATGGTTTTACGCCGCTTTTAGCAATATTCCAGCAATATCACGGCGGAGGACACCAGCAATGGGCTTCACACATTGTACCCATATCGTTACTCGAACCCGGGTCTTCGGCGTGACGAGCGAACGCTTTAACCACTAGGCTACCCGACCGCCCCTGATTTTTGTAATAACAAGGATTTACTTATTTATTTTTTAATAAACCAACTCTATCTTAACAAAATTGCAGTTAAAATAACCTGTATACGAGGAAACGTTTCACTATACATAGAATAAACCACCAAATAAGTGGTTTCAAAAGTGAAGAATTTTATTGTATCCTGTTTAAAGACGAATCTTTTCATTAAATGCGATATGTGCTGTGAATATGATTTTTTTACCTCGCTGAACATTTTTATTTAAATATGTCTCCTCATATACAACTATGTAAATAACTTAGAACGCTTGGTTACACTGCTTTAATGCTTATTGCACGCGGTTATCATTTAATATCTCTCTCATTACAAGAAATGTGATAAAAATATGACATACCACGTGCGCTGATATATGGGTTGGTATGCCACGGTTAGGGAACTACCACTGCATATATCATAGTTGATACAAGCCACTCTTATTGTGACAAGGACTTTGATACTTAAATATACTGTACTACCAGCATACGCGTCATTATCATAGTTGATACATACCACTTTATTGTGACAAGGACTTTAATACTTAAATATACTGTACTACCAGCATACGCGTCATTATCATAGTTGATACATACCACTTTATTGTGACAAGGACTTTGATACTAAACTATACTGTACTACCAGCATACGCGTCATTATCATAGTTGATACATACCACTTTATTGTGACAAGGACTTTGATGCTTAAATATACTGTACTACCAGCATACGCGTCATTATCATAGTTGATACATACCACTTTATTGTGACAAGGACTTTGATACTTAAATATACTGTACTACCAGCATACGCGTAATTATCATAGTTGATACATACCACTTTATTGTGACAAGGACTTTGATACTTAAATATACTGTACTACCAGCATACGCGTCATTATCATAGTTGATACATACCACTTTATTGTGACAAGGACTTTGATACTTAAATATACTGTACTACCAGCATACGCGTCATTATCATAGTTGATACATACCACTTTATTGTGACAAGGACTTTGATACTTAAATATACTGTACTACCAGCATACGCGTCATTATCATAGTTGATACATACCACTTTATTGTGACAAGGACTTTGATACTTAAATATACTGTACTACCAGCATACGCGTCATTATCATAGTTGATACATACCACTTTATTGTGACAAGGACTTTGATACTTAAATATACTGTACTACCAGCATACGCGTCATTATCATAGTTGATACATACCACTTTATTGTGACAAGGACTTTGATGCTTAAATATACTGTACTACCAGCATACGCGTCATTATCATAGTTGATACATACCACTTTATTGTGACAAGGACTTTGATACTTAAATATACTGTACTACCAGCATACGCGTCATTATCATAGTTGATACATACCACTTTATTGTGACAAGGACTTTGATACTAAACTATACTATCCGACTTATATAAACATAATTATCACAGTTAACACTAACCATTTTAATTGTGATAAGGATTGGGATACTTAAATTTACTATTCCTCTTGTATATACATAAGTATCATGGTTGATACATACCACTACAATTGTAGTACGGCCTTTGATACTAAAATATTATACTACTTGTATATACATAATTATCATAGTTGATATATACTATTCTTATTGTCATACGGCAGAGGATACTTAAGAATACTGTACCAGTTGCATATACATAATCATTATAGTTGATACATATACCACTACAATTGTGATAAGGCCTTGGATACTGAAATATACCATAACATGATTATCCTTGTTGATACATAGCACACTCGTTTTGACAAAGCCTATGGTATTAACATGAACACAACTAATTCATATACACATGGACCTATCATAAATCATCAGTTTGGCGTGTCAGAGATTCTTAGTACTATAGCTGTCCAACGTTGAAATGTTGAAATGTCTAGTCAAGAAAATTACATACACCATACATATATATATACTAGAGTTATATGTCTAATTCAGTATGCTGACCTCTATAATGTTCTACAAATAGCATTATTTACAAGTATGTTCAGAGAGTACCAATGTCACATTTTATGTTCAGAGTTGATGAACTTGCATTTCTGTAATCAACACATAACCTGTTATACAAAGGATGAATTCTACACATACAGATCGGATGTTATAAAACCATATCTTGCAGCTTCAGTGTGGAAATTCCGTATACACTGAAAATGATCATTGTTTACAAATACCATACTGCAATTGGTAAACATTCTTACCTCACCTCTGCCCCGACCATAGCAATGTGACAACGTCTAAAGCGGAAACCTCGACAGTGTGTCCCAATTTTACGTCCAATTACCAGGTTTAAACGACTCTGCTGGTAACGAAAGGTCACGGCTGTGTGGAATTGCCGGAGTGTGAGGAACAACGTCCACGTCCGATGCTGAGTTGATATCAGAATTACAATGAAATGTGTTAAAAGCGATAACAAGGTTTGCTCACATTCCTTTGTGAGGCTGTCAGGATTCATCCCTATCGTAAGCACTGGTCATAGGTACTGATGGTTACAGTGAGCCACGTGACGGATTGCAAGCCATCTTGTCCCTTCTTTTGTAAATTGATATTCCTTTCATACAGCTGGCGTAGTTACTCAAGTACTCAACCATTCATGTGCGAGGCATAGGGATTGTTTCTGTGAGCTTATTATTATGTTCTGGGGGCACGGGTGGCCTTGTCGTCTAAGGCGCTGCAATTAGCTGTGCATAGTTGAGTCCCTTTGGCACGCCAGAAACCTATGATCGTGGGTTCGAATCCTTGTCCGACCTGATGTTTCTAGGTTTCTCAGCACCATACTCATGCCCGTGGATTTCCCCAAAGTGGTAAACGTCTGAGACCTGCATGCCTTCGGGACTTTCCTCCCACATTAAACTTACACGCCGTGATATAACTGGAATATTGTTCTAAGTGGCGTTAAACCCAACATTCTCACTCACTATTCACTGAGAGGTAAAACGGCTTGTCTGTAATCAAACACTACTCATTTAATCTGCCTCACACCTCTCACTCGTCACACTGAGAACCTTCGATTCTATGCCTGACGTGTGTACATCTGTGACACCCTTTACCCGAAGAGTTAGTTGGGTTTATGGCCGCTTTATGGGTAAGAATGGAAAGTTTGAATTTAAAACAAAAAGACATATCCATGTCCTGCTAAACGTTATACAGCACACTCCGTTTAGTTCATCGTTACATACGTGGTTTAGCGGTTTTATGTGGTATTGAGTGGTTATATCATTTAAGAATTGACGTTCACTGTAACGTATGGACTCTCAAGTGGAAATCAATTTCTATATTATGTTATGTCACTATCTGGTGTTTTGTAGGATGTATTTTGCCAACATTCTATTGTGTACACTGCTGTATGTGTATTTTAATGTTGAACAATGGTTGTAACTGTATTCCATTGTTTCTGGTCAGGTTCAGTAGAAGCTCGTGGCCTTGTATTTGAACAATGATTACTTGTGTCAAGCAGAGGTGAGGAATTATTTTTAGATGCTATGGTGATGTGTAAACTTCAGGAACAGCGAGGTCTAATGTGGAACATTGGAGAATATTTTGCAAGTCAGGAACAGTGACAGTGCGTTGTTATAAATTGACACGACGACGCCAAACTGGTCGATACAATTACGCGGCGGGAGGGATTTCCAAAGTATTGGCACTGGACGTCCAGTCATCATTGCGAAATTAAATAATATTAAAGATATGTCGAATATGTACTAAAATAATTTGACAGATAATCACAGAATGCCGTAGACATAATCAGGTTTAACAACAGTTCTTTTAATATTCAATTACATACAAAACTCCTGCCCCTTAGTATATTATATTATTTGTATCAATTGAGTGTATCATAGAAATGTGCTGAAAAATCCTGTCTAAACTCCCTATATAGCCTTTCATATCCTTAGTAGTGACTGATTATTAACGTTTAACGAATGTGAGGATACGGTGACGTCAGCCCTATATTTCTTGTGTACGCTCTGACATCTGACGATTAATGGTAGCCACTGTTACTTCTTGCCCGCCAATGCTCTACAACTATGGTTCCACTCTTTCCAGCGATTTATGATAGCCACTGTTACTCTTCGTCTGTCAATACTCGAGAAGTATGGTTCCTCACTTTCCAGCGATTCATGATAGCCACTTTTACTCTTCGTCCGTCAATGCTCGACAAGTATGGTTCCTCTCTTTCCATCGATTAGTGGTAGCCATTGTTACTCTTCGTCCGTCAATGCTCGACAACTATGGTTCCTCTCTTTCCATCGATTAATGGCAGCCACGGTTTCTCTTCGTCCGTCAATGCTCAACATGTATGATTCCTCTCTTTCCAGCGATTTATGATAGCCACTGTTACTTCTTGCCCGTCAATGCTCGACAAGTATGGTAGCCACTGTTACTCTTTGTCCGTCAATGCTCGACAACCATGCTTCCTTTCTTCCATCGATGCATTTTAACCATACCGTGTCTCTTTTCAATAATATCTTGTTACTGTGTATCAGTCTTTATGTATTGGTACTATGGCTATATTTCATAATTTTCGGATACTTCAATCGGTGCCCCCATTTGTCCATCAATCCACGTTAGCCACGGTGTTCTTTTATCCATCCTGCCCATAATATCTTATTCCGCCTCCCGTCGTGTCTCCAATGTAATTCTTGCGACATTTTGCCACAGCTCTTGCAGAGCGGAGCTTTCTCGAATCACAATCGATCTCTCAGATGCAATCAGCTGATCATAAAAAGTAACAAGAACCGACGAAAAATTGCATTTGGGCCGTCCAAGCAGAATATTCATGACGGCGGTGACAGTCACGCTTCTTTGATGAAGTAGCGTTGCCTGATCTCCTTAGCAATGGTTAATAGCATAAAATACACCAAGCTGAGATTATTCGTTGTCCTTTTCAAAAGACGTACTATCTCGTTCGGAAAGAATTCGTGTGTTCGTTATCTGTAGTTAATGTCATTTGATTCAGTGATAATCCTGTAATCACAGGACACTGCGTTTTGTTTAACGGTCAACACACATTTTTCAATGGCCAATTGGTGACATACTTCTATATGCCTTACTCCCATAATTACAGTTAAGACAATTACTTGCAGGGCAATTCAACAGCCTGTGGTAATATTGTTTGTGCTATGTGAACACAGGGAAGCTTGATACAATCAATGATCGCTGGAATGTAGAATGTAGTTTATAGCACAAGTTTAATAATGCCAATAAAATTAGGTCGAAGCTCTGCAGTATGTCTGAGCCCAACCTTCTCCCTGAGTCAATACGGCAACAACGTTGTCGGCGTCGTAGACAATGTAGACGTTTTAGACAGTGTAAACGTTGTAGACAGTGAAGGTGTTGTAGACGTTGTAGACAGTGTAGGCGTCGAAGACGCTGTAGACGGAGTATACGTTACAGAATTCGCGCCAACTTCACCGAGAAGTGTTAATCACAAAACGCGTATCGACATACCAAGGATTATGCTAATGTCGTTAGAGTATATGCATTACAGTCATACCTTCAACAATTAACAAACTTAAACATGATTTACATATATTTTATCTGATTCAATCAAAGTGCATGTTATTCTCCTATACGTGAACTAACCATGTCTACAGTCACCTCCCTGCAACTAACCCATGGAGGACACTTATAGTTAATTCTATCAAAACGAGTGAAACAAATTATGAAATGAATGACAGTCGTGGTACAATCACATTCCCACGATGAGCCCCAAATCTGTCAGATGTACTGTCAGACCCTATTGTGACACGCGTGGAATGTGTGAAACTAAACAGAACACTCTCTCGTCGCTTCTGAAAACAGCGCAATAAAGTCAACACCAGTCAACCAGTAACCCTTGATAATACCGAAGCTCAATGCATTTCAATGACCTCAAACTGTACAGAAATTTTCCTTATCAACTCGACCCTGTTGAATGAAAACACAGTTCGTTTGCTTCGTTTGAGTCACCATATTCCTTGCGAAGTGTACACGGGCACCAGCGGCCTAATTGGATGTGCGGCCTCCAATAGTGGGTTCGAATCGCAGAATGCGATCTTTGGTTTGTCAGGATCAAACCCGTGTTTGTAAAGTTTAGTAAAATGATACACGACCTGGATATTCTCTCCCACAGAGGGACACGTAGTGATGTAAATGACACATTGTTCAAAAAAGCATTCAGCACAAGTCCCTCACACACTGAACTGACCAGCATACGGTGGGGATTCTGGTTTTGACATAATTCACGAAACACGAAAGTTCTATTATACAAATACAGATTAGTGGATGTTGGAGTCAGGAGTGACCAAGGACATCCTATAAAATATAAACGAAAATGCTATATATTAGTTTCTCAGTAGATTTGCGGATGTCACCATGACAACAAAGATTTCCCACACATCGCCCGACCTAGCGGTCGCTGGATAACAAAAAAATCACATCAAAAGTTGGGTGAATGTAGTGCCAGGCTGGCACTAACAAGCGACAGAAATCAGATCCGCAACAATTAGAGAAACTATGTCAGTTCACAACCCACAGCTCATGTAAAGCACTGCTTCCTTTGTGGTGTGCCAGACCGCGGTACACTGTGTACGTGGCCTATATAATTGCAATACAGCGTCATGCACTTCGTTTCGTTAGTTTCTGTTGAAGACAAAATACTTTTTAGCTCGCAAATTCATGTATTTGTTTTACAAACCAGGACAGTTTATAGATTTATAAACTAAAGTCCGTAAGAAATTTTACCACTTTAATAATGAAATTGCAAAAAGTTAAAAACACAAGTTCAAACTAAATGAATGTTCTATGCAGAAAGTGATATACGTCCACGGCACGTTTTTTTTGTGACGAAAATGCGAAAAATGGATAAAAAATGCCGCTTTGGCGGCCGACATATGAGCATGGCAGACACTCACGCTGATAAAAAAAAAACGTCACCACAGAAATGCCACGACTGACACCAGAAGAACGCGAGCTGGCTCTGGGTATGATACAGATCCGAGCCACCTATGCCCATATTGCTAGAACGTTTGGCTGCTCCCGTGTTGCTGTAACTAACCTAATGCAACGTTACAGACAGGCCGGGCAGACATCAGACAGGACAAGAACAGACAGACCCAGGGTTACTACGCCCAATGAAGACCGGTACTTGCGTGCTTTGCATCTCCGGAATCGATTCCTGATAGTGACGTCATCAGTGACGAATACCTTAGGGCATACGGCTACTCGACAGACAGTGACAAGGCGAAATAGGAATCACATACCTTACAGACCTTACGTTGGCAACTACGTGACTGGCAGAGGGTCGTCTTCACTGATGAAAGCCAGCTCTGTTCAGAGCTGATGGAAGACAGCAAGTGTGTACCACCGAAGGGAAGAACGAACGGCAGCATGTTGAGTTCAGGGGTCGTGCCGTGTGGTGGAGGGCGTGTTATGGTGTAAGCAGGAGAGAACATACTGGTCATCGTTAATTTGACAGCTCAGCGTTACATGGATGACATTCTTCGTCCGACTACGGACAGCTGCCACGTGGTGTCCTTTATCAGCATGACAACGTCAGACCCCATACAGTCCGAATTGTGCAGAATTTCCTTGCAGCCAACAACGTCAACGTATCGCCGTGCCCTGCACATGTCCCCAAAAGAACACCTCTGGGATGTCATGGATCGTCGTGTTCGACAGCGAACACAGCTCCAGCAAACCGACAAAAACTTATCTAGGCCCTCCAAGAAGAATAGCGACATATCCCACATGACATCATTAGACGACTGACTTTTTTCTGTGCGTCTATCTTTTGTGGTTTTTAAAGTAGAGTGATTTAAAACTATGGTAAAGATTCTTTTGGTCGTAAGTTTAATTAAATGGGGGCTATGTTCACTGGTGTGGTCAGCATTCCAGGCTGGGTCAAGACATTGTAAATAGTGCCACATGTGAAACTGAGGCATTGCTCCTGTGTACCTAACACAATCCTCAACAGGTTGATTGATAGTTACAATATAGTAGGGGTGGGGGGTAGCTTAGTGGTTAAACAGTTCGGTCGGAGATATATGGATACAATGTGCGAAGCCCATTTCTGGTGCCCCCCACCGTGGAATTGATGGAATACTGCTAAAAGTATGCCTGCTCCTCATTCACTCACACTGTAGGACGGAGACGACCTGGTTTTGGCCCCAGTGCAGTCCCCCTTGAAAAAGAGCAAGTGAGATCTTGAGTGATCGAGTTGGGTTTAACGCTGCTTTGAACGGTATTTCAGTAATGTCATGGCATGTCAGATTAATGCCAATCAGATAGACCTTTATCACTTTTGTGGAAACTCACGAGTATGGCTATGGTGCTGATAAAACTAGAAAGATAACTAGGGCGAACCTTGATTTGAACCCACGATCAAAGGTTTCTGGGACGACATTTGACGCCTTAGACGACTGGGACACCCGTGCTCCTAGCTCCAGAGTGAGAAGACGATAATGGCGTAATAATGTCATAATTATATTAGTCAATCAAAAAACACTAAAAATTCGACTTGTTCATCGTAATTTTGAGTCGATGCTAAAATAGTGTGATTTTGTTGATTCGCTCCATCCTTTTGTGTTGGAAAAATAAAAATCGTTGAATGTTAAAATGCATTTTATATTGGAGGAAGGTAAAAAGTTTAAATTGCGCATGCACTGCGGTGTAATTGTCAGATACCAAATCATCTTGTCCGATTCCAGTATAATTTGACTCCGTGATACAAGAAACGTGATGCCTTTGTAGTGCAAAATTGAATTTATTCTTCTTTTTATTCCGTGAACGTGTTATTTCCCCGACAAGGAGACTCAGAAAAGACGTAATCGCACCATAAAGAGATTCTAAATTGCCTTTCAAATGATAAAAACGTCAAATGCATATTCGGCTGGAATTTAATTTTTCTTCTTTGGTTCTTACATAATTACTTTAAATTAACTTAAACTTAACTTTTAATAACTATTGTCATCCAACAATTAACGTGACGAGAGTACATACGGAGTATCGGCATGCAAGAGATGAAATAATAAGAAAATAATAGGCTTCGACCTATATTTATGATTATTATATATAAATATATTTTGTTCTGAAGTATCTGTAGTACTGAAATACTACCTAAGGACCCACAGAAACAGAAATAATCAACTCGTTGTAGATTAACCTTTTCAATTACTCTAAATTATCAGTTCATTAATATGTGATCCCATAATATTATTTTAATGTTCTCGTAATATCCTTATATAATATAAGATATCCTTTCTCATAAATTAAGTGAACTAGTGTGTGAGTTAGAAGATCAACATTTGGCGTTTTTCAGACTTTTCAGAAAACAAAGGTTTTCAACTTCGGCGAGGATACCAATTTATCAAAGGCTCAAAGATTTGTTCACGCCAAGATATAAGGTTCAATTTAATTGTGCAGTTGACCTTTAGCGCATCAGGGTTCATCTAAATACAATTTCACCCAGGTGTATCAGAAGGAAAAACAATCTGTCTAGATGTTCTCGATACTGTACGTTCCACTATTGATGTCAAATGACATTTATAGAAATTAAACCATGTTTAAACTCATGGAAATGAGAAATATTGAAATAAGTAAACATATGCGAAGTTAATTTGGAAGTCACTAAGAGAGCTGTGTCAATATAAAACACGTATTATCCAATCAAATTGGAATGTTTAACATCCTTCCTTTCGACAGTGTACGTTTCAAAAACCAACATTATTATGTCGAACAAAGTGGTATGTGTTGTGCTTATATATGGCTTTCAAACCCCAAAAAGAGAAAATATATTGAAATTTGAGAGAAGTCTTACTTCTCAGGTAAATATTCAGTTATCCCATGCACTTTTGTCCAATTGTGTCCAAAGTGTTGCCTTTCACCACCGGGTCTTTCGGAATTCGCAATATTTCCGTTTTTCCTTTTTTTCTGAATAGTAAATATAATTAGAATTTGATTTTAAATCATTTATTACGTAGGTGTACATAAATATATGTCAGTATATACACTGTAGCCGAAGTTGTAACACATGAAACTAAAAGCTAAACAACGATCAACGAACTTCCGCTTCTGTCAGGTTTATTCCATAATATTAGGCCGCAGAGGCTGGTGTTACAAAATTAGAGTTGTGTCACACGGCACCACCACCGCTAGATGTCGCTGCGTTTCCGGAAACGTCGTTTATCCAGTTATTAACGATCTTCTCTAACAGTCTCAGTGGTACTGGACCATTCTCCAGAATCTGACTATGGAAATCTCCTATATCGAATTTGGAACCTGAAATTATAAACCAGACATTCTTTGAATACATTCTTTGAATGCATTTGTACAGTGCACCAAATACATCAAGACCGTTGAAAATAACCATTTTTGAAGTCTCTGAATGTTGATAATTCTGCTTTTAGTGAGTGAGTTGGGTTTAACGCCTCTTTTTAACAGAATTCCAGTTATATCGCGGCTTGTCAGCTTAATGTGGGCGGAAAACCCCAAGTGATGCAGGTCTCAGACGTTTACCACTTCGGTGAAACCCACGAGCACGGGTATGGTGCTGACAAACCTAGAAACATAATCGCGGGTGAACCGGGATTCGAACCCACAGTCATGGGTTTCTGGCGTGCCCAAGAGACGCAACTCTGCACAGCGAATCGCGGCGCCTTAGACGACTGGGCCACCCGTGTCCCCGCTGCTTTTAGGGACTGGTCATGCACATATGGATGAGCAAACCTTTCTTTCCATGGTGTGATAAAGTATACTTTTAATATTTATTAAATATTTAATATTTAATTTTATATTAATTTTAGGTATAATGAATTCATTCAGTCTTACACGCAGCTACTACATCACGAGTCAAACCAACCACTACCCAACAGCTAAGTGTAATCTTCTGTATTGTATGAGGCTTTTTCCTGTAGTATTATGTCAATTAAAATATGGAACGAACCCAGCTTGTCCATCGCAGTTTGTCGTAGCTCCTTTATTTTAAGTTCTCCAATCTTGTAAGCACATGCTTGACCGGGCGTGGTGATGTAGCGGTTTATTTCTATCTCAATCTCATTTCGGCCCATCGGGGTGTGGTCAGCCATGTACGTGATGGCCTGCTGACGTGTCCATCTTCGATAGGAAAGAAAGACAGACATGGTAATGGTCAAAATACACATAACTCTGGCTCAACTACCAGCAGCGCTGATACAGAGCCAGGGCGGGACGCATGTACTCCGATTTACATTTTATTGTCACTGGAGCAGACAAACCCATGGATAATGAAAAGCCTATTTCCCTCAAAGATGTATTCTATATGAGGTTGTCGTATTTCCCAATGATATGAATGTTATATGAGATTGTCGTAATTACTGGTATATGAGGTGGTATACTATTAAGACATGGACATTGTCATCAAAGTTCCACCCATGTATTTTGTTTGCTGTTGTTTAACGCCACAATCAGCAGTATTACAGCTGTATGTATACATGAAGTCACCTAGCCGATCCAGTTTGGTCGCCTCTTACCACCAGCATATGTTGCTAGGGAACTATTTTAATCCGGAATCTCCATCTGGGAAATACAGTGTCAGTGAACTGTCTTTACTTTACGCGGTTTACAATAGTGCGACTCCGATGGCGGCTACAAGACATATATGATTCACAAGCTGCATGTGTCACAAGCTGGATGTGTCACAAGCTGGATGTGTCACAAGCTGCATGTGTCACAAGCTGGATGTGTCACAAGCTGCTGGGAAATACAGTGTCAGTGAACTGTCTTTACTTTACGCGGTTTACAATAGTGCGACTCCGATGGCGGCTACAAGACATATATGATTCACAAGCTGCATGTGTCACAAGCTGGATGTGTCACAAGCTGGATGTGTCACAAGCTGCATGTGTCACAAGCTGGATGTGTCACAAGCTGGATGTGTCACAAGCTGCATGTGTCACAAGCTGCATGTGTCACAAGCTGGATGTGTCACAAGCTGCATGTGTCACAAGCTGGATGTGTCACAAGCTGGATGTGTCACAAGCTGCATGTGTCACAAGCTGGATGTGTCACAAGCTGGATGTGTCACAAGCTGCATGTGTCACAAGCTGCATGTGTCACAAGCTGGATGTGCAGGCTTTTTCGAGCTGAACGTTCGAGATCACCCCTTCGATCTCGTTATGCATAAGCCAACTGAGCTCGTCTACTCCGGTATATACTGCTTTCACACATACATCCTGTATTGATTTATGTCTCATTTGAAGTTTCTGTGTCGTCACAATATTTTCACAATATCACCTTATCTCACTATATTCGTTGATTTCGAAAAAACAGCCTAAGTCGGAGTATTTCAGTGCAAACGACGCCGACATTGTGTAATTGCAGTCCCCGATGACGTCAGGTGAGGTGAGGTGAAATAGGGTTTAACGTTGCGTTCAAGATTATTGGGCTTATATAGCCACGTGCATGCACGCACGTGAGTATGTGTGTGTCTGTGTCTCTTTGTGTGTGTGTGTGTGTCCGAAAACACCACTCCTTGTTGTAGACCCTTCATGCTGAGGGTCAGGCAGGGTAACAACAAGTACCATCTTCTAACGTCTTTAGGTATGACGCGGCCGGGGATCGAACCCCTGGACCTTCCGCTCTCCAGGCTGATGCTCTACCACTAGACCACGGAGGCGGTCCCCGATGACGTCAGCAATACGTCATGTAGATGATGTCATCAACGTGAGATTTGTAAGACTAAAAAGGAACTTTATGTATCATCATATTTAGTATTCGTTTGTTATTGTTATATTTTAGTGCAGGTATGTCATCCTCACAAATTCACTTTGATACCGAACACATGAACCAAATTCTTCTCTTCCTACTTCCCTATGAAACAAATTCCTGCTTACCCAATGACGACATGGCTATTTTTGCAACGTTATTTCTTGACTTTACCAGAGGTTGGTGAAGATCTAATGACAGAGACACATTGCTTTCTGTTCAGGCCACATCCCCACGTCAGACATGTCTCCACGTCTCAATCCTTCACCCATGACAGACGCCTCTGTCATTACATTCATGCTCAGTGAGAGAGTATAATCTTTAAAGATTAAAGAGACAGTTAACTGTCCCTTGTGATATATATTTTTCCAATGCCATAACTGCCGCATTCGACGTTGGTCGTCCATCTGTGGTATGCAGGTTCATTACGATAACACTACATGTCTGCTGGGCACATTGAAGACATTGTTGATTGGAACTCACCCAAAGTAATGTATTCCGGTGTCAACGACCAGTCTGCACGCACGGAATATCTCCTCCCCGTATCGGCCAAGTCTGAGAATTGGAAACGAAACCATGAACACTGGGGTGCTTTACTGTTAAACGTCGCGCAGGTCTTCCTATTCCAGCCACAATAATGATGCTGATTATTTTCATCATCACTAGCACCATCACCATCACCATCACCATCACCGTCATCATAAATAGAATATGACGTGAATTTCAAATAGCACATACATGTATTACTCTGTCAAGGAGTCAATGTAAAATTTGCATTCAAAACTTCCTCGGGAGTATACAACTCAAGCTCTTTCCTGTTGGGTACCCATTCTCTGCTGGGTGAACTTCTAAATACTTTCTTTTACTTCCAAGGGCTACATGCTCAGCAATGGCTATATGGACCATTGAAATTACCGTTGGATATTTTGCATGAAATGGTAATATGAAGCGCAGTAGACTATATTCATACTCACAGTTCGTTATCGTCTTTATAGATACCTAAATATTCTCCGAGAGATTCTGCATATAGACCCCATCCCTGATAAAGAAACACATCAAAATAAAAGAGCCATGAAGAAGACAGTCTGGAATGAGATATTGGTCTGCAGAGAGCGCGCATGGTCTGGACAATTTAAAATTGACTTATATATTGTAATACCATCGATGATGAATCTCTTAATACTGCCTCCAGGGGGAACCAATGTCATATTAAATACATCAATACGGACTTCATTGAAAATAATCGCAGATCGAGTCAATATGAGGTATTGTCTCTGCGCATAATGGCCATGGCCTATCATTGAATTATAATATCACAACAGCCCAATCAGAGAGTTATTGGGCCTGGAAGCCCTGGGGTTAAAATACAATGCATTTTCCTGTTCAGGTGCTTGGTTCTCCACTGTTACCAGTATTGACTGAAATAAAGTAATTTAAGACCCAAATGTGTAAAAGACCATTTCTGCCTCAAACGGAATGTATATACATTCTTTAATAATGAAAGGCAGTTTTAGCTCATATTCAATTCCATAAAACAAAGAAAATATATAATGAATTCTGAACATACACAAGAAAATGTCCCACAGGCCTCTGGCCTCATCAGTACCATGAATAAAGATTGACTAATACAATAATGTTTAACGTCTTTATCCAATATAATCTCATATTCAGCTAATATGACTTATTGTCTATTGCCATAGCTTTTATACCATATCAAAATAATGATTCAATATCACAGCGACCCTTGTCCTGATGCCTGGCTTCTCTGCTTTGACTGTTCCCAGTGTTTTTGTGAGTGAGTGAGTGAGTTGGGTTTAACGCCGCTTTTAACAGTATTACAGTTATATCGCGACGTGACAGTAGGAGGAAAGTCCGAAGTGATGCAGGTCTCAGAACCCACGAGCACGGGTATGGGGCTGACAAACCTAGAAACATAATCGGGGCGAACCGAGATTTGAACCCACAATCATAGGTTTCTGGCGTGCCCAAGGGACGCAACTCCGCACAAAGAATCGCAGCGCCTTAGACGAATGGGCCATCCGTGCTCCCAATTCTCTGCAAGGGTTTGATCTGATGTTAAAGTAGTTGAAGAGAAACACTCTATTCTGATTACAAGTATATGTCTAGGTCTAGGAGTTGTATTTGGTGCTAGGTGTGTAACCCTGACATTTGTATGTATTCTTGGTTGCCATTAAGTGTTAGATTTATATACAAAATACATTTTGAGTTTGTAGTTAAACAAAGTGTATGACGGACTTATGTCATACTTGCTTGGATGTAGACCACACCCAGCTACTCACCTCAGTGTACGCCGTGTAAAACGGAAAGTGATAAGGAACGGCAAAATATTTCTCATATTCAATATTTCTCTGGAAGTCTGGCAGGCTGGCAGTGAGCGCGTACACGGACTGAAACGATGGGGAGTAGAAGGTATTCACTGATTAGGTGGCATGTTACAACATGGAGCTGTGTATATCGTCTCTGAGAACGTGTGTACACTTTGTGATCATGTCAATGACTCACCTGTAGATGATGACCAGGTACTGTTTCATGTAGAGTCAATGCCATCATACTGAACGTGTTTCTGAAAGAAGATACATCGACAGAACTGAGCACCAGAACACGTTGGATATGGTGTGTCATGGTGGCGTCGCTAAGAACATATATATATAATGGCATAACATTGACTAGGTACTTTGTTTTAAAGACTGCTGAAACGAAATTATTTTGTACCAACGCCACTACATGTAGGTTATAAGTGAGTGTGTGTGAGTATGGTTTTACGCCGCTTTTAGCAATATTCCAGCAATATCATAGCGGGGAACACCAGACATGGGCTTCACATATTGTACCCATGTCGGGAATCGGTCTGACGAGCGAACGCTTTAACCACTAGGCTACCCGACTGACCCTGCAGGTTATTAAGTCACCACCACATATACTAATGACATTTTACTGAGCACATATCACTACCAACGACTGGCAGCGACGAATGCGACAAAGAACAAATAATCCATTTGGTCTGACCTAATCTGTAATGTAGGTTCAGCATACATAAAAAAAATTACTTCTCTGATTGTGAGTATCTCAAGCATATAAGCTCAACATCCGAGTATGGTAATGTAAGTGAATAATTCATTTTAGGCGATTCTTTCGTTTCAAAAACGAAAAACCTGAGGAAAGATTTCATGGGGGCGTTTGTCCAAAAACGTGGTTGACATAGATATACTGACATATGTATCTACATGCCTTTGCACAAGTGTTTGTGAAAGGCGCGATCGGCGGGGCAGGATACGGTCGCCTTTTCGCGAACATCTGGTATCATCACTATGTGCTAGTGATTCATAAAAACCTGCTTGTGATATAGTCGGAATCGTACACTGGACAACGAAGATTTCTTAAGATTATGGAAAGATATTTGACGCTGTTATCATTTACGACAGAAACCCGAGTGTGTTATTCCGGAACTGTTTATTCGGTTTATTGGAGGAAAGTGTTTACTTATGATGATATATTTACTTACGTTTCGTTTGGCCTTTTAAGGTTGACCTGGAATACTCCCTGCCGTGATCCGTCCGCTGTTCCCGCTATGTACGTCCCCCCGGTACCGTCATTGGGCATGGACTCCACACTGGTGACGGAGGGGCAACAGGGATAGTTCTTTATATATTGCAACTTTCGTTAATGTACGTCAGCGACCCCTTCAGTTGTAAAATGGATTTCAACGCTCACCTCTGGAGTGTTGAATGCATATCTTTCGCGATCGTGCGATGACTGTAATGAACTGTAGAGCACGTCCCAATAATCGCGACTTTGACGCGAGACATTGATACCGAACACATGAACCAAATTCCTCTCATCCTACTTCCCTATGAAACAAATTCCTACTTACCCAATGACAACAACGTTTCTGTTGAACAGAATAACAAATAACAAAGGTCAAAGATACAATTTTCACTGCTACAGCAGTAACTAGGACAACTTCTACCACCATATTTATACGTGTGTGTGTGTGTGTGTGTGTGTGTGTGTGTGTGTGTGTGTGTGTGTGTGTGTGTGTGTGTGTGTGTGTGTGTATACCGGTGTTATAGTGCTGGTCCATTGGCGATACCATGCCGCGGTATAACATGCATACACCACTCAGACACAGCCGAGCCGACCAGCCAGCGTTTTATCCTCTTAAATGCCGGATGCCAGACAGGGTAACAACACGTACCATATGAAGGCTTTATTGGTATGACGCGACCCGGGGATCGAACCACCGACCTTGCACTCTCTGGGCAGACGCTCTATCCACTAGACCACGGATGCCATCACTCAAACAATAATAACATGTATCTATAGGAAGGCTGCTAATAATCATTGTTTACGGTAATTTCGGCTTTAAAATATGATTTAGAACGACATGTGACCATAGACCAAGTGGTAGACAGGCAGATTTTAATCGGCAGCCATTGATATTTGCAGCGAATGGACAGAACTCTGCCAATCGCGTTGCCTCGTCATTTCATTGTCTTACGTCTAGTGCAATCCATGTGTGTCTTACCTGACATTGAGGTTTGGTATATTCTTGAATGCCCTCGATAACTGTGGGTATATTCTCTCATATACCATATATCGGTATTCCTTCAAGAGTTCATCCTGGAATTATAGAAAGGGAACTTCTTCAATATAATTTCAATTCCTTCGTCTTTCGTACTTCTTTCCATCTTGTAAACACGTAAACATTCAACATACGAGATAAGCGAGAGAGTGAGAAGGGTGCTGACCTTGGTACTAGTATCCGAGGAACATTACATGGGCTCGACATGAACCCGTTTTGGGATTCGAACCAGAACATCTGCTACATACTTAAACGTACTAACTCCTCCGCTAACCAATACTCAATAGGAGGGTGATATTACAATCCTGATTGGAAATAAACTACGGATATCCATTAAGGTTTACATATTTATGAATTCATAAGAATTTAATTGACACAAATTGAAACATCTAGATTATGTCATCTGCCTTTCCTTTTCCTCTACATATAACGATTATTTAACTTTGATAACAAGAGCTATCTTTATATACGCATCGTACCCCCTGGTGATGCTACAAGGAAACGGGATGATATAAAGATCCGATATACTTGTATATATAACTCGCTGCACATGAATCACCTCAACTTACGGCACTGTTCAGATGAAACTGGGGTTGTTCTTTCAACTGCTTGTAAAATTCTGCTACAGTCCAAGTAAATTTTCTTTTCCGCATTATCTAAAATGAATTCATCCATTAAGGTAGTTTTATACTCAGTTTGGAGATGTGTATAAACTACAGGTAGTGGAGACACATACCCCGTATCAATCCACTGTGAGGTAAAATGATGGCATTGAAGAATTGAATGATAGTCTAAAGGGTACGTCATACATTTCCAAAAGCTATTTCTTTTCATTCCTTATTTCACTTTGTCAATGTTATTGTTTCCTTCCTTCCATCCTTCATCTCACCATCTGTATCTCTGAGCTGATCCGCGCAACCTCCTCCTTGCCCTTCTGATGCACCTCCTCTGGGGTGAGGTCCACCGAGATGTGCCACTTCAGGCAGGCCCTGTACAAGTCTTTACCTTTAGGCAGCCCCAACACACCGTACGTGGTGCGTGTCTGGAAGATGTAGTCCTTCAACAGAACATGGCACGTGACTCACAGCAGCAGTACTTGGGGCAGCTGTCATTCAGTAGGTGGAAATCAGTGACGTCAAGAGGGGGAAAGGATTGAATTCAGTAGGTATATATAAGTGACGTCACTTGGCGTGAATCAGTGACGTCAGTAGGTGTCAATGAGTGATGTCAGTAGGTGTCAATGAGTGACATCAGTAGGTGTGAATGAGTGACGTCAGTAGCTGTGAATGAGGGACGTCAGTATGTGTCAATGAGTGACGTCAATAGGTATGAATGATTGACGTCAGTAGGTGTTGATAAGTGGCGCCAGTAGGTGTGAATGATTGACGTCAGTTGATGTGAATGATTGATGTCAGTAGGTGTAGATAAGTGGCGCCAGTAGGTGTGAATTATTGACGTCAGTTGATGTGAATGATTGATGTCAGTTGGTGTGAATGAGTGACGTCAGTAGGTGTGAATGAGTGATGTAAGTAGCTGTGAATGAGTGACTTCAGTAGGTGTCAATGAGTGGTGTCAATAGGTATGAATGATTGACGTCAGTAGGTGTGAATGAGTGACGTCAGTAGATGTAGATAAGTGGCGCCAGTAGGTGTGAATGATTGACGTCAGTTGATGTGAATGAGTGACACCAGTAGATTTGAATGAGTGATGCTAGTAGGTGTGAATGAGAGACGTCAGTAGGTGTCAATAAGTGACGCCAGTAGGTGTGAATGAGAGACGTCAGTAGGTGTGAATGAATGACGTCAGTAGGTGTCAATGAGTGACGTCAATAGGTATGAATGATTGACGTCAGTAGGTGTAAATGAGTGACGTCAGTAGGTGTGATTGAATTACGTCAGTAGGTGTGAATGAGTGACGTCAGTAGATGTGACGCCAGTGGGGGTGAATGAGTGATGCTAGTACATGTAGGTGAACGAGTGGCCTCAATAGGCATTATTAAGTGATGTCAGTAAATTATATGAATGGTTCACTAAACCTCAGTGACAGCACCAGGTGTAAACGAACAGCTTAAGCATGCTCTGCTCTACCGGTAACCTACACACAACCCAGGCAGATAAAGGAACAGAGAGCTTCCACACCCACCGTCATTAGTTGTTACCGAAATACATTGAAATATTGGAGGTTTCTTCGTGTATAGTGAACCTAAGAATTAGTAAACCATTATCACGCGACAGAAACACATATAAACAATATGCATATAATATAGAGGGTCGGTGGCGTAGCCTTGTTGTCAAAACGTTCGCTCGTCAAGACGAAGGGTTCGATTCCCCACATGGGTACAAAGTGTGAAGCCCATTTCTGCTGTCCGCTGCAAGGATATTGCTGGAATATCGCTGAAAATCGCTAAAAGGCGGGGTAAAAACTCACTCACTCAAACAACCAAACATTTTTTTTTATAACTCTCAGCTCTAAGTCAACTAACCCTTGGGAAAGTCTAGGTGCGACCTGCCCTAAACGACAATGACAGTGGTCTCTCAAGTATTTTATCATAGAATCTCATCTCATAAACAACTACCATTGAGGAAAGCGGAATCCCTATATTTTTAACATATGAAACAAAGTCAATGAACAAATATAACATGTGAAAACGAGAAATATTAGTTATCTACCGCATGCTATCAGTGCAAATCAGTTTTCTACTTCACTACGCCATTCAGTCCTACCCAGCACTGTGTGTACCTGCTCAATGTATTCCTTGATTCCCTTGAACCCGACCAGCAGATTCACCACAGCCTGTCGACCACGAGTGCGTAAGTCTGTCCTGGAAATAAATAGACAGACTATATACGATGGATCTAAAGATCCTTGCACCGTATCCTGTTGTAACAAACGTCGAAGGCCAGTGTGTCAATCGTATTACGCCTCAACAGCTTATTGATTACATTTTCCGACCGTAAGAATTAAAACGTTGAGTCCATCTACATGGAAGCTCTAAATACTTTTACATGTCACAATATTTTGAGACAACTTTACAACTTTACTTTATAATTTGGTATGTTGAACTCTGATCCTCACTCACATATTCTACACAATCCAAAAAAAGAGTTATTGTTTGGGCTACAGTTTTTCAGTTATGCCACATCGTGACAGTTTAAAGAGGACGTAAAGCCCTAAACAGATTGAATCTGGGAATGGTACCCACTTTCACAGGAGAATGGCACTTGAAAGGAACGCAATTCTGCACAGCGAGTTGCATTGCCAATCCTCAGAGGACTAGGTAATCCGTATTTATTATCATTTTTAAGAGTTCTATTGCATCCCTTCCACATACTTGTCATTTGTGGAGATGGGCAGCTTGTCGACGTCAGTGGTGAATGGCTTGTAGAAGACTGATGTCTCAGGGTTTGCCACCAGCAGCGGCTCAATCTGTCCTGGGAGTTTGTCCTGGAGGGTTATACACGAGCATCAGATCCAGGACAGATCATTGAAGTCACTATACATTTTTATATATGTTTATATTTATCGTCGTCTCATGTTTTACACTATGGTGATTCTTTTCAATGATAAAGCATTCTTTCGTCAAAAAAAGTGAAGATAAACTTGTCGATTGTTTCATGTATGCATTTCATACTTATTAATCCAATGCAACATATAAATATTGCCTATGAATAAACAATCCGGTTTCGGATAATCAAGCACCGATACAAACACCAGGGTAAGATGCCACCCAATCAGCCAGGTCATTAAATCTACCCACTCTCATCTCAAGAGCCTAATGGAGAGTTGCATAACAATAGATTCCATATTTCATAGAGTGAGATAAAAAAAATAGATAACACCGTTTGTTGTCAAGATATGTATCCAGATATACAATTACTTGTAACACTTGAAAAGGCGCCTGGTTCTAGAGAAGATACAAATGTGTCACCCGACCAAAGATGCTTTGCCTTGACGGTTGTCTTGTATGTGTTCTTACCACTGAGACTCGATGGTACGTATGTCCGTTCTTCGCCGCTTCCTTGAACCGTGTGATGTACTGGTTAAACTAGAACATATTGTGTATATTATAATTATGAGGTATAACTAAAGTTGATATGTCAAATCATTAACGATGAAAGCACGAAAAGTCACATTTACAAATTCAACGTAGATATCTTAAACGAATGCAGTTCATGAGGTGAACATTAAAGCGTCTACTCTCGTGGATATTGAAATGACGACATTTTATCGTTAATCCTTGCATTCCCAAAATATGTATAAATCTATGTTTGGGGAACTATTCAATAAAATGTGTTTACTTGCATGTTTTAACTGCATTTATACAAGACAATGCGACAATGAATGAAAAGGGATTGTAAAATGTGCATCCTAAATGTAGAATTCTCGTTCTAGACATGGAACCAACACGATACAAATATTGTCACAAGACGAATTTAAGACGAACGGACTTATATCCTATTAAGTGTCTACAACCAGATGTGTAGCACTCAAATATATCCCATTAGAAATCTACATGTCAGCTTCATCGGTTTGACTTCATGATCAGTTTAGGACATGACGTATCAGGCACGTAATTCAACCATATATTGAAACCACAATGACCAGGTACATTATCTTCCGGTCATATGTAAATCCTATACTAACAGTTGTCCGGCCAGCTGTGGTATACTGGCGAGAGATGAACAATCGCTACTTTCCACGGTCATGCGTATTGTGCTTATGACAATTACTAGCTTGAAATGACTAAAATACATCTTAATAAGACCATTTCGGACAGTGAGCAGTCAATGAATTTAACATTGGATACATAAAGACATTTGATCAAACCACAAAACAAGAAACCAATAATCTCCAGTTTACCTTAGTCGGCCACAGTTGTAACCGGGAGAGGTATTTCTCGTAATCCTGTTTTGTTTCATATTTAAGGATGCGGACATTGTATGCAGGATCGATCTGGTCGCCCTCTAGGAAGTTGAGGGGATTCAGGGGACCATAGCTGAAATAAGCATATATAACAGTAACAGGAGAAAGTACAAATATGTTAATCGTGTCAGTATTGAATCATAAAGCATCAATAAAGTAACAATTGTCCTGACTGAAAATCTATCGTGTGAAGAAGCACTTTAAAGGCAAATTATCACATGATGAAACAATTTCAATCACATTTCTAACATAATACAAATACATGAATAGTATCCTTACTGGTAATCCAGGATAAGGTAAAGCACCTCACAAAACGCGTTTGAGACAAGTAGGCGGTGCACAGAAGTTGGGCAAACATATTTGGTTTATTATACAGGTAGAGAGGGTGTATGCATATTGTTCACGTGCAGGTCATGACGATGAAACTGACTACGCTCCCATGGACTCAAGTGTTGCTCATAGACCATTATGTCGATACCAGAATTCTTAGCCGAGACATCCATGGTACTACTTGTCGAGGACCACCCGCTACCCCTTTCTTTAAAATGGCGCGCGCCAGTGGGCGGACCTCATACATAGTCATAAGGGATTAATTGTCAGGTCACAACTCAGCTTATCCTGGCTGGCTTACCTGTAGGTCACTGTTATAATGACTTACCATGTAATACAAAGTAAGTGATAGGTATAGCAGCATAATACAAATATAGAGATACGTATTCTATCATATTGGTTCGTTGTTGGTTGGTTTGTTGTTTAACGCCGCACTCAGCAATATTCCAGCGGTCTGTAAATAATCGAGTCTGGACAAGACAATCCCGTGATTAATATCATGAGCATCACTCCATACAATTGGGATCGATGACATGCATCAACCAAGTCAGCGAACCTGACCACCCGATCCCGTTAGTCGCCTCTTACGACAAGCATAGTCGCATTTCACGGTAAGCATGGGTTGCTGAAGACCAATTCTAGCCAAGATCTTCACGGGTCGTATTCTATCATAAAGCACATAATGTGAAACGCATCTTGATATCACAAACCTACATTAGGAACATATACGTACACGCGCCACTGGTGGTTGGAAGAAAACGTGGATAGAGTGTCGTTAAACACTTCATAACTATACTTCTCTGATGTCGTCAAGGCGTCGGTGCTGATGGTGGAGAGTCGGCGGATAAAGTCATCTATTATGGCCTGAAATTAAATATCACATAACGTTATACAAGCACACCTTTGAGTCGTTGATTTGTCGACCCAGAAATGTAAACAGAGCTCAAGCTAGGGGAATCATCATCATCAGTGAGGAAGAGCGGTCAGTCTGGAACACAGATCGATGGCAAGGACACGTTCATATAGAACAGATGTCGCGTGAGTGTTCAAAGCATGAATACACCAAATTTCGGTGAGTATATATCACACACATTTCCAAACAAACCGTTAATACAATGTCTTTTTCTGGAAATGTCATGTGTGTTCTTTTCAATACCTCGGCTGGAAAGATATTAATAATGAAGTACGGAGGTGAGGTGAAACGCGCATTCAAAATTATTGCACTTCTAAACTGACGTGCACACACTTGTGTCTGTGTGCGTGTGCGTGTGCGTGTGCGTATGCGTGTGTGTGTGTGTGTGTGTGTGTGTGTGTGTGTGTGTGTGTGTGTGTGTGTGTGTCTGTACATGAAGAACATGCTTGAAAGGAAGACCCTATTACCTGACTGTCTGTCTGAACATAAACAACATTCTTGAGAGGAAGACCCTATAACTTGACAGTCTGTACATAAGCAACAAGCTGGAGAGGAAGACCCTATTACCTGACTGTATGTCTGTATATAAACAACATGCTGGAGAGGAAGACCCTATTGCCTCACAGTCTGTATGTACATAAACAACATGCTGGAGAGGAAGACCCTATTACCTGACTGTATGTCTGTATATAAGCAACAAGCTGGAGAGGAAGACCCTATTGCCTCACAGTCTGTATGTACATGAGCAACAAGCTGGAGAGGAAGACCCTATTACCTGACTGTATGTCTGTATATAAACAACATGCTGGAGAGGAAGACCCTATTGCCTCACAGTCTGTCTGTACATAAACAACATGCTGGAGAGGAAGACCCATTACCTGACTGTATGTCTGTATATAAACAACATGATTGAGAGGAATACCCTATTACCTGACTGTCTGTCTGTACATAAACAACATGCTTGAAAGGAAGACCCTATTACCTGACTGTCTGTTATAAACAGCACGATGGAGAGGAAGGAATACCCTATTACCTGACTGTATGTCTGTACATAAACAATATGATTGAAAAGAAGATCATATCACCTGACAGTCTGTACATAAACAACATGCGGGAGAGGAAGACCCTATTACCTGACTGTCTGTTATAAACAGCACGATGGAGAGGAAGGAATACCCTATTACCTGACTGTATGTCTGTACATAAACAATATGATTGAGAAGAAGATCCTATCACCTGACTGTCTGTACATAAACAACATGCGGGAGAGGAAGACCCTATTACCTGACTGTCTGTACATTCACAACATGCTGGAGAGGAAGACCCTATTACCTGACTGTCTGTACATACACAACATGATGGAGAGGAAGACCCATTACCCTGACAGTATGTACATAACCAACATTCTTGAGAGGAAGACCCTATTACCTGACAGTCTGTACATAAACAACATGATGGAGAGGAAGACCCTATTGCCTCACAATATGTACATACGCGTAAACAACATGCGGGAGAGGGAGACCCTATTACCTGACTGTCTGTACATAACAAACATTCTTAAGAGGAAGACCCTATTACCGGACTGTCTGTACATAAACAACATGCGGGAGAGGAAGACCCTATTACCTGACTGTCTGTACATACACAACATGATGGAGAGGAATACCCTATTATCTGACTGTATGTCTGTACATAAACAATATGATTGAGAAGAAGATCCTATCACCTGACAGTCTGTACATAAACAACATGATGGAGAGGAAGACCCATTACCCTGACAGTATGTACATAACCAACATTTTAAGAGGAAGACCCTATTACCTGACTGTCTGTATATAAACAACATGGTGGAGAGGAAGACCCTATTACCTGACTGTCTGTCTGTACATAACCAACATTCTTGAGAGGAAGACCCTATTACCTTACTGTCTGTATATAAACAACATGATGGAGAGGAATACCCTATTACCTGACTGTATGTCTGTACATAAACAATATGATTGAGAAGAAGATCCTATCACCTGACAGTCTGTACATAAACAACATGCTGGAGAGGAAGACCCATTAGCCAGACAGTTTGTACATAAGCAATATCCTGGAAAGGAAGATCCATTTCCCTGACTGTCTGTACATAAACAACATGATGGGGAGGGAGACCCATTGGCCTGGCAGTTTGTACACAAACAATATCCTGGAAGGGGAAAACCCATTTCCCTGACAGTCTGTACATACACAACATGATGGAGAGGAAGACCCTATTACCTGACAGTCTGTCTGTACATTAACAATATGATTGAGAGGAAGATCCTATTACCTGACAGTCTGTACATAAACAACATGCTGGAGAGGAAGACCCTAGAGAGGTACACGCAACTTTCTCGTATCTGGGTATGTCATACTTGGAGACTATCTAGCCACACCCACCTTCAATTTGTCGTCTCTAATCAAACCATACACGGGGAGACAATCCAGACAAACTCTCTCGCATCTAAGTGCACCATACACGGGGAGACAATCCAGACAAACTCTCTCGCATCTAAGTGCACCATACACGGGGAGACAATCCAGACACACTCTCTCGCTTCTAAGTGCACCATACATGGGGAGACAATCCAGACACACTCTCTCGCATGTAAGTGCACCATACACGGGGAGACAATCCAGACAAACTCTCTCGCATCTAAGTGCACCATACACGAGGAGACAATCCAGACAAACTCTCTCGCATCTAAGTGCACCATACACGGGGAGACAATCCAGACACACTCTCTCGCATCTAAGTGCACCATACACGGGGAGACAATCCAGACACACACTCTCGCATGTAAGTGCACCATACACGGGGAGACAATCCAGACAAACTCTCTCGCATCTAAGTGCACCATACACGGGGAGACAATCCAGACACACTCTCGCATCTAAGTGCACCATACACGGGGAGACAATCCATACACTCTCTCGCTTCTAAGTGCACCATACATGGGGAGACAATCCAGACACACACTCTCGCATGTAAGTGCACCATACACGGGGAGACAATCCAGACAAACTCTCTCGCATCTAAGTGCACCATACACGGGGAGACAATCCAGACACACTCTCGCATCTAAGTGCACCATACACGGGGAGACAATCCATACACTCTCTCGCTTCTAAGTGCACCATACACGGGGAGACAATCCAGACACACTCTCTCGCATCTAAGTGCACCATACACGGGGAGACAATCCAGGCACACTCTCTCGCATGTAAGTGCACCATACACGGGAAGACAATCCAGACACACTCTCTCGCATCTAAGTGCACCATACACGGGGAGACAATCCAGACAAACTCTCTCGCATCTAAGTGCACCATACACGGGGAGATAATCCAGACACACACTCTCGCATGTAAGTGCGCCATACACGGGGAGACAATCCAGACACACTCTCTCGCATCTAAGTGCACCATACACGGGGAGACAATCCAGACACACACTCTCGCATGTAAGTGCACCATACACGGGGAGACAATCCAGACAAACTCTCTCGCATCTAAGTGCACCATACACGGGGAGACAATCCAGACACACTCTCGCATCTAAGTGCACCATACACGGGGAGACAATCCATACACTCTCTCGCTTCTAAGTGCACCATACACGGGGAGACAATCCAGACACACTCTCTCGCATCTAAGTGCACCATACACGGGGAGACAATCCAGACACACACTCTCGCATGTAAGTGCACCATACATGGGGAGACAATCCAGACACACTCTCTCGCATCTAAGTGCACCATACACGGGGAGACAATCCAGACACACTCTCTCGCATCTAAGTGCACCATACACGGGGAGACAATCCAGACACACTCTCTCGCATCTAAGTGCACCATACACGGGGAGACAATCCAGACACACTCTCTCGCTTCTAAGTGCACCATACATGGGGAGACAATCCAGACACACTCTCTCGCATCTAAGTGCACCATACACGGGGAGACAATCCAGACACACTCTCTCGCATCTAAGTGCACCATACACGGGGAGACAATCCAGACACACTCTCTCGCTTCTAAGTGCACCATACATGGGGAGACAATCCAGACACACTCTCTCGCATCTAAGTGCACCATACTCAGTCGGTTTGTCGTCTCCAAGTAGCCAAACAGAGACCAACTAGCCACACTGAACCTCTTCGTCTCTTGGGCCATTAAACCAAACTCACCTTTCTCGTCTCCAAAGACACCATGCTGAAATCTTCTACTGTGTTGTCGTACGTGTGGACGCCAGTCTCCGTGGTAAACTCGGGGGAGTCCATCTCACGCCATCGGTAAAACTCGGCCTCCAGTGACCGCAGGTCATCGCCAACTGATCCACCTATACCAACCGGTAAAATTACATTGCGGTCGAACCAGTCATGTGTATATTTCAATAAGCTTTCTAAAGTACTCAATAAATTACACTGTATACGTTATCAAATACCGAAAAAAATGGTGGCCTAGTAATTAAAGAGTCGAAATATCGGGTTAAATTCCCAACAAAGGAACACGTGAAACCAATATATAGTACGAACGAACGAACGAACGAACGACCGAACGAACGCACCCACTAATTTTTACCTTCCTACGAAATGGTGAAAGCAAAACATGCAAAAACCCTTATCTATAGTTATCAAATCAGAGACTTATTACGTTACATGCGCAGCAAGCTATGGTACTGGGAGTATTAAAGTCGGTACACCGACATTTTCGTCCCACAAAGTGAAAGGTCACAGGTCAAGATTTGACCTATGGTGACACCAGTGTAAAAGCTCGTCGTTCAAGCCAATGTCATTAGTGGTTTAGAATGACAAAGTGCCTGTGGTAGTGTGGAGTGGAATGCATCAAGCTGGTGACCTCACACGGCCTGGGTGTCTGATGTGTGAATGCGAATGAAATAGCACATGTAGTAGTTGTTTACGTTCGTCAATTCTGTTTACAAACAAGTTCTTGTGTATTGTATGAAGGTGCACATTACTATAACTGTAGTTATAAAAGCATTATCTTTAAACGTTTTTAAATAACCGAATTATGACTTTGAATAGCATAAACCCTGTTTGCATAAATGTATATAGATAATGTTTTATTAATTATATAACAGTGTACAGATGTACATATATATGATACGAGTATTAATGTGAATATCTGAAGGAAAGTATTCAACTATGTGACAAATGTACGTGTAGAATAAAGCTTGGTTACCTAATGTACAGTGCCGAGAATTATTAACAATCAAATAAACGCATTTCACATATATGTACTGTATAAAAACATAACATGGATATCGGCATTACAAGGTGTACGTATAGTTAACAGGGAATAACATGCACACATATAAAATGATACAACTACCAACGTGGCTGACACACATTATCAATGCGGGCATGAAACTGTTATTATGATATGTGAAATGTACATAAGCTGTCAGAATGACATATGAAATGAACACTCACCAGCTGACGGAGCCAGCTGTGTGGCCAGCACAATAACAGCAACAAGCACCAGGCTGGAAATGAAGCAAGCAAATAGACATTTGGCAGAAACTTTGAATCTGGACGCCGACATGGCTGCAGTGATCTGCCGAATGCAGTTGGCCCCACACTCCGAAATCCCTACTCCCTCTATCTGCCATCAAGGATAATAAGTCTCTTTATTATTTATTCATGTTCTGAAATATAATAACGGCGTGCAGGGTATACAGTGCATTACCTAAGGTGTAAAAGGCCTCTCTCACCCCCGGGACGTCAACTGGTGGCAATCTGTCACCCCGGGCTTCTCAATTCAATGAAAGTGAGTTCATGTCCATCCCTGGTGCCCGCAACTGTAATCTAATACCGCTTTACAAAGGGATTTAACACAGATCTAGGAGGTGCAGGTCTCTCACATGAAACATGTCTCACCTAGATGTCATCCGCTTATCCGCTTATCACAGCTGTTTCAAATCGCGATATCGTCTTGTTTAAAAGTATTCCCTCCGATGCGTCTCTCCTATTGAACCACATTGAACCACGATATATCATGGACGCTTGCTGCCACAGATCCCTTTAATGCTAGGCCTATTGCCTCATTAGCCATTTATAAGACCTGCGTCAGATCGATCCGCCTTTATAAATGTTTCGGCATGCTTCATTTCATTCAAATCTAAACCCGGTTTCCCTTAATCTTTTAACGCACGCACGCATGCTCACGCACACGCACGCACGCACACACACACACACACACACACACACTGATGATTATAACAATTGTGTAACCTTTTAGTTTAAAGAGTTCGCTCGGCCGCTGAAGACACGAGTACACTGTGTAACGCTAATGTCGGTGACAAAATCGAAATATTAGTAAGTAATATATAAAACTTTATACAAAAAGTTGATTTGCTGTGTGAACATGTTGGGAAAATTAGTTGAGCGTCGAAACTTTTCGTGTATTTTGGATAAACAGATCATAGATGCCAGGTATTGCATGCAGCAAAAATAAAAGTAACAACTCTTTCCAGTTAAAAAATATACGTGACACAACTCTTTTCATAATCACAATATTCACAATAGGTGTTCGTGAAAGGGTGAGCGTATCCTGTCCCACCTATGGCACTCGTTACAAGCACACGCGAAGGCAAGTCAATTATTCACTTGAAAAAAAACAACACCAAGAACTTGAATGTTGTACCTAGAAGCAAACAACTTTTGAGAAAGATATAGAGTCATATGACGCTCTTTCGTGGAAAGAGAGAGCTCGATTGTACCTCAAACGTTGTGAAATGTACACACTAAAGGCTGGAGCTGCTGAGATTGGGGAAACACGAAAGTTGACTATAGGAAAGATGAAGTCTTCCTTCCTGACATAGTCTTGTTTTTATCTCTCTGAAATACTAGTATGAAACAGTTTCATTTGTCTATTGTATTTCTACTCAGATAAGTGGAAGGAATTTAGCATTTTTACCATCAGTGAAAGGTATCAGATCTTCGTTATACATGAAGAATAAGTTAAACGTCTGGCCAAATCTTTAAACAGCTTTATTGAAATGCATAAAGAAACAGATCAGCAAGGAAAGCAGTACAGTTGTGCACATTGGGATGCTACTTCTTGCCTTAATTGCTTTCTTAATAAGCTCTGATTTGCATTTATAGTTAAAAAAATGTCCTCAAACTTTGAAGATGTACCTATATCTATAATCACACCGAGGGATGTTATGCGATGTAAAACCCACATGAGTGGAATAAATCCAAGGAATAAAACCGAAGTTTGACTGTTTTATCTGACTCAAAAACCGACTTCTGCTATTACATGATCATTATCAATATCTATGCACACCATTTCGAAAAAGAAACACGGTCCATATAAATGTAAATATAATATAAATTTATATATAATAACCGACAAAAGAAAAGCGAACACCATATGTTGGTTAATATATGAACAACTCATAATCATGAGATACTAGATTGGTTTCATGCACAAACAAACATGCTGGTATGATGTGTGAAACGACGCTCATGAACGCATGATGTGACGTCATAGATCCATGACTCGAGATGCACCACTTGTCTCGTGCAGGATTAGGGTGTAAAGTTTGGAAATCACGCGCAGCATATCGTGACAAGAACAAAGGCACTCTGTGGTAACACTTGACAGATTGTCAGTTTTATCACCAATTGGTACACAATGGAAACATCTCTACTTCTCTATATGTTTCTATGGTTCGCGTTTCTTTTGGCGATGAGTATATAATATAAATGTAAATATAAGTGCTGGCACGATTGATGAGCTTCATGAGAAAGACGAGGGCGATATTTCAATCTTCCTTTACTCTCCATGCACTCTTCTCAAGAACTGATTTATAGACTCATACTGCGGATGAAATTTGTCAAAATATAATACGAATATATGTCAATTATCGACCAAAAAATAAGTACTTGAGCTGGATTTAATGGAAGGACTTGTTTGTGAGATGAAACAAGGTCGAAAAACAAAGTTATGATGCCACTTGAGGTATGTAAGTTTGTTTTGGATATGATACAAAAGATTAACGATAAGGTAACTGTTGTTCTGTCAATGAAGTTTGTGAATATGTTAGATTAGAATTAATTTATACTCTTGAAAAATAGCAGGAAATCATGAAATCTATATCATGATCGGTCGAAAGAAGGTCGATCAGCTTTGAAAAATGCCAGGGATAGAACGGTTTCGGAACCACAATGTTAACGCACAAACACACCCGAAACATTGCACGTGGACCAGGCTTCCTCCCCTCCAGTGGGTCATTCTTGATTCACTTGATTCACTCGATTCACTTCAGTGAAACCGGGGCACGGGTGGCACAGTCGTCTAAGGCGCCGCGATTCGCTGTGCACAGTTGCGTGCCTTGGCCACGCCAGAAACCTATGATTGTGGGTTCGAATCCCGGTTCGAAACATTCCAGCTGAATATGACGGCGGTCTGTAAATAATCGAGTCTGGACCAGACAATCTAATGACTGACACCATGAGCATCGACCCAAGCAATTGGGATACGATGGGCACGTTTTTTAACTGGAAGAACTCAGTGAGTGGTTGCCGATATGCTCTGTGTGTCTCAGACTGTGATTTGCCTACTTTGTAACATGTTTCTGCAGAACAAAACGTTAATGATCGGCTCTAATGAAACCTGGCTTTAAAAAATCGAGTCCACATAGCCAATCAGGTCACGAGCTAGGTCACCGAAGTTTAAGTGAAGTTTTATTTGTTTGTTTTTTAACCCTGACGGCGGTATGTAAAAAATCGAGTCTGGATCAGACAATCCAGTGACTTACACCATGAGCATCGATCTACGCGTTTGGGATGCGATGACATGCATCGACCAAGGCAGCGAGCCTACCACCCGATCCTTTTAGTCGCCTCTTACGACAAGCATTGCCGCCTTTTTTCGGCAAACATAGTTTGGTTTAGGAAATCGTCTGCATGTTGCACCACTGTTAACAAATCAACACATTCCACTTGAACGCCAATTGTGTGTAGAGCGTAGAAACAGGGTAAATCGCCGATGGCATCGTGTAATGTTTTCAGATGAGTCCAGATTCAATCTGGGCTTTCTGGATAGGCGTGACCGTGTCCTAACGAACGTCAACAGAAAGCAACACGACAGATTCAGGGTTATAGTTCCAAATGCCAGTGAAAAAAATCAACCAAAATTTCACGAATTGGTGCACTTCATTTCTTTTCAACAATTTGGTAAAAATATATAGTGGAACAAAATCGAACCTCAGATTGTACACACAATAAATAATTATCCAATGGATGCCCTGAGACATTAAAAGGTAGGTGGTACCTTTATTGTATAGATTAACATAAATATATGTCAGCATTTAGCTGAGTGCGAGTGTTGCGTATAACACATAGCACTTAATATCCCTTCTGCATTTCAGTCAGCAGTTATCCCACAATATTAGGAAGCAGAGGCAGGTTGGGAGAGTTCTGTCCCGTGGCACCACCTCCGTTTATCCAGTTATTGACGATCTTCTCTAAGAGACTTAGCGGTACTGGACCATTCTCCAGAATCTGACTATGGAAGTCTCCAATGTCGAATTTGGAACCTGAAATTATAAACAGGACATTCTTATAATATGTGTAAGGTCCACCATACACTTACAGATCGTTTGAATATAATGAATCTATTTCTGAAGTCTCTGAAGGCCGACAGTTCTGCTTTTAAGTACTGGTCCCCCGCAAAGTTTCTTTCCATGTTGATAAAGAATTAATGAGGACATTTGTGTGTTTATTTGTGGGTTGTTTAACGCCGCACTCTGCAATATTCAAGCAATATGACGGCAGTCTGTAAATTATCGTGTCTTGACCAGACAATCCAGTGATTGACACCATGAGCATCGATCCACGCAATTGGGATGCGATCAACAAGTCAGTGAGCCTGACCACCCGATCCCGTTAGTCGCCTCTTACGACAAGCATGGGTTGTTGAACCTTCAAGGGTCTGCCGTCCTCCTTTTGTGAAAGGGAATTCCCGATGATAAAATGTCAATTAATTAAATGCAAAGCAACGATAACATCTCGAACGAACCAAGTTTGTCAATAGCAGTTTGTCGCAGTTCCTTTATTTTAAGTTCTCCAATCTTGTATGCGCATGCCTGTCCGGGCCACGTGATGTAGCGGTCTATTTCTATTTCAATCTCATTCTGGCCCATCGGGGTGTGGTCAGCCATGTACGTGATCGCATGCTGTCGTGTCCATCTGGGTCAAAACAGAAAACAGACATGAACTCATCCTCAATATACACACAGTTATGGACCATCTACCCGCTGACCGCCCTAATACAGAATGGGACGTGCGTCGTTTGAACATGTACATCTACATAACCCTTGTATTATTGAACCTGAGAAGTGGGGTGAGGTGAAATTGGGTTTAACGTCGCGTCCAAGATTATTGCACTTATATAGCGACGTTCATGTACGTGTATGTGTTTGTGTGGCTGCTTGTACTAGTCCGGACTGATGCCGATTCATAGTGCTAGCTCACTGAGATACCATGCCGCAGTTAAACATGAATACCCCACTCAGACACAGTATACTGACTCCGAGCTGACCAGTCCTTGTTTTAGCCCCTTAATGCCGAGCGCCAGATAGGGTAACAACAAGTACCATCTTTTAACGTCTTTTGGTGATCGAACCCCGGACCTTCCGCTCTCCGGGCGGACGCTCTACCACTAGACCACGGAGGCGGTCTGAACCTGAGAAGAAACCAGAAAAAAATTATATTTGTGTCAAACTTTTGCAGACACACTATGTCCGCCACATCGCCAGCACAGCGCAGGGAACCCCATACAATTATAGGAGAAGACGTATACTGATGAACGATGACGTTCTACTTAGGTTGACTTGCAGGTACAGCCATAGACAACCGTCGTTATCCGTCAGGGATATTACGAAATCTCAAATTGGCAGTTTAGTTTTGTCATTCAAGTCTTTGGACTTGCATTGAAGTCACTACCTCTGAACTATGAAAGTGCCCCTGTATTCTGTATTGATTTGTGCCACATTTGATTCAATTTTCACCCGTGACAATATTTACACTACTGTATCAATATTAATAATTTTGTGAAAGAAAATATTAAACATATTTCAGTAGAAGTGACGCCAGGTGGTTGGAAGTCCGTCATCAGTGAGACTAACTGAGAACATTATTAAGTTACTGTCCTCGATGACGTCACAATTACGTCACGTAGATGATGTCAGGATATTTTTCCCGGGACTAAAGAGGAGTGACTGAGTTGGGTTGAACTCCACTTTTAACAGAATTCCTGTTATATCACGGTGTGTCAGCTTAATGTGGGTGGAAAGCAAGTGCAGGTCTCAGACGCTTATCACTTCGGTGAAACCCACGAGCACGGGTATGGTGCTGACAAACCTAGAAACATAATCGGGGCGAACCGGGATTCGAAGCCACAATCATATGTTTCTGGCGTGCCCAAGGGACGTAACTCTGCACAGCGAATCGCGGCGCCTTAGACGACTGGGTCACCCGTGCCCCCGGACTTAGGAGGAACATTTGAATATCATTGTATGTTGTATTTTAGTATTCGGTTTTCTTTTATTAAACGTATCTCCTATTCACCATATTTCTCACACACGTGCAAACACGTCGCCATATTACACAGTGCAATAAACTTCGACGCGACGTTAAACTCCATTTCACCCCACCTTTCTCTGATACCTGTACCGTCCACATGAACGAAACTCTCCACGTCCTGCTACGTCCTACTTCCCGACGACTACTCTGTTTACCACATATTAAAGGCACTTCAGAACCCTGACGGGCGTGAAATGCAAAAATATTGGTAAATATTATATAGATGGATCACTGAAAATCAGTGATGACACCAGGTGTTCACGAAGAGGTAAACATGTCTTTGTTTGTTTGTTGCCTGACGCCGCACAGGGGTGTTCCTGCCGTAAATAATGGTGTCTTTACCAGACAATCAAGTGATAGTGGACCAGACAATACAGTAATAAAATAGCGCGTTTCCTGAGAGCTTGTTCTGCTTCAATATTCCTAGCAAAAGACAGCAAACTAGTGGTTGGTGAAGATCTAATGACAGACACATTGTTTTCTGTTCAGGCCTCTTGCCCTCCTCCGACTTGTCTCAATCCGTCTCCCATGACAGACACCTAAATCATCACATTCATGCTCAGTGAGAGTGTATAATCTTTAAAGATTAAAGAGACAGTTAACTGTCCCTTGTGAAATATATGTTTCCTGCCGCTTCCGACGTTGGTCGTCCATCTGTGGTATGCAGGTACGTTACGATAACACTTCATGTCTGCTGGGCACATGGAAGACATTGTTGATTGGAACTCACCCAAAGAAATGTAATCCGGTGTCAACGACCAGTCTGCACGCACGGAATATCTCCTCCCCATATCGACCAAGTCTGAGAATTGGAAACGAAATTATTAGGACAACGTCACTGTATTGTTGAACGTCGTACAGGAAGGCAGGAATTAAAGATTGCCCGTCCTCCTCGTCAAGCAATGATAATAGGAAGAAGAATAGTGAGCAAGTGAGTATGATGGCAATATGACGGCGGGGGACACCAGGTATAGACTTCACACTTTGCACGAATGTGGTGAATCGGGCTCGGATTTTCGGCGTGACGAGTGGACGCTATATCCGCTAGGCTACCCAACCGCCCCAATAATAATAATTATTGCCCAGCTTTGGCAAAAGCACAGTATCTTAAGCGACATGATCTTTTAGCACAGTCCTCGCCATGCTTGTGGTTTTGACACAGAGGTCCATCCATGGTACGACTTGGAATATGTAGAGGGCGCCATGGAAAATGATTACTACAAAATTCTTTGGAATAGGCCCGTATACAGCCTCAGGCCTATCCAGGCCAACAAACCTGACCTTGTCCTTTCTTGTAAATCAAATGAAATCATTTTTATTATGGAATTTTCTCTCCCTTTTCACACTAATGTGATTGACAAGATTCAGGAAAAACATGGCAAAATATGCAGACTTCGAAATGCCACGATTGCACCCCATGTACCATATTCCCATTGTTCTCCGTGCCTATAGGTTTAGTACCTCTCACTCTGTTGACTGACATTGGGAGAGTACCCGGGTTTGCTTCCAGGAATGACATTCTGGGTAATGCAGAAGGTTGCAGTGTTGGGGAGTCTTCACATTCTCCGAAAGGTTCTTGGTGGGTTCGATTGTCTGGTCTGCGTGTAGAGGGGGCTAGGGCCCTGAACTGATGACTGTGCAAGGATCACCCAAACCTTCTTTGCTGCATTTATTTATTTATTTATTTAATTTTATTGATTTATTGATTTATTGATTTATTGATTTATTGATTTATTGATTGATTGATTGATTTATTTAATGTATCGGGTACCTGCTGGGTGAACTACTAAATTCTTTTATAATCTAGGGAATGTTAATCTCCAAATCCTCATGCTCAGCAATGGTTGCATGCGTTACCAAACTGAGACAGATACAATTGCCATTGCTGTTGGTCATGTTTATTTGCCATATAAGGTGTGACTATATTCATACTCACAGTTCGTTATCGTCTTTATAGATACCTAAATATTCTCCGAGAGATTCTGCGTATAGACCCCATCCCTGATAAAGAAACACATCAAAATAAAAGTTCCATGAGGAAGTCAGTCTGGAACGAGGCATTGGTCTGCAGGGAGAACGGTCTTGACAGTTTTGACTGAGTGGCGATACATTGCAAAACTCACGGCCCAATATCAACACCTGACTGATGAACAACCTCTCAATATTGACCCCAGAAGGAAACCAAAAGTAACGCGAACCATAGAAACATAAAGAGAAGTATGTACGTTAAGAAGAGATGTTTCCAATGTGGACCAATTAATGACAAAACTAACAATCAGTCGTGTGTTACCACAGAGTGTCTACGTTCTTAACTCGATATGCTCTGTGTGTGTGTGTGTGTGTGTGTGTGTGTGTGTGTGTGTGTGTGAGAGAGAGAGAGAGAGAGAGAGAGAGAGAGAGACAGACAGACAGACAGACAGAGAGAGAGAGGGAGAGCGTGATATTTGGGATGTACGCTTCGTAGTCATGGACTGTTACACTGATATACATAATAAACTCGGAGTTTGCAGTTCAACACAGTGTAATATTTAGTTTGATCATACTTGCTTGGATGTAGACCACACCCAGCTACTCACCTCAGTGTACGCCGTGTAAAACGGAAAGTGATAAGGAACGGCAAAATATTTCTCATATTCAATATTTCTCTGGAAGTCTGGCAGGCTGGCAGTGAGCGCGTACACGGACTGAAACGATGGGGAGTAGAAGGTATTCACTGATTAGGTGGCATGTTACAACATGTAGCTGTGTATATCGTCTCTGAGAACGTGTTTACACTTTGTGATCATGTCAATGACTCACCTGTAGATGATGACCAGGTACTGTTTCATGTAGAGTCAATGCCATCATACTGAACGTGTTTCTGAAAGAAGATACATCGACAGAACTGAGCACCAGAACACACTTCATCTATCATGAAGACATCACTAATATTCGTAAAATACCAAATATTAGATGTTATTTCATATACGATTTTAGGTTCAATTTTTAGACTGAATCTGATGCAGCAACGAGTCAGCGAGCCAGCACTTATCTGTATATTAGGTTATTACGTTACCAGAAAATAACTCCAAGACAGGAGGCTAAGATCTCGACAAACAAACCCAGGATTATTTTTTTCAGTAAAGTCAGTACCACTCGTACGAATATAATTCTCTTGGGCATACAGATCTCCATCTAATGCTATAGCTTTCCTTACAAACGTCATAAGTGTCATGTACATAAACTGTTCATAAAGGTTGGCGTTTCAGAATATAGCAGGAGTACGGCAGGCGTACTGCAGTGCTCCGTCAGGAACCAACACGTACGTTTTATGTATACGCTAGCCTGGTATCATCACAATTTCACAAACACATGGCTCATGTTGTAGTCGGAACCGGATACTGGACTCTGCTAATCATTTTTATTTTTGTGGACTTACGTTTCGTTTGGCCTTTTTAGGTTAACTTGGAATACTCCCTGACGTGATCCGTCCGCTGTCCCCGATACGTACATCCCCCCTGGTCCGTCGTTAGGCATAGCCTCCACACTAGCGAGGGAACAAATATCATAACTTTAATATTGTAACTACTGTTGAGATACAGTTTGCAAAATTGAACACAAACAAACGTCTCAATAATCGCACTTATGGCGCAAGACATTCGCGATTGTCGGGAAATTATCTTAAACAGCTGACGTTTTTACTGAAGAATAACAATCAATGACTCAAATTTCACTTCACATCACACTAACTATGTCATCTACAACTGCCGCAAGAGCAAATACGACCACTTCTTCTAACATTTACACAAATCGATAAAAAACGCCTATATCTTCATCTAGTTTCGATTTATAGATGGTTTGTTGGTTGTTTTACGCCGCACTCAGCAATATTCCAGCTATATGACGGCGATCTGTAAATAATCGAGTCTGGACAAGACAATCCAGTGAATGATATCATAAGCATCGATCCACGCAATTGGGATCGATGGCATGCATTAACCAAATCAGCGAACCTGACCACCCGACCCCGTTAGTCGCCTCTTACGACAAGCATAGTCGCCTTTTACGGCAAGCATGGGTTGCTGAAGACCTATTCTACCCCGGATCTTCACGGGTCGTTTCGATTTATAAATTGATTGGTAAGTGAGATACAATGATCACCGATTCTGGCCTTGTGTACCGCAATTACGACATTTATGTATGGTTAAGACCGAAATGATGTAATGACAGATCCAGAGACAGATATTAATGGGGAGCCAGTTGCATCTGTGGGACCCAATGCTGCACCACAAGTTCAGCGACATTTCATTGTGCATCATTCCCAGCGTGATCCATAGTATAAATTCCTTACGTGACATTGAGGTTTGGTATATTCTTGAAGGCCTTCGACAACTGTGGGTATATTCTGTCATATATCATGTATCGGTATTCCTTCAAGAGTTCATCCTAAAAATGGAAATGCCACATTATTATTTCAATTTAAATGTCTTCATTAAAACTGAGTTCAACATATGAGCTCATAAAGTGAGTGAGAAGGATGATGACCTTGATGGCTTCCGAGGAACCTTTCATCAGCCTTTGTGGAATTCGAACCAGGACCTCTAATACACACTCGAAAACTCCTAAACTAATCGCTAATAGTAGAGAGCGTAGCTAACTTTTTTTATGCGTGCAACCTAGGATATGTCTGAAGCTAAAAATTAGAAAACAACTAAATTATTAAATTGTGATATATCTAGGTTGTTGTATACGCCTATCTTTTTTTCCAGAGATAGCGGTTATTGAACACCATGGCCCCTGATGAGGCTACACATCTTTGTTAAATCCTTGATACAACCTGGGGTTATAAAGAGTCGATGTACACTGTTCATAAATCGCCTTAACTTACGGCACTGTTCAGGTGAAACTGGGGTTGTTCTTTCAACTGTTTGTAGAATTCCGCCACTGTTCCAGTGTAATTTCGTTTCCGCATTATCTAAAAGTAAGTCATTCATACAGGTAGTTTTATACTCGGATTGGGGATGTGAATATATTAGAGGCAGTTTGTCTTTTCACTCTTTGCACGTAGACCATATGTATCATGAGATTAGTCATGTCTGAATTTCTCTTTGTCACAAGTTTCCATGGCATTTAGTAATTTCCGAACTTTCGTGTGAGAATAATCATATCAAATGACATTTACAAACCAAGGTACTTACAACTCGTATTTATAAAATATTTGTCTTTGTTTAAAACATAAAATTTAACGTCATTATATCTTTTTTTTAAATTATCCTACTCTCTGTATCTCTGAGCTGATCCGCGCAACCTCCTCCTTGCCCTTCTGATGCACCTCCTCTGGGGTGAGGTCCACCGAGATGTGCCACTTCAGGCAGGCCCTGTACAAGTCTTTACCTTTAGGCAGCCCCAACACACCGTACGTGGTGCGTGTCTGGAAGATGTAGTCCTGCAACAGAACATGGCACGTGACAAGCAGTAGAAGTACTTGGGGCAGCTGTCATTCAATAGGTGGAAATCAGTGACGCCAGTTGGTGTGAATCAGTGACGTCAGTAGGTGTGAAAGAGTGACGTCAGTGGGTATGAAAGTGACGTCAGTAGCTGTGAATGAGTGACGTCAGTAGGTGGGGTGAGGTGAAATGGGGTTAGCGTCACGTCTCTGGGTCATCATTGTAATCCACATCCACCCTTACAGCCCGCCCAACACCATTTGACAGCAGGTGCTACCACCCAAAACTTTCAACTTGTTGAAGAACTGATGTCTCAACAAGCTATCAAGTTGTTTAAAAAGACACCACTGGAGAAACATCCAAAGGTATACATGTATTTGCATACGCAAACATTTTGGCGGTACACAAATTGATCACAAGATAATCAAGATCTAAAAAAGATAAAAACATTACACACATATGTTGAGAGTGGACAAAGTCGTTGTGTTGTGGACAAATATATATAGCATTGTCTATATCTTCTGTCAGATTATCGCAATGCATAATCAGGCCCATTCTTGTAACATGACGAATCTCAGCTTCGTAAGCGCCTTATTGAAATATTTTAGCTACCTAAGTGATTTTAGAAGTTCAAATTAGTTTCAATTGTACAAGTCCTTCAGTCTTTGCGTCTACCTGTTCCAGGTATTCCTTGATTCCCTTGAATGCTTGCAGCAGATTCACAACAGCGTGTCGACCACGAGAGCGCAAATCGTTTCTAGAAGTCAAAGAGAGAAACGACATGTATGTAGATAGCTATGGCAAACTACAAAACTAGGTTCCACTGTAACAGGAATAGGAAGAGGGCAGTGTATCATGCTGTAGTCAGCCTAATTACTCGCTTCATAATATTGGTAGTTTCTTTATTTTTGCGACAAGAATGTAAAAGTGTCCCTCGCAAAGTACCCGTTTATGCTTTTATTCTAACTACATGAAAATTGCATTTTTTTAGGTGTCATACGTCTTATAAATATAACGTGTCATAACCTTTACTGTTTTCGTCCGAAGCTCACCGTTCTGAACAATATTCCAGTTGTAATAGCTATGAGCACGGGTATGGTACTGACAAACCAAGAATAATAACATATGCACATCTGGGATTCGAACGCACTATCATTCAACTGTGGAAAGTCATCTTGCCGTCTGGCCAACCCGTGACCCACAGGTTGAGATGCCGCTGAATGGTCATCATTTCATGGTCATCATTTCATGGTCATGTGTTAGTGTTCAGCTGTATCCTTTCACTTACTTGTCATTTGTGGAGATGGGCAGCTTGTCGACGTCAGTGGTGAATGGCTTGTAGAAGACTGATGTCTCAGGGTTTGCCACCAGCAGCGGCTCAATTTGTCCTGGGAGTTTGTCCTGGAGGGTTATACACGAGCATCAGATCCAGGACAGATCATTGAAGTCACTCTGACTGTTTTAATCATTTTCTGTATCTTTGTCGAAAGTTATTTTCAAATAACAAAATTATTCCTCAAAATAAACACAAACTGGTCCCTTGCTTCACGTATGCAATCTATACTTATTAATCGAATGCAATTTAAATGTTACCGATGAATTCAAGAGCAAGTCGCTTATCACGGATAACATATTTCATAATGTGACATCAAAAATAATACTGTCCGTTGCATCCTTTTAATATCAAGTTGAGGATCCGGATTTACTATTTGCAGTAGCATATGGAAAAGGCATCTGGTTCTTGCGTAGATACATATGTGGTACCAATCAAATTCTTTAGACTACGATACAAAGATATGTTTTGCCTTGACGGTTGTCTTGTATGTGTTCTTACCACTGAGACTCGATGGTACGTATGTCCGTTCTTGGCCGCTTCCTTGAACCGTGTGATGTACTGGGTAAACTAGAACATGTTGTGTATATCCTTGTGTTAAATTTAACGTGACCGATGCTGATATGGCAAACGATAACTCAAGAAACCACTGAAGGTTACAATACAAATATACAATAAATGGATATGTGGTAATTTATCATTATCAGTGTTAACATTCTACACAAAGTATATGTACAAAGGTTTTAGCATGTTTGAAGAACCGTTCATAGAATGTTAAAGACTTTTCTTGAATTGAAATAATGCTGTCGTTATGCATTTACTTAAGACCATGAGACAATTTGAAGGGAGACACGAAGGCCTTTAAATATTATACGATGTTAAATACAATATGTACAATGCGCACCAGATCAGAGATTCATGACAAGTTTGTTGTTAACGGCGCACTCAGCAATATTCCAGTTATATGACGGTGGTTTGTAAATAATGGAGTCTGAACCACACAATCTAGTGATTGGCATCGTGAGCATCGATCAACGCAAATGGGATACGATGACTTGCATGCTGGAGAACTATTCTAACCCGGATCTTCACGGGTAAGTCAGGCATTGATCGTATGTAACAGCTGCCTGTCAGAAATATTACATTGTTGCAAGGCGTTTTTCTTTAAAAAATCCAAGCTTACATATTTTAAATGACTTCCAAATTCAATCGTGTAGCAGAGGCATACTTTGACGCTAAATCATATGCTTGGCCTTTCAGTCAGAAAATTTAGTAGCTGGACATATAAAAAAGCAGATGCCATTCCGGCCATTCCGGTAGTGAGCCGTAACATTGGATACAAATAAAGCCCTTTCCTTAATCATAAGAAATGTCCGTAAGAAGTGACCACTGTATGATTCCTTCTAAATGATAAGCATCTGTCTAGCTATGAATCGGTATTAAACAGTGATGATACCAGGTGTTCGCTAAAAGGTGAGCGTATCCTGCCCCGTTGGTGGCACCCGTTAGTAAATATACAAAGGTATTATCATATAATTTGTTCACCTGACAAAACACGGGAACATATGGCTCAAGTCAAATAGGAAATTCCATCAGTCGTCATTTTTGTTACTGATGCGTCAAATTTGGAAATATCCGCCACATGTCTATTATAAAACTGTTTGAACGCTTTTGAATATTGTAACCCTCATCAAACAAAGCGTTTGAGCAAGCGTCGGACATTTTCGCGGAGAGAACATTTCAATTGTACCTCAAAAGTGAAATATAGAAACCAAAGGCTGGAGCCGCTGGAATGCTGCTCGACATAAAGGGAAAGTTGACTGTTGGAAAGTTGAAGTCATCCCTCGCTTCATACAGTCTTTTGGGTAGCTTTGAACAACATTTAACAACGATTAGACTAACACCCAATAAACTCCAGTTTACCTTAGTCGGCCACAGTTGTAACCGGGAGAGGTATTTCTCGTAATCTTGTTTTGTTTCATATTTAAGGATGCGGACATTGTATGCAGGATCGATCTGGTCGCCCTCCAGGAAGTTGAGGGGATTCAGCGGACCATAGCTGAAACAAGGAAATACACCGGCTGTCACACTAACACTGACTAGTCCATCCTCATTCGGCCTGTTCACAGCTCGTGGATACTTAATAACCAGAGCCAGTAGTACAGTGTTAATAATGACTATTTAAAGCCCAGAAACCAGAATGACAACTGAGCCTCGCTGATCCGTCAAAGGAAGGTGCCATCCACCAAACCACAGTGAATTGCAAGCTGGCTTATAATGTTATTGTTGGCCTTTAATGCCAAAGTTCCATAATGAATAAATTCAACAGATCGCCAAACGTAATTAAGAAATATACTGTTACTCATCGTATTTTAACATCTCAATTTGGCATCACATTAGGAACATACGTACAAGCGCCACTGGTGGTTAAACGAAACCGTGGACAGAGTGTCGTTAAACACTTCATGACTGTACTTCTCCGATGTCGTCAATGCGTCGGTGCTGATGGTGGAGAGTCGGCTGATAAAGTCATCTACTTTGGCCTATAGATAAACAGCAAGTACGTTCAGTTCGTATATCACATACTTATCATATTTCTTTAGTGAGGCAAGTGAGTGAGTGAGTGAGTGGGTGAGTTGGGTTTAACGCCGCTTTTAACATTATTCCAGTTATATCGCGGCATGTCTGCTTAACGTGGGAGGAAAGCCCGAAGTGATGCAGGTCTCAGACGTTTACCACTTCGGTGAAAGCCACGAGCACGGGTATGGTGCTGACAAACCTAGAAACATAATCGGGGCGAACAGGGATTCGAACCCGCAATCATAGGTTTCTGTCGTGCCCAAGGGACGCAACTCTGCACAGCGAATCGCGGCGTCTTACACGACTGTGCCACCTGTGCCCCCTAGTCTGTTATAATAGAACCACAGAAGCACTGTATATTAACGTTAAGCAATTGTGTAAATATGTCGGCTTAATACTAGTTGTTACGAGATAATACTGTCAAAAGCATTAACACTATCTCATTTTGGAACAAACAAAGACCATTTATTTCCAGTCGAAACAAACGTTAAGAACGTGTTTAATATATTTCCACAGAAAACCACCATCAGACATCATGCAGTGCTCAGTCCTGAGCCCGTTTGATATCTTGCTGTATTTCTGTCAAGCCATGAGGTTTTGTAATCTTGATCCACATGGCGTCTTCTGATCATTTAAGCTACACATGCTTCTCTCCAGGGGATGTCCCTGGACGTTTCCTTATCAGACGTCTTGCGGACAGACTCAGTACACAAATAACATGTCACGCATGTCGTTGTTATCCAAATCATGTCTGTCGTGTTTATGAATACTTGTTGTCACTTGGATAATATCATAACTGGCCTTCCATCTTCGCAGGACAACGTTGTTGATCTTCTTGTCCACATGACTACATTATTCCACTGGAATAGGTGCTCCACCTAGTATCATGTAATATACCAAAATAGCCGCGTTGTCCATCGTACAATTTAATGTGCCATGGATCATCTAGTCAACGTTTCGTACTCGTCTCTAGGTATGCCATACTGGAAGACCACTAGCAATATTCACCTCCCTCGTCTCTGGGTATGCCATACTGTAAGACCACTAGCAATATTCATCTCCCTCGTCTCTAGGTATGCCATACTGGAACACCACTAGCAACATTCACCTCCCTTGTCTCTAGGTATGCTATGCTGGAAGACTACTAGCAATATTCACCTCCCTCGTCTCTAGGTATGCCATACTGGAAGACCACTGGCAATAGTCACCTCCCTCGTCTCTAGGTATGACATACTGGAAGACCACTAGCAACATTCACCTCCCTCGTCTCTAGGTATGCCATGCTGGAAGACCACTAGTCATAGTCACCTCCCACGTCTCTAGGTATGCCATATTGGAAGACCAGTGGCAATATTCACCTCCCTCGTCTCTAGGTATGCCATACTGGAAGACCACTAGCAATAGTCACCTCCCTCATCTCTAGGTATGCCATACTGGAAGACCACTAGCAACATTCACCTCCCTCGTCTAGCCACACTTGCTTTCCTCTCCATGTATATCACACTAAGGTGCCATCTAGCCACACTCGCCTTCCACATTTTAAAATATGCCATGCTTTAGGTTTGCGATCATCTAGCCACACTCACCTTCGTCGTAAAGAGGTACGACATTCAAGGTGAGACCATCTAGTCACACTCAACCTCCTGAAGGTCATTAGGCCAAGCATCACCTGTCTCGTCTCCAGGTACGCCATACTTAAAGCCATTCCCGTCACACTCACCTTTCTCGTCTCCAAAGACACCATGCTGAAATCTTCTACTGTGTTGTCGTACGTGTGGACGCCAGTCTCCGTGGTAAACTCCGGGGAGTCCATCTCACGCCATCGGTAAAACTCGGCCTCCAGTGACCGCAGGTCATCGCCAGCTGATCCACCTGACATATTCCAATCAACAATAGTCTTAAAGTATTCCGTTATTTACGCTGTGTATACTAAAAGCGTTTCACTGAAAATGTGACGTGAAGGCTTGGTGATCTACAAGAGTTCACTATGTAAAGCCTGTTTGTAGTACGTGAGTCAATTCTCTTTACAAACATGTTCTTATGTAGCGTATGAAAATGTACATTAATATTACAATAGATTTCACAAGATTATTTCAAAATTATACATCAATGAACTGTTTTCAAAATAACGGGATCAGATTCTGAATGTGGGAGAACAAAGATGCAAAACCGTAGATAGACCATGCATACATAATGTTATAGTGCAAACCATTTCAAAACTTTTATTTAACATTTCATTTATCTTCAATACCTAATTGGTTCAACATGTTTCCACGTGCACCGAAATGCTATGCCTTTTGTCTGTTTAATATATTCAGGAAACATTCGGCGTATCCTTTCTTATCATAAGCCCCCTCCTGGCAGGGCCCTTAAGCTCCAGCGCTATCTATAAATGTCAGTTAACACATCCTTACGTCGCCGGATCTTATGTATATAAATACACGTGGGATAATGACCTTGCCACACCTTATGTAATAATACCTCTCTCAACAAAACCCGACTGATATGGTCAGTCAGGGAGACGCGGCACTGATCGATTTGTGTAAGTGACAGGGCGGGTCTCCCCACCATGGGAACATTGGCCACTCCGGTGTGCGTTCTGTCACATAATGATCAACCTGTACCATTTCGACCTGCAACAATAAACATGGCTGCTGTCGTCTGTCGAATCCCGCTGGCGACAAAGGTTTTTCATGAAATTGTTCTGTCATCAAGACAAACGATAGGGGGGAAAGGAGTTACGTCATTGCCAAGTGGTTTTTAATAATACGAGAAGTGCCCACAGTAGAGTATGACACGGCGCACCCGTGAAGAACCCGGTTGGAATTGGTCTTCATCAACCCATGTTTGTCGTCACAGGACTAACAGGGTCGGGTGGTCAGACTCGCAGACGAGGTTGATGCATGCCATCGTATCCCATGCTCATGATGTCAACCACTGGCCCAGACTCAATTATTTACAGACCGCTGGAATACTGCTGAGTGCGGCGTCGAACAGGAAACAATCAAACTAGCATTGCGTTTTCATCGGTCAATACCTACCGGTGTTTGGAGCATGATCAATGCGAGCATGAAACGTACATGAACTATCAATATATGTGAAATGTACATAAGCTGTCAGAATGACATATGAAATGAACACTCACCAGCTGACGGAGCCAGCTGTGTGGCCAGCACAATAACAGCAACAAGCACCAGGCTGGAAATGAAGCAAGCAAATAGACATTTGGCAGAAACTTTGAATCTGGACGCCGACATGGCTGCAGTGATCTGCCGAATGCAGTTGGCCCCACACTCTGAAATCCCTACTCCCTCTATCTGCCATCAAGGATAATAAATCCCTTGAAATATAATAACGGCATGCAGTGTATACAGTACATTACCCAAGGTTTAAAAGGCGTGTGCCACTCTTGTCAATGTCAATGTATGTTAATATATAAGTGTATCACTGGCGTCTCGTCCAGTAATCTAATACACGTTTACAAAGGGATTTAACACCGATCAAGGTGACATGTCTCACCTAGATGTCATCAATGCGCTTATCACAGCTGTGTCAGCTCGTGATTGTGAGAATTGAGAATTTAACTGTTAGTTGGTTAGAAAAAGCACGGACATCACGATCACCACGTACAGCCTCGATCTGATTCTGCGCATGAATGTGTCAGACAATAATCTCAACAACATGTCATAAGAATTTAAATGAACACCGACCTTATTCAGTGCCTTGCATGTTGGTTGCTGGATACTAGAGCACATCAGGTTACGTTTATGCGTAAAACAAGCATGTGCCTAGAGCTTATCTATTCCCATCACCCCCCGGACCTCTGAGTAGAATGGGTCTTCAGCAACTCGTGCTTCCCGTAAAAGGCAACTATACTTGTCGTAAAAGGCGACTAACGGGATCGGGTGGTCAGGCTCGCTGACTTGGTTGAAGCATGTCATCGATCCCAATTGCGTGGATCGATGCTTATGATATCAACCACTGGATTGTTTGGTCCAGACTCGATTATGTACAGACCGCCGTCATATTGCTGGAATATTGCTGAGTGCGGCGTAAAACAACAAACCAAAACCAAACCAACCATCCCCAAGGAAGTAATGGACTACGCCACTCATGCATATTCACAGGGGGCAGCTGTCAGGTCAACGTGCTTGTTACCACGAGCTTCATGCACTGTTCGAGAGTGTCAAATGTGTGTGGCCATATCATCTTTCACTCCCGATCGAGGGTTACAATCCCAAGCATATCCGAGTCGTGCTTTATCCATTTTTGAAACCGCAGACCATATATGTCAAAATAAATTTTGAATATTTGTAAAATTCCGACCAAAAATAAATACATCGGCTCTTTGATCTCTATGCGGAGGTAGACTCGACCGGCGTTTTGTCAATTCTTCGCACGTGCACACATTTCTCGTGATTAAAATGTCACTGGACGTTTTCGTTATGCTTATTAGCGGTAATGCTCACACATAAAGCACATACATAAAGAAATCCACACAATAATGACACAAAAACAAAGTCTAAAACACACTTCTCCCTAAACATATCATTGAAACATGTCGGAGAACAGTTGATGTTGTATCATTATGGAGTGGGTGAATGTCTAATACAGGCCATCTGTTGCACTTCATGCGTTAAAAACCTGGTATTAAATATCGACATATAACGATAAACCTATCTACTACACTTATGCTACCTTTTCTAGCATACTCACTAAATAAGGTATGCCAGCTACACATATTGAAGTAGGTTGGCGTTAACAGAGTTACATGAAGGGTGCGTGGTTGTTGTTTTACGCCGCAATTCAGCTATGTTTGGGACATATTCTACCCCCAACCCTCAAGGGATTAACTAGTCCTCCACCTTGGCTAGTCCGGGTTAGAAGTGGTCCCCATCAACCTATCCTTTTTCGAGGCGAAGAAAAGAATCGGTAGCCAAGGTGACTTGCTTGACTGAGTGTCATAGTGCCCCGACAGCCTTGGGCGTTGCTTCTAAACAACAACAACAACAACAACAAACAAACAAACAAACAAAACTAGAGAACAACATTGTAGACTGTCGTCCTAATTCACGGGCAGATTCTCAACCCTGGTCGTCACGGGGTGTTTTCAACAAGAAATGGGGACAACGTACCTCATTCCGTGTCCATATGGTGGGGTATTCCGCATTTGACAGATTGTGCGGGTCCCAGGTGACTGACGCCAGATGTTATTTAGTGCTATCAGGGTTAGGGGCCTTATCCTGGCATCTCTTCATTCGATTGGCTGGTTAGGATAGAACAGCTGTTTCCCGACAGGTAGAGAAGAGAATATTATTATTAATATGTATTCATCCTAAGTCAATCCATCCATTCATTTATTGATCAACGTCAAAACACTCATTCTTTCATTCCTTTCATTCATCCATTAAACCCAATTTATTTACTATGTTGTCGTTTACTTACTCTTTCTCTAGCGAACTCATGTGTCTAATCATATACTTTGTTTGCGACTGCGTCAATGGCCGACACGAGCCAGCGCGCATGTATTGTTTTAGCGGAAGTACTCTAATCAGTGCTGATGAGCGGTGCTATTTGGTGTGTGATTGGATTAATGTAGGGTTGGATGAGGGTGAGGATTCTCCTGTAAACCCGACAGATGACATTTTCTTTAGATATAAATCCACCGATGCTTGAGAGGAGGGGGTTGTCGCATTCATATTGAGTCGCATTATTGACTAGGGGCCAGCGGTCGCATTCTTTTGGAGACGCATTAATTTCACGATTTACAGTACATAGTTTAATCACTTACTGAATCATTAACTCGGAGAGCGGAAGGTCCAGGGTTCGATCCCCGGCCGTGTCATACCAAAAGATGTTAAAAGATGGTTCTTGTTGTTACCCTTCCTGGCGCTCTGCATTAAGGGGCTAAAACAAGGACTGGTCGGCTCGGGGTCAGTATACTGTGTCTGAGTGGCGTATTCGTGTTAAACTGCGGTATGGTATCTCAGTGGGATTGTACTTTAAAATCTGTATTAGTCCGGACTAGTTCAAGCAGCCACACACACACACATGCATGCATGCACGTCACTATATAAGTGCAATAAACTTGGAAGTGACGTTAAATCCCAGTTCACCTCACCTCACCTCGCCATTCATGCATTCATTCTTTCATTCTTTCAATCAATCAATCATTAGCCTTTCATTCTTCAATTAATATTTTACTCATCTATCTATTCGTTCACTGAATAATAATAATATTTATCTTTATCAATTTAGATCTCCATCAACTCCAATGTAGGCACCTTGGAACACTTGTTACCCAGTCGGGGATCGATTCGCCTCAAACAAAAACACAGCCCAGCTGTTCAACCGCGTCATACTACTCTACTGAACAGTTACAGTGTGGATTCCATCTAAATTGCACCCAGGTGTCTGAGGGAACTAGCGCAGACCGGTCGTTGGAGGACATTGCCCGTGACCTTCAGATATCCAGGCATCTGCCATGGTTTGAAACACACAATGGCTACTGAGTCCGCTTTAAAGATGGAAAAACCGGGCCTGATGTACACGTAATAGGTTTAAATTCGATGTCACATGCGTAACAATTACATTGAGTACTTAAGTAGGTGAAATGTCTCAACTCACTGGTGGCTGATTTCCCCATGTTTTAAAGTCCCGAAATAGAAAGTCTGTTAGAGAATTCCTTCCATTATACAATTACACAACTAGGTACAATTGATGGCACATATAAGGGAAATAAGCGTCCAAAATTTTGCTTTGCATAGAAAAACCCGCCAAATAACTCGAGTTCAATGGCGGCTGATTAATGTACTTGAGTCAATTTTTCTGTTTACATTCATCTGAAAGATTTGAACGACATAAGGATGCATAAATGCGTTTATATGGGCATGTATAAAGTTACACAATCGATACAGAAAGTAACTGGCAATAAATGCCAAAGTCGATTTCACAGTATGACGTCAAAACACGGTAGCGGTTCACGGGCGCAAGGCATGATGCATAACTCCGCAATGCAAGACATGACCTCCTAGGAATTGATATAATTGACTAAAACAACTCCTTGTTGATCAATGCATCTAGGACTTAAACAGCGTGGTAAATAAGAAGATGAACAAAAAGTTCTGGCTCAAGATTTTATTTCCGAGGGGTATTGTCGTTTCACTGACATCTGTACTAATGCCTTCACAAACATGGAGAGATGTTGCAATGTGGACACCGGACTTCGATATTGTGACGTCATGACTGCTTACCTGCCTTATCTGAGCTTAATGCAGCACTTGAAGCTTTCAGCTTTCAGAGCTCTTAATGTCCTCATTCTTGTTCGAAGGGAACATCGTCCTTTCATTGTTTCTCTTTAATGCATTGTGGACTCACTGTATATAAGCCAATTGGCAATAAATAATATTATGTTTCTCTGACTGTTCAGATTGTAAATCAAACAGCCCTGTAGAGTTTCCCATTTCCTTTTGGAAAGCGCTAGCTATGTAAATTCTAGGTATGGTTTAAAGTTCCCTTTGAGCCCACATATCCCCGGGGAGGCACGGGTAGCCCTGTCGTCTAAGGCGCTGTGCTGTGCAGAGTTGCGTCCCTTGGGCACGCCAGAAACCTATGGTTGTGGGTTCGAATCACGGTTCGCCCCGATTATGCGGCGTTAAACACAACTCACTCACCCACACATCCCCTGAATCTACACAAAGAGACAGATTAGGCACGCGTTCTACACCTGAATACCAACATGGAAACAATGACGGTACGAAGCACCTGATCCCCACATAGTCACAGGGCAAGTGGGCACCTGTTCTACTTGTGATCCCCACACGGAGACAGTCACAGGGCAAGTGGTCACCTGTTCTTCCTGTGATTCCCACACGGAGACAGTCACAGGTCAAGTGGGCACCTGGTCTTCCTGTGATCCCAACACAGAGACTGTAATAGGGCAATTGGGTACCTGTTTTACCCCTGAATCCACACAAAGAGACTATCACAGGCAAATTGGGCACCTGTTCCACGGAGACTGGTACAGGTCAATTGGGCACCCGTTCGACCCCTTAATCCACACACTGAGACTGTCACAGGGCAATTGGGCACCCCAGGCATGTTCCCAAAGAGCTGAGAGCTCGACATGAACACAGACTATACCAGTTACTACCCGTTTGACCTGGATTTTACGAGGACCGGGGCCCTTTATATCTGACCCTGAATCCAAAACAGGTGAGCACTGAATCCCTCACAAGGACAACAAATTAATGAAAACAAAACCTCATAAAACCGTGCTGTCTGGACAACACCATTAAATTATACTATATCATTAAAACAACAAACATCCAAGTCAATGACGTTGAGATATTCTGGGTGGTGCTTGGGCAAAACTGGAAGATTAAATTTCCCCCAGGCTTTACACCATATTGTTCGTTGGACCTGAGGGATGTCCTGTCGCTACCAAATCCCAACACCGTATAATTCGGAAATATCTTTTATTTCGTTTGTGGTATTGATAAATACATTTGTGAAAAATGATGACAGTTACACACGTGACAGCCATATTATTTATTTCCTTTCCTCGTGAATTAAAATCACTCAGTTGACCAGAGTAACGGAAGTTCGTGTATTACAGCTCATCCAATGTTCGGAAGCACAGGCAGTTGCCCAGTAAAGGTGTACACGGTCTTTCTGGGGGGCGTAGGGGTGGGTGTCTTTGTTGTCGCAGGCGAATCAGACTTTGTGTGAACACCGGAAGTAAGTGTTCCACCACCAGGTGGTGTGGAAGTTAACGAATGCCCAGACGCAGCATTTGACGTCTGGCTTGTTCCTGATGCAAGAACATCTGCGATCCAGTCGTTGATCATGGTTTCCAACAGCCTCAGTGGCACAGCCCCGGCACTGAGGACAACACCATGGAAATCACGGATGTCGAACTTCGAGGCTGAGAAGTGAAATAATTACAGCTTGCAATGTAAGACCTCATGCTACATTCATCATTGAGCCAGGTTAATCGGGGAGTGCTGTTTGTGTGGCATCTTCTTTCTCTGCATTTGGAAGTCTTTTAAAAGATTACCTGGCACTACTGGTCGTGATAAAGCACGTATATTGTATATTCTATTGAATAACCATGTTTAATTTATTCATACCACAATTGCATCGTCTGGTAGGCCACAATATATAAACAAACAATATGTTTATTCAAACAAATTCAAATGAACATGTGTGTACATCAACTGCCGACGAATGTGATTCATATGAACCATGTTTTCAGGTGAGTGAGTGAGTGAGTATGGTTTTACGCCGTTTTTTAGCGATATTCCAGCACAATCAAGGCGGTGGATACAAATATCACGGCCGGGGACACAGAAATTGGCTTCACACATTGTATCAATGTGAGGAATCGAACCGGGGCTTCGGCATGACAATGCTTTAACCACTAGCCTATCCCACCACCTCTCTTCAGGTGAGAAGGAAGGGAACAAAAATTATGATTTCGAGTGTTTAGTAATGAGCTGGACGGAGTTGAAGTTCTAATAATTAATGGGTTACAATTATATACCATTGCACATGTCAGTTATTGGGCCAAAGGTAATATCTCTGATACATACACGTCATTTTCTTCACCTGATAAAATTTACAAATACACAAATATGAAATCAGACAAATATGATGTTTGGTCTTGCAGTTATTACACACATTTGATGCATTTGTACCCATTGCAAATGTTTGAGTTTTATTGCAATATAGAATATCATACATACCCAGCGCAGATGCAGCTTTCTCTCTTAGTGCCCGGATCTTAAGCTCTCCTATTTTGTATGCGCATGCCTGACCAGGCCACGTGATATAGCGGTCAATCTCGTTCTCCAGATTCCCTCCACTCAGAGCATTGTATTCCTGCATGTAGCTGATAGCCCTGGTGCGTGTCCATCTGCATTTGAATAAGAAGAGTCGATTGCGTATGAATGCTAACAATCGTTGGTATTTATTATTGCTACGGGTACAGCGACTGAGGATCGGGTGGTCAGGTCATTGTGTGCCGATTGTGTGGAACTATGCTCATGATTCTAGTCACTTTATTTGTTTATTTGTTTGTTTTTTTATTTAACGCACTACTCAGCAGTATTCCAGCTATATGTCGGCGATCTGTAAATAATCGAATCTGCAACAGACAATCAGCATCGATATCTACACATTTTGGATACGATGACATGCATCAACCAAGTCAGCGAGCCTGACCACCCGATCCCGTTAGTCACCTTTTACAACAGGCATGGGTTGCTGAAGACCAATTCTAAACCGGACCTTCACGGGTCAGTCACTTTAATGTCTGGTCCGTCTCCAGTATTTACAGTCTCGAATATTGCTGAGTGCGACGTTAAACAATAGTCGCTCAATCAGTTGCATCGTGTTTCTCCACAGGTTGAACACACGGTCCGGTTCAACTTGCAACATTCTGGTTAATTCTTATATTCATTTAAAACGTATTACAAGGTCAACTACATATTGTTTTTCCCAGCTACCACTCGTTTTATTTCCCTTGTCTTTGTGAGGGTAGGTCACTCTTGAGTGTCTAGCCACATGTAATTCCATGTCAGCATGGCTCGTGGTATATCCATGTGGTACACGTTGTTATTGTCCTGTGATAGAAGTATATGTACCCCATGAAGTGGAGTCCGGTGTCCACAACAAGCCGACCGGCTCTGAAGATTTCGTTACTGTACCGACCCATACTGAAACATACACAAAAGCGCAATCTGTAATATCCTAAATAGGACCGTCTCCGTGGTCTAGTGGTAGAGCGTCTGCCCAGAGAGCGGAAGGTCGTGACCCATGGGTTCGATCCCCGGTCGCGTCATACTAAAAGACGTTAAAAGATGGTACTTGTCGGTGCCTGCCACGGCATTGAGGGGTTTAACAAGGACTGGTCGGCTCGGAGTTAGTGTACTGTGTCTGAGTGGGGTATTCATGCTAAACTGCGGCATGGTATCTTAGTGGGCTATAAAATCGGCATCAGTCCGGACTAGTACACGCAGCCACACACACGCACACACAAACACACACACACACACACACGCACACGCACACGCACACGCACACACGCACGCACACCCGGCGTTCTCTATATATATTGGTATTCCAGTGTATATGAACATGTAATAAGTACAAGCAATGATTTTTATGGTTACAAGATCGTAGATTCTCACAGTTCGTAGTCATCTTCATACAATCCCAGCTCCTCCCCCAGAGATTCAGCATAGAGAGCCCATCCCTTCATGAACAGAAACTATCTACATGAACAACTCTGTCTGAACATTTGGTCAACGAAAGCTTTTACAAAAATCTGTCGTCATCGTGTAGGTCATTTAAAAATGTGGAAGGTTATTTTCAGGGCCCTTAAAAATGTTGACGCTATCAGTTGACATATACAGTTTAAATATAATCTTAGTGCTTCCGGATTTTGATATTGGATGGAGTATAATAGCCCACATGGTGACTATTCAGGCATTTTGTATGATGAGACAGACAACGTTTGATAAAGAGGCTTGTTACATGATGACACACACGGGTTTGGTCCGCTAGGAATTTGGAAGAAAATGTTTACATTTGCACCATAAAGTAACAGATATAAGTATTCACTCATTCAGTCCAGTGTTTTTACCTCTACATACGAGGAATATCCTGGGTAGGAGAACGGTATGGAGTAGAAGGCGCCGGACAAGTCCTCTTTTCGGAAGTCCGGAAGATTTGATGTCTGCTGGTATATGAACTGTACAGACAACACAAACAGCGTTTCACTCGTGGCATTTTTAGTCGACTCAACACAAAACAAACTATACAATATCCTCTGAAGCACACTGATATTTCTCTGATTTTACCAAGTAGCTTGCTCGTTCCAGACCAGGTCGCCACAAATCACTGTGTACACACTACATTTTATATGTAACTTCCCCAGTTTGGCAAAATGTTCCCGCCACTAATGCGGCACTAACGCGGTATTATCGCGCCACTTTGGGGGCATTGACGCGAAACTATTGCGCATTTTCCGCGATAATATTTTACAAGATCGCGTCACTTTCGCGGCACCTTTGCGCCACCTTCGCGTCACTATCGCAGCACTTTTGAACCACTTTCACGCCACCATTGCCCCACAATACTAACGCTATCTAGTTACGTTTGTGACATGTTGGCGTTACAACATCAATGTTGCTGCAAAGATCGACAAGTCGTAAATCCAGATTTACCCCGATTATCATCATTGATCTGTGGTTTGAAAACTAAAGTGATAAACAATCTGTACCTGCAGGTGGTGTCCGGGGACTCCTTCATGCAGAGCATCTCCCACCATGATGAAGCTGTCACTGATGAGGAGAGGAATACATTAGCACTTTAGGCGCTTAACATCTTGACGTCTCTGCACTGACTATATTTCTAAACTGACATGTCAAATATGTCCAATGGGTATGTTTAAGTCATAGACAGCAATACAGTCGACTTGCACAACGACACAGCAATGCTTGACTTCTTAAGATATGATACCGTATATGCCAAAACTGTTTACATACCGTCTTATATTCGTACTGGATTCATACTGTGCATAATGTAAATGTTCAGTATCGTCAGTATTAGAAAAGTTGCATCAAACGCGAACATAATAAAAACACATGATTCAACGTAAAAGCAGTTAATATATTAGAATCTACATATTCAATACCCTATTTTATACTCGCACCTGATGAAGTATTAAGTTCCTACTACGATAACAGTTTTAAAAATATTTTTTTCTCTCACTAACTACTACAACACCATCCTCACGTTTCATTTGGCCTGAAGACATTGGCCTGGAACTCGGCCTGTCTGGACCCGTCAGAGGACCCGGGCATGTACTGGGCCGGCGGTCCGTCATTACCCATCGCTGTCACTCTGGGGGAGAAAGCAAATCCCGCATGAATAGGCAGAGAAAAAAACACGGTGGTAATGGAAATGTACAGGGACTGCTTGACCAGCTCACAGTGGCTGTGCATAGGTTTAAAATGATCTCTATTTAAGACAAATTACAAATTCTAAAAATTAATCATCTTGTTTGAAGCGGAATTGTGATATTCTTTGTATTCTAGAAACATAACGATACAGCCACTCCCCATTAAACCGGATGATAATTGTTTAGAACGTCTCTACACAGACGAGAACTATCATACATACACACCACCACACACGCATCTCTCTCTCTCGCACACACAAGCACAACCAACAACATGTTCGCACACAATCTCTCTCACATACATACACCATCCCACAAACCATCTCACACACAGACATACACACGCATACTCTCGATCTCGCCTGCTGATATCATGCATGTTCAGCAATAACACTTGAATTGCTGCTTTCTTATCAATACATAAACGTGTGAGCCAACGTGTAACACAGGCAAGATGTCCTACTTGACTTTATACTGAGGAATGTTCTTGAAGACTTTGGGCAGAGCAGGGTACAGCCTGTTGTAGAGGATATCCTTGTACTTGGCAATGATCTCATCCTGAATAAGTGAAAGTTGATTAGTTAAGTATAGAGTGAAAGGGAGTTTGTCTAAAATGGTGAGACGATTTATGCCTTAGATCCCATTGACTGTCTATGGTTAGACATTATGATAACGACATGTCTGAAACCGAGACATTATATCCGAGTATTTGAGGCAGTCGTTAACTGCGAGACCGATATACATAATAAACAGCAGACATCAAAAGTAGTGTTTATAGGACTTGAACCAGACTTGGGAGGTACGTCCGACGTGAGGCTGTTATTGGAAGTATTGGGCGTCATATGTATCAAGGGTTTAAACCCTCGACGAGAAAGTGAAAATATCCGTTTGCTGAACTGTGAACATTTCCCGGCACACTTTCACGGCACACTGTTTCCGACTTACTGCTCATGGTCCTTAAATAATGAATCACAAATCTCACACCATGCTTCGGGGAAGCATTGGCCTCTGGATTGTGCTTTAGAACTTACGGCCGTTTTAAAGTGAAACCTCGGATCTCGTCTCAACATGGTGAAATATTCAGATATTGTTCCTTTAAAGTTCTGCTTCATCATAATCTGAAGAAAAAGAACAAACATTGTTTCTAACAAGAAACTTACCCTTGGTGTTTATTCCAATCATTGATGTTTGATATACAAGTACATACTATATACTATACATTATATACTTTATACAATATACTGTATCCCCGACATATTTTGGGTAAAATGAATGAGTTGAGTGAGTGAAATGTTTGGTATGGCATGGTATGCTATATTTTCGCGGTAGTTAATTTATACTGGATCGTAATGGCGCACGCTTACTAACCTATTAAATATGTCATACGCAACATGTTTCTTGTTCTTTGTTCAACATTTTATGACACATCAATTAGGATTGATCGATGCTGATTTTCTCTAACGAGTTCGGTAAATAAAGTACCTGTCATTAGCGACTCAAAGGCGGGCACCTCTATATTATAGTATGAAACGTGTAGATTATGTGCTGTACATCGCTTCCTGTTTTAGATTATGCTTAATCAGTATGCATACGACGTGGGTTGGGTCAAGGGATTTCGTCCAAACAAGGGGTTCTTTTCTAATCATTTCCCTTTTAAAATATTCCAGAAACTATCATAAAAAGGTTAATGTTTGTACTTACGAGCACCCGTGACATAACGCAACGAGTCCTGTATTTTATCAAGCGATGAAATATCGTGCTAAGGTTTGCAAAAGTAAACAGTCGACAGGGCCTGTGAATTACGAGATTTACCGCTAATATAGAGTCATACTATATATTGTGTCGATCTATCGATAATCGGGTCTGGGCCATGCAGCCGAATGGTCGACAGTATGAACAACAACCATGCGATCTGAGCACGATGCCACATAATAAGTCCGGTCACAACTTGAAACCACCAATACCATATTAGTCGACTTTGACGACAAAAATGGAATCCCCGGGATCTAATCTGCCCCGAATCCCAACAGTTAATTTCATTGTTTGAAATATTCAACTTAACTAGTTTCTTACGTCTTTCATTTTCCTACTAATCCTGGCAACTTCCGTTAGGCCAAGTTGGTGCACTTGTCCCGGTGAACTGTCAACTGTCAGATGCCATCTGAGACAGTTGGTGTAGTAGTTGCCCCCCTGGTTTAGTCCCCCCACGCCATAGGACCCACGGGCGTGAGGGATGTACCCCTGCAACACATAGCTGACACACTTGGGCATCGCGGAAATATTGACTGTGGAACATTGTATCGGTATGCATACATTGAATCATACAATATGTATACACGTGATTGTATCCTAATGTATACACTGAGGTATACACATGGGATTATACAATATGCATACACTGGAGTGTATCAATGTGTATGTACCGGGTTATATTGATATGTATACATTGGATTATATCCGTATATGTATGAATTTGGATTGTATTAATATGCATACACTGGGCTATATAATGTGTATACATTGGATCATACAATGTGTTCACACTGGGTTATAGTAGATTACATTGGATGATACACTATGTATACACTGGATTATACAATAGATTACATTGGCTGATACACTATGTATACACTTGATTATACAATAGATTACATTGGAGCATACAATGTGCATACACTGGATTATACAATAGATTGCATAGGGGTATACAATGTGCATACACTGGATTACACAATATATTACATAGGGGCATACAATGTGCATACACTGGATTATACAATAGATTACATAGGAGCATACAATGTGCATACACTGGATTATAGAATAGACTACACAGGAGCATACAGTATGCCTACACTGGATTATAGAATAGACTACACAGGAGCATACAGTATGCCTACACTGGATTATAGAAAAGACTACACAGGAGCATACAATATGCCTACACCTACATCTTACTGTGAACTTGATTGATAATTCGGAAATACAATAGGGAACAAGGGGTTTGCTTTGAACGTATAATTAATACTAAAGAATGAAATATTTATTCGCACTTACATTGATGATAAATTGTTTTAGCGCTCTAAAGGCATCTATGAGGTTTTTGGATGCATTCTTGGCTTTCTCTCTCATTTCTGACCTGGAAAAGATATAGTTACACATTCAGGTACATGTATCTCATCATCCAGGTACCTTGTCATTGCATTATCTGTGAAATTTCAGATGATCGTTACTGAAGTTTAAAAAAAACATGCTTACTTTTCGGATTCAGGAATACTCAGTTTGTCCAGATCGGATAGGAAGGGTTTGTAGTAGACAAAAGCAGTCGGGTCCTCTTTAAGGAGGTCGTCGATCTGACCAGGAACCTTCGTCTTATTAGAAACAAAGCATGATGTTATGTTGTCGTCATTTCACGGTAACATCGATATTGTGTATGGTAGTTTATGCAGTTACACTATGAAGCAAATAAAGTACTTACTATGTAAGTGAGTGAGTGAGTTATATCACGGTGTGTCAGTTTAATGTGGGAGGAAGCTCGAAGTGATGCACGTCTCAGACATTAGCCCCTTTAATGAAACCCACGAGCACGAATATGGTGCTGACATACCTAGAAACATAATCGTGGCGAACCGGGATCCGAACCCACAATCATAAGTTTTTGGCGTTCCCAAGGGACGCAACTCTGGACAGCTAATTGCGACGCCTCAGAAGAATGGGCCACCAGCGCCTTAACGTCCCCCCCCCCCCCCCCCCCCCCCCAAACCTCTTATCACAGGACTGTATGATGATTTACCATTGAATAGATGTTGTTTGTTCTTCCCAGTCGTGCTGATTCCGTCATCAAGGTAATCTCGTCTCTTATCTGAAGGAATGAAACAGTTAGAGAACATATCCTACCATGTGTAGCATATAACCTTTAACTGAATATCTAGGAAATGATGTGTTATATTTTGATGACTTGCAGTAACATATACCTTAAGAGTCGATTATGTAGATAGGGTTGTAAGGTGGTGACATGGTAGATTGCGTTTCGCCGACGACGTTGGATGTTGTTCATGATATCAGTCACTGGTTTTTCTGGCGGAGACTCGTTATTTACAGAACGCTGTGATATAGTTGATTTATTGCTGACTCAGGCGTTAAACAACAATAAAACCAAACATCACGTTGATGAACGGAGAAACACAGACTCTTTAACCGCTTACCTACATTGTGTACAGCTAGAATTAAGGCAATGTAAAATTAAGGCAATGTAAAACTCAAAGTAAGTTGGGTCTGTCAGCTTAAAGTGACTCACCGCACAGACTCAATTTTCGAACACAAAATTAGCGGATCCTGTATCATCAAAGTGAGGTAAGTTTACATCGCGCAAAATGGATTCTTAGACCACTGGGCCACCCGTGTCCCTAAAAGTTAAATTAATAATACGATCAACTTTAATTTTTCAAGTGTTAATAATGTTGATAAAGGTAGATAAATGATTAGTTGATGGTTTTGTGCCATTTTTAGCAATATTCCAGCAATATTAGGGCGTACCCATGTAGGCATTCGAACCCGGTCCTTCGGTGTGACTAGCGAACGCTTTAACAACTCAGCTATCCCACCGCCCCGGTAGTTAATGAGTCACATCGCTGTGATACATAATGATCAAAACCCACCTGTTGGGGATAGCCGTCGATTCTGCTGATGAAGTTCAAAAAGTCCAATTTTGTCTCAAATCTTGTAATCTTCAGGAGAGATTCAGGGTCTACTTGATTGCCCTCAAGAAAGTTGATAGGGTTAAGTGCACCGTATCTGGTAAAGAGAGGCAATTTTTGTCAACATTTCCTCCGTTGAACGTTGCTAATGTTGGAAGTCCTACATTGTCAGTCGTGCATTCATGTGTCACGGCTTCGGCCTTTACTTCATTATAACGTGATGAGTCTCCTCAGTGTGGAAGGAAAGGCCATCTTCCCGAGGCACGGGAGTTAACTGACTATAAAAGTCCAGTTTCCACCCTTGCCGAACTAGGCTGGAAGTCCGGAGTTATATTTAGGCTTGACTAACGAGTTAATGCATAGTCCAATAAAAATTCCATAACAAACTAGACATCTGGTTCGTAATCAACATGGATTTCAACGTACAGATGTCGATCGACAGCGGGATTTACAAGCATGTGTACCGTCAACTGGGGGTCGACAGATATTTTGCAAATTTCTTCAAGTGATTTGATGCACCTCACGTGGTCTTGACTGGGCAAATGCAAGTGATATGAGAGATGGAATCTGATTGGTCAATAGGAGGGACAGAGAAGGGACATAATTCGTAATAGCTACTAGTGGCGTTACGATCGAGCCCAGAAATTCCAGCCTAGTTCGGCAAGGGTGAAAACTGGACTATTATAGTCAGTTAACTCCTTTGCCTCGGGAAGATAAGGAAAGGAGGGAATGACGTTGTTGTAGGTCTGACCCAGAACCCGACTCAAGGTTGAAACTGCTACACTAAGGTCTTTCGGACGGTCGTTCCCTTGTAGCTACGTAACATACATGTTGTGTCACTTTGTCTAACACAAAACTCGCACACACAATGCCCTTGTTAATCTGGACCTTGTCAATAATTACTGAAACATTTCTTTATGAATACATATTGATTCCTTTCACATTTTCACTTGTTTGTCGAGGTTGTGTCTTTTTAAGGTTTGGCAGATTTTCTGATTCTCCGTATTCTTGTGTCTCTATAGAATGGCGTGAGCCGAAGATGCGAATGCAAAAACACTACGAATACATAGTGAGATACGTCATTGATAGTATTGTGGGATTGTCGGCTATTAAAGTGATTTTGATTCCTACATGTCAGCTTAAGTAGGGAGTCTTTTTAACACTGGTAATAATTACTGTTAAATAGTTACTGTAAAATAATATTTCTTCTTATTTCCCGACAAAGGTTGTTTGGTGAAGGAATTAAATTTCTATTTCATTCTGCTAACCTTGAAAACCTATCATGGCCGTTGTAAGGCTTAGTGTAATTTCAATGCATCAACGTGAATTTAATTAAACATTTTGATTTTTTGATTTGAGAGTAAAGTAGACATAGCTCACAGTCTCCACTGATATCCCCGCGACACGGTGGTGAGGGTGTCGTTCAGGACGGCGTAGTTGTACCGTTGTTGTCTGGGCAGAGAGTTGTAGTCGATCTTACCGAGACTCATCAGAAACTCATCTACCTTCGCCTTGAGGAGTTAAAACAAGATTTACAGTCACCTCAATGGCTAGGAAGGAGAATCAGAATAGCCAATTTCATCATAATCAGATCTTAGTTCCCGCTACCACTAAACAAATATTTGAGGACATCCCATTAGGGGTCATGTGAGAACGACCTTTCGCAAAGTCGAAATCAGCCAATCAGAAAGCAGTTTTTTCGAGTTTTACGGCGTTTGTTTCACTCTTGCTACTTCCATTCCGGGCAGAGCTTTGAAAAATATTGATTCAAAATTTAAAAACTGAACAAAAAAACCTCTGGAATGTCAAATAGATGGATGATACTGTATAGCAGTACTTCCCATGGGCAATGGAAAGTCTCTTCCGTTTCCGGCGACAGAGTGACGTACAGCCCGTAATTGTCGTTCGGAATACCCCGTGCAAAGTATCGCGAGGTGGCACGAAAAGAAGACACATTCTGATTGTCACTTTCCCGGAATGGTAAGCGAAGCTCTGATTGGTCGGATGAAAGGTCGTTCTGACGTGAGGATGTCATCCTTTTTTGTTTAGCGGTAGAAAGAACTATAAGATCTGATTTTTAATGAGATTGTAGGTTAGCTCGACATGAACCTAAACTGGTCGTAGGATGAAACTGAAATGGATCGGGTGGCCAGGCAGAGTGAGTGAGTGAGTTGGGATTAACTCCCCTGGAAACAGTATTACAGTTATATCGCGGCGTGTCAGTTTAATGTAGGAGGAAAGTCCGAAGTGGTGCAGGTCTCAGACGTTTACCACTTTGGTTAAACCCACGAGCACCGGTTTGGTGCTGACGAACCTAGATACATAATCGGTGCGAACCGAGATTCGAACCCACAACCATGGGTTTCTGGTGTGCCCAAGGGACGGTACTCCGCACTGTGAATTGCGTCAGGTTTGGTCCTAGTTTGCCGACGGCATGGAGGAGAGACACTTGCTCTGAGTGCAGTAAACAGCAGTTGGGATCACTTGTTAAATCTTCAGATAGATCACTTGTCTCGAATAGAGCTAAAATGGTTGGCCAAAATATTGTTTGAAAGTCATTTGATCGGAACGCCAATCTATTTCAGTTATGTATGAAGATACACACTCATATTGACAACTCCGCGTCATTGTAAATAGCAGTAGCTACCTTTGTGAAATCGAACTCTGCTAGACCAACACTGTCCACTTTACCGTCGTAGTCGTGCACGTTGAGGTAGGTGGACTTCTCCGGGGAGTCCTTCAGTCGCCACTGGTAATACTGGTCAAACACTGACCTCAAGGCGCTGACCTCATCGCCTACGTGAAAGTCGACAAGAAATGTGATATACTGATGGAAGCAAATAAGGGAACAACATAAAATATAGGGAATAGGCTTTACTGAGTACATTGAAAGAGCGTGCATGTTTGTGCATTGCTTACAACACGTATTTGATAGACAAGGCTGGGAACCCATGATGGCATATCATTTACTGTGTCTAAAACAAAGTTGCACTTTCAGAGGATTTCAGTCTACCATGTCAAGTAAGTCAGTTTTGTTGCCGTTCTTTGAAAATGGAAGGCGTGTGGTGTTACGGAGCCAGTAAAACGTATAATCAATTTTAGAAAGAAATTAAGGCTTCCGTGTGCCAAGCACCCATTTTGATGACCATATTAATTCTTTGAAAAAGGCTGAAGGTTCTATCTTTTACAAGTAGAAAAGGATAATAAATCATTTCATTTAGTTAACAATGAATACATGACATGTAAAAGTGGATTGATTAATCAATAAAAAAGAGTATTATTAAAGTGTAATTAATGACGAAAACAGTTTTATAACGATGAATGCATGCCATCTCAGCAACAACAACCGCCAACCCAAGAAACCGCCATGGACAGAAAGAAATAACTCATGTGAATCTCAATACAAATGACAGGTACAACATGCACACCATGGTAGGGCCATCATCTAATTAAAGAACTTAGATTTGAGAGATATTTTTGTTTACGTTAGCTTTTGAAAAGAGTTTGTATTTAAAAGGTTATAAACGTGTGCTTTATCACATATGTTCGCTCTTTTACGTCTTTCTTCTTTAGCAGTTCTAACAGTCACCATATGACTTACCTGTAGTTTGACTGATGACCAAGATACTAGCAATAACACATGTACACAACATCGCAGATGTAGCCTCGTTGCTCGGGCCTGAAGGTAAACTCTAGCTTATGGGCGATGACTCCTGCAAGAACACACATCCCAGCCAAAAAGGTAATAAAGACAACGATTATTTCCCTGGTAAAAACTTTATTCCAAGGAATCCAGGATTTAAAAAAAGTCTTTACAAAATTTCATAGCAGAGCTGAGGCGTTAACGTTAGGGACCGACCTTTTTATTTCTTCGTGAGGGCCTGGGATTTTATCCCAAACAATATATTGTCCCCGAAAATTCGAGAAAAATATCATTATGCTTCAGAGTGTTGAAAAAAAGAAAGTACCTGCTACAAAACGTACACATTACATTCCGATACAAAATCCACACAAACACCACCCCAGAAAAGCAAATGGTCTGTCCCGGAGGGTGATCTCCGGTTCTATGTTATGAATCAGGAGTAACGAAGTCAGTGTATGGCATTACTTTTCATGAGAATGGCTAATGTCAGATATAACGAGCTGACTTAAATTCATGATAGTAGAAGATAAAAGCGACAAAACCTTTTCCATATTCAATCGGAATCTCTGCCAGAAGCTGAGGTGATTGTACGATTCCGACTATATGATTGTGTATGTGTTTATGATTCACTATCAATTAGTGATGATACCAGGTGTTCGCCAAAGGGAGAGCGTATCCTGTCCCACCAGGTGGCATCCGTCACAAACACATGCAAAGGCTTTCAATTACAAATGCCATACCTGTACTACAGTGGTCACTCCAGCGTTGTGTACACAGCCGCCATAAATTCCTGTTGATAAGCGGCACAACACGTGTGTATTTCCCACAATACCAGGTGTGACAAATTCGAAAACTTGACTTGTCTAATCTCGCTAAGGTCCTGTTTGTAGTGAGCAGTATGTTTGGACAATACATCCTGCTATGGATACAAGAAATTCTGTTATGACGAACTTGATCATGATCCCTTACAAATGGGAGCTTTGTTGTTTACTGTTTAGTATTTATCAAGAGAGTATATCACCACTCAGGGCCTTTCGTATCACTTAATTAATAGCTGGGGTCGGGGTTGGGTGATTTATCTATGGCGTCGCAATTTGCCGTGCCAGAATTTTAGGCTCTTGGATGGAGTCTCACTTTCGCTCCTATTATGTGTCTAGGTTTGTCAGCACCATACCATGCTAACACACATGTCGGCATTATTTCTTTACACGTTCAGGAGTACTCCACTGCTGGAATAAGGGTTCTGATTAAATCTCCACTCATGATTGTCGTGATGGTCAACTAAAATTAGGGATCGGGTGGTCAGGATCGCTGACATGGTTGACTGCCTGTCATTAGTGGATTCTTATCTGGTCCAGATATACAGGCTACTGTAATTTCACTGGAATATTGCTGAAAGTGTCATCAAACGGGCTTTTCTTCGCAACCATTTAATTTTGCCTATCTTAACATTATGTAACATTTATAATCTATGTATTTTTAAATGCAGAAACACAAATGTTTAAAAAAATGAATTATGTTCCCGTGTTTTAGGTGAATAATTGACTTGCCTTTGCATGTGTTTGTGACAGGTGCCAGTGATGAGGCAGAATATGCTCACCTTTTCGCAAACACCGGGTATGATCACTATTTGGTACTGATTCATAAACACATGCGTAATTGGAATCGTACAGTATTGTAGAAATTTATATGATAGTGGAAAAAATACGGTTTTGATGTACACCTGATTAAAAACGCTTTGGTGGCATGTGGTCCTGTGTGTAAATAAGCAACGCGTTGGTGAATGGGTGATCACGCCTAGAAGATGCCTGCGATTTAATAGGGCTTCTCCCTCCGGAATCACAGGTTACCAAATGTGTTGTCTCTCTGAAGGCGGACAGGATTCCACAACTGTTCGAAATAAGCCTCTGTCCATTCACCACCTCATGGGCAACCGACCGGATTAAGAAGACAATGTGAAGCAAACACTTCCATCGCCTAAAAGGCAGCTTCGGCTGTATGCTCCCCAGGGAGCTGAGAATGTATTTGAGTGCACACTGATCCACTGAACGGGATAATGGGCATGTCTGAGTGGATTAAGAATATTAATTTATTTATGTGCATTTAGTATAACTTCATAGTGTTTCGATCAGACATCTGAATTCGATTTTATTTTTCTATGCTCCTGAACATCACACACCTGCTGTCAACTCTATTTGATTGTGATTCATAAACACATGCTTATGATATAGTCGAATATTACAATGGACTCTGCTTTTAGTAGAGACTTATTATGATTATGGGAATGCCTTTGTCGCTTTTATTTACATACCAGTTCCCGAACAGACACAGCCCAGATTGCGAAATGTATATCTTTTGTAATGCAATTTCATATTTCGTGGCTGTCTGCTTACATTATCCTGATAGGACCATGGGAAGTATTCGCGGCGGTGAGCGTTTTATTTTCATTTACTATGCCCGAGATATTCACACAGATAAATCAGCTGGTGTTATATGAAAAGTGTCGGCGAAATGAATGTACGTGGGACGGTGAATACCAGGCGCCATTGAAAACGAATATCACTTCATCAGTGTCTGAGTGAGGACGATACAGATGTTTTGTCTTAATATATCTAAATTATTATCCTCATTTAGTATGCATGGTCTACTTTGATAAACAATGGAACATTCAATAGTCCGAGCCTCGTTGATCTGGAAACCTCACATACTGGAAGATGACGTTTAAATAGAGCAGAGAACATATATATGTACCTGCAAGTACAACAGAAATAAGATAACAAACTGTTGGCTTCCATTTGTCCATTGCTATTCACCTATCAGCGCCAATTAGCTGTTGGCTTCTCTTCTCTATTACCTTCTTTGTTCTTACAGGTGCATACTTATATATGTTCTCTGCTTCATAGCATCTATTATCCCGATGAAGGAGTTAGTATATACTGCGAAATGTCATGTTCTTCATGATAAAGAAGTTGATATCCATAAATTCCCTTCCTTATATACACAAAATGACATTGTTCTGTTATCAGGGAGATAACTGACTTTAAAAGTCCATTTTCCACTCTTGTCGAACTAGGCTGGAATTTCTGTGTTCGATCGTTGCGCCATCAGTGGCTCTTACGAGTTATGTCCCTTCTATGTCCCTCCTATTGACCAATCAGATTCCATCTCTCATATCACTTGCATTTGCTTCAAACAAATGGATATGCCCAGTCCAGACGATCTGATCGATGATCAAGATCTATATTGTAATAAAACGGGTCTTACTTCGCAAAGTGCATCAAATCACGTGAATTCACCTTGATTAAAACATGAAAACATTTGGAAAATATCTGTTGATGCCACGTTGGTGCTGCACATGCTTTAACCGAAATCTGCACGGCAGTTTACGAAACGGATGTTGATTTCGTTACGCAAATTTGGTTGGACTCGTTCGTCCAGGCAATATATTATAACTCCATAATTCCAGCCCAGTTCGGCAAGGGTAGAAACTGGACTTTGAAAGTCAATTAACTCGGGAAGATGGTAACCATGATTCGTTGATCCGGAAAGTGGTTAAGATTGGATAACTTTTGTGGGAGTGCTACCCTCCGTATTAACGGGGTTTCGTTGTACACTTCATAACGGTCTATATTTTTCATGCATACGAATAATGCATGTTTGTCAACAAACCATGGTGATATAAACAACAGAGTTTTATTGATACAGTTTTATTGTTACACCCGTCCAGCTGTGAATTCGGGTAAGCATATGGGTACATTGTACATCCAACCTCTGCTTTCATCCAATATTAGGCAGAATGGGCAGTTGTCCAGTGAACGTATGGACAGGGCCGTTGGGTCGCAGTGTTGTTTCTGGTAAGTTCTGGTGGGGCCCGGAAGTAGCAGCAGGTCGGTGCCCGGATGTTGACATTTGACTGGGTTTCGCTTTAAGAGAGTCTGAAATCCAGTCGATAATGATTGTTTCCAGCAGTGACAGAGGAACCGGCCCAGCTGACAGGATTACCTCGTGGAAGTCCCGGATGTCAAACTTGGAGCCTGGACACGTGAAGGGGGAAAGTGAGAGAGAGGGGAACTTGTGCTTACATCGAAGTAGCTAACATGGCAGCCAGCGCTGTATCGAATAAAATGACCTATACCGCCTTGTAACGATGACACAATCCCCCACTTCCATTAAAGAATAACTATCCCGAACCCTGTTTCAGGCTTATCGCTCCCAACAAACATTGTTTACTGCAAGTATATGCTTAAATCAACCAGTCTGCGTCGTAGCTAGGAGACATAAGGATCAAAATGAATATTTTTACATATTTTCAGTGAAATTGAATGTACATGTTCATGTTTTAGTTGAAACAAAATGTTCCATGTTTTGAAACACCTTGATCACTTCAAAACTAAATCAACCAAGCCTTCACTACTTCGCTATGTCTTACATTGGTCGATTGAAATTTAAAAAAACAGTAACTTTTCTCTAACACAAACAAGCTGATTGAGCAATAGTGAAAATGACTATATACGAGTAGTCATCGTGTAGCCCAAGGATATGGGAACATGGGTAATCACGAACACAACGTCAGCTTAAGCTTTCATATAAACTTAGATATAGCTTGAACATTTCATAATTGAAATACATGTAGTTATTACAATCCTCACCCAAGGCATTCTTGGCTGTTCTCTTAGAGAATGGATCTTCAGTTCTCCTATCTTGTATGCGCATGCCTGTCCTGGCCACGTGATGTAGCGGTCGATCTCGTTCACGAGATTTCCTCCACTCAGAGCCGTGTACTGTTTAAAGAAGCTAATGGCGCGATCACTGCTCCACCTGGAACAGATCAAATACACCATTCTCGGAACAGAGATGGGCATTTCTTGTCCTTTTTATGTACGAAATTAATATGGACACTTTCCAGTTATATTTTAATCGCATATGTAATCGTTATATCTCATCGCTCATTAATAATATTGCCGATTTGGTTTCAAATAAAATATCAAATAAGCATAGATTAAATATTTCTTATTATTCTTGTAGTGTGATGTGTTATCGCTTTATTTGAGTGTTCCGCTTGGCAATGCCTTACCCCATAAAGTGTATTCCGGTATCAACCACCAGTCTGCATGCCCTGAACATTTCGTTACTATATCGACCCATTCTAAAATGAGAAAGTTACTAACATCATCATCATCATCATCATCAGGGGACATGGGTGGCCCAGTCGTCTAAGGCGCCGCGATTCGCTGTGCAGAGTTGCGTCCCTTGGGCACGTCAGAAACCTATGATTGTTGGTTCGAATCCCGGTTCGCCCCAATTATGTTTCTACGTATGTCAGCACCTTACCCGTGCTCGTGGATTTCACCGAGGTGATAAACGTCTTAGACCTGCATCACTTCGGGCTTTCCTCCCACATTATCCGCGATATAACTGGAATAATGTTAAAAGCGGCGTTAAACCCAACTCACTCACTCACTCACTCATCATCATCATCACCATCAGCCCATTTCTGGAGTTCCCCGGCGTGATATTGCTGGAATATTGCTAAAAGAGGCGTAAAACCATACTCAGTCACTCACTCATCACCATCATCATCACCGTCGTTGTCATCTCCGCAGTTTCAAATTCGTTGAGCAGGCAGTATATTATTTATATCTCTTCTCAAATACCTCTAAAGGTGTTAATGTCGTGATGATATTATTCCTTATCTCATAACATGTATTATGAGCTGTATGCTTTTAGCAAAAATAATAACCATAATACCCACAGTTCATAATCGTCGACATACAGACCAAGGTCTTCTCCGAGCGACTCAGCATATAACGCCCAACCCTGGAACATTGAGATGAATCAATAAACGATGAAAATAATGGCCAGTTTAGGTGTATGGTTAGTAAAAGATGCAACATATATGATTTAACAGTCACACATGTTGTGTTTTTACATTTTAATCAATGAAGTGTAATACCTCGATGTAGGCTGTGTATGCGGGGAAGGAGAAAGGAGCACTATATCTGACACCGCCGGTATCTTCCTTCCTGAAGTCGGGCAAGTCTGAGGTCTGTTGTCTGGTTATCTGTAACATACGTCATGTAGAAATGTTTGATAAAATTATGACAACGAAAGCATGCAGTTTATGGTAGTCTATATATCCCCACCCCGTGGAGGTTTCAGGTCACCGGCAACCTAGTACACCTGTCGTACTTCATAGATGGAGTAGGCAGGTTCGGCGACTGGGTTGATAGCTAGTCATTGAACCCCGACGGTGTGGAGCGTTGCTCATAAAAGCAACCACTGCTTTGAGTCGATCTTTTACAGGCCGCCATCGTATAGTCGGAATAATGCTTATTGCGACGTTAAATAACAAACAAACAAAATGAAACCCCCACGGGTGCATTTATCTCCACATACAATGACTGGTGAGAGACTACCTGGAGATGGTGGCCAGGTACTGCTTCGTGAAGGGCGTATCCCACCATTGTGAAGCTGTCACTGAAACATCGAAACAGCAGCTATAAATGACATAGTCGACTCACGAAGAGCCATACTATGAAACGATCGTGCCCTTCATTTCATGACAACGGTGGTCGTAGAATGCGCCAACTCAGTTTCCGCTTTTAAAGTGATTTCGTTCTTTACTCCAGTGACTTTTGATTGCACTGCTAAGTTTTGTCTTTTTGACCGTAATTTTATACCAACCCTTCAAATCTTTAACCAGTCATCAGGTAATCAGGTAATATGGTTGCTCTATAATATACTGTACTGTACTGTATTATTTTTTAATGATCATTTGTTTAAGGGACCCTTAGAGGGCACGGTTGACCCAGTCGTCTAAGGCGCCGCGATTCGCTGTGCAGAGATGCGTTCCTTGGGCACGCCAGAAACCTGTGATTGTGGGTTCGAATCCCGGTTCGCCCCGATTATGTTTCTAGGTGGTCAGCACCATACCCGTGCTCGTGGGTTTCACCGAGGTGGTAAACGTCTGAGACCTGCATCACTTCGGGCTTTCCTCCCACATTAAGCTGACACGCCGCGATATAACTGGAATACTGTTAAAAGCGGCGTAAAACCCATCTCACTCACTCACTGAATTAAGGGACCCTTACAAAAACGATCATGCGGACTTATACAATGGTCCAGAATTATTAACCTCGGAACACTTACGTTTCATTCGGCCTGAAGACATTGGCCTGAAACTCGCCTTCTCTGGACCCGTCAGAGGACCCGGGCATGTACTGGGCCGGCGGACCATCTGTAGCCATCTTCGTTACTCTGGGACAACACGAAATGTGTTACACATCATGATACAGACTAGGTGTCCTACAATTGAAAGACAGTTATGAAAAAGGAATCTCTCTTCGATAACGCTTTTTTCTATCCTACCATGTGAACTACTTGGTACGTACTTGACTTTGTGTGTTGGTATGTTCTTGAACATCTTTGGTAAAGCGGGGTAGAATCTGTTGTAGATTAGATCCTGGTATCTTGCAATAATCTCGTCCTGTAAGGAAATGTCATAATCAGCTTAGCATTGTACAACAGGAAACTACATAGCAGTAGTTGGTTGCTTTGTTGTTTAACGCCGCACTCAGCAATATTCCAGCTATATGACGGCGGTCTGAACATAATCGAGACTGGACCAAACAATCCAGTGATTGGTATCATGAGCATCGATCCACGCAATTGAGATCAATGACATGCATCAACCAAGTCACCGAGACTGACCACCCGATGTTACGGCAAGCATGGTTTGCTGAAGACCTATTCTACCCCGGAATCTTCACGGTGTCTGTAGTTTGTACTCAAATATAGGTGTGATAGGTCTGGAGAAATCAGCGGATGAATTGTGTACGTTAGACCCGGAGCAGTAGTTAAACCAGTGAACAACAGTTTCAGCGTTAGACCGTGTTCACTAGTTAAACCAGTGATTGATTGTGTGAGCTTTAGCCACTGCAGTGGCGGATCCAGAGTGGTGTTGTCCTCTCAGACACAAATTTCCTACCATGATAGCATATTGATTTGATTTTGGTCAAAGTGGACCCCCACCCCCTTTGATTTATAAACATCATGGACCCGACCTTGCAGTTAGTAGTAGGAAGACCAGTCGTAACAGTTCCCGAAGATAACAACTTAAGCTTAAACCTGATGTAGTTTTGATGTCGGCAAAGCAATATCACAAGCGGAGGGGAGGTCTATGGTAAGGGATTCGCAACCGTACCGCTGTTTTGAAATGAAATCGAGGCTCTTTACTCAGCATGGTGAAATATTCTTCGATGGTACCATTAAAATTCTGCTTCTGCATTATCTGGAAAACGAAAAGACATATTCAAATGAATCGTGGCGCTTGTGAAATATACATATCGTGGAGCATTTGAGTGAGTAGGAGAGGAGAAGAACACAAGTGAGTGAGGTGGTTAAACGCCTTCTTGAACAGTACTTTAGTTATAAACCAAAGTGAAAGCTGAATGTTGAGGTACACCTATTGTTCTCGTGAAACCATGGGCACTGGAATGCCATTTTACAACCCAAGGATGATCATCGCGACGAATCTAAGAGTGGATCCCATACGGTAGATTCTGGACTGGACGCTCCGTGAATGGCGGTGCATTCACCACTTGATCACAGGTGCCCCGATGATGAGGGTAAATACACAGGTTAAATGCAAACTGCCACATTAAGACATGGTGTTTAGATATTGAAACCAGAGCTGCAATATTTCTATTAGAGAGTAGAGTGACTGTCATATAAACTTCTATTCGTAACCATTCGAACTTCTCCGTAACTTTAAAAAACCGACTTGTCCCCGGTTGAGACGAATACATCCATCCCCCGTCCTCGCTTCACAGTAACCCATAAGACTATTCGTAAGAATCTGGATCACTCCCGGACAAGCCTTCTTGTAAGTGACGGAAAGATGCGGGAGGCGAGGGAGCGCGGATTATGACATACCTGCCTCATCTTCTTGCTGATCCGTGCAACTTCATCGAAGCCTATCTGATGAACCCGCCCAGGAGGGGTGTCAACTGTGATGTGCCACTTCAACACCTGAGCATAGTAGTTTGCCCCTTGGTTGAGTCCACCAACACCGTAGGATGCTCGGGCATGGGGGATGTACTCCTAAAAAACACGTTCCTTCCGGGGTTACAGAATAGTGTGAAAAGGATTTATGGTACTGTAAAACTAGAATTAACGCTTCTCGCTGCGGCCATTGGACAACGCCGTCAAGGTTAGATGTCACACAAGGTCAACCAAGAGGTCATCCAATGACGCATGTTTACAATCTGGTACCCTTTGTATGTGAATGATGTGTCAAAAGAATGGTCCTTCCGGTTTCATTACTTCACAGTTTTTAATGGGGATTCGGTGTTAGAAGAGGGCCCCGACAACCTATGCTGTTCGTATAAGGCGATAAATGGATCGGATCGTACTAGTACAAGCAGCCACACCCACACGTGCATGCACGACGCTATATAAGTGCAATAATCTTGGACGCGACGTTAAACCCCATTTCACCTCACCACATGTCATCGTATACCAACTACGTAGATACTCGTCATGATAATCACTGGATTGTCTGTTCTACAGTCGATTGTTACAGACCGCCGTCATATAAACTGACGAGAAAAAGAAAGTATACACTTGAAAATTGGATTTAACCAAATAATTACAAACTTTATGAAAACGGTACTAGATTCAAACCACAACTATGATACCCGTATAAATTATATCACCATCTTATAACCATTTCTTGTTTGTATCACTTTAGCCACCATCAAATATGGGTGTATACTTTTTTTACCCGATAGTTTCGCTGGAATATTGCGGCGTTAAACAACAAACAAAAAAACATACATAATCCGACCAGTGGGTATAAACAATATAATATTATATGTTGAAACTATTAATGCAACTCACTCGTAGAATGAAGTTCTTTAGTTGCTTCAAAGCTCTGATGTACTGCGTGGATGCATTAAGAGCCCGAGCTCTCAGTTTTGTCCTAGAACCAAGAAGAGCCAGCGAATAGGTTGTTTTTATCCAGTCGGAAACATAAAACATTAAATAATTCAATTTGATCATAAAGACGCTGACAAAAATATGCCGATTCAAAATATGATATGCCTACTCCTGAATATCTGTCACATTCAGTTTAGGATAAGCCTAATTATTAATGCCGGTCACATTCAGTTTAGGATATACCGACTTCTCAATGCCGGTCACATTCAGTTTAGGATATACCTACTTCTCAATGCCGGTCACATTCAGTTTAGGATATGCCTACTTCTCAATGCCGGTCACATTCAGTTTAGGATATGCCTACTTCTCAGTGCCGGTCACATTCAGTTTAGAATATGCCTACTTCTCAATGCCGGTCACATTCAGTTTAGGATATGCCGACTTCTCAATGCCGGTCACATTCAGTTTAGGATATACCTACTTCTCAATGCCGGTCACATTCAGTTTAGGATATGCCTACTTCTCAATGCCGGTCACATTCAGCTTAGGATATGCCTACTTCTCAATGCCGGTTAGATTCAATTTGTTGAGATCGGTTTTAAATGGTCTGTAGAAGATAAACTCGCTCGGATCGTCCTTGACCATGTCATCTATTTGCCCAGGAATCCGGTCCTGAAACGAGTAGTACAATCCACCTAAAACAAAGGCTAGATACTTTGTGATTTCGGAAATCTTATCACTGAGATTCAAATTCCTAAACTTTCTGAAATAAATTTACATTACACTTATTCATGCGTTATGTCGGCGACACCATGTATGCTTACATGCGACTCGTGTCATATCAAATACTTCTATGTCAAAATAGTGTCAGGTAGAGATCTATTGGTCGAACTGCAACTTATAAACTAGGTCTAGGCTGTAAGGCTCCATCGCACACAATGCTCATGGCCCCTTTAGTCACTGGCCACAAGTTACAGGTTAAACTTCGGCATAACGGGTAGCCACTACACTTAACTTTGGCATAACGGGTAGCCACTACACTTAACTTCTGCAAAACGGGTGGTCACTACACTTAACCTCGGCATAACGGGTAGCCACTACACTTAACTTCTGCAAAACGGGTGGTCACTACACTTAACTTCGGCATAACGGGTAGCCACTACACTTAACTTCTGCAAAACGGGTGGTCACTACACTTAACTTCGGCATAACGGGTAGCCACTACACTTACCTTCTGCATAACGGGTGGCCACTACACTTAACTTCTGCATAACGGGTGGTCACTTCACTTAACTTCTGCATAACGGGTGGTCACTTCACTTAACTTCTGCATAACGGGTGGTTACTACACTTAACTTCTGCATAACGGGTGGCCACTACACTTAACTTCTGCATAACGGGTGGTTACTACACTTAACTTCGGCATAACGGGTAGCCACTACACTTAACTTCTGCAAAACGGGTGGTCACTACACTTAACTTCGGCATAACGGGTAGCCACTACACTTAACTTCTGCATAACGGGTGGTTACTACACTTAACTTCTGCATAACGGGTGGTCACTTCACTTAACTTCTGCATAACGGGTGGTCACTTCACTTAACTTCTGCATAACGGGTGGTTACTACACTTAACTTCGGCATAACGGGTGGCCACTACACTTAACTTCTGCATAACGGGTGGTTACTACACTTAACTTCTGCATAACGGGTGGTCACTTCACTTAACTTCTGCATAACGGGTGGTTACTACACTTAACTTCTGCATAACGGGTGGCCACTACACTTAACTTCTGCATAACGGGTGGTTACTACACTTAACTTCGGCATAGCGGGTGGCCACTACACTTAACTTCGGCATAACGGGTGGTCACTTCACTTAACTTCTGCATAACGGGTAGTCACTTCACTTAAGTCCGGCATAACGGATGGCCACTACACTTAACTTCGGCATAACGGGTGGTCACTACACTTACCTTCGGCATAACGGGTGGTCGCTTCACTTAACTTCGGCATAACAAGTGACCACTACACTTAACTTCTGCATAACGGGTGGTAACTTCACTTAACTTCTGCATAACGGGTGGTTACTACACTTAACTTCTGCATAGCGGGTGGTAACTTCACTTAACTTCTGCATAACGGGTGGTTACTACACTTAACTTCTGCATAACGGGTGGTTACTACACTTAACTTCTGCATAACGGGTGGTCACTTCACTTAACTTCTGCATAGCGGGTGGTCACTTCACTTAACTTCTGCATAGCGGGTGGTAACTTCACTGAACTTCGACATAACGGGTGGTCACGACACTTACCTTCGGAATAACGGGTGGACAGAACACTTAATTTCGACATAGGGGCACTAAATTCCTCCCTAGGAAACGTATGCAAAGATTCACTATATGAATTAAGAAGAGTGATCGTGCTGAGTATTCTTCAGGGTGGCTGAGGTTGCACATCGTTCCGGGCAACGTTTCTGGATGAAGTGAGAATCAATTTGGCAGTAAAATACGTCTAAGAAAGTATACACTGTGTCTTATCAATGCATTAATATAATCTCCACAAACAGCAGTGTATGTTTGAAAATAAAGGATGGTGCAAAACATTTTCAAATTTTTAAGGGAAGAAAATTAAGGTCAAGCTACCTGGTCCCTCAGAAACGACCAGCTCAGAGGCGCCATGAACAATTTAAATATACCTACCATCGACACCGCATTGCTGGTTCTTCCTAATCGTATAGCCTCTCTCATCAGACTGATTTTGTCCGACACCTTGAAACAAATCAGTAACACGCTGTAACAGGTGTCTATCCAATTATTTAACCGACCGAACAGTTAGAATGTAACAGTGAGTGAGAGAAGATGGATTAACACTGCTCAAAAGTAACAGTTTAATATGTGAGCAAAGCCAAGAGTAGCAGTTTTCAAAAATGTGAACTTCACCAGCACGGACATGGTGCTGATAAACCAAAGATCATCAGGGCGAATATGGGATTCGAACCCATGATCGTCGGATCCTGGCTAAGATTTGCAACTCAGCACAACGAATTGTATCGCTTTGGACGACTGGGTGATCCGTGCCCCCATAAATGTAACGACGTTTGTAGAGAGGAACATCATTGGGTTTAATCACCACAAACATGCACATATATTGAATCCGACAGAAACATCGTGTTTGCTACAGTTCTAGTGTGTAGTACTACCTGTGTGGGTTCAGCTGCAAGTCGGGAGATGAAGCTCTCGTAGTCCTTCTGTGTGGAGAATGGTGTGACCTGGAGAAGAAAGCCGGGATTGACCTGGTTGCCCTGCAGGAAGTTGATCGGGGTTAGAGCGCCATACCTGAAAACAGGCCATCGCTAGGGTGTCAACAAAGCATAAGCATATCAGACGACATGTCTTAAATGGGGTGTCGAGTTGGGTCAACAAAGTATTACCATATCTGACAACAGGTCATCATTGAGATGTCGAGTTGGGTCAACAAAGTATTACCATATCTGACAACAGGTCATCATTGAGATGTCGAGTTGGGTCAACAAAGTATTACCATATCTGACAACAGGTCATCATTGGGAGTCGAGTTGGGTCAACAAAGTATTACCATATCTGACAACAGGTCATCATTGAGATGTTGATTTGGGTCAACAAAGTATTACCATATCTGACAACAGGTCATCATTGAGATGTCGAGTTGGGTCAACAAAGTATTACCATATCTGACAACATGTCATCATTGAGGTGTTGAGTTGGGTCAACAAAGCATAAACACAACTCACGTGGCATTCCTCCAGAAAGGAAGAAGGTGAAATTCTGTCACCTATTGCGGCGAAGATTCCTCGCGTAATGTCTGCTGACAATTACCAGCGTGATGGAGTAGCCTAGTGGTTATAGCACCTGCTCATCAGATCCTGGTTCGATTCCCCACAAGTATACAATGTGCGAGGGCTTTCCTTGGTCTGCCACGAAGTAATATCACTGAACTATTTCCAAAGACGACGTACAACCTATTCACTCTCGTATTTGGTTTGATACTTGTGACATATGTATGGGTCCGCGTTGGGATTGCGTGAATGATAAAGTCCAAAGCATCCCATTATAATACAAAGGATCGGGTGTTCATGAAGCGTGTGTGTGGATATAGTTGTATTTTGTGAGTTGATGAGTCAGCTTGATGTTGGTTGAAAGCCCAAACTGTGCATGTCTTAGACATTAAACACTTTTGTGAAACACGTGAGCACGGACCTGGAGCTAACAAACCTGGAAACAATCAGGGCGAGTCTGGGATTCGAACCCATGATCAGTTTCTTGCACGTCTGCGAATAGCAGCGCCTTAGACAACAGGGCAATCAGGGATTGATTTTCTGATCTAGCACTCCATTGCCGATGTCCATTAGAGATGTCGTTTACTATTCTTGAGCCATTTCAGAGCCTCCAATAATCTAATCAAGACTTGGGTTTTTTCTGTCGTTGATGCGGTGTCAATTATACCAAACCAAAATACAACGCAGCGTACTCACGCCACAACGCAACGACTGACGGGCCATGTTACGGAACAAGCAAAACACTTAACGAGACACATATCTCGACAAACCATTCCATGAAAAATAAACGTCATTTACTTCCGTTGGCAGGACTCTGCCGGGAATATACCGATCTTAGAAAGGCGTTCTTACAGTTGGTTAACCAACATGCATATTTCATGTGGCTAGAGAGATATTATATTTACGGTGTAATTCAGCTTCTAGTCTGCACCTTGTCCCCAGACGGACACACACTACGATGTAGGTAGGTGTACGTTGGATGCAGCACGGGAAACGTTAATAGCCACGTTTTCAAAATGGTTCAACCAAGCGTTTAAAGTGAAGAGATGAGAGGGCGTTACTGCGGACTGGAGACTGACATATGTTTCCGTACAGCAGTTTTACGGATCTCGATGTAATTTACTTTAAAATCTTTTGCTTTGTATTCGAACTTGAATTTGACGAGAAAGAAATCAGGAGAGATGAACTGGATACAACTACATATAAGCATATTTCTGCATTTGGTTTTGTTGATGGAGACTAAATGTCCTAAATGACAAAAGTGTAAGCAGATTTAGTGGGACTTAAAAAGATCATCACAAGACGGATTTTAGCAGACCGTGCAAAAACAACGTGCAGTGAGTGAGTGAGTTGGTTTACACAGCTTTGAACTGAATTTAGTTTATATCGCATAGTAACAGTTTAATGCTAAAAAAAGCATTGAAACCTTCACACTGTTTTTTTTTCTGTAGCTATTCTGATGTATGGGGTGTTTATATAAAACGTCAACCCCAGAGAAAAACCGGTTTCGATTATCCGCCCAAACAATTTCCTTTTGGCGTAAAAGGCAAAATAGTGGTGAAAAGTATATGAATGGATCACTGAAATCCTTGATGACACCAGGTTTTCGCGAAAAAGGTAGCCATAGATAATTAACATCGGCTTCTTTGTTTTCGGTATGGGTAATAATGAATAGCTCACAGTCTCCACTGATATCCCCGCGACACGGTGGTGAGTGTGTCGTTCATGACGGCGTAGTTGTACCGTTGTTGTCTGGGCAGAGAGTTGTAGTCGATCTTACCGAGACTCACTAGAAACTCATCAACCTTTGCCTTGGAAAGAGGAAAATAGTTTAAGTTACAAATAAGGTAGATCGGACGGTGGCTGCTGAGAATAGCACACTATGTGTATCTACATTGCTACATGGTTGGTTCTGCCGGACATCCGGATGATTTAACTGGGGCCGGTGGCGCGCGGATAACAAATGTTTCTATAGGTCAAAGCTAATTATTTGTACAGTAATTGCATGAACGTGTTTTCCGATGACAGAAGATTGGAAGTGGTAATATGATTTGCTGTGGTAGATTTGGTGGAGGGGGAGATTGTACGAGAAGATGGTTTCGAATAAAGTTGTCGTGCCAATGGATATGGTAGATGTAAAAATATTGCCTTCGTCGTTGTGGTGGAGTAGGTAGTAGAAGTGTCTTTGGGAGTGACCATGGTAGTGGTAGTAGTATTGTCTGTGGTGGTGGTGGTGTCGTTGGTTGTGTCGTTGGCCATTGTGTTGGTAGTGGTAGTAGTATTGTCTTTGGAGTGGTTATGGTAGTAGTATTGTCTTTGGGGTGGTTATGGTAGTGGTTGTGGTGGTAGTATTGTCTTTGGGGTGGTTATGGTAGTGGTTGTGGTGGTAGTATTGTCTTTGGGGTGGTTATGGTAGTGGTAGTAGTATTGTCTTTGGGGTGGTTATGGTAGTGGTAGTAGTATTGTCTTTGGGGTAGCTATGGTAGTGGTAGTGGTAGTAGTATTGTCTTTGGGGTGGTTATGGTAGTGGTAGTAGTATTGTCTTTGGGGTGGTTATGGTAGTGGTAGTAGTATTGTCTTTGGGGTGGTTATGGTAGTGGTTGTGGTAGTAGTATTGTCTTTGGGGTGGTTATGGTAGTGGTAGTGGTAGTAGTATTGTCTTTGGGGTGGTTATGGTAGTGGTAGTAGTATTGTCTTTGGGGTAGCTATGGTAGTTGTAGTGGTAGTAGTATTGTCTTTGGGGTGGTTATGGTAGTGGTTGTGGTGGTAGTATTGTCTTTGGGGTGGTTATGGTAGTGGTAGTGGTAGTGGTAGTAGTATTGTCTTTGGGGTGGTTATGGTAGTGGTAGTAGTATTGTCTTTGGGGTAGCTATGGTAGTGGCAGTGGTAGTAGTATTGTCTTTGGGGTGGTTATGGTAGTGGTAGTGGTAGTAGTATTGTCTTGCGGGTGGTTATGGTAGTGGTAGTAGTATTGTCTTTGGGGTGGTTATGGTAGTGGTTGTGGTGGTAGTATTGTCTTTGGGGTGGTTATGGTAGTGGTAGTGGTAGTAGTATTGTCTTTGGGGTGGTTATGGTAGTGGTAGTAGTATTGTCTTTGGGGTAGATATGGTAGTGGTAGTGATAGTAGTATTGTCTTTGGGGTGGTTATGGTAGTGGTTGTGGTGGTAGTATTGTCTTTGGGGTGGTTATGGTAGTGGTAGTGGTAGTAGTATTGTCTTTGGGGTGGTTATGGTAGTGGTAGTAGTATTGTCTTTGGGGTAGCTATGGTAGTGGTAGTGGTAGTAGTATTGTCTTTTGGGGTGGCTATGGTAGTGGTAGTGGTAGTAGTATTGTCTTTGGGGTGGCTATGGAAGTGGTAGTAGAATTGTCGTGGGGGTGGCTATGGTTGAAGTTGTGGTCGTAGTATTGTCTTCCGGGGTGGCTATGGTTGAGGTTGTGGTCGTAGTATTGTCTTCCGGTGTGGCTATGGTAGAGGTTGTGGTAGTAGTATTGTCTTCCGGGGTGGCTATGGTGGAGGTTGTGGTAGTGGTAGTAGTATTGTCTTTTGGGGTAGCTATGGTAGTGGTAGTGGTAGTAGTATTGTCTTTGGGGTGGTTATGGTAGTGGTAGTGGTAGTAGTATTGTCTTTGGGGTGGCTATGGTAGAGGTAGTGGTCGTAGTATTGTCTTTTGGGGATAGCTATGGTAGTGGTAGTAGTATTGTCTTTGGGGTGGTTATGGTAGTGGTTGTGGTGGTAGTATTGTCTTTGGGGTGGCTATGGTAGAGGCAGTGGTAGTGGTAGTAGTATTGTCTTTTGTGGTGGCTATGGTAGTGGTAGTGGTAGTAGAATTGTCGTGGGGGTGGCTATGGTTGAGGTTGTGGTCGTAGTATTGTCTTTGGGGTGGCTATGGTAGAGGTTGTGGTGGCAGTATTGTCCTTGGGAGTGGCTATGGTAGTGGTAGTGATAGTAGTATTGTCTTCCGGGGTAGCTATGGTAGTGGTAGTGGTAGTAGTATTGATGATGGGAGAGCCCTCTATGATTAAACAGCTAACCTTTTGGAAGTCCATTTCCCCAAATCCAAATTTATCCAACACATCGTCGTAGTCGTGCACGTTGAGGAGAGTGGCCATCTCAGGGGATTCCCTTAGTCGCCATTGGTAAAACTGGTCAAACAGTGACTGAAGAGAAGTGGCCGCGTCACCTGGGGGAGAGTCAGACAGTGTCAGTGGCAAGTCAGGCTGTACAAAAATGGCCGTGTCACCTGGGGGAGAGTCAGACAGTGTCAATGGCCTGACGGCTGTAGAGAAGTGGCCGTGACACTTAAGGGAGAGTCGGACACTGTCAATGTCAAGTCAGGCTGTAGAGAACTGGCGGTGTCACCTTCGGGACAGTCGGACACTGTCAATGTCAAGTCAGGCTGTAGAGAACTGGCGGTGTCACCTTCGGGACAGTCGGACAGTGTCAATGTCAATTCAGCCTGCAGAGAATTGGCGGCGTCACCTGGGGGATAGTCAGACAGTGCCAATGGCAAGTCAGACTGTAGAGAACTGGCGGCGTCACCTGCGGGAGAGTCAGACAGTGTCAGTGTCAAGTCAAGCTGCAGAGAACTGGCGGCGTCACCTGCGGGAGAGTCAGACAGTGTCAGTGTCAAGTCAAGCTGCAGAGAACTGGCGACGTCACCTGCGGGATAGTCAGACAGTGTCAGTGTCAAGTCAAGCTGTAGAGAACTGGCGGCGTCACCTGCGGGAGAGTCAGACAGTGCCAATGTCAAGTAAGGTTGCACAGAACTGGCCTTGGGGAAGCGTTACACTATGTCAGGATTCAGATTAAAGCTTCTGAGAGATGCGTCACAAAATCCTCTCGTAGGACGTATTTAACCTCCCCAGTGACGGTCACTTAGTTTCTGATTGGCATGCAATCTTTAAGCAATAGTGAGTGAGTGAGTTAGGTTTAACGCCGCTTTTAACAGTATTCCAGTTATATCACGGAGTGTCAGCTTATTGAAAGCCCGAAGTGATGCAGGTCTTCGGTGAAACCCACGAGCACGGGTATGGTGCTGATAAACCTAGAAACATAATCGGGGCGAACCGGGATTAACAACCCACAATCATAGGTTTCTGGCGTGCCCAAGGGGCGCAACTCTGCACAGCGAATCGCGGCGGCTTAGGCGACTGGGCCACCCGTGTCGCATATTACTCATATATTCTCTTGTCGCGGGACGATCACCAGAGACACATTCTTACACTGACAATCGTGTGGCCTGTGTGTCAGGTTTGCTAACATACATTGCATATCGCTGAGATACTACCATGACTGTTTTATGATAAACATAATGTGGTCACGTGGGACAGACACAGGGGCTTTGATGTTGTCTGCTACCATGTAATTTCTTTCATGTTTCGTGATGTTGTGATATTGATGTAGTGTTATTGAAATATTGTGGTGGTGGCGTGCTGTTCATGTGATGTTATGATAATATTGCTGTTATAATGTTAATGTGATGTATATTTGAAGTCGATTTGATAATCCCGTTTAATGTTTTGATGTTGCGTTTGAAATTAACACAAATGATTCGCGAATTTCTTAAATAAGTTGAGTAAATTCGTGCATGCTGGTGAATGCCGACCTTTTTGTGTGACAACATCTATATGAAGATCTGTCTCACCTGCAACGTCCTCAGAGATCAGGGCGAGCACCGCGACGTAGATCCACATCATAACAACCTGCAACAGACAACACTATGAAGTGCTTCCATTACATTCAGTCCCCACGCTTGGTTTGAATCCTGCGAAAAGATATATGCATAATTGTCAACAATAATCTTGACATAATACCAGTAATCGGATATGTATCTCATGACCATATGGTCTGTTCGAGTTTTTTCCTATTAACGATATCATCAATTTAAAATTCTGATGGCATCCCTGTGTAAACAGATACTTGAAAAAGTAAATAAATACCTGTTTTACAGCTATGAAAAAAGCGTAATTATGGAAAGCATATTAATCCGTAGAATCGTACCTAACATGTTTTTCATGTAACCCACTATTTCAAATGTACGTACTCATTTTGTGCATGGCCCAGTTACCTTAGTATTTATAAAAGACTGAAGGTGATAAACCAAATACTACACGACAAGTATACCCAAGTATATGTCACATTATAAATACACGGTTACTAAACACTTGTATGAGAATATACGGAATTTAAGGATCTGTAAGAACTGACCTGTCTGCTCTACCCAAACAAAGCCAGTGTGACTGATAGGAAGGCCAGGCAGGCGTCCCGCTCTCACAACGTTCTGAGTTTGTCCCAGCTGCTGTCCCAAGCCATGATACGTGAATCTGGTAGCTGGTTTTCATCGTTAAAGGGTGATAGTGGAATAGATTACAATGTTTTGTACAATATACCTGGTTGAAATTGGCAAACTGATAAGCAGGTAATGAGATGAACATTTGCAACGAAATAGGGAATGCCGATGCATGTTAATTTTTCATATGTAGATGTTCATAAATGAACAAGAGCTTGAATAGTTGATGGATGGCTTATGACTTATATGCATTTGCATGTTTTGTGGAGTATGATTGCGTTATCGTCATCCCAATGTCCGGGAATACACTACACCACATATGTACCCAGTGTTGTTGATCTGGGAATACACTACACCACATATGGACCCAGTGTTGAAGACCCGGGAATACACTACATCACATATGTACCCAATGTTGTTGATCTGGCAATAAACTACACCACATATGTACCCAGTGTTGCAGACCCGGGAATACACTACACCACATATGAACCCAATGTTGTACACCCAGGAATACACTTCACCACATATGTACCCAGTGTTGTAGACCCGGGAATACACTACACCACATATGTACCCATTGTTGTAGAACCAGGAATACACTACACCACATATGGACCCTGTGTTGTAGACCTGGGAATACACTACACTACATATGTACCCAGTGTTGTAGACATATGAATACACTACACCACATATGGACCCTGTGTTGTAGACCTGGGAATACACTACACTACATATGTACCCAGTGTTGAAGACCCGGGAATACACTACACCACATATGGACCCTGTGTTGTAGACCCGGGAATACACTACACTACATATGTACCCAGTGTTGTAGACCCGGGAATACACTACACCACATATGTACCCAGTGTTGTAGACCAAGGAATACACTACACCACATATGTACCCAGTGTTAGAGCCCCGGGAATGCACTACACCACATATGTACCCAGTGTTGTAGACCTGGGAATACACTACACTACATATGTACCCAGTGTTGTAGACCTGGGAATACACTACACCACATATGGACCAAGTGTTGTAGACCCGGGAATACACTACACTACATATGTACCCAGTGTTGTAGACCCGGGAATACACTACACCACATATGTACCCAGTGTTGTAGACCTGGGAATACACTACACTACATATGTACCCAGTGTTGTAGAACCAGGAATACACTACACTACATATGTACCCATTGTTGTAGAACCAGGAATACACTACACCACATATGGACCCAGTGTTGTAGACCCGGGAATACACTACACTACATATGTACCCAGTGCTGTAGACCCGGGAATACACTACACCACATATGTACCCAGTGTTGTAGACCCGGGAATACACTACACCACATATGTACCCAGTGTTGTAGACCCGGGAATACACTACACTACATATGGACCCAGTGTTGTAGACCCGGGAATACACTACACTACATATGTACCCAGTGTTGTAGACCCGGGAATACACTACACTACATATGTACCCAGTGTTGTAGACCTGGGAATACACTACACTACATATGTACCCAGTGTTGTAGACCCGGGAATACACTACACTACATATGTAAGCAGTGTTGTAGACCCGGGAATACACTACACTACATATGTACCCAGTGTTGTAGACCCGGGAATACACTACACCACATATGTACCCAGTGTTGTAGAACCAGGAATACACTACACCACATATGTACCCTGTGTTGTAGACCTGGGAATACACTACACTACATATGTACCCAGTGTTGTAGACATATGAATACACTACACCACATATGAACCCAGTGTTGTAGACCCGGGAATACACTACACTACATATGTACCCAGTGTTGTAGACCCGGGAATACACTATACTACATATGTACCCAGTGTTGTAGAACCAGGAATACACTATACTACATATGTACCCAGTGTTGTTGATCTGGGAATACACTACACCACATATGTACCCAGTGTTGCAGACCCGGGAATACACTACACTACATATGTACCCAGTGTTGTAGACCAAGGAATACACTACACTACATATGTACCCAGTGTTGTAGACCTGGGAATACACTACACTACATATGTACCCAGTGTTGTAGACCTGGGAATACACTACACTACATATGTACCCAGTGTTGTAGACCTGGGAATACACTACACTACATATGTACCCAGTGTTGTAGACCCGGGAATGCACTACACTACATATGTACCCAGTGTTGTAGACCCGTGAATACACTACACTACATATGTACCCAGTGTTGTAGACCCGGGAATACACTACACTACATTTGTACCCAGTGTTGTAGACCCGTGAATGCACTACACTACATATGTACCCAGTGTTGTAGACCTGGGAATACACTACACCACATATGTACCCAGTGTTGTAGAACCAGGAATACACTACACCACATATGTACCCTGTGTTGTAGACCCGTGAATGCACTACACTACATATGTACCCAGTGTTGTAGACCCGTGAATGCACTACACTACATATGTACCCAGTGTTGTAGACCCGTGAATGCACTACACTACATATGTACCCAGTGTTGTAGACCCGTGAATACACTACACTACATATTTACCCAGTGTTGTAGACCCGGGAATACACTACACCACATATGTACCCAGTGTTGTAGAACCAGGAATACACTATACTACATATGTACCCAGTGTTGTAGACCCGGGAATACACTACACTACATATGTACCCAGTGTTGTAGACCCGGGAATACACTACACCACATATGTACCCAGTGTTGTAGAACCAGGAATACACTACACCACATATGTACCCAGTGTTGTAGACCCGTGAATGCACTACACTACATATGTACCCAGTGTTGTAGACCCGGGAATACACTACACCACATATGTACCCAGTGTTGTAGAAGCAGGAATACACTACACTACATATGTACCCAGTGTTGTAGACCCGGGAATACACTACACTACATATGTACCCAGTGTTGTAGACCTGGGAATACACTCCACCACGTATGTACCCAGTGTTGTAGACCCGGGAATGCACTACACTACATATGTACCCAGTGTTGTAGACCCGGGAATACACTACACCACATATGTACCCAGTGTTGTAGAACCAGGAATACACTACACCACATATGTACCCAGTGTTGTAGACCCGTGAATGCACTACACTACATATGTACCCAGTGTTGTAGACCCGGGAATACACTACACTACATATGTACCCAGTGTTGTAGACCCGGGAATACACTATACTACATATGTACCCAGTGTTGTAGAACCAGGAATACACTATACTACATATGTACCCAGTGTTGTTGATCTGGGAATACACTACACCACATATGTACCCAGTGTTGCAGACCCGGGAATACACTACACTACATATGTACCCAGTGTTGTAGACCAAGGAATACACTACACTACATATGTACCCAGTGTTGTAGACCTGGGAATACACTACACTACATATGTACCCAGTGTTGTAGACCTGGGAATACACTACACTACATATGTACCCAGTGTTGTAGACCTGGGAATACACTACACTACATATGTACCCAGTGTTGTAGACCCGGGAATGCACTACACTACATATGTACCCAGTGTTGTAGACCCGTGAATACACTACACTACATATGTACCCAGTGTTGTAGACCCGGGAATACACTACACTACATTTGTACCCAGTGTTGTAGACCCGTGAATGCACTACACTACATATGTACCCAGTGTTGTAGACCTGGGAATACACTACACCACATATGTACCCAGTGTTGTAGAACCAGGAATACACTACACCACATATGTACCCTGTGTTGTAGACCCGTGAATGCACTACACTACATATGTACCCAGTGTTGTAGACCCGTGAATGCACTACACTACATATGTACCCAGTGTTGTAGACCCGTGAATGCACTACACTACATATGTACCCAGTGTTGTAGACCCGTGAATACACTACACTACATATTTACCCAGTGTTGTAGACCCGGGAATACACTACACCACATATGTACCCAGTGTTGTAGAACCAGGAATACACTATACTACATATGTACCCAGTGTTGTAGACCCGGGAATACACTACACTACATATGTACCCAGTGTTGTAGACCCGGGAATACACTACACCACATATGTACCCAGTGTTGTAGAACCAGGAATACACTACACCACATATGTACCCAGTGTTGTAGACCCGTGAATGCACTACACTACATATGTACCCAGTGTTGTAGACCCGGGAATACACTACACCACATATGTACCCAGTGTTGTAGAAGCAGGAATACACTACACTACATATGTACCCAGTGTTGTAGACCCGGGAATACACTACACTACATATGTACCCAGTGTTGTAGACCTGGGAATACACTCCACCACGTATGTACCCAGTGTTGTAGACCCGGGAATGCACTACACTACATATGTACCCAGTGTTGTAGACCCGGGAATACACTACACCACATATGTACCCAGTGTTGTAGAACCAGGAATACACTACACCACATATGTACCCAGTGTTGTAGACCCGTGAATGCACTACACTACATATGTACCCAGTGTTGTAGACCTGGGAATACACTACACCACATATGTACCCAGTGTTGTAGAAGCAGGAATACACTACACTACATATGTACCCAGTGTTGTAGACCCGGGAATACACTACACCACATATGTACCCAGTGTTGTAGAAGCAGGAATACACTACACTACATATGTACCCAGTGTTGTAGACCCGTGAATACACTACACTACATAATTACCCAGTGTTGTAGACCCGGGAATACACTACACCACATATGTACCCAGTGTTGTAGAACCAGGAATACACTATACTACATATGTACCCAGTGTTGTAGACCCGGGAATACACTACACTACATATGTACCCAGTGTTGTAGACCCGGGAATACACTACACCACATATGTACCCAGTGTTGTAGAACCAGGAATACACTACACCACATATGTACCCAGTGTTGTAGACCCGTGAATGCACTACACTACATATGTACCCAGTGTTGTAGACCCGGGAATACACTACACCACATATGTACCCAGTGTTGTAGAAGCAGGAATACACTACACTACATATGTACCCAGTGTTGTAGACCCGGGAATACACTACACTACATATGTACCCAGTGTTGTAGACCTGGGAATACACTCCACCACGTATGTACCCAGTGTTGTAGACCTGGGAATACACTCCACCACGTATGTTCTTAGGACTGTAGGGGATGTGCTTCATATACTGTATACGACTGTATGTGAAATAAGCCCATACAAATGGCTGCACTTGTTCTGTGGTTGAAATCTGGTTCAGTAGCTCCGAGGCCAATCTCTCTCAATCTTATATCCTTGATGGAGCTGGAGTAGACCATAGTTGTTATTTCTGTTTTTCTTAAAAATCACAGTGTCGGGAAATATATAATCTGCCATTACCGTTATCTGATTTCGAAAGTTGACTGTGTTTGCAAACCGTCCAGAACATGGTCGGCGTATATCTGGTAGTTTACGGTGGGATTTATTCTAAAACATTTATTGCCGAAAAGGATTATGATCGACCAATCAACCTTCCAGTGCGGGGGTTTGTTTGAAATAAGCATTTATTCTAGTAAAGCTTATCACAAAGTATTTACGATAAACAGAAGCACTACTATACGCGGCATACACGTTTACTTTGAGTTCTACTATGAGACATGTTTACTAATAGGGTTTTTCTTTTTTCTGAAACACCAACAGGCCTCAATTTGGAGAGAACTGTTGATGTATTTTGAATATGCATGTTTCTAATCTCGATTGTGACATTGCGACAAAAATGTTGTATACATTGTTTTAAAGTACATTATGGAGCCAGTGTTAACGTGTGTGTGTGCGTGCGTGCGTGCGTGCGTGCGTGCGTGCGTGCGTGTGTGTCCGCCATCATGTGTGTGTGTGTGTGTGTGTGTCCGCCATCATGTCAGTGTACGGCGTTCTACCTCTGTGTAGCCTACTCTAGCACTATAGAGAGTTGTGAAGCAGTGCATGAAGGCTCTAGTCTCACTACACATTATGGAATACAGATTATGCAATATGATTGCTACGTCATTTTGATATAGGAAACTTTAGAATTTCTAATTTCGCTTTTGCTAACCTACTACGCGTTAGTTATTTTTCACTGAAAACAAAAAGTAAGAAAAAGTCTACAAGGATTAATATTTATTATACCAACAACCAGTAATGCATTTATTATCGATATCTATCACAGATTTCAGCGAATATATTAAGAAATATTCCATCATAAACAAAGCTTTTGGCACATAAAGAGATTAAAAAGCTTATGATGATTAAAGATGTTAGTCTCGGAAATAACATTTAACGTGAGAAAAAATATGACATGGTATGAAAATATACCGTAAAAACTCTAAAGTCGTTAAAGATTTTTATGAGTATACCCAAAATTTGATAGTTTCGATGGAATATAATTATAATATACCCAGTATGAACATATATCATGTACATGATTTCATATTCAGACGGAAAAGCACCATCGTGGATGTTCGGTAATGTTCGTCAATTTCCGCAAATATTGAAATTTCCGAAGATTTCCGAATGAGTAAGTGTGCGCGATGATTTCTCAGTAAAAAAGTTCGAAATCGAAAACGAAAAGTTCGAACAATCATCTGAGATTGACAGACTCTGCTAAGTACTACAGTAACTAAATGGCGATGTGCTGAGAACCACAAAGCCCTAGTGTGAACAATACATAGACTAGGTTGTGAGTAATGACTACAGAGCTGCACGTGCCCCTGAAAGGAAGACCTGTCTGTACTTACACGCACTGTTGGATAGAAATCACTTTTTTTAAATACGTGCCTAAGAATCTACACCATTTAATTTATTCATATATTACTTAACTAAAGGAGTCGTATCACATTTCCATCATATATATATATATATAATATATATAGCTACACAGAGCAGAACATCAAGCATTCGTTTTGAAAATAAAGAGTCAGTTAAAACATACAGTAATACAAAAACTAAACCAATAACCCATATGAAAGTCACATTTATAAAAAAATATTTGTTTAAAAAGAGACCAAGCTTTATTCTTTTCTAAAATAAGAGCCCAATAGTTCTTTAGTGCAACATAACTGAAATGAAGTGGGTAATCGTGAAACTGTTCAACGCAATGTCATACAGAGTTACTTCCCTTAGGTCAGACATTCACATGGTAGTGAAGTAGAATGTGTCTTGAAATAACAGGTGACAAAAGAGAACCACCCTACTGCATAATAAAACAACGACTATAAGTCTGCGTAACATAATATTCACAACACCATATATATTATATCAAGCAAATGCACATAAAAAATAAAAACAATAAACTAACGAAAATGCATAAAGTAATATGCTGATGCAAAATTTGAAACAACCTCTCGGTTATTTACGGAGAGAAAATGAAAACATTTTTTCGTTGGTCAGAGCGTTAACATCTTCAAAAAGCAGAAACAAATAAATAATATGACAGTGAAAGAAGAATTAAACCACTGAGAACAAAACTGCAAACAAAGCAAAATTAATTTCTCAAAATATATTGCTTTTAATACCAGTGTTACTATCAACTGGGGTGATAAAACGTGTGTTGCGAAGTAAGGTGAGAATTTTAATAAGTGAGACATGTTGCTTTTGATAAGCGGTAGTTAGGCAAAGTGTACTGAAAAAAGCAGCGCGAGCATGTTGTGAGTTTGTTATGGCCATCACACATTGTGAGTAAAAGAGTCTGAGCTAAACACCGAATTGTTCAGTTTATGGATCAGTTCAGTTCATTTCTTCACGCTTGTGCACCAACAGTGACCGGACCAGGAACGTTCTGCATCCAAGGAGGAGTTCCTTTGTGGAAATCAGCACTGTATGTAGTAGAGTTATCGAACTTGGCATTACTAGAGAAGGGAACCGGATCAGGTTTGAAACTAAGGGCTTTGGAGCCATGGCGGTTAATGAACTCAGACTGATGAGTCGTCATACCCTGAAAGGGTATGGGATTCGGGACAAAGGCTTCTTTTACCTTCCGCTCGGGACGATTTGTAGCTTCAGACTTCTGGAAACTATTGCTGTAGTTCGTGCTGAAGTCAATGTTTCCCCCGAACTTGAGTACCCCTGATGAAGCGGGTCTTGTAGAAGCCTGTCTTCCCGTAGCTTCAGGCTGTTTAAAGTACTCATTGTTTGTCGTTCTAAGATCCATCTGTCCCTCAGGTCGGACATAAACCTCCTGTCTCTTCACAGGTCGACTCCCGACTTTGTAACTACCATAATCACGCTTTGCTGTAGTGGTACTCTCCACAGGAGCACTTGACCTGACTGTATTTTCTACTGGCTTAAACGCTCCCCTCTTGGTTGCACTCTTGTCTGTGAAGTCTTGCATATTTGTTGTGACACCATGGAATGGTACTTTGGGGTGATTATATTCTTCCTTCTGTTTGACTGTCTTCTGAGATAACTGATGTTCTTTAAATGTGTCCCTATAACCTGTGCTACCCATGAATGGTTCCTGTGACATCTGAACAGTATGTGTTGGTTTGAAGTTCTGCCTCTGGGTCAGAGTATGCTGTGTGAAGTCCCTTCTGCTTGTCGTATCACTGGCCATAGGTACTGCTGGAGACACATATTCTTGATTCTTCTTCACAGCTCGGGAATTGATGTGATGAGTCTTAAAGTCAGCACCATAGCTGGTTGATCCCTCAAATTGACCACCACTCTTCATGACTCCAGATGACAAAGGTTTGCTCACAGTTTGCCTTGGCGTGTCCTTCGCTGTAAAGTTTAATTTGTTCGTTGTGTTGAAATCAAATCCCCCCTCTAGCTTTGTATAAACCTGTCTCTCTTTGACCCACCTTGGCTCCACTTTATGTTCCTTGAAATCCTGTCTGGCTGTAGTTGTACCCTCCAATGGAACACCAGATATGTAAGGTTCCACACTGGGTCTGTAGCTTTGCTGTTTTGGGGCGAACGTTCCTTTGTAGCTGTCACCAGTTGTCGTTGAACCAGAGAACTTAGTGGCTGGGGCAACATACTCAGATTTTGCCTTCACCTGTTTGGGTTGTATTTCGTGACCAACAAAGGTATCACTGTAACCAGTTCTACCATCAAAAGGTATATCGTGCTTTTGCACATCTGAGGGAGGCTTGAAACTTTGCCTCGGTTCAAGGTTCTTCTCAGTGAAGGCCATTCTATTAGTGGTATTGCCTTCCATTTTCACAGCTGGGGGTACATAGTTCTGGCTTTTCTTGACAACCTCTCTTGCATGTACACCATGGGATACAAAGTCAGCATTATACCGAGTGGAGCCTTCAAATTTACCACTCATTTCCATGACATGGGATGACTCTGGTCTCTTGATAGTTTCTCTTGGTGATGCTTTGGACGTGAACTGCTGTTGATTTATTGTGCTGAAGTCCATTTTGCCATCAGGCTTTCTATAGGGTTCAGGAACGACGACTTGGCGTGGTTCAATCTTGTGTTCTTGGTAATCCCTTTTGGCTGTGGTTGTGCCATCTAATGGAACATTTGATCGATAGGGCTCCCCACTAGGCTTATAACTCTTCTGCTTAGGTACAAAATTGCCCTTATAGCTGTCAGAGGTTGTTGTACTCCCCTCAAACTTCACAGTAGGAGCAGTGTAGGCAACCACTTTGTGAGGAACTTTCGATGGTAGCTGGTGCTTGGGATAGTCAAGATTTTGACTAGTAGCTGTTTCCATGGGTACTGTTGGTCGCTGGTAATTATCCTTCACATGGGATAGTTCACGAGGGGTAATGTCATAACCCTTAAAATCAGACCCATAGCTTGTTCCTGAATCAAAATGTCCATTCATTTCTATGATGTGTGCTGACTCGGGACGTTTGACTGGCTCCCTGGCTGCTGCCTTTTCTGTGTAGTTGTCTCTGTTTGTTGTGCTGAAATTCATGTCACCTTCTGGCTTCCTGTAAGGTTCTTTTTGAATAGCTATTCTAGGTTCCACCTTATGTTCACCATAATCCACCCTGTTCGTAGTTTGATCATCTAAAGGAACTCCTGTTTGAAGAGGTGCATTGTGTGGCTTATAACTTTCCCTTGGGGTAATTTCATGTTCGATGAATTCAGATCTGTTTGTGGACATGGCTTCAAACTTGCCTTCTGGTCTCACATACTGAACGGGTTCTCTTATTCTTCTGGGCTCAATCTTATGCTCTGGGTAGTCCATTCTCGCCGTTGTTTGATCATCAAAGGGGACATTTGATCTCTGAACTGCATCATTGGGTTTGAAACTCTCCCGTTGAGATAATGAATGTTCAGGGTAGTCTAGTCGATTGGATGTGTTACTTTCCATGGCACCTTCGGGCTTGATGTACTGCTGGGCCTCCCTTCTTAATCTTGGCTCTATATTGTGTTCAGGGTAATCTTCACGAGTAGTGGTCTTATTATCAAAAGGATCTTCAGACTTCTGGACAGCATTAACAGGCTTATAACTCACTCTTTGAGAGATGGCATGTTCAGGATAATCAGCCCTGTTCGTTGTATCACCTTCCATCTTCCCATCTGGTTTTACATACTCCAGTGGAAGTCGTTTGGCCCGTGGCTGAATTTCATGTTCTGGATATTCAGACCGATTTGTGGTGTTGCCATCAAATGGTACATCAGAATGTAGAGCTGTGCCTGCAGGTTTGAAACTTTCACGTGGAGTGAGCTCATGTTCTGGAAAGTCTGATCGGTTGGTGGTGAGCCCCTCCATTTTTCCATCTGGTTTCACATACTTCAAATGCTCTCGCCTCTGTCTAGGCTCAATCTGATGCTCTGGGTAGTCCGTTCTCGCCGTTGTTTGATCATCAAAGGGGACATTTGATCTCTGAACTGCATCATTGGGTTTGAAACTCTCCCGTTGAGATAATGAATGTTCAGGGTAGTCTAGTCGATTGGATGTGTTACTTTCCATGGCACCTTCGGGCTTGATGTACTGCTGGGCCTCCCTTCTTAATCTTGGCTCTATATTGTGTTCAGGGTAATCTTCACGAGTAGTGGTCTTATCATCAAAAGGATCTTCAGACTTCTGGACAGCATTAACAGGCTTATAACTCACTCTTTGAGAGATGGCATGTTCAGGATAATCAGCCCTGTTCGTTGTATCACCTTCCATCTTCCCATCTGGTTTTACATACTCCAGTGGAAGTCGTTTGGCCCGTGGCTGAATTTCATGTTCTGGATATTCAGACCGATTTGTGGTGTTGCCATCAAATGGTACATCAGAATGTAGAGCTGTGCCTGCAGGTTTGAAACTTTCACGTGGAGTGAGCTCATGTTCTGGAAAGTCTGATCGGTTGGTGGTGAGCCCCTCCATTTTTCCATCTGGTTTCACATACTTCAAATGCTCTCGCCTCTGTCTAGGCTCAATCTGATGCTCTGGGTAGTCCGTTCTCGCCGTTGTTTGATCATCAAAGGGAACATTTGATCTCTGAACTGCATCATTGGGTTTGAAACTCTCCCGTTGAGATAATGCATGTTCAGGGTAGTCTAGTCGATTGGATGTGTTACTTTCCATGGCACCTTCGGGCTTGGTGTACTGCTGGGCCTCCCTTCTTAATCTTGGCTCTATATTATGTTCAGGGTAATCTTCACGAGTAGTGGTCTTATTATCAAAAGGATCTTCAGACTTCTGGACAGCATTAACAGGCTTATAACTCACTCTTTGAGAGATGGCATGTTCAGGATAATCAGCCCTGTTCGTTGTATCACCTTCCATCTTCCCATCTGGTTTTACATACTCCAGTGGAAGTCGTTTGGCCCGTGGCTGAATTTCATGTTCTGGATATTCAGACCGATTTGTGGTGTTGCCATCAAATGGTACATCAGAATGTAGAGCTGTGCCTGCAGGTTTGAAACTTTCACGTGGAGTGAGCTCATGTTCTGGAAAGTCTGATCGGTTGGTGGTGAGCCCCTCCATTTTTCCATCTGGTTTCACATACTTCAAATCCTCTCGCCTCTGTCTAGGCTCAATCTGATGCTCTGGGTAGTCCGTTCTCGCCGTTGTTTGATCCTCGAAGGGGACATCTGATCTTCGAACAGAGTCTGAAGGTCTAAAACTTTCTCGAGGGACCAGGGCATGTTCAGGATAGTCCATACGGTTGGAAGTGTTACTTTCCATCACACCGTCCGGTTTCACATACTGCTGTTGCGCCTTCCTCTTTCGGGGCTCAATTATGTGTTCAGGATAATCCTGCCTCGTTGTAGTTTTATCCTCTAGAGGATCATCAGATCTCTGCACAGAGTTTACTGGCTTAAAATTTTGCCTAGGTGTGATTTCATATTCAGGAAAGTCTGAACGATTGGTTGTAGCCACTTCCATTTTCCCCTCTGGTTTGAGGTATGGCTGGGGTTGTGATACATGCCTTGGCTCAATGTGATGTTCAGGGAAGTCTGATCTGAAGGTGAATGATTAATCAAGTTATCGATGAAACACTCATCGAATTTTATGGCGGGCTTATATATCATTAGTATCGTTAGTATACAAACCATATGCTTATATGTGTGTTTAACAAATTCGAAATGGAAATGTACCTTTGATATATACATAATGTATTTGCTTTCAAATCCTTGATTTGATATCATCCGCATTTTCCTGAGAACATCTGGTTTCATCATATAGAAAGCTTTAAAAAAGAGATCATCAAATATGCTAATATCTATACTGCTTTCTAAAATCTTGACCAGGTCCCATCCTTACTAACCTGGCTGTTGTCTTATCTTCAAATGGATCATCTGACTTCAGAACAGCATTGGTAGGTTTGAAACTCTGTCTTGGTGTGAGTTGGTGTTCAGGATATTCCAATCGGTTTGTGGACAAACCTTCCATCTTCCCTTCAGGCTTCACATATTTTTCTGGTGCTCTTTTCTGCCGAGGTTCAATAATGTGTTCAGGGAAATCCTGTCTGGCAGTTGTCTTATCTTCAAAGGGATCAGTTGACTGCTGTACTGAATTATTGGGTTTATAACTCTGGCGAGGTGGAAGGACATGTTCAGGAAAGTCAATACGGTTGGATGTGTTACTGTCCATCACACCATCCGGCTTCACGTAAGGTTGTGGCTGTTTTCTCATTCGAGGCTCAATCATGTGTTCAGGATAATCCTGCCTTGTTGTAGTTTTATCATCAAAAGGATCTCCAGATCTCTGCACAGTGTTCAATGGCTTGTAACTTTGCCTGGGTGTGATTTCATGTTCAGGAAAGTCTGAATGATTGGTTGTAGCCCCTTCCATTTTCCCCTCTGGTTTGAGGTATTGCTGAGGCTGTCGCCTCTGCCTTGGCTCGATTTGATGTTCAGGGTAGTCTGATCTGAATGTGAATGATTAGTCGATATCTATGAAATCAACGTTTGTGTTAATCGTACACTGATGTATTTAAAATCTACACCTGATTCTCAAACACCAAATCTGCTGGTTTCTTCAGAAAATGCATTCAAAATAGAATATTTATTCACTGCAAACATCAGTGTGGCACATTACACTGTGAGCAGAAACATGCACAATCATTGAATCTACTTGACTTTTTAAAAAGCACTATATACCATGAAAAATACGATGCTTTATGTCAGTCATAACATTACTTTTTCTAATAAATGTTTTCAAACACTGAAAGCATTTAACTTCTAAAATGGCTTTTTCGACTTCCAAACTTAGCGGGCCTTGAGTTTGATATCCCAATCATTTTCCTTCCTTACTAACCTGGCTGTTGTCTTATCTTCAAATGGATCATCTGACTTCAGAACAGCATTGGTAGGTTTGAAACTCTGTCTTGCTGTGAGTTGGTGTTCAGGATATTCCAACCGGTTTGTGGACAAACCTTCCATCTTCCCTTCAGGCTTCACATATTTTTCGGGTGCTCTTCTCTGACGAGGTTCAATAATGTGTTCAGGGAAATCCTGTCTGGCAGTTGTCTTATCTTCAAAGGGATCAGTTGACTGCTGTACTGAATTATTGGGTTTATAACTCTGGCGAGGTGGAAGGACATGTTCAGGAAAGTCAATACGGTTGGATGTGTTACTGTCCATCACACCATCCGGCTTCACGTAAGGTTGTGGCTGTTTTCTCATTCGAGGCTCAATCATGTGTTCAGGATAATCCTGCCTTGTTGTAGTTTTATCATCAAAAGGATCTTCAGATCTCTGCACAGAGTTCAATGGCTTGTAACTTTGCCTGGGTGTGATTTCATGTTCAGGAAAGTCTGAATGATTGGTGGTGCCCCCCTCCATTTTCCCCTCTGGTTTAAGGTATTGCTGAGGCTGTCGCCTCTGCCTTGGCTCGATTTGATGTTCAGGGTAGTCTGATCTGAAGGGGGAACAGTTCATCAAATTAACAATGAATGAACTCACTGATTCTACCTGTTGCATGTCTTCACAACTTGGAAATGTTGCGGCGATGCTTACTTCTTTCAGAATAAAAACAGCAACAAAACAATCATATGAACATATAACGCCAAGTTAGGTTAATAATGTTAGTTGTAACATTTACAAAAACACAAATACAATATTTCAAGCATGAATATCATGAGCATGATACTATTATGACATAAACTGCTGAAATTAGCAGCACTTCAGCTCTATGTCTCGCCTATTTTCAGACTGTACTAACCTGGCTGTAGTTTTATCTTCAAATGGATCATCAGATTTGACAACAGCATTTGCAGGTTTGAAAGTCTGTCTTGGAGTAAGTTGGTGCTCAGGATACTCCAATCGGTTTGTAGACACACCCTCCATCCTGCCTTCAGGCTTCACATATTGCTGCATCACTCTTCTCTGTCGAGGTTCAACCTTATGTTCAGGATAATCCTGTCTAGCTGTTGTTATATCTTCCAATGGGTCCTCGGATCGTTGTACAGAATTTGAAGGCTTATAACTCTTACGTGGTGACAGTTCATGTTCAGGATAATCCAAATGATTGGACGTGTTCTTCTCCATTACTCCATCTGGTTTCATGTACTGTTGAGGTTGGCGTCTCTGTCTAGGTTCAAGTTTGTGCTCAGGAAAATCTTGCCTGTTAAGGGAATGACAAAACAGTTCTATAGGAAAACAAGAGGTCATGCAAAATGAATAACCAAAACTATAATTAAATATGAAACCCTTACCAATTATATGAATAAAACAACATGTTACAGCAAACACACGCAAATAACTACTACTAGCTACTATTTAAACACTTCACTAGAATATTTTGTGTCCATATGTCCGTGGGAAGATTGATAATACTAACCTAGAGGTAGTGTTATCATTGAACGGATCATCTGACTTCTGAACATTATTAGCAGGCTTGAAGCTTTGCCTTAGGGTGAGTTGATGTTCAGGGAACTCTGATCGGCTTGTTGATACACCATCCATGACACCTTCAGGTTTGACATACTGCTGGTATTCTCTGCGCTTCCTGGGCTCCACAGTATGTTCTGGGAAGTCTTGCCTTGAGGTGGTCTTATCTTCAAATCGATCCGTAGCAGGTTGGACAGTGTTAGCAGGTTTGAAACTCTGTCTCTTTTGCATTTCATGTAAAGGAAATTCTGATCTGGTGGTTGAAAGACCCTCCATCTTTCCTTCTGGTTTGACATATTTCTGCTGTTCTCTTCTTTGTCTTGGTTCAATGGCATGTTCTGGATAGTCCTGCCTCGCAGTTGTTGTATTGTCGAATGGATCCTCTGACTTCAAAACGCTGTTTCCGGGCTTGTAGCTCTTCCTGGGTGAAAGTTCGTACTGGGGAAAGGCAGACTGAGTTGTAGTAGTACCATCCATCTTACCTTCAGGTTGCACATATTGCCTTGGCTGTCTCTTTTGGCGTGGTGCGACTGTATGCTCAGGATAATCAAACTTCGTGGTCGTTTGCTTCTCAAATGGATCCTCAGATCTCTGAACACTGTGAGAAGGTTTGTAGCTTTGCCTCGGGGTTATCTGATGCTCAGGAAACTCGGCTTTACTTGTGGATACACCTTCCATTTTATCAACAGGTTTAACATACAGTTGAGCCTCCCGTCGTTTCCGTGGTTCTATTGCATGCTCTGGAAAATCACGTCTTGCTGTAGTTTTATCATCAAAGGGGTCCCCGGATTTCTCAAAAGTACTGGTTGGTTTATAACTCTTCCTGGGAGATATTGCATGTTCAGGAAAATCAAGACGGTTAGATGTATTACCCTCCATTGCACCTTCTGGTCTGACATACTGCTGGACCTCTCGTCTTCTCCTTGGCTCAATCTGATGCTCAGGGTATTCTTTTCGGCTTGTTGTGCTCCCATCAAAAGGATCCTCAGACTTTAGTGCAGCGTTTGTTGGTTTGTAACTCTGCCGTGGTTGTATAGAATGCTCTGGAAATTCAGATTTGGAAGTAGAAGTTCCATCCATTTTCCCATCTGGTTTCACATACTGCTGAGGTTCCCGCCTTCTTCTTGGTTCTATTTGGTGCTCAGGATACTCTGAACGAGTGACGGTCTTGTTATCGAAAGGGTCTTTGGAACTAAGAACAGTATTTGCAGGTTTAAAACTTTGCCTTGGAGTCAGTTCGTGTTCAGGATAGTTCAAACGATTGATTGTATCTCCTTCCATGCGACCTTCTGGTTTCTGGTATGCCTGAATTTGTCGCTTTTGACGGGGTTCTATCTTGTGTTCAGGATAATCAGATCGTGAGGTAGTCTTACTTTCAATCGGTGCATCAGATCTGTATGGGTCAGAATTGGGTTTATAGCTCTTTTGTTTCGGTAAATAGCTTCCCTTAAAATCATCTTTAGCTGTTGATGAACCTAAGAAGGGATCTTTCGGAGGGTTCCACAAAGCTCGTTCTCTGGGTTTCCGTTCAGGCAGCTCCCATTCGGGATAGTCTTGTCTGTGATTGGAAATAAAACACACGATATTTAGAACTTGTTATCTTAATTGTCATAGCAGATGCGTTTACTTGAACCCAGAATTCATTTCTATAACAAAGTTATCTTAATTATTAATATCAAAGCAAACAAGAAATATATGTTCTGATCATCATTTACTTGTTGCTATATCCAGCTGATTACATTTTGGAGGGTCACAAATAATGATAAATACTGCTGATTTAATAATAAATATCTGTTTTCCCAACTTGAAAAGTTAACTAATAAAAGTAAATACATTCTTCAGAATTATATAAAACCATGAGCAACGCATTCAGAACATATGGGTCTTGACCAGCAAACCAGTGGTGTAGGGTCTAAGCATACATCTACGAGTTCACGGTACGTTGGTACACAGTGTGATACATCTGAGGTAGGTATTTTTATACGGTTACCCACCCATGTGATATTCACATTGTCATTGCGGGCACGAGTCCCCATACAAGTTATCTCTGACAAGCAAAAGCACCAAACGAATGATCGTTTATACCAGCAATAACCCACCCATGATTTATAAATGGGTTCAATACCTGAAGGGCAGCATAGCAATGAATGTCTAAGAGGCCGGCTTCCTGCGTCACCACAGCGTGTGTGAAGCAGTGCATCATGCAACACTGAGGCGTGCAACGATGACAACCCCCGTATTAAATATTGAAAAACACTGACGCCATGACTATACTGTAACACGATTTTCAGTGTGTTGCATTCAAACAATGTTCACAGAAAAAAAAATTCATTTAGCATGAAATCGTTGATGGCAATGTCTCCCACAGATCGGGAGAGCGACACATACGAATCACCGCATGGCGAAGGTTTTGTTTGCTTTTTATTTAACGCCACACTCAGCAGTATTCCAGCTATATGACGGCGGTCTGTAAATAATCGAGTCTGGACATAATGAGCTTCGGTCTACGAAAGTGTGATACGATGACATGCATCAACCAAGTCAGCGAGCCTGACCACCCGATCCCGTTAGTCGCCTCTTAAGATAAGCATGGTTGCTGAAGACCTATTTGAAGCATGATCTTCACGGGTAACAGGGGAAGTAATGGAAGGGGCAACCAAATACCTCTTTTCCATGGAACAGTCACAAAACATGTCATTGGATAATCGATTTCGGTTTCTGTACTTCAATATGCCTCTTTGTAAATATAACGATAAGCGGAAATATCAAGTTAATGGTGCGTGACTTTGTGCAGTTGCATATGTATGGTAATGAAGCGTTCCACATAGTGAGTTCCATATATGTAACCATACGTGAATATTGAGTAGACACTGGATCTAGTTAGTTTTATGGGCAATACGGTATGTAAAGCACGTCTTTTGGTGGTTATTTAAGTGCGGAGAAATGTGTCTGTGTCGACACACACTTCTGTTATGTCAAACATAAAACATTGGTGGCAAGTTTAGAATAATTTATAAAATCAGATTCGTCATTTGGGCATTGATAAATGAACTAAAATACTTAATACTATGAGCCTCGAATGCACAACAGGGTTTCATCTTAATACGCTGAACATATTCCATTCAATTAATGTGTGTTTGTTTAACGCCGCGCTCAGCAATATAACAGCTATATAACAGCGGCCTGTACGTAATCGAATCTCGACCAGACAATCCAGTGATTGATATTGTGAACAACGATCCACACTGTATGTATACGATGACGCTCCATCAACCAAGTCATCGAGCCTGACCATCCGATTCATTTGGCCGCCTTTTGCGCCCAGCATAGGTTGAAGTCGGTCTATATATCCTATGAACCAAGAATCCTCACCGGGGCATTCAATCAATGGATAAAACTACCATTCGGTGAATAATATAAGCAGTGAGTAGTTACAAATCACTATCGTATATTCAAAGTCAGTATGCCACATGACGCAAGTCACAAATGCCCTGGTGTCAAGATAGATTGTAGTGCGTGATTGCGTGCGGCTTCGCTTGTCTGGCCACTACCGACAGTAGGTCAATATCTCGTCTTAATCTCATGCCCTGACTATTGGTCGTTCTTATGAATAAGTAACACTCTATACTTAGTACTGTGTTTAGGAAGCAGACATAATAATTTGTTAGTCCGCGAAAACTATCGCAACAATCTGTTCCATCTCAAGGCTGAATTTGGAAGTAATATTTTCTTGGCCTGATCAACAAGTATAAGTCAAGGACTGTTTTCATTCTGTCTTTTGTTAGAATGCCATTTTAGCCGTATTGGTTAACGTGTTGAGTTCTTTGTGCTTCCGCGATGTCTCTTAACAATTCTAGATCATGTCTAAAACGTGCAGAAACACAACTTCCAGTGGCGTACAATGGACGCGTCATGCCACGGGCATACTCATCAGGGAGAACTGTTTTGTTTCGTCAGTGTCGCCCTCATCACATGTGTGTCGCCAACACACACACATAAGGATCATTCGCATCACATGACAACACACACACATAAGGATCACCCACATCACATGACAACATACACTCACATATAAGGATCACCCACATCATATGACAACATGCACTCACATATAAGGATCACCAACATCATATGACAACATGCATTCACATATAAGGATCACCCACATCACATGACAACATGCATTCACATATAAGGATCACCCACATCTCATGACAACATGCATTCACATATAAGGATCACCCACATCATATGACAACATGCACTCACATATAAGGATCACCAACATCATATGACAACATGCATTCACATATAAGGATCACCCACATCACATGACAACATGCATTCACATATAAGGATCACCCACATCACATGACAACATGCATTCACATATTAGGATCACCCACATCTCATGACAACATGCACTCACAAATAAGGATCACCCACATCACATGACAACATGCACTCACAAATAAGGATCACCCACATCTCATGACAACATGCATTCACATATAAGGATCACCCACATCATATGACAACATGCACTCACATATAAGGATCACCAACATCATATGACAACATGCATTCACATATAAGGATCACCCACATCACATGACAACATGCATTCACATATAAGGATCACCCACATCACATGACAACATGCACTCACATATAAGGATCACCAACATCATATGACAACATGCATTCACATATAAGGATCACCCACATCACATGACAACATGCACTCACATATAAGGATCACCCACATGACAACATGCATTCACATATAAGGATCACCCACATCACATGACAACATGCACTCACACATAAGGATCACCCATATCACATGACAACATACACTCACATATAAGGATCACCCATATCACATGACAACATGCATTCACATATAAGGATCACCCACATCACATGACAACATGCACTCACATATAAGGATCACCCACATGACAACATGCACTCACACATAAGGTTCGTCCATATCACATGACAACATGCATTCACATATAAGGATCACCCACATCACATGACAACATGCATTCACATATAAGGATCACCAACATCACATGACAACATACACTCACATATAAGGATCACCCACATCATATGACAACATACACTCACATATAAGGATCACCCACATCACATGACAACATGCATTCACATATAAGGATCACCCACATCACATGACAACATGCATTCACATATAAGGATCACCCACATCACATGACAACATACACTCACATATAAGGATCACCAACATCATATGACAACATGCATTCACATATAAGGATCACCCACATCACATGACAACATGCATTCACATATAAGGATCACCCACATCACATGACAACATACACTCACATATAAGGATCACCCACATCATATGACAACATGCACTCACATATAAGGATCACCAACATCATATGACAACATGCATTCACATATTAGGATCACCCACATCTCATGACAACATGCATTTACATATAAGGATCACCCATATCACATGACAACATGCATTCACATATTAGGATCACCCATATGACAACACACACTCACATAAGGATCATTCACATCACATGACAACACACACGCACATACAAAGATCACCCATATCACATGACAACATGCATTCACATATAAGGATCACCTATATGACAACACACACTCACATAAGGATCACCCACATCTCATGACAACACACACTCACATAAGGATCACCCACATCTCATGACAACACACACTCACATATAAGGATCACCCACATCACATGACAACACACACTCACATATAAGGATCACCCACATCACATGACAACACACACTCACATAAGGATCACCCACATCACATGACAACACACACTCACACATAGGATCACCCACATCACATGACAACACACACACACCCATAATGATCACCCACATCACATGACAACATGCACTCAAACATCAGAATCACCCACATTATATGACAACATGCACTCACATATAACAATCACCAACATCACATGACAACACACACTCACATATAAGGATCACTTACATTATATGACAAGTTGACAACACACACATGACAATTTTCCATGACCGTATCACAGCAAACCTGATGTTCGTCTACTCATACAGCTACCGTTATTTGCCCGTCAGTGAGTCTAATCACGGCTGTGAAATACTTTGATTATTGCTGAAAGCCGCGTTAAACAACGCTCTCTCACTCACTGCTAAACCGTGACCAAGTGTTATAATTCACTACCCATCGCCTAACCCACTCACCTCAAACCCTTCCAACAAGCCACCCGTACGTCACACAGCAGTGCAATGTCCCCTCACCCACCTGACATATCAATCCCCAAATCCCCCCCCCCCCCCCCCCCAACCCCGACACCACCACCCCACCCCCAGGGCCTGACCGCGCTACCCCCTCTCACCTGGTCGTGGTCTTGTTATCCATGTCCGCGTCCACCCTCACAGGCTCGTAGTTGGGTTTGTAGCTCTCCCGCGGGGGGATCGGGTGGGAGGGGTACCGCTTCGAATACTCGGACAGAAAGGGTGCGTTGTCGTCAACATCGATCATACCATTTTGTCTGAAAAAATAAATAAAACTTTTTAAGACAATATCGCCGAGACGGTTGGTGGTGATCGGAAAGACAGACTCACGTTTGCTATTACAGTATATGGGAACCGTGCTGAGCAAGCAAACGTTGCCGTTTGAATTCTAAAGGCTGTACAAACCGCTGACACGACGTTGTACCGTAATCACTACAACATGAGCATGTGTTGATGAATACATCACGTGTGTTGATATGTGGAGCATCTTCATTCTTCCATGTCCCTTGCACAATTATACCAAAACACTCGATTTTACGTCAGCACAATGGTGCAACTTTGGAAGCATTAATAAATTCCTTTAATCGAAATTTCTCGTTATTTCAAATATTTTCTGGAAATTTCCAGGTCTTTCGCGTTACTTCAAACATTTTATTGTTATTTCAGTTATTTTCTCGAAATTTCGAGTTTGAAACTTGAAATAACAAGAACATAATCGAAATAACGAGAAAATAATCGAAATTACGAGAAAATAATAGAAGTAACGAGACAAAACTCGATGCAACGAGAAATAATTGAAATAACGAGAAAATACCCGAAATAACGAGAGAAATCAAAATAACGAAAACATTATTGAAATTACAAAAATATAATAGAAGTAATGAGAGAAAAAAATAATTGAAACAACGAGAAATTCGGTGTAAAAACTATATATGTGCTACCAAAGTGGCACATTAAGGCTTTCGTACGACTCAGATTAAATTGACTTTTTTTATTTTGCACTTAACAGTTGTTGATTACAATGGTAGTTTCACAAAGAGAATTATGAATACGTCCATATTTCAATGAGCTAAACTCTAAACTGGTTCACTATTCTCGTTTGGTTCAGGTCTGTGTTGATAGCAACAGTAGTATATAAGCAACCCGTCGTCGGCATATATAGCTATATATCGCAGCTGTCAAGTAAGTGCATTATATTGTGTAGGTTGCAGCTTATTGAGGCATACATGTACAACCGACCGGTTGAAACGTGAAACCGACTCGCCGTACAAGAGTTTGAATTGCAAAGCGTTTCGATTTCATTGATACACGAGGTTATGCCATGGAATTAATTTTTCCTATCCACGACATAAAATATTCATTTTTGTCACAGGGATAGTTGACAATGGCAATGAATGGACGAAACCTACTTAAAATTAACCAATAGTTGTCGCATAGGACTGAACTGTACGTACAACCAGCCACCTGTCAATCATTGTGTGAAATACACAAGTGCAGGTGCATGTCGTGGCATGTCCGTGGATAAGTAATTACCTAGGCTCAGTGATCCACGACTTGATACTATATACAGATAACATTCTTTTCAACAAACCAGGGTACTTGCATTCATTGTACTTAGTTGATGATTAATCATGATTTCCACAACTGACGCTGAAGATGTATGTCGCCAGCCAAGCCAAGTGCTTTTTACTGGTTTGGAAGTGGAAAAGTTGGTGTTACTATTGTCCTCATCATCATCATCATCGTCATCATCATCAACAACAAAAACAACAACATCAACAACATTATGCATCATCGTTGTAGTCGTCGCTGTTTGGGTTTATGTCATCGTTATTGTTAATATATGTTTCATTATTATTGACTTCGATCGTTGTTACCACTGGCTATTACGATCACTATTAGCCGTTAGGTTGCGTTTTTCACGTTAACGATGTCCTTGGGAACGAAGAGCTAACAACTGGCCTTAAATTATTTACAACCCCCTGTCATTATGTGCCAGCTGTGTAGTGTAGTATATCACACTTAAACCTAGTTACACGGCGTATGTCACCGCTAAAGTAGCGTCCATAGATACCAGACAAGTGCGGAACATGTTATTAGCGGTGCTCCTGGTAACACGATCAAGAGTATACTCCGCGTGAAAATAGACCGAGATACGTTTAGCTGGATGAAATTCACGATGTTTTAATTGCTTTTGTCTGCGTATTTCTTGATGATACCTGGCCATTTGACATATGAGATCCATAAATAAAATCTAGGTTTATGAGTTACAGAATTCATCACTGGGTGTGCTAGATGCATCCCGCCTCACGTGTGCATGTGTACATGTATACACTCATACGCTCACTTCACGTGTACATGAATATGGATATACACCCCGCCTCACGTGTACATGTATATGGAGATACATTCCGCCTCACGTGTACATGTATATGGATATACACCCCGCCTCACGCGTACATGTATATGAAGATACATTCCGCCTCACGTGTACATGTATATGGAGATACATTCCGCCTCACGTGTACATGTATATGGAGATACATTCCGCCTCACGTGTGCATGTGTACATGTATACACTCATACGCTCACTTCACGTGTACATGCATATGGATATACACCCCGCCTCACGTGTACATGTATATGGGGATACATTCTGCCTCACGTGTATATGTATATGGAGATACATTCCGCCTCACGTGTACTTGTATATGGAGATACATCCCGCCTCAAGTGTACATGTATATGGAGATACATCCCCCCTCACGTATACATGTATATGGAGATACATCCCGCCTCACGTGTACATGTATGTGGAGATACATCCCGCCTCACGTGTACATGTATATGGAGATACATCCCCCCTCACGTATACATGTATATGGAGATACATCCCGCCTCACGTGTACATGTATGTGGAGATACATCCCGCCTCACGTGTACATGTATATGGAGATACATCCCGCCTCACGTGTACATGTATATGGAGATACATCCCGCCTCACGTGTACATGTATATGGAGATACATCCCGCCTCACGTGTACATGTATGTGGAGATACATCCCGCCTCAAGTGTACATGTATATGGAGATACACCCCGCCTCACGTGTACATGTATATGGAGATACATCCCGCCTCACGTGTACATGTATGTGGAGATACATCCCGCCTCACGTGTACATGTATATGGAGATACATCCCGCCTTACGTGTACATGTGTATGGAGATACATCCCCCCTCACGTATACATGTATATGGAGATACATCCCGCCTTACGTGTACATGTGTATGGAGATACATCCCCCCTCACGTATACATGTATATGGAGATACATCCCGCCTCACATGTACATGTATATGGAGATACATCCCGCCTAACGTGTACATGTGTATGGAGATACATCCCGCCTCACGTGTACATGTATATGGAGATACATCCCGCCTAACGTGTACATGTGTATGGATATACATCCCGCCTCACGTGTACATGTATATGGAGATACATCCCGCCTCACGTGTACATGTATATGGAGATACATCCCGCCTCACGTGTACATGTATATGGAGATACATCCCGCCTCACGTGTACATGTATATGGAGATACATCCCGCCTCACGTGTACATGTATATGGAGATACATCCCGCCTCACGTGTACATGTATATGATGATACACCCCGCCTCACACTCAGACGTTCTTGGCAGACTTTAAACACGTCGGGCAAAGCAAACGTTGGAAATATTCGACCTACTCTGCCTACATGGACAAGCGTCATTCCACAAAACAAATGTTAATTCAACCATGCACTTGGGTATATGACGTATTCAAGTCAACAATGAGTAATTGTTGTATTACACCGCAGTCAGTAATATTGCAACTATGTCTCGACACCCTGAAAAAAAGCATAAATTCACGACTTCGGGGCACGGTGACACAATGAGCGAAGTCACACACTGTGAACACACCCATTCCTCATGTGTCGGGTCTGGCGACAAGAGACGGATTCCAGGGCGCACTTGCATAAAGCGATCTTAGCGCTCAGATGATCGTAACTCACATAGGCTTACAATAGCCGTCGTGCTAAGATCGCTTTGTGCAAATGGGCCCTGGTAATAATTCTGACGGGGGAGCCTCGTGGACATCAGGTTAAACAGCAGTATTGTTAATAAACCCATAGTGTAAAGTACGCACGTATAAAAACGTTGTTTTCTCAAACTCACCAATGTTGATATTTACGCCACGTAGACAGACAGTGGGGAACAGGCGACCGAGCAACGCTACTCCCTCGTTGCAACACCCATTACGACAACATGGGCGATGATGTGACGTCATAAACAAAGGAACGCGATATATGTGACGTCAGTAATCAGAAGACATATGTGATGACGACCTTAGCGTAGAGGCCTTTTGATTCCTTCATCTAATTAAAGTGTTGATGATTTATGTTATATCATTGCTTAATCATTTTTTTGCATATTTATTTGATCTCCTCTGAGTATCTGTCAGATCAGTCGTAAATAATTCCATTATTTCTTGAAAGCATATTCTAACTAATATATATGTCTATTCTTATGTTCATATATTAAATAGACTTTTTCTATATAAAAAAAAAAGAATATATTTTAGGTATATCTCAGTATAATATAGGGTTTGTTTCGATGTAAAGGATATTTCAACTCCTTATTCGTCATAATTCGTAAATATTTTTTTTCAACTTGACGAAGGATGAACCTCGACCTAAATTCTGCAATGAAGAACAGACAACTTACGCTAAATATTCGGGCACTTTGCAATTTTAAGTTTGTCTGACATTGTCACAGAATTCAATGATCTGATATTATATTACGCCTAATCTTAATGTCATAAATATTCTCCAACAGCCAACTCAAAAAGGAAATGAAAGCCATTCTCGCGGTTGTATGGCGGTTGTAAATATTTATAAAGAGTTAATTAGAGTGTGTTCCATGAACCAAATATTTTAATCAAGAAATAGAAATATGAAATGTATTTATGTGTGCAATATAAATGTGAAATATGACATGCTGTATGAAATATAACACGTATGAACATGGAGACGCTAATGCTTATAGTTTGTTTGTTTGTTGTTCAACGCCGCACTCGGCTATATGACGGCGGTCTGTAAATAATCGAGTCTGGACCAGACAATCCAGTGACTGACATCTTGAGCATCGATCCCCGCAATTGGGATACAATTTACATGCATAAACCGAGTCAGCGAGCCTGACCACCCGATCCCGTTAGTCGCCTTTTACGACAAGCATAGTCGCCTTTTACGGCAAGCATGGGTTGCTGAAGACCTATTCTAGCCCGGATCTTCACGGGTACTAATGCGTATAGAAACAGATAGCTGGAACGTCAGAAACGTCTCCACTTGTGACAGCAAACGAAATCCATGTTTGTGAAGCTTTCAAGCAAGATATCACCTCACGGTGCATGTCATCTGTCACATGCGTCTCACTAGGAGTATTTGTGAGCGTCTATGTCGCGTTCTAATGGGCTATTTGACAACTATAATCCCATGAATGGATTGTCAAAGAGGCATTGTCAGTACACACTGACGATAACATATTTCTGCATTGAAGAGCAGAAGGCACTTGCGCACGGCCCTATTTTCCTTTGTGTGGCAGACGACATGTACAATTCCCAATAGAGAAGAACCTCTCCCTACCCCACAGAAATGTACCAACGCTAATTGTGGCTTACCTTCTCGCCATTTTGACCCTTTCTTAAATCCCACTTATGTAACAAGCCTGTTCAACACATCGCCGGTCCGAGCACTGCAGCAAATGATCCATTGAGGGACACCACTGTGTCGTTGCTAAGCAAGCGTTGACTCCGTGTTTAGATTTCCCTCCTTAGCAACGGCTGGAAGGTTTGTTGTGAGCGTGACGAGTGCAGCATAAAATCGACCGACAAATATATCTCGCTCTTCTTCAATTAGGGCAATACATAAAACCTAACAATACAATGGTACTTCAGTTTGAGTCTCGAACATGGACGTGACGTTGGTTATAAGTGTTCTATATTCAGCATGTTGATAAACTGTCGAATGGCCGTTAACTGAAGCGTGCAATAAATGTCAATAATCTTGTCATGCATTATCAGATTGTCACGTGGGGCGCATCACCGATGTCCAGTTTCTTTATGGAAGAAATTTAGTGCTGCCGTGGCTGGGTTAAGGTGTGCTTCATTTGTCACCTAAATATTCTCTGTGCGTGTGTGTGTGTGTGTGTGTGTGTGTGTGACTGCTTGTACTAGTCCGGACTAATGTCCACTGAGATACCATGTCGCAGTTTAACATGCATATTTCACTCAGACACGGTATACTGACTCCGGGCCGACCAGTGCTTGTTTAAGCCCCTTAATGCCGAGCGTCAGGCAGGGTAACAACAAGTACCATCTTTGGTATGACACAGCCGGGGATCATAATATGGTTGAAGCAGGTTGTTTATTTCCGGTTATATAAATGCGGCCGGTAAATAATCGAGACTGACACAGACAAACCAGTGATTGATGCTATGAGTAACGATCGATGGCGTCTGGGTACGGTGACGCGAAATCCATCAAGTGAACGAGCCTGACCACCCAATCTATCTAGCTACCTTGTTCGACATGCATAGGGTGCTGTGTGGGGACCTATTCCAACCCGGAAATATTGCTACGACGCCCTGACACAACGGCCCTGATGATTATGACACTCATGAAGATGATAATGGAAAAGATAGCATTAGTACGGTGACGACAGTTCCATCTGTATTGATGATCCAGATTATTACGACGACGACGACGATGATGATGATGATGTATTGTGTAGTACGATGGTGATAAGAACGCCATATGATGACGATAATGTCAGTATGAAGTCAATAAAATGAATGTAAAAAGCCACTCATTGTCAAGCGTTGTACAAATATGTCGCGTTAACACGCAATGTCATCACGACAAATTGACGTACATCACAACCTCTGAACATCTAATACACTTAACACCGGCTACACTCTAACGGATATCGAGTATTTACAGATCCCCCGTACCGAGCTAGATCCGGATTATCTACAACCATAACACAGGCGCCTTACCCAAACACCCTTCACCAACACAATACTGTGTGGAGGGAGTTCGCCGGCTTATCCAACGGTGTTGATATGGACTATGTCAATATTATTAGGGTTGTATTATCCCTGTTGTTATGGCGATCACATGCAACATACGAGTACTTGGTGCGTGTACAAATGTAATCACGTCCGACCCTATATCAGCTTACATGTGAGTGCGTACGTTACATTCCGTCTTTACTGAGGATTTGAGTTGATGTTACTGTTATATATAACTGAGCCCGACTAATTATATGTGTGAAAATAAACAGCAACGGCAACAATGCTAGTTTTGTTGGTGACTGTCGTCAATGCTATCAAATGATTTGATTGTCAGCTGTCAAATCAACGAACGGGTGAAGGAACGTGATTTCTGAATTGCGTAGAAAAAAAGAAATTGTTTTCATCTTGCAATGTTTATGTATATGGTGTTCGACGGATGTATATATTATCATCTCAATCGAAAGGTTTGAAATTTGATATTAAGGTATGTATGAATATAAATTTCAAATCGTAGAGGGTCCCAGTGAATCCTTGTTTCAAATCGAAGAGGTCTCAGAGAATCCTTGTTTCCAATCGAAGAGGTCTCAGAGAATCCTTGTTTCAAATCGAAGGGGGTCTCAGTGGATCCTTGTTTCAAACAGTAGAGGGTTGCATTGAATCCTTGTTTCAAACAGTAGATGGTTTCATTGAATCCTTGTTTGAAACAGTAGAGGATCTCAGAGAATCCTTGTCTCAAACAGCAGAGGGTCTCAGTGACCTCATGTTTCAAACCCACGTGCATTATTCTTCGTTTTCGCAATTTTGTGTGTTATAATCACTTCCTCCATACAAGTTATAATCAACATATAGGCATTGTTCAAATGTAACTTTCCAAAACATTTTCTTTTCGCATTAATAATTTCGATCATCGGAAACAAAATTGTGGGTTAGGTGATAAATAATTTCACTGTGTTAGATTTCGCTCGCCCTCCCTCTCACTCACTGCAACCCACATTGTCTTTTCTGTTTGTTTGCTTGTTTGTTTTTAACGCCGCACAATATTCCAGCTATATGACGGCGGTCTCTAAAGAATCTAGTGTGACAAGACAATCTAGTCATTGACATCATGGGCATCGATCCACGCAATTGGGATGCAATGACATGCATCAACCGAGACTGACCTCCTGATCCTGTTAATGAGAGAGTGAATGCAAGGTTGTCACTTCAGACCAAATCGATAAGCTCTCGGCATCTCGAGGAGCACAATAAAACATCACCATGAGACTTGAAAAGTATCTGTCAACAGCGAGACAACAATGAGACGTGTATCATAATGCAACAACGAGACAATAATGAGATGTGTATCATAACGCAACAATGAGACAACAATGAGATGTGTATCATAATGCAACAATGAGACAACAATGAGATGTGTATCATAATGCAAACGCAAGACAACCAATGAGACGTGTATCATAATGCAACAACGGGACAATAATGAGACGTGTATCATAATGCAACAATGAGACAACAATGAGATGTGTATCATAATGCAACAATGAGACAACAATGAGATGTGTATCATAATGCAAACGCAAGACAACCAATGAGACGTGTATCATAATGCAACAGCGAGACAATCAATGAGATGTGTATCATAATGCACTAACGAGACAATCAATGAGACGTGTATCATAATGCACCAACGAGACAATCAATGAGATGTGCATCATAATGCACCAGCGAGACAATCAATGAGACGTGTATCATAATGCACCAACGAGACAATCAATGAGACGTGTATCATAATGCACCAACTAGACAATCAATGAGACGTGTATCATAATACAACAATGAGACGTGTATCATAATGCACCAACGAGACAATCAATGAGATGTGTATCATAATGCACCAACGAGACAAAAATGAGATGTGTATCATAATCCAAACGCATGACAACCAATGAGATGTGTATCATAATGCACCAACGAGACAAACAATGAGATGTGTATCATAATGCACCAACGAGACAACAATGACATGTGTATCATACTGCAACAATGAGACAATCAATGAGACGTGTATCATAATGCACCAACGAGATAATCAATGAGAGGTGTATCATAATGCAACAGCGAGACAACAATGAGATGTGTATCATAATGCACCAACGAGACAACAATGATATGTGTATCATAATGCACCAACGAGACAACAATGAGATGTGTATCATACTGCACCAACGAGACAATCAATGAGATGTGTATCATAATGCACCAACGAGACAATCAATGAGATGTGTATCATAATGCAACAATGAGACAACCAGTGAGACGTGGATCATAATGCACCAACGAGACAAACAATGGGACGTGTATCATAATGCACCAACGAGACAATCAATGAGACGAGTATCATAATGCACCAACGAGACAATCAATGAGATGTGTATCATAATGCACCAACGAGACAATCAATGAGACGTGTATCATAATGCAACAGCGAGACAACAATGAGACGTGTATCATAATGCACCAACGAGACAACAATGAGATGTGTATCATAATGCACCAACGAGACAACAATGAGACGTGTATCATAATGCACCAACGAGACAATCAATGAGACGTGTTTCATAATGCAACAGCGAGACAACAATGAGACGTGTATCATAATGCACCAACGAGACAACAATGAGATGTGTATCATAATGCACCAACGAGACAACAATGAGATGTGTATCATAATGCACCAACGAGACAATCAATGAGATGTGTATCATAATGCACCAACGAGACAATCAATGAGATGTGTATCATAATGCAACAATGAGACAACAATGAGACGTGTATCATAATGCACCAACGAGACAAACAATGAGATGTGTATCATAATGCACCAACAAGACAATCAGTGAGACGTGTATCATAATGCACCAACGAGACAATCAATGAGATGTGTATCATAATGCACCAACGAGACAGTCAATGAGACGTGTATCATAATGCAACAATGAGACAATCAATGAGACGTGTATCATAATGCAACAATGAGACAACAATGATATGTGTATCATAATGCAAACGCAAGACAACCAATCAGACGTGTATCATAATGCACTAACGAGACAACCAATGAGATGTGTATCACATTGCAACAATGAGACAACAATGAGATGTGTATCATAATACAAATGCAAGACAACCAGTGAGATGTGTATCATAATGCAACAGCGAGACAACAATGAGATGTGTATCATAATGCAACAATGAGACAACAATGAGATGTGTATCATAATGGAAACGCAAGACAACCAGTGAGATGTGTATCATAATGCAACAGCGAGACAACAATGAGGTGTGTATCATAATGGAAACGCAAGACAACCAATGAGATGTGTATCATAATGCACTAACGAGACAACCAATGAGATGTGTATCATTTTACAACAGCGCGAAATCATAATGAAACAGCGAGACAATCAACCATTTTATATCGCAAGGAAACAATCAATCAGATTGTTGTATCATGGGACATCGGGCTAATCAAGCAGATTTCATAGGAAGCATTTTGGATGCTGCCAGCAGTAAGTTCGAGTCCCGAGGATGTTCCTATGGAGATGGGCTGTCATGAGCTCCCCAGTCTGCGCTGCAGGTTACGAGAGATTACCAGTGGTAACAGGAGCTCATCACACTGCCCTACGTGCAGTCATCACGATGTCAGTGATTTTGCCAACTCCCAATATAGGATCAATAACTCTGGATCGACTGCAGATTGAGGCGTAAAGTACAACAGATAACGATGCTCTACAGCAAATAGGTAATCGAAAGATGTGTTGTGTGTTTATTGTCGCCGTTACCGCCGTTGCTACAGGAGATCGTCATGGTGAGAGTGTTGTTCCTGTAGGTGAGGTGGGTGTACGCGTTGCCTGTTCGCTTTATTATCGAAATAAATGTTGGACATCTTTTCTTTAAACTTCGATTTATTCTTAACGACAAAAGATTATGTGTTGGCCGTAGTCAGGGCGGAGTTGTTTGTGGAGGCAGAACAGATGATTTGCGATTGCGACTGTTTACCCGATATGACATATTAAAACAAAGACAGGTACAAGTCAAGTGGCATTCTTTATTGAATGTCGGAATGATGTGTCTGGTGGATGTTGAATGAAATGAATTGTACAAGTAGGTAACACGCCTGACTACAAGCGATGAGTGCTATATTGATTTGGCTGTAAAGCTTGAATACCATCGCGCGGTGCTGGTATACTCTCTGGGACGGTTTAAACAAGCTGGATTTTTTATTCGAGCTTGTTTAACAACAACATACACTAGCATCAACAGGGAATAGATTTGAGCAGCTTGATCGGTCAGAAAGAGTCGTCAAAAGTGTCCATTCAACAGGGGAAAAATTAAGATCAGGGGTAGAATTGGTCTTCAGTAACCCATGCTTATCGTAAGAGGCGAGTAACGGGATCGGGTGGTCAGGCTCGCTGACTCGGTTGATGCATGTCATCGTATCCCCATTATGTAGATCTATGCTCATGATGTCAGTCACTGGATTGTCCGGTCCAAACTCGATTATTTACAGACCATATAGCTGGAATATTCCTGAGTGCGCCGTTGAACAGCATACAATCGAAAAATCAACGTTATTAAAACGTGATGGTAAACTGTCGCACAAAGGAAAGTTTACCCTCATGTTTGATGGTGCTTAAAAATTACACAAACAGGAAATGGTTATTCGATGGTGGGGATTTTTGTTGTGTTTTGGACTTTAAGTTTTCAGTGTTTCGAGTGTTTTCAGCCTAGTAGCGATTTCATAACGTTTGTAATTTTTGGTCGAATCCAATTTTGAAGTGTATACCGAACGCCTCGGTGGTCTAGTGCTTGAGCGTCCGCCCGAATTAAGGTCCGGGGTTCGATCCCCAAAGGAGGTTAAAAGATGGTACTGCTTGTTACCCTCCGGGCACTCGGCGTTAAGGGCTAAATCAAGGACTGATCGGCTCAGAGTCAGTATACTGTGTACTGACTGGGGTATTCATAAACTGCGGCATGGTATCTCAGTGAGCTAGCACTATAAAATCGGAATTAGTCAAACAATTAGACAAGTACCAACAGCCACAAACACACATGCATGCACATCGCTATATGAGTACAAAAATCTTGAATGCGACTTTAAACCCCATTCCACCTTTCCCCAAGTGTATACTTTCTTTTGCTCGGCAGTTTATGAGTGAGTGTGTGTGTGTGTGTGTGTGTGTGTGTGTGTGTGTGTGTGTGTGTGTGTGTGTGTTAGGAAGTTGGGTTTCGCGCCGCTTTTAACAGTATTCCAGTTATATCGTGGCGTGTCAGCTGAATGTGGGAGGAAAGCCCGAAGTGATGCAGGTCTTAGACGTTTACCACTTCAGTGAAACCCACGAGCACCGGTATGGTGCTGACAAACCTAGAAACACAATCGGGGCGAACCGGAAAACTCATAGGTTTCTGGCGTGCCCAAGGGACGCAACTCTGCACAGCGAATCGCGGCGTCTTAGACGACTGGGCCAACTGTGCCCACCCATCCCAGGCAGTTTCTGAACACTGTGGATACTGAACATGAAGCTTAACTCATTCGGCCATCATGTTGCAGACCTTGGTTCGATTCCCTTTATCCCTGACTGTCATAATGCTATCGCCCACAAGATAAGGCCAGTCTACAGATGGACTATTGCCGAGTTCGGTGACCTCCACCGTTTGTTTGTTTCGCTTGTTGTTACTGTGGCCGTTAGGACATATTGCTGGAATCGATTGTTCTCACTTGAGTACGGATGGAGAAGCAAACGCATTACTGCACTGTCGCGAATCAAATCAGGCCTGATCGGCTGTGTCAACAAGGAGCGACTAATCTAGGTTTGCTTCACTAAACAAGTACATTGTAGACAGGTATTTTATGGGTTGTTAGGGACATGATAAGTTATATCACAGGTCCGGTGTTTCGGTAATATCACTATCCCGCCTCAGGGGCCTCTGAGTAATATATCAGCAAATTAATTTATGAATACCCTATTCCATAAGCATTTGATAAACCAATTATAGAATATAAACCTGAGTGAGGCGTGCACATGGGATTTTACGAAAGCTTCTGATACTCTCTCGCTCCTGAACACCCGATTCCATCCGCGACAAGTTGCGTCGACAGAGAGGTTGATGTCCTGTCTAAAACGCACGGGGGCAAGTTTAAAGGGAGACAACTCTTGATGCCCAAATGGACAACGTGAAGCCAACAAAGCCAGAAGCACGGTTGGGTAGAATGGTGGTTAAATCGTTTGCTCTTTAAGCTGATGGCCTATGGCCGATTCACCACATGGGAGTACAGTGTGTGAAACCCACTTCTGGACTGATACAGTGGTTATACAACAAACAAACAAATGATAAACGTCAGTTCTGGCGATTGAATGGTCAAAGAGAGGACTGAACCACAAGTTTCACTCCAGAGCACATGTTTGTGATATGCCACCACATTTTCCACTATCTCAGCCCACATCTGCCTTGGGTAAGGGCGGTGAGGTAGCCTGGTGGGAGAAAGCATTTGCTTATCATGCCGAGGACCGTGGTTCGATTCCTTACACAGGTACAAAGTGTGAAGCCTATCTCTGGTGTCACCTGCTGGGATATTGCCTTGGGTATGAATGACAACAAAAGACACAGACTTTAGATATTAGGATTTATTTTTCTGAACAGATTGTGTTTGTGAAGAATGAATGAACAAAGGAGCAAGAATAAACTTAAGATGTTATGATTTATTTCTCTGAAACAGATTTATATTTTTAAAGCATAAATCAACAGAAAGATGCAATTATATTTTTTATTCAACAATTATGATTCCACATTTATTGATATTTTGATATTTATAACAAAATTTATCCTATTTTCAATTTATTTGACACAAGGTAGACACAACTGTATGGATAACCACTTCTTTAATACAGTATAAAAGAAGTTGTTATCCATAACATTGTGTCTATCTTGTCATCCGTCAACTTTTAAGTAAAGCCTATTAAACAATTTATTTGGCACAGTTAATGTTTACTGATCTTCAGCTTATTTATACACTGTATACAAACTACTAGTCCAGCCAATCAGTGGCCTTCAACCCCACTTCTAGCCACGCCCACACCACATTATATGAATGAACCTTTATCGATGTTTTAATATTCATAATAAAAATACATCATGAAGGCAATTCATATTAATGTTTACAGATCTTCAGCTTATTTATACTCTGTATACACATGGTATACAAACTACTAGCCTAACTAAACAGTGGCCTCCCTTTCGAACCACACCCACACCACATTATATAGATGAACCTTTATTCATGTTTTAATAATCATAAGAAATATACATCATGTAGCCAATTCATTTTAATGTTTACCAATCTTTATCTTATTCATACACTGTATACAAACTACCAGCCTAACTAAACAGTGGCCTCCACCTCCCCTTCTAGCCACTCCAACACCACCCTTACTAGCCCTGACTTTAACATGGTATGAATGAATACCTTTACTGAATTATTATTAAGAAAATACATCATGTAGGTAATTCTTTTTAATGTTTACCAATCTTTATCTTATTCATACACTGTATACAAACTACCAGCCTAACTAAACAGTGGCCTCCACCTCCCCTTCTAGCCACTCCAACACCACCCTTACTAGCCCTAACTTTAACATGGTATGAATGAATACCTTTACTGAATTATTATTAAGAAAATACATCATGTAGGTAATTCTTTTTAATGTTTACCGATCTTCAGCTTATTTACAAACTGTATACGAACTACTAGCCTAACTAAACAGTGGCCTCCACCTCCCCTTCTAGCCACGCCCACACCACCTGTACTAGCCCTGACTTTAACATTATATCTTAAAAGTGGATGATAGAAAATATATCAGATGTCAAACAGAAATTGGGTTATACATTTGAGACCAATGAAACATGAGCCTTTTTCTCATTGCACAGGTTGTTTTTAAAACAAAGGTTTATACTTATTCCCTGCCAGTTAGTTTTGAACAACATATTGTGTACTTTATTTTTTATCACTGATTTATTACTACCTGTATTTACCTATCTGTTACCTGCACATGTAGTACTGGACTAGTCTTCCAGCCTGAAGCAAATGCCAGATTCACCTCACCAGATATGAGATTATTAAGCATTGTTGTTAGTATTATTCTTATCATTTAGTACCATTTAGCGTATATGTTTTATCATGTATATCATTAACCAGGTAACCACGGTAACAGGAGCTGCAACAAGGGTAAGGAGTCAGAATTACTGAAAGGGGCAGGATTTGGGGATAGAACCACTGGTGGGACAGCAGTAGGAGCTGCTAGAGCCACTAGCAGGGACAAAAATGGGAGCTTGGTTAGGAACAGGATTAGGAAATACAACCAGAGAATGGGACAGTAAGAGGAGCTAGAGCCACTGGCAGGGGGAAAATAAACGTGCTAGAGCAAGGGTAAGGGACATAAATATTAGCTGCAACCTCTGGTAGGGGCAGTAGTAGCAGCTAGAACTAGGGACAGGAAGAGGAAAAGGAACTACTGGTGGGGACTGGATTAAAAGGTAAAACTAGGATGGGAAATGTTGGGAATAGGAGCCAGAACATCTGGTAGGGACAAACTTTAGGAGCTGAAGCAAGGGGTCAGCTAGAACCACTGGAGGGGCAGGATCAGGTGCTAGAAACACCGGCAGGATCAGGAGCTAAAACCTCTGGCAGTGGCATGAATAAATGAACGGGGGCTAGAATCAGGGTCAGGAATAGGAGATAGAACCAGCGACAGGGACTGAGAAAACAATGTAGGTTCACTATGTAATGAACAGTGGGAGAAACGGCAGGACTGTTAATGACGTGATCTGAAGAATAACAATGAGAGGAAACAATTGCTCATTGGAACACAAGATGGTGATAAGAATAGGGCATAAGTTATTACAAACGAGAGTAGTGACATTCACATTGGTAATTATAGAGGAAGCATGCACCTATTTTGAAAAGTTAAATAAAGATTAAACGTAATGTGACCAAGTTTTACAATATCACACAAAATGACTAGAATAATGCCAGCAAGTAAAGACATTTCCATTCAAAGCTAGGTAAATATAGAAAACTGAAAATATAGCAATTCATTTTACTGAAATAGATGCTTCAGACATACATTAACAATGTACATCTGACCATACCTACCATACCTACCATACCTACCATACCTACAGCCTGGCCCTCTTACAAACCTTCACCTCTACCTCATCATCCTCATCTCTCTTTCTCTTCCTGTCCACCATCTTGTTCAGGGGTCCAGGTCTCCTGCTAGGGACTGGAAGTGGCACTCCTTGGTGGCTTGGGCTGGTCAGACTGCAGGACACATCACACTGGCTCAGGTTGGTGAAGCTGCTCACTGGGCTGACAGGGAGAGATGTGGTGCTTGAGGTCAGTCTTGGTCCATACTGAAAAGGGTCAGAGATGTTACAGAACCAGAAGTCTTTGTAAACTGTAGCTGAGAGGGTGAAGCCATCTGGGAAACCTGACATGACTGATTCCAGGGATCTGCTAGGTGTGGGCCCATAGTTCAAGCAGGTGGTGCTGGAAGATGGGGAGGGAAGAAGATCATTGTGGAATTCCTCAGAATTCTTGAAAAGGGTAGAAGAGCTGGGGAAGGGGTCAGTAAGACTGATGGAACTCAGGCTGGTCAGGCTGGAGCTGGTGCTGGCTGGGAGAGACTCATCACTTGGACTGACAGGCCAGATATCTGAAGTGGCTGATAGAAATGTTGATGCAAGATCAGGGGTGTCAAAGAATGAAGTAAATCTGGGACATTCTGGATAAAGGAAGGAGTCGTGGTTTTCTTGTAACTTGCCAATGGGGCTGTTGGGGCTGTTACTTCCAAACATGGATAATCTAGGGGTAGGGTTAGTGGGGCTGATGGACCTTCTTGTGGCAATGGAGGGGATGGCAGCATCAGTCCAAGTTGTGTGGGGGTAGAGACAGGTACAGCGAGGCTGAAAGTCATCAAGGCTCACCCAACTCTCATTGGGACACAACATCTTGTGGTTCTGAAGTGTGTTAAAGATTAATTTTATTAATTAGAAGTGAATTTTACTAAAAAAAATCAAGAGACATGTATTTAAAAATAATATACTTTTAATGTTATTGGTTTATTTTAAAAGAAATTTCAAGTGATGTGTTATTGTCTACGCCTTTGAAGTTTTAAGAAGGACAGTGTCTAATAGTAATGCCTAAATCACTTGAATTACCTTCACAGTAAACACTCTTGCACCAACTCAAGATTATAATAGAGTACTCAACTCCAGACTCAAGTCTCACAAGGGAAATCTGTCAAATAAAATACATGCATGTATGAACATGTGACTGTGAAATAAATTAATCAGTAAATGACTGGATTATTTTTCAGTAACTGATTCATTTCAACCTCAAACCTTTTACGTGCCTCATTCTCACATTAGGCATTTGTCACTATAATGTCAAGGTAGGTCTAGCAATGATAGATCTACACTAACCAGGCCTTGTGTTAATAAATAGTATTATATACATGATGAACATGAGTTGGCAGGATAGATAAAGACCAAATTAAAACTCGAATCTAGTTTTTCATTACTTAATTACTGACATAGGACAGTCCGCCAACCAAAAGAAATGGGGAAGACATACACTGATGCTACAAAGATAGACGTAGGGCCAAGTATCGCTGTCAAGATGTAGTAACAGATCAATTGGAAAAGAATAACATATTATTCTTCCTTACGATATACAAAGAAAGGGACGGTCAAACTACATTTTATCCAACTAGAAGCCCTGCACTTTTCTTATGTGCAATCGGGATTACTAAATGTGTTTTGAATGCTGCACGCTTATTCCCTAGATTCATATTTCTATCATGTAGACTCAAACATCCGGGTAGAAATAGTGTTATAACCCCAGGCGGCCGGTTGACCTGCGTCTTACGGTAAAGGATGTATGTAGAAGTTTACATTACATGGACATTTAGTCATTACAATGTGAGTTCTGGTGGGTCTAGAATGGACATTTTGGCTGTTGTCAAGGATTACTTGTTATGTTTAAATTGACAACAAAGGTAAATCTGGGAGATTTTAAGCAACAGAAGACTACATCTACACAGGAAATACGTTTAATTACCTTACTGTGGTAAGAGGAAAGTACAGGAACTCAAATATGTCGAAGAAACTTTCAAAAAAGCAGAGGTGTGATAGCAATGATACGCTTCGGTAAACGAAGATTCGTAAGAGCCGGGCTTGAACTTGGCAACCGTTACCCTAGCAACACCGGAATTAACGTTTATTTTTAAGACAATCTTAAGTGAATGAATGAAATATTCGGAATAACAACAAAGTGAAATTCCCCGAAAATACAAATGTAATACATGTATATGGAAAACTTACCCTTTCCTAAATATAATTCGTAAAAGGGAGCTTACTCTGAAAGTTATAACGTGTTATCTCCCTTTGCAATACCGCTAAACGCGAAAGTCAGTTTTATTTTGAAAAGGAGCTCTAATTTGCTTGTCCGTTTTCACACCCATAAGATGTACTAAGATGTAAAAGCGCAATAATACGATCATTACCTACCTATATGTAGATTAGACAAGTATTTATCTCCAAATGAAAACCACAATAAAAACAACAAATACAAATACATCTTGCAAGGGTACACACTACATTGTTATTTGGTTCTATCGTCAGAGCTTTTCTCATTATTGTTGTAAATCTCAACATCTTTGATATATTTTCATGAAAGACTGTGCAACATTGCTGATGCATATAAGTGAATAGTTATGTAAGTGACATTGTGCAAAACTGTTGAAATATCTATCTATACGTCTGTGGTCTATTGAAAATAGAATGAGGTGTACAATGACATCAAATGTGCACTAATTACACAAATAAGACATCGCTCATTATTTTTAAGGAATGGAGAGTTACAAGAACATTTCCCTACTTAAAATAGATCCCTACTTTTACACTTTCACATAGTCTGTCTCCCTGACACTAGAGAATAAATATATAAACGGGGTTCAACTTAAGTCTGGAATGATTTGACAGGTCTACATTGCCTGTTAAAGGTAAAAGGTTTATCTAATTGCTTTAACTATGAACATTGTCTGTCTCCCAGACCCTAGAGAATAAATTTAAAAAGTCCAACTCAAGTAAAGAATGATTCTACATTGCCTCAGCTATGTTTATCTGATGTTTCTCTCGTTAAAAGTGTTGCAAACGACTTTAAAGTTGAACATTGTTATATGTAACCAACTGTAACGCAACATTATATGCATATAATATTTTTTTGGATTTAAAGATTATGCAAATATTTGAAAATATTCAAAAGTTAACTTCAGACCGTACTGTCAAATCAAACGTCCTCAAATCAAATAGTGCAAGTTCGAATCCCGCTGGCGACACATGTTTTCCGACAACAACAAATAATTCTGTTGCAAGTGTAAATCATTTGAAACGTTGTTTCCAGACAATGTATAATTGACAACGAACTCTCCTTTCCTGGAATTACCCAACAACATACATCCTACATGGATCATCTTCCCGAGGCAAGAGAGTTAACTGACTTCAAAAGTCCAACTAGGCTGGAATTACTGTGATAAAACGGGTCTTACGTCGCGAAATGCATCAAATCACGTGAGCACCTTGATTAAAAACATGAGAAGATTTTGAAAATATCTCCTGACAACGAGTTGGTGGTGCACATGCTTTGCAAATCCTGCAATCGATCGAAATCTGCACGACAGTTTACGAACCGGATTTCAATTTCGGTGAGCGATTTTGATTGGACTATGCATAGACTCGTTAGTCCAGCCAAAATGTAACTCCATAATACCAGCCTAGTTCGGCAAGGGTGGAAACTGGACTTTTATAGTCAGTTATAGATATTGATTATCGATCAGATCGTCCTGACCGGGCGCAACCATTTTGTGTGAAGCAAACGCAAGTGATACGAGAGGTGGAATCTGATTGGTCCTTAGGAGAGACTTAGAACGGACATAATTGGTAATAGCCACTGGTGGGGCTACGATCTAGCCCAGTAATTCCAGCCTAGTTCGGCAAGGGTGGAAACTGGACTTTTAAAGTCCGTTAACTCTCTTGCCTCGGGAAGATGATCCATGTAGGATGTATGTTGTTGGGTGGTCGAGTGTTGTGATATTTCTACACTTCAATATGTTTGAAGTTATCTTTATCAGACCATCCAATATGTCCAGTTGAGTTTGAAGTGTTTAGAATCAGTGTGACTTTGTTATCACATAGTGGGGACATCCATCTGACGCAGCCAAGAGAATACCACACCAGACGTTATCCTGTAATCTGGACTGAATGCAAAATTGTATGATTACTGTAAACATGGTAAACAATGAAATATTCTCAATGAACAATTGATTGTAGCTATATAATGTAATCAATAAAATTACAGCATATTTATCATTGCAGCCAGTTTGTATTTGAGGGCCTGTAGGGAAGTCTAGGCCACATTGGTTTTGTTTTCCCATATGGGTACTATGTGTGAGCACGAGTCGCACAATCGTCTATGGCACCGCAATTTGCTGTAAAGAGTTGACTTGCACACTAGGAACCTATCCAAGGGGTTTGAATCATGGTTCGCTCCTAATGATATGTTTCTAGGTTTGTCAGCACCATACCCATGTTCGTGCGTTTTATCAAACTGGAAAACGTCTTAGCACTATATGACAACAGGCTTTCCTCCCACTTTGAGCTGACACTTGATATAGCTGGACTACTGTTAAAAACGGTATAAGTAACAACTCACTCACTATGTGTAAAGCCCATTCCTAGTGTCTACCATGGTATAGCAGGAATATTGCTAAAAGCTGTGTGATACTTCATCAATGGAAGTAAATGAAATAGGATCAGACACACCAGAGTGCAGCGATGGTTTCAAGCCACTATTAGCATTATTCCAGCCATTACCATTACTGCTTCATACAATTACCATTGATATTAATTATCTTATGATGTATCTTATGATCCGTTATGATGTAATATTGCGAAGTGTACCATAAAATAACATTCCCCACGCACGGAAACTCACTCATTCACTGATACACTCACTCATTAGCGTTTCAATGCCCTGGCCGCTTCATACCAAGAGCTGTTGGACGATGGTGCTTTTTGTTACTGCTCAGCATTAAGAGGATAAAACAAGAACTGGCCAAATATGGAATTAGACACAACAACAAAAGACGCAGGCACCCACACACTCACTCACTCACTGATACCCTCACTCACTCATTAGCGTTTCAATGCCCTGGCCGCTTCATACCAAGAGATGTTGGACGTTGGTGCTTGTTACTGTTCAGCATTAGAAGATACAACAAGAACTGGCCGGGTGGGAGTCAGTATAATGTGTCTGAGTTGGGAATCCATGTAGAACTGCGTCATGGTTTCTCAGTATAAGCACACGGTCGCTATGAGAGTGAAAGACTTTGCACCCCACCTCATCTCACTCTCACTTGACACAGATGAAATTGTTACAGACACAATATTGTGTCTATTACAGACACAGATGATTGTAGTCCTTTGTGTTCGCCACAGCGTCCTTGTTGGGGTTCTATATGAATTGCTCAGCTTATGGATCCGATGGGCTATAATTACACAAATGTGGAATAAGACCAAAAAATTGAGAGTTATTTTCTTCTCCTCTACGTCTGCTGATTACTCAACTTAAAGAATGTTGACAGGATCCGGGGACGAACAGGTCTTAAGCAACCCATACATGCCGTAAAAGGCGACTTCGCTTGTCGTAAGAGGCGACTAACGGGATCCGGTGGTCAGGCTCTCTGACTTGGTTGATCGTATCCCAATTGCGGAGATCGATGCTCATGATGTCAATCACTGGATTGTCTGGTCCAGTCTTGATTATTTACAGACCGCCGTCACAAAGCTGTAATATTGCTGAGTGCGGAGTTAAACAACAAACTAATCACTTATACAACGGCGTGTCGGTTTAAAGTGCACTGCTATTCGGGGCCTACAAACTAATTTAGACACACCCGTGACACCATTCACTTCTTTTTGTTTTAACGCTCCATTATGTTTCAGGAAAGGAGAGTTTGTTGTCAATTATACATTACCTGGAACCAACGTTTCAATTGATTTACACTTGCAATAGATAGAACTATTAACAACGCGTGTGTTGTCCGACGTATGGTTCCTGTGGGAAGTGACAACTTGGAGACGATGGCTTGCGGTATATACAGTTTTACTTTATACATGTAGATATATACATACAAAAGACACTATGTGCCAGGTCAGCACATAGTGGTAGTGGTTGTTGTCTAGGCACCCCGGAGCACCTAACCCCAGCTAGGCTAAGGATAAGGCCTTTCTTTTCTCCTGCCTCTCTGGACCAAGGCTTATATAGCCAAGTTCACCTGACATTTAGTAAGTAATAAATATCAATGTAAACAGTAAATCATCAGTGACATACTTGTACATCTTTTTCAGGATGGCAGACGGTCGATGTACACAAAAGTGGATTAACAAATAGGATTAGCATCATATGAATAACAGCAATTAAGTGTTTCAAGGCATATGAAGTCGTGGCTCCAGGGTAATGAGCCTTTGCAATTATCAGACAATGGGTGTCGTAAATCAGTCGCTATGACACTATTTTTGTCGGAAAACATGTGTCGCCAGCGGGGTTCGAACTTGCACTTGCATTTGATTTGAGGACGTTTGATTTGACAGTACGGTCTGAAGTTAACTTTTAAATATTTTCAAATATTTGCATAATCTTTAAATCCAAAAAAACATCATATGCATATAATGTTGCGTTACAGTTGGTTACATATAACAATGTTCAACTTTAAAGTCGTTTGCAACACTTTTAACGAGAGAAACATCAGATAAACATAGCTGAGGCAATGTAGAATCATTCTTTACTTGAGTTGGACTTTTTAAATTTATTCTCTGGGGTCTGGGAGACAGACAATGTTCATAGTTAAAGCAATTAGATAAACCTTTTACCTTTAACAGGCAATGTAGACCTGTTTTTATATTTATTCTCTAGGGTCTGGGCGACAGACTATGTGAAAGTGTAAAAGTAGGGATGTATTTTAAGTAGGGGAATGTTCTTGTAACTCTAAAAATAATGAGCGATGTCTTATTTGTGTAATTAGTGCACATTTGATGTCATTGTACACCTCATTCTATTTTCGAATAGACCATAGACGTATAGATAGATATTTCAACAGTTTTGCACAACGTCACTTACATAACTATTCACTTATATGCATCAGCAATGTTGCACAGTCTTTCAGGAAAATATATTAAAGATGTTGAGATTTACATCAATAATGAGAAAAGCTCTGACGATATAACCAAATCACAATGTAGTGTGTACCCTTGCAAGATGTATTTGTAATTGTTGCTTTTATTGTGGTTTACATTTGGAGATAAATACTTGTCTAATCTAGATATAGGAAGGTAATAATCGTATTATTGCGCTTTTACATCTTAGTACATCTTATGGGTGTGAAAACGGTCAAGCCAATTTGAGCTCCTTTCCAAGTCAAAGTGACTTTCTTAACATAAAGCACAAAATATAGTTTCTTGATTTTATATATCTACGCGTTTAGCGGTATTGCAAAGGGAGATAACACGTTATAACTTTCAGAGTAAGCTCCCTTTTACGAATTATATTTAGGAAAGGGTAAGTTTTCCATATATTACATTTGTATTTTCAGGGAATTTCACTTTGTTGTTATTCCGAATATTTCATTCATTCACTTAAGATTGTCTTAAAAATAAACGTTAATTCCGGTGTTGCTAGGGTAACGGTTGCCAAGTTCAAGCCCGGCTCTTACGAATCTTCGTTTACCGAAGCGTATCATTGCTATCACACCTCTGCTTTTTTGAAAGTTTCTTCGACATATTTGAGTTCCTGTACTTTCCTCTTACCACAGTAAGGTAATTAAACGTATTTCCTGTGTAGATGTAGTCTTCTGTTGCTTAAATTCTCCCAGATTTACCTTTGTTGTCAATTTAAACATAACAAGTCATCCTTGACAACAGCCAAAATGTCCATTCTAGACCCACCAGAACTCTACATTGTAATGACTAAATGTCCATGTAATATAAACTTCTACATACATCCTTTACCGTAAGACGCAGGTCAACCGGCCGCCTGGGGTTATAACACTATTTCTACCCGGATGTTTGAGTCTACATGATAGAAATATGAATCTAGGGAATAAGCGTGCAGTATACAAAACACATTTACTAATCCCGATTGCACATAAGAAAAGTGCAGGGCTTCTAGTTGGATAAAATGTAGTTTGACCGTCCCTTTCTTTGCATATCGTATGGGAGAATAATATGTTATTCTTTTCCAATTGATCTGTTACTACATCTTGACAGCGATACTTGGCCCTACGTCTGTCTTTGTAGCATCAGTTTATGTCTTCCCCATTTCTTTTGGTTGGCGGACTGTCCTATGTCAGTAATTAAGTAATGAAAAACTAGATGCGAGTTTTAATTTGGTCTTTATCTATCCTGCCAACTCATGTTCATCATGTATATAATACTATTTATTAACACAAGGCCTGGTGAGTGTAGATCTATCATTGCTAGACCTACCTTGACATTATAGTGACAAATGCCTAATGTGAAAAAGAGGCACGTAGAAGGTTTGAGGTTGAAATGAATCAGTTACTGAAAAATAATCCAGTAATTCACTGATTAATTTATTTCACACAGTCACATGTTCATACATGCATGTATTTTATTTGACAGATTCCTCTTGTGAGACTTGAGTCTGGAGTTGAGTACTCTAGTATAATCTTGCGTTGGTGCAAGAGTGTTTAACTGTGAAGGTAATTCAAGTGATTTAGGCATTACTATTAGACACTGTCCTTCTTAAAACTTCAAAGGCGTAGACAATAACACATCACTTGAAGTTTCTTTTAAAATAAACCAATAAAATTAAAAGCATATTATTTTTAAATACATGTCTCTTGATTTTTTGAGTAAAATTCACTTCTAATTAATAAAATTAATCTTTAACACACTTCAGAACCACAAGATGTTGTGTCCCAATGAGAGTTGGGTGAGCCTTGATGACTTTCAGCCTCGCTGTACCTGTCTCTACCCCCACACAACTTGGACTGATGCTGCCATCCCCTCCATTGCCACAAGAAGGTCCATCAGCCCCACTAACCCTACCCCTAGATTATCCATTTTTGGAAGTAACACCCCCAACAGCCCCACCGGCAAGTTACAAGAAAACCACGACTCCTTCCTTTATCCAGAATGTCCCAGATTTACTTCATTCTTTGACACCCCTGATCTAACATCAACATTTCTATCAGCCACTTCAGATATCTGGCCTGTCTGTCCAAGTGATGAGTCTCTCCCAGCCAGCACCAGCTCCAGCCTGACCAGCCTGAGTTCCACCAGTCTTACTGACCCCTTCCCCAGCTCTTCTACCCTTTTCAAGAATTCTGAGGAATTCCACAATGATCTTCTTCCCTCCCCATCTTCCAGCACCACCTGCTTGAACTATGGGCCCAAACCTAGTAGATCCCTGGAATCAGTCATGTCAGGTTTCCCAGATGGCATCACCCTCTCAGCTACAGTTTACAAAGACTTCTGGTTCTGTAACATCTCTGACCCTTTTCAGTATGGACCAAGACTGACCTCAAGCACCACATCTCTCCCTGTCAGCCCAGTGAGCAGCTTCACCAACGTGAGCCAGTGTGATGTGTCCTGCAGTCTTACCAGCCTAAGCCACCAAGGAGTGCCACTTCCAGTCCCTAGCAAGAGACCTGGACCCCTGAACAAGATGGTGGACAGGAAGAGAAAGAGAGATGAGGATGATGAGGTAGAGGTGAAGGTTTGTAAGAGGGCCAGGCTGTAGGTATGGTAGGTATGGTAGGTATGGTAGGTATGGTAGGTATGGTCAGATGTACATTGTTAATGTATGTCTGAAGCATCTATTTCAGTAAAATGAAATGCTGTATTTTCAGTTTTCTATATTTACCTAGCTTTGAATGGAAATGTCTTTACTTGCTGGCATTATTCTAGTCATTTTGTGTGATATTGTAATACTTGGTCACGCTACGTTTAATCTTTATTTAACTTTTCAAAATAGGTGCATGCTTCTTCTCTAATTACCAATGTGAATGTCATTTCTCTAGTTTGTTATAACTTATGCCCTATTCTTATCACTGTCTTGTATTCCAATGAGCAATTGTTTCCTCTCATTGTTATTCTTCAGATCACGTCATTAACAGTCCTGCCGTTTCTCCCACTGTTCATTACATAGTGAACCTGCATTGTTTTCACAGTCCCTGCCGCTGGTTCTATCTCCTATTCCTGACCCTGATTCTAGCCCCCGTTCATTTATTCATGCCACTGCCAGAGGTTTTAGCACCCGGTCCTGCCAGTGTTTCTAGCACCTGATCCTGCCCCTCCAGTGGTTCTAGCTGACCCCTTGCTTCAGCTCCTAAAGTTTGTCCCTATGTTAAAGTCAGGGCTAGTACAGGTGGTGTGGGCGTGGCTAGAAGGGGAGGTGGAGGCCACTGTTAAGTTAAGCTAGTAGTTTGTATACAGAGTATAAATAACCTGAAGATCGGTAAACATTAAAATGAATTGCCTACATGATGTATTTTCTTCATAATAATTCAGTAAAGGTATTCATTCATACCATGTTAAAGTTAGGGTTAGTACAGGTGGTGTGGGCGTTGCTAGAAGGGGTGGGGCCACTGTTTAGTAGTTCGTATACAGTGTATAAATAAGCTGAATATCGGTAAACATTAAAAAGAATTGCCCTCATGATGTATTTTCTTAATAAAAATTCAGTAAAGGTATTCTTTCATACCATGTTAAAGTCAGGGCTAGTAAGGGTGGTGTTGGAGTGGCTAGAAGGGGAGGTGGAGGCCACTGTTTAGTTAGGCTGGTAGTTTGTATACAGTGTATGAATAAGATAAAGATTGGTAAACATTAATATGAATTGGCTACATGATGTATATTTCTTATGATTATTAAAACATGAATAAAGGTTCATTCATATAATGTGGTGTGGGTGTGGTTCGAAGGGGAGGTCACTGTTTAGTTAGGCTAGTAGTTTGTATACAGTGTATAAATAAGCTGAAGATCAGTAAACATTAACTGTGTCAAATAAATTGTTTAATAGGCTTTACTTAAAAGTTGACGGATGACAAGATAGACACAATGTCATGGATAACAACTTCTTTAATACTGTATTAAAGAAGTTGTTATCCATACAATTGTGTCTACCTTGTGTCAAATAAATTGAAAATAGGATAAATTTTGTTATAAATATCAAAACATCAATAAAGGTGGAATCATAATTGTTGAATAAAAATATAATTGCATCTTTCTGTTGATTTATGCTTTAAAAATATAAATCTGTTTCAGAGAAATAAATCATAACATCTTAAGTTTATTCTTTCTCCTTTGTTCATTCATTCTTCACAAACACAATCTGTTCAGAAAAATAAATCCTAATATCTAAAGTCTGTGTCTTTTGTTGTCATTCATACCCAAGGCAATATCCCAGCAGGTGACACACTTTGTACCTGTGTAAGGAATCGAACCACGGTCCTCGGCATGATAAGCAAATGCTTTCTCCCACCAGGCTACCTCACTGCCCTTACCCAAGGCAGTTGTGGGCTGAGACAGTGGAAAATGTGGTGGCATATCACAAACATGTGCTCTGGATTGAAACTTGTGGTTCACTCCTCTCTTTGACCATTCAATCGCCAGAACTGGCGTTTATCATTTGTTTGTTTGTTTGTTTGTTTGTTTGTTTGTTGCATAACCACTGTATCAGTCCAGAATTCATAAATTAATGTGCTGATATATTACTCACAGGTCCCTGAGGCAGGATAGTGATATTAGCGAAACACCGGACCTGTGATATAACTTTTCATGTTTCTGACAGACCATAAAATAACTGACTGCTGTCAATGATAGTCATTTTGGTGTCTCGAGTTGTCCGTCCCTCCTTTTTTAAATGTTACGTAAACACTCAGAGAATAGTGAGTTTTCTCAACTTACATGTTTTAGCTAAATTGTGCTTATATTGTCCGAGATGTCTAAATATGTCAAAAACATGGCAGATTTGCTGAAAGTTGACTTTGTTAACAAGATTAGATGATTTTACCAAAAGTGGCAACATTAACACGTTTTCATCCCAAATTGAGTTAAGAAATTTATTTGTTTGGGCATAATTTGTGTAACCTATGTTAATTAACGTTTATAAACAAAGTGCTCAGCAGCAAAGTTTGCACGATATTAACTTATAAAAAAATAGTGATTAACATCAAATGTCATTAGAATATAAATCTTAAATAGTAAGGATTAATCTCAGAATTGGTTCTGCTGTAAGTTGCAGTCTGGTTATGTATAGTTTGCTGGTATAGAGCTTGATTATATACTCAACACCAAAGGGCACCCCAAGGTGAATACATCACAAATTCTGTGGGGGCACGGGTGGCCCAGTCATCTAAGGTGCCTTGATTCGCTGTGGAGAGTTGCGTCCCCTGGGCACGCCAGAAACCTATGATTGTGGCTTTGAATCCCGGTTCGCTCCGATTATGTTTCTAGGTTTGTCAGCACCATACCCATGCTCGTGGGTTTCACCGAAGTGGTAAACGTCTGAGACCTGAATCACTCCAGGCTTTCCTCCCACATTATATAACTGTGATATAACTGGAATACTGTTAAAAGCGGCGTTAAACCCAACTCACCCACCCACCAGTTCTCTATATAAACCTATCATAACTCATTACGTCTGTGACAGGGTGACACTTTCATAAACAAATCCTGGACCTCAAATGAATTTCCATAATGGATTTGTAGTAAGGAATCTCAGAAGTGCCAGGTCAAGTGTGGCCTGTTGTTAGACTTATGTCCCTTAGCAACACCAGGATCTTCTTGTCAGGGGTTTATATCCACCAGTCACTCCAGTTGTAACCCATGATATGTCAGAACCTTACCTGTGCTTGTGGGTTTCACCAAGACCAGATATCCACTAGGGCTGGGACGGGTAACTTGGCAGGGACGGGTAACTTGGGTACCCGGGACGGGTGGGTACTGAGAAGGACCCGGGTACCCACAGGACTACCCTGACCCGTGGTTAGCCACGTGATATATTGTTTAATGACAAAAGTTATCTAGAACTCTATGGTAACACTACAAGGCACTAATGTTCGCATTTCTTTCTGACTGTGCACCCACTCCTTCTGATATTTCATATGATTGAATAATGATATAACTTAATTCAACTTCAGTGTATGAGTGAGTGAGTGAGTGAGTTAATGCTTTATGTCACATCGGTCTTCAGTGTATGAATGACCAGATTGTTTAATACATTTATCTACATACGTTTTGCCAGGGCTATGCTAAAAATGTTCCCAATCGGACATTTTGAGACATCTCCTCAGACCTTTAGTGGGTACCCGGGTAGGGTCTGGTACTAGGGAGGTGGGTACCCGGGTAGTAAATTTGGACTCGTCCCAGCCCTAATGTCCACTACCTCCAGAGACATGGATGTCCAGTCATCATAACTGCCAACATCACAGTGAGATTGAATCCCCAGTTATGAAATCTGACCAATCAACAAAATACTTATGAATTTCACAAAATATGTAGATGTTGCTTTGGGCCATCCCCACTTTAATGTGACCTGCCATGTTATGAATGAAACACTCTCTAAGCAGCATTGTCACTAACTCTTTGTGACAAACAGCAACACTGAATGATGTGACATTTGGATGTTTTATTGCGAGATATCTTTTCCAATGAATACCCAGTGTTTTGATGAGAATATCAAAACCAGATCACAGACATGGTACAGATAATTTATAGAGTATCGTTTATGTAGATAAATAGGCACATTTATTTACAAAGACAGCATTGTCAATTTCAATCACAGTGGTGTTCATTTCAGTTCTCTGAAATGTTTCTGCATTCTCTCAACATGAGACGGATACTTGCACATGACATACAGTACTAACACATGTATCTATCATCAGTGTACAGTTCACAATGCACTCAGTCTCTTCTACACTAATGAAACAGATTTAGGAAATGAATATTGTGAGATATGAAACATTTTACACTTGTCAATATCACAAACATTACTACAGAATACATGTCACATGTTATGTCAGTTTTACCAATGGTTTACATTGTAAAAATAATTATAAAACAATTATCATAATTAAGGTGTTTGACTTGATATATAATAGTAGCATGATCCCAATAGCTTCAGTGACTTAAACAACAAATTTCGATTCTTCAAAATATGAAGAACGCTTTAAGAATATTCCCAATATTCCTTTCAACAAATAAAAGATAAAAAGAAGTCTCCAAAAGAAAACTGACACTCATGATTAGGTAGCAAGAAAGAATATCAAGAACATCCAACGAGTCTTTGTCTTGTTTTTGTTCGACGAATATCAACAGCAGTTTCTATGGCTTTTCGCCCTTACAAATGGTGTACTGAATGTTAATTAATGTTCTTTTGTCCTAAAAACGTGTGCCATGTAAACATATGTTCAGCCACCACTCTTGTGTTTGGACACAATATCAGAAAGAAATACCTGGCACACAGGGCTTAAACTGATGGTAATTAAAACAGAAAACAAAAGTCTTTTTCCCTTGACATTCATGTTGAAAATACTTCAAAAATTAAGAGAAGTAAAGAAAAAGACTGGAATGTTAATATCATGAAATACCTTCGACAAAATCATTCATAATCGAAATATCGAAATTGAAGATAATCACTCTCCCACGTTTTCACAAACTCAACAATTCCTTAATAAATAACAATATTCCTTATATAAAATTCCAATTTGTTCATTGGCAATATTTACAAATAATTATCACAGTATGATAAACATATTTAAGTAATATGCTCATAACAAAACAATTAACTACAAGCCAGCTGCTTAGCTCCTGTAGTGATAATAACTAGCATCAACTTGTTTCTAAACAAATAACAAAATCATATTTAAAAATTTGTAAGGAAACTTAATTGAGAATCATTTACAATAGAATGAGTGAAAAAGATCTTCCTTCACGCAAAAGGAAAATGGGGAAAAAGAATTCTCCCCAAGTCAACTGCTTAGCTATTGTAATTTTCAAGATATTTGTAACAATTAGTTTCTGAACAAATTATAAAATCATATATAAAAATTCACATGGAAAATTAACTGAGAATTTTTACCAATGGAATGACTGAAAGATAGTTTCCTACATGTAAAAAAACATAACAGATTTAAATATCAAGCAAGTGGCTTAATAAGGGCAGTGATTCTACAAGACTTCCTACACATAATTACAAAAATGTGGTTAAAAATATGTCTATACTATCATCTATGGCAGAAACACATCTGTGCCATGTAGGCACAATCACACATTTGGCAGATTGGAAGAGGAGCCTGCTGCAGCAAGTGGGGTAACTCTGGACGGAATAATAGTCCTTTAATGCTGTAACACATTAATACTATGTGTCTACTAAAATCCTCCCATTACATATCAGTGGTTGGCTGAGCTAAAGAAATTCACTCTTGTCACAAAAAGAATGGAAAAATAACATTTAGTATTCAAAAGTATCCCTATAATTTGATGACATATGCGTATGCAACGTAAAGATACACTTCTTTACTTTTTACTATTTCTTACTTACATATCCATAATTAAAACAGAATAAGACACAGCCATGACAGTATATAAAATGTACATGTGGTTATTAGTCTTTTATATAAGTCAGTCCTTATGCAACAAGAGTTTGCATTCTAACTTGAGGGGTACCTCTCTCGTACCCGTTAAGTGCTGTGACAGACTCAAACACAGGTTGATATAGCTTGTGACCACGAGTATCAAGTTCCACAAATTTGTAGGTGGATCGTGTGGTATCGATGACTGCAGCAGGGCAGGGCTCCGACGCCTTGGGGGTGTAGTCCATCCTGTACATTGTGTTGTCATCAAAGGGACCTTGGCTCTGGACGAAGTCGTTGGAAGGTTTGCAGCTTTGGTTGGGATTGATTGGATGGGGAATGTAGTGAGACTTCTGGGTGGACATGCCCTCGAATGGTGCGTTGTTGGGTTGGTAGTCTGGCTTCATGACTGGACGGCTTCTCTGTCCAAGGTCCCATGGGCGGAAGTCGGTGGAGTAGTTTGTGGTTCCATCGAAGGTTCCAGCTCTCATGATATTAGCAGAGTGGGGCCTCTTGGCAAAGGCACGCTGTAAAGGATATTCCTTAAATGCCAGATTGTGTGTTGTGTTCATGTCCATGTCGCCGACTGGCTTCTTGTACTGCTCCGGATCCCTTACAAATGGACGATCAGCATCCCATTTCCGGTAGTCATTCTTGAAGGTTGTCATGTCTTCAAGAGGGGCCTGAGATTGGAATGCCTGAGCGTCAGGCTTACAGCTGTCTGTCTTGGGTGCATATGCCCCTTGGTAGTCTCTCTTGAAGGTGGACAGGCCATCGAAGCGGACACCAGATGGTCTGTAGGTGTCCTTTTCCTTCACAAACTTTGCCTGAAGAGGATGTTTGATGTATGCAGCATTGTAGCCAGTGTTTCCATCGAAAGGAGCATCAGACATTTTGGCAGCCTCATTTGGTTTCATGGTGGTACGGGGAGCCTGGTTGTAGCGCTGGTAATCCCGGGTGAATGTGCTCTGTCCTTCAAATGGCTGCTGGGGAGGGTTCCAGGTAGAAACATCACCAAATCTGTTAGGGCGACCAGCCATATCCCACTTTCTGTAGTCAGCTAGAAACAGAAAAATGTCACATGAAAACTCAAGTGAAAGAATGCTTAGTTATCAAATCACATCACTACAGGTCAGGTGAATACAATGCATCTCTTATTCACACTTCAAAGAGGAAACCTTTTTGCTATTTCCCTTTTCCAGTACACCAGTACATCATATACCACTTATTTCCCTTCCAGAGCAAATCAAACACATACTGAAAAACTTATAAGAAAACAAATCTCAATCACTGTTACCAGAGTAATCACACTTATGAATACAGTTTCATAAGTAACACGTAACCATAGAAGTGATAAAACTTGTTCTGTTTACGGGCAACATTCCTCATTTACTGCACAGATTTTCAAACTTTATATTTTTATTATAATTGTGAACACTCCTCAATAGCATAATTTAATATGTTGAGTTGTTGACTAATCACAAACATAAATTTGTAACCAAGTAGGTCCCCATTTGTTCCATTTGTTCCATGGAACATTAAAACTCTTCATCTCCGCAAAAATGTGTGCCTACTTTTGTAAGTGGGTTCGCCTTCGAACTTCCCTGGTACGTGCCGCATGCCCAGCTGTTTGATGGCCTTGGCTGGGGCGCCCTGCTTCTCTGTGGACAAAATCACCATGGTCAGCATGCAATAACAAAGTTTATTGAGTAATAACTTTTTAAATGCCATGGGAATTTATTTTCTGTGAGTGTTTTAATTTATATTATAGCTAAAATGGATAGAATTATCATTAAACCGCCCGCACGTTATCAGAAATGAGCGGGCCACTGTAACTTGATAATGCCCCAATAATGCTTGACGACAGGCCATTATCATGCCCGTTATTAGGTGACGTCATGGGGATAGGGAAAGGTGATGTCACATTCAATAGAGATGCCATCTAGTTTGTTCTATGACGTTTCCATATTCGTAAAAGCGGGTCAGTGAAATTTGTGTTGATTGCAGTAAATGTTTCAAAACCAATATTGTTGTTTATATATATATGATAACAAATTCTATCCATTTTAGCTATAATTACGGTAACGCTATTTTTCAGGGCATTATCATTTGCAGAAGCCTGCGATCTTTTCAACTGCCCTCCTTCGTCGGGTTAATGGAAGTAAATGGAAGACCTCAGGCTTCTGCAAATGATAATGCCCTGAAAAATAGCGTTACCCTTATAATAAATATTTATGTTGTTTGCTATATATAGTTTTTTTGTTTGTTGTCTGTGGTTGTTTAAGAGAGATTAAAATTGTTGTCTTTTCTGTGTTATTTTCCTATTTTAAGACAATGCCAATAAACAAATCTTTTTAAAAAAAAAAATTTATGGGTTTTTTATGTTTTTCTTTCAGACAAAAAACTATTTCAGACAACTGAACTGTTTTAATTTGTAGAAAAAGAAAGAGGAATCTAAACACATTTCTGTTTGGTTGGGTTTTGCCGCCAACATATTGTATTTGCCAAGAGAATACTGAAAAATATTATACTTAAAATATTTTCCAAATTAAATAACATTTGCAAAATTTGATTCTCAGATCTACTTTCTGTAGTATGAAACCTGAGGTTAGAAGATTCTTTTCTGTGTTATAGCAAAGCAAACAATTTCACTTAGGTTTATTTTGGCTCATGCAATAGGGCACACAAAAATTTACAAAATACTTAGAAAACACAAGTAATCAAATAGGGAAGGCCTCAAGAAACACTGACAGTATTTCCCACCTTGGGAACAGTTGCCACCCGTCGCAGCCTGTACAGTAGCATTACCTAGCGTCAAGCCTGACAGGTGTGTCATTATTTATTCATACTAACATGGAGGTATACACACATTCACACTTCACATATCATGGATACTAGCAGCGTGTGCTCTCTGACACAACAGCACAGGTTGCCATGGGCAACAAATTGTCATCATGAATTGGTCGCGGTTACCACTGTGAGGTTTTCAATAAGTGTAAATTTGAATAGCAAGGATTTGAATGGCAATAGATAAGATATACAGCACTCTTCAGTTTCTTTTGAAATCTGATATGGTGTAGTGATATTGTCGAGCCTTATGTCACAGCAATATACACCAAAAGACAGCTGACTAAGAATATGGTTCTTCACGCTTTTATTGACAATCTGATCAGTGTTATTCATAACTTTTAAACATTCAAAGTTTCAATTTTCCTATATTGTACTTCTCAAATTTTGAGTGAGTGTGTGAGTGAGTATGGTTTTTCGCCGCTTTTAGCAATATTCCAGCAATATCACAGCGGGGGACATCAGAAATGGGCTTCACATATTGTACCCATGTCGATAATCAAACCTGGTCTTTGACGTAACGAGCGAAGATTTTTTTTTTTTTTTAAATTTTTATTCAGTCATTACACAGGATACATAAGCACTCGGAAAGCAATACAGCTTTATGAATATCGGTCTTTCTCAAAAGGATATGGTACAGAGGAGGCCTAAGGCATAATCCACATCATGGTTCAGAAGAAGGCATAGTCCACATCATGGTACAGATGAAGGCATATTTATGTATACAATTAAGAAGATGCGGTATTTATGGTACATCACGAGCAAAGACTTTAACCTCCAACCTACCCGACCGCCCCTCTCAAATTTTGAGGGAAAAGTGACTTATCTGTGGTACAATATATTCATGATTATGAATATACTTAAATTTACTTAATATTTTGTAATACACTGAAACATATTGAAACAAAATGAATAATCATAAGACAGTGGTTTGGATCTCTTTATCAACAAAGCAATTGCAAATATGAATGATGTTTTTAACAGTAGCACTATTTTGTCTGATCATTTTTTATATTTTTTATTGTTGACATTAACATTCTATGTTAAATAGAGAAATCATGAGAATGATTCTACTTCTGGAATCAACAGATTCGAGTGATTTCCCATGTTATGTTTGATATAATTATAATTTCTCTATAATTTTGCTCAATGACCAACAGCTGCATCAGTTTGACTTGTTTAAAAGGCACATTCAGAATGGCCAGCGAATTCCTGGCTCAGAATCAACAGCAACAACAGTAGTACAGATCACAAAGCCACTAATTTGTTCACATTCTAGGGACAGACAAGGCCAATGTGCGAGCCTAGCTATAATCTACAGGGACTAGTTACTGTCTCCCCAGATCTAGCTAGAACACAGTGGTCCACAAGGAACTGCAGACTATTTGGACATCCCCAGTGGTGTCTACCCCTGAATTCAAATAGGAACTATTGAATTGAGGTTTCACACATCAAGTTCTACGAGACTAATCATGTTTATCTGCCTACCTGTATAATCTTTGTGATATGACGTCATCATATCATGATTCCCAGCAGGCTGGGAGTACTGGTCAGGGACATGGAACTGGGGGCGCTCTATGGGGTGGGGGATGTAGTCCACCCTGAAATACATCACAATGTACATTTACAAAAAACACACGCTGAGACAAAAACATGACCAACATCAGAAATACAATAACTTAAAAAGCATTTGCTCCAATAAAAGTAGGACAGTGGCAAGCCTTGCAGAAGATATTTTACTCAACAAAGGCCATGTGATGAAACATAATCTCTTGATATGCAGATTCATCCAGTTTATATTTGGGCTTAACTCGATGAGTAAAACAATAACACATCAGTCCTTACTTTAATTGTTGCATTTTGCTAGTGCAAGTTATCTTTCTTTAAGTATCAAAATATTTTTCACGTTCTAGCATTTTGTCTTCTAAATACTTGTTGTAGGCTAAAATTAGAATGTGTTTGAAATCTCACCATTTAAATCATTAAACAATCAAACACTAGTAGTCATTAGGTTCTAATTCAAATTCGACCTGTTTCATACTCCCATATCACCAACTCAGAATTAATTTATAATAATTATTCCACCATGCTTCCAACACAGAGTGGAAACTAATCATTTGGACTCAGGATCATAATTTCGACTTTCCTTGTTTTTCAATTTCAATTTTCCCCCTCAATAAATCAAGAATATGCTATATGTTAAAGGAAGGTACAGAAAATGAATGACAATACAAATATTGTGATGATATCGCTATTTTTCTTATCATTTACTTGTTTTTAGATATTCAAAATTCGAAGTGTACATAACATCATATTATCAAAGTGTTGCAGTATGAACTATCACAATAGGGAAGATATGTATTGCGGTACTTATTGTAAAATAGCCAGATGCTATTGCAATGGTGCCAAGTGGATTTGTTTTGTGATGCAGAATCTGGCATAATATCATTGGTTTTGGGTTGGGTTTTTAAAATTAGATGAAAGACTGAAAAGTAATGTTTAAATACTGTCTGTGTTTAAGCCACTGGAACAAAGCCCATGTCTTATAAAATTGTCGTCAGTCTAGTAAGCTCAGCCAATAACATAAAATCTCCTGAAAATGATGCTAAGCGTCAAATTCGGGCTAATCCACTCAATGCACAGACTGTAAATGTAGGGTGTTCTTATTCTTATTCCTGACTGATCATTAATTATTGATCAATTGATTTCTAAAACCAAGGGTCAATCTTGAAACTGAAACCAATTCTCACTATGACCGAGTCACACTGATGCACTTGATGCATTAATGAACGGTGAAGACTGTTCGGTCTTAGTTCTAAATCCATACAATTACTTCAGGCTCTTAGCACCAAGAAACAATGCCTTTTCCAATCAATATTTCAGTGGGTAAATCTATGTAAACAAATACTACCTTGTTGCTAGGCAGGTGTGAAAGAATGTGTCAAGCTTCTAAGAACATTACCGTCATTGTCACAAACATTACATTCCTTAATGATTATTATTGACATTGGAGTATGGTTATTATTGACATTGGGGTATAGCTATTATTGCGTAGTATTGATTATCGAAGTTGGAGTAAAATGGGATGTGCAGTGTAGTATGATATTGTCTGAAGGAACACGCATGACGTGTGAATGGTGTTAATTATGTGACTCTTATGACAAGTCAAGCTAGATACTGACAACAGTTTATGTTTTGATGACAAACAGTGACAACCACATCCCTATGATTAGCATAAAAGAGTGCCAATCAAACTGCACAGTCAGCATATTTTCTTTCAGAGTGAAATGGGAAATATTACCAAATCTTTCATGGCAGAGTTATTGCTTAATATTGACAGAAAGAGTTAAAAGAGATAAGAATTTTAACAAGAGTAATTCTACAATCTATTTATTTATCCTTCTGGAATATGGTTTGAAATAGCTATCAATCCATTATCAGTGCTTGAAATTAACATGAAAGGTAAAGGGCCCTTGTTATAATGTTAAAGATGAAGATTTAGGGGGTCGATAGATTCAAATACCATAGAAAACCTCAAAGACCTCCCTTAATTTTGAACACTGCACAATGCCATGGCATGTAATATGTAAGTCTGAGGTTTATCAGTGTTTGAACCCCAGAAATGTGTACTGAGTGTTGGATACATGGCACTGTAGACCTACTGGTTCCTTATGTCAGTTACTTTTATCAAATTTCGTAACATGTAACTTATTTTTTCTAACAACTTTTAAAACAAATTGTTTCTCTGATAATATGCACATCCAAATTGTCAATCACATTCTTGTCATCTTCCCGAGGCAAAGGTCCAGTTTCCACCCTTGCCGAACTAGGCTGGTATTATGGAGTTATGGTTTGTCTGGACTAACGAGTCTATGCATAGTCCAATCAAAATCGCGCACCGAAATTGAAATCCTGTTCGTAAGCTGTCGTGCAGATTTCGATCGATTGCAGGGTTTGCAAAGCATGTGCATCGCCAATTCGTTGTCAGCAGATATTTTCCAAATCCTTTCATGTTTCTAATCAAGGTGCTCATGTGATTTGATGCATTTCGCGATGTAAGATCCGTTTTATCACAATATAGATGTTGATTATCGATCAGATCGTCCTGACTGGGAGCCACCATTTTGTGTGAAGCAATCGCAAGTGATACGAGAGGGGGAATCTGATTGTTCTATAGGAGAGGCTTAGAAGGGACATAATTGGTAATAGCCACTGGTGGCGCAACTATCGAGGCCAGTAATTCCAGCCTAGTTCGGCAAGGGTGGAAAACTAGACTTTTAAAGTCAGTTAACTCCCTTGCCTCAGGAAGATGCATTCTTGTTTGCCCACACATATCTTTCAGATTAAATCTTATGAGCAAAAGTCTGGTAGAAAAAAAACATTCTAGGCCCAACTTGGGCTTGTACAGATTGATAAATTATAATTGAAGGACCAACTGAATATTTAGAACGTCCAGAAATGCATAGCTTTGTTTTCTGACAATTGAACAGAGTTTTGTTTTCAGTACACTCTAATGTTTAACTTTGCATGCACTTAATTATTCCCCCGTGACATTATCAATGAAATGTTGCAGCATGTTACTGGACACTATGGGGGACAGAGTAAAAGCCAGAGCCTTCAGTCGGAGTAGAGGGAATTATGAGCATAGACTTGCTAAGTATTTTATTATATTCATGCCAGCTCAAAAGAAACCTGGATTTCTTCTTAAAGTATCCCCAAAATATGTAGGATTAAACTTTATTCTTAAGATGACAAAAAAATTGATTATATTTGTTGTTTACATATCAAACTTTGCTAAATTGTTAAAAAATGTTTACAGCCACAGCAAGGCTACTCATTCAACATGCTAGGCACAATATAACTGGACAGAGATGACAAAACCTATTGTGGGTTGGCATGGATAGTTGGAGAAAGCAGGCAGTAATGGATGGTAAAGACAGATAAGTGGCCAGTCCTTATAATGATAACATTAAACTATAGCAAAACCCTTAAAATTTGCAAATTTCTACTTGTCCTTAACCTTTGGGCAGTTTGGCAAGGGCTACAGGACTTGCCAATTTCCAATCTCATTAAAATCAGATCTTAGTTCTCACGATCGCTGAACAAAGATCTGAGGACATCCCATTATGGGTCACGTTAGAACGACCTTTCATCCGACCAATCAACGCGTCGCTTACCAGATCGTGAAAGTGACAGTCGGAAAGTGTTTTCTTATCATGCAACCTTGAAAACGTTATTGCGGGGTATTCCGAAAAACAGTTACGACCCATACGACTGATTTCGTCAAAATTATATATCTATATCTCGCTTCCTTGGGATAAACATTTGAACGGAGCAGACGTTACACAGTACCTGGGAAGCACTGCCATACAATCGCAACCATATATTAGGCATTCTGGAATGTTCTTTTGTTCAGTTTTCAAAATTTTAATCGAGAACTGTGGCAACATATTTTTCGAGTGTAGTCTGAAATGGAACTCGCCAGTTTGAAACGAGTGCCGTAAAGCACAATATAATGCAAAGCATCCCCTTTATCTATGCAGACAGCCATTATTTATTTTTATTTTTTATAAATAATTATAGTAGAAAAGTCAAATTCTCTTATTCGAGACCTGTGAACATCCTTCGCCACTATTCTGGCAATTGCTTCATTCCACCAGCGTAGTCTGTACCACTTGGACAAGGAACATCTCCATTCAACATCACAGGTTAGCATACTACCTTCCTCCATCACCCATGAATACATACTGTTGATATCTGGGCCCACTTGCACAAAGTGATCTTAGCGCTTCCATACCTAAACATAGGCTTACAATACTCTTAGTGCTAAGATCGCTTTGTGCAAGTGGGCCCTGGCCACTTTGGGATTTTTGGTTTGAGATCAGCATTTAATTTTGTAATGGTTACAGAGCTCCAGATAAGCTTTTGGTGTTGTGGGTATTTTACCCATGCATTTTAAAATCATTGGGTATTAGTATAGACTAACATATAGTCTCTGAAATGAACATATCGTACAGAAAAAACAGTTGCTCAGTTATCTTAATAAAAATATAATAAAAAGGGAGCCAAGTGATTCTCTTCATTCCTGATACTGCAGTAATCTAGACTTGCCAAACATTATAGACTTGCATGGGCTGTAGTTGATATATTTGTATCAGGGTCTGTAAGACAGACTAGGTATCAGTAATTCTATCTGGGTATTCAAATTTCTGTTACCCACTAGTTTTTACACATGTTCATATTAAAGTTAAATATTTAAAAACACTATTCATCAAGTCCCTGCAAACTGGTGTCGTGTGGTTTCAAGAGCTTTATAGGACCTAAAAATACCACGGTACTTCCACAAGAAAGTGCGATGGCAAATGATCATGATGTAACTGTCATCGTGGAGTTTGGCAAGGTTGACGGAATGCCCGTTTACAATTTCAAAATAAGTTGCTGATTTGCTAATCGAATATGCAGGGTTACTTCACAATATTTTGATGATATGCACAAGTTTTATTTTTGTAGCGTATCTGTAATGTTCATTTTGTATTTGATACGCTTGGATTTTATTTTACTGCATATTTCTGAATGTCTGATGCGTATTTTCTGCAAATACGCAGCTTATCTGGTGCTTTGGGTTAGGAGCTCAATCATTCTTTCCAACATAAACAGTTACTCATTTTTTTGGTTTAAATAACTAAGAATATTACACTCTATTCTTTGGACACTTGTCTGCTAGAAAAGGGCACATTTTTATTTTCCGACAATACAAGGTGTATGTGAAAATAATTCAGTAAAAAAGGGGCGTGTATATATTTCTAGAAAACCAAAACCCAATTACCCAAAAATTAAATGGTTGTCCCTTGAGTGACTGAATATAGAAGTGTGTGATTGTTCCACTGCATGGCAGCTGGTATTTGTGGGTGATGCTGGAATGCAGTGCAGACAAACCTGTAAAGTACTGACAAAGTCCTCCAGTATAACTGTACATACCTGTGCGTAGTCCTGTCTTCCAGGGGTCCCTCACCCTTGATGGCTACTGCAGGGGGCTTGCACGACTCCCGGGGCAAGATAGGGTGGGCCCTGTAGGTTGTGTTATACTCAGACAGCAAACATGGTCTGTCTCCCCTCCCTATCGTCACATTGGGGCGATGCGGGCAGCGATGGCGCCTGAGAGAAAAAAGTCAAATATAAATCATACTCAAATTTCAAACACATTAAATTGCTGAATTTATTCTCGCTGCCATCTACTTTATATCTAATAATCCACACTGCTAAGTGTCCATCCAAGGTTATGAAAGTGATCTGGTCCTAAAAATTCAGACAATCTACGACAAACCATTTCTATCATGTTCCATACATGCATAACGTAGATATTACAATGGTCAGTCATTTATGCCAATTGCAATAATTATAACAGAAAATATTAGGTATACATTGTCGTTCTAAATAATCTGTGCCATGTTAGAGTGGGCAAGTGAGTGATTATTGCTTAACGCACAACAGCAATCTTGCAGATATTCACAGCAATCTTTGTTAAAGGTATACAAGTGGGAAATGTATATTGTTCATAGTTTATCTATACATCAGGGTCCCAGATTGGTTACTTTTCTAGGACATTGTCTGATTGTCATCCAAAATGTCCTGACAATATATGGTGACAACATAGACAAATGTTGTTTAAAAAGAAAATATCCTAATGCATTTTTCAATGGGAAAATCACTGTATATTTTATTATTTAAGTGTCGTCCAAAAGGTAATGTTTTAAATGCTAAAACCAGCATTAGAAATTGGAACTAGTCCTGTAGTTCTTGCCAAACTGCCCAATACTTAAGGTATCATAAGGACTAGTAGACATTTTCCTTTTTAAAGGGTTTTGCAATGTGTGATCATTATGAGGACTAGTGGACAAAATTGTTAGTTTCTACCGCTGCTAAAACGTTTTTATAATAGTATTAGTCCATTTCTAGTTTACAGTAGGTTGGAACACATTAACATTATCCACTAGGAGTATGCACAGTAGTATTCATGTTCTGTTAATGACAACATGGAAAACATTTCCCTCAGTTTTACAAACAGTACCTAAGCCTATTGATATTTATAAATAGTTCCTAATCATCACTGATCTTTCATGAAAACATCACTCACATCTACAAACCTGTGCTAACCTTGGATATGATCAGACATTATTAGGTTAGGTCGGTTACCCCTTGTGATCAATGTCTACCGATCTTTCAAGCATTGTATTGTGCAGCTACAGAAGACCAAATCTGATTAATCCTTCTTTGTACGATATATCATACTGTCATTGACTGTATCTAATCACTACAGAAAATCAATAATCCTGGAACATCAATGTCAATAAAATGTATCAGCTGAAGATCAATAGCTTCTGATTTGGTTACAGCGACAATGGTCTACGTACAATGGCAGTGTGGCCATTACATCAGCTTATTGCTGTCAGAGCACTATTGCCAGTGATGAATGGAATGACTGTTCAGTCAATGAAACGTAATCAATCATGTTTTATCGTCATTTCAACTGTAAAAATTCAAGGCTGAATGATAAAAGAAAAATATTAACTCTCACTATGTCAATCAATTATGAACTTACTAATTAAACTGTATCTATCGTTTGTCCCAAATTTATTCACTCATAAATTTCAAAATGAATCAATTTATTCTTCAAAGAGTCATCAATAAAAGCCTTTATTACCTCACTTTGAATTCCATGTTTATTACATCAGTAATATTAATAAATCTTGAAATATATTAAAGTGCTAGTAACTCTTTTGTATTTAAAATCTAAATTAAAAAATTGTTCTCGACATGTCTATGTACATATAAAAAATTCTTCTGAAGATAATAATTCTAAAGTAGAAAGAAACAAACAATTATGACAGTACTATCCTGACATATCTTCTGAAGGGACTTTTTAGAATATATTTTATTTCAAATACTTTTTATCAGATTTACAAATTTGCAATAGATCCCCACGACGTTAGACATGTTGCTAGACATTTCTTATCCATGAAGGAGATCAACTACTCCCATGACACTGCACCCCAACCTAGCGATGTACCTGACAATAAAGCCAAGGGCAGGCCCTCAAGACTGACTTCTTAAAAATATACCCGAGACCTTATCTGGGAGATGGGGGCGCTACTATCAGCTTTATTTCTTTATTGATTTCAGATTTTGACATGCTCAAGTTTCACCTTATGAAGTTCCCCATGGGGTGGACAGGTTGTAATGTATGACAGCTTCTCTTGTAGGAAATGGCGGACTTACTGACTGAGAAAACAGGTTATATGTGTTGTGTATGAGGTCAAAGATTGTTTTTGCATTTTATACTGAAACATGTATTACCGGTAGATAACATTTTTAGGTCAGAGTAAATTTCTTGTGTCTCGCAAAACAGAGATGAGATTTTTTATTTTTTATTTCTTTTGTAGGATAAACATCTATAATTTGATTTGTGTATTAATAGGATAAAACACACCTCCGAGGGAAAAGACCACACACAACTGGGATACGATGACATGCATCAACCAAGTCAGCAAGCCTGACCACCCGATCCCATTAGTCACCTTTTACGGCAAGTATGGGTTGCTGAAGATCTATTCTAACCCGGATATTCACAGCTTCCCAGATGCATGTGCACACACACACACACATCACCAAGTTTTATTCATGTCATGTTACCTCACTCTCAGTCAAGAAGTGATGGAAATAGGATAAAATGTGGTTAGAAATAGCAATCAATGACTGACCAATGGCCAATCATGTATGAGAGTCGACAAACCATAAATTTAGATAATTACATCTCTGTATTCTTTATGAACCATGTCTGTTATCAGACATTTAGGTTTTTATTCTTGTTATACTCAGTTCTGATCCTAATTTGACATACTGTCAGAGCTATTATGACATGAATTGGAAAAAGGGTAAAAATGCAGTATACCGACACCTTCCGCCTTTCTGGTAAGGGATGTGCACAAGTTCATTCCTTAGTAACTGTTTCTAAGTTTTTTAGAACGCCATTTTCGTTGTCTTGCTAAAATAACAGGGGTTTGTAGGGCTTGACCCCCACTCAACAGATTGAATGAAATGCTGTCATAAGTAAATGTTACATTTAATTACCAAAGTAGACATGGTAGATACAAAATATTGTTTTTGCTGAAATGTGGTACGGACGGATATCACTGATGAGGTTGTTGCACACCAATATGGAACTTCTATTTTCGAGTACTTTTTCGATGTCATTTTCAAAGTTTATGCATCACTTTGATATTCAATTTCAAGGTTTAATCATGTTAAACCATACACATGCAAGTGGAGTCATTTTGTCGGTTTATTTTAATCTTTCTTGCCTATTTTTCAAATAGTGATGCTGTCGCGTGCGGCTTTATGTGTAAGCATCTAACAAACATGGCGGATAGGTGTCTGGCATAATGCATGTGTACCGGAAAATGTTTAATTAATATTTCGGAAATTTTACTGACATTTACTGCAGACTAAGGGCAACACATCAGCTTTTACCGGATCTTTCTACCTGAGTGGTGACAAGTTGTTTCTGCTGGACAAGGTCCCCAATGCAATAGCAGATACTAGGGCTGGGACGGGTAACTTGGGTACCAAGGTCGGGTGGGTACTGAGTAGGACCCGGGTACCCACAGGACTACCTGGACCCATGGTTAGTCACGTGATATATTGTTCAATCACAAAAATTATCTAGAACTCTATGGTTACACTACAAGTCACTAATGTTCACATATTTTTTATGACTATGCACCCATTCCTTCTGATTTTTCATATGGTGGAATAAAGATATACCGTATTTGACGTAATAACCACCCAGGGCGCTCTCAAAATTTGAAATAGGGGGCTCTTATCAGAATATTATTTTGGGGAAAAAACAGAGTTGAAAAATAAATTTCGTGGTATATGCTGACAGTCTGAAATGTTAATGTACGACAGATATATTTTTCCAGAATTTAATTGCCCATAATTAAGGGTGCATATAACACATGAGTGCGAGTTATACGCGAATAAATAAGTCTTGTGTTCATTGATCAATTGGAAGGGGTGCTAATTGGGATTGTTCACTAGCCAATATATTAGCAAATGTTGCTGTGGGCGCTTATTAGAGCGGGACGTCGAATACAGTAACTTAATTCAACTTCAGTGTATGTATGACCAGATTATTTAATACATGTATCTAAATATATTTTGTCAGGGCTGTGCTAAAAATGTTCCCAATCGGACAATTTGAGACATCTCCTGAGACCTACAGTGGGTACCTGGGTAGGGTCGGGTAATAGGGGGGTGGGTACCCGAATAGTAAATTTGGACTTGTCCCAGCCCAAGCAGATACAATAACATATCCCTTAAAATTTAAATCACCACCATAAATAATGATTTGGGTAAAAAAGGATAATTCTATTTAGGTTCTAATAGATTGGTTTTACTAGATGTAGATAGCATCTATTTTCTAGTTGTTTTTTTTATTTGAGAACAGATAGTGGTGGTACATGCAGAGTTAATTAATTTTGTCTCTACAGCAAAACAAGAATCATTTTCAGTTTTTGTTAACTCACTAATTAATTTCATACTGTAGAGGTTTATATTTTGTTCTGAGTGTTGTCAAGTTAAGCTACACTAAATTGAATATACTAAAGATGATTATCAAAATGCCACGGACAATTATATTAATTGTGGGAATTGAGTGTCCCTGCCAATATCTAATGGTCTTTTAACTGGTTAAATTGGCCATATTGAAACAAGATTTTAACAAAAGTTCTTCAGATATTTACTTGTGATATACTGATAAGAATATGTTTACTACACAATTATGTTTCCTTTGGGAGAAACTTTCTTCATTTGGTTGTTCTAACGACACTTGACACCTCGTCAACAGGACTAGTGACATTTTACACTAAAACCATGATAAACTACTTACCCGCATGTACAGATCTCACATATGCATCTCCTTTTCCCCATCACTGGATGTTTGAGACGTGGTATCTAGATGCAGTTTCTTTCAAAGTTGCGATTAGATATCACTGTTTCGTCTAGAGCAGGTGGTAACGATGAAACACGGGTCGCCAAGCAGACAACACAATATGTTTATCAAAAATGGCGGATGGCAACAGGGCAGTCCAATGTAAGGGTATCAGGTTTCGTCATAATCCTTATACCTCACGCTGGGCGGATTCGTATATATAATTAAATGGATTGAGCCGCAAGGGATATATAACCTTTGTAGGGGGATACGGGTAAAATTCTTTCCGTTCTCTTTTCTTGGAGAAACACATGAAAGTGTTGATAATGGTGCAAACTCCCCTCACAAAGAATAGGGTAGACCCAACGCGCAGTGTCACCTGGTGGTTGATTACCGTACTAATGCCGGGTTCGGATATATCACGTTTTGCAAAATCAAAAAGGTGGCACAGATCTTGGGAATGTAGACTATAGCAATAAACTCGCTTCATCGGACACCTTTCATACAAGACATATTTTAACTTAATTATTTTAGAAATTACTTAATTTTATATGAGTTGGTCACGCATATGGTAACAATGACAAGTATGGTTGTTTATTGTCTGTTTAGTTTCTTAGTTACCATCACGTTGTATGTTAAAATATTTATTGTTGGTTAAAAAATTGTTGCCTTGAATTGATTAAACTATTTTTGATCTGATTTAGGAACGTTTTACGTTAGGAACTACTCATGTATTATAGAGGTGGATGCGTGGATGAAAGGGGGAAGAGAGAGAATTCGTAGACTCACTTCAGCAGTACCACAATTAACATGATCAACTCGTACACTCACTTTAGCAGTACCAGCGGTGAGTTTGCATGGCCAGTAGACCGCACACACACCCCGTTCTATATATAACATTTTTCACGACCACTCCCAACCCCCATTAATTGTGACAATATGCAGGAAATATCCACCTGCGCTTAAATTAAATTGACTTGACGGTATCTGGAGACTTGGTGCTAAACTGTCCGCATTCACGGGGTTCAATTAGTTCAATATCGGACACAGTATCTGCTCGCTTGGGTAAGTTTTCTTTTCCTTGTATTTTTAATTATTTTTGTTTTGATTTCAAAACCTCTCCGAGTTCAGCAAAGTGCATCGATTTCGCAACCAGATGCTGGTAATCATGTCGATAAGGTAACACTCTAGGCTACCCTTGATCTCCTTCAAAGTAGACAGTTCGAATTCTGAACTGTCTGATGTGCATGCCGAAATGATAAATTTGCAAATGATAATGTTTAGTTGCACCTACCTGTGAGCCTGCATACCGCTCAGCGCCGTGCTTTGCAGACGTCGCGGTTACGAAAAACGTATACATTGTATAAAAAAGTGTCACGTTCTTATTTCTTCACACAACGTTACAAAATTTTACGAAATAGTGTATCTTTATGATGTCTTTAGGAAAGTCTAAATGTTGTTGCAAAATGAATTTGTTTTTATTCTCATGCCATCGTTGAAATTGTGAGTAGTCACATTTTTCGTGTTTTTCTTTCCTGTATACATATGTGAACTAAGTTCATGTCAACTTGTCAAGTTTAGTCTTTTTTATTGTGTTTTGATTTTCATTGGCAGTTATTGGTGTCATCTTCGTTCACAAAGGCAAACCTGTCTATACAAAGTCCGGTTTTGGGATTCGGGTGGTCGAAAAATTCATCAAACAGCAAGCCCTCTAACACAGACGCAAACCAGGACTTGGTGGTGATGATCTTGGCGCTCTAGAAACAGTTTCTGGCAACATCACAATCTGAATCTTGGAACTTCAATCTGGCCATATGCAGTTTTGACAACAGAGACATTAAATGTGTTCAGAGGTTGAATTATACGAATAACTTTTCATGTCAGTCAGATCTCCGTCCGCTTTAACGAGGTCATTTACTTTGACAGGCCTCAAATGGCCAGCCATGTTTGTTTACAAACGGGGACGTAGTTTTGGTTTTTACTGTAAAATGAAAATCATGTGTAATAAATGAAAAAAATGATAATGTAATATCATGTTGTTAATATGAAACTATGTGTCTTGTCTTAAAAATCTCAAATCAGTGAGATTGTAGCACGTAAAACATCTGAAGGGAAAGGCGTGGATTTGTGAATGAATGGAATGAGAAAAAATAATAGTTCCGTTGTAAATTGATATTTGTTCCACTGACCAATCAGCTTCAAGAATCACTAATTGCACACTGTGCAAATATCAAAAAGTTATTACACTTGAGCCCATATGGGTAATAAAAAACATTATACCCGGGTACCCGCTGAAGATCACAAGTTGGGTGCAAAATGTCTTTGACCGGAGCCCTTGCAAAACAACTTAGGTAGAATTTACGCCTATAACACGATTTTATCATCCATACACTGAAGTTGACAGAATTAAGCTCCATCTTTACTCAAACACACGAAAGTCAAATAAAATGCGTGTATAAATTGTCAGAAAAACGCGACTTGCTGTGTAACCATGGAGTTTGACTGTTATCGTCATTAAACAATTGATATATCACGTGACTATAGCCACGAGTCCGGGTAGCCCTGTGGGTACCGGGGTCCTACTCACCCTTAAGCTCACTGCCCCGCCTCCCGTACCAACTTTTAGTTACGTCTTATGGTAAATCGGTAGGTCTAACACCTATAGTAATCGTTATATGAATGTGAACATGTATATATTTGAACCCAACATAAGGATGATAAAAACTATCACTACAATATGTTCCAATATCTATTCTGAAAACCGAGACCAATTTGAAATAAATGATCAATGAGTATCGATCATTTTAGTAACAATTAATAATGTGTGTGTGTGTGTGTGTGTGTGTGTGTGTGTGTGTGTGTGTGTGTGTGTGTGTGTGTGTGTGTTACTTACTTACTTACTTACTTACTTTGGAGATTTAACGTGCGCTTTCCGACTGATGCGTATTTCGCACACGGACCCGGCCAGGCCATTTAATGTGTTTCCGAAAGGGGCGAAGGTGGTCTGTGCAACCCAAGAGGGGGCTTTAGGGGTTGCTTATATATAATTTGGGAATTTTGATATTTGGAATAGATGCCGATGGGGTTGGGGAGGAGAACTAAGGGAGCTGGGTATGGTGGATGTTTGTTTGTTTATGTGATTTTGATTTGGTAGGTTATTATGTTTTTAGATCCGTTTTATTAGTTCCGTTTTGATTAAGAATACGCCTAAGGCCTTGAAGTTTTCTAGTTTATTTTGTGGGTTTAGTATTGCTTCTAGAGTGAGAGCCTTGTTTAGATTGAGGGTGGTTTGTAATGCGGTTCGATGTGTGAGGTAGTGTGTGCAGTGGATGAGAGCGTGTTCTGGGGTTTCTAGTTGTTTGCAGTGTGGGCAGTTACCTGTAGTGTGTTTTTTTATTTTTTTTAGGTGGTTATTTAGGTTGGTGTGTCCTGTTTGGAGTTTAGTGATTACTCTGTCGATTTTCTTTTGATGGATGGAGAATTTTTGGTTTGGTTAGTGGTTTGCTGAGCACTTTTTTGATTTGGCTATTTGAGTTTAGATATAGGTTATGCCTTTTTTTGGTGATTTTTTGCTTGTTTACACTTTTAATTTCTGATTTTGAGATGGGTAAGTTTAAGCTTATTTCTGGGATTTTGAGGGATAGTTTAGCTGCTTTATCGGCGTTTTCATTACCGTATATTCCTACGTGGGCTGGTATCCACAAGAAGGTTATTTGTTTGCCTGCCTTAGTTAGGTCGTTGGAGCTTTTAAGTATTTTATTTATTAATTTAGGTCGGTTTTTGGTATTTTTGTTTTGGAGGGCTTGCAGTCCACTTAGGGAGTCGGTAAGTATTAGGATTTTTTTTGTGGTTTTTGGATTCTTGATTGTGGAGGGCTGAGGCCATGCCCATTAGTTCTGCCGTGAATATTGATTGGTTGTTTGGGAGTCGGAAGGATTGTGTGGTTTTAGTTGGCTGTGTGGTATGGACTCCGAAACCCGTGTGTTTGGAGGTCGGATCTGAGGATCCGTCCGTGTAAATGTGACACCAATTTGGCCATTTTTTGTGTATGTATGCTAGTGTGGTAGTTTTAGCTATGTTTGGGTCGGTTTGTTTATTTATTTGGCTAGCTAGTGTTGTGTCTATTTTGGGTATTTTAAGTTTAGGGGTGAAGATATTTGATTGTTTGCAGTTTTGTTGAAGATTTTTAATTTGGTGTTCATTTAGGTAGTTTGTTATTCTTTGGGATATTGGGGTAAGTAAGGGTTGTTTACGAGCTAGAGCTTGGTTTTTAGGGCTGATGTTTTGGTTTATTAAGTTTTGGATGAGAGGGTTTGATTGGGAAAAAACTAAGAAAAAACAACAGGAATAGTATTCAAACATAAAAACATGAAACCCGCCTCCCTAATCCTCCAGCTAAACAATCAAACAATCAAATTTCAAAAACAAACCAAATTCTTAGGACTTATTTTCGATGAACATCTCACCTGGGATGCTGACATCCAAAACCTAACAACTAAATGCAGTAAAGACCTAAACACCCTGAGATGCCTAACTGGCTCTAACTGGGGAGCATCCAAAGATACTCTCCTCTCTCTCTACATATCCCTAATTAGATCAAAACTAGACTACGGCTGCGCCATATACAACACCCTAAACAACTCTCTATCTAAAAAACTTGACTCAATACAATATCAGGCTCTCAAACTCATTACACGCACCCAACATGGCACCTCCTACATCTCACTTCAGGCCTTAACAGGAGAAATGCCACTAAGTCTACGCAGGGAACAGCTAAGCTTAAATTTCTGGGCCGTGTGTGTGTTTATATATTAGACATTTTTATATATGATAAATCAATCTGTATGCTTACAATATGCAAGTCAATCAAATCAAACATACATAAATGGGTTTATCCTTACTTTGCCACCAGGCCACCAGGGATTAACAGTAGCAATGTTTATACAAGCATGGGGGCCATATCAAAGTCACCAAATACTGAACTGAGTTCACCCCCTCAATTAATGTCAAAAGTTTTCACTGGCAATATTGGTGAGCGAATTTTCTTATTTGTTGATTAATTACTGATTAACGATCAACGTTCAGTTTGTAGATCCTGCTATAAAAGAAGGTTAATTTTCGGTCACTGCAAAATGGCAAATGCACAGATGGATATTCAGTTCATTCCCAACAGTCGTGGTGGCAGAAGCCTAGTATAGGGAGAAAAAAAAGAAAAGGACTTTCTTCTAGCTGGCATCAAAACATCCATTGAGTATGCCGATTCAGTGTCACATCTCAGTGGACTACATGTGTATGAATGTATCAAAATGCTGAATGTAATTGGGGCGGTCGGGTAGTCTAGTGGTTAAAGCGTTGGCTCGTCACGCCGAAGACCCGGGTTCGATTCCCGACATGGGTACAATGTGTGAAGCCCATTTCTGGTGTCCCCTGCCGTGATATTGCTGTAATATTGGAATATTGCTAAAAGCGGCGTAAAACCATACTCACTCACTCACTCACTAAATGTAATGTTATTTAATTCTATGATATGAAGTGCTATATAGAATAAAATAATGAAATAATGAAATACACAGTAAATATGTGTATGAATGTATCAAAACGCTAAATGTAATGTTACTTAACGCTATGATATGAAGTGCTATATAGAATAAAATAATGAAATTTTTGTGCATATCACATATCAAAATTTTGAGATGACCCCTGATGCCTTCTATTGTTTAACCAATTAGCATGCCTGACTGATTTTCATACTGAGAACAATAGGTGGTGGCAAAGTGAGGAGATCCCCATAAATGTATGCATGATGCACTGTGGAAATTATTTTCTGTAGATTCACCAAGTTATGTTGCATGTAATTTCACCAAGTTATGTCACATACATGTATACGACCCGTGAAGATCCGGGGTAGAATAGGTCTTCAGCAGTTTTACCCATGCTTGCCGTAAAAGGTGACTTTGCTTGCCGTAAGAGGCGACTAACGGGATCGGTTGGTCGGACTTGCTGACTTGTTTGATGCATGTCATCGATCCCAATTTGGTGGATCGATGCTCATGATGTCAGTCACTGGATTGTCTGGTCCAGATTCGATTATTTACAGACCGCCGTCATATAGCTGTCTCGATGTATGTAAACGGTTTGTTTATATTATGTATACCATCGAATACACTGTTACGAAAATACTACCAGCATAGGCATTCTAACCCCGAATCCCAACGGTGAGGCAAGCGTTAATAAATAGTTTTATTCATGGAAGATATACGAAAAGCATCAGTAGACTCACTTCAGCAGTACTACTACATGATCCGTAGACTCACTTCAGCAGTATCACATGATCGGTAGACTGACTTCAGCAGCACACATGATCAGTAGACGCACTTCAACTGTACCACTTCATGATCAGTAGACTCACTTCAGCAGTGCCACTACATAATCAGTAGACCCACTTCAGCAGTACCACAACATGATCCGTAGACTCACTTCAGCAGTACCATAACCTGATCAGTAGATTCACTTCAGCTCTACCAAAACCTGATCAGTAGACTAACATCAGCAGTACCACAATGTGATCAGTAGACTCACTTCAGCAGTACCACAACATGATCAGTAGACCCACTTCAGCAGTACCACATGATCAGTAGACTAACATCAGCAGTACCACAATGTGATCAGTAAACTCACTTCAGCACTACCACAACATGATCAGTAGACCCACTTCAACAGTACCACAACATGATCAGTAGACTCACTTCAGCAGTACCACAATGTGATCAGTAGACTTACTCCAGCAGTACCACTACATGATCAGTAGACTAACATCAGCAGTACCACGTACAATGTGATCAGTAGACTCACTTCAGCAGTACCACTACATAATCAGTAGACCCACTTCAGCAGTACCACAACATGATCAGTAGACCCACTTCAGCAGTACCACAACATGATCAGTAGACTCGCTTCAGCAGTACCACAACATGATCCATAGACTCACTTCAGCAGTACCACAACATGATCCGTAGACTCACTTCAGCAGTACCACAATGTGATCAGTAGACTAACATCAGCAGTACCACTACATAATCAGTAGACCCACTTCAGCAGTGCCACAACATGATCAGTAGACCCACTTCAGCAGTACCACAACATGATCAGTAGACCCACTTCACCAGTACCACAACATGACCAGAAGACTCACTTCAGCAGTACCACAATGTGATCAGTAGACTCACTTCAGCAGTACCACTACATAATCAGTAGACCCACTTCAGCAGTACCACAACATGATCAGTAGACCCACCTCAGCAGTACCACAACATGATCAGTATACCCACTTTACCAGTACCACGACATAATCAGTTGACCCACTTCAGCAGTACAACATGATCAGTAGACTAACATCAGCAGTACCACAATGTAATCAGTAGACTCACTTCAGCAGTACCACTACATAATCAGTAGACCCACTTCAGCAGTACCACAACATGATCAGTAGACCCACTTCAGCAGTACCACAACATGATCAGTAGACTCGCTTCAGCAGTACCACAACATGATCCGTAGACCCACTTCAGCAGTACCACAACATAATCAGTAGACCCACTTCAGCAGTACCACAACATGATCAGTAGACTCACTTCAGCAGTACCACTACATGATCAGTAGACTAACATCAGCAGTACCACAATGTGATCAGTAGACTCACTTCAGCACTACCACAACATGATCAGTAGACCCACTTCAACAGTACCACAACATGATCAGTAGACTCACTTCAGCAGTACCACAATGTGATCAGTAGACTTACTCCAGCAGTACCACTACATGATCAGTAGACTAACATCAGCAGTACCACGTACAATGTGATCAGTAGACTCACTTCAGCAGTACCACTACATAATCAGTAGACCCACTTCAGCAGTACCACAACATGATCAGTAGACCCACTTCAGCAGTACCACAACATGATCAGTAGACTCACTTCAGCAGTACCACAACATGATCCGTAGACTCACTTCAGCAGTACCACAACATGATCCGTAGACTCACTTCAGCAGTACCACAATGTGATCAGTAGACTAACATCAGCAGTACCACTACATAATCAGTAGACCCACTTCAGCAGTGCCACAACATGATCAGTAGACCCACTTCAGCAGTACCACAACATGATCAGTAGACCCACTTCACCAGTACCACAACATGACCAGAAGACTCACTTCAGCAGTACCACAATGTGATCAGTAGACTCACTTCAGCAGTACCACTACATAATCAGTAGACCCACTTCAGCAGTACCACAACATGATCAGTAGACCCACCTCAGCAGTACCACAACATGATCAGTATACCCACTTTACCAGTACCACGACATAATCAGTTGACCCACTTCAGCAGTACAACATGATCAGTAGACTAACATCAGCAGTACCACAATGTAATCAGTAGACTCACTTCAGCAGTACCACTACATAATCAGTAGACCCACTTCAGCAGTACCACAACATGATCAGTAGACCCACTTCAGCAGTACCACAACATGATCAGTAGACTCGCTTCAGCAGTACCACAACATGATCCGTAGACCCACTTCAGCAGTACCACAACATAATCAGTAGACCCACTTCAGCAGTACCACAACATGATCAGTAGACTCACTTCAGCAGTACCACTACATGATCAGTAGACTAACATCAGCAGTACCACAATGTGATCAGTAGACTCACTTCAGCAGTAGCACTACATGATCAGTAGACTCACTTCAGCAGTGCCACTACATGATCAGTAGACTCACTTCAGCAGTACCACAACATGATCAGTAGATTCACTTCAGCAGTACAACAATGTGATCAGTAGACTCACTTCAGCAGTACCACAACATGATCAGTAGACCCACTTCAGCAGTACCACAACATGATCAGTAGATTCGCTTCAATAAGTACCCCATGCTGATTCGGTCCGCCATTAACAAATAAGATAATACGACGTGGAGCATTTTTAGGACAGTTGAGACATCAACAAAAAACAATTGTTGAAACAGTAAGAAATTTTAATCATTGTCAGACTAAATTCTCTATGTACAAATTAATTGAAAATTTACATATGTCCCGTTCTTATCTTGCAAAGGAAACTGGTGCTGCACAGTTGTTCTTACAAACAAGTTCTGCTCATCAATTAAAAGCGAAAATATTACACACATAACATTGTCAACATATCTCAGTGAATCTGGCGAACTCTCCTTGAGTATCTAAGTGACTGTTTAGGTACATTTTGACCTCTCTTAGTGTCCTTCGGTGTAAGTTCTGTGCCAGGAGTGACCTTGACCTTGCTGTCAGCTATGGTCTTCATCGTGCTGTCCCCACAAGCAGAGGCTGTGTTCTGCGCAGGCTGGATCTTGCATGGAACTTTTCTTTTGGTCTTTCCAGTGTACGGCCTTTGTGCCTTCTTTGGGTGGGCTGGGGGAGCTATGACCGGGAGACTGGCCTGTGTCTTGCCTGGACTATGGCAGGTCAGAGGTAAAGCCTGGCGCTGGAGGGTTGCAAACTGATGGATGGATTTCAGCTGCTCGAGCTCTTCCTCCAGCTTCTTCCTCTGCTCCACCTCCGCCTGTTTCTCCATCTCCCGGCTGCTGGCGAGCTCTTCCAGCGTCTGTTTCAGTTCCTGGAGTTCAGCATGCTCCATTGTTAAACTGAGCTTGTAATTTAGATATTCTACTCTAAACCCCGCCCTGTCCTTTTCTGCCTTCAGTCTCAGTTCATATTCTTGTCGGAGCTCGCGACTCTGTCGCTCATTCACCTGGCGCAGGTTCTGGTTTTCCTTGAGAAGATGGTCAAGAAGACTGAAGAAGAGACATTTATTGTATCAAAATATAAAGAGTATATATTAACAACTTTTCTTTCCAAAATGACTGTCAAATGAATGTAAGTTTATACTTCTGCTGGCAATGTCTTACCACTGCCAGTTTATTGTCAAATACAAAATTTACTATATTTGATCCGAGACCACCTGGTGTACCACAAGTTTATTTCTGTCTAGTCATGGCTTCTGCTTACCTCTCCTCCATATCTCCAACTTGCGATTTCAAGTCCATGTATTGAGCTGAAAACAAAAAGCGAATCGTGTTTCACGTCGGAACAAGTTCCACATTAGCACGTGGGCAAAGTTGACTGTACGCAACACCAATTCTCTTCAGATGTTTAGCATGGTGATAAGGACTCTACATCCACTTACCCACAAGAGTTATCAAATTGATGGGTGACTCTTACGCAAAACATTCTAAGTTTTCCTTCTGTGTGTTTTTTTTCTGACATCACTCCGTACAAATCCAAAATACTTGAAACCCAACAGAATGATAACCTACCCAGTAAATCATTGTGTTGTTCCATGGCTCTTGGACTAGACAATATAGACACCTCGTCTTCCGCCTCGAGAATGGGAGAGAGAAGTTTTCGTTCTTTCAAACGCCCTTGTGTGCACAAAGCCATCTGTTGATAGATAAACATACACATGTTCTTTTTGAATTTCGGAATATGAAGAACCACCGTATACATTGTTTATCGATATGGGCACTTTTTATATGCAATTCCGATTTTTCCAGTTTCAGAAAGAATCTGAAGCTAGTGTAGCCGAGGAACGAGGTCAATCTTTAAGATGTAAACAACATGCTTTAATTACGGAAATATACGATGATAAACCCCTATATTAATTCCAACATATTTGCTTACCTCATAAGCAGTAGATGATGGTCACGGGTATCAAATAATCGGCGATCCTGAACAGTAACAGTCTGATCTTTATGACACGCAGCAAGTGTACGTGTGAACACAAAGACAATGTGCTTAGAACTGGTGGATTGGACTAGGAACGTCGTCATGGTACTGTTCTATGACGTCATTGCTATTGTGCCGCCTATGACGTCACAACGCTGGCTGACCATGTGGTGATGCTGAGTTCCACTATATGTTGAACAAATTCAATAAATAACATGCTACACATTTCGATCTTTTAGGGACTCTTGCTGGACGTTTTTGTATACGTGTGGCTACGCCAATTTAAGCATCCACACATTGAGTGAGTGAGTTTGGTTTAACGCCGCGTGTCAGCACCATACCCGTGCTCGTGGATTTCACCGAAGTGGTAAACGTCTGAGACCTGCATCACTTCGGGCTTTCCCCCCACATCAAGTTGGCACGCCGTGATATAACCTAGGAACATAATCGGGGCGAACCGGAATTCGAACCCACAATCATAGGTTTCTGGCGTACCCAAGGGACGCAACTCTGCACAGCGAATCGCGGCGCCTTAGACGTTATATTCATAAACGATATATTAATATAATGTCTAAATCAACTGTAAAAATAATATATAAAAATTTAAACATATTTATATTATGGAGAACGTTATGTTTGTTTTCCCTGAATGATCGAAACGGAAAACAGTGAATAGTAAACCTAGACCATTCAGCGTATGGGCTTCACTACAATGAACATGTTTCCTTTAAATACGATGTACTTTGACATAAAAAAAATAGTATTATGGAACATAGTGTAAAGTGTAGTCTTTCTAATACATTATATGGTACATCCGTCGAACATATAGTTAATTTTGAGTCAGGTGAAATGGGGTATAACGTCTCGTTCAAGATTATTGCACTTATATGGCGACCGGCAAGCACGTGTGTGTGTGTGTGGTTACATATGTACTGGTCCGAACTGATGCCGATTTTAAAGTGCTAGCACACTGAGATACCATGTCGCAGTTTAACATGAACACCCTACTCAGAAACAGTATACTTATTCCGAGTCGACAAGTTCTTGTTTTAGCCCCTTAATGCCGAGCACCAGACAAGGTAACAACAAGTACCATCTTTTAACGTCTTTTTGTATCAGAAGACTGACTTCAGCAGAACCACATGATCAGTAGACTCACTTCAGCAGAAAAACAACATGATCAGTAGACCCACTTCAGCAGTACCACTACATGATCAGTAGACTCACTTCAGCAGTACCAGATGATCAGTAGACTGACTTCAGCAGTACCACTACATGATCAGTATTCCCACTTCAGCAGTACCACAACATGATCAGTAGACTCACTTCAGCAGTACCACAACATGATGGGTAGACTGACTTCAGCAGTACCACAATATGATCAGTAGACTCACTTCAGCTGTACCACAATGTGATCAGTAGACTCACCTCAGCTGTACCACTGAAATTGGCAGTACCACTACATGATCAGTAGACCCACTTCAGCAGTACCACATGATCAGTAGACTCACATCAGCCGTATTACATGATCAGTAGACGCACTTCAGCAGTACCACAACATGATCAGTAGACTCACATCAGCAGTACCACTACATGATCAGTATTCCCACTTCAGCAGTACCACATCATCAGTAGACGTACTTCAGCAGTACTACATGATCAGTAGACGCACTTCAGCAGTACTACATGATCAGTAGACTCACTTCAGCAGTACTACATGATCAGTAGACGCACTTCAGCAGTACCACAACATGATCAGTAGACTCACATCAGCAGTACCACTACATGATCAGTAGACCCACTTTAGCAGTACCACGTGATCAGTATTCCCACTTCAGCAGTACTACATGATCAGTAGATGCACTTCAGCAGTACCACAACATGATCAGTAGACCCACTTCAGCAGTACCACTACATGATCAGTAGACCCACTTCAGCAGTACCACGTGATCAGTATTCCCACTTCAGCAGTACTACATGATCAGTAGACGCACTTCAGCAGTACCACAACATGATCAGTAGACTCACTTCAGCAGTACCACTACATGATCAGTAGACCCACTTCAGCAGTACCACAACATGATCAGTAGACCCACTTCACCAGTACCACAACATGACCAGAAGACTCACTTCAGCTGTACCACAATGTGATCAGTAGACTCACCTCAGCTGTACCACAATGTGATCAGTAGACTCACCTCAGCAGTACTACATGATCGGTAGACGCACTTCAGCAGTACCACTACATGATCAGTAGACCCACTTCAGCAGTACCACATGATCAGTAGACCCACTTCAGCAGTACCACGTGATCAGTATTCCCACTTCAGCAGTACTACATGATCAGTAGACGCACTTCAGCAGTACTACATGATCAGTAGACGCACTTCAGCAATACTACATGATCAGTAGACGCACTTCAGCAGTACCACATGATCAGTAGACTCACCTCAGCAGTACCATATGATTAGTAGATCCCCTTCACCAGTACTACTACATGATCAGTAGACCCACTTCAGCGCCACCACAACATGATCAGTTGATTTTGAGTCAGGTGAAATGGGGTATAACGTCTCGTTCAAGATTATTGCACTTATATGGCGACCTGCATGCACGTGTGTGTGTGTGTGTGTGTGTGTGTGTGTACATATGTAGACACACACACACACACTGGTCCGAACTGATGCCGATTTTATAGTGTTAGCACACTGAGATACCATGTCGCAGTTTAACATGAATACCCTACTCAGACACAGTATACTTTTTCCGAGTCGACTAGTCCTTGTTTTAGCCCCTTAATGCCGAGCACCAGACAGGGTAACTACAAGTACCATCTTTTAACGTCTTTTTATATCGAAACCCCCGACCTTTCCCTCTCCATTAGACCACGGAGTCGATCAGTTAATTTTGATGTTGAGTGAAGAGAAAAATACGCGTCTTCACTTCGTGCGTATTTTATATTATGTTTGGCAATATTATAGTGTGACATACATATAGTTTCATACAACCAGTTTGTGCAGAAACAAGATGTTTTCATCAGGGTGAATTGTGCATGTTAAGTGAGATTGAATACGTCTCACTGCAATATAATTGGTGAAAGAAAAGGCCCCTTGGCCTCTCGAAATCCTGATTTTCTTAGCATTTCCCTTGTTGCACAGTATTGGTGAGTGGTTGATCGTTAATTATGTGTATATACTCTTCATGTGGGTGTGATCGTCGATAATGGAGTAATTTGTCATTATGACAACCTTGACCTGTCTCGGACCTGTTTCTGACACTCGTCCTTTAAGTAACCGAATCTGGTCCAGACAAACCAGTCACTGATATAATGAGCTACGACACACCCTCTCGGGGTGCGATATTACAGGCGATAAACCAAGTCACCAAGTCTGACCACTTGATCCATGTTGTCGCCTCTATGACTAACATAGATTGCCTGGGACCTTTCCCAACCATGTGTCCCCACAGGGATCCGACTGATAGGCAATCCCATAATACGTACCTCAAAGGTAAGAAACCTAACTGAATTTTGATTATTTTTATAATTATCATCATTATTTTGTTTTATTTCATCTTTTTTTGTTGGGGGGGGGCGGAGTGCTATGTTTTTATGAAGAAGTTTGTTTGCATGCCGATCTATATCTAAAACTAAGAGACCATCCCCTGCCTACTGTAACTGCAAAGTAGTCTGTCTATATAAAGGGGTAGTACGTCGACCGTTCTCATAAAACAGAGGGCGGTCGGGTAGCCTAGTGGTTAAAGCGTTCGAAGACCCGGGTTCGATTCCCAACATGTGTACAATGTGTGAAGCCATTTCTGGTGTCCCCCGCTGGAATATTGCTAAAAGCGTTGTAAAACCATACTCACTAATAAAACAGGCACACCCATATCCAACTCAAGAACGTCTGAGCGGTTTAGATTTTAAATCTATGGTGCCAGATAAACGCGTCTTACCAAACTATCACGACAGAAAAGGAAATTCCTTCATCAGTAGAGATTGGGTAGCCTAGCTAGTGGTTAAAGCGTCCGCTCTTCACGCCGAAAGCCCATTTTCGATTCCCCACATGAATACAATGCGTGAAGCCCATTTCTGGTGTCCCCCGCCGCGATATTGCGAGAATATTGCGGCGTAAAATCATACTCACTCACTCCTATATGAGGAAAATAAGGATTTCCTTGTCATAAGTTTGAACGAAAACCCACGATAATTTCCAAACCAAAAGCACAATGAAAATATTAAGCATGTCTTATAATTATATTTCGTCTTGAGGTAGTTTCGACTGCAGTGGTAGAATCTAGTAGGAGTAGTATTTGGATTTGGGGCGAACTTGCACCAGGAAGAGATGCATATAACTGGGAGAGTTGTTTCCCTTTTAACGGAAGTGTTGTAATCCGATAGGCGGCGCTTTCCGGAAGCACATGTGCAATAGTTGTTATTGCCACTCGTAATGACATATTGTGTAAAATAACACTTGTATAAACTTGATGATATCGATATTGAAACAGAAATGATTTAACCATAGGTGAGTATTGTCTTAACAGTTGTGTTATTAATGTCCTTCAAACCACAATTTGTAATTCTCATTTTCAGCAACCTGTATTGAGAATCTGAAAACTGTTTGACACCCTGAAAGTGTTCCCTAATCAGCTCCATCGCAATAATCTGTAAGCTTATGTTCATTGTTGACTTTCAGCGTTTGGAGTACAAAACTATTTTATTTATCCGTCGTATAGAAAAAGAACATTCTATTTCACGTGCCAGCAATTTATATTTACCAATATCTCTGATTTGCATCTGTTGGTTTGGTTTGTTTTCCAACACCGCACCCAGCAATATTCCGGTTTGTAAATAATTGAATCTGGACCAGACAATCCAGTGATTACTATCATGAGCATCGACCCACGCAATTGTGAGCGATGGCATGCATCAATCAAGTCAGCGAGACTGACCACCCGATCCCGTAAGTCGCCTCTTACAACAAGCATGGTCGCTAAAACATAAACTTGATAAAGATAAAGTTCTAGTCACTATCAAATTTATTAATAAGAATGAATTATTCCTCATCTCTATGAAATATGAACTAGTTTGCATGATAATTACCTGTGATTGTGCTATGGGTGGAAATATTACCTGTGGTCTGTGAAAAGGTGGTCTGATTACCTGTGATCAGTTATTGGGGATCAATTCACATGTCACAGCAATTGTGATCGATGGCATGCATCAATCAAGTCAGCGAGCCTGACCACCGGATCCCGTTATTTGTCCTTTACGACAAGCATAGTCGCCTTTTACGGCAAGCATGGGTTTCTGAAGACCAATTCCACCCCGGATCTTCACAGGTCTGTACTGACACAAACTCCCACAAAAATGCAGTAGCTAAATGCATGGTTACTTATCAATTTGTATTAATCATTATGACATATTTAGTCCGATTTACATATAAAGCAATATTTGTTTATCGTCTGTTTCAGTTTTAGAGTATATTAATTTTTCAAGTATACATCATCAGTATGAGGACCAAGACGCTGGATCAGTTAGCGTCACTTCAGAAAAATCCGAGCAATGTTCGCAACATCTGTATTCTTGCCCATGTAGATCATGGTGAGTATGTAGTTGGATTCTGTGTTACATCTGTATTCATATCTTACATGTTAACACTAGAGAAAACAATGGTAAAAGCTGTATTCATATCATATATGTTAACACTAGAGAAAACAGTGGTAAAAGCTGTATTCATATCATATATGTTAACACTAGAGAAAACAATGGTAAAAGCTGTATTCATATCATATATGTTAACACTAGAGAAAACAATGGTAAACTATCTACAGTTGCATGTTAACTTCGGAGGTACCTGTTCTTCTACAATCTTATCAAAATGAAAATTAAAACTCTCCTTCAAGATCTCCCAAACCTTCCATCGGTTGTCAGGTGAATTTCATGAGCATGGATGTGATGAAAAGGACAAAAACTGCTTCTCATTCAGTTCTGAACATACTTAAAATATGCAACCATGGATTTTGTTTCAGCACTGTTTAGTACTGAAAATATCAAAGTAGGTTTATGTGGTCAGGGATGACATGTAAACTTCTAGTTCACTTGAACATGAACAGTTTTATACACAATTCGCCTGACATTCTTTTTATAGCTTTCATCATGTTTATAGACACGTTTATTACCTGAGATGCTTGCTATTTGACTCGCTTTAATTTTCTGTGCATAATAGACTATTAAACATGTATAGTAAACAGAAACATGATTATTTTATCGCATAATACATGTCACACCTAACATGAAAATATCCTCCTTACATTTTAATGCAACATGTACAAGACTTGTTACCTTGTCCAGCATTTAATTTCAAGAATTAATGTTTGTCTCTTGTTATGAAAAAAAATGAAACGTGTACATTTCACTACTGTCAGTCGGGGTGGTCGGTTAGCCTAGTGGTTAAAGCATTCGCTTGTCGCGCCGAAGACCCGGGTTCAATTCACAACATGGGTACAATTTATGAAACCAATTTCTTGTGTCCCTCGCCTTGATATTGCTGGAAAATTGCTAAAAGTGGCATAAAACCATACTTGCTCACTCACTACTGTCGGTCCTGCTGTGGACTACCCATGTGTGGCTCCAGGCATTCCATTTTGTTGTTATTGACAGGGAAGACAACTCTGGCTGATGCACTGGTTGCCAGTAATGGCATCATCTCTCAGCGCATGGCTGGAAAGCTGCGGTACATGGACAGTCGGGAGGATGAGCAGGAGAGAGGCATCACCATGAAGTCCAGTGCCATTTCTCTCTTCTATCAGAAAGGTGAGTGTCAGTTAAAAGTGTTTTTTTGGCTTTGCCTGGGTGTTCCCAGGCCATGTTTACCACTAGTGTCACTGTGGGCAGTAATTAAGATGAAGTAATCCTAATCTCTTACTTGGCAATGTTTGCAACCATTACCTTTGCCAGGATCGACTTATTGTTTGAATCCAAATTCATTCTGATTATGATCATCCTTTTGTCAGCAAAATCCAATGTTTCGTCTCTATAGTAAATGAGTAGGACCTGTGTCATTTTGGGCTTTCCTATAACATTTTGTAATATGACGAACAGTGTTCAGCTGTTGTTCAAAGCAATGTTGAACGTTCAAGATGTCAAGATACTGTCTGTGTTGCAGACGAGGCCAGGTACCTGATTAACCTGATTGACTCACCGGGCCATGTAGACTTCTCTAGTGAGGTGTCGACGGCGGTACGGCTGTGTGATGGGGCAGTGGTGCTGGTGGATGTTGTCGAGGGAGTCTGTCCGCAGGTACCACAATTGAGCAGAGCATGTTGGTCTTGTTATGGTATCCTACATAAGCCAGGAATAAACATGATTAACAATATCTTGTCCTTTCGTTGTTCAAACTAGGGGAGGTAACTCTATAAAGTTGGCATTCTGATATTAACTTCTAGATTGCCATGTATGATGTGATAGCTGATGTTCCCTGATTGTCAATACAGACACATGCAGTGCTGCGGCAGGCATGGCTGGAGAATATCAAACCGGTCCTGGTTCTCAACAAGATCGACCGACTTGTACTGGAGCTGAAGATGTCTCCTTTAGAGGCTCACATGCATCTGCAGCAGATACTGGAGCAGGTGGGGCATGGTGTTCTGTTGCCTGTCTTACAAAGTACATTCCTTCCATTTCCATTAACTATATCAGCCATCAATCGCCAAATCATTGGAACAGATCATTGTTTTTCAGTATACATTTAAAATAATGATGTTGGGCTAAAAAAATAATAGTCTTTGTTCTTAGGCACCGCCTGCATCATCATAAAGTTCATGGTAGTCAAATACTGTATTCCAGTAATTTACTTATCAAGGAATACATTTATGTAAGGAGGCTCTTTCCCAGGTTGATTGTACACAACTGTTTATTTGGTTACTAGTTTGAACAATTAAGAAAAAGAAAAAAGAAGAACACCACCCGCCCACACTTTATTTTCCAAAGCCAATATCCGAGAACCAATTCTTTAATTTTTTTAAGCCTTGTATTATGTTTGTTTCAGGTGAATCTCTTAACCAATGAGCTGTTTACATCTGAGGCCATGGAGAAAACATCCACAGTAAGTTTGGTATATTTTGATATCAGAGATCAAGGTTACAGTTATTTTGTCATGTGTTTTAAGTGTGTATTTCACAAAAGATCGCATGCTAGATAAACTTTGTGCATGGTGGCAGAGTCATTTTGATATGTGGTATTTTTTCCATCAATAGGAAATCGACAAACTGCAGCGCTCCACATCCAGAGAGGCTGACCCACAGGTGAGTCAGTGGCCACATCTGTTGATGTCTTTTGAGAGTTAAGCCCAGTCTCCGAGTTTAGGAATAATTTTTTAAATTTTTTTTTAATCTTGATAGCATAGGATTTAACGTGTGTGAAGTGTTATCCTCCAGTGTTTCTTTAGTGTTTTGACGGGACCACCCTTGATAACGGTCCTCCCTATATTTCAGTGTTATGACTGGACCACCCTTGTTACTGGCCCTCACTATATTTCAGTGTTATGACTGGACCACCCTTGTTACTGGCCCTCACTATATTTCAGTGTTATGACTGGACCACCCTTGTTACTGACCCTCACTATATTTCAGTGTTATGACTGGACCACCCTTGATAACGGTCCTCACTATATTTCAGTGTTATGACTGGACCACCCTTGTTACTGACCCTCACTATATTTCAGTGTTTTGACTGGACCACCCTTGATAACGGTCCTCACTATATTTCAGTGTTATGACTGGACAACCCTTGTTACTGACCCTCACTATATTTCAGTGTTATGACTGGACCACCCTTGATAACGGTCCTCACTATATTTCAGTGTTATGACTGGACCACCCTTGTTACTGACCCTCACTATATTTCAGTGTTATGACTGGACCACCCTTGATAACGGTCCTCACTATATTTCAGTGTTATGACTGGACCACCCTTGTTACTGGCCCTCACTATATTTCAGTGTTATGACTGGACCACCCTTGTTACTGACCCTCACTATATTTCAGTGTTATGACTGGACCACCCTTGATAACGGTCCTCACTATATTTCAGTGTTATGACTGGACCACCCTTGTTACTGACCCTCACTATATTTCAGTGTTATGACTGGACCACCCTTGATAACGGTCCTCACTATATTTCAGTGTTATGACTGGACAACCCTTGTTACTGACCCTCACTATATTTCAGTGTTATGACTGGACCACCCTTGATAACGGTCCTCACTATATTTCAGTGTTATGACTGGACCACCCTTGTTACTGACCCTCACTATATTTCAGTGTTATGACTGGACCACCCTTGATAACGGTCCTCACTATATTTCAGTGTTATGACTGGACCATCCTTGTTACTGACCCTCACTATATTTCAGTGTTATGACTGGACCACCCTTGATAACGGTCCTCACTATATTTCAGTGTTATGACTGGACCACCCTTGTTACTGACCCTCACTATATTTCAGTGTTATGACTGGACCACCCTTGTTACTGGCCCTCACTATATTTCAGTGTTATGACTGGACCACCCTTGTTACTGGTCCACACTATATTTCAGTGTTTTGACTAGACCACCCTTGACAACGGTCCACACTATATTTCAGTGTTTTGACTAGACCACCCTTGTGAACATTTCTCCGTATATTTTCAGTGTTACAACTGGACCACCCTTGTCAGCGGTCCTCCCTATATTTCAGTGTTATGACTGGACCACCCTTGTTAACGTACCTCCCTATTTTTTCAGTATAATGACTGGACCACCCTTTTAAAAGTCCCTTCCTATATTTTCAGTGTTCAGACTGGACCACTCTTGTAACGTCCCTCCCTATATTTTCAGTGTTATTGGAATAACCTTGTTAACGTCCCTCCCTATGTTTTCAGTGTTACGACTGGACCATCCTTGTTAATGGCCATCTCTATGTTTTCAGTGTTATGACTGGACCACCCTTGTTAATGGCCCTCTCTATGTTTTCAGTGTTATGACTGGACCATCCTTGTTAATGGCCATCTCTATGTTTTCAGTGTTACGACTGGACCACCCTTGTTAATGGCCCTCTCTATGTTTTCAGTGTTACGACTGGACCACGCTGGAAGATGAAGATGAGAATATGGAGAACAAGAACATCTACTTCTCCCCGGACCAGGACAACGTTGTGTTTGCCAGCGCACTAGACGGCTGGGGATTTAGGTACGGATGCTTGTCTCAAGTTGTAGGTTTCAATTGAACTCTCAAAACTAATCAGGTGGCATGGGTGCCCAAGTTGACGCTGTGTATGGTTGTGTCCCTTGGGCACGCCAAAAACCTATGATCAAGGGTTCAAATCCCAGTTATGTTTCTAGCTTTGTCAGCACCATGACCCTTCTCATGAGTTTCATAAATGTCTGATACCTACATGACTTTGGGCTTTCCTCGCACATTAAGCTAACATGCCGTGATATAACCATCGATAACTGAAATACTGTTCAAAGCAGCATTGAACCCAATTCACTCACTCATTCATTCAAAACCAATCACATGTGTTGGGCAGTGTTAATAGTGGCAATCAAACAGATCTTTTCAAAGATCTTTACTAGTATTATTGCAAAATAAAATAAAATCCTGTAGTGTGGATTGTGTTGCACCAGTATGAATAACACTAGCTACCAATCTGTTGTGTAGGAGTTGACTGTAGAGGGAATCCATCTTTCAGAATCTCTCACTTTGCTGAGCTGTGGGCCCAGAAGTTGGGGATGAGCCACAAAGTTCTACAGAAGACGCTCTGGGGGGACTACTATCTCAATGTGAAGAACAAGAGAGTCATGAAAGGTGCTCAGGTATGTGGTCACGTGGGAAATGTGTACATTTTATGAATATTTGAGTGTTGCTGGAGATTTCCATCTTCCTGAGGCAAGGGTGTTAACTGATTCCAGTTTCCACCCTTGCCAAACTAGGCTGAAATTTCCAGGCTTGATCGTAGCGCCACCAATAGCATTTATGAGTTATGTCCCTTCCATGTTCTTTCTGTGGACCAATCAGATTTCATCTCTCATATCACTTGCATTTGCTTCAAACAAAATGGCGGTCAAGATGATCTGTTTTATAATGAAGATCTGTATTTTAATAAAACGGGTCTTACAGCGTGGAGTGCATCAAATCACTTGAGCACCTTGATTAAAAACATGAAAAGATTTGGTACACATACTTTTTTTTTTTTTTTTTTTAAATTTTTATTCAGTCATATACACAGGATACATAAGCACTCGGAAAGCAATACAGCTTTATGAATACAGGTACTTCTCAAAAGGATATGGTACAGAGGAGGCCTAAGGCATAATCCACATCATGGTACAGATGAAGGCATAATCCACATCATGGTACAGATGAAGGCATATTTATGTATACAATTAAGAAGATGCGGTATTTATGGTACATCAAATTATGTTGCAAACATCAAGTGAATAAGTTATTTTGCAGTTTGAGGAAACAAAGCCCATTTTCTATTAAAGGCAGAGAAGTCGTTATTTCTACGTGCAATATGATATTCAACGTCATAGATACTTCTTATTGTGTTCTTAAAAGCAACAAAGTCAACATTTTCATTCTTAATACACTGGACAAAGATGAATCTTTTAGCAGCTACAATCAAATGGTTAATTAATACATCAGAGGTACCAAAGAGGAGCTCGTTGTCAGTTATAAGGATTTTTCTATGCAAGATATGAGTCAAGTAAATACAGAAATCTGACCAAAAATTCTTAACAACATGACATTCGATATAAACATGAAAAATATTTTCTTTGTGAGTATGACACATAAAACACTCATCGTTATCAATAGGTTTCATTCTTAATAACTCACGTTTAGTAAATATTACTTTATGAATAAATCTAAACTGGAAATCCCTGAGTTTTGTGTCCCTTAACCCATGGCAATATACACTGAATATTTGATTCCATGGAAAAGAGCCTCCCAGCTGATTTTCCCATTTCAAACAAGATTTAGGGAGAGGGAGGGAATTCCCTATCAGTTTATTATAAAACACTTTTGTTCCTTTAATAGAACGTGTAAGATCATAAATCCAAGGAGATACTGTGAGATTAGAAGAGGAATGTAGATTTTTATCAATATTTTGTCTCCAACTTCTTGGAATATTAAAAAACATACGGTTATAGTCGAGAAAAGTTCCTTTACACATACACATACACTGAGACATTTCAACACGAGATATGTACTCAGATTGTAAGACATTTCAACACGAGATATGTACTCAGATTGTAAGACATTTCAGCATGAGATATGTACTCAGATTGTAAGACATTTCAGCATGAGATATGTACTCAGATTGTGAGACATTTCAACACAAGATATGTACTAAGATTACTAAGATTATGGGACAGCTGTAGTACCTATTTATGGTGGAACAAGCAGCAAAGAAACGCTATGGTTCAAATGAAATTTATGCTTCAAGCAGATGTGCATGATGCCTGTTGCTGTACTTTGTGAGAAAATTACATGGATTTGCACCAAATGGATCTTTCTTGTATTTCAGTCTAAAGGGAAGAAGCCATTGTTTGTACAGTTTGTGTTGGAACAGATCTGGGCTGTGTATGATTCCATAGTCATCTCAAGGTGAGGAGGCACTTAGTAGTGATGTCGCGATTCACCCAGCCACTGGTGGAGGAGGCACTTAGTAGTGATGTCGCGTTTCACCGGGCCACTGGTGGAGGAGGCACTTAGTGGTGATGTCGCGATTCACCGGGCCACTGGTAGAGGAGGCACTTAGTGGTGATGTCGCGTTTCACCGGGCCACTGGTGGAGGAGGCACTTAGTGGTGATGTCGCGTTTCACCGGGCCACTGGTAGAGGAGGCACTTAGTAGTGATGTCGCGATTCACCGGGCCACTGGTGGAGGAGGCACTTAGTGGTGATGTTGCGAATCACCGGGCCACTGGTGGAGGAGGCACTTAGTGGTGATGTCGCGATTCACCGGGCCACTGGTAGAGGAGGCACTTAGTAGTGATGTCGCGATTCACCGGGCCACTGGTGGAGGAGGCACTTAGTAGTGATGTCGCGATTCACCAGGCCACTGGTGGAGGAGGCACTTAGTGGTGATGTCACAATTCACCGGGCCACTGGTGGAGGAGGCACTTAGTAGTGATGTCGCGATTCACCGGGCCACTGGTGCATCATCGGTGAACTTTGCATAATACCATACCCAATACACTTAATTTGGCATCAATTCTCGTTTAACCCCATATCGATTGTCCATGGTGATCTCACATCAATATCTATAAGCAAGTATAAACAATTTTCTTAATTCCTTTAATTAAACTTTCTTGGTCATCTTTTGGAGACGAAACCGGTCTGATAATTAGACTGACCAGCTTTTCCTTCCTGCCTGTCACAATACAGTGCATAAACTTGCTCGTTTCTTATTATTTTCTCATACAGAATAGTTGATTTGATTCAGTCTCATGTCGATGGGTATTAGTATTATATTGTCTGTCTTTTCCTTCATGAGCGAGTCTATGGACTCTATTCTCAGTCTAATAACTGGGTTTTCCACACAAAATGCTGTAGATGCAGTATCAAGATACTTGTTGTATCGTGGCTTCTGTATCAAGATATGTATCATTTCATGTGACACCTGTATCATGACATCTCTAGCTCTAGTGTCAAACCTTCCCTACTCTCGTCAGAACTGTTTAAGAAGCATATGACTGTGACATAGTCTTCAAGTAGTAGTGGATATGTATTTGATTCCAGGGACAAGGAGAAGACGGACAAGATTGTGAAATCTCTGAAACTGAAGGTGTTGGCCCGAGATGCCCGACACAACGACCCTCGCGTACATCTACAGGCAGTTACATCTCAGTGGCTTCCTGTCTCATCAGCAGTTCTAGGTATGTCTCAATCACATGCTTTCTGTCCCCATTGTTTGTTACTGGTTCAGAAATATGGATGTGTAACTCATACCGTGACCCCTCTAAGACCAGGGTGCCGTTGTACAAAACAACCTTAGCACTACGACTGTCATAAGTCAGTGTTAAGGTATGGGAGTTATGATCACCTTAGCGCTAAGATCGCTTTGTACAACAGCACCCAGTACTTACACTGTGTTTAACATAAACTTGGTATTCTGCTTTATTGAGACAAAAGTCCTTTGAATTTAATTTGTGTCATTTGACTTTGAAAGGGGGTCATTTTTCAGGTGGGGCTTTAAAATTGACTCCTCTTAACCCCATGATTCAGCTAAGAATATAAATTTTTAAACTTATCCTATCTCACACTATGCATTTCCTCTAATTCTTAGATCTTGGTGTGGAAACGTCCTAGAACAAAGTTTCCAACTTCGAAAACACCACTCACCCAAACACATCCCACATATCACTGTGATCATGGCTCACGCACCACCAAAATCCCATGCGACACGACCCCAGCGACCTGATCACCTGACATATCCAGCACCCTCATTCTTAATTCTATCGGGGGCGGTCTGGTAGCCTAGTGGTTAAAGCGTTCGCTCGTCACTCCGAAGATCCGGGTTCGATTCCCGACATGGGTACAATGTGTGAAGCCCATTTCTGGTGTCCCCCGCCGTGATATTGCTGGAATATTGCTAAAAGCGGCGTAAAACCATACTCACTCACTCACTTAATTCTATCGCTATGGCGTTCGAACGTTATTCTTGAACAGAGAATTTTTTGTTTGTGTTGTCGTTAGAAAATTTACAATTTTACTTATGGACTGGTCATTTATTGTAGAGGGTTGAGGGGGGATGTGAAAAGTTATCACAAACAAGTATTGACAAGTAGAAGTTAATCTTACAATGGTCTTTTGTCTGACAAATTTTGTTTTCACAACAGTCCATTTGAGTTGATACATTTTTTGTGGGGCATTTAAAAGAAGACATTTCAATGTCATCTTCACTGTCAACACTGCACTGAATCAAACTGGTTAGATACCCTTTACATGCTTAAACCAAGTGTGCTTCCTTGCTGAGTAGCACTAATGTCCCTGTTGCAGCTGTGGTAGTGGACACACTGCCGTCCCCGCTACAGATGACGGAGGAGCGAGTGGAGAAACTCATGTGCAGCCACTCACAGAGATTTGACTCCCTGCCAGAGCAGACCCAACATCTGAAGCCACGTGAGTCGTGTGAACAAAGTCAAGGGCCCGCTGCGGTCAGTCAGCAAGGGGAGATAACTTGGTCGAGTAGCTCCATCTACCCCAAACTATTGAGGATAAGGTGGTAACAGATTGTGACCTGGCTGTTTGTACACCAGTGTGCGCTGATTGTGTTTAGGCTTTTCTGATATAGCTGGATTATTGCAGACAGCAGGACCACACAACATTCACTCAGAACAGAGTGGGTGGCTAGTGGGTAAAGGTGCACAGTTGTGTCCCTTTGCCATTCCAGGGCCAAGGTCATAGGTTTCTTGGTTTATGTGGTACATGTCTATTAACTGTGTCACTCTAACAGCTCTGAATGGTGGTTGTACTTTTTTTTATGGTGATATTCTATTTGGATTGTCAGATGTTTGACTTGGTTGAATATTTGTTTGAATTTGTGGACCAGATTGATTCAGCTTGATACTGAGAGGTCCCTTTTATGTGAACTACATATTGATATTGACTATTTCTGTGTAAGGTATTCAGTGGTTCTCACAATACAGCAGTGGACTTTGTGTAGATGTTATGTCAACAGAACTCGTCTTTCTCTGTTCAGATTTCTTGTCATGCAACCCGACGACAGACACTCCTGTGATCGTGTTTGTGTCCAAGATGTTCCCTGTAGAGAGGCGGCACCTGCCACACAACAAACAGAGGTCAGTCACACCATCGTCACACACAGTCACACACAGTCACATTTTCACACACTGTCTCATCATTACACACAATCACGTACCATCATACACAGTCACACATTGTCACACATAGTCACGCATCGCTACACAGTCACAAGTGATTTATCATATAATTATAATTATTATTTTCTAGAACCATGTTGGTTTTTTTGTAGCCACACTGAAGATGACAATTTCTGTGTGGTTTTATGAATATGAGAGTCCACTGTTAACTTTATCGTGCCTTAAATAAACAAGGCATTGTACAGTCAAACCCTGTTATCTTGAACCTAGTGGGATCGTAAAAGGCGAAAATGCTTGTGGTAAGATGTGACTAACAGGATTGGGTCGTCAGGATCGCTGACTTGGTTGATGCATGTCATCGTATCACAATTGTGTAATCAATGTTCATGATGTGGAGGGGCGGTCGGGTAGCCTAGTGGTTAAGCGTTCGCTCGTCACACCCGGGTTCGATTCCCGACATGGGTACAATGTGTGAAGCCCATTTGTGGTGTCCCCCCGCCGTGATATTGATGGAATATTGCTAAAAGTGGCGTAAAACCGTACTCACTCACTCATGATGTGGATCACAGGATTGTTTGGTCCAGACTTGATTATTTACAGACCACCGTCATATAATTGGAATATTGCTGAGTGCGGCGTTAAACAACAAACAAAGTAAGGCCGAGAACAGGTTTGAGTACATTCGAGATAACAGTGTTTAAGATAATGAGGGTCGACTTCATGTGTCTTATGATATTTCAGACCTCTGACAGAGGAAGAGCTGCAGATAAGGAGAGACATCGCGAGGAAAAGACATGCGGAGAAGATGGCATCTGCCGAAGACTGCAGCACAGAGGAGTCAGAGAAGACAACGGACACACCGTTGGAGGAAGGTGGACAATTTAATCTCACTTTTGGAGACCATTTAGAGCTATCAGAGAGAGTGTGTTACTAATGCTGGGCCAGCCTAAAGAGTTAATATGATCCATGGTCTGGTGCCCATGTCAGATCTAGGTGTAGACATTGTACTTGTACTTGTATAAAAGCAACTCAAAATTTATTTAGGTAATGGTGAACGTATTTGTGCATTTTAAGTAGAGATCTGATTTTACTGATTTTCCTTTAATTAGGATTTCCATTTTGTAGTTCCAGAAGCTGCTACAAATGGAGTAGCCATTGATGACGTCGAGGCATCAAGTGATCTGGATGGACATGTGTTCGTCGCCTTTGCTCGCGTGTTCAGTGGCACAGTGAAGAAAGGCTGCACATTGTATGTCCTTGGGCCAAAACATGACCCAGAGAAGGTGCTTGACAAGGTATAGAACTTGGCAGCAAGTTGCGCAGCATTTTGAATTTCTTCTCCTTGGGGCCTTGTTAATGTAGAATGTTTTATTTGCACTGCATAATAAGAAGCATACATGAGCCATGGGGCTCTTTCAAAGTGTTTCTGCATGAGGCGTATGTATTTCCTGAGTTACAAGGTTTGAGGAATTAGGGAACAAACAGTGATAGGAGTTGCTTCCAGTTCCACGTGCTCATGCTTTTATAGTTGTAGATGGTTTGCTTTATACTGTTCGTCTCACCTAACTGAAAGTCAAGGGAGTTAATGTCCTTGTCTGCTTGTCCCATGGCAGCATCAGCAGCATCTGTAAACATCATCTCCTCTAGAAACCTCTGGACCATCTGTAACTTCACTGGTTTGTTCCCATCAATGGTGACACCTCCATTTGGTCAAGAGTTTGATTCCAGTTTTCAATATGGCTGCCATGAAAAATGGGGTTGCCTGTTTTAAAAGCAGGAAGTGTGTGTCACTTTCTCAATGACTTAAGCTAGAGGCAAGCATCTGCTTCCAAGCAAACAGAAGTGCATGGAACTTAGCTGATTCAGCTTGTGCTATATGGTCTGTGTTCACTTCATGCTATTGGTTAATATTAACTCTCCTCTTAGGAATTGGGGGCACAGGTGGCCCAGTCATCTAAGTTGCCGCAATTCGCTGTGCAGGGTTGCGTCCCTTGGGCACACCAGAAACCTATGATAGTGGGTTCGAATCCTGGTTCGCCCCGATTATGTTTCTAGGTTTGTCAGCACCATACCTGTGCACGTGGGTTTCACCGAAGTGGTTAACGTCTGAGACCTGCATCGCTTCAGGCTTTTCTCCCACATTAAGCTGACACGCCGTGATATAACTGGAATACTGTTAAAAGCGGCGTTAAACCCATCTCACTCACACCCTCTTAGGAATTCCCTTTTTTGATTAGTACTATCTCTTGTATTATCATGGAGGATAATAAAAGTCACACATTTTTCGGAATACTGATTTCTTTTTACTGAAAATACATTTAAGATATACCTAAAGTTGTCTCATAACCCAGTTCGAGAATATATCAGATGAAACCTCTAGTGTTGAGTACAGTATAGCTGTGTGAATGTTGCAGCCTGACCTTGAAGGGGAGATAACCCCAGGGATGACAGTACGAGACCTGTCCAGCAGCCAGCACATCACCAGGTTCACAGTCCAGGATCTCTACCTGTTCATGGGACGCGAGCTGGAAGAGATGGATGAGATCCCTGCAGGCAACATTCTAGGTCAGTCTGTAGTCACAGGTCATGCATGGCCATCACAGGCAACATTCTAGGTCAGTCAGTAGCTACAGGTCATGCATGACACTCACAGGCAACAATCTAGGTCAGTCTGTATTTACAGATCTGTATGGCCACAACAGCCAACATTCTAGGTCAGTCTGTAGTCACAGGTCATGCATAGATCCCACAGGCAATATTCTAGGTCAGTCTGTAGTTACAGGTCCTGCATGACACTCACAGCCAACATTCTAGGTCAGTCTGTAGTTACAGATCATCCATGGCCCCCACAGCCAACATTCTAGGTCAGTCTGTAGTTACAGGTCATGCATGACACTCACAGCCAACATTCTAGGTCAGTCTGTAGTTACAGGTCATGCATGACCCCTACGGGCAACATTCTAGGTCAGTCTGTAGTTACAGGTCATGCATGGCCCCCACAGCCAACATTCTAGGTCAGTCTGTAGTTACAGGTCATGCATGACCCTCACAGGCAACATTTTAGGTCAGTCTGTAGTTACAGGTCATGCATGACACTCACAGCCAACATTCTAGGTCAGTCTGTAGTTACAGGTCATGCATGACCCTCACAGGCAACATTCTAGGTCAGTCTGTAGTTACAGATCATCCATGGCCCCCACAGCCAACATTCTAGGTCAGTCTGTAGTTACAGGTCATGCATGGCCCCCACAGCCAACATTCTAGGTCAGTCTGTAGTTACAGGTCATGCATGACCCTCACAGGCAACATTCTAGGTCAGTCTGTAGTTACAGGTCATGCATGGCCCCCACAGCCAACATTCTAGGTCAGTCTGTAGTTACAGGTCCTGCATGACACTCACAGCCAACATTCTAGGTCAGTCTGTAGTTACAGATCATCCATGGCCCCCACAGCCAACATTCTAGGTCAGTCTGTAGTTACAGGTCATGCATGACACTCACAGGCAACATTCTAGGTCAGTCTGTAGTTACAGGTCATGCATGACCCCTACGGGCAACATTCTAGGTCAGTCTGTAGTTACAGGTCATCCATGGCCCCCACAGCCAACATTCTAGGTCAGTCTGTAGTTACAGGTCATGCATGACCCTCACAGGCAACATTCTAGGTCAGTCTGTAGTTACAGATCATGCATGACACTCACAGCCAACATTCTAGGTCAGTCTGTAGTTACAGGTCATGCATGACCCTCACAGGCAACATTCTAGGTCAGTCTGTAGTTACAGATCATCCATGGCCCCCACAGCCAACATTCTAGGTCAGTCTGTAGTTACAGGTCATGCATGGCCCCCACAGCCAACATTCTAGGTCAGTCTGTAGTTACAGGTCATGCATGACCCTCACAGGCAACATTCTAGGTCAGTCTGTAGTTACAGGTCATGCATGGCCCCCACAGCCAACATTCTAGGTCAGTCTGTAGTTACAGGTCATGCATGACACTCACAGGCAACATTCTAGGTCAGTCTGTAGTTACAGGTCATGCATGACCCCTACGGGCAACATTCTAGGTTAGTCTGTAGTTACAGGTCATGCATTACCCTCACAGGCAACATTGTAGGTCATTCAATCTCTACAGGTCATGCAAGGCCCATCAGGCAACTCTGCCTATAAGCATGAAACATGGCTTAAGTACTCATGATATGTGTCATTTCTTGAACTCAAAGTTTCAGATTTAGTGAATTTTGGGTTAATTTTAGTCATTCTGAAACTTACATTTCAAATCCATTTGGCTCCATAATGAAATTTTCAGGTATTAAATGTAAGTTGGTGGTATCTGTGTTGCAGGTATTGGGGGATTGGATGACCACATCTTGAAGTCCGGCACCATTTCATCGACCGTGGCTTGCCCTTCCTTCACAGAGATGTTCTTTGATGCCGATCCCATCGTCAGAGTGGCCATTGAACCAGCTCACCCAGGTCAGCTCTGACTGCTTGGAAACTAGGAGGCATTATGATTAAAGAAAAATTCCAGCTATGTGACGTCAGTCTGTAAATAATCGTCAGTACAGTGATTGATATCATGGGCATCGATCAATGCAATTGGGGTACGATGACATGTATCAACCAAAAGTCAGTGAGCCTGACCACCCTATCCCATTGCATAGTCACGAGTTCGGCAAGCATGGGTTACTGAAGACCTATTCTAGCCAGGATCTTTAGGATCTGTAGGTGACATGACATGTGTATTGTGCTGCAGTAGGTGACATGACGTGTATTGTGCTGCTGTAGGTGACATGGCCTGTGTATTGTGCTGCTGTAGGTGACATGACATGTGTATTGTGCTGCTGTAGGTGACATGCCATGTGTATTGTGCTGCTGTAGGTGATATGCCATGTGTATTGTGCTGCTGTAGGTGACATGCAGTGTGTATTGTGCTGCTGTAGGTGACATGCTGTGTGTATTGTGCTGCTGTAGGTGACATGACGTGTGTATTGTGCTGCTGTAGGTGACATGACGTGTATTGTGCTGCAGTAGGTGACATGACGTGTATTGTGCTGCTGTAGGTGACATGACGTATGTATTGTGCTGCTGTAGGTGACATGACGTGTATTGTGCTGCAGTAGGTGACATGACGTGTATTGTGCTGCTGTAGGTGACATGGCCTGTGTATTGTGCTGCTGTAGGTGACATGCCATGTGTATTGTGCTGCTGTAGGTGACATGCTGTGTGTATTGTGCTGCTGTAGGTGACATGACGTATGTATTGTGCTGCTGTAGGTGACATGACGTGTGTATTGTGCTGCTGTAGGTGACATGACGTGTATTGTGCTGCAGTAGGTGACATGACGTGTATTGTGCTGCTGTAGGTGACATGGCCTGTGTATTGTGCTGCTGTAGGTGACATGCCATGTGTATTGTGCTGCTGTAGGTGACATGCTGTGTGTATTGTGCTGCTGTAGGTGACATGACGTGTGTATTGTGCTGCTGTAGGTGACATGACATGTGTATTGTGCTGCTCTAGGTGACATCACGTATGTATTGTGCTGCTGTAGATGACATGACGTGTGTATTGTGCTGCTGTAGGTGACATGGCGTGTTTATTGTGCTGCTATAGATGACATGACGTGTGTATTGTGCTGCTGTAGATGACATGACGTGTGTATTGTGCTGCAGTAGGTGACATGGCGTGTGTATTGTGCTGCTGTAGGTGACATGACGTATGTATTGTGCTGCTGTAGATGACATGACGTGTGTATTGTGCTGCAGTAGGTGACATGGCGTGTTTATTGTGCTGCTGTAGGTGACATGACATGTGTATTGTGCTGCTGTAGGTGACATGACGTGTGTATTGTGCTGCTGTAGGTGACATGGCGTGTGTGTTGTGCTGCTGTAGGTGACATGCTGTGTGTATTGTGCTGCCGACTTGACATGGCGTGTGTATTGTGCTGCTGTAGGTGACATGACGTGTGTATTGTGCTGCTGTAGGTGACATGACGTATGTATTGTGCTGCTGTAGGTGACAAAAAAAACAAACTGACATGCTGTGTGTATTGTGCTGCTGTAGGTGACATGGCGTGTGTATTGTGCTGCTGTAGGTGACATGGCGTGTGTATTGTGCTGCTGTAGGTGACATGCTGTGTGTATTGTGCTGCTGTAGGTGACATGACGTGTGTATTGTGCTGCTGTAGGTGACATGCTGTGTGTATTGTGCTGCTGTAGGTGACATGACGTGTGTATTGTGCTGCTGTAGGTGACATGACGTATGTATTGTGCTGCAGTAGGTGACATGCTGTGTGTATTGTGCTGCTGTAGGTGACATGACGTGTGTATTGTGCTGCTGTAGGTGACATGCTGTGTGTATTGTGCTGCTGTAGGTGACATGACATGTGTATTGTGCTGCTGTAGGTGACATGCTGTGTGTATTGTGCTGCTGTAGGTGACATGCTGTGTGTATTGTGCTGCTGTAGGTGACATGACGTGTGTATTGTGCTGCTGTAGGTGACATGCCATGTGTATTGTGCTGCAGTAGGTGACATGCTGTGTGTATTGTGCTGCTGTAGGTGACATGGCGTGTGTATTGTGCTGCTGTAGGTGACATGACGTGTGTATTGTGCTGCTGTAGGTGACATGACGTATGTATTGTGCTGCAGTAGGTGACATGCTGTGTGTATTGTGCTGCTGTAGGTGACATGGCGTGTGTATTGTGCTGCTGTAGGTGACATGCTGTGTGTATTGTGCTGCTGTAGGTGACATGACATGTGTATTGTGCTGCTGTAGGTGACATGACGTGTGTATTGTGCTGCTGTAGGTGACATGCTGTGTGTATTGTGCTGCTGTAGGTGACATGCCGTGTGTATTGTGCTGCTGTAGGTGACATGACGTGTGTATTGTGCTGCTGTAGGTGACATGACATGTGTATTGTGCTGCTGTAGGTGACATGCTGTGTGTATTGTGCTGCTGTAGGTGACATGGCGTGTGTATTGTGCTGCTGTAGGTGACATGCCATGTGTATTGTGCTGCTGTAGGTGACATGCCGTGTGTATTGTGCTGCTGTAGGTGACATGACGTGTGTATTGTGCTGCTGTAGGTGACATGACATGTGTATTGTGCTGCTGTAGGTGACATGCTGTGTGTATTGTGCTGCTGTAGGTGACATGACGTGTGTATTGTGCTGCTGTAGGTGACATGCCGTGTGTATTGTGCTGCTGTAGGTGACATGACGTGTGTATTGTGCTGCTGTAGGTGACATGACATGTGTATTGTGCTGCTGTAGGTGACATGCTGTGTGTATTGTGCTGCTGTAGGTGACATGCTGTGTGTATTGTGCTGCTGTAGGTGACATGCTGTGTGTATTGTGCTGCTGTAGGTGACATGACGTGTGTATTGTGCTGCTGTAGATGACATGCTGTGTGTATTGTGCTGCTGTAGGTGACATGCCATGTGTATTGTGCTGCTGTAGGTGACATGACGTGTGTATTGTGCTGCTGTAGGTGACATGCTGTGTGTATTGTGCTGCTGTAGGTGACATGACGTGTGTATTGTGCTGCTGTAGGTGACATGACGTGTGTATTGTGCTGCTGTAGGTGACATGCTGTGTGTATTGTGCTGCTGTAGGTGACATGCTGTGTGTATTGTGCTGCTGTAGGTGACATGACGTGTGTATTGTGCTGCTGTAGGTGACATGACGTATGTATTGTGCTGCTGTAGGTGACATGACGTATGTATTGTGCTGCTGTAGGTGACATGACGTGTATTGTGCTGCTGTAGGTGACATGACGTGTGTATTGTGCTGCTGTAGGTGACATGCTGTGTGTATTGTGCTGCTGTAGGTGACATGACGTGTGTATTGTGCTGCAGTAGGTGACATGCTGTGTGTATTGTGCTGCAGTAGGTGACATGACGTATGTATTGTGCTGCTGTAGGTGACATGCTGTGTGTATTGTGCTGCTGTAGGTGACATGACGTGTGTATTGTGCTGCTGTAGGTGACATGCTGTGTGTATTGTGCTGCTGTAGGTGACATGCTGTGTGTATTGTGCTGCTGTAGGTGACATGACGTGTGTATTGTGCTGCTGTAGGTGACATGACGTGTATTGTGCTGCTGTAGGTGACATGACATGTGTATTGTGCTGCAGTAGGTGACATGACGTGTATTGTGCTGCTGTAGGTGACATGCCATGTGTATTGTGCTGCTGTAGGTGACATGACGTGTGTATTGTGCTGCTGTAGATGACATGACATGTGTATTGTGCTGCAGTAGGTGACATGCTGTGTGTATTGTGCTGCTGTAGGTGACATGACGTGTGTATTGTGCTGCTGTAGATGACATGACATGTGTATTGTGCTGCTGTAGGTGACATGACGTGTGTATTGTGCTGCTGTAGGTGACATGACATGTGTATTGTGCTGCTGTAGGTGACATGCTGTGTGTATTGTGCTGCTGTAGATGACATGACATGTGTATTGTGCTGCAGTAGGTGACATGGCGTGTGTATTGTGCTGCTGTAGGTGACATGACATGTGTATTGTGCTGCTGTAGGTGACATGCTGTGTGTATTGTGCTGCTGTAGGTGACATGACGTGTGTATTGTGCTGCTGTAGGTGACATGCTGTGTGTATTGTGCTGCTGTAGGTGACATGCTGTGTGTATTGTGCTGCTGTAGATGACATGACGTGTGTATTGTGCTGCTGTAGGTGACATGACGTGTATTGTGCTGCTGTAGGTGACATGCTGTGTGTATTGTGCTGCTGTAGGTGACATGCCATGTGTATTGTGCTGCTGTAGGTGACATGCTGTGTGTATTGTGCTGCTGTAGGTGACATGACATGTGTATTGTGCTGCTGTAGGTGACATGACGTGTGTATTGTGCTGCTGTAGGTGACATGACGTGTGTATTGTGCTGCAGTAGGTGACATGACGTGTATTGTGCTGCTGTAGGTGACATGGCGTGTGTATTGTGCTGCAGTAGGTGACATGACGTGTATTGTGCTGCTGTAGGTGACATGGCGTGTGTATTGTGCTGCTGTAGGTGACATGATGTATGTATTGTGCTGCTGTAGGTGACATGCTGTGTGTATTGTGCTGCTGTAGGTGACATGGCATGTGTATTGTGCTGCTGTAGGTGACATGGCGTGTGTATTGTGCTGCTGTAGGTGACATGCTGTGTGTATTGTGCTGCTGTAGGTGACATGACGTGTGTATTGTGCTGCTGCAGGTGACATGGCAGCTGTGATACAGGGTCTGAAGCTGTTGAACCAGGCGGACCCATGTGTTCAAGTCCTGGTTCAGGAGACCGGGGAGCATGTCATCATCACCGCAGGGGAGGTGCATCTGCACCGGTGTATCGAGGATTTACAAGAGAGGTGAGTGAGTGAGTGAATATGGTTTTACGCCGCTTTTAGCAATATTCCAGCAATATCACGGCGGGGGACACCAGAAATGGGCTTGGCTACCTGACCGCCCCACAAGGGAGGTGAGACAGTCATGCACAAATTGATATCGATGTCCGTAAGGTCAAACTCATTGATTGGTACAAATCCTACAAATCTTTATGTGCCATTTTATTTTTCAAAAGTAATACTTGAACGTATTTTAGTGATCAAGTGATTACACCATATGAAACAGATTATTGATCATGCCACAGGTTTGTCTGTTCCATATGTGATTATATGTGTGTACTGGCCATTGGAATGTAGCTGGAATGCTGCTGACTTGGGCGTAGTGAAAGTGGAAGGTGGATATAGGAATGGGTGCCGTCCGTCCATCCGTCCGTCCATCCGTCACCTTTCGTTTCCGGAGCAGATCTTGAAAACTGTACCATATTTCCTCACCAAACTTGGCACATAGATAGGTCTAGTTGTGAACTGGTGCCTTTTGATAGTTTGGGATTTAAAAAAATAAAAAAATTTGATTTTCCATAGCAAGGACTTTGATTTAGATTGAAAATGCTGGTAGTCCTCGTTTCCGGAGCAGATCTTGAAAACCGTACTATATTTCTTCATCAGACTTAGCACATAGATAGATCTAGTGGTGAACTTGTGCCTTTTGATAGTTTGGGATTGAAAAAAAATGTAAAAATTGAGTTTCCATGGCAACGACTTTAACTTAGGCTGAAAATGGCGGTAGTCCTTGTTTCCGGAGCAGATCTTGAAAACTATCATATTTCTTTACCAAACTTGGCACATAATGTAATCTCACAGTATTGAATACATTTCCTTTCTTGTTGGTAAGTTCTGCATTGCTTGAGTGTATGATCCTCCAAAAGCTTCATGGACACAGTTGTTGCATTCACTGACTAACTTCATGCAGAAACACAACTCATTACAAATACAACAGTGTAACTGATCTTAAACCTACTCAACTGTATAAACACTATATATTCTTGTCAACCATACTCACTTGCTTGATAACGGTGTTAGAACCTTCACCGAAACCATCGCTCCTAGTTGTAATAAAGAAGTTGTTTGTCCATTTGTCTCATCCTTACTCATTCCAAATACAGTGGTGTGAGTATTTCATGCTTGTTCATATGTTGTCCTCCTGAAGTAATTGGAAAAAAACAGGAATCTAGAGTTGGGATTGTGAGTTTGAGTGGAGTCCAGGAGTTTGTTGGAAATGTTTCAGTATCAGAGGGACACTGCCTCAACCAGCAGCCAGTATGTATGGTTAAGGGGAGATAACTCATCAAGAGTGCTTCAAAGTTCCATCTGAGAAAATAAAAGCATTTGTCGAAAAGCATTTTTTTTATAATTTTCAATTTAGACATACTTTTCATATATAACTGAGAATGCTTGGAGTAGAAGCTGTTGTTTGTCTTGGGGACTATGTATATCAAGTAGCGTGACCTCTGAGATGAATCTCGTCTCTTTCAGATATGCCAAGGTTGAAGTGTCTGCGTCTGCTCCCATTGTTCCTTTTCGAGAGACAATAATTGAGCCCCCCAAAATTGACAGGGTCAATGAGGTTATTCAGGACCAAAACCAGCCAATCAAATCTGTTGTTACAAGAGAGAGTGAAAAAGAGGAGGAGGATGCATTGGAGGAAGGTTTGATAGAAGTTTATACATCCAACAGGAAATGTGTGCTTCATGTACGTGCTGCACCCCTCCCGGAATCAGTTACCTGTCTCTTGAATAACCACCCAACAATCATAAAAACTCTCGACCAGAACACAACTGCAAGAATCAATGATAAATCAGAATGCGAAAATGAAGTTAAGATGAACACGGCAACGATTGAAGCATTGAATGATTTGAAGGCAAAGTTGAAAAAGGAATTCGAACATGCCGGAGACTTCTGGAAGGATGCTGTTGATCAGATGTGGAGTTTTGGACCTCGGAGGAATGGACCAAATATTTTGTTGAACCGAATTCCAGGCTACCAGAGACCATCCGTTTGGAGCAGTATAGAGAAATCCACGAGCTCCATGCAGTGTCGGAACTTTGACAGTTCTGTAGTCAATGGGTTCCAGATGGCTACGTTGTCAGGGCCACTGTGTGATGAGCCAATGGTGGGCGTGTGTTTTGTGGTGGAGAAGTGGGACTATGTTACTGTGGAGGGGACCTCATTAAAATCTAGGACTAAGCGTTCAGCTCAACCTCAGGTCAATGGGGAGGTCAAGGTCAATTCTAGGACAAGCACTGCTGTAGACTGTGATGAAACTCTAGACTGTGATTCAACTGAGGGGGATTCTCATGTATCCAAACAGAAGCAAGTAGCATTTGGTCCATTCTCTGGTCAGCTGATGTCTTGCATGAGAGATGGGTGCCGCCGGGCGTACCAGGCTCAGCCACAGAGGCTGTCAGTCGCCATGTACAAGTGCACGATACAGGCCACAACAGAGGTGCTCGGTAAGCTAAGGCACAAGAACATACACACTTGCTTGTCAGGCCCTCTCACGTCAGTACAACATGAAATAATTTTATTTCTAACTGGAGATAAAAAATAAAATTTAGATCACCAGTCATTCTTTTCCAACTGAAACATCCTCGTTACCATGCCTACACCAATATGTTCTCCATGTGAGATTGTCTGAGACGTAGCATTTTGTGTATCCTTATAAACAGTCATCAGTACTTCACGGGCTGCACTGTGGTCCTTCGTCTCCAGTGAACACATACATGCTGTCAGTGGTGGTGACCAGCCCAAGTCTTCAGCTAATGTCAATACACAATTCACAACTCACCCCTCTCTCTGGCATCAGTACAGCTGGCATCCCTCCCACTGGTATCCCTCCCACTGGCATCCCTCCCACTGGCATCCCTCCCACTGGTATCCCTCCCACTGGCATCCCTCCCACTGGCATCCCTCCCACTGGTATCCCTCCCACTGGTATCCCTCCCACTGGCATCCCTCCCACTGGTATCCCTCCCACTGGTATCCCTCCCACTGGCATCCCTCCCACTGGTATCCCTCCCACTGGTATCCCTCCCACTGGTATCCCTCCCACTGGCACCCCTCTTGCTGGCATCCCTCCCACTGGCACCCCTCTCTCTGGCATCCCTCCCACTGGCACCCCTCTTGCTGGCATCCCTCCCACTGGCACCCCTCTCTCTGGCATCCCTTTCGCTGGCATCCCTTTCGCTGGCACCCCTCTCTCTGGCATCCCTCTCTCCCCCCTCTCTAGCCATTCCCTCCAAAAGCACATCAGCTGCTCTAACTTGTGTTGAACATACAGGAAGTGTTGGTGTAGTCTCCATGATGACAACCCATCCTTATTTTCCACCACCAGGTAAACTGTATGCAGTCCTGGGCAAGAGGAATGGTCGAGTGATGTCCGAAGAGATGAGGGAAGGGACACAGATTTTCAGCGTAGAAGCCACGCTCCCCATCATTGAAAGTTTTGGGTTTGCTCAGGACATCCGCAAGAAGACCAGCGGTCTGGCCAGTCCACAGCTGACCTTCAGTCACTGGGAGGTAGGTGCATCTACCATGGCAGTCCTCCCAACAACCTGGATTGTTTCTATGTGTATATGTCATGGATTATGTGATAGTCGTATGACAACAGTAAATTAATTATTAGAGTTACTTGTAATTTTTGCAAAAATGTTCTATGTTGTTTTTGTTTTCTATCTATTGTTAAATGAGGGTGTAATTTGAGGACAAGGTGTCAGTACAGAGTAAATGAAATGTCCTTCAATTGTTTGTTGGTATGCAGTTTTACAATTTCAACCAAAACCAAGGAGGTGTGTTTTATCTGACTTATGAACCGTCAAAATGCAAGAAATACCAGAAAAATGAGAAAATATCGACATTATTATTGAAACAATACAATGTGTCGCGGTATAAAAGGAATTCGATCAAAACGTGCAAGACAAAAACCATGTGCAGCATGGACCAGCTAGAGTCATGACATGTAAAATTGAACAACCTCTCATGACCTGCCCCAGAAGCTCAGTGGGAAAACAGTGTGTTACAAAACTTAACACGGTATGTGAGGTTGCAGGTTCGATTTATGTTATGGAATTTTCATGAAAAGAAAACTTTTTACCAATCAACAAATACAATTGTGTTCATATCGAGAGGCAAGTATATAAAACGTAAATTGTAAAACCTACATACATGTATTAAAACTAAAATGTAAAACCTCAAAGCAGGTTTAAAAGTCACCCATTTCAAAACCTAGGTTTGGAAGTTGAGCTTGTTACTTGGTTTACCTGAGGTTGTCAGAACCCTAATGCAACATAGGGTAATACAGTGACAGGTTTATCATTTATTTTTCTCCCTCTCAGACGCTCGACATCGACCCGTTTTGGACACCTACAACAGAAGAGGAGTACACTCACTTCGGGGAGAAGGCCGACTCCGACAACCGAGCCCGCATGTATATGAACAAGGTCCGCAAACGTAAAGGGCTGAAAGTGGATGAGAAGATTGTGGAACATGGAGAAAAACAGAGGACCCTCACTAAGATGAAATAGTTGCCAAATGCTTGTATTTGTTATGATCTTCAAGGGAAATGGGTTCCTTAGTTGTGTTTTTTGTATTGTTAAGAGATGAAAGAATATTTAAGAAATAAAAGTTGAGTGGGAGTATCATACCATAAAACACTGCAGGGAGAATAAACCATGAGGGGCGCTGTTGTTTATTTTTTATATCAGATATCAACATTCTGTACAGACACTTTAAGGATGTGAATAAAATGCCCAAGCTTTGTTCAAATATTACCCAAATTTATATAATGATGACTCACTAAATAAAATTTAGTGAACAGGAGAGTTAAGTTTGGTATTTCACGGATATTCTCCCAATTGTCTCCCAATACTGATTGTCATATCTCTCACAATTTTAATGCGACCATTGCGTTCATCAGGATTACCCAGCTACCCAGATAGGTACATCTATGGGGAACAACTCACTTGATGCTTCTCACTCAAAAATAATGTTGTCCAATTCATGACGTCATCAGGTTGTATTTGTTTGAATCTCCAGAAATGACGTCATGATAGAACAATGTTTTATTGTGAAATAAACCACATTTCGTTCTTCTTTGTTCTTTGAGATTTATCGCATAGCTATCTTGTATATGTAAATAGAGTGGAATCTAACTAAATCAGTGGAGTGAAATATGAGGTTCTGGAAGTAGGGTGTCAGATTTTAGAGTTATCTCCCTTGGTCAGCTGCTGCAGTGTTGAATCAACAACAAAACAATGGTAACTTAAATAACTCATAGTCTTTTATGTCTTTTCTTACATCTATATTTCTCTGTTTAAGAAAACTTGTTTGCCTACAGCTGATTTCATTTGAATGGAATAGCTAGCTAGACTTGACTATTTGTATCATCTGGTTTTTAATATATTAAGTGATGCGCTGGGGTAGCCTACTAGTTAAAGTGTTCACTCGTCATGCCAAAGACCCGGGTTCCATTCCATACAATGTGTGAAGCCCAATTCTGGTGTCCCCTGGCATGATATTGCTGGAATATGGCTAAAGGGGCGAGACACTGTACTCACTGACTCACTCATTCACTCATACATTAAGTCTAGATATTCAGGTGTCATCTTGGTGCTGGAATACTACCCTACATACATATGATCTGTTCATGTAAACTGGCGACTTTGGCTTTCATTTGTGAGAGTAAGACATGGGCTGTTCACCTTGTGTCACTTCCATCTTTGGAAACATGCTACTGCAATGATGAGTCCATTCTTTAGATCATTAATAAGATGTGAGGACATTGTAAATGATCAATCTACCAGATTGCTTGTGCAGTGTTGGATATGTTTTAAATAAACAGAGCGTCAAATACACTGTACCATGGTCTTTTGTCCTGGAAACTCCGTTGTGACTGTTAAGAGTAGAGTTTATCAAATGATAAAAACTACTGAACATCAGAAATAGTCTTTGGTTAGCCAGAAGTCTGTATTGTCATTTTGGACCCTATTTCCCTTCTGGCTTTGTCCTCAGTTGACTTCAGATCACTTTAAAAGATGTTTTTGAAATACATGTGAGCAAAATGTCAAACCAACTTGTGCTAGTTTTGAAATTTGTAAACTCAGAAACAAGAGATATAATTTATGTAGCACTTCACGTGGAAAGGAATATATTTGAGGTATTGGGAATGCAGATTTTTCTTATTCAAAATTATTTATTTTTTTTGTGGTAAATAACTCTTTGATCATGTTGATAGAAATAGTGGGGCATGAATGAACATTTCACTGACTTTGTGAATTGGGTGTCAGCTATCAGTGGCCATGAGAGTTTTCTTCTGATTCTTTGCATAGAAACATCAGACGAGGGCAGGCAAAAATAGGTAATTTATTGTTTGGCAATAAAAGTCTTGAGATATTTGTTAAGTTTTGTTTTATTCTGAATAGAATCATCTTTTGCTTTAACTGCCATTATTGTGGAGTGTCCGTGATAGTCCAGATAATCCCAGTACCCCATGTTGGTCATACTATTACCACCGTTATTGTGGAGAGTCCTTTATGTCAGAGACACCCAGTACCCCATGTTGGTCATACTATTACCACCGTTATTGTGGAGAGTCCTTTATGTCAGAGACACCCAGTACCCCATGCTGGTCATACTATTACCACCGTTATTGTGGAGAGTCCTCTATGTCAGAGACACCCAGTACCCCATGCTGGTCATACTATTACCACCGTTATTGTGGAGAGTCTTCTATGTCAGAGACACCCAGTACCCCATGTTGGTCATACTATTACCATCGTTATTGTGATGTGTCCTCTATGTCAGAGACACCCAGTACCCCATGCTGGACATACTATTACCACCGTATTGTGGAGAGTCCTCTATGTCAGAGACACCCAGTACCCTATGTTGGTCATACTATTACCACCGTTATTGTGGAGAGTCCTCTATGTCAGAGACATCCAGTACCCCATGTTGGTCATACTATTACCACCGTTATTGTGATGTGTCCTCTATGTCAGACACACCCAGTACCCCATGTTGGTCATACTATTACCACCGTTATTGTGGAGAGTCCTCTATGTCAGAGACACCCAGTACCCCATGTTGGTCATACTATTACCACCGTTATTGTGGAGAGTCCTCTATGTCAGAGACACCCAGTACCCCATGTTGGTCATACTATTACCACCGTTATTGTGGAGAGTCCTCTATGTCAGAGACACCCAGTACCCCATGTTGGTCATACTATTACCACCGTTATTGTGGAGAGTCCTCTATGTCAGAGACACCCAGTACCCCATGCTGGTCATACTGTTACCACCGTTGTTGTGATGTGTCCTCTATGTCAGACACACCCAGTACCCCATGCTGGTCATACTATTACCATCGTTATTGAGATGTGTCCAGTATGTCAGACACACCCAGCTTCTCATGTTTCTTACACTACTCAAATGCTGCTTACCTTGAACACAAAAGGAAGAAAAGAACCAGGAAGAAGATAAGGTGTGTCACCCTTTGAATAACACATGTTGAAGTAATGTGAGGTAGGCAAACGTGAGACATGTAACAGCTTAAAGTAGCACTGCTAAATATCCCCACTGCACACCCATGGCTCAATGCCTGTCACAGCTTAAGGTGACCAATATATGAGGATTAGTCGTTCAGTGTGACAATCACTGATTTGGTTACCAGCTGCGGGGATATATGAAAAACAACACAGTAAAAACTCTTTAGGGTCCTGTTGATATTCTCACTGGGTGGGGATGCCTGGGACATTTTTTCTCCCACCAAAATCCCTGCTTCCCTCCCAGAAATTTAAGTCTGTAGTCCCTTGTTTACAGAGAATGAACAAAAATTGATTCCATTTGCTCTGTCAACCTTTTGGCTGCAGAAAACAGAGAAATTGCAGGTGGGAGCTAAAAAAGGTGAACTCTTTTGGAAAATCATGTAAATCTTGGAGATTTGGAAGCGTTTTTCCAAGACTGGAATAATAACAGACCACAGGGACACAAATTCTTATGTAAACACTCATCCTTTTTTTTGATGTCTGAGAAAACTGTCCAGAAAGGAATCCTTGAAAAGTCCCAGGGTAAATACCTGGTGTTCTCATGCACCGTTAAGGTGCAACATGCAGTGTCGACGCAGCATTGCTGCACATTCGGCTGAGAGGAAACCTGCAACCCAGATCACAATCACACTGTCACTGCAGAGGTCACGAGTCGCCCGTTAGCCAACGAGGCCCATTCTCTACACAGGTGCCACAATTGTTAAGGTGCAGCCATTAGTTGTGGAAAGTGGCCACTTTTACCAGTGCCAGGACCTGCAGATCTTGGAAAAAGTTCCAAGATTCACTCTGATTATGATCCATGCTCGGTCAGCACTGCGCCATGTTTGCGGGTTTGACCAGAGTGGCAAAGGTCTTTTAACACGTATCCCTTCCCACACTGCAACACAACTGAAGCACTGTTTGGGGTCGGTCCAAACTCACTAACTGAACGTACAATGATGTGCAAAATCTATAAAGAGAGGATAACCACCTTTCCTTTGTGTCAGAATATGTACAACATGATTGTTTACAAGGTAATTCCTCTTTAAATGCGGTCAGCCGTAAAAGGCGACTATGCTTGTCGTATCTTGATGCGTTGGCTTGATGTCGGAATGAGTGAGTGAGATTGGTTTACAGCCTCTTTGAACAGTATTTCAGTTTTTTTCCGACAAGACAGCTTGATGTTGGATGAACGCTGAGGAGGCTTAAACGCCCACCGCTTAGATGAAGCCTCGGGACCCCCGACCCGTAAAGATCCGGGTTAGAATAGGTCTTCAGCAACCCATGCTTGTCGTAAGAGTCGACTGCTCACTGACTTGGTTGATGCATGTCATCGTATCCGAATTGCGTAGATCGATGCTCGTGATGTCAATCACTGGATTGTCTGGTCCAGATTCGATTATTTACTGACCGCCATCATATAGCTGGAATATTGCTGAGTGATGCGTTAAACAACTAACAAGTTTAAACGCGGTCCCTATTAACACAGGACAAAAATTGGTATATAGAATCTTGTTTATACTTTGTACACTTGGAACACAATTTTGAAATGTGTACGGTACTTGAGTCAAATGTTATGATGGCAGGTAGTTTTCAAAATATACAAATTGCTTCAGACTACAATATTCAAATTACAGCCGATGCCCTAGCTTATCATATACATAAATACAATAAATGTTTACTGTGTCAGCATTATTCAATAAGCAGCACTCATTCAAGTGTATTATATTTGATATAAACATTCTATTCTATATAATCTTTATTGTTAACCTTTTTTAAAACCACTTCGAAACTTTTTGTAAAACTCTCGTTAAACCCTGTTTAACAGAATTCATCAATCTACCATTTAGGAAGTGTTATTATCTCATTTATTGTGATGACATTTAAACCTGTGTCAAAACGCCCACCTGTGAGGAGGCACTGCTATACATGTTTGTGTCGCAGTCAGACCACAATAACACAAAAGTGTGTCAATTTCTACACAAATACAAGTTTTCACCACTTAGTGATATGAATGTCTATTCTCCACTTATATTTATTCAATATCAAGAAGGAAATAACGAACAAAGAGGACAGATCTTTGAGGCGGATTCAGTCAGCTTGTCCCAGTGTATCATAAACCGATTCAGTCAGCTTGCCCTAGAGTACTATAAACTGATTCAATCAGCTTGCCCTAGTGCGTCATAAACAGATTCAGTCAACTTGCCCAAGTGTATCATAAACAGATTCAGCCAGCTTGCCCTAGAGCATCATAAACAGATTCAGTCAGCCTGCCGTAGTGCGTCATAAACAGATTCAATTGGCTTGCCCTAGTGTCTCATAAACAGATTCAGTCAGCTTACCGTAGTGCGTCATAAACAGATTCAGTGGGCTTGCCCTAGTGCGTCATAAACAGATTCAGTGGGCTTGCCCAAGAGTCTCATAAACAGATTCAGTCAGCTTGCCCTAGTGCGTCATAAACAGATTCAGTCAGCTTGCCCTAGTGCGTCATAAACAGATTCAGTCAGCTTGCCCTAGAGTATCAGAAACAGATTCAGTCAGCTTGCCCTAGTGTCTCATAAACAGATTCAGTCAGCCTGCCGTAGTGCGTCATAAACAGATTCAATTGGCTTGCCCTAGTGTCTCATAAACAGATTCAGTCAGCTTACCGTAGTGCGTCATAAACAGATTCAGTGGGCTTGCCCTAGTGCGTCATAAACAGATTCAGTGGGCTTGCCCAAGAGTCTCATAAACAGATTCAGTCAGCTTGCCCTAGTGCGTCATAAACAGATTCAGTCAGCTTGCCCTAGTGCGTCATAAACAGATTCAGTCAGCTTGCCCTAGAGTATCAGAAACAGATTCAGTCAGCTTGCCCTAGTGTCTCATAAACAGATTCAGTGGGCTTGCCATAGAGTATCAGAAACAGATTCAGTCAGCTTGCCCTAGAGTATCAGAAACAGATTCAGTGGGCTTGCCCTAAAGTATCAGAAACAGATTCAGTGGGCTTGCCCTAGAGTATCAGAAACAGATTCAGTCAGTTTGTCCTAGAGTGGTATAGACAGATTCAGTCAGCTTGCCCTAGTGTGTCATAAACCGATTCGGTGGGCTTGCCCTAGAGTATCAGAAACAGATTCAGTGGGCTTGCCCTAGAGTACTATAAACAGATTCAGTGGGCTTGCCCTAGAGTATCAGAAACAGATTCAGTGGGCTTGCCCTAGAGTACTATAAACAGATTCAGTCAGCTTGCCCTAGTGTCTCATAAACAGATTCAGTCAGTTTGCCCTAGAGTATCAGAAACAGATTCAGTGGGCTTGCCCTAGAGTATCAGAAACAGATTCAGTGGGCTTGCCCTAGAGTATCAGATACAGATTCAGTCAGCTTGCCCTAGAGTATCAGAAACAGATTCAGTCAGCTTGCCCTAGAGTACTATAAACAGATTCAGTGGGCCTGTCACGAAGTCAGGAAGGGATACAGTCCCGATCTGCCCAGCAGTTTGATAGTTTATCAAACATTGCATACCCGTTGAACTTGGACAAAGTTTTTCTAAATATTGTATTTATCCACTTCCACGACAAGTTGGTTCAAATGAGAAGAGACTCGTGAAGATCCGGGGTAGAATAGGTCTTCAGTAACCCATGCTTGCCGTAAAAGGCGACAATGCTTGTCGTAAGAGGCGACTAACGGGATCGGGTGGTCAGACTCGCTGACTTGGTCGATGCATGTCATCGAATTCCAATTGCGTGGATCGATGCTTATGATATCAATGACTGGATTTTCTGGGGATCGAAACTCTCCGGGCGGACGCTCTACCACTAGACCACGGAGGCGGTCTGGAGTTGCTGGAATATTGCTAAAAGCGGCTTAAGACCATACTCACTCCAGTGTATCTGATTATAACCACTGCTGCCATGGCTAAATGTACCCGTCAGGTCACAGCATATAATCGGTTTAGGATTCAGCGCCATGTACTCTAGAGAATGTCCCGTGCAGGCAGGTGGTGTGATCGGGGGCTCGACATACACTCAGTTACCCATACCATTGCCAGGGGATACGAAACACCGGTCTTTGAAAGACTTGCATTATATAATACGAAAATAGCATGAAGGTCGCAATAAGGAATATCATAAAATCATGACAATAAAAGTCAGTGTTGCCGTGTGGAGAGTACCTTATGAGAACAATGTGTTCAGCTGTTAGAGGCTCTGTATTGCCGGGCACATTATACAGGTGTATTACTACTTAATGTCCTTCACGACAATACCCAATGCTTGTACTGTCCCAAAACTGGTCCAAGTCAGGGCCATTATCCTTTAGTCAAGACTGGATCCATTCCAGTTGTATTCGAACTCAGTTTTCTGAAAAATAAATCATTCATGTTCAAACGAGGTTCATAAATCAATTATATCTACTTTTTAAATAAATGCTTTTCATTCAAGGATATAAGCCTATGTTGTTTGATTTTAAGACATCAAGTGTCAAGTTATTTCGCATATGTAATGCTGAGTGAATGAGTGAGTATGTTTTTACATCGCAATATCACGTTTCGGACACCAGAATGGCTTCACACATTGTACCAAAGTAGGGAATCGAACCTGGTTCTTCGGCGAGACGAGCGGACGCTTTAACCACTGGGTCAACCCATTGCCCCTGAGGTGCTGGAGGCGTTACTACTGTTTATAAGTCGTCACGATATGGCTGAAATATTGCCGATGTGGCGTTAAATCTTAACTCACTCACTCACTGTTTATAAGTGCATACTTGCAATACATGCTATAATGTCCTGGACTCAAGCTTACTTGATAAATATGACCCATATTCCTAAAGATTGTCTTACAAGTTTGAAATAGTTATAGCAGATATTGGTATGGCTTCTGCGTCACATGTTTGTTTGTTTGTTGTTTAACGCAATATTCCAGCTATATGACGGCGGTCTGTAAATAATCGATCCTGGATCAGACAATCCTGTGATTAACGTGATGAGCATCGATCCACGCAATTGGGATACGATGACATACATCAACCGAGTCAGCGAGCCTGACCACCCTATCCCGTTAGTCGCCTCTTACGACAAGCATTGTCGCCTTTTACGGCAAGCATGGGTTACTGAAGACCTATTCTACCCCGGATCTTCACGGGTAGCGTCACGTGTGCTGCGGTAGTGGTGTATCATTTAACGCAAATGATGGCGTTGTATGAAAATGTCCGAGTCAGCCGTGGTCGGTGATGCACCATGCCACGTGTTGGTACCGATACCAAAGGTGCCCTGTACACATTGAATATCCTGGCTACAACAGCCGACTGAGGTTCGTCTCCTTTCAATCAGGGTCAGTGTGGTGGCTTTGTGGTTAAAGCGTTTGCTCGTCACGCCGAAGACCCGGGTTCGATGCCCCACATGGTTACAATGTGTGAATTAAGCATCTTCGTTGCTGCATTTTGGTGATTACAACAATGACAATTTTAAGTTGGTACCAAATGATTTAATCATCCTTTACACATATCGTTAATGTAGTTATATCTGTCCCGTGAAGATCCGGGGTAGAATGTAGAATGTCCGTGTCAGTCCGTTTGACATTCGCAGGTATCCACTTCCAGAATAAAAACATAAAATGCTGGTTGAATGAGCAAATTTTAATTAGGGAGGCCAAACACGTTAATTAATTAAAGAAAAGAAAGTCGTCAAAACACTTTCACTTCCTGCCCAGGACATCACACCTCATATGCTCAAAGAAAACACATAGAATCAAGACACACCAGACACACTGGCTCTTCTGGGGGCTCACGGTATCTAGTCATAGTTATCACTTATAGTTATATATTATAACTCAATTCCTTGACAAAACTATACATGTGTAGACACTTGAGATATATTTGTCCAGATATGCACGTTTCGCTCTAATTTTCTGCAATCCATTTTTAGTATTACACGTTGGCCCGACCCGGGCCGACTTTTAGGCAATCCATGCCTCTCCGCCAATCGGGGCCCTTTCTGACAAACGCCCCTTTTTGTGTTATGACAAGTAACACGTGCTCATACAAATTAACGATTCACGGAGAGTGCGAGAGTTGTCTGTTATGCTTTAATTACAAACTGGCCCGTATTGAATATAAACAGACGTGTAGCGTTTCCTTTTAATTTGAAAGACTTTAATGTCTCATATGTCATACTGACCGGGCATTGTACATATCTACCCGAAGCAATTTCTGTGCCTTACAATGACCCTGAAATAAAATTTTCTTCATCATGTACGTCCGGCCATTCTCGACACTTGTTATAGTTCATATATTGTAGGTTATTTATGTTACCCTGAACACCCTACCAAAATTTGCCTATTAAACATTTAAGAATTCGACGAAACATATTTGGTCCAACCATAGAGTTTAAAATATATGCTGTTTTACAAAACATTAAATCAGTTATATTACTCCCTAAAAACAGACCTATGTGGTCTAGTGGTAGAGGGTCCGCTCGAAGAGCGGAAGGTCCGGGGTTCGATCCCCAACCGCGTCATACCAAAAGACGTTAAAAGATTGTACTTGTTGTTACCCTTTCTGGCGCTCGGCATTAAGGGGCTAAAACAAGGACTGGTCGGCTCGGAGTCAGTATACTGTGCCTGAGTGGGGTATTCATGTTAAACTGCGGCATGGATTTTCAGTGAGCTAGCACTATAAATCGGCATCAGTTCGGACTAGTACAAGCAGTCACACACACACACACACACACACACACACACACACACACACACACACACACACACACACACACACACACACACACACACACACACGTACATGCACGTCGCTATATAAGTGCAATAATCTTGGACGCGACGTTAAACCCCATTTCACCTCACCTCACCCTAAAAACAACGGTGGCATGTATAAGAATACACCATGCTTATTGGGCATGGCATGGCATGTCTCGATAGTATTGACCAGTTCCATGGACAATATGGAGTGCAATTCGGCTAGTCATTGTGATACCACCCCATACTATTAGGGACATACCCCCCAAACAATCATGCTGTACGACGTTAACGTGTATAACACTCTCATTAGGACGTCCCTAAACTCGATGAAGTGCAGCAAGCTGTGGAATGACACTTGGACGTCGTGCACGCAAGTTCGATCTGTGCAAAGGATTTCGCATCCTCAGGGCATGCAATCTTACACCAGTTGCCTGTTGCAAGCGCTCCCTTATCTGAGTGACAGTTTGCAACCGATGTCTTGATGCCATCGCCCTGACTAATGTGTGTCGGGCTGGAGTTGTTGGCCTTGGCGTCCAAGGCGGCGTCGACCATCGACGTTATGTGTTTGTTGGTATCTGGGCCACAATGTGCTGACGACAGATTGAGAGACATGCAGCGTTTGGGCAGCATTATTCTGACGTGTGTCCGCCTGCAGCACGAATATGACACCTAAACGTCCATCCCGTGGCAAACGTCGCATGATCGACCCTGTTGCTTCCTTAATGATTATATGTGTTTAATGAAATGTCTTCGAGTGTTTAGTTCCAAGAAAACAATACGCGTTTGCTCACATCCAAGTCTGAGTGACAATGGTAAATCAGGCATACTACGCTTTGCATGTGGTCCGAGATCACGTGTGTGGAAGCGTGATTTTTGCGGATATATACTTGCATAAATCACAAACTTTCATTGCCAAACATTGGTGTTTTTTCCTTTACTTTCACCTCAAAACAAAATATCCCCTACATTTTTGGCCTAGCATATATTTATTTAGTGTTGAATGGCTTCCAACCACTTCTAAGTATATAACATATGGAAAATACACCTTAATTCTGAAAGACATGAAAAATTCTATGAAATTTGAAATTTGCAAATGTAACCTTGTTAAAAATGTACACATTATCGTGAGGCAATGTTTCATACTTCGGAAAAGGGTTCAGGATTAAGGATCAATTATTACCTCATGTCTGTGAGAACTTCCACACAAGACACTGTTTTCCCCTGCCATATCATCCACGTGGGACCACCTCGTTGCCTTTTGCATATCTTCAATAAACACGTTCTCAGTTCCCCGGCCCATCCTTATGCAACGGGGAACCCCTGAATGGAAAACAACTCGTGTTCAGTCCACCATTAATGTAATGAAAGACAACCACCAAGTTGCACATTTAACATTGTTGCCGTGGTCGAACATCTACTACGTTGATCTGATGCAAAATACCATTCATGTCAATCACAATCAAGCTGCGGTGCTCAAATCCTGAATAATTGCAATACCATGATGTTTCAGGTATTACATTCTGAGTGTATCAAAATCTGTGGCGTTTGAAACAGAAATCTTCGCCTTTTTCTCCTGTGCATTACCTAGTATACCTGTGGACGATCGCCTCTGAATCACCTCAACGTATTCCAGGACATAATGTGCTACAACATATGGATCTTTGTTACTTCCACCAACTTTGAGCCATAGTATTCGTCTTGAAAAGCTGAAAAATTATATCAAAATGTGCAGACACCTTCACTGAAATATATCTTACTATGTGAGAAACTAGTTAGTTGCCCCAATCTCTAGTACTGTTGCTTATACTATATGGAGTATATGGAGTCTGTTTTCTATTATAGATTCATGTTTATCACCAAGCATACATTAAACATGTACTTACTTGAAGGCATTTCACATTGCACTTGGGAAATTATGTTTATCTATCGAAAAAAAGAACTTTCATGATATTTATATTAACGTTTCACGTACAATGTAGTCACATTGTAGGGAGTGAGTGAGTGACCCGGATATAATGCATCTTTGAACAGTATTCCAGGTATATCACGGCGTGTCAGCTTAATGTGGGAGGAAATCCCGAAATAGTGCGGGTGTCAGACGCTTACCACTTCGGTGAAACCAACAAGCATGGGTATGGTACTGACAAACCTATAAAATATAATTGGGGCGAACCGGGTTTTGGACCCACAATCATGGGTTTCGTAGGTGCCCAAGGGAAGCATCTCAGGACAGCAAATTGCAGCGCCTTTGACGACGGCCACCCGTGCCCCCACATTGTGAGGAAATGAGCCATTACACTGAACTATTTACTACATGCACCTTCTTAAGAAATAATGTGAATTCGAACTCACCCGCAAATTGCACCGTGAATAGCAAAACCGAATAGTTTAATCTTGTCATAGCCATCTATGTGTACAAGACAATTTGGTCCCTTGTTATTGTACGGTCGTCTTGAAAGGCGTTGGGTCCGTCGAGCCGAGACTCTGTCCTGGTCGACAGTCCTTAGTATCTCCTTAACCAGGGCCCTGGTATGAATAGGACTTTCGGACAAAAGTATGAAATAATTTGAAATAAATAACATTTAGGTTCTTATGTCATAATATGAGAAATTCCACCAACGATTTATTCTCACTTTCGGCCCTCCTCACAACAAATTATATGCTTGCACCGTACAGCTGTCGCTTGTTGCGCATTTCGATACTATATTTCTTGATGGATACTGATGCTTTGTTTTCACGGAGAAATGTGCACGAATGTATTCCACTTTACTTAAAGCTGCACAAAACGCTCTACCTCGGTTCTCCATGACCAAGAACATTTCTCAGACGTTCTGCCATGCTTCAGTACCCGAGACAATTACCACTACCATGTACCTCCTGAAGAGAACCTAACATTTCAGAAAATATCATATGCATGGAAACACAATCCGCGTAATATAATATTTGTCAAATAACCGTTGATAACAGATTAAGGAAAACAACAATCTCACCTGAATTGCATGTGTAACTATTTCACGAACTGTACCGGGAAGACAACGTCTTAGGTCAAGTTTGCTGAGTGTTCCCTTCAGTGTTCGTATGCTGAAACATTTCAAATCATCTATTAATTCACTTAAAGTGCTACCCTTCGACTAAGTAACAGTACATGTGTGTTACATCGCACATAAAGATGTTGTGTTTCGTTTATACTTCAGTAACAAGTTCAATCTAGTATAACGAACAAGGAACAACGCCTGATGTGTATATATCATGATGGCGGCTGAGGAGACAGCAGATCTCCCTATTCGCGTAGCCAGCAGGAAAGTGCAGCCTGACTGCACCATGTCCCGGAAACATACACCTATTAACAGCAAATGCAACACTTTTTTAAAAAAAGCGTTGTGGAATGTTTTCGGAACAACAAAATAAGAAGGATTATACAAGAACAATAATACGTAACAGTTAACAGTGGTTGATCATTTCTAATTTTCTTCCGACGTCATCTGCAGAATTATTTTTTGTTATATCTTACTGTACATTCTGTTACTAAATTGGTTCATGTCCAATAGGGCTGGGACAGGTAACTCGGGTACTTGGGTCGGGTGGGTACTGAGTAGGACCTGGGTACCCACAGGACTACCCGGACCCGTGAGTAGTCACGTGATAGATATTGTTTAATCACAAATACTATCTAAAACTCTATGGTCACTATAAGTCACTAATGTGTCCATTTCTTTCTGACAAAGCACCCATTCCTTCTGACTTTTATATGTTTGAATAAAGATAAAAACGTCAGTGTATGCATGAGCGGGTCGTTTTACACGTTTTATCAAAGTACGTTTTGCCAGGGCTACGGTCAAACTTTTCCAAATCGGATAGTTTGAATACCTACAGCGGGTACCCGGGTGGGGTCGGGTAATAGGGTGGTGCGTACCCGGCTAGTATATTTTGCCCCGTCCCAGCCCTAATGTCCAATCACTATCTTCCTACAAAGCAATATTTGTTTTTCACTTTTTGCAAATAGCGACTCGGGATCGGTTTCGGTTTTGGCATGCGCAGATATAACAACTGAAAATATCGTCATATCGCCATATCGCGTTACCATATCGCAATATCTCTATGTCGCAATATCGCCATATCGCGTTTTCATATCGCAATATCGCGATGTCGCGTTATCACCATATCGCCATGTCGTTGCGTGTTATCGCTATGTGTCTATTGGCTGTATCGCAATATCGCAATTTCATGTCGTGTTATCGCTTTGTCGCGATATCTCAGGGCGATATGGCGATGGCCCTAATCAGCCACCATATAATACACTGAGATGGAGTGAGACAAACTTCATCACTTCAATGACATCTGGACCAACCTGAAAACAAAGTGCAACATATTTTGTGTCTTCAATAACTTGCCATCTATTTACAGTCACAACCTATTAAATTATCTGTGGGAGAAGAGAAATTGTAAATGTTATTCTCATGTATGACCAAAATGATAATACCAATAAAATATTACTTCAAACACTTCAATTTATCTAAACTGTTATTAAATGATTTCATTGGTTTTTTATATTTTCTCTTATATCAGTGTTTATTTGGCTACATTAACAAATGTTGCCTAACATATATAACGAGATTTGTAAGATCTGTATATCATGAATTTAGTTTTATTTTAATGTGTGCTACTGTTGTTATATATTTCTCAAAAGAAGTTAAAGGTTATCGATTTTTTCATATTACTACTACGATAGTTAATCTGTCATGTCGAGTGACAATCGAGTGATCCTTAACATATTTTTAGTAGTATTTATCATGTCTGTATAAATGACTGTCAATATTGCTTCGAGAGATACTGTCCAGGTTTACAAGAATTTCACATTTAGGTAATTTTAAACAATTTTTTACTATTACTAATTTTACAAATGTTCTAGTAATAACGACTTAATTCTGGTAACAACGACTTTCAAAAACATCGTAATTACGACGGTTAAATTTTCTTAGCTACGATGTTGACCCAATAAGCTTTCGTAAACCACCGATTGTACTTATTACAGTTTTTCTTGTATTCGTATTTGCTGTGACTGCTGGGATATTGCTAAAAGCAGCGTAAAACCATACTGACTCACTGCTGTGACTGCCATTTGTATCATTATCTACCCGACGCGAGTCGTTGGGGGTCCTGAGTTTGTTTGTTTGTTTGTTGTTTAACGCCGCATTATTCCAGCTATATGGCAGTCTGTACAAAAATCAAGACTGGACCAAACAATCCAGTGATTGACATCATGAGCATCCATCCACGCAATTGGGATACAATGACATACATTAACCATATCAACGAGCGTGACCACCCGATCCCGTTAGCCGCCTCTTGCGGCCAGCATGGGTTCCTGAAGACCTATTGTAACCCAGATCTTCATCTAAGCGGTGGGCGTTTAAGCCATGTATCTCCTCAGCGTTCATCCAAAATCAAGCTGTCTTGTCGGGGACAAACTGAAATACTGTTCAAAGAGGCGGTAAACCAATCTCATTCACTCATTCCGACATCAAGCCAAAGCATCAAGATACGACAAGCATAGTCGCCTTTTACGGCAAGCATGGGTAGCTGAAGACCTATTCTACCCCGGATCTTCACGGGTATCCGTTTGGATATTTCTAATTTTTAATTTTGTTGATATATAGTTTTAAGTAAGATAAGTTAAGTCAGTCTAAACGTCAGATTTTAGTACTTGAGCTCTGACTGGATTTGTTTAAAATTTTGTGATTCAGACAAACAGAGACAGAGATGTGTGGTGGTTTGTTTCGGACCATTGACAACAGTGAAAGGCACAACAAGTATATAACGGGGAAACGCCCAATGTATGGTACAGGCAAATTTTGAAAGATGTAGTGAAAAGAAATTAACATTCAGCTACTGCATGTTCCAGAAACTAAATAGATGTTTGTGTGTATGATTATGTTGCTCTTTCATACATATAAATGAACAATAATTTGCAGTTGTATTGCTTTCAAAATATATATCCTACATGAATGTCTGCTCGTGCCCTGTAACTATTTACTCGTAATGTCCCTGTTATTGTCAAGCTTTTAAGAATTAGATGCAATTTTAAAAATGGGCTTCATATACATTCAAGAAAAAGCGAGTACCAATAAGTCGTCGCTGAATATCACATTGTCGAATTGTCTATAAAGTCTATAAAGTTATATACGGTGACGCCCAGGACTTTAACACCGACTTAAGCGTGAGGCTGCACTCGAGTAAACCTGTTCATATTAGCTCTTGGTAATAACTTACCTATAGACACGGGTGTATTACGACTAGACTAAAATCTAGTCTCTGAAATGAACATATCGTACTTAAAAAAACAGTTGTTCAGTTATCTTAATAAAAATATAATAAAAAGGAGCCCAGTGACTCTCTTCATTTTCAGATACTGCAGTGATTTAGACTTGCCAAACATTAGAGACTTACATGGGCTGTATTTGATATATATTTGTATCAGGGTCTGTAAGACAGACTATATTACGACGGCAACATGGGTTTAATAGTTAAACTAGTGTACATCTCTTTCGGGCAAGCCGTTCAAGAACCATGACTAGACTTTGGGAGCGAAATAATATATTGTCTCTGGACAACCAACGGACCACAATGTTCACGTTCTCGGGATTCGAATTGATTTGTTGTGCGCACTCAGCATTATTCCAGCTATATGACGGCGGTCTGAAAATAATCAAGTCTGGACCAGACAAGCCAGTGATTGACATCATGAGCATCATCCACGCAACTGCGATACATGACATGCATCAACCAAGTCAGCGAGCCTGACGACCCGATCCCGTTAGTCGCCTCTTACGACAAGCATAGTCGCTTTTTACGGCAAGCATGGGTTGCTGAAGACCTATTCTACCCCGGATCTTCACGGGTCGTTCGAACTGATAATTACGTGAGGTAAAACTATGTTAACTCATGTATACTTTGATTTTCGTATTAAATAACATCTTTTCCTCACTTAGAATCCTGACAAAGCTGATATTTTCATGAGGTGCGCAGCCGCGAGGCAAATTGTCACCTTTGCCACGTCACGAGATGAAATAAATATGTCATTTGTCAAGAAAAAACAAATGTTCTTCGTACAATGTATGTTTTCTGAAAGCATAACGTATTGGAGGGAGACTGAAGGTAGTTCGAGCATGAGGTATATATTCACACACGCTTGAATAAGCATGTTATTTCATCAACGTGAGGTATCTATCTTTTAGACAAATATATGTCCTCACTGGAGCCATCTTCCCGAGGCAAGGGAGTTAACTGACTATACAGTCCAGTTTCCACCCTTGCCGAACTAGGCTGGGATTATGGACTAACGAGTCCATGCATAGTCCAATCAAAATTGCGCAGTGAAATCGAAAACCGGTTCCTAAACTGTCATGCAGATTTCGTTCGATTGCAGGATTTGCAAAGCATGTGCACCGCCAACTCGGTGTCAACAGATATTTTCCAAATCTTAATCAAGGTGCTCACGTGATTTGATGCACTTCACGATGTAAGATCCGTTTGATCACAATATAGATCTTGATTATCGATGAGATCGTCTTGACTGGGCGACGCCATTTTATTTGAAGCAAATGCATGTGGTACAAGAGGTGGAATATGATTGTTCCATAGGAGAGGCTTAGAAGGAACATAAATCTTAATAGTCACTGGTGGCTCTAGGATCGAGCCCAGGAATTCAAACCTAGTTCGGCAAGGGTGGAAACTGGACTTTTAAAGTCAGTTAACTCTCTTGCCTCGGGAAGATGCACTGGAGCATGATAACTGGCCTTATTTATAGTACAGTTTCTAACATCGTTTATTCCATGTACATTACTGATACAACCCACTGTGACTACGCCTAACCCTTTCAAATGTGATATAAAGCGCCCAACCCTGGAAGATTGCATACGTGATACACAATCAACCGCCGACGCAGTGACTATAGAATGGCATCAAATAACAGTACCCCGCAGTCTGAACATGAGAAGTGACATTTTTATGGTTCAGTATATTTATATTATCAAGAGTAAGTAACATCCTGGGCTCTGTTGCACAAAGCGATCTTTGCGCTAATATGATCATACATCACATTTGGTATCACAAGCTTAACTGAGAAAAACCCTGGTGAATTCTACTAACTTAATTAGTAACAGAAGGTTAGTAAACAGCAAATATACTACCCTGCATGGTAGCTTGCACCAGGACGCTGAAGATTGGAAATAAAACTTATCATATTAGCATAAATCACTACTTAAACCGCACTGTAAAAAATGTTTTGAATGTAAACACTAAAGACATGTTTAGGAATGTATTTCAATCCTAAACGGAATGCACAGTTGGTGTGTTCCATCTAAACACGTTTAGGGTCTAAACACAAGTGAGCCATCGCCTCGTAGCTTAAACACCACCTAACACAACATCCCCATAACCCAAAACAGGTTTAGAATTTAAACACCTTTAAACATGTTTAGGTTTAAATTATTGCTGTTCATCAATGTGTTGTATTTGCCTCATACAGGAAGGACCCGTGAAGATGCGGGGTAGAATAGGTCTTCAGCAACCCGTGCTTGCCGTAAAAGGCGACTATGCTTGTCGTAAGAGGCGACTAACGGGATCGGGTCGTCAGGCTCGCTGACTTGGTTGATGCATGTCATCGTATCGCAGTTGCGTGGATCGATGCTCATGATATTAATCGCTGGTTTGTCTGGTCCAGACTCGATTATTTACAGACCGCCGTCATATAGCTGTAATATTTCTGAGTGCGGCGTTAAACAACAAACCAACCAACCAATAATACAGGAAGCTGACGAAAGTATATCTGATTAGTACTTGTCCTTTTTGAGTTAGTGACGATAGGCCACCTAGTAAAAAATACTAACTGATAAGTAAAGTCTACTAACATGTTTTTGTCCGAGTGGACAGTGAAATTCACTAACTTAGTAAACTTTACAAACTATTTATGTCGTTGTTAAGACAATGGTATCAATACGATCGCATTGTGGAACTGGGGTCGTTGTTATAGCAGCTGTACAGTGAAGATAAACTCACATCTGTAGTTTCACTTTTCGATCAGCCAGTTAGACACCATTACACTGCAGTTCACACCCTCCAGTTGATGTAGATGTTTCTCGCTCATCTATGCACGACTGAGCAGTCATGCTATCATGTGTGAAACACGTTAAAATACATGGATGCAGGACATTTCTACCAAGTGGGTAAGTAGCCTCTGTCATGACAATAGACTAACGTACTTAAAATGATGTGATGTTTGCAAGGAACCCACCCAGACAGTGCCCATGCATGTTTTTACTAATGTTAAATTATGTTCTATATCCTGTTTATGTCGGGTCTCCGTCGCGATATTTACGCCTTTATTGTCGACAGATAAACTGGCAATTAATATTATGTATGGAACGCAATTTTTATGTTGAACGACTTAGCATGCACTAACGGGGAGAGAGAGAGAGAGAGAGAGAGAGAGAGAGGGAGAGAGAGAGAGACTGGTTGCTCAAATAGACTTGCACAAGTCTCTAACGAAATGATTATTTGTTTAAATCTTAAATGCTAAAATATTTAAATAGTAAGAACAAGTTATCATTAAAAAAAAATATAAACTGGCGTAGTAAGTATCCGCTTGTCAAGACTTGCCGATTATTAGGATATAATTACAAAACAGCCACGGACTTCAGCACAGGCTCGGATAGGCTCAAATAACACCAGCACGACCTGATGAAAGTACGGTTAATTCAAACAATACTCATCGACAGGCGTCCATGTCTTTTTCTATAATCCCATTAGAGACCATTAATCGTCACGTCATGAGCAGGCACGTTACAATTACACATCTTTCCAGGTGTCAGGTCTTGATATTGTGAAATATCCCGTCCGATGAAAGTACAATTCAATGCGACCATCACTCATTTGAGTTGAAACCAAATCACACGATTAATGCATGACTTAGCAAGGGTAGATAACTCCGATTCACGTTGGCTCGTTCAGACTGATCAGGCTACTAAAAAACATATATCACCCGAAGGTGTTAAATAACATGTGAAATTTCTTCCTGAAAACAGACGAGAACTCAGTTCCTTGGACAGCCATGTGATAACTCCACATCAGTGGCTTAAATAATAGACATATGTTGATAAGTTCAGCTTCATGCTACATATAATGATAGCATTTCGAGTGTTTTGTTGAGGATGAAATGGAGTTTCAACGTGAATGCCTTGTGGACGATTGACATTAATACCAGCAGACTATTTCCAGCTTCGGTACGGGCGATCTCTGCAGCACAGCAACCACGAGCAGGTCCCATTGACGTGTTGCTTTGATTTAAATGTAATTAAGTAATGGAACTGCGTTATATTTTCATTTTAAGGATGGGGTTATACGGATACATAACGTCCTGACGCCTTAACTGCAGCCTTGGGGTGTAACTAAGTCGTACAAGCTCACGATTCCGTATCTTGAACTATTCCGTCATGTGTCTGTGCACGTGTCGCCTGGACGGAGATGTGTATCTCAACATGGAAACACATAAACAACATGAATGAAGCAACAGGGCTGGAAATATGTCTCGTATATCAGCTCGAAAGCTACATTTGCAAATATGTTTTCCCTGATTTATATTAATAAAATAGTCGTAGACTGCAAAGGCCATCATTCTTGTGTCTCCTGATTGCAGGACCAGTTATAAATGAAACACATACTCACGTACTCCCGCGTCCTTGATCTAGATTATCAGTAGGGGACCGATCCCGCCAAATTCTTTCTGTACGAAAATTTGAACTATGTGTGTAAAAATATATACAGTAAACTACGGTTATAACGAACTTACAATTTGGTCCCGACTATTTGCTGTAGTTATGCTGTATATATGTTTATAACGAACTACGTTAGACTGACATCTAGTCCCAGAAATAAAGTTATACCGTTTCAACATATTTATCTACGAAATAAAAAATATATAATCCGAATGGAGCCCTGAACAAGCTTTAATTTCAGAAGTCTATAGTTGGGGCAATCTAGACTTGCCAAATCATTCTAGACTTAAGTTGGACTTTTCAAATTTATTTTCTAAGGTCTGGAAAAGAGACCAAGTGTTACGGATGAGATAAACCAATCCGGTAAACATGGTGTCGCAATCCGATGAATATGCAAATGAGGTACCACACAGGAACATATTAATAGGTTCCATGCATCTAAGCAAAGCTCATTAAACTGTTGTCACTACGGCACCATTGTTTAGATGTTTCTCGGTGGGGTGGTGTATGGCGTGGTGTGGCGAGGTATGCTGCGATATGGGCGTGGTGTGGTGGGGTATGGTAAGGGCGGTGCGGTGCGGTGCGGTGGGATGGGGTGGGGTGGGGTGGGGTGGGGCAGGGTGGTGGGGCGTGATGTGGGGTGGTGTATGGCGTGGTGTGGCGAGGTATGTTGCGATATGGGCGTTATGTGGTGGGGTATGGTAAAGGCGGTAAGGTGCGGTGCGGTTGGGTGGGGTAGAGTGGGTTGGGGTAGGGTGGGGTGGGGCAGGGTGGTGTGGTGTGGTTTGTTGCGATATGGTGTGTGTTGTTGTATGGTAGGCAGGCACGGTGTGGTGCGGTGTGGTATGTTGCGATATGGTGTGTGGTGTTGTATGGTAGGCAGGCACGGTGTGGTGCGGTGTGGTATGTTGCGATATGGTGTGTGGTGTTGTATGGTAGGCAGGCACGGTGTGGTGCGGTGTGGTATGTTGCGATATGGAGTGTGGTGTTGTATGGTAGGCAGGCACGGTGCGGTGTGGTATGTTGCGATATGGTGTGTGGTGTTGTATGGTAGGCAGGCACGGTGCGGTGTGGTATGTTGCGATATGGTGTGTGGTGTTGTATGGTAGGCAGGCACGGTGCGGTGTGGTATGTTGCGATATGGAGTGTGGTGTTGTATGGTAGGCAGGCACGGTGCGGTGTGGTATGTTGCGATATGGTGTGTGGTGTTGTATGGTAGGCAGGCACGGTGCGGTGTGGTATGTTGCGATATGGTGTGTGGTGTTGTATGGTAGGCAGGCACGGTGTGGTGCGGTGTGGTATGTTGCGATATGGTGTGTGGTGTTGTATGGTAGGCAGGCACGGTGTGGTGCGGTGTGGTATGTTGCGATATGGTGTGTGGTGTTGTATGGTAGGCAGGCACGGTGCGGTGTGGTATGTTGCGATATGGTGTGTGGTGTTGTATGGTAGGCAGGCACGGTGTGGTGCGGTGTGGTATGTTGCGATATGGTGTGTGGTGTTGTATGGTAGGCAGGCACGGTGTGGTGCGGTGTGGTATGTTGCGATATGGTGTGTGGTGTTGTATGGTAGGCAGGCACGGTGCGGTGTGGTATGTTGCGATATGGTGTGTGGTGTTGTATGGTAGGCAGGCACGGTGCGGTGTGGTATGTTGCGATATGGTGTGTGGTGTTGTATGGTAGGGTGGCACGGTGAGGTGTGGTATGTTGCGATATGGTGTGTGGTGTTGTATGGTAGGCAGGCACGGTGCGGTGCGGTGTGGTATGTTGCGATATGGTGTGTGGTGTTGTATGATAGGCAGGTACGATGCGGTGCGGTGTGGTATGTTGCGATATGGTGTGTTGTGTTGTATGATAGGCAGGTACGGTGCGGTGCGGTGTGGTATGTTGCGATATGGTGTGTGGTGTTGTATGGTAGGGTGGCGCGGTGTGGTATGTTGCGATATGTTGTGTGGTGTTGTATGGTAGGGTGGCGCGGTGCGGTGCGGTGTGGTATGTTGCGATATGTTGTGTGGTGTTGTATGGTAGGGTGGTGCGGTGCGGTGTGGTATGTTGCGATATGGTGTGTGGTGTTGTATGGTAGGGTGGCGCGGTGCGGTGTGGTATGTTGCGATATGGTGTGTGGTGTTGTATGGTAGGCAGGCACGGTGTGGTGCGGTGTGGTATGTTGCGATATGGTGTGTGGTGTTGTATGGTAGGCAGGCGTGGCACGGTGCGGTGCGGTGTGGTATGTTGCGATATGGTGTGTGGTGTTTTATGGTAGGGTGGTGCGGTGCGGTGCGGTGTACATACTGGTAGATACTGGTAAACTTTGTGCCAGAGTTCAATTTCCAATCAATAAAATTACAAACAGCACCCGAAAATAACACGAGACATTAATTGTGACCACCATTCTGTTCCTTCCACAGCTTACTTACTATACTGGGGCCATCACATTAGTGATCGTATACAACGCTGTAATTGTGGAACGTTCATGCATCTGTTAATCCATGCACCCAGACAGGCCAGGTCATGTCGACAGCGGATAGTGTCAAGCGGGGACCTTCGTGCTCTCAACATAATGACAGCGTTATAACTGATTCAACTCTATCAGATTCCGAGCAGCTATTGATTAAAATTGTCAATAGAAAGTATAATCTCCTAGCATGCATAGTGGTGTGTGAAATTGATGACCATATATATGTATGTCCTCAGTCCACAGGTGGGTCTTATACATAACCGCTACTTTACAACATAGGTCAGCTTAATGCACAGAAGTATGTACAACAAGTCATATGAGGCATCCACGCAAAATTATTATTACAAACATCCTCCGCAGACGGAGCAGATATAGGTCTGAGATTTCCAGAATGTGAAAGAAAATATACCAGTTCTCTACTATGTGCCTATACAATTTTCAAATCTTACTCCTTTTTAAGTCATTCGAAATTCCGGTTACGTTTTAGTGTTTCAGTAATGCTCACAGTGTATCAAATTCGGGTTTCAAAAGGAAGTCGGTCACTGGATCGTGAGAATATTGTGATTGCCTATAAGATTTTATTTCATATTCTAACCGAAAACCACACAGTTACGAACCCCCCCAGTTCAGCTGCCGTCTCACGTATCGGATACACATATGTATATGGAAAGTTGTAGTCTCACCGTCTGTGTAGGGTATGGCATGGAGCCTATGGTAGAGCCGAACCTTTCATCATTTGTTATAAAACTTGCCATCCCTGCCTACAGTCGGAGTGGAAGATCAGAAACACGACATAAACTCTGTATCATATCTGATTGTACAATTGTAAACATGTCTCATATCTCATGTATACCGACAAACATTTGTAGTGTATACAATACTTACAGTTCAGGGAACGGGTACCCTACCTCATGTATACCGACAAACATTTGTAGTGTATACAATACTTACAGTTCAGGGAACGGGTACCCTACCTCATGTATACCGACAAACATTTGTAGTGTATACAATACTTACAGTTCAGGGAACGGGTACCCTACCTCATGTATACCGACAAACATTTGTAGTGTATACAATACTTACAGTTCAGGGAACGGGTACCCTACCTCATGTATATCGATAACCTTGGGATACAGACAACGTGAACAATGCCTCGTGTGTATGAGTGAGTCAGTATGGTTTTACGCCGCTTTTAGCAATATTCCAGCAATATCACGGGGGGGGGGGGGGGGGGGGGCACCAGAAATGTCCTTCACACATTGTATCCATGATGGGAATTGAACCCGGGTCTTCGGCGTGACGAGCGAACGCTCCTATCGCGTGTAGGAAGAATCATACAGTGTATACATTATCTGGACTATACCATGCACATAGATCATTATCTAGACTATACCACAGAAATCATTATCTAAACTTTACCACAGACAACATTATCTAGATTATGCCACAAAAATCATTATCTAGACTATACCACAGATATCATTATCTAGATTGTACCACAGAAATCATTATCTAGATTGTACCACAGAAATCATTATCTAAACTATACCACAGAAATCATTATCTAGACTATACCACAGAAAACATTATGTAGACTATACCACAGAAAACATTATCTAGACTATGCCACAGAAATCATTATCTAGATTGTACCACAGAAATCATTATCTAAACTATACCACAGAAATCATTATCTAGACTATACCACAGAAATCATTATCTAGACTATACCACAGAAATCATTATCTAGACTATACCACAGAAATCATTATCTAGACTATACCACAGTCGAGGTCACTCTGGAATTCCATGTGGTCATGTTACAATTTGACACTGACATTACCTTGTATATATATACAATGTAGGTGTTTCCAGTCTAGTTTCTAGTCTAGTCTAGTTTCAAGCTTTCTTGACTATATTAGTATAAACATAAATATTATACACAGAATGAGGTTTCATGTAACTTTGATCTTCGGGAATTTTGCCATCTCGCTATGAGAGTGTAAAATAGAATATATCAATTCTGGACTTGTTCGTTTTTTATCAGAGCAAAATACAATGTGATCAATGACCCGTATCACAAGTGCACGTAACGTTATTACGAGGAAGTACGGAAGTCCCGGAACCGGCGTTAACGATACGATTGCTGGAGTCTCGAGTTTTCTCAAGTATAGATGTCGTAGTGATTAGATAAATGTGTAGTATTAGCTTCTGGTCTTTCTTTTACAGACAATGTGACAAATAATGTGTGTAGATATGACTACAATTAATTATTTCCTAGTATTTGAGTTTTGTTTCCTTGTTTAAAACCACTGTTACACCACAGCAACATTCCAACAATATCACGGCCTGTTTGTTTTCAATTAGCGACACACGCCGAGCACAGTGAGTGAGTATGGTTTTACGCCGCTTTTAGCAATATTCCAGCAGTAACACGGCGGATGACACCAGAAATGGGCTTCACACATTGTACCCATATGGGGGTGGAATCGAACCCGGGTGTTCGGCGTGCCGAGCGAACGCTTTAACCACTAGGCTACCCCACCGCCCCCACGCTGAACACAGAAATAGCAGCATGACCACTCGATCCATTAAGTCGCCTCTTACAACTTGTATATAGTGTTGGGGACCTTTTCTAACCCAGAATTTACCTTTGAATGAGCTTTCGAATTAATCAAAATGCAAATTTCATGAATCACTGGGTGTTTGTTTGTTTTCTTTTTGTCCCCGACGCATCCAGCAATATCACAGCAATATAACGGCGGTATGTGCATAATCGCAGCGGGTTTACTCATTTGGTATACAAAATGTTCATAGAGGAAAAAACACTTTACATGTATGCGATCCTGAAGCTTGTTTGTATAGAATGTAATGTTCTTGATGATGAGAATCGTGTTTATAATAAGATGGGAGAGTTATATTTAGTGATGTGTTAGTTAAATTTGGCCTACGATACCAAACGTTGTACAGCCAAAGATAAAGAAACAAATTGTACGTTTGCCAAATATTTACTTTTTATGTTCCACATAAGAGTTGAAATGTAGCCTCAAGTACATTTATTTAACATACATTTTCATGTAATATAGCTTGTGAATAATCGAGTCTGACAATCCAGTGATTGACATCATCAGCATCGATCTACGCAATTGGGATACGACGACATGCATGTACCAAGTCAGCAAGTCTGACCACCCGATCCCGTTAGTAGCCTCTTACGACAAGCATGGGAACTGCAGCATGGGTTGATGAAGACCAGTTCAAACCCGGATGTTGACAGGATAAAATACTGAATGAATTATGTTTTATGACGCACAATAAGTCACACATTGTGAACACCCGATCCTCTGTGGTCGGTTCAAGTAGGACAGAGTGAGGATCTATCCTGCCCCGGAATTGTCGTTGGGGCCATAAAGTATTGCAATGGTTTAACTGGAACCAAACCTTTGTTAAGTGTAAGCTAATGTGTCTAAGCTCAAATGGAGAAAAATAGGAGAAAAACGTGAATAAGCCACTGTACACTTATTTTGTTTTCATCTCTGAATTGTTTGCGTATTAATATCATTGGACAACTTTGGAGTAAGGGCTAAATCGAATCCCTTGACAATACCACGAAAACCTAAATTGAATCTTAAAACAATAAAATATTCTGTGATGAAAGAAATATCATTTACAGCAGAATATAAGATAGCTACGCGATAAATCGCAAGAGCAATGCAGAACAAAGCGTTTATTTCACGATAAAACATTGTTCTATCATGCGGTCATTTCTAGAGATTCGAACATATGTTGGGCGACGTTGAAGCGTCTGGTGAGCTGTTCCTCATATTGATGTAGCTGGGCAACGCAGATGAACGCAGTGACCGAACGATCGCATCCAGAAGTTGGAGAGATATGACAACCTTTTTGGAAGAAAAGGAACAGATAATCGTCGTGAAGATTGTGAGAATATGCGATAAATACAAACTTAACCCACTTATTCAGTAAATGGACTTGTCCGACATTGCCGAGGTCGAATTCTATTCAGGGAGTCATCATTATTAAAATTGTGGTGACTTTTTTCAAAGCTTGCACATTATATCAACATCCTCAAAGTGACTGTGCATAATGTTGATATCTCATATAAAATATAACGTGATCGTTGTTTATCGTACAATAAAACACTGTATAAAGTCAGTATAAAACACATGCTCGTATAATAATCTCTCATATCTATCATATATTTGGATAAGATTATATACAAAATCAACTCGAAAATATTCTTGAAATCTACGAGACAGCTGTTTGAAACGAGAGAGGACACGCTGGTCAAGTAACAAAAATGGGGCATTTTACATTTACGATAAATGGAGACAATTTGCGGGAAGGTAACTCTTGAATGACAATAGTTCCGTCCAAGTGTTCACTGCAGTGAAATATCAAGTGTTATGTACACTGCAATGAAGATATCGCTTTTCTCAAGTTCGGAAACGTGAGTCTCTCACACTGAAGTATACAATAAAAACCACGCTTCGTTCTTCATTATTCTTTGCGATTTATCACGTAGCTATCTCATATTATTTCATAAATGTTAACTTATGTGAAATAGGGGCAGTTACCAAGTCGTATCTCACAGAACCAAGTTGAAATACAAGTATCCCTTTGACTCCTCTTTTTAAACATGTTACATTGTTCACTGTTTACACGGGGAGACAGAAAGTCGTGACAAGGGAAACAAGCAGGGTTGAAACATCAACAAGTCCGGAAACACCCGTACCGAACACTCGGTGATATTTGGCTCAGTCTGCAAAATCTACACATAACAGTGGCTCCAGGAATTGGCATTGCCGCTCAATTGTAGGTTAAATCCACCTATTACTGATTAGTGCCTATATAATCCACTATTGACATCTATGATCCACTCTTTGTACTTATGATCCACTATTAGTGTCTATAATCCAATATTAGTGTCTGTGAGCACGTTTCTACATGAGACAGTAATTATTGTCGCAGTTTAGAGAAAACGGCATTGATCGTTTCAGGCCATAAACAAACGACAGATATATCACTAGCTCGCACTTTATCTAATTTGTAACAGCCCCGTGTCCGTTTTGAGTGAGTGAGTGAGTGGGTGAGTATGGTTTTACGCCGCTTTTAGCAATATTCCAGCAATATCACGGCGGGGGACACCAGAAATGGGCTTCGCACATTATATCCATGTCGGGAATCGAACCCGGGTCTTCGGCGTGACGAGTGAACGCTTTAACCACAAGGCTACCCGACCGCCCCTTGTGTCCGTTTTGAACTGCATCTGGACATCATATTGGATTTGGATGCCAATCTGTGCCCACTCTCTATTCTAATTTCTCCCGTTTTATCCCTGGCAAGACCACTTTCTCCTATAGTTCTTTTTAGAAATGTGTTCAGTCGGTAGATGTATGGTACAAGCCCCTATATAGAGTTCTGTAGGAAGGTGGGGTGAGGTGAAATGGGCTTAAACGTCGCGTCCAAGATTATTGCACTTACATAGCGACGTGCTTGTATGTGCGTGCGTGCGTGCGTGCGTGTGTGTGTGCGTGAGTATGTGTGTGTGTGTGGCTGCTTGCACTAGTCCGAACTAATGCCAATTTTATAGTGTTGGCCCACTGAGATACCATGACACAGTTTAACACAGTTTACTGACTCCCGACTTGTTTCAGCTCCTTACCGAGCGCCAGGTAACAACAAGTACCATCTTGGGCGCTCAGACGGTGCATGTATGGTACAACCGTTGCCTCCTATACATGTATGGTACAACCGCTGCCTCCTATACATGTATGGTACAACCGCTGCCTCCTATAGTTTGTAGGAAGGCGTTCAGACGGTGCATGTATGGTACAACAGCTGCCTCCTATAGTTTGTAGGAAGGCGTTCAGACGGTGCATGTATGGTACAACCGCTGCCTCCTATAGTTTGTAGGAAGGCGTTCAGACGGTGCATGTATGGCACAACCGCTGCCTCCTATAGTTTGTAGGAAGGCGTTCAGACGGTGCATGTATGGTACAACAGCTGCCTCCTATAGTTTGTAGGAAGGCGTTAAGACGGTGCATGTATGGTACAACCGCTGCCTCCTATACACGTATGGTACAACCGCTGCCTCCTATAGTTTGTAGGAAGGCGTTCAGACGGTGCATGTATGGTACAACCGCTGCCTCCTATAGTTTGTAGGAAGGCGTTCAGACGGTGCATGTATGGTACAACAGCTGCCTCCTATAGTTTGTAGGAAGGCGTTCAGACGGTGCATGTATGGCACAACCGCTGCCTCCTATACATGTATGGTACAACCGCTGCCTCCTATAGTTTGTAGGAAGGCGTTCAGACGGTGCATGTATGGTACAACAGCTGCCTCCTATAGTTTGTAGGAAGGCGTTCAGACGGTGCATGTATGGTACAACCGCTGCCTCCTATAGTTTGTAGGAAGGCGTTCAGACGGTGCATGTATGGTACAACAGCTGCCTCCTATAGTTTGTAGGAAGGCGTTCAGACGGTGCATGTATGGCACAACCGCTGCCTCCTATACATGTATGGTACAACCGCTGCCTCCTATAGTTTGTAGGAAGGCGTTCAGACGGTGCATGTATGGTACAACAGCTGCCTCCTATAGTTTGTAGGAAGGCGTTCAGACGGTGCATGTATGGCACAACCGCTGCCTCCTATAGTTTGTAGGAAGGCGTTCAGACGGTGCATGTATGGCACAACCGCTGCCTCCTATAGTTTGTAGGAAGGCGTTCAGACGGTGCATGTATGGTACAACAGCTGCCTCCTATAGTTTGTAGGAAGGCGTTAAGACGGTGCATGTATGGTACAACCGCTGCCTCCTATACACGTATGGTACAACCGCTGCCTCCTATAGTTTGTAGGAAGGCGTTCAGACGGTGCATGTATGGTACAACCGCTTCCTCCTATAGTTTGTAGGAAGGCGTTCAGACGGTGCATGTATGGTACAACAGCTGCCTCCTATAGTTTGTAGGAAGGCGTTTAGACGGTGCATGTATGGTACAACCGCTGCCTCCTATACACGTATGGTACAACCGCTGCCTCCTATACATGTATGGTACAACCGCTACCTCCTATAGTTTTGTAGGGAGGCGTTCAGTCGGTATACATGTATGGTTATTTGGTCATTTTTAGTTTGTGTTGACACTTACTCTTCTGATATATGACCAGTCGTTGGCCTCACCATATGTAAGACTTACGGTATACTGCGTGCAAGAGTGAAGGCTTACGCTAATCAACGAGAAATAACACCAAACCGAAATCTCTATTTAGAGCAACATGCCATTGCAGTTAATGCATGTAACTTCACCCTCATCTTTCACAACTGCAACTAACAGTTGTTCTGACACGTCCTCACCAAGGTGACGCAGACATGACAAAGCGGGGACCCGAGCGTTCAGACATCACCGCGCACGTGCGGTTGTCCCTATGAGCCGCTCAACTCAACCAGACATACGATCAGAATGTTGTACAATGCCCAATGTGTTCACAATACCAGACTTTTACCATTTCATGTTCGCAAGATAACATGACGATGTAAATCCAATTTGTGTGGTCTGGCTAGAATTTCCCCTAATTTTGTTGAAACCTCTGTCGATAGAAAATGCGTTAACTCGGGTTGCATTGCTCGCAATCGACGCCTGACACCCCGCTCACTGCACTGCGCCATAGGAAAAATAGCCCGCAGATGACATTATGGAGAGCAGACGACAATTTACAGCCTTTCGTCCCAAACGTGCAAGACATCAACACCGAGCTGGGAAACCAGGATGGTCGCCGAAAAACGGAAGGAAAAGAAAGGGGTTTATGTTTCAGTATTGAATAGCATAATAAGTGTGATTGTAAAAGGTGGGTGGGTTTGATTATTCACAGAACCCTTCCCATTGCACCAGATTTGTTCAGTTCGAGAAAAGGTTACATGTAATCAAAATGTCATCCTGTGTCAATAAACGAGAGGTTTTAAATGTGGGACCGCGTGTCTGTTACATGGCATTATATTTTGCGAAACATTTTCTGGCCACTTTGCAAAATAAATACTTTGAAATATATTATGTTACATGACGATCAAATGTAAATGTGTAATTGATGGATTTTGGTCCTTTGTACTATTGTGTCACAGTCCATGGTACTTGGCAATTCCTCATCCGTTATTTCAAATGCGATACGACGTGCACGAGCTAACACTGGGATGTCAAGACCAAAAAAAACAAATATTTCATTATGATCATTCATAAAGATAATGACTAATGGAATAACGCGAGGCCGGGCTATAATAGGTTGATCTAGGTAGGGTCTCAATCAGTATATTTCTGTAACAAGATCCACGTGGGATGCAATAACGTGTGATAGCGTCAGTATTACATATTTCTCACTTGCAGAGAAAGTGTCACACTACAGGCCACACAAACTATAATACTTGTTTTTCCGAAATCTTTTATTCCAAAATATTCATTTAGAGGAAGTCAACTAATCATCACGAACATACATCTATATTTAAGGAACAAATACCCTATGTTGCCATTCGATTACTTGGAAAAATGGATCTCAGAAGGAAATGCCCTAAATTCTGAAACTAATGACATGTCGATATTGACACAGCTAACCACAATTTTTTTCTGAATTTGAAAACAATAAATGCTTGTTCAACAAACCTGTAAAAAGATTCTGGATAATATCTTTTTGAACTGAATTCTTTCAGGTTACAAAATGAGATAAAATCCCGTCTCACTGCATGTAAGGCAAGCGCTTGTCTGATGCAGCAGGACTTAAAACATATCCACCTGAATTAACTTAAGAATTCACTTCTAGTATGTGCTATTTGAAGTAATAAGGCAGTCACAATATCTCTCATGCTATCAACAAATAAACAGGACCAAACTATTGACAGGTGTTATTATAAGCAACTGACCTTAACGTTTGACATATTAGTGGCATTTTTATCACGTGCCTTTATTTACACTGATGGAAAAGTGTTTTCTCATGAATTAAACTAGTTTTCCAGATTTGGTGACTTGGACTGTAAGTCAACCCAAATGAGAACCCACCTCCTGAGATGATGTATGTGAAGCTTGGTCAAGACCTATTACAGTGGCACAAGTTGCTGTGGTGAGAAGCCTTTCTGATGGCTGTGTTCATGATTGACCTTGATCGAAAATGTCAGTCATTACCAGCACCAACAAATATGAAGTTATTGTATCATATCGGCAATACTTCAGTACACATTTGTAAGTTCATAACCTACTAATTGATGTGTATTAGGTGTTGATAAATGTCACTGATTGTAAAAATGTTTGTCTTCTCAGTAATAAAAAGCCAATTTGCGGAGGTTGCGCAGTCCTTCAACGTTACCTGGTCACCATCTTCCAGAGGCAAGGGAGTGAACTGACTGTAGAATTTCAGTTTCCACCCTTGCCGAACTAGACTTGACTTCCGGAGTGACATCTTGGCTGGAGTCTATGCACAGTCCAATAAAAATCGCGCAACGAACTAGATAATCTTTTCATGTTTCTAATCATGGTGATCAAATGGTTTGATGCACTTCGCGAGGTATGACCGTTTCTATTACAACATAGATCTTATTATCGATCAGATCGTCTTCACTGGGTGTCACAATTTTGTTCAAAGCAAATGCAAGTGAGATGAGAGGTGGAATCTGACTGGTCAATGGGGGGGACATAGAAGGGACATTACTCGTATAAGACACTGGTGGCGCTACGATCGAGTCAAGAAATTCCACCCTGGTTTGGTAAGGGTGGAAACTGGACTTTTGTAGTCAGTTAACTCCCTTGGTTCGGGAAGATGGCCAATCACATATTCCCCAGTAGATACATCTGAGGTGAAAGTATGGTTGTGAAAAGTTCAGACAAAGGCATCTAGCAGCTCCTTGTTCAACTAGATATCTTCTTTTCTGGCAAGATTAAGACTTGTTAGGGTAACATCTTCTTTTTTACATTTAGAAATTACTTTGTCTAAAAGACACTTGTGTCTGACTTGTGCGTGACTTGTGTCCCAGTGTTGTATGTGCATTTGGTGATGTCCTGGAGGCTTTTGGTTCCACATTCTGGGGGCTGTTCTTATGTTCTTGTCTGAAGCATCACTTGGTAAATTATTCTGAGGAAACCCTCAGAAGGCTGTGAACAGTGATGAGATTTGTAGCCAAGGGTGTAATGAAGAGTGCTTTAGTGACCCTTCACTCCTGTACCATCCTCATGCCATACAAGACAATAGCACTATCACCTCCACTCTCATCTCCTGATAAAGTGGGGAATTGTATACATACTGACCAACAAAGGGAATCATGAATATTTTGGGGTTGTTTTTTGGTGGTGAAGGCGGGGCACACACTTTCATAAAATATCCCCAAAAATATTCCTAACTCATTTGTTAACTGTGCACTGATATGGTAATAATATGAATTTTTATATGAATATTTTTATCCTAAAATATTCATCCTGATGATTTCCCTGTATCAAACATTGAATTCTTCGCTTGTTCAATCAAGGCTGAACTCTTGAAATCCGATATTACTCCATTCTCCGTCTGAAGTCATTTCATCACAAAATGCTTTTGTAAATAAATAATTATTTATTTTGATTCTTCACAAGAAATACATTCATTGTCAAAACTCCAATGTTTCTCTTCGGAAATTCTCTCTGTGTGGCACATATGATGTAAATCACAAAACATGTATGAATCATATACAAGAATATAACAGTGCGATCATGAGCAGAGTCCAGTTAGTTGAACAACCATATATGTGATGCTACAAACCCACAATACATCATCATCCCATGACAACAAGTGATCCTACAACACTACAGCATACATGAACATATTGTCACACCGTAATATTACCATAATCTCCCTCATGTCTCCTTGTGAACATTCACAAATCAAAGACTTACATGGCTATATATATGTCACATAGCAAGAAAAGGAAATGACACTGTTTTATTCACAAAGTTCTGAAATGAATTACTTTCTTGATGGCATTAACATGTACAAGTCATGACTATGAAACGTTCAAGAGTGAGTGAGTATGCTTTTATGCTGCGTTTAGCAATATTCCTGCAATATCACAGCAGGGGGACACTTGAAATGGGCTTTACACATTGTACCCATGTGGGGAAACAAACCAAGGACATAAGCATGACAATTGAACATTTTAACCACAATGCTAACCCATCGCCCCTAGTTTTCCCAGAAAAGAGTTGAATAGGCATTCAAATTACCATTAAAACACACTATATTAAAAAATCCCTTACTTTTGGCACAATTTCTAACTTCCTACTTGGAATTCAGTGCAGGAAAATGTACGATTCTATTGATGCATCTAGAAATACTCTAATGACATGCACAAAACTATAGCTCATTAAATCTACTGAGTATCACTAATGTGTAGTAACACTTCTAAGACTAGACTGCTCAGAAATACCTCACTACATTATTTCCCCTTATTTCGCAAACATTAGTCTCAACAAGCTCAAAACCAATATTCTTGATATATTTATTTGTTATACTGACAAACCACAAACAAACCTTGGTGCCGACTACTCATATCATTTCTAAACAGGCATATTAGCGAAACTGTGCAAATGAGCAAATTGTTGACAACTTTGCACACAAACACATAAAAAGGTAGAATTCTACACAAGCATGTAGATGCTACACACGTGACTACCTGCTTCAAACACCAGGCTTTGAAATATGTGAGCAAGTGCAACACTTCACTGATGAATGCCCGCCCATTACAGACAATCTTACAGATAAACATATGGCTTCACTACAATAAATATCAGGTATAGATTAAAATAAGAGAGATTACAAAAGATTGGAAATGACACCTCCACTAATGATCAAGTCATGTATCGGTTTCAGGGCAGAAAAGAAGACTACACCAGAGCAAAGGGTTCTGAATAATTATAGTTGTCGCGATTGCTTAGAAGGAAAAGTTCTTCACAATGGAGCCTAGTTTAAGTAGATGCATACTCACATATGACAAAGTAATAAACCATTTGAAATCCATGTCAAATTGTAAAAGTTGAAAGATAGTTATTCTTTTTCTGTTTTTGTGTGCAAGTTTTATAAAAGTGTGGACATGTTGCAAATTTTCAATACAGATGTAATACTTCTTTACCTGGCTTGTTGGATGTGCAAGTAATGCACATATTGTGGAACCAACTCCTCCCCACCCATGCCACCAGAAGTGTTGTCACACTGTGCACACAAGCCAGCACGGTACTGGGACCAACTCCTCCACACAGGCCAGCAGGGCCAACTCCTCTACACAGGCCGGCAGGGTATGGGGACCAACTCCTCCACACAGGCTGGCATGGTACTGGGACCAACTCCTCCAAACAGGCCGGCAGGGTATGGGGACCAACTCCTCCACACAGGCCGGCATGGTATGGGGACCAACTCCTCCAAACAGGCCGGCATGGTACTAGGACCAACTCCTCCACACAGGCCAGCATGGTACTGGGACCAACTCCTCCAAACAGGCCGGCATGGAACTGGGACCAACTCCTCCACATAGGCCGGCATGGTACAGGGACCAACCCCTCCACACAGGCCAGCATGGTACGGGGACCAACTCCTCCACACAGGCCAGCATGGTACTGGGACCAACTCCTCCAAACAGGCCGGCATGGTACTGGGACCAACTCCTCCACATAGGCCGGCATGGTATGGGGACCAACTCCTCCACACAGGCCGGCATGGTATGGGGACCAACTCCTCCACACAGGCCGGCATGGTACTGGGACCAACTCCTCCAAACAGGCCGGCATGGTACGGGGACCAACCCCTCCACACAGGCCGGCATCGTACGGGGACCAACTCCTCCACACAGGCTGGCAGGGTATGGGGACCAACCCCTCCACACAGGCCGGCATCGTACGGGGACCAACTCCTCCACACAGGCTGGCAGGGTATGGGGACCAACTCCTCCACACAGGCCGGCATGGTACGGGGACAAACTCCTCCAAACAGGCCGGCATGGTACTGGGACCAACTCCTCCAAACAGGCTGGCATGGTATGGGGACCAACTCCTCCACACAAGCCGGCATGGTACTGGGACCAACTCCTCCAAACAGGCCGGCATGGTACTGGGACCAACTCCTCCAAACAGGCCGGCATGGTACTGGGACCAACTCCTCCACACAGGCCGGCATGGTGCTGGGACCAACTCCTCCACACAGGCCGGCATGGTACGGGGACCATCTCCTCCACACTGCACACTGGGTACGGGGAGATGCTGGTATTACTCCAGATGTGGAGGCTACAGCACACCAATAATTATCCATCATCAGATTATCTACCGTATATGATCTCACAGTTAAGCAAAGGTATTAACTTGGTCCTTGAAATCTGTATCAAATTGTTATGTGCAGAACATAAGCAGGACCTCCAACCTAAAACTAGGTCTCGTAATGATCCGTCACCAGAAGTAGAATATCAAAAAATCTGTATTGAATTACATGTTAATCAGGACAGACCGGTAGACTGGGAATAACATGTGTACAGCTTAGTTTACGAGACAATACACACAGTAATCTTTATCCCTGCTATATATAAAACAATACATAGCATAACAAGAAATACAATCATCTTGTGTTCTGATGTTTAATCGCAAATTTCACATTTTCATGGCAAAGTTTGTTTTAGACTTGATCCTTCACCTTAAGTGATACTATGTAGTATTTTACCAACAGAATAAAAGTTGGATGAAAATGTAACCTATACAAAAGCCGACCCCTTTCTACAGAACCTTTTTTCTGGTCCTCAAAATTTGCATTATCTAAGGTCATATATGGTAATACAGAAAAACAGTTGTCAGCAGAAGTTACACTGATGGCATTCATTTTTAATACTAGTAAAAACTGGCAAGAACAACCTGCTCTACACTTTCTAAATCAGAAAAAAATTCAGCAGTGCAAGTGAATGTTTCACATCTGCTACATAACAATCCCTTCTACTGACACCAAACCGAAACAGAAGTAATATGTCCACACAAAAAAACATGTTTGTTAATCAAATCCGTGATAATGTGATGGAAGGCTGTGTTACTGTTATTGCAAAATTGAAAATATGGCTGCCAAAGTTCTAATAATGAAATATAACAAACAGTGCACATGACACAGGATGACATGATGCAGTGAGTGCAGATCGCGTTCAGTGGACCATACATTTGTATTGCTGGAAATAGAAGCTATCCAAGTGGAGTGTTGTGTATGTATTTGTGGTATGACGACAGCTAGATGTCAAGTTCACCTGAACAATGCCATCAGGGGATCAGCTGGCCTGGCTTTCTACTTGGACACATTCTCATTTCCACCCCATATTTACAACCTAAGACAGAGCAACCCTTGCTTGGTTTACAAGGAACACTTAGAACACTCAATAGTTTAAGACTCTTTCATAGAAACTTTTTTTAAAATAATTCACACTCATCTCTTGATAGGCTGTTAAAATTCACAACCAAAGCCAGACTCAAATGGATGGCACTGCAAGTTTTCCAAGATAAATTATGAAGACAAGGTGAAGGCAGAAATTCAATAACGTGACAGTGTATCCATCTGCTACACAGTACAAGATAAGTCAAGTTATTTTGACACATAAATTTGGTAGAAATATGATAAAATGGTGGCAAACCCTCCTTAAAAGTTTTATACTTGAGCAGGAATACAAAATTACTCATATTCCAAACAAAATCTTTAACTGTACTGTGCAAATTGATTAACATTGCATGCATGTTTTTGTGAAACTATTGGTACCCAGACAATTATCTGCCTATACCGAGAGGATGATTTGGGAATTAGTGATAAGGCCTCACCTGAAGTGGCTAGTTGATTATTAATGTAATGAGAAAAAGAAACATAAACAAAAAGTCTTAACAGAAACAGACCCCTCTCTGACTGAGCCATAGTTGCCTACATGATTAATGCTAAGGATGAATAACATTGCTTAAAGTGATTGATACACAACTGTGAATTGATGCACAACCAAGAATTAACTTGCATAACATTCATGCATTTCCTGTACATACTGGGCCCACAAAGACAATTTGATATAGTTTTCAAGCACTGTTGACATATGCACACATACAGATGTCAAAAAGATATTTCCCTTAAAAGCCCATACCCACCCTAAATACAAAATATGAATCTGGGTATGCAAACTTTTTCAAATTAAAAGAATGATGGAAAAAATCTTTGTCACACTATAAAAGAAGAAAAAAAAAAGAAAGCTTTCTTTTGCGCCTAAAAACTAATTCCTCTTCTTTGCAGGTTACAGGTTGCAACTTTCTATTCCGAGTTACTTGTGCTTCCAATTTCAACAGGGGACGCTGAGCAACACTCAACCTCTCTTATGCAACACAGACGAATATGTACAGTATGGTATGGACATCATCATCAAAGAGCATCTCACAATGTACTGCTATTTACAGTACATCCCCCTTCTGCTATGCCATTAAAAACACAACTCATAAAATTATAATTATGTCATAAATAGGAATAAAAATACTTTATCTAATACTTTTTGTACCAAAAAGACTGCATCGTAATACCATATTCATACAGTGAAGACAAAGCTTGTTTCTCTCTCACTTGTAACTATGAATTCTGAGTCTTACTTCATGAAATCACTTCAAAACGATCTTTGTCTCCAAACATGCCAAATGTATACATGTAGGTTATTGTATGTGTCTTGTAATGCTCCTAATGGATTGTTTTCATGAATATCACATTATATATATTATAACATTAAAAAGACTAACATTTAAAAATAATGTGAATGTATTTCAATAATGTCAACCACTTTGCTGCCTTGTTACATAAAGAGAAGCATGTTTCAAATTCATGTTCTGATGAAACTTTAGCCTTTACTATCAATGGAGTTCTGATATTGAATACAGCTTCAACTGCAACTTAATAACTATTGTATATTAAAAATGGGAATTCGAGCACTTCATAATTTTCTCAATAAAAAAGCTTCAAATACCTCCCGAAATGAAGTATGTATGAAGTGAAGTGATTCTGATGTTGAAGTGGTTGGATGGATGGATTAAACATGTGCAGAGGTCTAGAGCTGCACTAATTATTTACACATGTAAGTTGTGGGAACTCCCGAGGCAATTTACACCAGAAAAGGTGCATAATGGACGTCTACTTCTCTAAGTCTATCTCATTCCAAGAGGCACACAATGTTTCTGTCATACAAAGCTTTTGATTCATCTTGGACTACAACATTCACAAAGCATAACATCGTGCACATTATCACACATGAATGAAGATAACAAATAAACAACTCCTATTTTGTTCTGTAAATAACATTTGTTCCCCAGTTGTGGTAGCTCTACCACTCCCCATCATGGCAATGGATACACGATGTAACATTCTTGAGCAAAACAGGACAAAGCAGCATATGAACAAATTCTACATTTTTACAAACATATAAACATCCATGAATATATCAACAGGCACATATGGTCTAATGTAGATGAACACTGAAGCCTGTCAAATGTCCCCCTGTACAACCCCCATCCGACCCTGTAGAATATATGCAGAGCAAAATGCAATTAGGTCCCCAGTGAGATCCTAGGTTGGATGTTCATTAGGATCGCACATCCAGTGCATGCTTCTCGTGGCGCCGCATGATGTCATCCTCTTCATACACCGTCTTGGCCATCAGCCACACTGACCCATAACTCTGGGCTTTTGAGTTGATACACATGGTCATCTGGTTTGTCTCGAGACTAGCATCACACTCTATTGGGTGGAATGCATGTGTCATTCCTGGGTCTATAGAGCGAAACACTGTGATATTGCTTTCGATGAATTTCGTGTAGAGGTCCACGTCCTCTTTCCCCCAGCCCTCTATGCTGAGATCGAAGCCTCCTACTGACAACATGTCACTACGATACATGGCAGCAATACCGAAGCCAAACTGTCTCCAGTAGCCTGTGTCATGATGAAAGTCGTATGGCTTGATGAGACAGTTGTTGGTGCTGGTGCACACACAGTGCTGGCTGTCCTCCTGGCACACTGATGATGGGTCGAACTGGCTGAACACAATGGGGAAGTACACCTGGAAGCCTTGCTTTGTGTTCAGGCGAATGCGATTAAGGGCATCTCTCCTCAGAACAATATCCACATCCACAAAATACAACAATGCATCACTTTTGCATTTTGAAGCTCCCAACTCCAGTCCCCTACCACGATTGAAAGCACCGTTTGCTTGTATGATCTCGATGCTATTGCCACCATATTTTCTCTGATACTTCTGAAGCAGATCGATGCTCCGCTCTAAAGCCATGTCCTCCTTTTCACTGTTGAACAACACCACATGAAGATGCACATTTTCACCAGTTTTTAAACACACCTCCTCAATGTTTCGCATAAAGCGCTGAAATATTTTTAATCGTCCTGCAAGAGGCATTATCAAATGAATTGTTTCTTTTCTTTTATCTAAAGCTTTCTGATCATCAGAGCCACCTGCTATTTGCCTGAACAAGTTCATCACTTGCCCCCCAACACTTGGCCTTGGATGATATTTGGGAATCTCCTCAGTAAACAACATATTCAGAAAGGATTGCTGCAAATAAGCATGGCGACGCACAGGCACTGTCATTTTGCGGCCCTTGTGTTTGCGATATATGAGCAATAAGTCAAGAATGTAATCTGCCCCAAATAAAGGGTTAGTCCTCCTATAACCATACAGTATTTCTTTAAAATCTATAGTCCTCCCTCTCTGGCGGGCATTTTTATTCACTAACTGCATGACTTGCATCACAACATCATCCAAAGCCCCGGACAAGGATGCCTCCATGCCCCGTTTTGGATTCAAATGATTATGAGAATATATTGGTTTTTCCAAAAAGTCCCAAGTGAGCACCTCCTCCTCTGATTTTGGTGGATACTTATTGAGCGAGGGCAAGATGCCCAGCTTGTCATCCACGATGTTGGACTTCTGCAGTCCCAGAAGCTGCTCCATCATGGTGACCTCGCGCACAAGCTGCAGCTCTTTCTGATGCAGGTTCATGATGATGGTGGACTGGATATGGTTGTAGATGCGGTACTGATACACAGGGTCCTTCACTGGGTGCAGGGTCACAGCCTTCTCCACCTCCTTGCTCTTCAACGTCTTCTTGAACGATCCCTTGTCCTCTTTGTAGTTCTGGTACAGAATCTGCTGCATCTGAAACATAGGTGTGTTCATGTACATAATCATAATAACATACATGTGCTAGCTCAACAAAAATGCTAAAGCCATCAACCTCAACTGAGGAGTAAAATGTGGCTTTGAACAGAATCCTATTTGTATGATGATTTTCAGGATTTGAACAAACAACCAGTCTAAACTTCCTCGCCATCTTGAGTATACCCAAAGCATCTAATATCAGCTATAAACCTTGATTTATTTACACAATACAATTGGCCCTTACTAAAAGGACTTATTTGTGACCTTAGATTCAAATGCATAGGGTTGATGTCTTGCCTCTGCATATTGTCCCTGCTACGTGGCAACAGCGTCTTACAAGCATTGGTCATTGGGGACATAAGCTATTCTGTACATCACATACTTGTGACTTAGAATTGTATCAGATAGCGGAGGCTTGGACTTTGCTGTGACCAGAACAATGAACACTATACCTAGGGTCAGTCACAGAGGATAATCTGCTGTGTATGACAACAACTATGGTGTGGTGGACACACACAGTAAGTGTGACTGTTCAACTGCAGCTGGACATTACTCTTGCTTCATTATGACCAAGCATACAGCCAGCCACCGTTGAACATTGTGACTGAGCACTACTGGAGTGTAAACAATACACCGCCACCCTGGTGCAACACAGGAGTAGATGCAACAATGAGTTTTTCCTCAATTTTCAATTGCATTGGGGGTTGAAATAAAACTTTTGGGTGATTACAATATAAAAGTTGTATTGCAAACTTCAATTTACATGTTGTTTAACACGACGTTTACACAAATGTACAACAGAATTTATATAGAATGACTAGGCAATGCTCAAAGAATTCATAAACCTATCTAAACATTACTTATTACTGAGAATGATTTGATGCAGAAGGTTTGCTAATAGGAGCTGCATGAACGCTGCATTGTGTGAATTTGAGCCCTTCGCCATCATCTGATCTCACTGAAAAATTTCAAGATTTCTAGTTGTCATGAATAAAATACAAAACATCTTCAGTATGTCAACGAAGGTAAAGTTAAATTTCCAGTGAAACGCCATGCTCTGTCAACTAACACTGCCCCACAACATGTGAAAATGATAAACCTTCCAGTTTGTTTTAGGCCATTAGCTACAGCTAAATCATGTATTGCCTGACTCGGGCTTGTCTGCTGCACTTCTTACAGAGCAATCACTCCAACAAAGCTGGCAATGTTTTCATTACTGGTCCATACCTCTTCACTTGACCTATGTTTGAAGGGATCCCTACCACAAGTTGTCTTGTGCCTACACAAGCTGTGTACAAAGGTTAGATGTCTTACACATGGACACTGTGTTCCGCTCCACCATACACAAACTTTCTCCTTAGGGTGTGCTATTTACTACTGACTCAAGTGTTACTACACTTCTGTTCATCAAAAAGCTAGGGTAGGTTACGTCTTATGTAAACTGACATACGATAACTTAGCCTAACACCACCTATGCAAGTAGGTATAGTAGAACAAGTTAAAGAACACCCACAACTGGAAGGATGTTTGCATACCAATCAGCTATGACAGATGAATTAGTCATATGAAAACATTGGGTGTTCTTTAACTTCTTTTGAATAGTATACATATGTACCAATACAATATTCCTGCTCAAATTTGAAATGTCAAATTTGGGCTGAAGGACCAATATGTTTGCATACTGCTCTATCATTCATAAGAAGGATCAATCTGATGAATACAATTCTTCATTTTTCCGGTCTTCTTTCAAACCCAACCACAGCATGTCCCATGCTGAATTCCTGGCCTAATGAGGAGCAGTCCAACCCTTCAAATATTGGGATAAGCAAGACTTGTATAGAATTGTGTCCACTCAAGGCAACAATGCGGGTAAATGTGCAGCACATTGAGGGCTGCTGGAAGCACTTGGCCGTCTGCTCCTGGCCTACATCGGGTGACGGAGGCGGCACAGTACAATCCTGGCAATGTGGTAGAAAACAGTAAAGAGAGCCCTAACACTGGAGTGGGAGGCAAGTGACAAAGAATGCCTTTACTATTACATGGAAGCACATGGGCAACCCTTGCACTCCCCACATGTGTGTTCCACCTTCTGTTTGGCCTGGCCACTTGCTGCCGTGTAGCTTCCTTTACAGCAGCAGGATGGCCTACTTCAGATCCATGCAGACAAGATGACCAATTTCAGAGTTGCATGGCTTATATGTCTTTCACGGAAATGTCATTTGAACTTAGGTATACATATCTTCCATGATAGCAGTTAGACCCTGCCAATATAACACTGGAAGTAAGTTGCCCTTGAATGCCTGCCAAAAGGAACACATGGCTTAGCTAGCATTTCATCACACTTCATTCTGTGTTCAACTTAGGTCTGTTTGTCCACACACATAACCTTAGCTGTTAGATAAGTCTGTCTCACAGTCCCTGACCCATAATAATTTCCCTTCTACCCAGCCCTTACTGTAATGATATGGCTCTAATTAAAGCAAGTCTAGACTTTCACTAGGTTATGAAACTCCCACACACAGGGGCTCTTTTTTAATTGAAGTGCAGTTGTTAGTTGCGTTAGTCTGCAGTTTGATGGACAGCATCTCATAACACTTCATTACTGTTCAACTCAGACCTGTTTTTCCATACACTAGCCTAAGCTGATATGTTCACGTTAATCCAGACCATGAACTACACATACCTACACTTTGTGTGACACTTCTCATATGGCATTAAATTAATCATCATAATACATGGACTACTGATATTGCTTTCAACTTTAAACGCTGAGAGACAAACTGTCGATTCATAAGTTGTACCACATGTGAGGTTATTACTTATCGCATGAGAACATCACAAAAACAAACTCTTGATGTTCAACCTTCTAATACGGTGCATTTCCAAAGATCTTTTATGGCTTGAGCATAAGACCTCTGTTTAAAAACTTAATGAAAACTTTTTTCACATTTCACACATTTACAAGTGTTCGGGATATTCCTCGTTCACCAGAGGTGAGTTCATATCAGTTTGTACATCTCAACATGAAAGCTAAATGAGCATAGACTTAAGGAATATTATGTATAGAAAAACAGACATATTACATTTCAACTACATATGGGTCAGCAATTGCCATCTAAAAAACACTCATTTCATGTAATTTCGAAATTATGGAAGCAATGGAAAGTTCAGATCATGGACTTTCAGACACATGTTTTCAATGTAATTAATTCTAGAAAAAACCCTCACTTTTTGCAATGTTTGGATATTGTTAAACTTCCTTGATGGATGTTATCCATTGAGTCTTAATTAGGCAACACTATTTTCCTTTATGGTTAACAGATTTTACTGTGCATAGCACACACACATGCACGCACGCACTAAACATCTGTGGAGAGAGGGGTGGGGGGGAGGAGACACTATACTCATTGAGTTGATTATTACATGTGACACCGAAAACAGAAAGTCAACAAATTTGTTCTGATGTACACTAGTTAATCCTTTTAGTACACTATGTGGTAAAAAAAAGTGTACATTGTATATCTTGATGTATGTTTGTTGTCAATTCTGAACAGTAATTTTGACGAAATCTAGTGTGAACTGATTGGCAGACTGCACCCACTCACCATTATTTACAGCACCCATAATCAGATCGCCCCAAATGATACCTTGAAACAATCATTAGTTGTCATAGAATGGATACATATATCAAAATGCCATACAAAGCAAGGGATATGCCCCAGACATGTCCGATTTGGAATCTCAATTGTCTGGTTTGAAATATTTCTTACCAGACACTTAAATTTTTCTGTCCAGACATTCTTAAATTTTGACCGAACATTCTTAAATTTTGACTGGACATCTACAGTTAGGACTGAGCAACTTCTGTCTCCACTTGTAACACAATAACGTTCATCTACACTGACAAGCTTTGTTTGTTTTGATTACTGTAAATACATTGTACCTGCATGACAGTCCAAGTGGTCATTCACTGTAATAGGCAATAACTTGAGATCAGTCGAGCGGATCTGCCAAACCCTCAAAGTCTGGACGATCATTTTGTAAGTCGTGGTTAACGACTTTCACTTGGTTGACATACAGTGAGGATTTGCAGATGATGTTCAGGTAAAAGGAATTTTATTGTTTTCAGTCATATATTGAATCTTGATCGTCTGCCATTTTGTTTTCTGTGACAATCGATAAATTTTTAAGTACAGATGAAAAAGATATTCAAATATCTATCTCTATCAACGATATTTTAGTATTTGTGGTCATATTATCTGTCTTGTTTTTAAAAAGTCTTCAGTTTTAAATAAAATCTTTTCCCGTGAGGTCACGTGATAACCAAATATGGGATATAGCCTCGATCCAAATGTAACAACACATACACTCAAGCAGATACAATTCATGAATATTAATTAGAAGACTGACCGTTCACTATGGAACAAATCAATATTATAACAGAAATAAATGTATGTTTTCCATGTAATTCTAAAATGCGGAACAAGATTGAACAACTTTGACCCTACACCGACGCTACGACGATGGAAGGGCAGGCGAAACATGCAGATAGATGATACAGGAAAAGTTGTAAATATGGCCTTGTCATTTGTTATTAATATTCATATTTATGTATGTAAATAAAACAACATGAATATCGGTGTTTATATTGTTTATTTCATCATATTATGAATACGTAACAACTTGAAATATGTTTGAAAAGTCGTACTAAAATATGCTATTTGAAGGGGGCGTGGCATAAATGCAAATGTCCGATTGGGATTTTACATTTTCCGGACCCCTAATACAAAGACTCATAAATAGTCATATCTGTTGTAGTTGACCATTATATGTCTACATATTGTTTTTGCATTCGAAACTGCAAGACTGCAGGGAGCCTCAAACGCTGAACATGAAAATATTCCTTACGTAACATATCTTGCAGAATACCAAAATGCTATACTTATGGTTATTTTTTGTTTTTAGTGTGTAGAGTAAATGCTGCATCTAAAATAACAATATATTAGAATATATTATTCCTGGGACAATAATAGTTTCTGATACAATTTCTTCCAATCACTGCCTTAAAATCCTTTTCAGTTATAATTTTGGGTATTTTTTTAAACTCAACATTGGTACAAAATGTGTGTACAGCTGATTGCTATTTCTGGCTTAGTTTCAGAGACAAATACACATGGTGATCTTTATCTCATGATATAAAACAATGGCAAGCATACCGGTAATAGGAAATACAACTGAAACTGAAAATCATCCTGTCGAGTGATGTTTTATCACAAATTTCACATTTTTATTGACAAAGTTTTTTGTTATCTCCTATTTGTTCACCTGAATGTGAGTGAGTGAGTTGGGTTTAACACCGCTTTTAACAGTATTCCAGTTATATCACAGCGTGTCAGTTTAATGTAGGAGGAGAGCCTGAAGTGATGCATGTCTCAGACATTTACCACTTCGGTGAAACCCATGGGCACGGGTATGGTGCTGATAAACCTAGAAACATAATCAGGGCGAATCGGGATTTGAAGCCACAATCATAGGTTTCTGGCATGCCCAAGGGACGCAACACTGCACAGTGAATAGCAGCGCCTTAAGATGACTGGGCCATACGTACCCCCTGAAGCAATATGATATATTTTTGACTGTACAAAATATACAAATAGCAATTTCCCCGAAACTTGAACCCAAGAGTGGAAGCTGCTCACTCAGTATATATACAAAACAAAACAAAAACAAAACGGTAATCAATTAGTTTCAGAGGGTCAAAATATGAATAAGTTGTGTAGCACAATATTTGTTCTTCTAATTGTCATCAAGTTCTATGAGTTTACTGGATGTTTACTACCTTTGATACATTATATATATATATTTATTTATTTATATATTTAGAACATATATATTTCCACGTCTAAACTGTGTTCATAAATAACTTCCGACCTTAAGGAGCTTGTGACGCGACCGCTGTCGGATACATAGGAAACGTACATTCAACTACACCAAAATAATGACTAAATAGCCATTTGAAGTCAAGATTTAGTTTTTTACTATCAGTGACCCCTTTAATTCATGATTAATGTTAAGAAGTCCATGCACATACATTAATAAGCTATCTATTTCAAGGGAATCATCAGGGTACTCCTGATTCAACCCTAATTCCAAAACTATTTGTTGTAACTCCGTCTGTCCTAAGGATATCAGTGAAGGCTCAGCTCTCTACATTAGATGGGTTCAGTGGACAGAGACTGTATTAATGATGATGTATTAATGATGCACCTGGTCAGTTTTTATCTGAAAGTTTAACAGTTACTGTTGCAGGTGTAACTTTCTGTTTTCCCAATCCACGAAAAATGGAGCAGACATTAAACAAAAATATATCTTTTTTTATATTATTTTCTTTTCATGGCCTTTTGCTCAGGTTGGGCACCTTAAGGCAAGAAAGAGAGAAACAATTTAGGTACATTATATGGTTATGCTTCTGGTTTGTTTTCTCTTTCCTATTCTTCAGTATGGAATATACAAGCATTGTTATGCAACCCACATTACTAATCACATATTGAGAGAGTTTGGGCAACCCACATGATGTCAGGTCTGTGTTGGAGACGTGGCAGTGATATTGTTTTGTGACCGCCCTGTACTGAGACCAGGTTAGGACGTTCACCCGATGCCATAGGCCATGTCATTGCACGTCCCCAACCTCCAGCCATGGGAACACATAACAACCATGGTGAGGCCTATACAACACATTCCATAAGAAACGTCTTTGAAACATTTTCTTTCAATATGATCCGTATTTACTACCTGATATCCTGAATGAGAGAGGACTGTTGTTGGCAAGCTCAACCATGAGCCCCCTGTGCACTCATGATAAGATGGTCACTAAGAAGGCTCCATGACATGGCTTAGTTATGAAAAGGTTTTGATCAATATTGAATATTAAGTGATAAGTTGCTATTGATCACTCTCAATACTGCTCTTGGTGAACACTCTCTTTAATAGCTAGCACCGTTTCAAACCAAACATTCTGATTAATAAGCGTACCATCCTCAAGTGTATACCGCTTGAATTTTACACTACAGCAGGTACATGAAAGTCACTGACTGTACAGGACCACCACTACTTACTGAACACTGTACACGACCACATCACTTACTGAACACTGACTGTACACGACCACATCACTTACTGAACACTGACTGTACACGACCACATCACTTACTGAACACTGACTGTACACGACCACATCACTTACTGAAAACTGACTGTACACGACCACATCACTTACTGAAAACTGACTGTACACGACCACCACTACTTACTGAACAATGACTGTACACGACCACCACTACTTACTGAACACTGACTGTACACGACCACCACTACTTACTGAACACTGACTGTACACAACCACCACTACTTACTGAACACTGACTGTACACGACCACCATCACTTACTGAACACTGACTGTACACGACCACCATCACTTACTGAACACTGACTGTACACGACCACCATCACTTACTGAACACTGTACACGACCACCATTACTTACTGAACACTGACTGTACACGACCACCATTACTTACTGAACACTGACTGTACACGACCACCACTACTTACTGAACACTGACTGTACAAGACCACCATCACTTACTGAACACTGTACACGACCACCACTACTTACGGAACACTGACTGTACATGACCACCACTACTTACTGAACACTGACTGTACACGACCACCACTACTTACTGAACACTGACTGTACATGACCACCATCACTTACTGAACACTGTACACGACCACCACTACTTACTGAACACTTAATGTATACTGCCACCACTACTTACTGAACACTGACTGTACACGACCACCATCAGTTACTGGACACTGTACACGACCACCACTACTTACTGAACACTTAATGTACACTACCATCACTTTTTGAACACTGATCGTACACGACCCCCATCATTTAATGAACACTGATCGTACACAACCAACATCACTTAATGAACACTGACTGTACATGAGTACCATCACTTAAATATGAACACTGATCGTACACGACCCCCATCATTTAATGAACACTGATCGTACACAACCAACATCACTTAATGAACACTGACTGTACATGACTACCATCACTTTATGAACACTGATCGTACACGACCACCATCATTTAATGAAGACTGATTGTACACGACCACCATCACTTAATGAACACTGACTGTACACGACTACCATCACTTCTGAAAATGTTTTTGTAAGTTATGTGCAGGACTTGCTGAAGACAGTGACATGATTTCACTGCCAATAGTTGTGATGTACATGTATATATATTGTTGGTGAATAGATCTCAGGAGTGAACCTGGCCTAGGAGGAAAGTTAGTAAGTTACAACAGCAAGCAGACCCAACCTAACATAATACTGTCACCTCCCTACTACACTAAATATACAACTGAGGACAAAACGTTATTAGATTTATTGCAACCTAACTATATATGTATATATGTTCCAGTCCGGACATATGCTGTATATCCGACTGACTGAATGACAAGGCTCCATGACCCAGTGGCAGCTTATCACCAGCAGATCTGTTTGCTGGGAGACCCAGGTTTCACTTGTAACAACAAACCATGTAACACAGAAGGTGACAGTCTACCCCTGGGCTGATTGCGGCTGCACTGTGTACACTGTGTACAGTGGCAGAGCAAGGAAATGCAATAGACACCGGTGGAGTGACAGACAGATGTTTGTCCTGTACTTACTGAATGTACAACCTAGACTTGCTTCCTGACTCCCACATATAGCGAGTGTACAATCTAGACTTGCTTCCTGACTCCCACATATAGTGAGTGTACAATCTAGACTTGCTTCCTGACTCCCACATGTAGTGAGTGTACAATCTAGACTTGCTTCCTGACTCCCACATGTAGTGAGTGTACAATCTAGACTTGCTTCCTGACTCCCACATCTAGTGAGTGTACAATCTAAACTTGCTTCCTGACTCCTACATGTAGTGAGAGTACAATCTAACCTTACTTCCTGACTCCTACATGTACTGAGTGTACAATCTAGACTTTCTTCCTGATTCCCACATGTACTGTGTGTACAATCCAGATTGCTTCCTGTATACTACATCTTTCACCACTAACTCCATGACGAAACCCTCTCAATGCCCTTATAAGGTAGGGCATAGGGCTGTCAATGAAAAATACACAAACATTTTCTCCACACACAGAAATTTATCCAAAAGTTTCATCCCTGTTTTTACGACAATCTGTATTCTCACGACAGTTCATAATCACAAGAAATCTACCCAAAGAGACTTGCAAAATGATTTCAACAATCAGTATGGAACCCTGCTACAAGACAGAGCTCTGGACGTGACAGAAGTTTGATAAAATTACCTGCAGTGATAAGGCTATCCATATTTTTTTCTGTGATTCCCATCTCCTTCCTGCCCTGTCTTTTCATTGCGAAAAATCATCTCAGTTCCTCCCCCACTGAAATTTATGCCCCAATTTAATACTCCTACAGTGGCACATCTTCTTCTAAATTTCGCCCGTCCAATCCCTAGCAGGTTGGAGATATGAAACACATAAAAAAATATGGATAGCCTAAAGTGCAGTACACTCACCTGAAGTAGCTTGATCAAGACAGATACAGTGTTCCCTTGCTATTGCACCCTTTTTCATAGCACTAACTTGGTTATATAGCACATGTTTTAATAAACTCAAGTTTCACACTGACACTATGTTTTTCCCCATCTCAAAAAAACATTATCAGCTGATCACCGCAAGCACGTAACAATGGAAATACGAGTCAACAAATCCAAACTAAGTACACAATTTAATCCCATTTTTATACCATCTGGTTATAAAAACGTGTCCATTGTATAGCTGGACTTATGTTTGTAATATTTTGTAATATTCAAAATTTCATTCAATATTGTTTACATTAATTTCAGTGAAATCGTGTGTGTTTACAGCAACCATTGTCAGATTATCGTTAGTAATGCCTTGAAACAAACTTCAGTTGCCAGAGAATGGATAAATATATCATATATGCCATACTTTGATTCATCAATAGGCATATTTGTGGCAAGTTGATTATGATACGTCAACATAAAGTTTTCACAATCAAAATATATGTAACATGGGAAGTCCCAACATTGACTGGACAGATTGTTCCATACGTAAAAAATATCCTGCAATAGCAATCAGCTGTACCAAAGTGCTAAGTTTACGAAAATAACACAATATTGGAATATATTCTTCCTGATAAAATAATAACTTCTGATACAATTGCTTCCGACCTTAGCATCAAAAGTCTTTAAGTTGTATCATTGGGTACTTTTTAACTGAAAACGTGTGTACAGCTGATAGCAATTTCCGGCTTAGCTTTTGATAAAATACACACGGTAATCTTAATCTCTGCATATAAAACCATGCCTTGGAGACCAGGAAATACAATCTAATTGGTAAATCATCATGTCTAGTGATGTTTAATATCAATTTTCATACAAGATTGTCATACCTGTTCGTTCACCCAAATACTCTGAAGGGATAAGATGTGTTTTTTTTACTGCACATAACACTCGATAAATCTTTTTTCACACTATGAATCATAAACAACTATTCTAATCTTTTTTCAAACTCTAAAGCATGCAGCATTTGGTGTCTTCGTTACTTAAAAAACACAATGTTCCTGTTTTTTTAACTTCTTTCGCTCAATCGGATTCTTAGACAGATGAATCATAGAGCTATTTGAAGTTTGAACAAACATCAAGCTACAAACACAAAGCTGTGATATGAGATAGCAGGTAATTATTACCTGGCTGAGGCATGTGTAAGGAGGATCTACCAACCCACACCTGACAACAGCGGCTTCACAACCTACATGGTACAGGAACAACATCAGCCTCACAACCTACAGAATATAGCAACAACACTGGCTTCACAACCTAGACGATACGGGAACAACATCGGCTTCACAACCTACACGATACAGGAACAACACCGGCTTCACAACCTACATGATACAGGAACAACACTGGCTTCACAACCTACATGATACAGGAACAACACTGGCTTCACAACCTACATGATACAGGAACAACATCGGCTTCACAACCTACACGATACAGGAACAACACCGGCTTCACAACCTACACGATACGGGAACAACACCAGCTTCACAACCTACGTGATACAGGAAAAACACCGGCTTCACAACCTAGATGATACAGGAAACAACACCGGCTTCACAACCTACAGGATACAGGAACAACACCGGCTTCACAACCTACACGATACGGGAACAACACCGGCTTCACAACCTACACGATACGGGAACAACACCGGCTTCACAACCTACATGATACGGGAACAACACCGGCTTCATAACCTACTGGATACAGGAACAACATCGGCTTCACAACCTACATGATACGGGAACAACACTGGCTTCACAACCTACACGATACGGGAACAACACTGGCTTCACAACCTACATGATATGGGAACAACACCGGCTTCACAACCTACATGATACGGGAACAACACCGGCTTCATAACCTACGTGATACAGGAAAAACACCGGCTTCACAACCTACAGGATACAAGAACAACATCGGCTTCACAACCTACACAATACAGGAACAACATCGGCTTCACAACCTACATGATACGGGAACAACACCGGCTTCACAACCTACGTGATACAGGAAAAACACCGGCTTCACAACCTACATGATACGGGAACAACAAGTTACACCAGCGCCAAGGGCAGATACTGGTTATTGTATCCTAATTGCGTAGATCAATGCTCATGAAGTCAATCACTGAATTGTCTGGTGAAGACTCAATTAATAACAGACCACTGTCAAAAAGCTGAAATATTGCTGAGTGTGGCGATAAACAATAAAAAAAAGAACAAATATAATCTGGTTCCATCTCAAATCTGTTCAACTTTGACTATATTGTTCACAAGGTACAGATGGGGTAGTCATTGTTTGAATTTGGTATCACAAATTCCTGTGTGAATGTCTTCTAAATGTATTTTTGAACTCAACTGCTGCTAATCCTGCCATTTCCAGGAGGTACCTACCCACCAGAGTCAGGCCTCTTCAACATCCTATCGCATCCATCTTACCGTTCTATACCCTTTCCACCGAAACAATGACAAATAACCCTCATCTCACAATTAACTTTTTAAAATGCCACCATGTTATGGGATAATGTCAACTCCCTTATGCATGAGGGGCATGGACATCATATGTTACATTCAGGTTAGACTGTGCTGTAAAAAATGCCATAAAACTATAGACTCAGTAATGTCATGCTGATCCACAGCAACTCTCAAAATGAGGGAGCAAGCCAGTGGGAGTGAGTGGGTGTGAGGGAGGGAGGTCACATCTGAAAGTCAGTCTTCTCTTGTTGTCACTGATATAAGTATAAGTTAGATCATGAGGACCCAGTGACTAATCGTTAAAATCGTATTAAACCACAAGGCACGCAGTGCTGAGTTGTTTAATTAACCATTTCAACGATTAGACACTGGGGTCCGAGTGGTCTAACATACTTAAACCATGTCCAATATTAATGGCACCTAAAATGCTCAAAAAACATTGTTTTGTGAAAGGTAATTTGAAAGATATTCAGGAACTCTATGCCGATTTTGCCGATTTGGGTTATGAAATGCATGTCCCGGGGCAAGTATACCATTCCTTTTGGACCAACTCAAGTACATTTATCAGTACCGTATTTTCTTGAGTATAGTGCGCACTTTTTTTCCAAAAAACGAAGCTGTGTAGAAATAAAGTTATATCATTGGGTGTGTTTGACCGAATCACCGGTTGATTCCAAGAAAACATGTGTACAGCTGATTGCTGTTTCCGGCTTAGTTTACGAGAAAATACACAAGGTAATCTTAATGCCTGGATATGAAACAATGCCTAGCAGAACAATAAATACTATTTAAACGGTAAATAAACATGTCTGGTGATTTTTTATCTCAAATTTCGAATTTGTAGTGACAAAGTTTTTCATCACCCGTTCATTTGCCGGACTTCGCCGAAAGGGTACTGTGTAATTTTTTTCTGCGTATAATGTTCAAATTTTTTTTTTTCCAAAATATTGAACCCGCTAGAAGGGGGTGCGCTTTATACATGGGTGCGCACTATACTCAAGAAAATACGGTAACCTAAATATTACTTGCCCATGTTGATGTGCCTATAATGAGCAAACATAGCCCTAATCAAGATAATAGTAAATTATTTTCTATCTGTTTGTTTCATTGAACAAAAATCTACAAAATCACAAGTACTGTACAAATACTAGAATGCATTGCATAACACACTGTATAAAAAATGCATAAAACACATTTCACAGTTCATAAAGGGATAAGCAATTGGTATTGATGTAAGTAAATATTCAGTTGTTAATTTCATACCATTTCTCCCATGTTGCTGTGGCAGAAGACTACATTCGTCAGCCTTCGGTGCTAAGTTTGCAGGTTTGAATCCCGCTGATAACAAACATTTTTCATAAAATTGTTTTATCATCAAGATAAATGATATGGGAAAGAAGAAGTTCCGTCACTGCCAAGTGGTGTTTAACTAACAATTCAGTTACTAACAATTCAGTTAGTTAAACCACGGTCAAAGACAAAAGAGCCATGGTTTAACTACAGTTCACCTTCAGCAGTTCTTGTTACTACCTGGACGACCCAATCCCCGACAAGGATGGTGTCCAGGCTCCCTATTCTGTCCCATTCTGGCTGGGGAACAATAGTCCATGTGAAATGACAGTGCCCTACTTTGACAAGAGTCTGACAACATACATAGCAACCTTAATAATGGCCAATAGGTCCTCAATGGACCACAATACATTTATATACAACCAACACCTTTATTGATGGCAAGACTTAAGATCCTTGGGTCAGCCAATTTCATGCCTTAACTTTCAATGTCAGGGCCACTGTGCAACATGTTTTTATGTATAAGCACTGGCAAATGGTTCGTTGATGTATTGGATAGTTGGTATGTGTAGTCTCAAAGGATTTAATGTGCTGGAAGACTGTCATCACTGTATCGTGATTCTTGTGACTGTTTTCCACAATAAATCCTTGACGGATGTATGCGGTGTGTGTTTAGTGTTCAGGAAGAGTGAGTTTTTTTGTTTTTAGACTGATCTCTTCATAACATAAGACAAGCAGATACCAGATACCTAAAGTTTGAGTATCATGTTTACTTCAAGCATGTCACACGATAGAAGTTTAATCAACATTTTTCAAAGAATGAATCTGATCCACACCGAGCATATGTATAAAACTGCTCCTTGTTGTAAGTATCCCACTTAGAGCTGTGCCCAATACTTCCTCCACTTACAGGCTACATATACACACAGCATGGGTCTGAGTCTCCAGTCCTGCCACGTCGCTGTGCAGGAGGGGACCTGCACACCCCAGCTACACACAGCATGGGTCTGTGTCTCCAGTCCTGCCACGTCACTGTGCAGGAGGGGACCTGCACACCCCAGCTACACGCAGCATGGGTCTGAGTCTCTAGTCCTGCCACGTCACAGAGCAGGAGGGGACCTGCACACCCCAGCTACACACAGCATGGGTCTGAGTCTCCAGTCCTGCCATGTCACTGCGCAGGAGGGGACCTGCACACCCCAGCTACACACAGCATGGGACTGAGTCTCCAGTCCTGCCACGTCACTGTGCAGGAGGGGACCTGCACACCCCAGCTACACACAGCATGGGTCTGAGTCTCCAGTCCTGCCATGTCACTGCGCAGGAGGGGACCTGCACACCCCAGCTACACACAGCATGGGACTGAGTCTCCAGTCCTGCCACGTCACTGCGCAGGAAGGGACCTGTACACCCCAGCTACACACAGCATGGGACTGAGTCTCCAGTCCAGCCACGTCACTGTGCAGGAGGGGACCTGCACACCCCAGCTACACACAGCATGGGACTGAGTCTCCAGTCCTGCCACGTCACTGTGCAGGAGGGAATCTGCACACCCCAGCTACACACAGCATGGGACTGAGTCTCCAGTCCTGCCACGTCACTGTGCAGGAGGGAATCTGCACACCCCAGCTACACACAGCATGGGACTGAGCCTCCAGTACTGCCACGTCACTGTGCAGGAGGGAATCTGCACACCCCAGCTACACACAGCATGGGACTGAGTCTCTAGTCCTGCCACGTCACTGTGCAGGAGGGAATCTGCACACCCCAGCTACACACAGCATGGGTCTGAGTCTCCAGTCCTGCCACGTCACTGTGCAGGAGGGAATCTGCACACCCCAGCTACACACAGCATGGGTCTGAGTCTCCAGTCCTGCCACGTCACTGTGCAGGAGGGAATCTGCACACCCCAGCTACACGCAGCATGGGACTGAGTCTCTAGTCCTGCCACGTCACTGCGCAGGAGGGGACCTGTACACCCCAGCTACACGCAGCATGGGTCTGAGTCTCCAGTCCTGCCACGTCACTGTGCAGGAGGGAATCTGCACACCCCAGCTACACACAGCATGGGACTGAGTCTCCAGTACTGCCACGTCACTGTGCAGGAGGGAATCTGCACACCCCAGCTACACACAGCATGGGACTGAGTCTCTAGTCCTGCCACGTCACTGTGCAGGAGGGAATCTGCACACCCCAGCTACACACAGCATGGGTCTGAGTCTCCAGTCCTGCCACGTCACTGTGCAGGAGGGAATCTGCACACCCCAGCTACACACAGCATGGGTCTGAGTCTCCAGTCCTGCCACGTCACTGTGCAGGAGGGAATCTGCACACCCCAGCTACACGCAGCATGGGACTGAGTCTCTAGTCCTGCCACGTCACTGCGCAGGAGGGGACCTGTACACCCCAGCTACACGCAGCATGGGTCTGAGTCTCCAGTCCTGCCACGTCACTGTGCAGGAGGGAATCTGCACATCCCAACTACACACAGCATGGGTCTGAGTCTCTAGTCCTGCCACGTCACTGTGCAGGAGGGGACCTGTACACCCCAGCTACACACAGCATGGGTCTGAGTCTCTAGTCCTGCCACGTCACTGTGCAGGAGGGAATCTGCACACCCCAGCTAGTGTGTGTTCTACACTGTCATGTATACATCCTTGACTAAACAATCAGACATGCTGGCCGCTAGTAGTACACATGGAAACTGTCTGTCATCACATCTGTACACTGGTCCAGTCAGTTGAAAGGTTGCCACATCTGTACTCTGGTCCAGAGTCAGTTCATAGGTTGCCACATCTGTACACTGGTCTAGAGTCAGTTGAAAGGTTGCCACATCTGTACTCTGGTCCAGAGTCAGTTGAAAGGTTGCCACATCTGTACTCTGGTCCAGAGTCAGTTGAAAGGTTGCCACATCTGTACTCTGGTCCAGAGTCAGTTGAAAGGTTGCCACATCTGTACTCTGGTCCAGAGTCAGTTGAAAGGTTGCCACATCTGTACTCTGGTCCAGAGTCAGTTCATAGGTTGCCACATCTGTACTCTGGTCTAGACCTCCACACTGACCTCACTACCTCCACAAGATCCTTTCTCCCCCACTACCCCTACAGTAACCCAATTCCATCCATGATCCCCCACACTGCTCTCATACCACCACACAGCTCACTAACACACATGCACTGATAACCCTCAGGAGTTCAAAGAACAGGGCCACTTGTCTCAAATTTCTCAACCAACTCTGATATGACACTGACTTTAGCCAAGGTAGCATACCATCTCTTGTTTTTGCCTGTCAGGCTAAGGGCCGTGACAGGTAGTTATTAATTGTAAAAGCTTTCCCTCTGCTGTGCCACACGTGACAGTGTACAGCCTAGAAACAACAATAGTACAAGGTTTTCTCCTGTCCTGGGTAACCACTTACATCGCTATTAATAGGAGTACATGAAGTGGGCCTGCTTCACTATATCATGCAGCTGAAACATCACAACAATAATGACCATGCGAGTCCAGCGCTATGTGATGAGGGCATGTCTTGTCCCGCTTATGACTGAAATATAGAAAACTAATTCCCATATATCTGCTCATGGGAATATGTTTCCACAAAAGCAAAAGAATTCTTCTCTTAAACAACCTTCCAAAGGTATTACAAAAATAAAACTCTCCTAAACCAGTCAGCTACAGCTTCCATCAAGTCCCATATTTCTCAAAACAGACACTTTATAGGAGTACTGTATCTCAACAAATTCCTTTGCAGGCTATGTGGCATGTCAAGCTGGCACTCCAGTGTGTGATATACAGTTTGTCAGCAATACAACCCACTCCCATGATGGCTGTCAGAAGAGTTGTAGAAGCATTTGTCCTCAAAAAGTGAACTTTATGTTGAATGTAAAATATTCTCAAAAAAGCAAAGAAAGGAGTTATAATATATATATTTTAATGTGACATCTAACAAGCAGAACTGACATTGGGAGATGTCTCATAAAATATTTGAAAAAAAGGTGATTCTCAGCAATCTTCAATTAATAAATGACGTTTTATTATTTGATCTTACCATTTTTTGTTTCAATAAGTTCAACAGGTGGGGTTTTTTATATTGTGGTCATACAAGTTAAAGAAATCTGAAAAAGACCTTTTCCATTCAGCATGACATCAGAAATTCTGAAGATCTGTCTGTCTACTCAATACAGTTGATGACATGGCCCTTGTATCAAATAATTCATCATACAAGCCAAATTATGCCATCAATTTCTAGAAAATTCTTGAAATTCAACAAAGAAGACTACATCTGTTCCTTTGATGTAATTAGAGTAACAAGAAAACACTGATGTGAAAATTATGCTATTTTATGCTTCCGTCTGTCAGGATTTATGTTTTGGGTTTCAACACTATGCGGTTGGTCTTGATCTCAGCTGCTTGAAACAGGTGTCAAGTAGATACCACAGAAAAACAACTGTTATATTTCACAGCAGAAATCCCAAGCTGATAAATGCTGACTGCCTCAATGACTCAATGCCTCATTAACAGGATTTGCAGACTGTTTTAAAAATCAGGATTTGTTATTTTTTTCAGTTAATTTAGGTTCACATTTTTAAATTTCCTGGATGACATTGGCACTGTGTGCGATCATAGGGTCTGTTGTCTGTCTAATGGTTTCCATCCAGTACATCACCAATTCCTCTGCATCTAGTACATCTCCAATTCCTCTGCATCTAGTACATCACCAATTCCTCTGCATCTAGTACATCACCAATTCCTCTGCATCTAGTACATCACCAATTCCTCTGCATCCAGTACATCACCAATTCCTCTGCATCTAGTATATCACCAATTCCTCCATATCTAGCCCATCACCAATTCCTCTGCATCTAGTACATCACCAATTCCTCTGCATCTAGTATATCACCAATTCCTCCATATCTAGTACATCACCAATTCCTCTGCATCTAGTACATCACCAATTCCTCTGCATCTAGTACATCACCAATTCCTCTGCATCTAGTACATCACCAATTCCTCTGCATCTAGCCCATCACCAACTCCTCTGCATCTAGCCCATCACCAATTCCTCTGCATCTAGTACATCTCCAATTCCTCTGCATCTAGTACATCACCAATTCCTCTGCATCTAGTATATCACCAATTCCTCCATATCTAGCCCATCACCAATTCCTCCATATCTAGCCCATCACCAATTCCTCTGCATCTAGCCCATCACCAATTCCTCTGCATCTAGCCCATCACCAATTCCTCTGCGTCTAGTATATCACCAATTCTTCCATATCTAGCCCATCACCAATTCCTCTGCATCTAGCCCATCACCAATTCCTCTGCATCTAGTACATCACCAATTCCTCTGCATCTAGTACATCACCAATTCCTCTGCATCTAGCCCATCACCAATTCCTCTGCATCTAGCTCATCACCAATTCCTCTGCATCTAGTACATCACGAATTCCTCTGCATCTAGTATATCACCAATTACTCCATATCTAGCCCATCACCAATTCCTCTGCATCTAGCCCATTACCAATTCCTCTGCATCTAGCCCATCACCAATTCCTCTGCATCTAGCCCATCACCAATTCCTCTGCATCTAGTACATGACCAATTCCTCTGCATCTAGCCCATCACCAATTCTTCTGCATCTAGTACATGACCAATCCTCTGCATCTAGCCCATCACCAATTCCTCTGCATCTAGTACATCACCAATTCCTTTGGAATCAACCACATTTTGACAATCATTACCTTGCAATTCAATGTTTTGGACACAAATATCTCCTATAAGCCAAGCAATGTTTATACAAGGAAAAGTTAACAGAGACTATAGTATTTTAAAGAAAGAATAAACATAATCTTTGGCTGCCATTTGACATTCAAACATCAGGAGAATCCATATTTTCCCATCTGTTACTGCTTAGGCCGGCACCTAGAACCACGGTTTTAATGTAAGCAAAGCAACAGAAACACTGCCTGGGATGCAAAGGAGCAAAAGCAATAAAATAATGGTTGCCTCTTTTCCACTGTTACATCTGAGGCTACTATTCCAGATTGTCTGGACCAAATATTACTCTTTGTGTTTGTGTATGTATTAAGCGCCTGACAACCTTACGACCTCCAGTCGTCAGCTTGCTGGTGTTGCATTTGTTGGGCACCTGTTGAGGGGTACAGTTCCTCCTAGAACTCTCACCAAGGTTGGTCAGGGTGTAGGTATTTTGCCACGTGGCCATTGTCACAGGGAGTGGGAACTAAGGGATGTTTCTGTTATGGATGACTATCCAAGCAGACTGATAACCAACATTCTACAGGCTTGGGTCTTGTATACATGTCACAGAGCCTCCCAGTGAGCCTCCCTACCACTGTCGCATGTCACAGGGCCTCCAAGTGAACCTACCTACCACTGTTGCATGTCACAGAGCCTCCCAGTGAACCTCCCTCCCATCGCCACATGTCACAGGGCCTCCCAGTGAACCTACCTACCACTCGCATGTCACAGAGCCTCCCAGTGACCCACCCTACAACTGCCACATGTCACAGAGCCTCCCAGTGAACCTCCCTGCCACTGACACTTCACATAGCCTCCCAGTGAACCTCCCTCCCATCGCCACATGTCACAGGGCCTCCCAGTGAACCTCCCTCCCATCGCCACATGTCACAGGGCCTCCCAGTGAACCTACCTACCACTGTCACATGTCACAGAGCCTCCCAGTGAACCTCCCTCCCATCGCCACATGTCACAGGGCCTCCCAGTGAACCTCCCTACCACTGTCGCATGTCACAGAGCCTCCCAGTGAACCTCCCTCCCATTGCCAAGTCACAGAGCCTCCCAGTTAACCTCCCTCCCATCGCCAAATGTCACAGAGCCTCCCAGTTAACCTATCTACCACTGTCGCATGTCACAGAGCCTCCCAGTGAACCTCCCTCCCATCACCACATGTCACAGGGCCTCCCAGTGAACCTCCCTCCCATCGCCACATGTCACAGGGCCTCCCAGTGACCCTCCCTACCACTGTCGCATGTCACAGGGCCTCCCAGTGAACCTACCACTGTCGCATGTCACGGAGCCTCCCAGTGAACCTCCCTCCCATCACCACATGTCACAGGGCCTCCCAGTGAACCTACCTACCACTGTCGCATGTCACAGAGCCTCCCAGTGAACCTCCCTACCACGGACACATGTCACAGGGCCTCCCAGTGAACCTCCCTACCACTGACACAAGGCCTCCCAGTGACCCACCCTACCATCGCCACATGTCAAAGAGCCTCCCAGTGAACCTCCCTACCACTGCCACATGTCACAGGGCCTCCCAGTGAACCTCCCTCCCATCGCCACATGTCACAGGGCCTCTCAGTGAACCTCCCTACAACTGCTACATGTCACAGAGCCTCCCAGTGAACCTCCCTACCACTGCCACATGTCACAGGGCCTCCCAGTGAACCTCCCTCCCATCGCCACATGTCACAGGGCCTCTCAGTGAACCTCCCTACAACTGCCACATGTCACAGAGCCTCCCAGTGAACCTACCTACCACTGACACATGTCACAGGGCCTCTCAGTGAACCTCCCTACCACTGCCACATGTCACAGGGCCTCCCAGTGAACCTCCCTCCCATCGCCACATGTCACAGGGCCTCTCAGTGAACCTCCCTACAACTGCCACATGTCACAGAGCCTCCCAGTGAACCTACCTACCACTGACACATGTCACAGGGCCTCCCAGTGAACCTTCCTGCCACTGACACAAGGCCTCCCAGTGAACCTTCCTGCCACTGACACATGTCAGAGCCTCCCAGTGAACCTCCCAACTGCCTCATGTCACAGAGCCTCCCAGTGAACCTCCCTACCACTGCCACATGTCACAGGGTCTCCCATTGAACCTCCCTCCCATCGCCACATGTCACAGAGCCTCCCAGTGAACCTCCCTGCCACTGACACATGTCACAGAGCCTCCCAGTGAACCTCCCTCCCATCGCCACATGTCACAGAGCCTCCCAGTGAACCTCCCTGCCACTGACACATGTCACAGAGCCTCCCAATGAACCTCCCTGCCACTGACACAAGTCACAGAGACTCCCAGTGAACCTACCTATCACTGACACATGATGACACAGAGCTTCCTGGTCCAAGTGAACCAAATTCTATAATATTCTCCTTCAGGTTTCTACAGCCTTTGGAGATCTCAACCTCGGAGTGGGCAAACATTGTTAGTCATGATTCTAAACATGGATGAATGGATCTCGCGTTTAATCAATTTCATGGTATTTCATTTAAAAGAAACTGAAAGAACTGTGTGGTGTAGCATGGTGTTCTCACACAGAGGATATAATATTGTCCATTGAACAAGACTGGGCAATTAGCAGGTACCCTTAGCACAACAAGGGTGCGCCCGAGATGTAGGAACACTGAATACACACAGCGGCACATACAGTTATTGTGAAGCCACAGTATTAGGCTAAACAAAAAAGGGAAGTGTTTAATGGTCATCGGCATGTCACATTAAATCCTGCAGGTCGGTCAATTTTATTGCCAAAGAAAAAACAAAAACTCAAATTTCCTGAATCATAAAAAGTGGACTGTCATCCTTCATTAACAACTGTCATTAAATTAAATTGTATTAAAGGGCTGTGTGTGCCCAGTTGTGTTTGTTTGTATTCTTGATGAGAAGCGAACAAAAAGTGTTCCAGTCATCACTTTTGTTTTCACTTTTAAAAAAGAAACAAGAAAAAACTCCTCTCCCCTCCTCACATTTGAGAAACAAGAAACATCAAAACAAGTTTATGCAGCCTCATGAACTCAACACAGACTATGTATTTACAGACCAACTGAAATCAGCTGTGTGTCAGGTACCCACAGCTCATTTCAGTTTTTTACCAAATTGGATTCTGCATACAAGCAGTGTTACCAGATACTTTAACAAGGTATTTATGACGTTGGAAAGAAAAATTCTTTTGTATTTCAGGCATGTGGACACTATTCATAGAATGAATGGTTTAAAGGAAATGATGAAGCACATTTTCCAGCCTGACAACCATCACTGTCTTCATGCTAAACAACCATGAAACTCTTTCTGTATGGCCCAGTTATGAGTATTCTGTCATGGACAGTCACAGGCATTACTAATCACTGAGATCCGGGGTGGAATAGGTCTTCAGCAACCATACTTGCTGTATAAGGCCACTAACGGGATCGGGTGGTCAGACTCACTGACTTTGATGAAGCATGTCATCGATCCCAGTTTCGTGGATCGATGCTCATAATATCAGTCTCTGGATTGTCTGGTCCAGACTTGATTATTTCAGACATATAGCTGAACTATTACTGAGTGCGGCGTAAAACAACCAACCAACAAACCAACTAATCACTGACAGCTTGACAGCACATTTCAAATCTACATCTCTAACTCAGGATTAAAGTACATGCAAGAACGACCACTTTCATGATAATAAACTGAAGAATAAATAATCATAGAAAATCCAATCCCGTCTGTGCCAGTATCGAGGTCTCTGACTACCTTAACTGCCTCTTCCGACCGTTTCCTTGTGCATGGAGACATTGCTTGTGTTCCAGTCAACAGGAATGAATTTTATTCCGATCGATCAGCCCTAGGCAATTACAAGCAGGTAAAAACATGTGTTTACAAGAGTGGCTCCATTAAGACAGGTAGGAACTTAATACAAACAGGGCTCCAGTTTGCAGAACAAACGCTTTCTATACAAACATTTTCTATAATTACTGCTGACGTACAGATACTACAAAATGTCTACATGCTGCTGTCTTCTGCCTGTGAACAGCTCCTATCTGGCTGTAAGGACCTACCAGATGATAGGTTGTCAACACTTTTTAGTCACTTCCAAAAATTGCATTGATAATGCTTAGTTGCAATGCTGATGTGTTCACCTGGTCCACATACTTTCTATTGTTGATGTCAATAAAGGAATTTGAAGATGATTGTGTTTGATACATAAGTAATATGCTTACAAAACATGAGCAGGAAAGCCAAATGGCTGACTAACAATCTTAGTTGAACAGCATAAGCTGAATTATATCTCCATTATCAAAAAAAAAGAAAGAAGTACAGCAAACTATCTTCATTGTCAAATATTACACCATTCAACTGAAACCCTCTCCCAGGTCGCCACACCTATAATTCCGTACACTGAATGAGGAAATAACATTGGACACGGCTCAAGTCATGCAGGTCCTGACAAAACACGTCCTAACAGTAGAAAATGAGTATGAGAAATTCAGTTGACAATGAAACAGTTCAGCAGGTGCAGAGGTTTTGGTAATTGGGCAATTAAGTAAGTTTGGATGAGGCTAGATGAGGCTGGAGGGTTACTGGGCCTCACTGTCAGGTCACATCTCTGTGCTGGGGCTGAATAGTGACACACAGACACAGACACAGCTAATCACACTGAACGCTGAACATCTGCAGGGCAACCATTACACATGGTATACACACTGAACACGGACACAGGTGGACAATAGTTAAGAAACTGACTGCAAGGTGATACCCATGATATAATACTGTATCATGGGTATATAACACTGTAGTATGTGTACATAACACTGTATCATGGGTATATAAAACTGTAGTATGAATACATAACACTGGATCATGGGTATATAAAACTGTAGTATGAATACATAACACTGGATCATGGGTATATAACACTGCATCATGGGTATAGAACACTGTATCATGGGTATGTAACAATGTAGTATGTGTACATAACACTGCATCATGGGTATATAATACTTTATCATGTGTATATAAAACTATAGAATATATACATAACACTGTATCATGGGTATATAACACTGCATCATGGGTATAGAACACTGTATCATGGGTATGTAACAATGTAGTATGTGTATATAACACTGCATCATGGGTATATAATACTTTATCATGGGTATATAAAACTATAGAATGTATACATAACACTGTATCATGGGTATATAACACTGCATCATGGGTATATAACACTGTATCATGGGTATATAACACTGTAGTATGTATACATAACAATGTATCATAGGTATACAACACTGTATCATGGGTATATAACACTGTATCATGGGTATATAGAACTGTATCATGGGTATATTAAACTGTACTATGTATACATAACACTGTATCATGGGTGTATAACACTGTATCATGGGTATATAACACTGTAGTGTGTATACATAACAATGTATCATAGGTATACAACACTGTATCATGGGTATATAACACTGTATCATGGGTATATAGAACTGTATCATGGGTATATTAAACTGTACTATGTATACATAACACTGTATCATGGGTATATAACACTGTAGTATGTATACATAACACTTTATCATGGGTAAATAACACTGCATCATGGGTATGTAACACTGTATCATGGGTATATAACACTGTAGTATGTATACATAACACTACATCATGGGTATATAACACTGTAGTATGTACACATAACACTGTATCATGGGTATATAACACTGTAGTATGTATACATAACACTGTATCATGGGTATATAACACTGCATCATGGGTATATAACACTGTATCATAGGTATAAAACACTGTAGTGTGTATACATAACACTGTATCATGGGTATATAACACTATAGTATGTGTATATAACACTGTATCGTGGGTATATAACACTATCATGTGTATATAACACTGTAGTATGTGCATATAACACTATATCATGGGTATATGACACTGTATCATGGGTATATAACACTGTATCATGGGTATATAACACTGCATCATGGGTATATAACACTGTATCATGGGTATATAACACTGCATCATGGGTATATAACACTGTATCATGGGTATATAACACTATAGTATGTGTATATAACACTGTATCGTGGGTATATAACACTGTATCATGTGTATATAACACTGTAGTATGTGCATATAACACTTTATCATGGGTATATGACACTGTATCATGGGTATATGACACTGTATCATGTGTATATGACACTGTATAATGTGTATATGACACTGTATCATGTATATATGACACTGTATCATGCACATGACACTGTAGAAAGTGTACATAACACTGTCTCATGTGTATGTAACACTGCAACATGTGTATGTAACACTGTAGTGTGTGTATATAACACTGTAGAATGTGTACATAACACTGTAGTATGTGTATATAACACTGTAGTATGTAAACATAACACTGTATCATGGGTATCATGAGTATATATAACAATGTAATATGTGTACATAACACTATGTGTATATAACACTGTATCATGTGTATGTAACACTGTATCGTGTATATAACACTGTAGTATGTGTATAGTGAGTGAGTGAGTTAAAGCTTTACATCACATCGGCAATATTTCAGCCATATCGTGACAGTATGTGTATATAACACAGTAGTATGTGTACATAACACTGTATCATGTGTATCATGATACAGTGTTTTGTTTACATACTACAGTGTTATATACACATACTACAGTGTTACATACACATGATACAGTGTTTTGTTTACATACTACTGTGTTATATACACATACTACAGTGTTACATACACATGATACAGTGTTATGTTTACATACTACAGTGTTATATACACATACTACAGTGTTACATACACATGATACAGTGTTATGTTTACATACTACTGTGTTATATACACGATACAGTGTTACATACACATGATACAGTGTTATGTTTACATACTAGTGTTATATACATGATACAGTGTTACATACACATGATACAGTGTTATGTACACATACTACAGTGTTATATACACGATACAGTGTTACATACACATGATACAGTGTTATGTACACATACTACAGTGTTATATACACGATACAGTGTTACATACACATGATACAGTGTTATGTTTACATACTACAGTGTTATATACATGATACAGTGTTACATACACATGATACAGTGTTATGTACACATACTACAGTGTTATATACACGATACAGTGTTACATACACATGATACAGTGTTATGTACACATACTACTGTGTTATATACACATACTGTCACGATATGGCTGAATATTGCCGATGTGATGTAAAGCTTTAACTCACTCACTCACTATACACATACTACAGTGTGTTTACACCAATATTTTAGTGTATTTTTCAAACAAGTAAAGTTTGGTTTTCAATATTGTAGTACATGTAACGAATCGAGTCACAAAAACGCAACTGCTACAGAAAAGCATGCATTCCATGCAAAAAGTTGATTTTTATGCAAGCCCCATGCATTTCACTACCCAAGAATGGGTATAAAATCATGTGTGTTGACTTCCATATGCATTGCTTAGCATCGTGCTGACAACCACTCAAAAAAAACAACAAAATTATGCAATTATTCAACATTACGAAATGCCACGCCTGTCCGAAAATGAGCGTCTGCGAGCCATTGGTATGCTTGAAGCAGGATCGAGGCAACGTGATGTTGCAAGACAATTTAACGTCCACAGAAACACCATTTAGTCGAATGCAGTCAGAGACCATTCATGGAGTGGCAGGCCTTGCGTAACCAATTGACAAGACAACTGGATTCAAACAACACACCTACAAAATCGATTCCAGCCAGCAACATTGACTGCAAGAAGCATCCATTAAACCATTTGAACACTTACAGGAATGTTTTATCTGTTGCAGACTGAAATTGTTTCAGATTTGGTAAAAAACATAACTTTGAATTAAATCTTATTCAATGTCACAGGAACTTTTGTTGTTCAGTATACAATAGCAGGATATTGTTATCCAAAATATTGATATCACTCCTTGCCAGGGGCCACAGTCATTGAAAATAACAAATGACCTTCAATTTCCAAGCAATTTTGGTCCCCTAACATTGCTAACCTTCTTAACAGGGCCCATTGTGGCTTACTCTACCAATGTGCAGTACAATCAACCGGAAGCTATGCTATTATCTTGCAAACTTCCCTTTGCTTTGAAGCAGATTTACAGCTAATCACACTCTCAATAAACAAACCTTTTACAAAATAGTCCCAGTTGTGTGGATTCAAAATAGACAAAAGCATGAAAGAGAGAAGTCATATTACAAGAAAAGCTGCTTGAAAGGAGTCATTTGTATCTTCATAACATAACATGATTTCAACTAAGAAGTCAAACACAATGTCAGCTAAGAAACAAATACTAAGCTTTCACTTTTAAGCTCCACAGATGCAAAGAAACTGAAATGCTCTTTACTTTAATGGATTAAAGAAAGAATCCTGCATAAATCTGGGCCAAATCACACAGATCATGTTTATTATGTTTAATAAGATATTCAGAAGATGAATATTTCAAAGTCAAAGAAAACCAAATTCTTTCTTCGAAAACCCTCTAAAAAATACTAGTTCCCTAAGGATAATGTGTGTAGTTAAGAGTTAAAGTCAGACAAACACGGCTGTATGAAAGCCCATTTTACGCATAAAAAATGATGCATGGTTTTCAATTGCATTGTTTCCAAAGACTCAGAAATCACAGCTGATGCTGGATAGAGGTGTGAGCATAATACCCAACCCTAATTCTTACAAATGCAAATCTCTAGGAGGCAAGTTTAAACTGATGCAATGCTGATCTCGACAAACAGCCCATTTTAGTTATGGGATTGGTGGAATCCAACCATGGCCTGATGTTCTAAACCAACAGACCAAGAGGAGTGCAATCAAAATACCTGGTATCTCCAACGACACAAAGTTGGACAAAGTTTCTCTCAGGCAAACATTTAACTTGCCATAAGTTCCAATACCTATAACAGAGAGAGGAATGACCTCTTTGATTTACAGGGTCTGAGGATTAAAAGATACTGGAATGTTATTCCAAGGGATTTAGCTTGGTGCAGTTTCAGATTTATTTGTAACTGTATCTCAATTCATTTTTGATGGCTTAAAGGATCATTTGAAACATATGTGAGCTTAAATGTGTGGACGGCAGTGGCAAAAAATGTAGGAGGGGGTTTGAAGGAACAGTTCAGCTTCATCCAAAATTATTTAGGGAGTCATAATCGTGATGATTATAGGATTACATTAATTATATGATCAGGAAATTACTGACTTTGATATCCTAAACATGTAAAAACTACTACAAAATAGTGCTAATCCATTGTGAAACAAAAGAGACAGGTCATTTGAACAAATCACATCCTTGATATTTGAGAAAAATAACATGAAATCTTAAAGGAAATATTGTGTAGAAAGGAAACTTTTGTCTGGTTAAATCTTGTTATTTTAAAAGGTAATTCTCAGTTTCCGTTAGAATGTGGAACCTCAGCTCTTGCAATCGTATAAACCTCACTGCAAACCCACTGTCTCACCTGCGAAAAGACAAGTTCAGTTTTTCACTGGAGATTTGAAATGACAAGCATGTCTAGTCTGACTGCCTCCCCTTGTGTGGTTCATCCCTTTCATCTTGGCCCTCCCCCTCTACACTGGAAGCAAACCGAGGGCACCAGTTGAGAAATACCAGCCTCACTTGCTATAGATGTGCCACTGCTAACTGCCTACAATGACAATACCTGGAACTGTTGGTCATTTCTCCCTTTAAAAAGAAGTGTCACTTATAGTTGGTCTAAAGCATATCGCAAATGTTGGGATTCCAGTTGGGGAGAGGGATTCTCAGGACAGTCTCCGGAAGTGGCGAGCAGTCCGACATATGCAGGCCATTTGTTCAATCTGGCAATTGTAGTGAATTATACACACCGCCAGACTTCACCAGGTAACAATGGTGTTCAAATAAACCCAGGGTTCCTCTCCCTCCAAGTTAGGGGAAACTGGGATGTGTGGGGACGGGGTGCAACAGCAACCTGATCTGCTTGTCTCCGCAGCCCCTCCCTCCTGGCAACAACATGCTTAGGGTACATCGTGCACTAGCACCTATACAGGTCACCATGATCACGCCTTTGTGACCCTTCACTTCTTATATCACCTCTTGCCAAATCTGGTACATTTGTCTCTGATGGCAATGAAAGCATCCTTGCATCTGACTCATGTAACCATAGAAGGATATAACAAACAATACCAGAATGTGACAGGTCAGACATTTTCTACAACTAACACAAACATGTTTCTACAGCTGTCAACAGTTTCCTCACAATCCTTCCCAAGGCCAGTTTAAGACTCACAAATGTAAATTATACAATTTTCTAGGACACTGATTAATTCCATTTTCAAACTACTACACACTATTCTCAATATGACAGCCGTCATAAACATAAAATCGTATCATTTGCCACATAATATTGACAGCATAATCACATTCCATCAAAAACATGCCATACATTTTTGCTGAAGCTTTTCCAATTTGATCCCACTAAATGCGTGAGCCCTGACTTGTGCCAACAAACGTTTCCCCTGTATGGTGGTAGTGATAGTCAAGACACGAAGACACAAAGCCACAGATCTGATCAAATACGGGATGTTTGAAACAGACTTTATAAGGTGGGTTATCAGGTACTGTGCGTTTGTTTACAGCCCTCAGAATGGCAGACAAAATAAACATGACATGATCGGCTGAGTTTCAGCTCGTCTGCCTGTCCTACTGCCTTCCTTATAACGTAGAAACAGACAAATTGGACACCGGACTGATTATTTACATTATCTTCCATGCACATTTCTAACAATTCTACTTCACAAACTGCTCAATTATTTGTTTTTGACAAAGTACAACCTATTTAACTATGTGTGTTGATTTTACAACTAGATAAATATAGTTCACAAACACAATGGCTGTTACCCTAATTTTGCTTTCATTGAAGAAAAAACTTAATTTACGGCTTACTACAGACATAATATTTTCTATGACATAGCACTGATTGTCGTACAAGATAATTAGAAAATAGTTAGAAAGCAATTCATTTGGCTCCTCCCACTCCAACAATAACATACCTTTAATAGGTTTTCAAACATACCTTGATGTTTCGCTATATCACATCAAGAAATTAAAATAACCACAGCCTTACATTTCTAATTTGTATTTTGTGGACATCATTTGGGAGTAGTCCAAAAGGTTAATGTTGGATACAAATATGAATTCCTGAAGTTCAGTATAGGCTAACAGTTGTGCAGTTTTGGGGTGGGGACGTTAACAGTTGCGCAAGTTTTGGGGTGGGGACGTTAACAGTTGTGCAGTTTTGGGGTGGGGACGTTAACAGTTGTGAAAGTTTTGGGGTGGGGACGTTAACAGTTGTGCAAATTTCCCATTTGCCAAAATCAACCCTTTAAGGACGCTACAGTTCAATTAACAAACAAAACACAATACTCAACCAGACATACTCTGAAATTAAACAACATCACTATTTTTAATAAAATGAGATGAAATACTTTGAAAACTGTGCCAGTTCAAAATCCTTCCTTGATATTGCTCACAGAAGAATTAAGTCTTTTTGTCTAACATTAACCTTTTGAACAACTCCCTAATGTGATCCAAAACCAAATATTCACAAACTCTACATTATATTTTAAATTGGAAAAAAATAACTACAACACTTCTTCCAGTGATACTGCCATACACTCATGGCATCAGGACATTGTCAGGACTCATGAACTTTTCACAGGCTATTCCACTATATCATTACCAAAATTGAAAAATAGCTTTAAGACAATTTTGGCAGCAACGAAGTGAACGAATCAGACATTATGCACACCTGCTGAATGCAGTGGGAATGGGCTTGTCTGTTCATTTTCATTCAAGCAGTTATTATTCAAGTATCGGTGTGAAGAGTCTCAGCTAGTGAGCACACATTCAATGGGGCAGCCCAAAGGGCCATGCTGGTTTAACAAATCTAGAAGCAGACAGCCGCTGCATTGACACAAAACACACAAGACGCTTGAGTGAATGCCCTGCTAAGGATTTAACCCAACATAACTATTTACTGCATTTGAACAAGGACTATGTACATTAAAGTGCAGGTAGTTAATCATGGTTGCAATGTTTGAGCAACAAGTAACCTGTTTATGACAACTGTTGACAAAACAGAACTTGGATGAACTATCCCTTGCAGAGATATGACCAATACAACTACCCTTGTGGTGATATGACCAATACAGCAACCGTTGTGGTGATATGACCAATACAACTAACCTTGTGGTGATATGACCAATACAACTAACCTTGTGGTGATATGACCTATACAACTACCCTTGCAGCGATATGACCTATACAACTAACCTTGTGGTGATATGACCAATACAACTACCCTTGTGGTGATATGACCAATACGACAACCCTTGTGGTGATATGACCAATACAACTACCCTTGTGGTGATATGACCAATACAACTACCCTTGTGGTGATATGACCAATACGACAACCCTTGTGGTGATATGACCAATACAACTAACCTTGTGGTGATATGACCAATACAACTACCCTTGTGGTGATATGACCAATACAACTAACCTTGTGGTGATATGACCAATACAACTACCCTTGCAGCAATAGGATCAATACAACTACCCTTGTGTTTCAGTTTTTGTTGCCCATACATCTGTCAAAATTTCAAATAGGTATGTATTGTGATAAAACACTACCTTGTCTTGCAGTACATGTATTTATTCCACATTACTTTTTTCTCATCAAAACTGACATCAGAGGATTAAGCTGCAAATCCAATTCAATTATCAGTGGTACTGGTAAGGTGAAATTGATTAGCCTAAATATACAAATATACAAATCACGGAATGTCAGGGATCGTTGCCAAGGTTTCAGAGCACGAAACTCTGCCTTTGATTATGATGGATTAAGTGAATGTTTGATGTGCACGATAGTATAACGTCAGGATGAGTTGGCAGTTAAAACTGCTGCACACCACAACCTGCCCAATGTCAGAATCCACTGGCATGTGAAACCAGATTGTCATATCAGAAGATGGTTCAATATTTGAACACAATGTTTTCTTGGCAAACTGTAGTTGCAGCAGGAAGTCAAATTTTCTTCAATTATTCTCCATACTGTGTGAACAATGAGAAGTATTTGGTACCGACCATCTGCCACCCATTCCTCAAGAAATTCCAATTTCATGCATCAAGTAAGAGAGGGTTTAAATGACATCCATCCTTAGCGGTGTCTGAAACATTAATAACCTCGTTGAATTAAATCATTTTTTGTTTCCATATACAAATTTAGGCAGAGCCTTTCATGGTGTAGAATTTCTGTAGGCTGTGTAAGAGTAGCCTTTTGCAAATGTGTAATATAAAATATGTGTTTATGCAAGCACAGAGAATTGCTTGCTTTTACATGCACACCTGTTTTCTATGAATGTTGTACTATGGAAAGTTCTGCCTGGACTGGGACGAGTGACTTGATCAACTGCGTGTGCATAGGCAGGGAGACTAGGACACAGAGACACTGGTTTGCTCAAGGTTTGGATTAAATGCTGTCATGTTCCTTGCAGTAGTTTCCGCCTGCTGTGAGAGAGAGGGTGGTTTGTCTCCAAGTTACATAAACTTGGTCAGGATAAATCAGCAATTTGGACAATATTTGGTGGCAAGGGAACACCGGCACATGAAGCAGAGACTAACATTGGCAGAATTTCACTTCTTTCCTTCAAAATTCTGGTAATGTTTTCTGTGTCGAATTTTTAAACAGGCAATGTTGTCTAGGTCTAAAATGTGAAATATGCAGTATTCGAGAGCATTGTTTTCATTGAGGACTTGGGGTTTGGTTGATGCACATTGGAAAATCCATTTTCATTACCATTGCTGATCTTTTAACATTGCTGTTTAAATTGATACAAAAGGCAATCTTCAAACAAATTGATGAAGGACTTGTATAAACATTTCAAAGGAGTTAGTTAGTCGCCTCTTACAAGAAGCATAGTCGCTGAAGACTTATTCTACTCTGGATCTTCACAGGTAGGCTTTTCCTTTGGAACCTATTGACAAATCAAAAGTCAGTAAGTTTCAACGTGATTTGACATAAACATGGATATCCCATTATTTTTCATATTGTGACCTATATATCGTGACCTTGCTGTATTGTTTCAACCCAAATAGATATGCTGTTATTTTTAAGTATGCCACCGAACACTCCTAAATAAAGAATTGGAATGTAAGTTGGCCAAAGGGAGGAATAATTGGGATCAATCTTTGAACTCAGGAAACAACATGAGCTAGACGATTTCACATTGTGAAATTCATACTGTGCATAAAGTGTGTTCATGTTGTCATTGCCAATGTATTTATCAAGTTTAGTTCAGTGAAACTACATTTATCAGTGGTTTTGTGCACATAACAACATAGTGTGTCCTGACTGCAGTCCAAGGTGTGCCCCATTCACTGAGACCATCTACCTGGTGTTGTGACCTGACACAGACTGTGCCCCATTCACTGAGACCATCTACCTGGTGCTGTGATCTGCCACAGTCTGTGCCCCATTCACTGAGACCATCTACCTGGTGTTGTGACCTCACACAGTCTGTGCCCCATTCACTGAGACCATCTACCTGGTGTTGTGACCTGCCACAATCTGTGCCCCATTCACTGAGACCATCTACCTGGTGTTGTGACCTGCCACAGTCTGTGCCCCATTCACTGAGACCATCTACCTGGTGCTGTGACCTGCCACAGTCTGTGCCCCATTCACTGAGACCATCTACCTGGTGTTGTGACCTGCCACAGTCTGTGCCCCATTCACTGAGACCATCTACCTGGTGTTGTGACCTGACACAGTCTGTGCCCCATTCACTGAGACCATCTACCTGGTGCTGTGACTTCACAGAGACTGTGCCCCATTCACTGAGACCATCTACCTAGTGTTGTGACCTGACAGAGACTGTGCCCCATTCACTGAGACCATCTACCTGGTGTTGTGACCTGACACAGACTGTGCCCCATTCACTGAGACCGTCTACCTGGTGTTGTGACCTGACAGAGACTGTGCCCCATTCACTGAGACCATCTACCTGGCGCTGTAACCTCACACAGTCTGTGCCCCATTCACTGAGACCATCTACCTGGTGTTGTGACCTGACACAGACTGTGCCCCATTCACTGAGACCATCTACCTGGTGCTGTGACCTCACACTGTCTGTGCCCCATTCACTGAGACCATCTACCTGGTGCTGTAACCTCACACAGTCTGTGCCCCATTCACTGAGACCATCTACCTGGTGTTGTGACCTGATAGAGACTGTGCCCCATTCAATGAGACCATCTACCTGGTGTTGTGACTTCACAGAGACTGTGCCCCATTCACTGAGACCATCTACCTGGTGTTGTGACCTGCCACAATCTGTGCCCCATTCACTGAGACCATCTACCTGGTGTTGTGACCTGCCACAGTCTGTGCCCCATTCACTGAGACCATCTACCTGGTGCTGTGACCTGCCACAGTCTGTGCCCCATTCACTGAGACCATCTACCTGGTGTTGTGACCTGCCACAGTCTGTGCCCCATTCACTGAGACCATCTACCTGGTGTTGTGACCTGACACAGTCTGTGCCCCATTCACTGAGACCATCTACCTGGTGCTGTGACTTCACAGAGACTGTGCCCCATTCACTGAGACCATCTACCTAGTGTTGTGACCTGACAGAGACTGTGCCCCATTCACTGAGACCATCTACCTGGTGTTGTGACCTGACACAGACTGTGCCCCATTCACTGAGACCGTCTACCTGGTGTTGTGACCTGACAGAGACTGTGCCCCATTCACTGAGACCATCTACCTGGCGCTGTAACCTCACACAGTCTGTGCCCCATTCACTGAGACCATCTACCTGGTGTTGTGACCTGACACAGACTGTGCCCCATTCACTGAGACCATCTACCTGGTGCTGTGACCTCACACAGTCTGTGCCCCATTCACTGAGACCATCTACCTGGTGCTGTAACCTCACACAGTCTGTGCCCCATTCACTGAGACCATCTACCTGGTGTTGTGACCTGATAGAGACTGTGCCCCATTCAATGAGACCATCTACCTGGTGTTGTGACTTCACAGAGACTGTGCCCCATTCACTGAGACCATCTCACCTGGTGTTGTGACCTGGCACAGTCCTTGCCTCATTCATTGTGACTATCTGCTACCTAATGTTGTTATTTTCTACACACAGGCCCAGGGCAGTGAGTCTCTGTGTGTAGCCATCATGTTGTCAGGGTCCTGGTGCTTACTGTGTGGGGAAGAGGGCCCGTCTATTGATGGAAGCAGCAGCCATGATAAGAAACACAACTTGTTTAGTTCTGAGGAACCCAGCGTTCACCACACTAATGTGAGGAAAGCGGAAACGAAAAAAGACAATTGGTCACAAGTCAGGCTCTGACAATAACAACTCTCTTCTTGGTGTCTTGGAGATGTTATGAAATCATTTGCCCCAAAACAAGATTTGAAACTGGGGGTGCCTAAGTATTGTGTTCATAGGTGCAACACTAAAAGGAAATCATATGCATGGGATAATTAAATTTTATGACCAAATTTACTTCCACAGATTTTTTCAAAACCGATAGCAAGGACACACTTTCCAGGCTTGTTTGGTTCTCAGTAACATCCCTTCTGAAACATGACAAGAGTACACCAAACCAGTGGTTGCACTGCAGCAACAGCCTAATAGTGTGATGGTTTAACGTAACGTTACATGAAATAACTATGGAAAAGTGGCATCAGATGTCATCAAGTTCTTTATTCTTGTGTTATTTCAAAAGATGAAGCCAACCTTTCCAAAGTGATTATGTTGTCTGGATAAAAACATAACACCGGTATCAGCCATGATAAATCTATAGTATCCTCTCAAAGTGGACTCTTCATGTGCAGAGACCAAATCCATCCGATTACAAGGCTGCCCTAGTGTCATCGCTGTGGTTACCAGGAACAACCACCACACATATGTAACGGCACACGAAGGTCTCTGCTTGTGAAATGACTCATGAAACAAACAGTTCATTCAGGAGCTGCTCTCACAACACCGGCATCACTATCTGGCTGGGGAGGCTGTGATGGCTTAATCTTCCCTTGCTGCCTGCCCCAGATAAAGACATTGGCACTGCCTACATACTCGGTCAAGGTAGTGATCACTCAGTTGGGGGTGCAAAAAGTGGAGCAACCCTTAGTGTCTGTAGATTCAAGCTAAGTGGAGATATTACTTATTCATCAGCATAAAGACATGAGCATTCATTAATGTTTCCTCTTAACAAAGCTGTAAATCCAATGACGTCAACAGAGCGAACAAATTTTTGCTCTCCTAAACTTGGGTTGTCTCATTAGATATCTAAATAGGATCTTCGGACCATTCTCTAAAAGTGCTCAGAAACTTTCCACAGTTCTTGAAAATGAAATATGACTTCTATCACAGTTATCTCCTGACACAAATATACACATGTAGTGGTTGCCATTGATACTGGAATTCTGTTTATCATCAAAAATAAATATGTTCTAGGGAATATAATCAGTTAAATCTGCAAACACCGTTAACCTGGCCACAAGCAAATAATTACTGAATCCTCAGACAATGAACAGATTACCCATGTGGTACACGTACAGCCTCAATGAACAGATCACCCAGGTGGTACATGTACGGCCTCAGACAATGAACAGATCACCCAGGTGGTACATGTTAGGCCTCAGACAATGAACAGATCACCCAGGTGGTACACGTACAGCCTCAATGAACAGATCACCCAGGTGGTACATGTTAGGCCTCAGACAATGAACAGATCACCCAGGTGGTACACGTACAGCCTCAGACAATGAACAGATCACCCAGGTGGTACATGTTAGGCCTCAGACAATGAACAGATCACCCAGGTGGTACATGTACGGCCTCAGACAATGAACAGATCACCCAGGTGGTACATGTACGGCCTCAATGAACAGATCACCCAGGTGGTACATGTACGGCCTCAATGAACAGATCACCCAGGTGGTGCATGTACGGCCTCAGACAATGAACAGATCAACAAGGTGGTACATGTACGGCCTCAGACAATGAACAGATCAACAAGGTGGTACATGTAAGGCCTCAGACAATGAACAGATCACCCAGGTGGTACACGTACAGCCTCAATGAACAGATCACCCAGGTGGTACACGTACTGCCTCAGACAATGAACAGATCACCCAGGTGGTACACGTACTGCCTCAGACAATGAACAGATCACCCAGGTGGTACATGTTAGGCCTCAGACAATGAACAGATCACCCAGGTAGGTGGTTTGGTTTGTTTGTTGTTTAACGCCGCACTCAGCAATATTCCAGCTACATGACGGCAGTCTGTAAATAATCAAGTCTGGACCAGACAATCCAGTGATTGACATCATGAGCATCGATTCACGCAATTGGGATCGATGACATGCGTCAACCAAGTCAGCGAGACTGACCACCCGATCCTGTTAGTCACCTCTTACAACAAGCATAGTCGCCTTTTACGGCAAGCATGGGTTGCTGAAGACGCCTCAGACAATGAACAGATCACCCAGGTGCTACAATAACATAATATAACTGTTGAGTTACAAAGGAAAAGTATTGTGTGCAGTCCGAACACAGTTGACCTATTACTCTGTATGTATCAAGTGAGACAAAGTGTAACCGTGTTGACCCACTATCACTCTGTATGTATCAAGTGAGACAAGGTGTAACAGTGTTGACCCACTATCACTAAGTATGTATCAAGTGAGACAAGGTGTAACAGTGTTGACCCACTATCACTAAGTATGTATCAAGTGAGACAAGGTGTAACAGTGTTGACCCACTATCACCCTGTATGTATCAAGTGAGACAAGGTGTAACAGTGTTGACCCACTTTCACCCTGTATGTATCAAGTCAGACAAGGTGTAACAGTGTTGACCCACTATCACTCTGTATGTATCAAGTGAGACAAGGTGTAACAGTGTTGACCCACTATCACCCTGTATATATCAAGTGAGACAAGGTGAAACAGTGTTGACCAACCATAACTCTGTATGTATCAAGTGAGACAAGGTGTAACAGTGTTGACCCACTATCACTAAGTATGTATCAAGTGAGACAAGGTGTAATAGTGTTGACCCACTATCTCCCTGTATGTATCAAGTGAGACAAGGTGTAACAGTGTTGACCCACTATCACTAAGTATGTATCAAGTGAGACAAGGTGTAACAGTGTTGACCCAATATCACCCTGTATGTATCAAGTGAGACAAGGTGAAACAGTGTTGACCCACTATCACTCTGTATGTATCAAGTGAGAGAAGGTGTAACAGTGTTGACCAACCATAACTCTGTATGTATCAAGTGAGACAAGGTGTAACAGTGTTGACCCACTATCACTAAGTATGTATCAAGTGAGACAAGGTGTAACAGTGTTGACCCAATATCACCCTGTATGTATCAAGTGAGACAAGGTGAAACAGTGTTGACCCACTATCACTCTGTATGTATTAAGTGAGAGAAGGTGTAACAGTGTTGACCAACTATCACTCTGTATGTATCAAGTGAGAGAAGGTGTAACAGTGTTGACCAACTATCACTAAGTATGTATCAAGTGAGACAAGGTGTGGTCATGATGCGGACCATTCCCAACATCTACAACAATACTTTTGTTGAGTCGCCAACAAGCTCTTTCAAAGCAGTTTTGGCTGTTGTCAATATTTGGGTAAAGGTGCGTGAAGCTACTTTGAATACATAGATATAAGCCTGGCCCAGACCTTGTAGACAGTGTGACCCACTGGCTTCAGCTGCTGTTGGCTAGACAATTGTCATTAAGTTCAGGGTGGGCGAGAAAATGGCTGCCCTTGTCCTCCCAACCCTTTCATTTCAGTAACCTGATCTGCAGCGTGACAAATCCAGTAGAAAAATGAACAGTTTGGTGATTGAATAAAGCGTTTACCAAATGTCAGAAGTTTTGTGTGCAAGTGCTTCACATGGGGCTGTTGCTGATTACATCAGTGTGTATTCCCCTTGTAACCCGAGTCCATGTGTGCAGTCTGGAAATATGCCGTCACACACATTAGCAAATAAATCAAGCCAGATTGTCTTCAAAAAGCCCCACATCAAAAGTCTTCTGTAACAAGTTTGCATGATACATTTCAAAAATAATTTTTCTGTTTGTGATTTTCTTCCAACCAGACATATTGTTTTACAGTATTTCTGATCCTTAACTAGCATTTAAGAAAACAGAAAATGGAATCCCAGCTTTAATGACAGGCACACCAGACAGGATCTGCTCAAGCAATTAGTCTCCTCACTTGCGTAGCAAGTCATAGCATGGCTTACTGACTTTCTTCATTCATACATCAAGGTGCCATAATACTCTCACCAAGAGTCACCTGGAGAAGGCATGACCCCATGATCTGTGCAGGCGTAGCAACACTGACTGTAACTGCAGTCATGCTCTGGCAAGAAATTATCACGGCTGCATATTGAGATGACCACTGCCTTACAGGCAAACATCTGTACAAGCACAATGGTTGTATGATAACTCCACATCAACTTGATTCCATCTACTAGACAATGTACTCAAAATGTACTCAGGTCAAATAAAATAATCGGCAAATTTCATGCTGAAGATACACCCATCCACACCAAAAATGCTGGATCCGCCCTTGGGAAGTCATCCTTGTTCATGCTTGTAGCTCACCAGGCACACAACTCACAGCCACAATACACCTGTGTTGACACACTTGCAGTGGTTTGGAAGTGGAAAGCTGTGATGGTCAAATATAGCAAGAGAACACACGACAAACAATGATTCACAAAGATCTTGAAACAAAAAACCTGATCCCTGTTTATCACACCTGCATACATTAATGAAAGAAGACTGCAGTGTCAAAATATCTGTGCATATCAAGGCTGAGTATTTCAATTTTGTTGTATATATTATTTTATGATTGATTTACCACTACTTGTTTGGATGAAAATTGTTTTTCATGCAGTTTACCACTAACCCAACTAACACAACTATTTCAAGGGAGACAATGCTCCCCAAAACAAAATGATGTGACACTAGGACAGCCTTGAAATCAGATGGCTTTGGTTTCTGCCTTGAAGAGTTCAGTTAGAGAGGAAATGATATTAGATTTATCATGGTACACACCAGTATGTGTTTATGTCCTGACTACATAACAGAATAGAACATGAAAAGCAGGACATCAACAAGTTTGTTTTTTTGTTGTCTAATGCTGCACTCCAGGGACTGACATCATGAGCATCGATCAAAGCAGTTGGGAATCGATGACATGCATCATCAACCAAGTCAGCGAGCCTGACCACTCAATCCCGTTAGTCGCCTCTTATGACAAGCATAGTTGCCTTTTACGGAAAGTATGGGTTGCAGAAGACCTATTCTACCCCGGATCTTCACTGGTTACATCAACAAGTAATGCACATGTTGTTTAAAGTCTTTGCTTATACCAATTAATTTACTGTTGTATTTTGTTGTACATTAGCTCTGCACCAATGCAGTCAACAATGTCACACACTGGGATCGATCTCCCAGAATTCCACAAAACAATATCATAGCTCATATGTTTATGACCTTATTTCGCTGAAATTACTCCATCAAAAATTGTGTGCCTGTTAGTCTAAATGCACCCCTGACAACAAACTGGAAAGCAAATATTATGGCGAACAATATCGGTTTCCTGGACAGGGCAGCCACGGAGTTTATTGCCCAGTGTGTTGTCAATCCCGCTAAAGTTCACAAAATTCTTCACATCGTTTTGCAAAGATCTCTGTCAACCAGATGCTTTCACACTTCTGGCTGTCAACGTAGACAGAACCAGGGACCTGACTAACCAAAAAGTGGGACTTATCATGGCACTCTGAGACTTTTCAAAAGCGTCCGAAACACCATACGAGAGGCGACACAGGCCTGTGTGAGAAAACAGTCAGATTGAAGTCAGCATCAAGTCAAATGTTGCTGTCTTGTTGAATCTAAAAGCAGCCGTGCACCTTAACTCCACAACAATTAAACATCTAACAAACTTATACCAAATAATGTGGAAACACATCCTGTCTAGATATAAAGGACAGCCATTGTTCTGAAGTCATGCGTTCATAGAAAGCTCTGATAAAACAAAATTTCCACTGGAATATTTCCCCTGACCTGAAAGCAGAGGATTACATGGCCCTGCTGGGAAGCTGTGCTCCCCTTCCTCATGGGGCAATGTCAAGAGCCTGCGAGGGGATATCTGACACACAGTTATCAACAAGACAAATAATCCTTCATGTTCCTGGAATAACTTCAGCTTAGTTTTCACCTCCTATATACAGAAAGGTTACTGATGTCTGCAGCATGTGTGAAGACACAGCAAACTTCAACACACCAAGTCAGTGCTGGTGTTATCATATTATTCCATTTAACACAGGAAACAGGGCATGACCCAGCTACCCTGCTGAGCTAGTTTTCGGGGCATCAATCCTTGCCTCTTCCTTCTATGAGTACACTACAAAGTGAACCAACCCAGTTTCAATGAAAGAACATCCCTTCACCCTTATATAGATTAATCCTGTTCATATTGAAATATGAACTCAATTATACAGACTAGCATGTTCATAATGAAATATGAACTCCATTATACAGACTAGCATGTTCATAATGAAATATGAACTCAATTATACAGACTAACATGTTCATAATGAAATGTGAACTCCATTATACAGACTAGCATGTTCATAATGAAATATGAACTCCATTATACAGACTAGCATGTTCATAATGAAATATGAACTCCATTATACAGACTAGCATGTTCATATTTCAGTATGAACAGGATTAGTCTATAAGAGGGTGAGGGGATGTTCTTTCATATTGAAATATGAACACCATCATATCATCAGACTATTTTACTTCACCAGGAATCCCTTGCATTAACAGTTGATATCAAAGATTCCATTTCAAATCCAAACTGAAACTGACTCATTAATACAATTTTCATTACATCAGATATCAATGATTTCTTCAACTAAATGGGTCAGGTAATTACATGCTGAGTTCAGTAACAAAACTGAGTTAGTAGGTGAATGAATGTTTTCGGACCCAATATCAGCATTTATTACTTGCCCATAAAGAGATCACCTGTTTCATAAACATACAGCTCTATTACACATTGTGTAATACCAAAGCGTGTGCTTATGTACTGCTCTCAGCATTTCTTGGCTTATTCAAGGACAATGCTTGTGGAGATGATAGATCACTGAGAGGAGCTTATGCACACTCAATGACCCCAGCAACCTTGTTGCTAGGCTAGCATCATATGGCATTGTATTGCTGATGGATCTTGCAACAAAATTCCGCTAATTATGTCATCGGGTATTTTGTGACATGATTGTTAACTTTGTCGTGCAGGGCCTCGTTCCACAAGGCGATCGTACTCTAGCGCAACGACGTAGTTGCAAGTTTCTGTTTAAGTATGTGAGTTAGGATAACCTTAGCGCTACGATAACTTTGTGGAACGGATGACTGAATTCTAAAAGGTGGGTGGTTGTAAGGTATCATATTAATATGTGTCAACATTTTACATGTTTTGAAGTATTATTTTGTTAAATTGGACTACTTTGTGGATCGTGTAGGTGTCTGCCTATTCATACCTAACAGTCAAATTCTAAAAAAAAGTTATAAATGGCAAGTCATATATGAAATACTAAACAAGTTCCCGTGTAATACCAATTTTAAGAAACTCGTGAATAGTTCTGGTCAAATAACAGAACTATTCACTCGTTTCATAAAATTGGTATTACATGGGAGCTTGTTTAGTATTCTATATACTTGATAGGGGTCTGTGAGAAAGAATCACAAAAAACAATAAACACCACCTTTAATAATTAGCATTGTGAATGTAGTTTTACTTGTTCACTGTAGCCCCGAAGTTCTAGTCTACAATCATGAGACACTCAGGAGAGATCAGTGGTAATATTGTTATAGTAGTAATGGGTGTGGGTGGACGACGGACCTGTGGACTGCCACATGGAGCTACGAAACACTTTCCCACAGCAAGAACACGATTCACACGGCAAGGGTACTTACTGGGACAAGGTAGGGCATGGGGACAGGAGAATGTGGATGTTCACTTCCCCAGCAAGTAGAAGAGGAGAGCTCTTTCATTTCATCCCCATCACTGAGATACCGAGCAAGTATTTCCTGCATCTGCCCCTATTCCCAGTTTATAGCTGGCCCCATTCTACTGGCTGAAATTGTTTCAACTATAGACAATGACCATGATTATCAAGTTGACATTTGTCTTGATGATAATGATGTCTATTTTTAATAATCCTAAAATTTGGCTTTGATCAGTTGATAAAAAATAATAAAACCATGGCCTGGTTTGGGTCATAATTCTAAAATTTGACTTGTATAATGACAATGTATTGTTGGAACATTTGTGTTTTGGTCACATTGTCCGCCAATCCGAAAGGGATGATTAATTAGCACTCACTCAGTCCAGTGTTAAAGGTATCCTTTGATGTACGGGCAATGTCTTTATTTTTGATACATTGTTTACATCTCAATTATTTCAGAAATATTGAAATAAAAAGTCAACAACATCAGAGCAGTTTTCGTTTTGTTTGTTTGTTGGTTAACAATTGTTTAATGCTGCACTCAGCAATATTCCAGCTACATGACGGCAAACTCTAAATAATCGAGTCTGGACCAAACAATCCAGTGATCCCCACAATTGGGATACGATGACATGCATCAACCAAGTAAGCGAGCCTGACCACCCGATCCTGTTAGTGGCCTCTTATGACAAGCATAGTCACCTTTTACGGCAAGTATGGGTTGAAGACCTATTCTACCCTGGATCTTCATGGGTCCAAAAGAGCAGTTGGTATTTGTTGCATGAACAATGTTTTTTGGTCATTCAGAGCTACTACCCAACTGTGGTAATGAAAAATATGTCAATAAGATTTAGTCCCGTTCTAAAGAGAATTTGGTTTTGCCACAAAATCATAACTCAGCATTGTCTCTAGTGTTGGGAGTTAGGCCTTGAGTTATTTTCTTGACTATAGTGCGTACTTTTTTTCCAAAAAAACCCAGCTGTGTAGAAGGGGGTGCGCATTACACACGAATTAATGAGTTTTGATGTTTTTTCCCCCATGGAAAGACATTACTGTGAGCACGTAACATGTTTGTAACATATTTCATTAATTTTATTCAAAACTCCTTTTAATATTGTTTTAATTGATTTCGGCGAAATCGTGTGTGAAGCGATCGGAAGATCGCACAACTCACTGTTATTAACAGCAACCACGGTCACATTACCGCTATTGACGCCTTGAAACAAACTTTAGTTGACAGAGAATGGATACATATATCATAAATGCCATACTTTGATTCGTTAAAAGTCATATTTGTTTTTGTTGGACGATTCTATGTCAACACGGAATTCTTGCGATCACGATATCATGCGATCATGTGCACGGGAGCCTTGATGGTGACTGGTCAGACTGGTTCCATGTTAAAAATAATACCCGGCAATAGCGATCAGCTGCTTCGCTTAGGGTTATTATTATTTTAAATATGTTTAGTAAAAGCTGCATCTAAATTAACAAGAAACCGGAATATATTATTCCTGATAAAAAAATAGTTTCAGATACAACTTTTGCCAATCCTTGCATTAAAATCCTGTAAAGTTGTATCATTGGGTGTGTCTTGACCGAATCCAAGAAAACATGGTAATCTTAATCCCTGGATATAAAACAATGCCTAGCTGAACAAAAATTACAATTGAAACGGTAAATAAACATGTCTGGTGATTTTTAATCTCAAATTTCGAATTTGTACTGACGAAGTTTCTCATCACCCATTCGTTTGCCGGACTTCGCTGATGGGGATACGGTGTAATTTCTTTTCAGCGCATAATATTCAAATTTCTTTTTTTTCCAAAATATTGAACCCGCTAGAGGGGGGTGTGCATTATACATAGGTGCGCACTATACTCAAGAAAATACGGTAGGTGCCTGTTTCACAAAGTGATCGTAGCACTGATTGTATAGGAGTTACAATAGCCACAATGATATCCCTTTGTGAAACTGGGTCCAAGTCTATACTCAAATGGAATTTGTATCTATTCAAATTTTTACAAAAGTCGTGCTAGAGTTAATGTGTTGTTGTTTTCCAGTCTGCTACCATCACTTTAGACTAATGCTTAGTCTCTGAAAAAATTTAATTTTGACAGAAATAAATAAGTCAGGGCTCAGAAGGGAAAATAATATCGTTCAGGGACAGCGAGACGGACTACCATCACTACACGATATTCGGCGGAAATCTTTTAACAATTCTGTATCAAACATTTCTGTATGTTGTTTGTTTGTTTGTTGTTTAACGCCGCACTCAGCAATATTCCAGCTATACGACGGCACTCTGTAAATAATAGAGTCTGGACCAGACAATCCGGTGATTGACATTATGAGCATCAATCCGCATAATTGGGATACGATGACATGCATTAACCAAGTCTGACCACCCGATCCCGTTAGTCACCTTTTACAACAAGCATAGTTGCCTTTTAGGCAACCATGGGTTGCTGAAGACCTATTCTACCCCGGAATCTTCATGGGTCATTTCTGTATGTAAAAGGATCATCAATGCTTGTACTACTAATGCACTGAAATTTAATCTCACGCAGATTTGTGTTCTTCAAACAAATGTCATTTGGGGGCAAGGATCACAAACTCTTCCTCTGCATGTTTATCATCCTTGAGAAAGTCATGAAAGCTGCGACTTCCACTGTGAGAATGAGACCACTGGCTGTACAGCTAGGTGAGAAGTGGGTTCCAGTTGAAACAGTAGCCTGGTTCATGCTGAGTGCAGGACCCTGACAAGTGACAGATATTAAACATCATTGCTGGTGTTTAATTTCCCATGCATGTCACATGTCATGTTTTATCAAAATTCTAGACAAAACCTTATGTCAAAACTCTGACACAAACTTAATGGCCTTAAAAAGTCCACTACAAGGTTATCACTTGGGAAACTTTGTTTTGGGTTTCTTATTTGGATTTTTAATGAGATAAACATATGGTTATTCTAAATACCAACACTCATTGTTCAGCTTCTTGTAAAATGTGAAAATCATTAAGATCTTCTGTAGTTCACCAAGAAAATATTTCCAACGTACTAAAAACTTCTGAACCATGCCACCATGTTCCTGACAAACCCAAATCTCATTTAACTTCCAACATTTTTTTACTAAAAAAATTCCAAAAATATTTTTCTAAGTTTCACTGTTCTAGCCAAATAATGTACTACATTGTGTGCTTAAAGACCTCAAAGATACTAAATATGGGCCCAAAAGACCATTAAAGTAGCATTTAGGTTAGTCTTGTTCCCTGTGACATCAGACTACACAAAAACAATCCTGTTTGTCATCACTTACCGACCCTAAATTTACAGAAATAGAAACTGTGCATGCTAAATGAGGCTCCTGTGTCTATGTCCAAGTTATTGCACATTCTGAATTCTGACAATTCGCAATGACTTTCCCCAAGTTTTCAAATCGGAAAACTTCTTTACATCATTATTTTCATATAGTGTGATTGTAAATTTTAGATCAAATTAATAAAAGAAATTTTAAAAATCGCCTTCCCTACCAATTGGGGATTTTTTAAGTTAAGAGAGAGAATTATTTTTTTGTGCGGCCAAATGATCCCAATTTTGGTCCACTGGTATGAATGATGAAATAAACTGAACGTCAGCTTACTAAACCCTGACCTACCCTCTCAGTTTTCTTGCTTCTTGTCATCTATCTCTTATCCTGCATATAAACGATGTCAACCTGCCATAAAACATTCCTGTGACATTATCCCCTACTGTGACACTGTTGAAGGTGGTGACTCAGGAACAACAGTGGCTCTTGGCAGCTCAAATAACTCGCCCCTCAATATCTAATCCTTACACATCATCAATATTGCCTCTTTTATGAAATCATACAATCTGTATAACTCACCAACCTAAATCCTTCAATCCCAGCTCACTCCCTGAACCCAAACATGTCAGAGAAATATGCATCAACAAGATAAGCCTATCCAACGCGGTAAAGATGTGCAGCCCCTGCAGCAGCACCACACCAGTTGTAGGACAAGTCACAGTCATTAAGGTTCTGCTTGTAAACACCATAATGCTTGGCTATTACTTGTAACAAGTTACAAGGAATTATGGTTACCTGCCTAAGTGAATTATTTGTGAATCACACAACTTGGCAATTGACTTTCAAGACAAATTCACAAGTGATAGATGCTCCTTATTCTAAATATTATCGATAATCTGTTAACCAGTGATGTACGGTGTATTTCATAAACAGGCTTTCGTGCAATACGCATGATTGAAATAATTAAAATTTTATTTTGCAAAACAATTAGACAAATTGGTGTCACATGTTACATGTCCAGTGGGTAGTAAGCTGTGTCATTTATATCATATTAAAGTGGTCTATGATTTGACAAAAAATGAAATGAATAAATCAAATATAGGAGAGATGATAGGTGTACATTGAACATTTTGTAGTCAGCAGAGGCCATGAATAGCCACACAACTGCTGGTAGGGTTGAAATAATTATCACTTACTCACTAAGTCAAGGACATAACTTAGCCCCCAGTCCTGATACAACATTTGCAGTCCTGCAGTCCTGATACAACTTCTATGCAGAAAGAGTGAGCTTCACATACACCCAAGTGAGGTATTGAACCAGGGTCTCCTTATCACACTGCTAGGTCTGCCAGGATGTCCCGGCCACAGTACATTGGAGACGATTACACTAATGCTGGCCACAGTCCATTGAAGACGATCACACTAATGCTGGCCACAGTACAATGAAGACAATCACACTAATGCCGTGTAGCTTGACCTCTCTAAACCTCAAGCAGGAGCAATGTCTACTCTGGACTTGGCCAACAGATCAAGAACATATCAAGTTGCAGGTGTGTCCTGATTGATTGAAGTTGCTGCAGGTTAGAAGGGAATCTACATGGTATAGCAAGTAGTCAATACATTCTGGTTTTACAAAAATCCTGAGCAATTCAGCAATTCACCTTCACATGTACCTAATGCTTCAAACCCGACATGCCTTCATTTTGTAACCACCACAACAATAAACCCTACCTGTTGTTGAAAAAGTATTATATAATGAATGATGTTTATATTTCCATCAACATTGTGGAAGTGATCTCTATGCATGTGTGAGGCCATAATTTCCTTAATGTCTCTATACACAATGAACTTCCTCCACGAACACCCTCAATGATTTCACTGCTGTGATATTGCGTTCTGGAGGTAATGGAGAGTTTCTGACAAGTTTAAGCGAGTTCAGTCCTTTCACATCCCTCACACTGAATACTGGATGTAACCCAGATAATGGCTGTACTAACATCATCTGAAATTTTGGATGGAACAGACTACATAGGGTTAACCCACTGTCGTTTTCAATCCTGTGGTCATGCCTGATCATGTATCCTGATCTGTGGCCACAAAATGGCTGGATGTAGATTCAAACTTCTGTCTGGGAACCTCTGTGAAGCCCTAACGACACATTTCAGCCTTATACCGAGCTACATCTGGTGTTGTCATAATTCCATGCATGGTCCGAAACGAACTGTCAAAGTCTCACTCACGTGGATCTGGGGGTGTTTAGTTGGCCTAGTGGTTAAAGCGTCCACTCGTCTTGCGAATATCTAGGTTCGATTCCCCACATAGACCTGTACAATGTGTGAAGCCCATTTCTGGTGTTCCCCGCCGTGATATTGATGGAATATTGCTAAAAGCAGCATAAAACCATACTCACTCACTCACATGGATCTGATAACTTTGCCTCTTCAAAGGTAGGCTCATCTAATGTTAGTGCAGGTCCTGTAGGCTTCAAGGGGCCATTATCACAGCTTTTTTAGCATAACAAGGATTATTTTGATGCTTCAGTTAGGTATACTGACAGTGTTTGCAAAAACATTTCACTGATGAGTAAGTGAGTGAGTGAGTGAATCAGGTAGGCCTTTGCTTATTACACTTGTATGATGCTGACAAACCAAGAAACATATAGTCAGGGCGACTCTTGGATTCAAACCCATGATAATAGCTTTTTGGGATGCCAAAGGGACGGAACACTGCAGTTAACTACGGCACCTTTGAGTGGGCCACCTGTGCCCCCTGAATATGGAAATATGGTTAGGAGGCACATCAAATATTTTCTACATGAAATTGTATTCTGTAGGAAAGAGTGAGTGAAAAAAAAATCTGTCACATCAGCAAAAGAATTTTCAGCTATATTGTGGCTTGATCTAGATCTAGTCTACATTGATATTATTTAAAAACAAAATTGCTAAAGAACAGTACAATCACTAGTACTATATCACTATCACTAGTACTATATCACAATCACTAGTACTTTATCACAGAATACTCACGACTGGGTGGAGAAAACTAAAAATATCACACTATTAGACAATGATACATTGTGCTGAAGACCACCAGCAACCAATGTCAGGCCCCATACTATGGACCATGGAGACTTAGGGTATCTCAGCTATCTCAGCAGGATTTACACCATCTCCTAGCTGCTGGTGATAGTCAGAAAGTTAATCCAAAGCTTAAAATCAACAAAATACTTTGAATGATGTGGCCTTACATGCCCTTTCAGAGAAACCCGTAGGCAAGGCATTGAATAAGGTACATATAAGCTCAGTAATAACAGAAATAGCCCCGTGAAGATTCCGGGGTAGAATAGGTCTTCAGCAACCCATGCTTGTCGTAAAAGGCGACTAACAGGATCGGGTGGTCAGGCTCACTGACTTGGTTGATGCATGTCATCGATCCCAATTGCGTGGATCGATGCTCATGATATTAATCACTGGATTGTCTGGTCCAGACTCGATTATTTACAGACCGCCGTCATATACCTGGAATATTGCTGAGTGAGGCGTAAATCAACAAACCAACCAACCAACTAATAGGAATATCATACTGGAGTGTGATGATTTCAGTCCTGGTAGATAAACTTTATAGTGAGTGAGTTTGGTTTTATGCCCCTTTTAGCAATATTCCAGCAATATCATGGTTGGGGACACCAGAAATGGGCATCACACATTATACCCATGTTGGGAATCGAACCTGGGTCTTCGGGGTGACAAGCAACGCTTTAACCACTAGGCTACCCGACCGCACCCATTTATTTCAGGGAAATTGTGTATGAAGGGATCAGTAGTTCGCACAACTCACCATTATTTACAGCAACTAGTCAGATTACTGCCTTTGATGCCTTGAAACAAACTTTAGTTGACAGATAGTAGGTACATGTGTCATTAATGCCATACTTTACAATACAAATTTAACATATGGGGCGAATATTACTTAATGCCTTTTTTTGCAACTATTATACCAAATGTAATGCAATGTTTCCAAATCCACCAGTGCCATTACACCTATAACCTCTTTTTGAGTGATTCACTCAGTGGACAATATATCACATATGTTTACATTGTATTGTGTTGGATGCAACAATGTGCAAACCGACAATGGTGTGCAGTCAGAATTTAAGAAGGCTATAATTATATAATGCAAGCTGATGTCACATAAATTGTCCAGGAGACTATTTAAAAATACTGACACATTAACTTATCCAACGAATCACATGTAGAGACGTAAAAGGTGATTGTGTCTTCCCGAGATTAGGTATATGGCTCTATTGGGAATCAACCTGACACTGGAGAAAAAGTGAAAAAGTATCTGTTCATAGTCTAAGCTCTATCACATCCAGTGTCTACTTAACAGAAGATATACTACCTGTTATGAGTATGGGAGTTCAAATTCTAACCTTGACAAGCTTGTCTCTACAGCATTTGACACTAATGCTGGTCCTTCAGACACATTCAAGAAACATTTTTTCAAGTACCAGCAGGGAATTATCAAGATCGAGACAGCAAAAATTCCCAAATTGAATAAAACATTTCCCTATTCCTTACAATTTACAAAAGTCAAAACAGTAAAAAAAAAGTCAATCATAAATTTGTTGCCAAATTTGCCTGCCAATTGCACTCTCAGAACAATCAGCAACCTGAACAATCCTGGAATACTGTTTGCTTTCTGTATTAATTATCACACCTAATTCCTTGGACAGGACCACTGGAGGACCTCCATTGCTCCAGATGTAGGCCATCAGAATCAAGCAATGCAGTAAGCACAACTGTCAAAATACTGGGAAATGTTACATACATCAGTTACATGACCTACAGAACAGTTCTTTGATCCCAGACAAGAAATGACAAAGTAGCATGATCAAGGCTTCAATACAAGCCTCACTACAGCATGTACAGGTGATCTGTGCTGACCGGCAAAGCAATTAACACAACTGTATTATCATACTGTCATCAGGGTAGTTACTTCAAGCCCTCTGGGCCAAGGACGGTTATTTCACAGTCGACTGCCATGTGCCTGCAGACAGACACATGATGGAATGCATGTTGGCTATTGATCTGAAGACATTCCAGACAACCTCCCCCCCTCCCTTTGCCCACTCCAATGTCATGGACCATCTATGATTCCAGCACCAAACCCGGCTCCTGCCATTGTATTAACATTGACTCCGTATATCTCTCGCTACCCCCCACACACTATGGATGTTCTATAAAACTCCCACAGCCCTGTTCTAATTGATATCTTAAAAGTTAGAATATTGAATTTTAAATCGTCCAATATCCAATGTTTCTATTTTCTAACAGAGAAATACATGTGATACCAGACATCCTCCCAGGATGGGGGAATAAATTTGACAAAGTCATTTCACCGTTGGTGAAGTTTTCCAGGATTGGAACTAAATCAATGACATTAAGCTGTGTCAATTATACAGTGTTAAACTGCACTTTACACTAAGGCCAGAACAATGCATTCAGTATCCCTCATTTTGGTGGTGGTAACCTTCTGACCATAAACCTGTTACCTTATTCAGATACAGCCTTGAATCAATCTCATTTAAAAGCAGATTGATCCTCCATTATAGAGGCCATATCCTCAGGGGAAAAAGATTTATTGTAACCATTCCCACAAAAGAAAAATATATATGCAAATAAACAGTTATTACTACTTATCTCAGTGACTTTAAATATCCCCAAACTAAAGCATCAGTGTCAATGTTGACCACATCCAACTTACACACTTTCTCATGTCACAAGGTATTGCAAGCTAATCTACAGCTCACATAATGGATGTTTAATTAGGCCTCAATGGGTTCTGTACACTGTGATAAGCAGCTGCAACAGACTTGTGTTAATCTCCCAGCTGATAAGCTAAGGGTGTGAAGTACACAATGCTAATTAAGGTCACTGCCTTCAGGCGAAAGGTGTTATCTTGAAATATCTTCTAGTCCGAAAGCTGTGTTATTTTCAGTAGCCAAGTGCTGTGAAGCCACACAGGAATAAACCACTCAAATAAACATACCTAACAATACAGGCAAGTTATGACCATCATAAATCAATATTTTCCTGCAATAAAACAATAAGAAATACATAAATGAATAATTCCCAACCACTCGAGTTTTAAGGATGACACTTGCCCGTCTACAAGGGCCTCCAGATAACGACAAGGATCTATTGAGTTGCATGCTAAATTTGAAACACTGTACACAAGGAAAAGAAATTAGAAAACTACATAAAAGCATCATGTCTCAACAAGTCAAATATTAATATTCTAAATATGCCAATGCAAATATCACAGGTGAACGAGACATGGCATGACATAACATACACTTCACCAGTGACCAAACATATGGGCTATCTAAATTAGCATTCCAACAAAACATGCCCGGTGTAATTGATTGCTTCATCTTCCAACCACGAACAAGCAACTGCACTGATTATTCAACGAGACGCATTGATTGCACTGAAATTATTTAAACGTCTCAGCAAAGAGAGAGACAGATCACCTGCTCATTGACTCTGCTTCCAAGGACCACAGTATATATACTTAATGAATTATGAAGGTTTCCACACCATATTAACATGGGACAAACATAGCCCATACTGACACTAATTATTACCTTAGATTACAATGTGGTACTACAACAATATACAATTAGCACTACAACAATATGCAATTAGCACTACAACAATATACAATTACATGTAAACTGAACATTATTTCAAACTATAGAATATATGAGAAAGATGTGGAAAATAAATGAGAGAGGGTTGTAGAATCAAAGTGAACACTTGAGAATATCTAACAAGACTAGAAAACTTGTACTGCATGAGGTTACAACATATATTTTGGAGTCCCACTACACCAGACCGATATACTGTGTGCATAAGTGTCTCTGTCACCCCCTACACTGGATGTGTCAATGTGAGAACACGGAACATTCCCAGGCCTGGCAATAGATGAGGAGTTCAATATCAGGACTACCAGTTACAGGCAGAGGATAATTCAAACTATCACATGAATTTGAACTTTAAAACCAGAGTCTCAAGTTACAGACAATGTTCACTTCAATATCATCTGAAACAAAAGTGTTTAGTTTAAGGAACATGAGACATCAATTAAAAAAACTCAAAAAGACGAAGTATTTGAACAACTAACAAACTTCAAAGTTGTAATCGCAAATCAATGCATCTGTTTGATGTCCCAGAACTTGAAAAGAAGCACACCCTTTACATCTGCTAACAACAGGTAGGATTCACGATAACACCCATCCTTGTCATCGCATAAACTGGTTCTGTGAAGACTGCACAAAACAATAACATAACTCTGTGCACACAATTGTCTGGGTGGAAAGTAACCTGACGATGCAGGCTTGAAATACTGTCCGACATAATGAGCCCAAGGAAGGGTGTGAACCAGTTGAACACATCAAATGGATAATCAGAGCATTTTGCCCTACTTCTGAGATATAAACATGATTCATAACATTCATAATTACATTTTTAATCTCTATTTTGAAAATGTTGGTAAGGAGGCAAATTAATTTTTAATATTACTGTGTGCTAACCTTTGTCAGTTGATGAAATACTCCATATCCTACCTATTAAACACCCTTGCTTCATATGAATCACATCATGACATGTACATGAACAGTTAATGTACACAGATGCCCGGAACAATGTTGAAAGAACAAACATTCTTACTGTAGACTGTGATATTGAAAGAGATTTCATAAGGACATTAAAATGATTAATAACTTTTTGATATCATTACCAATTTTGAATAATATCTTGGGAATATATTCAGTCAATGTCCTTGAAAACAAACAGATCTGAAAACTCAAATCCTGTCACCACACTTGGGACAATGATGTAAGACTGGGTGTTTGGTGGTGAAGCGATCTAAGTGCGAGGCGAAAACTGAAAAAGTTATTTGTCATGGCCTGACAGAATATGTCCTTACAGCTCTGTGTCTTGCAAGTCATAGCAACTTTCCCAGTGGTTGTTTATGTATGAAACAACCCCAATCCTCATTATGGAAATGAAGCAGGCAGATAAGCAAAAAGCATGTTGACACTGACATGATTGGGCACACACCCAGCCTAGGCACTTTAAGTGAATAGAAGAACTAGGAAACCAAAACAGACTCACAAACTCATATACTGGAAAGCAAGGGCTTCCTTCAAAACTGATGTTCACCACAACATAAATAGTTCTGATACTTCACTTGTAGAAAGGGAAATACCCCAATTTTCTCAGAAGTAACCCACTTGATAACTAGGCAAAGTATAAAAGAACAAATTCTCATATGTCAAAAAGATAATCATAGTAATATCTGTATTTCATTGTGTATATCAATGTTTAAAACTTTCTGTTATAATTAGTCATGTTCATGCTCTGTGCCCTGCCCCCCTGTGGGTGTTTATGCAGGAGTAGAAACTAACAGTTTCAGTCCACTAATCCTTATAATGATAACACATAGCAAAAACCCTGAAAATGGCAAATTTCTACTTGTCCTTATGATACCTTAACTATTGGGCAGTTTGGCAAGGACTGCAGGACTAGTGCCGATTTCTAACACTGTTTATGTACAATAAATCTCCTTCTTCAATCCCATCTTTATAAAATTGGAAAACACTGCTTCAGAAAATCATGTCTGATTCTCTCCCATACCATATTCCTTGAAGGATATTCCCCATCCCTGAACTGTTTCTGAGGAATTGTTGCAATACAGCTTGAACAGTGAACATGGATGACTTGCTCATCAGCAATCATAACAAAGCAAGAAGTAGTTAAATATAATACATATTTGCAGCACTAGTTAAAACTTGAAACTACAAAGAAAGGGGTTGGACTGACAATAAACAAGGGTCTATGCTCACAATATACTGTGATGCCTGTGTATTGCTATACAGTGAAATATTCTGCTACCAACTAGTCAACATCACTGTTGCATTCAGTTTAACACAACATATGTTGGTCATTTACCACTCATTTTACAAAAATGACGACAAAATGATTTTATGATGACCCTTTGGTCTTATAAGGTAAATCCATTTTTGATATTCATAAACCTGTACAAACATATCTGGCACACATTAATAAGTAAATCCACTTTATGAAACGTAGCAAATGAGAACTTCACTTTTAAAGTTTTTAACTGTTTACTGTGACAAAAATCACCAATTACAGAAAATAATACAAACTACAAAGATTAAAAACAAAAAAGGAGACAGGTAATATAAAAAACATAAAATCTTACCTCATAGGCCCAGGTACATTGTATTCCAGCATACTTTCTCACACATCTTCCGATTTCAACATCTTCATGAGTGGTATACAAATTCTGAAGACAGTTGCTTACATAGGGTGCCATCCGACGGAGTGTTTCACGACTAAATATCATGCCAGGCCCTCCCATACAGAAATTTTCTGTTGCAGTCAAACTGAGTAGACCCAATTCTTCTGGTTTTCCAACACCTGCTTGGCCAATAAATTGAGGTTTGGAGCTATTAATTGATCGAAGAAATTTATCAAGTTTGTCTCCCTTGACAAAGACGTCGTCATCGGCCCTGACAAACCATTCGTATTGATCAAGAAAATGATCGTGCATATATTTTAACATCATGAAGGATTTCTTCTGGGGTGGATAAGAATCATCGACATTTGGTAAAGCCACAACAGGTACTCCATGTTTGGATATGGAACCTTCACTTGAGAAGAATCGCACCTCTCCATTGATCGTGTTAACCCAAGTTCGATGAGCTGCTAGCCCTCTTGAATCAATAAATTTTTTGGCTGTCATGATTCCAACAAAAACAAAATTATTTGTGGGTTTTTGATTTTGTTGCCCGTCAGATGATGTTTGGGCCATATTTTCATCTGGGGCATTGCTGGCCGCAATCTCTTCACGCCAAATATCTGGTAATCCACATCCTGTGGAAACTTTATTTTTGTAATAATTTTCAAGAAGTATACCCCCAAGGAACCCCAAGAGCAAACAAGTGGCATAGGTCTTAACTCCATTACGCTTCTTTGCCATAGTAGTTCCCAGTTCGCCATGCATCTGTCAAGATGTTTAAATCAAGAAAAATAATACTACAGAAACAATATTGGAATTCAAGTTAACGCGTGTTCAGTCCGACATGTAATGATATATGATTACGCAACCACTTGATTCTCTCTCTTACGGAACACGTGTCTCCCACAGACATGATCAAGTTCTATTGACACTAAATAAATCCAGTCGTATATCCGTTACTGACACTATTCGTTCACATTTCAACTGACACGACACGCGGCACATGCACATGAAAAACACAAAGCGACTGGCTCGTAGTCTATCTTCTAAGATTCCATTCAGAAAACATCACCAAGTTCGAAAACTTTTTGGATGAGCCGAGGTACAACATCGACATATATCAGCTCATGTTTTCGCGTTCCTCAACTCTTTCTGAAACTTTCAGGCGTCCCATCGTCGCTGATTATACGGTCACGTGTAATCCAAGAACTTTCAGCAACTTTCTGTAACTTTTCGACGTGTCGATATGGCAGGAGGGGGCAAAACAACCACTCCCCGATTCCCTCCCAAATCACGAAAGTGTACGGCCGAGCACGCGAGTGCAACACGTCAAAACTCTTATCAAGTCATCCTGCCCTAGTACTGGCCAGTCCACCCGATTGAGAAGCCAAAGGGGTGTTTGCTGCTTTACAACCAACCGACGTCAACTGAGGGCATGCCGATGGGATCCCACCCGTCATTGTCAACAGCTAATAATAAACCACTTTGTACGCTTCAATGACTCGCTGCTGCCGCCACTGTCACGACCGACCCACTTTGACTTCGGCTCTCTCCGTATATGAACGGAGGATGCCGATTTGATATATACTATAATCCGCACACCTATTTATCTGGTATATTTTCGAAAAGTACTCTACCGAAAATGGGATATTCAATTGGCTACATGGGATTCTCAAATAAATTCATTATTCGTTTCTTATGTATTGCTGTGGAAAACTGCTTTTTAGGGTTTTGAGTTTGAGAAATCCATTACGTATCACCAACGCATGATCAGTTGAAATGCACCATCAAAAGGTTTGGATGTCTCAGACTTTGAAAATGTTGATTCCTTCTCTTCTTGTTGAACATGGAAGGGACATACGTCAAAAATAAAAATTCATTGTAACAAAGAGCAAATGAAGAAGATTTACTTTCCGTGAAGAAATGTTGCATTCTTCTTTTCAAATTCCTGAATTATGGATTCACCAGGTTAAACTTCGTGGGTTTACAAACAAACACAGTCAACGCCGTCACCGTTTTGTATTCAATCTAAGGTTATACAGTATTTCCCATTTCATTTCAATCAAACATTTAAAAATAATTTTGCGTGAAAATAATCAACTTTACGTGTACGTCTTTTATCTTTTCCTATCTGCCAAACCAAGTTTCATGAAAGACAAACAATGAACAATTGAAATATTACAATATGGCATACAGTCTCCAAAATAAAAACAAGTTGACATGTGTAGGCAATACAGCGAAAACCTATGAAAATTAAGCATATTTCACATGTGATTTCATTCTGCATAATTGTGTGGATTATTAGATTAGTTTAATTGAAGATCAGTATAATAGCAAATCACGTGCCTCGGGTATAATACGTGCCATTTGTATATGCGCAAAATGGACATATTATAACTGACCAGGTGGGATTCGAACCCAAACCAGTGCCAGTGGCTCCTTGTAAATTAGAGTGATGATACACTGGATAATCGAGGGTGAGAGACACATCACTTCACATATATTCATCTTCTATTGATATTTTATTCATTTGTATGTGGTTTTTCAATGGTGGGGATGGGGTTGAACCCTATTATAAACCAGTGCAGTACGTACATCATGAGTCATCCCAAATACACAAGTGAGTGAGTATGTTATTACTCCGCGTTTTAGCAATAGTCCACCAATACCAAGGCGGGGGACACCAGATATGGGCTTCGCACATTGTACCCATGTGGGGAATCGTACCCGGGTCTTCGGCGTGACGAAGGTGAGGTGAGGTGAGGTGAGGTGAGGTGAGGTGCGGTGAGGTGAAATGAGGATTCATAAAATGAAATGAAATTCAAGATTATGTCACTTATACACCGATGTACATGCACGTGTGTGTGAGTGTGTGAGTGAGTGAGTGTGTGTGTGTGTGTGTGTGAGAGAGAGAGAGAGGGAGTGTGTGTGTGTGTGTGTGTGTGTGTGTGAGAGAGAGGGAGTGTGTGTGTGTGTGTGTGTGTGTGTGTGTGTGTGTGTGTGTGTGTGTGTGTGTGTGTGTGTGTGTGTGACCAGGGATCGATCCCCGGACTTTCCGCTTTCGGGCGGCCGCTCTCCCACTAGACCTCGGAGGCAGTTCTATAAACATATAGGGGACCAAGGGACAAACATAGAGTATCTAAGGCCTCTGAGACTGAACCAACAAGTATATGGATGGACAAGTAACTGAACAAACAAACTGAAAACGTTTTGTTTTTTTTCAACAATAAAGATACTGTCCTCAAAAGATATAATTATACATCACAACAAATATTTTACATTACAGGTTATTTCGAAAGAATAAATAAAATAGCTTTCCTTCGCCGCTCAACTGATAAACATGTCTCTAAACTAAAGCTACGGAAATGTAACATACGACTACGAGGACTAGCCAGTTGCGCCAAACCGCCCTTCAGATGACCACGGATTTCAGAATGTATTCCAAATTATGTGAACCTTCACGAGAACATGGTTTGCTTTGTAATGTCAAACATTCATAGGTTTTGTTGCGTGACATAGCAATCAGGAAAAAGCGTTTCTTTTTCATCGTCTGCCGACTCCTTTGAACTGTGTGTCAAATTAGATTTTACAGACGCATCAACTAATGTTCTCACCCTTAGATTTAATTACCAAGTGGTTTTTTTAACTATATGTAACCGGTCAAATGTAATGTCAATAAGAATTTTGAAATGCCAGTATGTAACATTTAATAATGAAATTGAACACGTGATCCCCCCTGCCGGGCTTTCATATACACGAAAATGTAAACCGGTCACTTGACACAGTTTATTTGAGAAACAAAATCAACTTCAGTCCTATTTGCTTAGATAATGATAAGTTGGCAAAAATGCTGTATTACTTATTTTATCGTATTTAATTGTGCTGTTGTTGCCGTTTTGTCCGTCAGCAACAGTGAATCCTAATTACTTAATACCAGTTGTTAGGGGTCTGTTCATCTGATAAACTGGGCTCCGACTCTTTGTTAATGCCATACAATGCCTTGCAAAGCTGAAATGTATGATATAAATGTCGCAAATGTCATAGCGCAAAGGGAACTGGTAACCAGATTACACCAATCGCCTGCCGGCGCCTGCTGAAAGACCCGATTTTCCATACAGTTCGTTAACCTATATAGTTTTAACAAACGTATATTCGAGTTTCCACGTTGAAAGTGAATAACAGTTGTATGCATTCTGTTTTTGCTCGAATGTCTCTTTTAGAAACAAAATGACGTATTTTTAAAGTTTTGGAATATTATTCTTGTGAGAAATTATTTCATGTGATATATCGTGCTTCCGTTGGTTGGAACATGGCGGATGGCTACTTGGGAATGCCGTCGTGAATATCGGAATTGTTGTTCAGATTTTGTTTACAGTCTCAAATTGCTAATAGTGACAATACCTGTGTTTCAAAGACAATACGTGCATGTGCTTTGACCTGATCAACTGCATTAATTTCCTGGCGTTTCATAACTGGAAAATATGGTAAAAATCTTCATGTGACCGGGCAAATAGAATCAAACATGGCGTCTGCCTTGAACGAGGAAAGCGTACAGAAGAAATTGCAGAGTGTTACAAACGCCCAAGACAGCATACAAAGCCTGTCTCTCTGGATCATACACCACAAGACACACCACAAAGAAATTGTGCGTTTGTGGTTGAACGTATTTAAAAAAGGTAATCATTGTATGCTACCTGCAGTATTTCACGTCAAATGAGGACAGTGTCATGTGTGCATGTTTTGTGACAAAATATATAAATATATATTTACGGCGAATTGTATATGGTATTTCTCATCATGCATTGGACATTGATCGCAAGGAACAACTTAAATTGTAAAAATTACTTGTCAATTTCATCAGATCAGGACATAACAGGGTTGGGGAACATAAACTACTTTGGATTCAGTTGTCACATGTGCGCCTAAGAAATATTCTTGCAGTGTTTGATAGGAAGTTTCCCTGTACACTTCCCTTCAGTGTCCATGGTACTACATGGGATGTTACTAGTACTAATCAGGATGGAAATAACCACAGATCTTGCATGTTATAGGTTAGTCTACAAAGTGTAATACCTCGTATTGCTCATTCGTTGATACCCGATCAGCATTTGATATCATGATTTCAACAGAAATCTGGATCTGAGATCTGGAAATTGTCTCCAAAATACTAAGTTGTGTTGTATCCTCATGTGTAAGTAAAATGGTTTGTTTTTAGATGACTGATTTGTTAAAATATTTGTTAGGGTGAAACGACTATCATGATACATAGGTCACGATACAATGCATATCGCAATACGCATATATACGTCAAATTTTGTGGAAACTTCTTGACTATAAATATTTCAGAGCAGGTTCAAAAGGTAAAGCAATCTCTAGATACATGTTCATAGCGGATATTTTTCGTAGTGAACTTGGGAGCACCTTTAGAATACAGTACTACAAATTCTCATGAGGAAGATCTCTGCTGTAGATCACATGTCTCAAAGACAAGCAACCATTTTTTGTGAAAATCAGACGGACACGAACTCGTGACTTTTGGATTATTAGCCTGACAGGTAACCGACTGAGCTATGTCCACACTGTAAAACTAAGTGCAAATTTAACTAGTCATGCCTACGCCATTTTAGAACTGAATGAAAAGGGTCGAATAGGTGACGGACACCTACGAAAGTTACGGGTAGGCATGGTGTTGTGACTTTAGAGTTCGGGGTAACATATCCTAACACCGGCGACATTTGGATCTGTTCAGCACATATATAATAAACCTAATAAACTGCATTAAAGTATGTTAGTTCCCATTAATAATCATTTTTGCCACTTGAATCACGTCAGAAACGAAATAAAAATCTGTTGAAAATAAAAGCTTATGCACACTCGATGCCCCCTGATGTCACCTATACCCAAACTCACAAAAATGCTAAGGATCATATAGAGGTGCCTAACCATAATGATTTTAAGGGAGATGCAAGTGCCAACGAGAGAGTTGCTGGTAACTTAGATTAACCGAAATGATCAAAGAGGCATGTGAGGTCGGTGAAGCAAGAGCCACAACCAACAGCCTGAGCCAGTTACCTGTATTAGCTGCACCTTGTGAATTGTAGCCTGTCATACTAACCCTGAAACAAATGTATCCAATACAGCCCATGTTAGTCTATAATAGTGAGAAAGTCTAGATTATTGAAGAGTCTTAGGGCTCCTTTTTATTATATCTTTTTAATATAATTTAACAACAATTTTTATTGTCTGTAAAGTATGTTCATTTCAGAGGCTAGATGTTAGTCCAGGTAAGCTGTGATGTTGTCTCGAAACATTATACAGCAACTGAGGTATAAGATATATTGACATATAATACTTTGATATATTATACCCCCATCTGTGGTTATCACTGACCTGCTACAGATTGGTGTACTGTACATATACAGCTAACAGAGTATTAAGTGTGATGCATTAAGAGAAGTAAAATACCCCAAACATGCGTCTTGCGGATACCCCGACTGGCATAATTTATCATGAAACTTTTGATAATTTGTCAGTGCTCTTTTAGTGATTGAGTATGGACAAGACAATCAAGTCATTAATATTGTGAGCAACGATCCGTGCCATCGGGTTATGCTGACACACGATTCTTAATACTTCAGTGAACTGTTACAGCCTTCCTTTGTACTCGCCCCGTGAAGATCCAGGTTAGGATAGGTCTTCAGCAACCCATGCTTGCCATAAAAGGGTGACTGTGCTTGTGTAAGAGGTGAATAACAGGATCGTATGGTCAGGTTTGCTGACTTGGTTGATGCATGTCATTGTGTGGATCGGTGATCATGATGTCAATCACTTGATTGTCTGGTCCAGACTTGATTATTTTCAGACTGCCATTATTTAGCGGGAATATTGCAGAGTGTGGCTTTAAACAAACAAACAAACAAACAATCAAACTAACAAATTAACAAAAAACACACCTGGGCCCACTTGCACAAAGCGAACTTAGCGATAAGACTATTGTTAGCCTATCTTAAAGTATGGGAGTTATGATCATCCTAGCGCTAAGATCACTTTGTGCAAGTGGGTTCTGGACTGTTGTGGGTCATTTGTATCATTGATGTCATCCTTAATGTTACCTGTTACTTTCAGCTAAAGCTGCCCATCGCCTGACTCTGTTTTACTTGTGCAATGATGTTGTACAAAACTGTAAGAGGAAGAATGCCATTGTGTATCGGGAGAGCTTCAAGGATGTCATCAGAGCAGCTGCTATATTTGCTAGGTAAGTTCAGCAAAGAACTGGGTACTAGTCCTGTAGTCCTTGCCAAACTGCCCCAATGGTTAAGGAATCATAAGGACTTGTACAAAATTGCCATATTTGACATGATTTGAAGGGATTTGCTTCATATTATCAATATAAGGAGTAGAAGACTAAAAATAATAGCGTGTATCGCCCGAAGTTCATTATGTTTGCTGTTAAATCTGTTCCAAGTCATCAGAAATGTTTTTGTGGATGTGTGAGGCATCATCATGATAATTCTTTGTCCTAGAAGTTCAGCCACATTCCTTCTCATGTCAGACCCTGCTGCTGTATGAACCTACTTTTGAAAAGGCACGGTCAACATGGTCAACGTCAGTCAAACAAATGTAAATGAAAGTCACAGATCTACCATTTAGATTTGGAATAAAATACTCAACCAGTCTCATAAAGAACAGATATTTTAAACTGAAAATAACCCTCTGCTTGAAGATCTTACAATAGAATGTCATGTCTGTGAACACTGAGCAAATTTTGACTGCCCAATCTAAATGAAGGATGCATAGGCATTATACCAAAAGGGGGTGGTAAGTGTCATTTCCGGAGCACAACTTTCCATCCAAACCTTGTACATATATTAACCAAGGACTGAAGTGGTGCCTTTTGCTATTTAGGAGTTTTTCAAAATTTGTTTTTTCCCTGTTTCCATGGAAACAAGTTAGACTTAGCTGAAACGGAGGTAGGTTTTGTTTCGGTAACTAAATAAATATTCAACATTTTTCATCCAAACTTGGTACATGTATTAATCAAGGAATTTAATTATTATTTTTTCATGTTTCCATGGCAACAAGTTTGACTTTGGCTCATGTTCATAGAGGTGTGTTTGTCTGTAGCATACCTCTAAAACTAATAGGTATTCTTTCATGACACTTTGCACACACAAAGACCAGGTTGTCAAAGGGTGCCTTTTGCAACTTAGGGGTATTTAGAATATGTATTTTTTTCTGTTTCCATGTATGATTTTGACTTTGTTCATAGTGATGTGTACCTGAAATAGAAATACAAAGTTCCGAATCCCAGTTCCCCGTTATTGTTTTGATAGTTCAATGACTACTCTTGTATACAGACAGACAGATTAGATAGAAATTCTCTCATCAAGTTGGACTTAACTCAGATGTCAAGTAACGGTCAGATGATTTGTTCTTTTTAATTTGTTAAAGCGTTCGCTCGTCACGCTGAAGATCCGGGTTCGATTCCCAACATGGGTACAATGTGTGAAGCCAATTTCTGGTGTCCCCCGCCGTGATATTGCTGGAATATTGCTTAAAGCGGCGTAAAACCATATTCACTCACTCACTCTTTATAATTTGTGGGGGCCTGGAGGATTTGTCATCTTCTGATGACTCTTGTTTTGTAAAGTGCACACCTAAGTGTAATGCATACCCTAGGTGATTCTGTATTTTGGGAAAAATGATTTTGTCAAGTATTATGAGCAGAAAAAAATTACATGTATCTCTTCAGCTAATTTAGGTGAATGAAAAGGTGATAACAAACTTTTTTAATACAAATCTAAAATTTGAAATAAAACAATTTTAGACATGATGATTTACCGTTTAAGTTGATGTCCTGTTCTGCTAGGACTAGTTTCTGTTTTATATGCAGAGATTAACTCATTAAGGTTACCATGTGTAATTTTCATAAACTTAGCCGGAAACAGCAGTCAGCTGTACACACGTTTTCTCCCAATCTATTTCGGTTAAAAATTACCCAATAAATAATGGAAAATTTATGTTCACATATTATAGTCACACAACAACAAATACGTGAGTCTAAAGTATGGCATTAATGACACATGTACCTACTATCTGTCAACTAAAGTTTGTTTCAAGGCATCAAAGGCAGTAATCTGACTAGTTGCTGTAAATAATGGTGAGTTGTGCGAACTACTGATCCCTTCATACACAATTTCCCTGAAATAAATGGGTGCGGTCGGGTAGCCTAGTGGTTAAAGCGTTCGCTTGTCATGCTGAAGACCCAATTTCGTTTCCCAACATGGGTACAATGTCTGATGCCCATCATGCCATTTCTGGTGTCCCCCGCCGTGATATTGCTGGAATATTGCTAAAAGCGGTGTAAAACCATACACACTGAAATAAATGTAAACAATAGTATATTAAATTTTGAATGAAATTAAATAAACAGGTTTAATCATGTCCTGATATACAAAGAACACTTTTTTACCAGAAAGTGTAATTACATAATTAATTTGCACTTTGTGGGGACACACATCACAGCTCTTAGTGTGTATAGTGTGCAAACCCTTCTACACTTCTGTGTCTCTTTGAAAAAGGTGTGCTCAAAACTCATGTAATATGGTAATTGATCTGATTTTGTTGAGTTTGAAATACTCGCAATATTTTAACAAACTAGTGTGTTCTTGGCTCCTTAATTTGTCACTGACAATCAATGTCATGTCACTTGACAATCAGTAATATTTCAACAGTGAATGGTGACAGGTGCTCAGAAGATCATGATCATGTGTTGTGTATGGGTTTTTATATTTTACTTTGTGGTTGAGTTTCTTTATCACCATAAATGTCAGATTTAGCTGACCGATTTCAGTATTACAAGTCTTAACTTGCTACTACTGAAGCTGACTGGCTCTGTAGTCTAGTGGTAGAGTATCTGCCTGGAGGGAGGAAGTTCCGGGGTTCGATTCCCAGCCACAGCATACCAAAAGACGTTAAAAAGTGGTACTTGTTGTTAGGGCTGCAACGATACAGGAAGGTCACGATACGATACACATCTCGATATTCTGGTCACGATACGATACGTATCTCGATACGCAATGATAAAAAAAACAAGACTTAAAGCATGTAAAGATTGAACCTTTCATGATTTTGGAACAGTCAAAATTATTTTATAATAACATTTTGGTACTGAGGGACTTCCCGTGCTACATGTATTTCGATTGTGATAACGTTATGTAGACATATATTAGCCAAATTGCCACAGATATGACTTTTAACGAGTCAAAGTATGGCATTTTTGATATATGTATCCATTCTCTGGCAACTAGAGTTCGTTTCAATGCGTCAAAAGCGGTAATCTGACCGTGGTTGCTGTATCTCTTCACACACGATTTCACATAGCTTAATGAAAACAATATTAAATGGAATTTTGAATAAAATTAATAAAATATATTACAAACACAAGTCCAGATATACAATGAACACGTTTTAATAACAAGATAGTATAATAATGGTATTGAATTGCGTACTTCAGTTCGGATTTGCTGACTGGTATTTTCGGTGTTATGTGCTTGCGGTGATCAGCTGATAATGTTTTATGAGATGGGAAAAAAACATCTGTCGGTGTAAAACCTGAGCTTATTAAAAATGTAAGTACGTTTTGGGGAGCCATGCGTTAGCGCGCGCTATAACCATGTTAGCGGTTTATTGAAAGGCACAATACCGAGGAAACGCTGTACTTGAGATTTGCGTTCCGTATCGTGGCTTATCGATAAATGGGCCCACGTTTATCGTATATCGTATCGTGGGTCAAGTATCGCGATGCATCGGAATATCGGTGTATCGTTTCACCCTTACTTGTTGTTACCCTGCCAAGTGCTCGGCATGAAGTCGCTAAAACAAGGACTGGTCGGCTCGGAGTCAGTATACTGTCTGAGTGGGGTATTCATGTTAAACTGCGACATGGTATCTCAGTGGGCTAGCACTATCAACTTGCCATTGGTCTGGACTAGTACAATCAGCCACAAACACACCTGGAGCACCATGCATGAGACGTGGCAAAGGTGACAGGCTGGACAATTTAAAAGCTTTTCACTGCTCACTTGCAGATTATCTAGCTGTGGGCTCTTAATTCATTGTTGATTTAACATTATGTGACAGATGATAAAATTTCATCATACAGTGATCATATGATTTGATTGATGCCCCACTACCTGAGATGAGGAAAATTGAGTACTTTTTGTTTTCACTTGGATTACCTGTAAATACAGAAGGCTGAGAGGAAAACCAGCTAGTCCTCTGACCAATGAGCACTCAGATTGGATTACACGAGTGGGCATGTGGTCATGCAACAATTCTTAGACTAAGACTTAGACATTACTACACCACAAATCATCCCCGTGTATTTGTGGCTAATGGAGGAATGTAGTGTGTAAAAACCTGTGAAGTATTCTGTGAAGTGTCTATCCCTTGGTTTTGTAGTTATTTCTTTTTTTTTGTTCACAGAGATAAAATGATCAAGGGGAAGGTGGAGAGGATCTTCAACATCTGGAAGGAACGCAGTGTATTTGATGGGAAGTACATCTCTAGTCTACACAGCATCATGGGTGAGTTGACAGATGCCCATTATCTAACATATGAACAGAGTCAGTAGAGAGAAATCCAGTGTCTCATGAACATAGAACAGCATTCTGTGTAGGTGTCTGCAGCTGGTTGTGAATTCAAGCTTCGCCCAATTATGCTCCTTTGTCTGCAGAGCCATATTTATGGTCATTGGTTGTACAGAAATAATAACAAACAGTGCCACTTGGACTTTCTTCCCACATAAAGACAACATGCCTTAAAATAACTGACATGCCGTTCAAAGCAGTGGTTATATGCAACTCTTTTGTGATAATGATTTCTCTTAATCCTGCCATACTGAAATAATTTCTCTGCATGTAAGAGGAATGCTTTGATGAAGGCTATGTATAGATACATTACATATGATTGCAGGCACCGATTCAGCATCCCATTCCTCAAAACGCAAGACATCTTCCAAGCCAGCGTCACTTGCAGTTGCTGCAGCCTCAGTGACCCCAGCTGCCACTGTCTCCACGCCTCCTGTGGCACCTAAACCTGCCACCCCGCAGGTGGACCCCAAACTCATTGCTGATTTCAAGGTAGATACAGTTTCTTATATCATCTATTGTAAGCAATGACACTTAAGTCATTGTACTACCCATTGTAAGCCCCCACAAGTAAGTAATTGTGCTACAACTCTTGTGAATCGTTTTTGTCATACAAGAGTGTTTGAAATTATGGGGGTCTTATAGGTCTTTTGTTTATGAATCAAGGGACCGCTACACCTACTTGTAACATTCAGGTTATAACATAGACCTCTTGACTTCCATGCCTTATTCAGGGTTGACCTTGACCCACAAACCTAGGGCAGGTGGAGGAAAATCTCATACAGCCTGACAGACGAATTACCAGTCACGGCAGGCAGTTATTTCGGACACTGGTGCAAAACATTTTCAACAATGCAAGGCATACTTCATTCTGTATGGATTCATCATGTTGATGTCAATGTATTAATTGTAATTATCTCATTAGAAAGTCTTCAAACACATATACATATTGCTTGACATTTGGCTCCATAATTGCATCGGATTATGTATTGGTATTGACTTATCACAATCTCATTAAAAGCAGACCCGAGTTGTTGCTGCTGCTAAACAAAGATCTGAGGACATCCCATTACGGGTCACGTCAGAACGACCTTTGACCAACGACTGAAATGACAAACAAGAAGTCGACATCAGCCAATTAGAAAGCAGCTTTCTCGAGCTTTACGGCAGTCGTTACAACTTGGCGACTTCCATTTCAGATTACGTTTGAAAAATATGTTAACACAGTTCTCGATTAAAATTTTGAAAACTGAACAAATGAACATTCCGGAATGTCTAATTTATGGTTGAGATTGTATAGCAATGCTTCCCACGTACTGTTCAACGCCTCCTCCGTTCAAATGTTTATTCCACTGAAGCGAGAGATAGACGATAATTTTGATGAATGAGTTGTACTAGTCGTAACTGTTGTTTGGAATACCCCATGTTGACGTTTTCGAGGTTGCATGATTAGGAAACACATTCCGACTGACACTTTCATGATCTGGACCCTGATTGGTCGGATGAAAGGTCCTTCTGACGTGACCTGTAATGTGATGTCATCAGATCTTTGATTAGCGATAGCGAGAACTAGGATCTGATTTTAATGAGATTGTGACTTATCACTAGTTATAGTACACATGGTGGTTTCTAAATAATAACAGTTTGTAGTGGCAGAGTATATTGCCTATCTCCTTCCTATTACAAACAAACAATTAACCAGCCTTTTAGAAATTTGGGACTTCTGTAAATTTAATGCAGAACCTTTAAATAATTAACATTCTTCATTTCTTCAGGACAACGGAAACATAACATGAATAGCTTCTGATTTGTTTCTGTATCCATAAGACTGCTGTATTATGTAAGATACAATGGGAAATTGGTGCTGGTTGTGTTGTAGCCATCAGTCCTCCTGGATAGGATGAGGACTTTCAACCTTCTGGAGCAGGAAGTTGTTCTCAGGCACAGACAGATGGCCCATCTCAAACTGGATGTGTCCAGCCAGGAGGCTGTAAAGCAGCTCAAAGGTAGGGGGGATTTCTCGGCATTAGCAGTGCTTGAAGAGGGCACGGGTGGCCCAGTTGTCTAAGGTGCAGCATTTCACTGCATCCCTTGGGCACACCAGAAACTTATGATTGTGGGTTTGAATCCCAGTTCGCCCCGATTATGTTTCTAGGTTTGTCAGCACCATACCAGAGCTTGTGTGTTTCACCATTGTGGTCAATATCTGAGACCTTCATCACTTGGGGCTTTGGGGGCTGTTTTTCTATAAACATGTTTTCTGATTAGTGTAGACTAAATCATGTCTGCAGAAGCATGAGCAGGGTAAAATGTCAGTTGCATGTCCTTGGAACCAATGCTTACAAGTATTTGAAACAGTATTGAAAATACCATTTCATAATTCATCATAGGATGTGTTTCTGTGGAATCATGGCCTTGATGTACAGTGGTTTCCCAACAGGATACTTCAAAACATCAAATCTATATTATTTGATAGGAACCTGTAGATTCAAGTGTCTTCCTGCAGGTAGTAATATGAGAGCCCACCCGGCAAGGGAAGGGAGACATTGATTTTGGCTCAGTTCCCACTGGCTTTGGCGATCCCATCCTATTCTGAGCCATGACTTGAAAAACATTCAATGTTTTTCCAACAATTTTGACTTAATCTCAAACCACTATAGGTTTCGTTTACGAGCCATAACTCTCAAACTGATGAATTATTTTGCATTGTCTTTTCATATGTTAAATTTTTTATATATATTTTTTTAATTTCCTGTGTTTCCATTTACATTTTGACTTAATCTCAAACAAGTAGCATTTCTTTCCCCAAAACATTCTACAGCATTTCTACATGAAACCATTATCTTATTGGTTTTTTATTTGCAAACGTGGGTATAGTAACAATTTGAACTAATGTATCCCCCAAAAGGAGGGGGAGACATATGTTTTATGATAAAAAACACATTCCCGTTATTGATGGCTGACCTGCATGGTTGACATGTGTAATGTGTTTCAGACAAGACGCATGGGAAGGAGTTCTCCCATCAGTTCGAGGACTCGTGTGTGAAGCTGGAGGAGTACCTGGAGAAGCTGGACACACAGAATCAAAACAGGAAGGCCCTCCTGGAACTCATGGAGACAGCGCAACTCTTCTATGATGAGCAATACAGAGAGGCCAAGATTGTTGCCAATGTGAGCAATAGAGTCTCACAGAATCTGCTCTTGTCTTGTTTCTTCAGATTCTTTAAAATGTCTTTCTGTTTCCAACAATCTGAATATTGTATGGTATGACAGCTAATTAGGGGTGTCTTATGCTTGGTATGGAAATGCTTGAATGCTTGCTCTGAAAGTGTGAACATGAATGAAGCAATTTGATCCATTGTTGGTGGTCCATTTGAAGAATTATTTCCTCTATATTTTGTTTACTTTAAGTGTGCTTGTATGTCTTTTTATACAGGTTGTAATTTCATGATCATACTCATGTGACCATGGATATTTAGCCAGGGAAACTGCATTGTGGGGTGTGGGTGGGGGCTTCATTAATTAGGTTTGGGTGAAAACAAAGACTCAGTCATTTTTCTTTCATTCCAGGCATACAAGAATTTTGGTACACGCATTACCAACATGAGTAAGCGGGTTAGTGACCTGAAGAAAAGCCTGCCATACACGATCAGCCCTGTTCCTTCACCTGCTCTTGATGCCCCCTCCCCCGGACAGACTCCCAGAGAGGACGACAACACGGAGGCAGTGGACATGGATCTGTCGGAGGATGATGCAGGTGGGTAGACTGGAGCCTCTGGAAGCACAGACTCACATATCCACATGGGTGTACTCACATATAGGATTTCACCATTGATTGAGAAGATAGATAAGTTGGTCTGTGAATCTTTTCAAAGGGTGTATAGTGGCATGTTTCAAGGAATTCAGTTTATTCTTTGTGTTAGAAAATCTACGGATTTGCAAGGCTTTGTTTTAGCACAACATTTAAGATAGAGGGACATTTTTGTAAGTACTATATGACATTCCTGATTACAAAATCAGTTACGTCATTTAGGAAATATTTTGAGATAACTTAATTATCTTCTGCCTTTTTTCAAAATTCTCTGCTGTTCCATTGATGGTTCTTATAGGCTAGAAAATATGAAATAAAGCCTTTGATTTAAACTGTACATGAGATATGATTAAAAGGCAGGAATGTTTGGTGAAGGACCTCCTTTGTCCACTAGGACATTGTGTGACAGCAGTTGTGTCTTTCAGCTTCGGCAGTGGGGATTCATGCTCACACTACAACTACAAAGTCCATCTTAAAACCTATTGCAAGTGTAACAGAGATTACAGTGAAAGGTAGACTTTGTGCCTACACTTATTCCTAATCATGCTTGTGTGGGAACACTTTCCATTTTAATTTAAGTGGCACTCAAGTCAAGAAGTCCTCATCCATTTCAACGCTTTACCTTCTTTGCTTAACCAATCATTGCCCACTTGAGCTTATGCTATCACGAAAATGTTGATTGTTCAGACTTTTCCATGTCAATAAATCTCTTTAATACCAGGTCTCATTAGGATGATGCGATACTTCTGAAGTTAGTTCTTTTTATGTCAACAATTCAGTCTCCATAAAACCAGATCTCATTACTGTGATGCCGTACCTCTGAAGTTCTGACATTCCCCCAATTTTTGCATCAGGTGAACTCTACAATCAGCTAATCAATGTTAAGATTTCTAATTCTTAGTATGAGTGTGCGAAGCATTCATTGCAGTGTATCTGCTTTCTGTGTCTTGAAGACAAACAAGCACAGGAATATGTATGGAAGATAATAAAGTCTGTGCTATATATGTTGTGGATATTTGAAACAGCCTCTTGTTTCTGAGAGAATTGCATCTGCACCCACAAGGGTGTGCAATCAAGGAAGCAGTTGTCGTCAGTGTTAGTTTTCTTTTATTAAGATCAAAATTTCTGAAGGTGACATCTGATTTGTTCAAGAACCCATGCATCCTTTATTTTGGTGGCCAAACATAGCTCAGAGTTACCCTGAAGTGACCTCAATGCATGGTCTGTCAGTTCTTGACACTGAGAGCTATCATATCGGAGTAAGAGATCTTATTTTAATGAGATTGGGCAATTATTGGAACACTCTGATCTTTACATGCAACATAAATTTTAACAGCTGTCTGAATCTATGTATGGTAAATAGCAAGATGTGTATTTTCTTTGCTCACTGTCAAAGTTCCCTCTCAGCAATAATGATATTACCTGGAACAGATGTTGACCTCAACATAAGCAGTGATATTTTCAGCCTATCTAAAACCAGTTGAGCACAGCAATCTTGGTCTGTAGTAGCTGCTTAATAGTGTCCCCTTTTTCCCCACATTTTGTTCAATGTTTTACTCATGTTTTTTTTATTTTGTAACATTATTGTGATATTATGTTAAGTAAGCATACTTCATAATACAAGTTGCCATGAATAGCTGCAATATTGTTGGTGCGTTTTAACCAATATTCACTCACAAACTCACCGAGAGATTTCAACAGATGTGTGGCAGTAATCTGCAGCTGACTTTTGGATCTTCATCTTGCATCAGTTATTCATGATCTGTTTTAATACAATTTGGAATTTGCCTGTTGGTTAATTGTGTAGATAATGCTCTAGATATTCAGCTGTGTTATGTATCCAGTCCAGTAAAGTTTGAATAAATACTGAAAATTAGCACAGCACTAATCAGGCATTGGTACTGCATCTAACAAGCTGAAGCCATTTCTTTTCACCCAGGAACTTTACTTCACAGTCATTCATTTCTGTTTACAAATTACACAGGCTTCCAACCACTTTCAAAGTATTTGTATCATGTATTTATGACCCATATCAAGGTGCCATGCAGCTTACAAACCATCTAAACAAGAAAGTAGATGTGAAAAGTAATTGAAAATCAGCAAAATCAATAATTATAAGCATGATGTCTTAGGATTGAAGAGACCACAGTTTGTTGTGTTAATTGTTTGAAAGTGTAGAGTGGTTACTGTACTGAGTGTTACAAGCATGATCTACATGACCAGTGGGCCACATGTTGATAGCATCCTGTCTGTTTCAGGTGGGGATTCCCCCCCAGGCACACCAGAACACCAACCCGTCATGGCTGTGTATCAGCGTAAGTTGCTTCCTTTACTTCCTCTGAAGATGTTCTCAGTGGTGTAGCCAGGTTATTCACTCCCACAGTACAATATCAACATTCAGTGAGGGAAACATTATGCTAATTCAGAAAAAGATTTGTATGTTTTGCTATTTATTTAGCCTTGAAAAAAAAAGAAATCAGTAAACAGTCCACACTCTTTTTGAATTAGATCACCATTCAAACGAAAGAGTGTTGCTTTGTTCATGTGTGACAGATCATCAGGACATGTTGAAGTCAGCAATCAATAATAAAGGTATCTGGTGTAATTTACATGACTTCCATTCAACTGATGTCTGTATCTAAAGATTTTGAATGATTAACACTGCATAGTTCAGTTCTGCCTAGAGGGGAAGCAACTGCCAAATGGGACATTGTCTAATACATGTGATGTCCAAGAATTGTGTTTATGACCACTCAAGCTTGTGATGTTGCTTGCACAAAAAATAACCATGTTAGAATATTTCATGAAATTATAATATTTGACTGTGGGATTATAACAGATGGAATTTCTATTGCATGCCAATGATACCTCTGAGACAATATTGTCTCACTCGTCAAGTTGTGGACAAAAGTACAGGAACTCCCCATTAAAAGCCTGAATGTAATGCTGCAGTAGAGCCCGTTCTTCATTTATTATGTTCCAGCTGTACAAAATCTTCTTTGAAGTTACTTTTAACTTTTATTGGTAGTTGGGAGATGTATGTTTGGTTTGCTCAGTTGATTCGTATCAGTTATTAAAAGAATGCTTTTTTTTATGATTTCAGCTCCCAGTAAGAAGGCAGTGGGTGATGGCCTTGACAAAAGACTAGCCAACCTAATCCCTAGTCTGCCAATGTCCCACAACTCGAAGAAGATTCTGCCTGAATCACAAGACGTGTTCTCCCATGCAGCTTTTGCTGGGACCAATAAGACCCTAACACCCCATAACATTCAGTCATTCAGTGCCAAGAATGTGTTTAGTGGAGGCAGTGAGGGGGGCTCCACCCCTCTGAGTGATGAACGCTGCTCCACCCCGGTGCAAGATGAGGTGCCCGAGGTGGAGCCTGAAGATGAGCAGGACAGCCTGCTGGAGCAAGTGAAGGAGGCCGCCAACCCTATAGACATTCTCACTAAACTCATCAGTAAAACACAGAAGAGTGCTCCTTCTGCATCAGAGTCAAATTTCCTGCAAAGTTTGTCACTGCTTACTAGCACTGTCAAGTCACATGTTGAGAAAGCAAAGTTAGCAAAAATGAAAAAGTCTGAAGACAGTTCTGATGATGAAGATGGAAGTCAAGATGAGTCTGGTTTGCAGCCAAAATCTTGGGCGGCATGGAAAGCAAAATCAAATCCACCTGAAGAAACTAGTCGCACCCCTCCCCGGCCTATCCCTTCCATTCAGTCCTCAAGACCAGAACAGCAGATGCCAGGTCTCGTGTCTGAATCCGAAGAGTCCATACCAGATCAAGGAGATTTGCAGGAAAGTATCCCCGATCCTGTTCCACAACAACAATCATCAATGCAAGTTCCACAAGGTCCACCGATTCAGGTGGCTCAGGCTCCTCTAGGGCAAGGGATGCATCCAGGTTCTGTGAGTGCTCCTGGTCAAGTTCTACCCAGCGGCCTACCTCCAGGACCAGTAATGCCCCCTGGCCATCCTCCAGGGGCAGTCCGGCTTGGTCATCCTGGTCCAGGACAGCCACCAACTGCAGCGCTACCATCAGGACACCTACAGGGACCTCCCCCAGGACATCATCAGGGTCCACCACCAGGCCTTCCCCAGGGTCCGCCTCAAGGACATCATCAAGGACATCCCCATGCTCCACCACCCAGACTTCCCCATGGCCCTCCCCATGGCCCTCCCCATGGCCATCCACCAGGACATCCTCAAAGTCTTCCACCAGATCAGAGACCTCTAACATTACCTCCTGGTATACCCATGAGTCAGCCTCCTAGACCAATGCCTGGACATCCCATGCATCCTGGTATGGGAGGGCAATCTTTAGCCCCTCCAATTGCTCCCCCGCATCAATCAAATCCCCCTGTGAGTTACATGCCTCCTCGTTTACACATCCCTCCTCCACATTTTTCATCACCACCTCCCACTTCAGCGTCATACAATCCTCTTATGACACCACCCCCAGGATACATGCCTCAGACATCTCCTGGTCAGAAAGAAAACTGGCCTTCTTCTGACTCTACTCAAAGCTCTCCTAGTGCTCTTGTGCCACTTGTAGGACCAGACGTTCACCCTATCAACCAAAGATCATCACCAGCAGCTGAGATGCCAAATCCACCCTTCAATTCGCCTCTCCCGAAACCACCTAAAGGTATATTGAGAAATTCACAGGCCCCAGTATTAAAAGAGGTGTCCCAAGCATCGGGTCAACTAGCAGACCTCACTTCGCCTACTCCTGGCTCGGGTCCTAAGCCCCCATCAATACCCCCATCCCCATCAGACTCAAGACCACCTCCTCTGCATGGGCAGTCACAGCTAGTGCTACAACCAGGAGAAGATCTTATAGAATTCACAGAGAAGCTAAAACGAAAAACAGCCGAGTCTCAGCCAGAAGGGCGCCCCATTCAGCCTGTGTTTAGTCTTAACCCGAGACGGCCAAATCTAACAACAATTACTCCCTTCGAAGAAATGGACACTGACAATGGTACCGAGACAGAGAACAAGGAGGAAAATGACACTGAAAACTCAGAAGAAAACAAGTCAATTCAGTCAATACAATCTATTTCAACACTTGGCAGTGTAGTTCGGCGTGTTGATCATTCAAATCGGGACAATGGAAGCCATGCAGAATTGAGGCGGAAGCCTGTGGAACCTTTGCAACATGGAGGACATTCATCACATTACGAGTCTGAATATAGAGATCCTTACTATGACCGACACAGGAGTCAGCAACACCACTACCCCCCTCAAGACCCCTACAGAGACCCCTACTCCCGGTATCCCCCATACTATCATAATGATCCTTACGGTCCCTCACCGCCTAAAAGACCGTACCCAGATCCTTATGATCGAAGGAGGCCCTATTACCGATACTAATGAGTGGTGATTTCACTGAGAAGAGGAATGTGTGGTTTGTGAACGGCATCTGTAAAGATGCTGTACAATGGGCTGAATGTTTTGTAACCTAGTTACGTCCAGGGTACTCTGAATATTTCCAAACTGGCATGTGTTGTGCAGGACAGCGAAGAAAGGACAGCTGCTGTAAGGGACATTCTGGGAAATACTATTCATGGCAGCATTTGAACTGGAATATGAGAATGTGATTGTGCTGTCATCTTTCTGCTTGATAGAAACCTTTTATTCCTGAATTCAAATGAAATTTGTATGCAATTCTTAATTCTTAATTTTCCTTGACATCCACAGAGGAGTCAGGTCTTATCAAGTGACAATCTTAGGGCATGTTGCCTCCAGATAATTGCAGGTCAGTGTACAAAAAGCCTATTTCACTATCATGTTATGAAACATTTGTGACCATTTATGTGTTTCTGATGTTTAGTTAAGTTAAACTGTATAACTGTAAGAAAATGAAGCATCTTATTGTATTGAGAAAGTTGATTTGTTTTTTGCCAGTGTTAATTCTGTGACTGTATGGGTTGTATCATGATCACTGTGAAAAACTTCTCGAAAAGGGCACTTATTTGGTATTTATTATGTTGACTTTGCATATTTTTTTGAAACAAGCATACTTTTCCAACACACCTACTTTGTACCTGCATCATTCCGTGAACAGTCCCAGTAGCATCATTGGAAGCTTCTTGTTAACGCTTTTTCTGTCAATGCTTTTGGGGATAGTACTCACATTCTAGGGACTAAAGTTGACTTGGTTACCTTGGTTTCCTGAAGCTTATATGTACCATGGCTTTGAAAGTGTTCGTAGAAATGAGTGAGAGGTTTCCAATAACCTAATACTCTGCATTATGTGACATGATATCATGCATTGGTATTTCTGTTATTTATCTTGATTGTACTGTCTCTTTGAGAAAGGACATTTTAATATTCCATGTTTCACTTGTTTTTGTTTGTGATTTTCACAACACATTATTTTCAGTCATGTCTTGGGTGACTGTTCCAGCAGGCAAGGGTGTCAGGCACACAGTGTTTAGCCGTACATCAATGAATTGTGGTATAGTGATTGATTGTTGGTAGCAATTTCTCTCTGAAGTTAAATGCATTGAAGGCAAACATCTGCAGTAATGACCCATGCTAATGTGCTAATGAATTGTTAATTGGAATAATTGTCTGTGGTCTAATAGTTTTGTTTTGCTACTGATAACAGTACATACACACTTCAAAGGTAATACCATTTGATATATAATGAAACCGGCATAACATGCATTGCAGCATAACAAGCAATTATAATGTACATTATTAGTCTTTCAAACAGAGGGTCTACGTCTTCATAGAGTAATGATATACGGACACAAAATGTAAAAGCATTCATTTCATAGTATCTCTATATATTCCTGTTGAAAGTCGACATTTTTTTATTTAAGAAGGAACCCTTTCACTGGAGGTCATTGAATGTGCTGGGTTCATGGTTATGTTAATGGTAAGAAATGTTTTTGTTACTTTGAACACACATTGTTACTGCCCAGCACACTTCCCTGCCTATCTGTATGGAGGGATTCTGTGTTGCCAACAATCTTGACACCCCTGATTGATTGCTTCAGTGTGCACAGACCAACAGTTCCAGTGTTAATTCAGTTGTATGCATGGCAGAATGTGGAGAGTGAAATGTATTGGGAAGTTGTACAGCTTCTTGTATATTTCCAGGCAAAAATAAATAAGTCTGAATTTTTTAATTATTTCTCTTTTGCTATGATTGTCTGCTGATATTGTGGATCCGCACAGACGGATTATCATATGTCTGTTAATAATTGCATTTAAACATCTTAAATGTCAGGTTATGATTCCTTGACATTGCTGGGAAAATGTCGTGGTGCTCACATAATCCAGATGCAAGTACAAAGATGAACTGTAAGCTTTGTCCCTTTACCCAGCCAATGTAATGGTTGTTGTCCTGGTATTGGTTTATTGTTTTTGTCCCCCGGTATTTGATACGGGGGGATATGGTAGCTTGTCTGACCATCTCTTTGTCAGTCTGTAATGTTCGTCATGTCTGGATCATATCTCTAAAACTAATAGGTATTCTATCATGAAACTTTGCACAGGTTGCTAAGACCAGGTTGTCAACTGGTAGTGCCTTTTGCTATGTGGGGATTTATAGTATTTATATTTTTTACGTTTCTATGTCAACAAGTTATGAATGTAACAGAAGGGAAATGTTTAGTGTAAACATATATATCTTTATTTCTATGAAGCTGCAACATATAAGATTTCATGAGTTTAATGTGAAAGTACGTTAACTATTGATAACTACAGTTGGTAATGCAACAGATAACAGCATAACCATGGAACAACAGTGGGACATCCACTAACTCTTTGCTTAATATATTTGCTTCAAAAAAGTCCTGACATACAAATACAAAGTTCCGAATCCCAGATCCATGGTCTTGTATGGACAGGCAGATTGTATAGGAATACTCTCATTAGTTGGACAGATCACTCTTGCTGTAACAATCAGATGATTTGGTTGCTTTTTCAAGTTTGTGGGTTACGGGGTAATTTGTGATCTTCAGATGCCTCTTATATAATTTCAGCAACAGGCTCATCAAAGACGGCTTACTTTAAATTTTATGAAAATGACAGTGTGACCCATTACTCAGGCATCTATGCATATGCTAATGAGTGATTGGATATGAAGTATGTGCAACAGCTCTCCAGTCATTGAATGTTGCTGAAACTCAAGGGTCAGTGGAGCCAACCTTTTGCAGTGAGCATGTTTCTCTCTGGGACAAGCAGTTGAAGCTGGTGATTAATACACTCTTATTGTGTCAATGTGGTTACCTTGTGCTTCACAGGCATGTTTACGTATTTAACTGCCAAACAAAAGTTCCAACAAAAGTTCCAACAAAATGTTAGTTTAAAGACAGAGTTATTGTTTAGGAACAAAATGTTACTGTTTCAAAGTCAGTGTACACAAACATTTAACATGTCGGTAATTTTGGTAGAGACAAAAATTATCATTTCCATGGTTTTATTATCCCCCGCCCAACGAAGTTGGCGGGGGATATAGAAACGGACTCTGTCCGTCCGTCACGTTTCGTTTCCGGAGCATAACTCCTAAACCGTTCAATATTTTTTCATCAAACTTTGCAGGTCTGTCAGGTACTTGCTGAACTGGTGCCTTTTGCTATTGAGAAATTTTAGAAACATTTATTTTCTATGTTTGCAAAGAGATGGACTTAGGTTCCAAACTCATCTTTTTTTTTATAATTTCCATGACAAGTTCCACCTCGGTTAAAAAAGGTTAGGGTTTGTTTAGATTTAATTATGTCATAAATTCTGCAACAAGGGCGAGGGATATAGCCACGTTAGTGGGAAACTCTGTGTTAACTTTGTACATCTACTTCATGACCAAATTTGAAAACAATCTTCAGGATTCAGTTAATCAATGTCCAAGAAAATGAAGTGATCTGATACCCCTGCAGATGGAGTATGTTCAGACTAGAAAGGTGGTTACCTGCATAAAACAGAATCTGACCAATCGCCACTGAATGACTTGATACATAACATGTCAACACATGCCGATCCATACCTTAGATGTGCAAGAAGAGCACATGCACTCCTAATTTCAAAAGCGACTATTGTAAATAAATTGTCAAAGGAAAAGTTCAGCAAGGTTTCCAAGGAAGGTTGTCGGCCAAAAAATCTAAATTATCTACTACTACTTGTACTGCTAATAAAGATAGAATGAAGGGGAAAGTGACTGAACCTGGTGTGGAACCCACCAGATAGACAGGCTTGGGTCTCCCCTATTGATAAGAGATCACGTTGCCCATCCCACCCTCCCATATTGATAAAGGCTATGATGGATCCTCTAGGCTTCAGAGAAGCAATGGAATACCATCCGATGCTACGATTCCCCTTTAACCTAGATGAGTTAAACAAATAAGATCACTTCATCCGTAACAGCAATAATTGACAAAGGTTTTAATTTCTCAGGAGTTATTGCATTTAAAAAAATAGTCTCTCAAAATGAGGATATGAGTTAATCTACCTGAATATCTGTTGATAAATCGTATGACAGGCCATCATCTTGGATTATGAGAATAGAAGGGTCATCAGCAGGCGCGTGAATCTTGGAGATCCACGTCTCGCCACACTTATCATATGGAAGGTCATGTGTTACGGGCAACCTATCGCAGCCAGCATGGGAATATATACCATTCTTAAATTAGACATCATCATGATGCCAGAGGTGTACAGAGATTATATCAAGACTGGTTTGTGGTGACAGCTCAGATGATGTTACATAGACAACTCAAAACGACAGATCCATGTAATCACAGTTCACCCCACTTCCTAAGGAATGGAATCTATTCCAGAGGTTGCATAAATGACTACATGGCCAAATGACTACATGGCCAAGGAAATTATGGACTATACCATATGTATACCATATGTCCTACACAAACAAGGCGACGTCTATGAGGTCGAGCGTCCTCCTGGAGAGCTGATGGTCTGTGTTCGATCCCTGGCTGCGTCATTCCAAAAGACCTTAAAAGATGGTACTAGTAACTTTGGCTCGGCATTAAGGGTCTTAACCAAGGATTGGTCGGCTTGGAGTTGGTATACTGTGTCTAAATGGGGTATTCATATGAAACTGTGGCATGGTATTACTGTGGGCTAGAATCCAGGCTAGTACAAGCAGACATACACGCACGCACGAACACGTGCGTGCGTGCATGCATGCATGCAAGTCGCTATATAAGTGAAATAATCTTGGATGCAGCGTTAAACCCCATTTCACCTCACCTCACAAACAAGGCTGTAACAAAAGCAGAGGAATTCCACATTCCAGATTACACCCAATCGAACATTTATGGGATGCACTGGATAAACAACTGCGAGGACGTCAGAAACAACCACAGAACCTCGGATAGTTGGCACAAGCACAAGTTGGTGAACATTCACCAGGCCACAATTCCATCAGTTTTGAATCCAGTGGTGGTCATACAAGATATTGAAAACATGACCTTCACCTTGTAAATATACTGTTCCATGTGTGCCATATGGAACCTAGATCAATGACAATGATGTGTGCCAGTTTTGAACAATCGTTACTATCTGTTGATTGTTTATATGTTGTGCAAAATATACGCTTTTCCGTTTCATTTCTTGGAGAGTATAGATCCTCTATGCACAACATAAGACCGCCTGCCGTCTATCTACAAGAGAGACTACAAAACTCATGGTGCTCCTTTCCCACTACATCCTACTATCATACTGCGATACTGTCAAGAAGATCAATGCCAGGATGCTGGTACATATGACTAACATGTTGAACATCAGCTTTTACATCAACTGGTTTGATGCAGGCATTTGTCACGTCATCCCTCTGACGAAACAAAGCACAAGTCTACCCTTAGCCACCCAAGCCAACATGACCCTGAAACCAGGTTGGATTCAAACATTCATATCCTGAAGAATCAGGACGACCTCCTGTCAGCGCAGATATGGATGTTGGCACAGCTCTTGCTCAAGCAATGGAATCATTTTATACAGCAGGTACGTCATATTCTCCCGGAGACGCTGAAGAGAATTATGTTGTCACAGCCTATTACAGCCAAACAGGTCTTCAAGAGCAGACTTAAAGCCATCAAGGAGGACATCACCAGGGCAACCAACCAGAGTTTCCAGTAGTCTGCCATGAGCATGGCGTCAAATTCAGAAGCGACCGGCAGACTACCAGAGTCAGTGAGATCCTCTCAAGAGAATATTAACTGTCAAAGCAAGAGAATAACCAGTCTAGATTATCCACCCACAAAGATTCCATTTAGCGTAAAAGGCAATATAGCTGTGAAAATTATATGAATGGAACACTAAAAATCAGTGATGACACTTGGTGTTTGCGAAAATAGTAAGCATGTCTTGACCTACCGGTAGCTCTCGCATTCACACAATTTGCATAAAAAAGTAAGTACTTATTGCCTGACGCAGCACAGTAGTACACAAACCGGAAAAGTTCTCAATGAACCAGAAAATCAAGTGACATGATGTTAATTTTGAATTACGTCTGCTGTGCACAAGTTAAGACACGTGATGCGGGGTGTGATTCTTTTCGTGCCCCAGTCTGGAAGGATAGTTCTTCACGTCCCAAGGCCAGAGTCTCCAAGAACGAGCAGCCATTTACACACAGCGTTGCAGAGACTCATCAAAAGTTCAGCACATCTATCCAAATCCTGTCTCACGGACATCGATACAAGATTACCAATATTCAAAAGAACGCCAATCCCGGGTCATGTCGGAGGTCATCTGATGCAGTGTGCTGAAAATTGGGTAGCAATCACAGACAATGCCTGGCAGCTCAAAGTCTTTTGATTCATCCAAGCTTCTAGACAAGGGAATCATAAGCACATAAGAAAAATCAGATACCACCTCCGGATTATAATCACCAGTCTTCCTGGTTCCAAGATGAAATACATTGGAAATGAGCATGAAAATCGATTTGGATCGACAAGGATTATCGGGTTTGGGCTCAGAGATTCGAAATGGAGTCGGTCACGAAATTAAGAACGCCGTCAGACGAAGCGATTGGTTGATAAATCATCAAGGTTACCATCACAACCTACAATTTGCAGTCCATGGGCAGAGGTACTAGTATCTGTTCAATGCTCTACCGTTCAGCGCCATGCCTGTTCACCAGGATGTATTGGGTTTGCTCATCTAAAGCTAGTAAGGCTACATGGCTACATCGACGACTTCCTTTTGGCTGATCAGGACAAGTTGCAGATCAAGCAAAGTCTCCCTCATCCAACTTCGAGCGCACCTGGTTTTCCTGGTTCTCCCCGACAAGTCATCGGTAGTACCCAGTCAAGACGCTGTCCTCCTCCCCACCAAAGAGTGAGGGAGCACGGTTTCTACGCCGTTTTAAGCAATATTCCAACAATATCATGGTGGGGGACACCAGAAATAGGCTTCACACATTGTACCCATGACAGGATCCAAACCCAGTCCTCGACATGACGAGCGAACGCTTTAACCACTTAATACAGAATTTGTTGTACAGTATCACGAAGGGGACATTTTCATCTCACATTTTTTTTAAGATTTAAAGCTGTGATCCAGATTTTTTTATGAAAAAAAAAGAAAAACACCTTCCAACGCAATTATATTTTTGAAGTCTGAAGCATCATTATTTTTTTCAGGATTTATTCAGGACAATTTATTTATTTTCAATGAAATCACTGCCCCCACAATGCTAAATTACTAATAGCTTCAAGAAAAACAAGTTTCCTTCTTGCTATGGCCTCTTTCCAGGGTGTCAGAACCACACACCATTGATAATTCTCAATAACGTACGCACAAGACTGGAGTACAATAGCTTTCCAGAATTTGTTGAAAAAAAACCAGTTATCAGCATTTAGTCCCCTCGGCCATGAGCAATATACGAAACCTGCCTCAAGTAGAAGTGTTAATTATCAGGACAGGCTGCTGTGTCCGTTCAGAGCTCTGAAAATACAGTTACAGAAATCAGAGATTATTCATTTCATGCAAGCCCAAATTTCTAAGGCTACTGTGGCAGGATGGCTCAGGGTTTGTTTGTTTATTGTTTAACGCCGCACGCAGCAAGATTCCAGCGAAATGACGGCAGTCTGTAAAAAACTGAGTCTGGACAAGACATACCAGTGATTGACATCATGAGCATCGATCTACACAATAGGGATACAAGTACAAGCATCAACAAAGTCAGCGAGCCTGACCACCCAATCCTGTTAGACCTTTTACATGGGTTGCGGAAGACCTGTTCTAACCTTGATTTTCACGGGTATGGGTGGCTCAACGTCACCATGGTAGATGGCCAAGCACAAATTACTAAACCAACATGGGGAAGCTGAAGAGCTCAGGCAACACGTCTGGCTCTGGAACACAGTATCCATCGAGGAAGTGGTGGCGATGCCAGCGGAAATCCCACAATACGTTTTCTAACTTGAGTGACTTTCGAACTGAACTGGAAGGACTATACTTTCTGGGACCCATTGTATCAGCTTAGGTGCCCTTCTTTTTCGGAAATGTGCATGCGTGCGTACCCGAATAACGTCTAAACATATTTAAATATCGCCAATAGGAAAGTTTGTCATATAATAAAACCTGCGGAATATGTGGAAGGGAGATCATAAGTGTGTGTGTGTGTGTGTGTGTGTGTGTGTGTGTGTGTGTGTGTGTGTGTGTGTGTGTGTGTGTGTGTGTGTGTGTGTGTGTGTGTGTGTGTGTGTGTGTGTGTGTGTGTGTGTGTGTGTGTGTGTGTGTGTGTGTGTGTTTTTTTCCTACTACCAACTATCGGGGGATACAAGATGCCAGATCCCACCTGTCACTCTGGTGTGTATTGGCTATGATGTCACACTCACACTCTGATCTCAGGCGACTGTAAATCTTCTCCAACCCAGATCAAACACAGTTCTGGCAATGGGGTAAAAGTGGTTTTGTATTCATAGGAATTATGAAACAACAGCTACCAATGTTAATAAGAAAGAGAAATCTAGCTCTATTACGTCAGGAGTAATCACCCCAATGATCTGCATCTAGGTTGCTGATGTTGGAAAGAAGTGTTTTTCTCACCTTACGCATATGCAAGAGGCTTGTGGGGAGATTCTATTTTTACCTCAACTAGTTATGGATAGTTGACAGTGAAGGGGACTTCTGTTGAAAATCTGAAGATTTTTTGGCAGTGATGACAGCCAAAATACAGGATTTGTGGTACTGATAATAGTTGTAGTATACACCTGTGCATAAGCCTGTTGTCACTGTGGCTGCAATGCATGACCGGCTTTGAACTCAATGAACATCCTCCATCATCACCAGAATGGGCACCTTCAGATTTCCATTTCCATTCCAAAGGTACCTTCTGGGAATGATGCTTCTGAATTTGCATGTACTGGACATTTGGTTAGTAATCATAAGCATTAATGACTGTATAGTCTTGATAAAAATAAATCTTCTTACTCATTGCATTTATCACGACTTAAATCTGCACATACAACCAATTAATACTTGTTTTAAGTGTACAATGCCAGTTGTGATGTAAAAAACTTAATTCCAGACAATGATTTTCAGACAAGTCCTAAATATTGGCAGAATATGGTTCAAATTATTGTAATGATTCCACCAAAATAGTAATGGTTGCCATCTTTGCCATCTCTCATCCTTCTTCCATGTCAAGGCATTATTGTCTCATGTTCTTTATCCGAGATGCCAGGGTCAAGGGCACCTACATCTGGCCCCACTTTGCATCAATGGAATTTATGGCACCAGCATACAAAGCTGGAGGGGACTAATCATATGATTTCTTTGTGGATCAGGTCAGGAGGGCTGAATTATCACAAGTTGAATGGTTGAGGTTCACTCCTCACTGCATTCTCTTCAACCATGGGTTTTGTTGGTGATTGCAGGAGAATTACTTGTAACGGTCAGGAGGCACAGATGCACCAAACACCACTTCATCACATGAAGGCAAAGACCTTAGAGATGGAGTTTCGGAAGCTCTCACAAGCTCCTTCAATCAAAGCATCAGTGGTCTTAATACACACTCCATGCTTTCTTTTCAAAGATACCCAATGTATGATGAGGTATTTAGAGATTATAACACTTATGTTGCGACATGGATGCACGTGTGTATGGGCGACTATATAGTGCTAGCCCACTGAGATACCATGCAGCAATTCTAACATGAATACCCCACTCAGATATAAACAGTATACAGACTCAGCTGACAAAACCTTGTTTTAGACCCATAATGACGAGTGCCAGGCAGGGTAACAAGTACCATCTTTTAACATCGACTGCTGTGATGCTGCAGGGGATCGAACCCCTGACCTTCCGATCTACCACTAGACCAGGGAGGCAGTCGAATTGTATTGGATCTGTTATAGCCAGCTTCAATGGTACACAAAACACAATTCTTATTCTGCAAGCATTTCATTTATTGAGACCACAATGAACACTATTTTCACAGTACGAGACAAAAAGGAAACAAATCATGATTCTAAATCAAGTTTTACATTCATTCACTTGTTATTGTAGAAAGCAACTGCAGAGTAAGCATAACAGAATACACCATACTTCAAAAGGAGGGATACTTGCGACTGGGCAACAGCTTAAAAAAGAACCATCTGATTTGACAACGACCCAAAGGAAATTAGCTAATGATAAGGTGTGGGGACTTGCACGCGGAATACTAGGGATACATAAAATAAAAACAATATACAATATCACAATAAGCAGTAGGGATTATATATAAAGAGCATTTCATTAGATAGCCAACATCTATAAAATATGCATCTACGGTGTTTATATATTATCGAGCATATCTTTCATCATTCACTTCCAACTTGGCAGCTTATGCGCTTTCTACCCGCATTCCGATACCTTCATCAGCTGTTCTAAGAAAAAGGTGACATCAATACTTTCTACATGCATGGATTATAAATGGATTTGACATTCCCCTATCAACCATGACACATTCCTGAATAAAGCATAACAAGGTTCACTGGTCTATCAAAAAGAGCTATATCTTCCAAGATGTGCTTCTTCTACAAGATATGATTCAGAATGTCATGGCAAATCCACCCAAATCCAGCAGCATGTGACTGGGCAAAGATGAATGAATGCCAACAATTACCTACTTTCTCCTCAGTATAGAAACAGAACAGACACAGTACAACTGATAGGGTTAATGTGCTCTCTCATGCATGCTCCCTCTTCGATGCAATGTGGTAATGAGGATGTCAATGTCACGTCTATCGCAGATCTCATGTTGTTGATGTTTATCTCACAGAGGGAAGTTCTTGCTCAACTCTATTCTACAGATTGTGTTGTTAGTTGATAAAAGCTTCTTGTTCTGGTAATAACTTTTACTTTTTCCTAGTATTCAGTCTTCAGGATAGTAAACTTTTGGATTGTTCAGAAAGAAAGACCTCCTCACAAAATAGGAGCGTAGGCTTATTAGGCTAAAGATCAAAATATCATTTATTTTTTCTATTACCGAAACTTTTTAGAATAATTACACAATATATATTAAAGAATACAACATCACAATCAAAGGTACATTCTACATTACTAATGTAATACTTTCAACATTTGAATAAGCAGCTGATGACAAAGAGAACACTGTAAGTGCCTAGATTGTATCTGTATATAACATGGTAGCAATGTTTCAATGTCTCTTGACCATCAATTCCTTTTCAAACAGAAGAACTCAATTCTATAACACAGAACTAACTCGACAACAGACACTAAATCAAAAGATCTTTCGGAGTTTTTTTACATTGCAATTTACAACCAAGTTCTCATGTTTCTATTTTAACATCTTACCAGGAGTTAAACATTTGCGCTCTGATATAGCATGAAACAATGGTATGTCTGTGAAATACAAAATTGATTTGCTCGTCTTGGTCAGCAAATGACAATGTAAAGGAACCCTCTCCATAACTGTTGTATCACATGAACCTTTCTCTAAGGAGTGATTTCAGTTACCGTTTCAGGCAACAATGCAACACGTGATTGTGATCACAGTCCTGCATACCGCCTACAGGCTTTGAAGGGCTGCATAGATTATTTATGATGGGAGTCATTGATAGGGAGATGAAATACTCAAAGTTGCTTGCATTTTTTTTGTACTGCTGCAAATGACAATATCCCCAACAGACTGATGTCATGCATAAATGACAGGCATAGTATTTTATTACACCTATTAAGATTGTTACTGTTGTCTCTCTGAATGTACCCGAGCTTACTTTGTCTAGCATTGTTCTTTCAACATTCCACAGGAATAAACACGTTCTTTGCTGCATTTGGTTCTTGCCATTTTCTGACTATACTGGGAAATTCCAATATTCCTCATATTCTTACCGTTGCATCTGAGTTATGGATTAAGAAATGGAAAAAAAAGAAAGAAAAAAAAGAATCTGTTTCCTTGCAAACCGTCTAAACTGAACACTGATACCCTGTACCTAGTAACCCCAGACCTGACGGAACTGCACACCAAGTCCCAAATCACTGATAGATTAGCTAGTCTTATAAACCATACAATTGGAAAAATCATGTGGATGTAACTGAAGCATTAAGACTGTAAGTCAATCGATAAAGAAAGTTACAAACGTCCCCAGAAGCCATTAGGTTTGGTCGACAATGACAAACCAGATTTTGCTCGATTCGTTTGGGCTGCCACCATAGGATGGCACACACACAGACAAAAATGTGGCTGTTACCAGGCAGTGTCGTTCCGTATTTAGAGTGACGATATTCAGATATTGCAGTGTCCACTTCTAGCCTTGGTGTCTCCACGCGCCCCGCTTCAACCTCTCAGCGCAGTCTCCACCTCATCGCCTCTTCCTCTCTCTCGCTGCTCTCTCCCTCCACGGCCGCCGTTGTGCTTGTTCACAGTGATGACGACAGTGACGTTACAGCTGCGACTGACTGCGCCTTTCAACCGACTGGCGTATGAACGTGTACGTGCGGGTGGCGGGTTGAGGACATCAGACACTGCAGATGGTACCTGACTGACTCTTCGTCTGCTGGTCACATAGCAATACCCACCATGTTGGTGTCGACTCTTTGGCCTCTAGTTGAAGGGCCCCTGGGACAGCTGGGAAGCGTAGAACATACGATCTCCCTGGTAAGTCGAGTCCTGCGACAACATGCCGTCAGCCTGCGACTTGAAGTCCTCTGCTAAGAAGCTATCCTGAAATTGAAAAATGTCCCAAACATTGTACTGTCAGACAAGGAATTTTATTGAAGCCAATAGTTTATAGGTGAATAAGTTCCAATCAAATCAGGATTATTATGTTCTTAAATCTTGATAATTCCTACAAAAAAAACCTTTGATACTAGGCGGACATGAAAAAAGTCTTTCATTCTGGTGTTTATGATCTTCGTATGTCACATGCATGATATTCAGGGGACCGTATTTCATATCATGTTATATTGTTACTTTAGATAATAATCATAATCAACATCTTGAAGCAGTGTGTCACTGAGAAGTATGCCTGCCCATCTACTCACCTGTGACAGCTCTGCCTGCGAGAGCCCAGAGAGCCCTGGCTGACTCATCTGGAATGGCTGACTCATGGACAGATGACCCTGGGTCAGTGGGCCCTGTGAGAATGACTGTGATGCATCCTGCAAATAAGTATAGAACCTGTAAACATCATATGACTGACTACATGCAGAGGCCAGCTGTACACACAGGTTCATACACATCTTTGCGGTAAAAATCATGCAATTAGTCACCAGAAAGTTCAGACGAAACATTTCCAACATGATAATCAATACAACAGTTTTAGAGCTTGAAGCTTTCACAATACTTTCCCCCGAGAGCCCAGTTCCACAAGGAGATTGGACCCCTGAAGTCAAATGCTAGAAAGGAACCAAGGTGCCATGTTTCTCCATATAGCAAGCTACAGGAAAGTAAACAAAGCAATGAAACAAGTAACATCTATTTTTGTAAATCTTTTAAAGGGGAAGTGTACACGCAAAAATCACTTTCTTTCTTTTTCTAAACAAAACGCAATTTTAGAATTAGTTAGTATTTGTGTTTGAAAATATACACTCATTTTTTTTCACAGTGAAAGTAGGAAGCTCACAATAGTGTGAAAGTGATATGCCGTTATGAGCAGGGGTCCGGAAACCGTCATATGCGCCGGACATGTCCGATTGGGAATCTCAAATGTCCGGTCTAAAATATTGCTTACCGGACATTTAAATTTTTCTGTCCGGACATTTTAAAAAGTATTGTCCGGACATTCTTAAATTTTGACCGGACATGATCAACCGTTAGGACTGAGCAATTTCTGTCTGCAGTTGTACACAATGAAGATTATCTACACTGACAAGCTTTGTTTGTTTTGATTGCTGTAAATACATCGTACCTAGAATGATAGTCCAATCGGTCAATCACTGTAATAGGCAATAAACTGAGTTGACACTGATTAATCGAGGATTTATTACTGAGAACATCTTGTTAATTTGAGTAAAATGTATTTACAACTGTACATAAATACCTTGCATCATCGATGTACCTCATTATCCTCACAATGCTACGATACGTAACCTCAGTCAAGAAGCGAAAGCGTGACGACAGCCAGTCGACCGATGCAGATCAGTCGAGCGGATCTGTCAAACCCTCAAAGTCTGAATGATCATTTTGTAAGTCGTGGCTAACGACTTTCACTTGGTTGACATACAACGAGGATTTGCAGATTTTATTGTTTTCAGTAGCTAGTCGTATATTGAATCTTGATTGACCGCCATTTTGCTTTCTGTGACGATCGATAACAAAAATTTTTATGGTCAATAATTAAGTACAGATGAAAAAGTATTCAAATAACTACTGCTATCAACGATAGTTTAGGATTTATGATTATATTATCTGTCTTGTTTTAAATAATCTTTAGTTAAAAAAAAAAACTTTTCCCGTGAGGTCACGTGATAACCGAATATGGGATAATAGTCTCGATCCAAATGTTACAATGCGTACACTCTAGCAGACTCATGAATATTAATTAGACCGTTCACGACGTTGACAGATCGTTATTATAACAGAAACAAACGAATGTTTTCCATATATATCTAAAATGATATTATTTGTTATTAATTGCCCGGTGAATTAAACAATTTAAATTGAAACAATTCATAATTCATCATATTATGAATACGTAACAACTTGTAATTTGTGTGTAAAAAGTCGTACTAAAACACGCTGTTTGAAGGGGGCGTGGCATAAATGTAAATGTCCGATTGGGATTTAAAATTTTCCGGACCCCTGGTTATGAGGCCTTCGTTTTACGAGCGAAATGGGCCTGAGTTATCCCCCTTAGATTATGACGTAATTGGTGCCAATTCAACTGGGTCCCTGTCTATTCTCAACGCAAAAGATATCAAGGACCAGTTTGCGGTAAAACAACATGGTCTACGACACACTCCGGCGCAGTGGTGACTCAGCATAACACAATTCTGGCTGGCATCTGAGATGCTAGAATCACAAAACTGTACCTACACCACGTGAAGCGGCTCTATCAAAGCATGATGACGTCATAATGTTTATCAATTGGCACCAATGACGTCATATTGCAAGGGACATAAGCCATGGTGTTTTTGTTATGGAAATAGAACACTTGGTAAATGTGAAAAATATAAATCGTTTTAGTGCAAAAAATATGTTAATTTGATATGATGTTTTTATATTTTTGTCTATGACACTTCTATGTTAACACTTTTAATGTGGAAAAAGTACAAGAAAAAAAGGTTCATTTCCGTGTGAACTTGCCCTTTAAGGGAAGTTTGCTCCAATCAAAATTACAGCACTTGTTAAGCATGTTAAGGACTGATAATACCATTCAAGCACTTTTCAAGCATATTGTTTGAGAAAGGGCAAATTTAAGTTCTTTAAATTAACAGGGCTAAATTCATGGATTTTTCAAGTTTGTATGAACCCTGTATTTAGACAGAAGGCATGGTTGAAACACCAGCTGATGTACTGACCTGACTAGCCTGGCTCTGGGACCCGGACAAGTTGAACTGCGAGATGTTCTGCTGCATGTTGCTGTAGCGCGGCGGCTTCTGACGACGGCCTTGGTTTTGGTTCTGACCCATACGCCGTGGGGGTGGCATGCTCTTGTTTCCAGCTGGAACAAAAAGTTCACAATCTAAGCTGGGACATCAAAGTGAAAAGGCTGATTGGGTTTAGTCAGCTAGGAAGCATCTTCACGGATTATACTGATTACCTAAACAATAGGGAGCATGTACTACAATCTGACTGGTTGAGATTAAATGGGATTAAATGGGATTCAAAACCTGAAAATTTCCTGGAGTATTTACTAGGCATGAATACTTTTCTTTTCTTTCCTCTATCACCAAATTGGAAATTCCTGCCACTAGGCGTGTTGAACGAATACCACATTAAATAAGTTTGATTAATATATATCGCAGAACAACTTTGATTTGCTTATTTATTTCCACATTCTGCTCGCCTTATAACATGTTTTAAAATTTCTGGGAATCAACTTTGAACCAAAGCAACCGAGATGGCTTTCGAAATTTTTACAAACCTGTAGAGGTTATGAATTCTCTGATGAGTGAGTGAGTGAGTTGGGTTTAAGGCCAGTTTTAACAGTATTCCAGTTATATCACGGCGTGCCAGCTTAATGTGGGAGGAAAGCCCGAAGTGATGCAGGTCTCAGACGTTTACCACCTCGGTGAAACCCACAAGCACGGGTATGGTGCTGACAAACCTAGAAACATAATCAGGGCGAACCTGGATTCGAACCCACAATCATAGGTTTCTGGCGTGCCCAAGGGATGCAACCCTGCACAGCGAATCACGGCGCCTTAGACGAGTGGGCCACCCGTGCCCGAATTCTCTGATGAAATCCTCCTTGGGGCACTTATTGCATTTTCCTTGCTCAAGAAAATCTACATGACATAGTTGTAACCATTTTCCTTAATAAAAATTGTTACCACACAAAAATTTCGTCACGCCAAGGGAAGCAACCCTTACCCAAGAGTTCAATAAATTGAACCAACCTTATCGTGAGGCACCACCGTTGAGAAGCGGGGGCTAGAGACAGGGCGTGGTCGACCATATACTATGAAATTAGCCGTTACTTGTGGCTGATCATATTGGAGAGCTCGAACAAGTGATATAGGGGCGTAGATCACGAGAAACTATAACCGCACTGAGCTAGGCCAGAGGGTCTCCGAGGATTCGAGGAGTGAGTGTGCAAATATGAGTATTATCGAGTAGTAAGGAAGGACATTTTATCGACCGCAGAAAATAGAATCTGGACTGTTACTGAGCAGTATAACCGGAGGGCGGTTTAAAATCTCAAGGTTCAATCGGCTAGAGATACAGAACTTTGCCCAGTTTGAAGGACTGAATGACCAAACCGAGCACACTCGCTTGAGTGTTTGTCGAGTTGGTAATGTTTGATGAACGTGCTCGGCTGGCTCCAAATAGCCGCGGAGCAGATCTCCTCAATGGGCAGAGCCGTGGCATAGGCTTGTGACGTAGCCACTGCTCTAATCGAATGAGCCTTCAACCTGGTAGGGGGAGTCCCTGCCTTGAAGGGTGTACGAAGTACATATAGTAGACACTATCCACCTGCAGATAGTTTGTTTGCTTGCAGGTGAGCCAGCCTTCCTACCGCCATAACAGCAAAATAGTTGGTTATCCTTACGGATACGTTAGTTCTGCTGATATAGGCCTTGAAGGTCCTGCGGACATCCAAGACATGAGCATGTCTTGCAGTGGTCCCCGACGAGGAAGGTTGTGAAAGAGCAGGTAGCTCAATAGGAGCCGTCACGTGGAAGGCGTGTACGACCTTAGGACGGTAAGAATCCGGCAGCCGAATACTGCCCCTGTCCCGGTGGAAGACAGTTAGTTCTGGATCGGCTGACATTGCGTGAATGTCGCCTACCAGTCTGCAGGACGTTACCGCCACAAGGAACGCTGTCTTCCAGCTCAACAGCTGAAGAGAGAGGGACGACAGATCCCGAAAGGAAGGACCGGACAGCCAAATAAGAACGATTGACAAGTCCCAAGGGGGACTGATTCGTCGTACAGGCGGTCGGATCCTGTCCACACCTGCTAAAAAATGCTGCACTAATGGGTGCGCACCGTAAAAAGCTGCGATAGTTGTAAAGTACCCCCGGACTGTCGATGTGGCCAGGCCGTCATCTAGTCGCAACTGGAGGAACTCAAGCACGGCTACGAGATCTGCAATCCCTCTATCGACACTCCAGCATAGCACAGCAGGCCCATCTATCTTCATACTGAACGTTTGTCGAATCCCTCAGTGAAGCCAGTATTGTGTCTGCAACTTGTGCAGGAATACCGCTCTTCCGGAAGGCGATTCCTGACAGTGGCCAAGCCACCAACTGAATCCTGGGATTCGGGTGAAGGGCCCCGTTCTGGGATAGGAGGTCCGGTCGTACGGTAATAGAACAGGAGGCTGAGCCAGAAACCTGAGTATTACTGGAAACCAACTCTGCGGCGACCAAAGAGGTGCCAGGAGAGCACAAGTAGTCGCGCAGGCTGAGTGGCTAGCTGAGATAGGACCTTGGGGATCAGAGGTACTGGGAGGAATGCCCACAGAATTCTGTCCGTCCAATCTAGCTGGAAGGCGTCCGGTGCCACAGACCTCGGGTCAGGGACGTTGGTGTCTGGTGATTCACCCCAGACGCAAACAGATCCACCTGGAACGACCCCGTGGGAGATAATCCCGAATATTCCCGGGTCGAGCCTCCACTTGTGAGGAGCGAGGATCCGGCGAGACAGAGCGTCCGTCGGACGATGTCAATCCCCAGGAGATAAACAGGTATCACCCTGATATCGTGTGAGTCGCACCATAGGATGAACTGCCACGTCTCCTAGAGAAGCGACGGTGACACCGTTCCCCCCTGCTTCCGGATGTAAGTCATCGCCGTTTGGTTGTCAATCTCTAGACGAACCACTTGGCCATGAAGCAGATCCAGGAAGCGTTGGAACACCAACCTGACCGCTCTCAGTTCTAGCATATTGATATGCAGTTTGATCTCCTGCTGGGACCATAGTCCCGAGGCAGTGTTATCGTTCAGAACGCCTCCCAGCCGGAGAGTGACGCATCTGTTTGAACTGTGAGAGACGGAACGGGAGTGTCGAGGGGAAGCCCCCGGGACAGATTCCCGACCTTGGTCCACCACTGAAGGTGTGTAATGAGCCACTGAGGAGTCTCAGGATCTTCCGAGTTCACCCAAAGTCGACGGAGTGCTTGTTGAATGGGTCTCATTCTCAAGCGCGCCCGCCAAACCACATCCATTGTCGTCGACATGTTGCCCAGTAACTGGAGCCATGTACGAGCAGTGTGTCTCATGGACAGAAGAAACTTGGAAGTAACACTTCTGACCTTGACTATGCGGTCTGGTGATAGAGATACAAGTCCGCTCCAACGCGAGATGACTATGTACCTCTGTCAGTTGCGCAGCCAACTCCAAAGAGTTGGCCGGCCCCTCTCCCACTAGCTCCCTCTGTACAGCAGACAGATAAGCGGAGTGTACGGATATGCGAAGTTGTTGGCATGCATTACGGTATAGCCCTTCAAAGCAAACGTAAGTAGCCTTCAACCCTGCACCGCACATGGGAAAGGGGGGAAACCGCCGGCCCTGCTTGGCCTTCGAGCCCCGCATAGTGACAGAAGTCCAGACGCACTCGTCGACCACTGGCACCTCAAAATCACCGTCCTCTGCCAACGGCTACCGCTTAATAAGTTCGGGCAGGTTGAACTTCCTGCGGGCACCCCAAAGCAGAGGGTCGATGACCTCGTGTGTCAAGGAGGACAAGATACGGAGCCGCACCTGGGGAGCCTTGCTAGGAGCAAAGGCGTCCCCCGGAAGGCGGAACTCGGTCAGATCCTACTCGGGCATAGGCGCCGCCACCTGAGGCAGTACCTGGACAATCTTGTCCCGTAAGTGCCTCACCGAGGATGCGATGGAGAAAGTTCCCGAAGCCTCGGAGTCATCCCCTCCCTCCTCCATCCACTCCTCATCTCTCGATTCCGAGCTGACTGTAATTGACTCGTCCTCGAGAGAGTGAGCGGACGAGGTAGGAAAAGGACGCCCAAAGGCCTGGGTCTTCTCATTCCCGGGCTGCCCCCGGTCCCGAGGTGCCGGGGGTTCAAGGGAACCCACCTGGCTCTGGGCCATAGATCCGCTTATTAAGGAAAATGGTTACAACTATGTCATGTAGATTTTCTTGAGCAAGGAATCTGAAAGAGAATGATAATGTCCTGCATAATATAGTAAAATCTATACATGTAAAAAGTACCTTGTGGCATTGGTTGTGCCTGGAAGTGTTGGGGAACTTGGGGGAGGAACATGTTGACAGGGACGGGCAGACTCAGGGCTGCTCCAGTGTAGGCTCGCTCTGGTCCGATGAAGCTGAGCTGGTCGTGAGTTCTCACCACAGGCTCACGGTAGCCAACAGCTGGAACACATTAACATCATAATAAGTTTGTTTGTTTGTCCACACTCAACAATATTCCAGCTGTATGACAAGATCTGTAAATAATCTGCTTCTTTGCCTTCATCACAGGAGCATTGGATTTGGGGGAGGATCAAGATTAAGTGACGGCCATGTCCATAGCATAAGCGACGTTATTTTTTCTTTAGAATTAACATATATTCAATTATTGGGTATTTTGTTATTTTGGCCTTGTCTACTCAAGTAGGGACAATGCAGTCAGTGTAGTTTGGCCTTGTCTAATTACATGGGAACAGAACACAGGTAATCTAATTTGGCCTTGTCTACTCACATGGGAACAGAACACAGGTAATCTAGTTTGGCCTTGTCTAATTACATGGGAACAGAACACAGGTAATCTAGTTTGGCCTTGTCTACTCACATGGGAACAGAACACAGGTAATCTAATTTGGCCTTGTCTACTCACAGGGGAACAGAGCACAGGTAATCTAGTTTGGCCTTGTCTAATTACATGGGAACAGAACACAGGTAATCTAGTTTGGCCTTGTCTAATTGCATGGGAACAGAACTCAGGTAATCTAGTTTGGCCTTGTCTACTCACATGGGAACAGAACACAGGTAATCTAATTTGGCCTTGTCTACTCACAGGGGAACAGAACACAGGTAATCTAGTTTGGCCTTGTCTAAGTACATGGGAACAGAACTCAGGTAATCTAGTTTGGCCTTGTCTGATTGCATGGGAACAGAACACAGGTAATCTAGTTTGGCCGTGTCTCACCACATGGGAACAGAACACAGGTAATCTAGTTTGGCCTTGTCTACTCACATGGTAACAGAACACAGGTAATCTAGTTTGGCCTTGTCTACTCACATGGGAACAGAACATAGGTAATTTAGTTTGACCTTGTCTACTCACATGGGAACAGAACAGGTAATCTAATTTGGCCTTGTCTACTCACATGGGAACAGAACACAGGTAATCTAGTTTGGCCTTGTCTAATTACATGGGAACAGAACACAGGTAATCTAGTTTGGCCTTGTCTACTCACATGGGAACAGAACACAGGTAATCTAGTTTGGCCTTGTCTACTCACAGGGGAACAGAAAACAGGTAATCTAGTTTGGCCCTGTCTAATTACATGGGAACAGAACTCAGGTTATCTAGTTTGGCCTTGTCTACTTGCATGGGAACAGAACTCAGGTAATCTAGTTTGGCCTTGTCTACTCACATGGGAACAGAACACAGGTAATCTAATTTGGCCTTGTCTACTCACAGGGGAACAGAACACAGGTAATCTAGTTTGGCCTTGTCTAATTACATGGGAACAGAACACAGGTAATCTAGTTTGGCCTTGTCTAATTACATGGGAACAGAACACAGGTAATCTAGTTTGGCCTTGTCTCACCACATGGGAACAGAACACAGGTAATCTAGTTTGGCCTTGTCTACTCACATGGTAACAGAACACAGGTAATCTAGTTTGGCCTTGTCTACTCACATGGGAACAGAACACAGGTAATCTAGTTTGGCCTTGTCTAATTACATGGGAACAGAACACAGGTAATCTAGTTTGGCCTTGTCTAATTACATGAGAACAGAACACAGGTAATCTAGTTTGGCCTTGTCTACTCACATGGGAACAGAATACATGTAATCTAGTTTGGCCTTGTCTAATTACATGGGAACAGAACACAGGTAATCTAGTTTGGCCTTGTATAATTACATGGGAACAGAACACAGGTAATCTAGTTTGGCCTTGTCTAATTACATGAGAACAGAACACAGGTAATCCAGTTTGGCCTTGTCTACTCACATGGGAACAGAACACAGGTAATCTAGTTTGACCTTGTCTACTCACATGGGAACAGAACACAGGTAATCTAGTTTGGCCTTGTCTACTCACATGGGAACAGAACACAGGTAATCTAGTTTGACCTTGTCTACTCACATGGGAACAGAACACAGGTAATCTAGTTTGGCCTTGTCTACTCACATGGGGACAGAACACAGGTAATCTAGTTTGGCCTTGTCTACTCACATGGGAACAGAACACAGGTAATCTAGTTTGACCTTGTCTACTCACATGGGAACAGAACACAGGTAATCTAGTTTGGCCTTGTCTACTCACATGGGGACAGAACACAGGTAATCTAGTTTGGCCTTGTCTACTCACATGGGGACAGAACACAGGTAATCTAGTTTGACCTTGTCTACTCACATGGGAACAGAACACAGGTAATCTAGTTTGGCCTTGTCTACTCACATGGGAACAGAACACAGGTAATCTAGTTTGACCTTGTCTACTCACATCTGTCATAGATGCTGCCTGGGATCAGCACCTCTCTTGCATCAAACATGGTGTTGCTCATGAACCTGCCTCCCTGTAAACCAAACAATCATCAGTTCTAGAGGTCTTATAAAAATAGTACACACACTTCTGAAAAAAAATAAATGTCATTATCTCTAACAACTAATAAAGTCAGAGAACCAATTTTCTAGAGTAGCATGCAACCCAGATGTAGGGAGCATCAACTGAGTGTTTATCATATTGTTCTGCAGTTGGCAGTATTCCAGCAATATCATAGCTGCTGATGACAAGATCACACACTCATCCAGGTCACAAGTATTAACCTCTTAATTATGATTGGTCAGTTTGAATGACAAGCATAGTGAAAGAATACAAACATTCCAGGTTGCAAACAGCAGTGAAACACATTACAAACACATTAATCTAGACTAATTTATGTTAATTAATAAATGTTCAACTTACAGGATTAGCAGTGTTGACGAGTTTGCGTGGCTTGCTAAACTGGATAAGGCTCTCCTTCAGGTTGTTCAGGGGGCCTTCCACCAGACACTTCTGTTCCTTGAAGTACGTCAACAGGTGGTTCCACAGGGTTTGCTGTGAAAGATTATATTTACATATTACACACCTTGCTAGACATAATACTAACTTTAATTACACATATATTTTGAAATAATAATAACAAAAGTTTGCCACTAACGTGGCTATATCCCTAGCCCTTGTTGCAGAATTTATGACATAATTAAATCTAAACAAACCCTAACCTTTTCTAACCGAGGTGGAACTTGTCATGGAAATTGTAAAAAAAAAAGATGAGTTTGGAACCTAAGTCCATCTTGTTGACATGGAAACGTAAAAAATAAATATTTCTAAAATTTCTAAATAGCAAAAGGCACCAGTTCACCATGTACCTGACAGACCTGCAAAGTTTGATGCAAAAATATTGAACGGTTTATGAGTTATGCTCCGGAACCAAACCCTACCCTCACAGAACCTGTCCATCTTGTTGCCATGGAAACGTAAAGAATAAAAATTTCTAAAATTTCTAAATAGCAAAAGGCACCAGTTCAGACAGTTCAGTTCAGTTCCTGACAGACCTGCAAAAATTCATGAAAAAATATTGAACGGTTTATGAGTTATGCTCCGGAAACGAAATGTGACGGACGGACGGACGGAATATGTGACCAGAGCTTTCTTCTTTGACTGATCATGGACAAGTGAAGAGAAGAGATCCTTCAATAATTATAAAGAGATAGCTTACCTTTGATAGCACTTTGGGGTTACCAACAATAATGATGCCGTATCTGAAACACACATGCAAAATATAAACAGTGGGAGGTTCGGGAAGTTTTCTACTTATTGTGTCCAAAACCAATGTCACTAAAATCAGACCTTAGTGCTCACTTCCACTACACAAAAATATGAGGACTTCCCATTATAGGTCACACCAGAAAGACCTTTAGTGAACTCTGAACGAACACTGAAATATAATTAAATGAAATGAAACAGAAAGATGACATTAAACAATCAGAAAGTAGCTTTAAGCTTTACAGCGGTTTCAAACTAACGACTTTTATTTCAGACTACAATCAAAAGGGTGTTGGGAACTAGATCCTCAATCTGACACATGAATCAAAGTAAGCCAATATAACAAAACTAAACTATCTGTGAGGTCCTACCTGGCTCTTGTAAGAGCAACATTGAGACGCCTTGGGTCATTCAAGAATCCAATCCCTTGGTGTTCGTTGGATCGGACACAAGACAGCACAATGAAATCCTTCTCTCGGCCCTGGAAAGCATCAACGCTTGCCACCTCAATTTCCTGAAACAAAGAATCACACATTTGAATTATTATCTCCTTACCAATGTGTAGCTTGCATTCAGCAGATATCTAATTGGAATAAAACAGTTGTTGACTTGAAGAAATCCAGACAGTTTCCACGCTTGAAAGCCGATTGAACAACATTTTTCAACCAATGAGATTATATTACAACACAAGATCTACTGATACATGCTATAAATATTACAAGTTCAAGAATGGGAGTTCTGTCCTAGCACAGAGATTCCTTTGTAGAAGCTAATGGTGGTGTGGTGTTGGAGCTACCTGGTAGAGCTTCTTGTTGAGGGCTCCACTGTACTGCATGTACTGGACCAGGTACGCCCGCTGGCCTTCATATGGGGTGATGATACCGATCTGCTCAGGCTTGATCCCAGACCGCAGAAACCGTGTCGTCAGCTTTTCAACATTAGCAGCCTCAGTTCTAGGGAATAACATTCATATATATTATTTTCAGAAATGATATTTAGAAATGTATTTTGAAATATACTGAGAATTTTTAGTTTCAGTAAATTATGGTTATAGCTGTGAAAATGCAATAGCTATATAGCATGAGTGCTGTTAATTGCTCTGAATATTCATAATGATAAGCAGAGGTATCACATGGATCATTCATTGATTGTCATTGTTTTACATACCATAAAAAATTTCTTTACATAACACAACTCGGGGATTGCTCAAGTCTCAATGCTACTTAGTCTGCTATGTCACATCACATTATTGTTCAGAACAATAGGATATGACATCATCCAGTGTTCTAAATGTCACAAATTGATGACATTACCTCACCTGAATAATTGGTTTGCTTCAGTGAAGTTTCCCTCTCAATAGTGTTGACACTGCATATATTTTTAATGCCTTTCTTACACTAACACTAACGTATAGAATAATCAACTTGTTATACCTTGTTGTTTGCTGGTTATTCAATAATTATTCGATTTAAGTGCTCCAGCACTCTCTAACTTGTACACAAATGATTTAATGAGTGAACGTGTAGAATAAGAACCTGTTGAGGTAGGATGTTCCAGAGCTTGAAATCTCTTCCTGGCCAGATGTACAGTAGAAGAACATTGGCTTGTCTGGCTGCGGGTAGGGGAAATCGAGGTTCTTCCTGCTACGCTCAGCTGGGAGGAAAATAACTTGCTTTAGTCAAGAAAAACTCCTTTAAAAGATCAACCAAACCTATCTATATCAGCTGCTCCACTGAACCACAAAGTTTCTTATTTCACCTGATGAGATGGACCCGCGATAAAAAAGATGGATCAGAAAAATAGTAAACCAGTTTTATGAATTCTTCTCTGCCATTAGACACAAGGACAGTCATATTAACAAGAAAGAAGTGAGCAAAGCTCACATACCCCCATTATCCCTGCTGGTCAACAACAAATAGTAAATAGTTAATTAATGAAATATAACTGTTGCTTTAAGTCAGAGGAACTACACTTACCTGCGGTGACTCCATTCTGCAGTGAGCCCTCGTAGAAGATGTTGGAGGGGAAGGCGCTGAGTGCGGGGTGCATACGGTACTGGACCTGCAGTCTGATGGGTCTGATGCCGAGGACAACCAGTCTCTCAAACAGGGACTGAGATAGACCAGCTCGTGCTGCTTTCTTGCACATCACGACTGGACCCAACTGGCAGTGGTCGCCTACCAGGATAAGCTGAATACATACAAGTAGAGAGCTGCAGTTGTATTGCAAGAAAAAAATATCAGCTCTATTAGCTGTTATTGTGAATTTCATAACCATAGAGGTCTTTGGCTCCCGGGAAGGTACAGGTTAGAATTGGTCTTTAGAAACCGATGCTGATGAGTGGAATAATCCTGAGTATGGTGTTAAACACCAAACAAGCAAATGTGTGTGGAGTCCAGCAATGTGCATTAGGGCAAGGTCATTAGATCATGTAACACAAACATCTTACCCTACCAATTAACAGATTTCAAGTTTTCAGCACTGTGACTTCCCTGTTGACAGCTTAGTACATGACTTCCTTGTGGACACCCTAGTATATGATTCCCTTGTGGACACCCTAGTATATGATTCCCCTGTGGACACCGTAGTATATGACTTCCTTGTCGACACCCTAGTATATGATTCCCCTGTGGACACCCTAGTATATGATTCCCTTGTGGACACCCTAGTATATGATTCCCCTGTGGACACCCTAGTATATGGTTCCCCTGTGGACACCCTAGTATATGATTCCCCTATGGACACCCTAGTATATGATTCCCCTATGGACACCCTAGTATATGATTCCCTTGTGGACACCCTTGTATATGATTCCCCTGTGGACACCCTAGTATATGATTCCCCTGAGAACACCCTAGTATATGATTCCCCTGTGGACATCCTAGTATATGATTCCCCTGTGGACACCCTAGTATATGATTCCCTTGTGGACACCCTAGTATATGATTCCCTTGTGGACATCCTAGTATATGATTCCCCTGTGGACACCCTAGTATATGATTCCCCTGTGGACACCCTAGTATATGATTCCCCTGAGAACACCCTAGTATATGATTCCCCTGTGGACACCGTAGTATATGACTTCCTTGTCGACATCCTAGTATATGATTCCCCTGTGGACACCCTAGTATATGATTCCCCTGAGAACACCCTAGTATATGATTCCCCTGTGGACATCCTAGTATATGATTCCCCTGTGGACACCCTAGTATATGATTCCCCTGAGAACACCCTAGTATATGATTCCCCTGTGGACACCGTAGTATATGACTTCCTTGTCGACACCCTAGTATATGATTCCCCTGTGGACACCCTAGTATATGATTCCCCTGTGGACACCCTAGTATATGATTCCCTTGTGGACACCCTAGTATATGATTCCCTTGTGGACATCCTAGTATATGATTCCCCTGTGGACACCCTAGTATATGATTCCCCTGTGGACACCCTAGTATATGATTCCCCTGAGAACACCCTAGTATATGATTCCCCTGTGGACACTGTAGTATATGACTTCCTTGTCGACACCCTAGTATATGATTCCCCTGTGGACACCCTAGTATATGATTCCCCTGAGAACACCCTAGTATATGATTCCCCTGTGGACATCCTAGTATATGATTCCCCTGTGGACACCCTAGTATATGATTCCCCTGAGAACACCCTAGTATATGATTCCCCTGTGGACATCCTAGTATATGATTCCCCTGTGGACACCCTAGTATATGATTCCCCTGTGGACACCCTAGTATATGATTCCCCTGAGAACACCCTAGTATATGATTCCCCTGTGGACATCCTAGTATATGATTCCCCTGTGGACACCCTAGTATATGATTCCCCTGTGGACACCCTAGTATATGATTCCCCTGTGGACATCCTAGTATATGATTCCCCTGTGGACACCCTAGTATATGATTCCCTTGTGGACACCCTAGTATATGATTCCCCTGTGGACACCCTAGTATATGATTCCCCTGTGGACACCCTAGTATATGATTCCCCTATGGACACCCTAGTATATGATTCCCCTATGGACACCCTAGTATATGATTCCCTTGTGGACACCCTTGTATATGATTCCCCTGTGGACACCCTAGTATATGATTCCCCTGAGAACACCCTAGTATATGTCCCCTGTGGACACCCCAGCATATGATTCCCCTGTGGACACCCTAGTATATGATTCCCTTGTGGACACCCTAGTATATGATTCCCTTGTGGACATCCTAGTATATGATTCCCCTGTGGACACCCTAGTATATGATTCCCCTGTGGACACCCTAGTATATGATTCCCCTGAGAACACCCTAGTATATGATTCCCCTGTGGACACCGTAGTATATGACTTCCTTGTCGACATCCTAGTATATGATTCCCCTGTGGACACCCTAGTATATGATTCCCCTGAGAACACCCTAGTATATGATTCCCCTGTGGACATCCTAGTATATGATTCCCCTGTGGACACCCTAGTATATGATTCCCCTGAGAACACCCTAGTATATGATTCCCCTGTGGACACCGTAGTATATGACTTCCTTGTCGACACCGTAGTATATGATTCCCCTGTGGACACCCTAGTATATGATTCCCCTGTGGACACCCTAGTATATGATTCCCTTGTGGACACCCTAGTATATGATTCCCTTGTGGACATCCTAGTATATGATTCCCCTGTGGACACCCTAGTATATGATTCCCCTGTGGACACCCTAGTATATGATTCCCCTGAGAACACCCTAGTATATGATTCCCCTGTGGACACTGTAGTATATGACTTCCTTGTCGACACCCTAGTATATGATTCCCCTGTGGACACCCTAGTATATGATTCCCTTGTGGACACCCTAGTATATGATTCCCCTGTGGACACCCTAGTATATGGTTCCCCTGTGGACACCCTAGTATATGATTCCCCTATGGACACCCTAGTATATGATTCCCCTATGGACACCCTAGTATATGATTCCCTTGTGGACACCCTTGTATATGATTCCCCTGTGGACACCCTAGTATATGATTCCCCTGAGAACACCCTAGTATATGTCCCCTGTGGACACCCCAGCATATGATTCCCCTGTGGACACCCTAGTATATGATTCCCCTGTGGACATCCTAGTATATGATTCCCTTGTGGACACCCTAGTATATGATTCCCCTGTGGACACCCTAGTATATGATTCCCCTGTGGACACCCCAGCATATGTGACCCACATGAGGACACCCTAGTATATGATTCCCCTGTGGACACCCTAGTATATGATTCCCCTGTGGACACCCCAGCATATGTGACCCACATGTGGACATCCTAGTATATGTAATTCACCTGTCGACATCCTAATATGACAGGGATCATACACTCTGGTTCTGTGGCTTGTGTGCTCTCATCAATCAGCACAGATCGGAACTGCATCTTGGCGAGGCGGGGATCACCAGCTCCCACACACGTGCAGCAGATCACATCAGCAGCCTGACAGGAAGCAAGCAATGATGAGATTACAACAAGTGCAACGGCAGCACAATCTTTGGCCTGTAGGCACAGGTCATTCTGCAGTTCCCTTCTTATTATGTTTATCAATCAGTTCAATGATCATGGTGGGAGGTACAACCTAAGGCCCTGTCCATCAAACAATAACAAACATGGTAGTTGTGATCTAACTATCACAATTCAGGGGCTAACCATCATCTTATGCCAACAAATGATACCTTTCATTTCTGATATGATTACCCTACTTACAGAGACTATGTTGAGGTTTCACACTGGACACAAATTACAACGTCTAGAAGGAGACAAATACAAAAATAATGAAGTTACCTGCAGTAGCTCCTTCTCACACTGTTTCTTGAGGGCACGATACCTCTTCTCATCCTGGGAGGACAACTCTCCTGTCTCATCCTTCAGCTGCTGCAGCTTCTGCAGCTCGGGCACACTGAAAACAGAAACAATGTCTTGTTAAATATTATGATGAAACATGTCAGTTCTAAATTTTTCAAAAGCTTTTTTTACAAGGCTCCCATCCTAAATGCAATCTAAAATGTACGCCTTGGGCCCGTCTTAGTTATGGATTCAGGAACACTAGACTTTGACAGGAGCAGACGATCATTGATCTGACTAAACTGACTAAAAATAGACCATTCACAAATTGTTTTCTCTGAAGTTGACAGATTTCAACAGCAAAAAGATCAAACCATAAAAAGATGCATTTATTTTTACTTGATTTGGGGATTGTGTAAATTCAAGGACATTTTCAAGACAATCCCCAGAATTCAAGACCTGTTTCAAACCTGTGGCTTCTCAGGCCCAGACCTGATTATGCAATGGTCATCATGACTTACATGTACTCAGTGAGTTAATATTACTTTACAATGTTGCAGGCTTTCTGCTGTTACAGCTCTTTCTTGGACAGTTTAGTTTTTCTGAAGCTGTCTAGTCCTCTACAGCGCCATGCTTGTGCATGCTGTCTCACCTTTCCATGTTCCTGATCTGATTGTGGAGAGCCAGGAAGGATACAGGTGAGTCGATGGCTTCCCTACTCTTTGCACAAAGTCGCACAACCTATATAGAAATAGAAAGTATAGTTAGTCAATCCTAATGTCTTGTGATGTTTGGAATTTAAACTGACTAACCAGGGCTCGATTTAAGGAACTTGATTTAACTTGCACCAGGAGCATATTGACATGAAAAGCAAGTTGTCCCAAACAAAACCAAGTTGCACCCTGTTCCCATAAATGTATGGTGCATTGCCGTAAAACATAATGGGAACATGCACACATAATCTTGAAGTACCCACAATTTGATGATACCAAGCTCAAATTACATGACAAATTACATGACATGACACAGGGATAAGTGATGTAGTATGGTAAATAAACTTTAGAGGTACTGAGTGTGTTCAACGATTGATTTTGTGTGGACAGGAAAGGGTCAGTCAAACGTAAATATGAAACTTTGGATGTGCACTAGTATGTTGACATATATTTTAGGTTGCATTTTCCAATAATAGGTTGCACTTGTGCATGTTTTATAAAACTAAATGGAGCCCTGCATATGAACAGACATAACACTACAGAGATCATGATAACATGATGCAAAGATTGTTGCCACATTCACTGACCGAGACATAGTCATGTGTTAATTGAGAGAAACACATATTCGACTCCAAGTCGGGTCTGATAATTTACGGTATTGACTTGAGTTACTAAAAATAGATTGGGAACAAGGCCAAAAATGAGCAGGGCTCACTAACACCCCTGACCTCGACTCAACCAGCTGAAGAACAATTTTAATATTGGAGATATATTGATGTCTTAATGTTTGAGCCGGTTTCTCTAAAAAGCACAAAATAAAAAATTGGTTGTCATTAAAAACTCTGAAATTCTTTTAAATGTTCAACAGTACATGTGTTCAATAATACATTTGAAAGAGAAAGTAACATTTGACACCGCTACCATCACACATATCTTGGAACTGCACCTGTTAACAACGTTAATTGCGAAAACAATCGATGCAGTAGTTTTCAACTAATAAGTTGCACAACTTTCTGAGAAAATCAACATATTAAAATCAACAAAGCATGGAAACTGTTCACAACATTTGAAGAGAATCCAAACAGTAGTTTTAAAGTAATGGTTTGCACAAATGTTTAAGTAAAAATATTCTAAGTAAAAAAATGAAAAATAGCTGCACTTCTTTCAGACATTCCAAATACTGAAATCAAACTTCACAATGTACCTACCTCTCCTATTGGTATAGAAAGTGTTCACCAAGTTTGAAAAGAATCTATGCAGTAGTTTTCAAGACATAGGTCGCGCACAAAAATGTCTTCAAAATGATGGCTGGATGGAATTCCTTGGTATAACTATAATATACCCCTGCCCTTGTAGGTCAGGGGTGTAATTTATCAGAAGTGGTATTCCCCAAACCTTAGTCAATCAGATGTACCCGATTGTTGAAACCTCCTTACATAATTGCTAACAGTTTGATATGTTTCATTGAATTTGTCTCTCTATTATATGACAAAAAAAACCATTTTAAACAATCATCAACTTCATATGAGGTCAATAGCTGTTTATGGACTTGATAGAAGCAATGTCCATGAAAACAGGAAATGATCTCGTATATTACATAGATGGCTTCTTCAGTGTTTTTTAAAGCATATAAGATCTAGTGGATGTACCTTGAGCCCTGTGCGATGAATCTTTTCAGTCAACTGATCCACGGCAATGTTGGAAGGGGCACATACCAGGACGGGACCATTGTTTTGCTTCACAAGGTGGTACACAATTGTAGCTGATGTCACTGTCTTGCCAGTTCCAGGGGGGCCCTTCAAAACACACACGCAACACGGGATAATTGTAGTTGTTTCTTTGTTTGTTGTTTAACTCTGCATTCAGCAATATTCCATCTGTATGACGGTGGTCTGTAAATAATGGAATCTGGACCAGACAATCCAGTGACTGATATCATGAGCATCAATCCACGAAATTGGGATACCGTGACATGCACCATCCAAGTCAGTGAGCATGACCATCCAAACTCGTTAGTTGCCTCTTACGACAAGCATAACTTGCCTTAAGCATGGTCCAGACTCGACTAATTACAGACCAACATCATAAGCTGAAATATTGTTGAGTGCGGCGTTAAACAAACAAAACAATATCAAAGGGTAACTATGAATTAAGCCTGGTACAGCAACAGGTTTGTCTGCCTAGTGACCCTCTACCTGGATAAGGCTGGTGGGTCTCTGCAACACAGTCTTCACAGCATACACCTGGGAGTGGTTCAGCTCGGGCAGGCCTGGGGCGGAGAAACGCTTGGGCAGCTGACACTTGAGTACCACATCCTCCACCTCATGACCGAGCAGCTTGTGGTAGATGTAGCCCCACACCGACGTCTCATCTACGGCAAATGTCTTCAGCGCTGCCTGCATCCTGCATGAGAGCAAATACAAATATTAAACTGCACTACTGAAACCATTCAGACATTGAATTCAGCATTAGTTGAGATTTTTATAATCTCTTTCGAAATCAAATAGTTGACTTGGGTTATATTTATATCAGGGAAACATCAGAAGCAAGCACAGAAACCAAAATATGTTACCTGTCAAAAGATGTTGACTTCCACACAAAATCCACCACAAAGTTATGAGTACACTCTGTAGGTACGCCTGCATTGCTCTTTAGTTCTATTGCAACTTCATCGCTGTAATCTGGAGTCAATGTAAGGAAATGCCAGCACAGAATGGGGGAACCTCCCTTGTCAATTCGTAACCTTCTTTCGAGGAAAAATGATTGAAAGAAGAATACTTGTCCCTTGCCTGCTGGCCCAAAGCAAACTGACTGATGTCAAAGGTTTTCTTCGGGCAAACAGAAATGGCTTATTTTTTATTTTTTGCCTACACGTTACCATAATTCTGTCCAAGAAGATACAAGTCTTTTTCTTTGCCTTATTGAAAAGGTCCTTGAAACCATTTCAGGTTTCTATAATGATTTTGTTTTAATACAAGGATACTGTCTGGTATCTTTATGACATGGCCAACACCAGACCATGGTTTGTGCAGTTCTCCGATGTAACGTAGCCGTAACTCGTCTCCATGCATCAGTTTCATCTCTGGAAGATATAGGTAAAACAAAATGATAAAGACAATCACATAATAAAAAACAAGACAAAAAGTGAGCAGGGCTCACTAATACCCACGACTTCCACTCCAACATATTTCTAAGTTCAAAACAAAGAAAAAATGCTTATCAAAATCTAACTTTGCACTGCACCTTGCCTATTGGTATAGAAACTGTATTAATTAGAAAAGAACCTGTGAAGTTGTTTTCAAGTTACAGGTTGCACAAATGTTGAAGTAAATTTTTTTCAATAACTTCACAACATGAAAAACATATTGTTTCAGAAAATGCATGTATCGAAATCAAACTTTGCACTGCACCTCTCCTATTAGTGTGGAAGCTGTTCCCTAAATTGGAAAGGAATCCATGCTGTAGTTTTCAAGTTTAGGATCTCATAATTGTTTAAGTAAAAAAATTGAATAAAAAGCTGATCTTTTTCAGAAAATCCAAGTATTGAAATTAAACTTAACACTATCCTATGGGTATAAAAAGTGTTCACCAAGTATGAAAAGTACCAGTGAAGCAGTTTTCAAGTTATAGGTCACACAAAAAATGTCCTCGGGAATGAGTGAGTGAGTGAGTTGGGTTTAACGCCACTTTTAACAGTATTCCAATTATAACGCGGCGTGTCAGCTTAATGTGGGAGGAAAGCCCGAAGTGATGCAGGTCTCGCATCACCATAGAAGTTAACATTTATAAAAAAATTTAAAAAATTTCCTCTCAATCATTGTCTGAAGGCACTTAAAATAATATGTGCAGTCATCACTTCGAAATGCAGATTTGCCATAACTACAATATTCGAAGTATGCATGACAATACATTATGGACAGAAAACACAAAAGAGATCAACTAAGAGTGTATTTCAAGTTTAAGGGATCACAGCAAGCATGAAATTTGGTGCTCTTCTATAGCCGACTATGACATCTTATTTTCAGTGCAACAATGAGCGGTGTGATGTTATTATAGTGATATGCGGTTATAAACTTAACCATGTTAGGCTTGATTAATATTCTTTAGATGTGCCCACTATTATTGCTATGCTGCACACTTTCATTTCCTGTTTTATATGCGAGTAAAATATAATGATGTTAATATGGTTAACAAACAATGTTTGAGCATACACAGTTTCAGTTACAAATTCAATATAGCATGGTTAAATCAGTTGGTAACCCAGCTTCTACACTGTAAAACACGGTAAGTATACATACAATCTAGATCAACACACACCAGTTGAAGATTGATTATCTCACCGTCATTGGCGGAGGACATGTGAAAGTATGCAATCCTCTTCTTGTTGAGGCCGACATCCCAGCGCGCCACAATGTTATCTTGTGTCTGTGACTCCTTCAGTTTCTTGTCATAGTCGGCTTCATGCTTCACCAGCGGACCGAAGATGTTCTGATACTGGTATGCATCATCGTACCTGTCACAGGAATGATGTCAAACAATATTTGTAAAATGAATGGCAGTGTAACCGGCAATTTGAAAATCTTCCTGACTGCACATAAATACTTTTCTTTGCATGTTATTTTTTTCTCAATCACAAATTTGAAAAACATCCAAATGACTTCAGTTGTTTCCTTACACACTCTGCCAATCCTCAATAACATCCGCAAATCAGAAAATACATACTGTTTATCTGAAGAATGTCAGAAAACACAGCACATTTTTTGGTTGGAGTAGCCAAACAACCCTGTAGGTAGCACAAGCAAGCTGTCACGGTAAGACACAGTCAGGCAGGCTACACATTGTAATCTTATCATTAGTCAGCTGTCGTAATCATGGAGCAATGAGGACCAATTACCTTCTGGGATACACACGTCAACAATAAAACATGTTTTTGTGCAAGGCATTTTAGACATGTTAGATTTCTGCAGGAGACAACATTTTAACAATTCAAACCAGTTTACAGTAGAGCGAAACCTCAATAATCCAGACAGGACATTTCCCAGTGAAGTAATCTGGATTAACATATTTCTAGATTATTGAGTACAACGATCCATTTGTATAAAATAGATAGTCCCAGCTATCACCCTGCAGCCGGAAACATCAGCGGGTCACTGTATGTCATCACAACTCACCTGAGAAGTACCTGCTGTGGTTCTTCATCTACTCCTGGTTTCTCAAGATCTTCCAGTTTTGCATCTGGGTTTTCCTGAGATAAATACACAACCGATATTACATACCATTCCATGAAATCAAATCACATGTTATACTGAATTATGTCACCATATTAATATCATGACTTCCTTTTTTTATTGGGAGGCCTTACCTTGAACTTTTGAACACACAATTTAATTGGGCAAGTGGAAGTTTAATAGTTTCTTCAAATGTATTTGTTGAAGATTTATTTTTGATGACATCACAAAGCTGATGTCTTGGCCAGCACATGCAAAAGACACTTTTGTCCTAAATGACAGTATTTTTAATGACATTACTGCATCAGTTCACTGGGAAGACTCCTATATTGTATGGAGGTGGAAGCCGTGCAAGTGGGTTGTACCTTCCACAGCTCCTCCAGCTTGTTGATCTGCTGGGCCGATATCTGCCTGGCTCGCATCTGGTCCTGGTCGGAGGGCACCTTCACCAGCCAGGACAGGAACTGCCGGTCTTGTATCAGTGGTTGCCACTGGCTGGGATCCCTTCAACACAGTAAACATATCTTCATTAAGTCTATTCACATTAACAGCAATCTTCAAAATTATTATTAAACACACCAAATCAAAACAGTAACGAATGATTTTTGAACTATGCAACCTTTTATTAACACCTAGTAAGAAACTTATTTTTTAAGACAAGAATTGCTGTTTAACTGACCAGTTCATGTCCTTGAGATTGCTGAGGGTAGCACAAGGATGACGACACAGCAGGACGACAACGGAGTCGGCCTTGGCTGGGATGAAGCCGAGGAGAAAGACGTTCCGACAACCACAGTTGTAACACTCAAGCACTGTCTCTCCGAGAGGGCCATCCTTGTGAAGGGTCACTTCCTTTGCCTTTGCTCGGACCAGATGGTTGATGATGTGGCTGAAATATTTGTAACATGTGCCTTCCAATATCTTCCCAAGCAGAAAGACACAAAGAAAACACTTCCACTAGGCCAGTGGAGTCTGATATGAGCAGTCTCAAAGAGGACTAGTTTGGGAAATTTGATTGAATTTGGTAGCACAAACTGTTAATGAATAACCTAATTACACAGATACAGTTCACTAGTTACAATATAGTTTTACACAGACAACAGGCTCAATAGCATAGACCCTCTTTATGTGACATATGAATTAAAATAAAAGCTCAATGCCAAGGAACAGTATGTGGAGTTTTCATTCTGCCCATAGCCCTGTTATCTCATGTTATACTTACAGTGGGTGAAGAACAAGATATTCATTGTTTCTTTATATCAAAACATGTCTGTGAGTGTACATAATGTTCACAATTCCATCACATTTTATCCCAAGGACTACAATGGACTAGTGATCTACATATAGAATACTAAACTTGCTCCCTTGTAATACCAATTTTATGAAACGAGTGAACAGTTGTGGTATCTGACGAGCGAAAGCAACTATTCACGAGTTTCATAAAATTGGTTTTACACGGGAGCAAGTTTAGTATTTTATTTATCACTTGCCATTTATAACGTTTTAGAATTATACTGTTTAGTATGAATAGGCTGACACCTACACGATCCACGGCATAGTCCAATTGAGTTTAACAGAATAATACTTCAAACACGTCAAAAATTGAAAGGTATGAGTTTAATACCATACAACGGTCCACCTTTAGATTTCACAAAATTATCGTAGGGCTAAGACTCACATACTTTAACTTAGACATACGACTGTCGTTACGCTACAATACGATCGCCTTGATGAACGGGCCTTGTACCTCAAAGTTTACAATAACATCACAATACCTGATGACGTAATTTGTGGGATTTTGTTGCAAGACCCATAGGGGAAACAATGCCATGTGACATCAGCCTAGCAACAAGGTTGCTGGGGTCATCGAGTGTGCATAAGCTCCTCTCAGTGATCTATCAACTCCACACGCAATGTCGTTGAATAAGCCAAAGGATGTTGAGAGCTTTCAATATTTGTTCATGAAACGTGTCCCGAGAGTACATAAGCACGCGTTTTGGTTTTACACAATGTGTAATACAGCTGTATGTTTATTAAACAGGTGATCTCTTCACGGGCAAGTAATAAAATTGATTGTGTCAGGGTGTGCACAACCTACCTGCCCGATGTATTTCCACGGCCATTACAGAACCACTTCTTCGTTGTGTTGCAGAACACCACACAGGCTGGGTCATGAATTCCACAATAACTGCAACAGAAACAAACACACAACTGATGGACATATTTGTCAAGTCACTGTGTTCAGAATTATGACATTTCAGACTTATGTAGTGGGTCAGTAGATAATAATAATTACCACAGTAGGACCCCTTAATTTGTACCACTGAAGTCACCATCACATTTTCTGCACTTGTTAAACACGTGAGAGGACTGTGCTCGGTTGTAGCTAAAAATGCTCAAACTGTTTAGAAGCAAAAAAATATAAATGCATTTCAAATCCTTCAATAGAGTTGGATGTAAGAAAGAAAAAAATTACTGGGTCCCCAGACCAAAATCCTATGGCAAAAATCTTGAATAGCCCCTGAACCCCATTAAACATCTTACAGAGTCTTTGCATATATGACAGCGGTCTGTAAATAATTGAGTCTGGACCAGACAATCCAGTGATTGACATCATGAGCATCAATCCAAGCAATTGGGATTCGATGACATGCATCAACCAAGTCACCAAGCCTGAACACCGATCCCGTTAGTTTAACGGCAAGCATGCATTGCTGAAAACCTATTCTAGCCCAGATCTTCAAGGGTCTATTATGCTTGTGATTGAGCATTATTTACAAATTAAAACAAATAGATGGGAATACTATTTTACAATCCTTTCTGAGTTGTATGTAGCAATTCTACATACTGTATTCCCATTGAATTCGAAAAAAAAAAAGGCCCATTGGAACGGTTAATATTTATTTTTATTTTAGAAAGAAGAAATCATGTAAAAGACAGGACATGACAAGAGAGGTAATTCGTCCTGGTAAACCTGCGTGCAACTGTGGGCAACTTTGCAACCATTGTAACCAATGTCCTTAGGTGAGGTGAGATGAAATGGGGTTTAACACAGCGTCCAAGATTATTGCACTTGTATAGCGATCCCTGTGTATGCATGCGGACTAATAACTAATGTCCGCACTAATGCCAATTTATAGTGCTAGCCCACTGAGATACCACGCCGCAGTTTAACATGAACAGTTTAACAGTATACTGACTGCAAGCCCACCAGTCCTTGTTTTAGCCCCTAAATGCTGAGCGCCAAACAGGATAATAAGTAACATCTTTTAACGTCTTTTGGTATGGGGCTGGGGATTGAACCCTTGGGGTCCTAGAAGTGTTACATACTATTTGTATACCACTTAAATATTTAACATTATGATGACTTATACAAGAACCCCCTGAATACACATACCAAATAGACAACGACAAAAGTAAACATTTCTGCTCGGCTAACTTACGCGCATGCATATTTTGGGAGATCTTTCATATAAAACTGTTCCTCTTCTTCCTCCTCAAAGTTGAGCTCCCCCACGCCCTGGGTGATCCCCGTGATTCCTCCATCAATCCCATTCTGCAGCGGGCCATCAATACCATTCACCTGAAATTGTAAACAACACGTTACCTACAGTGTCACAATACATGCAGACAGTTAACTTTAGCGAACATACTAAATTAATATATCAATGACTGGATTACAAAATTGTAATTTGACAAGGAATAACTCACATCTAATCATTTAAAATTTCAACATACGCACTCAACAGGAATGGCAAACATACCACTTCACTGAAGTCACCATTTCAGCCCTTGATTAATACATGTACCAAGTTTGCATGAAAAATGTTGAATAGTTTTTTAGTTTAGCTCCGGCAACGACACCTACCTCAGTTTCAGCTAAGTCTTAACTTGTTTCCATGGTAACAGGGAAAAATCTAATTTTAAACAATTCCTAAACAGCAAAAGGTACAACTTCAGCCTCGGTTAATACATGTACCAGGTTTGGATGAAAAGTTTTTCACTGTTTTCATGGTATGCTCCGAAAACAACACCTATCCCCACCCTTTTGAGCTTAAGTCCAAATCGTTTCCATGGGAATCGAGAAAAACAAAAATGTCAGAAATGCGCAAATAGCAAAAGACACCAATTCTGGATCTGTTTGATATATCTGCCAAGCTTTGTTGAACGAGACTGAGCAGTTTTTTAGTAACGCTCCGGACACAAAATGATTATGGACGGACAGACTGACGAGGCATTGACTATATCTCCCCGCATTATGTGCCAGGTGATGGATTACAAAGGATAACCATGTAAATGGTTTTGGTTGTGGAATATTTTTGTCTGTCTAATAAAATGGTGACTGAGTGAAGGAACATGGCTTAACTCTCTATCCACCTATCCTCACCCTTTTGAGCTTAAGTCTAAATCGTTTCCAAGGGAATCGAGAAAAACAAAAATGTCAGAAATGGGCAAATAGCAAAAGACACCAATTCTGGATCTGTTTGATATATCTTCAAGCTTTGTTGAACGAGACTGCGCATTGCTTAACTCATATCAGGAATATTTTTTCTTTCTCAAAAAATATAAGTGTCAAAAATATATACATTCAACAGTCCTCATCATGGTCAATAGACTGATCAGTTTGATAAGAAAAAACATTATTATGGCTATCTTGTTTGTGATGTGTCTCATCCTGACTCAAGTGTCATATTACATCTCTAGCCTTAAGAAGTATGGAAGCCAACAGTAAATATAATGTTACAACCAGTTTTCTTTTCAATAACGTCAGGGATTTATCTATATTGATTCTGAGGCCGATATTGAACACCAAGTCTGCAGCAAATGTCAGCACATATTCCCAAGTTGGAATTACAGCAGTGTTCCCATTTACAAGTAATAACCATTTTCTTACCGGTAAAATTAAGCTTGGACCAGTAAATTCATGTGACTGCCAGTCCATGTGGACAGGCAGGGAAAATACTTGAAATAGTAAAAAAGAAGATAAAATTGTGACAATAATTCTGTCCATGATGTGTAGATCAATTAAGTTTCTTCTCAGAGATGATTCCATTGAAAATGATGTTGAAAGAATTAAAACCAGGTAATTTTCATGTTTTTTCATGTGTTGAAAGTGGTGACTGAAAAGAATTATGGGGACTGATAATTTTTAGATGTTTTGGCTTTGTAGAAGCGACTTGTATTACACTCATACCAGTAACAGGACCAACAAGAGTCATCAGAAGATGAAAACTCTGCTCGACTCCCGCAAATCATCTAACTGTTCCAATTTGACGAGAGAATTTGTATCTTATCTGTCTGTCTGTATACAACAGTAGTTACTGAGCTATCAAAACAAAACCATGGAATAGTGATTTAGGAACTTTGTATTTCTGTGTCAGGTACACACTACTATGAACAGAGTCAAAATCAAACAATTAAATAAAAACAAAATTAATTCTAAAAATCCCTTAACCATGTTAATAGCAACAGGCACCACCAGTTGACAACCTGGTCTTTGTGTGTGCAAAGTGTCATGAAAGAATACCTATCAGTTTGAGAGATATAGTCCGGCCAAACACACCTATCACTATGAACAGTCAAAGTCAAACGTGTCACCATGGAAACAGGAAAAAAGTATTTTTAAAAATAATCCTAAACAGCCAAAGGTACCACTTCACCACCACTAATACATGTACCAAGTTTGGATGAAAAATGTTGAAAAGTTTTTTAGTTCTGTTTGCGGAACAACAACTACCTCCATTTCAGCTAAGCCCAACTTGTTTCCATGGAAACAGGGAAAAATCTAATTTTGAACAGCAAAAGGCACAACTTCAGGCCTTGTTTAATACATGTACCAGGTTTGGATGAAATGTCTGTCACAGTTTTCAAGTTGTGCTCCGGAAACAACACCTTCCCAGCGTTAGAAACTAACAGTTTTCGTCCACTGGTCATTATAATGATAACAGATAGCAAAACCCTTAAAAATGGCAATTTTCTACTAGTCCTTATGATACCTTTACCATTGGACAGTTTGGCAAGGACTATACGACTAGTGCCAATTTATAACCCAGCTTCCCTGCATTTTGAGACTATTCTTTCCATGAAAATCAAGAAAAACGAAAATGCCTAAAATCCACAAATAGCAAAATGGCACCACTTCAGTTTGATACATCTGCCAAGTTTTGTAGAAAGATTCACCATTCTTATGAGACTAAGTACAAATTGTTTCCATGGAAATCAAGGAAACTAAAAATCCATAAATAGCAAAAGGCACCACTTCAGGATCCGTTTGATAAAATATTGAACGGTTTTCGAGTTGTGCTCTGGAAACGAAATGATTATGGACAGACAGACAGACGAGGTCCACCCAAACAAGATAGTAAAAACAACATTTTAGTAATAGTATGCAAATCATGACATACTGAAAGCTAGCTACTGCAACACATAACTACATGAAATAAACAAGAGTCATCCGATGATGACATATCCACCCAACGTGGCATGTCGGTAAACTGTGTGTACCTTCAAATAACAAACTGCACAACTAGTGAACATGATTGATATGTGCAAAAAATTAAGTGAATCGCTGTCTCATGGTTTAGAAGATATGCTCCAGATGAGGACATTACCCTAAGTTCATCAATTTTCAATTTAAATTGAAAAAAAGAAAAAAAAGGAAAAAATCTGTTAATAGCAAAGGCACCACTATATAACCTGCTCCGGACAAGAGCAGTACCCTCAAATTTCCTAAGTTCATCATATTTCCATGGAAACAACAAAAATAAAAAATTCTAAAAATCTCTAAATAGCAAATGGCACTTCCACTGAGCCTGATTGGTAAGTGTACCAAATTTTGTGAAGCTAAGTTGTACGGTTAAGGAAATATGCTCCGGACAAGAGCAGTACCCTCAAATTTCCTAAGTTCATCATATTTCCATGGAAACAACAAAAATAAAAAAATCTAAAAATCTCTAAATAGCCAAAGGCACTACTACTGCGCCTGATTGGTAAGTGAAGTTTTGTGAAGCTACGTTGTACGGTTTAGGAACTATGCTCCGGACAAACAATGATTACAGACGGACAGACGGACATACTGATGGCTATATCCCCCCGTCATCATATGTCGGGCTGATAAAAAGAGACGCTATAAGAGGTACTAATAATAGTGTACCATTAAATGTATACTGAACATGCTGAATGTTATGTGAGTACATTCAACATGTCAACGGTGACAAAATTCACCTACATCAAACAATAAGTGTCTACAGATATCTAATCACGCATTTTGTCATTTACAGTCAACAGGTAACAGTGAGAAATTGCTGCAATATTATTATAAAGAGATTACTACTCTGGAGTGTGGTATCTACCAGTACCACACTGATTTTACATAAAGAGTCTTACATACAAGTGTTCATGAATTCTGATAAAAGGTTTGTATCATACGCGTATAGGAATATTTATAGTATCCATGTCATTCTGTTTGTGACATTAGCCGATGGTCCTGAAGTTCAATCAAATGTCTCTTATTCAGCATCTTTCCGAGTCAAGTGAACTGACTGTAAAAGTCCTGTTTCCACCCTTGCCTGGAATTTCCAGGCTCACTCGAAGTGCCACCAGTGACTATTACGAGTTGTGTCCCTGCTATGTCCTTCCTACAGACCAATCAGATTCCACCTCTCAAATCACTTGCATTTGCTTCAAACAAAATGGCGACACCCAGTCAAGATGATCATGATGATCTGATCGATAATCTAAATCTATATTGTGATAAAACAGGTCTTACTTCGCGAAGAAATGATTTGGAAAATATCTGTTGACGCCGATTTGACAATACACATGCTTTGCAAATACTGCAATTGACTGAAACTCACAGCAGTTTATGAGCCAGATGTCAATTTCATTACATGATTTTGATTGGACTATGCATAGACTCATAAGTCCAGCCAAATATAACACCACAATTCTAGGCTAGTTCGGCAAGGGTGGAAACTTGACTTTTACTGTCAGTTAACTCCCTTGCTCATTCAGTTTTGTAAGCTTAGCTTGTGATAGCCAAGATGTCTGGAGGTAAATCTGCTACATAAGGAGATGCAGATGGACAAGTTTGGGCAAGAGGATTCAAAACGTTCTGCTGCTGACTCAGTTTGACAGCTTGAAACAAAAAACAATAACAATAGAAACCAATCATAGCCAATGATTGATTGCTTGGAACCATTCTCAATACAAACAATTATCAATGATAAATGAAAACTGATTACCAACGCAAGTACTGTCGGACACAGCACATATTAATTTTCTGGCCTTTAATGCTAAGTGTTAAATATATTGTTTACCAATTGTACCAATAAAGAAATACCTGATTAACAAAGGTTTTACTACCAGTCTGAATACCTTTGATTTGAAAAGGATCGACAGCAACAAGGAGAAAAGGATGATTTACCAGGAGTGAAATCCACTTTAAAATGCAGTTGTGAAAAGAAAAAGATAAATGACATATTGTTATCATTTTGTTCATCTGTCACAACATGGTATGGTTGGTTTAATATAGGTGTTGCATGGTCATACTGTTTCTAAATTCACAACACTTTTACATGAAAATGTGTTTTATCGAATGTGCTTGGATGGTGTAGGCCACCAGCCAAATTGGCATGATTACTGGGTAGTAAGAGAGTTGTTCTTTTGATATATGATACTGATAATTGTCTTTCCTTAATAATCACAAGCGGCGAAAATCAATTCATGGTGATGCACAAAAAAAATATGACAACCAAGTCATAATATCCCCCGCAAAGGTAAAAACTTGTCGTGAATATATATAAAAAACTTGATGCCATGGAAACTCGAAAGATATATTTAAATAAAATCCCAAACTATTAAAAGGCACAAGTTCACAACTAGACCTATCTATGTGCCAAGTTTGGTGATGAAATATAGTATGTTTTTCAAGACCTGCTCTGGAAAGAGCACCACCTCCATTTTCACCCTAAGTCAAAGGTTTTGCCCAAACCCCGAAAACTATATTTTAAAAAAATCCTGAACTATCACGATACCACCAGTTCACCACTAGATCTTTGTACCAAATATGGTAGGTTTTTCAAGAACTGCTCCGGAGAAGACATCTTGCCAGAGGTAGAATCTAACATTTTTAGACCATTAGTCATTATAATGATAACATATAGCAAAACGCTTAAAATGGCAAATTTCTACTAGTCCTTTTGATACCTTAATTATTGGGCATGGGCATACAAGCATGGGTATGGAACTGAGAATCCTTATTTATAAAAGTTGTAATCAGGATGAATGTGGGATTCAAACCCCTGAACATGGAATTCTGGTATGCCTAAGAAATGCAGATCTACACCGTGAATTGATTTGTCTGAGTGAGACTGCAGAGGACTGTAGAATTCAACGAGAATCAGGTCATCACATTAGTTAGTGCCACTATGCACAGATCATATCAGGAAATCATGTCACAACAAAATAAAACACTGTTTTCTGTTTGTTGTTTATGCCGCACTCAGCAATATTCCAGCTATATGACGACAGTCTCTAAATAATTGAGTCTGGGCCAGACGGTCCATGGATTGACATCATGAGCATAGATCTCCACATTTAGGATACGATGACATGCATCAACCTAGTCAGTGAGCCTGATTACTCGATCACGTAAGTTGCCTCTTACAACAAGCATAGTTTGCTGAAGACCAATTCTAACCTGGATCTTCACAGTTGCTCTCTGTTGTAGATACCATCAATTAGAATATATATATGCCACTATACCATGTACATGTGTCCTATGTGTGAACGCCGATGTAATGTCTCTATCAGTACATGTACAAGTTACTACAGAGCAGGTAAACAACTTCCTATTTTTTCCTAGTGTGAGAACTGATAAGTGTCATCAAGGCCTACTGACAATGTGACCTTATAAAGTCTGTCAACGGGGTCACGTCAAGGCATTTAGTTGTATTCTCTCTGGTCTGTGCCAAAACCTTTTGAGGCTATCATGACTAGTACAGTGTTCATTCAAGCTGCTGAAACTGTAGGGCCCTTTGGCCAAAACAATGACAAAGGTGGGACCATTTAAATGTAGTAAGTACAGAGAGAGCAACTTTTATTGGACGGTTAGAAGATAAAGCTAGGACAATAAAGTGACAGCAAGCCTGACAGTATAAGTGACACTTGTTACTGTGCTTGCTCATCTCCAAAATCAGAAATGGTTTCCAGGATTTCCTTTTGGTACTCAATAAAATTAAGCTTGATTAAATCACCATTTAACTGTTGATTATCAGACAAGAGGATAGGGAGCTATATAAAAAAAGCCAATCAACATCATCAAACAGCCTGTTTCATCATTGTTCATGTTTCAGATACCGGCAATGGGTACATCCTTGAACACTTAACAACAAAGGTCTTAACAGTGACACTTTTTTCCCCTTGATCTAATTTTGCAGTTAAAGTTGTCATACAACTGTATGGAAATGAGTTCCTAACATTTCGAATACACGTCTTTTCTGTTGCAATGGTATGCTATGTTTACGATACTAGATCAATTTATATTTCAAACCATGCGCCCAACTACAGCACTTAGTTCATAATGTTTGAATTGCAATTGAAATACATGTGGTCATGAAGTGATGCCATCACTTTGAATGAACACTGCAGTCCAAACTTGTTTTTCACAGTTTCAGCATCATTTTCTCACAGTTTCAGGATATATTGGGCAAGAAGAATTTCCATACAAAACTCTTAGTCAGTGGTCACATTCTGCTTTTCAGGTCTCCATAAATTTGTAACAGAGGGCGACAAAGGATTCAGTAACCTAGTTCATTGCTAGATAGATGTCAAAGCATGTTACACCTTTACTTTATAAGCTTTGATGAACATTAAAAAGTCTATCCCGATAAAGCTGATAAGTGAGAGTTCTTATCTTGGCTGTGGCAAGTACTCACAAAACATGGTGAGTTCACCTACTTTATGAATAACTGCAAAATAATTGTATCTTGGAGATAAACAGGTATAGTGCTTGTGGCCCTCTGCAGTGCACTCGCCCTTTGAAGTTTGATTTGTACTATGGAAGTACAGTTATTTCTGTCTGCAACTTTAGCCACTAGTCCGAAGCCTGAATCTAGTAAAATTCTGTTAGTCTAGTAAGATCAGCTAATAAACATGATATGATAAATAAAATCTACTGAAAATGATGCTTAGAGCCAAGCTCTGGCTAATGGACTCAAGGTTTTGACAAAGACTGTTATTTTACTAATCACTTCACATTCATACCAGGTATAATTAGGAAACTTTGAATGACCATTTACATATATTGTCCATACTGACAAAGTTGTTTGTGTTGTAACAGAAATGCATGTCAAAACCACATGCTTTCTAAATTATTAAATATGCAAATGCGAGGGATTTTTTACGCTGCAGTCAGCAATATTCCATCAATATCATGTTGGCCTGTAAAATCAAGTCTAGGTCTGGTAACCTAGTGGTTGATAGTATGAGTAACAATCGACACTGATGCATACATGCACAATTTTCACCTATTTAGGCGGGTCATAATTAGATTGAACTGCAGAAACAGTTTATGGCAACTGTAGAATTTTGCAAAATATATACAACAATATGGAAATAATGCAGTTAATCTATTCAAATAAACTTTCTAACCATGACAACACCAATAAACAAACAGGAACCCACATTGAAATACTAAGCCAACTGCGAACCGAAAATAGGTCATAACGAAAATAGAGCTGATAAGCAATATGTGTTGGCGACTCATTAGCAAAAGACATTCAGACTTATTTATATTTTCGTTTATAAATGATTAGGCACGTCGGAATAAAATGGTATGACTAACACTTTGGCAAACATGTGGGCGTGCTACTTCCCAAACCCGTTTCTTAAAACGTGATTGACCCGGACTTGCACCTGAGAATGGGAAATACACGTGGTTGCGAAAATTCTCTAAATTTACCTGGCCTTGGCTCTGACTTTGCCCCCCATCAAGCTGAGAGGCTTGAGTTTGAGACTGGGTCTGGGATGGAAGGGTAAAATCTGTAAAGTCGAAGTCGGATCCTTGAGTATCTGCGCCCAGAAGGTCGGTTTCTTCGGTATCCAGGAAAGTCAAAGTTTGCGAGCTTGGCCCATACGCATCTACGCTCATTTCTGATATTACAAATACCGTACACGACTACACTGATAATTAAACACCTTAAGTGTCTATCTTTCGCTTGTCACATGTTAAGGTCAACGGTAAAAACTGGAAGGTTGTGTAAAACTGAAAAATTCGTTGAAATGCAACCCTTCACGCCATTTCGTTCTTTAGCAGCTGACGTCAGGAAGTAAGCGGAAATGATGACGAAGTTCACATTAGCCCGAAATCTGATTACGTTTAACTCACAAGGGAGTTAACTCACCAAGCACACGTGAACTTCAATTGGTGCAAGATCGAAAGTTGGTGAACACATTCAATTTCTGTTTCATTAACAACCTGTGGCGTCTAAACGGGTATGGTATGGGTTCCGATCAGTAATAAAATCCTGTACTGCACTTTTAAATAGTTCACCACATGTCATTGTTTTCCTTGCTGTAGATCGAAATAGTTTGGGTGAGACCGATAGGAAGATCTCACTTGGACATTTCTTACTATTAAAGCTGCTGCATTTAGTAATGAGAACTGTTTGTCAAAACTTGTAGGAGAAAGTAATTATTGATATCTACTGATAAGGATAGATGTGAAACTGACAGAATGTAAAGGGGAAGTTTTTATCACAGGACTGATAAATGCCAGAACCAAAATATTGGTTTGCCTAACATTTTTGGTTGGGTTGAATTTGATCATGATTACGATCAAAGTTGTATTTGTCAGCTAGATCCTCTATGTAACAAAATTGCAACATCCTCAAATTTATGTACACAAACACCTTTGCCAAAATAAAATAAAAATGATTGGTTATGTTGATAAATCAGAAGTGAAATGTATTGATTCAGCATAAACATTTAGGCCAAAACATTTAGATGACTGCATTTCTAGTTATTACAATATTAACAAGCAATTTACAGAAAACAGTAGCCATCTTGGTTGATTTAAAGAGTATAGGGAGGTAATGACTTACAAGTTATAGACACCATTCAGTTACAAATGCTTGCAGCTTTGATCAACAAAATGAAATAGAAGAGTTTGTTTGAATAGTTACACTATTTTTTGTAAATATATATATATTCTTTGTTTCAATTGATACTGTTATATACATGTAAGTGTACAGTTATTAAATTTGTTTGAAGTTTTTGGCATTTATGGAAAGACTTGGTTGGTATGTCATGTCTTTGATACCAGGATAAGTCTTGTAAATGTACAAAGGTTTTTTCGAAAGCCTTTTGAAAGAATGTAGTTTACTTGTGAAAATGTACAGTCCTTGCATGCATTAAACTTAGAGCAAATACTTACACATTTGTAAAGAAAATCATATATGTGAATGTCAGTTTAAGTTCAGTCAATCTGAAAAAGTAACCTAAAAGTTTAGTTTCTGTACATTCAGAATGAAAGACAAGATGCTTGTTACGTATACATTATTGACAACTGTTGTCAGTATTACTTGTGTCCCTCAAGCATTCGGCCGCCTCCGTGGTCTAATGGTAGAGCGTCCGCCTGGAGAGAGGAAGGTCCGGGGTCCGATCCCTGGCCATTCGTATCAAAAGACGTTAAAAGATGTCTGTCTGGCATCCTGTCTGGCGCTCGGCATTAAGGGGCTAAAACAAGTACTAGTACAAGCAGCCACACAAACACACACACGTACATGCATGTCGCTATGTAAGTGCAATAATCTTGGACGCGACGTTAACCCAATTTCACCTCACCTCATCCCTCAAGCATTCATGAAAAGAGATGTCTTGAAACCGTGCACTTCAGATTTTTACTTTTCTGTTAGCAGCTCCCAACCTAAGGCAATGAATGTATGAATTGATTCTTCATTCAGATCTATTCGTGTTCCAGACTTTCACGATGAGTGTTTCCTGAGGATGGTTCTCACACAAAGTGTGAAGCATGTTGACTGTTTCCTCCGTCTTACCTCCAAGATAACTAGTGATGTCACAAGGTTAACCAGTCTAATCACAGAAACTCTCAACAACATCTCCTTGTTGGTAGTAATGTATAGGCCAGCAGCCATTTTGCATCCTGATTTCATTGCACAGCTTCAAAGAAGTGGACAGTATCCACCCAACCTCTTCGTCCCAGTCCTCAACTTCCCTTTCCAGCCCCAGATCTTAGCCAACCCTGCTGGCTTCATCAATCCCGTTACCTTGCCCGTCCAGAGAAATGATGCTGCTGATTTGAGAGAGAAGATACGTACTGATATACTGCGGAAGCTCAAGCACGAGGGAAGCGAGAGTCCTCGGTTACTGTCACCTGACTTTGCAACTGACAGTCTAGATGGTGTGACAATGTTTAAAGCTGCAAGGAATGATAATGTTGCACATAACAGGTAAATGTCCTGTTTTTATTAACATTATATATGTGAGCTTATGTAATGTACTTCTGTTCTTTGTTCACCATGTAATTGTGGTAAAATTTGTTTATCTGGAGCTGAATGTATGTTACTCTACCGTTTATCTGGAGCTGACTGCATGTTTATCTACCATTTTTAGCTGTAGCTGACTATGTTTATCTACCGTTTATCTGGACCTGCCTGTATGTTACTCCACGGTTTATCTGGAGCTGACTGAATGTTCCTCCTTCATTTATCTGGAGCTGATTGTATGTTTATCTACCGTTTATCTGGAGCTGACTGAAGGTTACTCTTCCATTTATATGGAGCTGACTTAATGTTTATACTCTCCCTTTTATCTGGAGCTGCCTCTATGTTACTCTCCCATATATCTGGAGCTGACTCAATGTCACTCTACCGTTTATCTGGAGCTGACTTAATGTTACTCTTCCATTTATCTGGAGCTGATTGTATGTTTATCTACCGTTTATCTGGAGCTGACTTAATGTTACTCTACCGTTTATCTGGAGCTGACTGAATATTACTCTACCATATATCTGGAGCTGACGGAATGTTTATCTACCGTTTATCTGGAGCTGACTTAATGTTACTCTACCGAGCTGACGGAATGTTTATCTACCGTTGATCTGGAACTGACTTATGTAACTCTGCTGTTTATTTGGAGCTGACTTAATGTTACTCTGCTGTTTATCTGGAGCTGACTTAATGTTACTCTACCGTTTATCTGGAGCTGCCTGTATGTTTATCTACCGTTTATTTGGAGCTGACTGAATGTTACTCTTCCATATATCTGGAGCTGACTGTATGTTACTTTACCGTTTATCTGGAGCTGACTGAATTTTGCTCTACCGTTTATTTGGAGCTGACTTAATGTTACTCTACCGTTTATCTGGAGCTGACTTAATGTTCCTCTACTGTTTATCTGGAGCTGCCTGTATGTTTATCTACTGTTTATCTGGAGCTGACTGAATGTTTATCTACCGTATATCTGGAGCTGACTGAATATTACTCTACCATTTATCTGGAGCTGACTGTATGTTTATCTACTGTTTATCTGGAGCTGACTGAATGTTACTCTTCCATTTATCTGGAGCTGACTGTATGTTACTCTACCATTGATCTGGAGCTGACTTATGTTACTCTGCTGTTTATCTGGAGCTGACTGTATGTTACTCTACCGTTTATCTGGAGCTGACTGTATGTTACTCTACCGTTGATCTGGAGCTGACTTATGTTACTCTGCTGTTTATCTGGAGCTGACTGTATGTTACTCTACCGTTTATCTGGAGCTGACTGTATGTTACTCTACCGTTGATCTGGAGCTGACTTATGTTACTCTGCTGTTTATCTGGAGCTGACTGTATGTTACTCTACCATTTATCTGGAGCTGACTGAATGTTTATCTACTGTTTATCTGGAGCTGACTGAATATTACTCTACCATTTATCTGGAGCTGACTGTATGTTACTCTACCATTTATCTGGAGCTGACTGAATGTTACTCTACCATTTATCTGGAGCTGACTGTATGTTTATCTACTGTTTATCTGGAGCTGACTGAATGTTACTCTTTCAGAGCTGAATGTATGTCAGCCTCTGTATATACTGTAAAATACATATATGAGGGTTGGTGTGGGTAATTTGGGTACTTTGGTTGGGTGGGTGATGAATAGGACCCAGGTACCGACAGGACTACACAGACCCAGGTACAGACAGGACTACACAGACACAGGTACCAACGGGACTACACAGACCCAGGTACCGACAGGACTACACAGACCCAGGTACCGACAGGACTACACAGACCCAGGTACCGACAGGACTACTCAGACCCAGGTACCGACAGGACTACACAGACCCAGGTACCGACAGGACTACACAGACCCAGGTACCGACAGGACTACACGGACCCAGATACCGACAGGACTACACAGACCCAGGTACCGACAGGACTACACAGAGCCATGGGGGCCAACAGGACTACAAGGACCCAGGTACCGACAGGACTACACAGACCCAGGTACCGACAGGACTACACAGACCCAGGTACCAACAGGACTACACAGAGCCATGGGGGCCAACAGGACTACACGGACCCAGGTACGGATAGGGCTACACAGACCCAGGTACCGACAGGACAACACAGACCCAGGTACCGACAGGACTACACAGACCCAGGTACCGACAGGACAACACAGACCCAGGTACCGACAGGACTACACAGACCCAGGTACCGACAGGACTACACAGACCCAGGTACCAACAGGACTACACAGACCCAGGTATCAACAGGACTACACAGACCCAGGTATCAACAGGACTACACAGACCCAGGTATCAACAGGACTACACAGACCCAGGTACCGACAGGACTACACAGAGCCATGGGGGCCAACAGGACTACACAGATCCAGGTACCAACAGCACCACACAGACCCAGGTACCGACAGGACAACACAGACCCAGGTACCGACAGGACTACACAGACCCAGGTACCGACAGGACTACAAGGACCCAGGTACCAACAGGACTACACAGACCCAGATACCGACAGGACTACACAGACCCAGATACCGACAGGACTACACGGACCCAGGTACAGACAGGACCACACAGCCCCAGGTACCGACAGGACAACACAGACCCAGGTACCGACAGGAGTACAAGGACCCAGGTACCGACAGGACTACAAGGACCCAGGTACCGACAGGACAACACAGACCCAGATACCGACAGGACTACACAGACCCAGATACCGACAGGACTATACAGACCCAGGTACCGACAGGACTACAAGGACCCAGGTACCAACAGGACTACACAGACCCAGGTACCGACAGGACTACACAGACCCAGGTACCGACAGGACTACACAGACCCAGGTACCGATAGGACTACACAGACCCAGGTACCGACAGGACTACACAGACCCAGATACCGACAGGACTACACAGACCCAGGTACCGACAGGACTACACAGACCCAGGTACCGACAGGACTACACAGACCCAGGTACCGACAGGACTACACAGAGCCATGGGGGCCAACAGGACTACACGGACCCAGGTACCGACAGGACTACACAGACCCAGGTGCCGACAGGACTACATATTTGGTTATAGGATATATGATATGACAAAAATGATCTGCGACTTCTGCAATGTTACACTATAAGTCCCGATGTTATATTTGGGATAACACTTTCTTAGTAAAGTACAGATTCTCGTTCTTTTTTGTAACATCGGTTACATTTGACCACTTTCCAAATGGCATTGTGTATTCATAGCTTTCGGCCATGGGAGCCATGCCAATTTACATTTGTCAGAGGGGTCTTCAAAGTATGTGATCTAGACTACCAGTTGTCAGACTTTCATTTTTGTGGAAGCCTCGGTGGCTGAGAGGGTTAGATCGCTGACTTTGTGTGCTGGCAATTAGGTGCCTCACTCTGGCAAGTGTGGGTTCGAATCCCGGACGGGACTGTACTATCCCGAATCTGTACTATACTAAGAAAGTGTTATCCCAAATATAACATCGGTTACATTTGACCACTTTCTAAATGGCATTGTGAATCTACAGTGGGTACGCAGGTAGTAAATTTGGACTCATCCCAACCCTAGCATATACCCAGGTCCTTCAATTTAATATTTCCAGGTCTAACAGCAGTAAGGAGAACCCTGGGATGAAGCGACCTCGGAGTGGGTCACGGTTTGAGACGCCAAAGAAACCCCGCATGGGAAAGCCTGGGGAGAAGGGTTTTCCTACAGGTATTCAGTGGTCCATTCCTCAAGCTATTGCCCCGACAGGAGCAGAGAGGGTAGGTACAACTTCATCACCTTTGGCTTTGTTGTCTGAAACTAGGTCTCTACTCCCCACCCCTAATCCAAGCAAATAGTCACAATCATTGTCCAAACACGAAGACAAAATACTAAAGATTTGTAATGCAAATTGAGTATTCTGCCACAGAATATTATGTAGTAACCTCCAAGGAAGGTATTTGTGAAGTTTTGTTCACCAAGAATGTATATGACTGATGTTAGAGGATGTGATCCCCCAAAATGCAAGCACATGTGTATCCTCTTGTGTGATGAGAAGGAAAGGTAGGGCTCAATGACAGATAACTCTGATTGGTAACCAAGAGCAACAAGATGGGCCCTAAGTCTAGAAGAGTCAAGTTTTGGGTTCTGTGTTATATGATCAGATTGTAGAAGGAACTTTGTTGTTTCAGGATAAGTACCAGGGGTCCGGAAACCGTCATATGCGCCGGACATGTCCGATTGGGAATCTCAAATGTCCGGTCTAAAATATTGCTTACCGGACATTTAAATTTTTCTGTCCGGACATTCTTAAATTTT